>NC_092708.1:206733560-208146357 GCF_047496885.1 Scyliorhinus torazame | reverse complement strand
CTTAAATCATTAATGGCGTCTGTGTGCTGCGGAAGCCAATTCCAGGGTGTGCCCTTTTTCAAGAGCTCTGAGAGTGGGGCGGCTTTGGTAGCAAACCCATCTATGTGATTCCTGCAGTATCCCACTAAACCTAGGAATAAACGGAATGCACTTACATTACGGGGCAGGGGCAATTTAACTATGGAGTCTATTCGCTTCTGTTCAATCTTTCTTTTGCCGTGGGTGATAATTGTCCCTAAATAGAGTACCTTCTCCCTCAGTATTTCAGCCTTTTTGGGGTTTACCTTACACCCGATGGACTGGAGCAGGGCTAGCAATTCGGCCAGCAGAGCCACGTGCTCTTCCTTGGTGTCAGTTTGCAGGAGCAGGTCGTCTACATATTGGACTAGGCATTCGGGGTGGGAGAATTTAGAGAGACCAGCAGCTAGCTGTCTGTGGAAAATGGAGGGGGATTTATGGAATCCTTGTGGGAGACATGTCCATGTGTATTGCTGACCTTGAAACGTGAACACAAATTTGTATTGGCAAGCTCGGTCTAGAGGAATTCACCAGAAACCACTGCTAATATCCAGCATGGTGAAATATCTCGCTTGCACTCCCCGTTTAAGCATGGTTGCGGGACTTGTGGCAACGGTGGGGGCTGTTAAAGGGGTAACTTTATTTAATTCGCGATAATCAATTGTGAGTCGCCATGAGCCATCTGGTTTCTTTACTGGCCAAATTGGGGCATTGTTAGTGGAAACTATGGGTCGAATTACTCCTTGTTTTAGTAGGCTGTTGATGACCTTTGAAATCTCGCTCTCAGCCTGCTGGGGAAAGCCGTATTGTTTCTGCGGTTTGGGATCAGGACCTGAGATCATGATTGTTCCTTTTATCTGCCCATAATCGTGTTTGTGCTGGGCGAAAACGTCTTTGTGTTTGGTGAGTACCTCTCTAATGGTCGCGTCAGTGCTAATTGCTGAGGGATTAAACCTATAGTCCACTATTGGGCAGATCCTGTGTGCATAATCCCCTGCTGATAGCATTGCGGGGGCCCTTGTTGCTTTAGACATCTGCCATGCACACTTATTTATGGGGTCAAAGGAAAGGTTATTGGAGTTCATGAAATCCATACCGAGAATGTGTTCTGCGGTTGGGGGTAGCTCGACTAAAATGACAGGGTGCTTAGTGGCTATAGTTCCAACATGGACAGGTAAAGGGGCTGTAATGTATCCTTCCTGCATGTGTCCAATGAATCCACCTCGTGTAGTGGTGTCCGTAATTGGCCAGGGGGTTTCTAGGAACAGGGAATCGGTGATTTCTCTTTCCTTAACGGCTAACATCTCCCGAAGTTCCTCTTTGTTTCTCTTATTCTCCCCCTCCTTCTCTATTAACTGACCTCGGAGTGTCTCTCCGACCTCCTCGGTTCCTCGTAACTGAGCCAAGCAACACACTATTGCCATTGGCTTTTTGAACTTCACTGCATTCTTCTTGTAAATCTCACATAGATTCTCCCACTAAGTTTGTCCTATCTTTCCTGGTGTTTCGGTGATTTTGTGTTTGCACAAAATATCGACCATCCTTTCCCCTTTTAAATACTTCCTCAACACATCCTCCCATACGGGGCACTGCTCTGACTTGTCAACTACTATAACCTTGGTTTGCTGCTGCTGATTCATCATCTTCTCTACCAATTGCGCTGCCATCTCTTCTCTAATTTTAATTTGGAACAAGGGGAATAAGGAGTCGATTGAACAACGGGTACGGCTTATGGCTATATTCCCGTTCACAATCCCTCTAGATTTGCATGCAAGTCTGTCGAGTTTACCTTACCCTTCCCTGTTAGATACGCATGCGGTTAGTGCACGCTTCCGAAATTCGGTTAATTGGCCAATACGAAACTTGCTTTTGTGGTTTGTTTTCCTTTTCCAATTTAATTCAAAGTTGTGGGATCTCTCGGAGTAACAAAGTCACTTTTAATGGAGATCCCGTCAGAGTCACCAATAATGTTGCTAATAATAACCACAAGCTGCGAGTATGTTTCTTGCATTGACCAAATGACCACACAACCAGTATGTTAGTTCAAAAGACAATTTATTATTAAACACAAGACTTATCTCTGTGCAATGATACATGCGACTACGCATTAAACTACACCTATCAACTAAGATGACCTTTACTTAACTTCTGGTTGACCGGCCCTGTGCAGGTAGATAAGGCCTTTATCTGAATCCCCTCGTGTGTCAGCTGGAAGTCGTCAGGTTTGTCTCGGCTGCGGCCCGTCTCTCTCAAGTAACGATCACGGGTCTTAAACTTGGCTGGTCGTTATTCTGCAGTTGGTGTGGGCACAGGCCAGTCCCAAAAGAGACCGATCCCTAGTTGCGCAGTGCCTCTTATCCTTCCCCCCTTTCGCGCCCTTTTGGGTGGGGTAAACTCAGGATCCAATGGATCGATAGGGCCTCGATCACCCTAATCGATTCTAGCCAATTACGGCTGGTATCTCGATGGCTGGGCAGGTCCTAATTACCATTGTCCCAAGTACGTATGCCTTTCCAAATAAGGGGAAGCGGCGCCGGTGAGTCTGCTACTATTGCTATTCCTTGATTTGAGTCTATTGTCCTGGGGAAATCAGTGATTGACCTTTAACAGGTGCAAGTTTCAGTTTGGTCTGGTTTTCCTTTGCACAATACACAGGGGCTGTGTGCACTGTCTGTGTCCCAACTTGACCACAATTCCCATTATCCTTACGGGTGACCATTTTAGATGGCCACAGAGTCATACCTGGCACAAAGCAAGATGGTTGTGGTGGTTGGAGGTCAATCATCTCGACTCCAGGACATCACTGCAGAAGTTCCTCATGGTAATCTCCATTCCATCGCAAGGTCAGAAGTGGGGATGTTTGTTGATGACTGCACAATGTTCAGCACCATTCACAACTCCTCAGATAATGAAGCAGTCCATGTCTAAACGCAGCAAGACCTGGACAATATCCAGGTTTGGGCTGACATGTGGCAAGTTACATTCACGCCACACAAGTGCCAGACAATGACCATCTCCGACAAGACTGGATCTAACCATCGCCCCTTGACATTCAATGGCATGTCCATCACTGAATCCCTCACAATCAACAACCTGGGGGTTACCATTGATCAGAAACTGAACTGGACTAACTATATTAATGCTGTGGCAGGTTAAAGGCTCGGAATCCTACGGCGAGTAACTCACCTTCTGACCCCCAAAGCCTGTCCACCATCTACAAGACACAAGTCAGGAGTGTAATGGAATACTCTCTGGTGATAGGTAGACTATCATTGGAATACAATATCTGTAGATCATTATCATCTGTATGTGTATTATAAGTTATATGTTTTAGTGTTGTCATTTTAGCATCCGACCAGCAGATGGTGCGAGTGTGCAGACATGTGACCCGGAAGCACCATGTGTCCTGGCAGAAGGTGTTAGTGAGGAGTTATTAGCAGTCGTATATTATAGTAGCTCTGTAGTATCTCAGTGTAAGTTAGTGTTAGGCCATTATTTCCAACTGTATTAATCTTAGACATTATAGTAATCCTTCAGAGTAGTGTTAGTAATAAATAGTTTTGTTGTAAAACAAAGTCTAATGTTCTTTGTTAACAATACCACATCAAGATCCAAGATCAGCATAATCAAAGAACATTACACTCTCCACTTGCCTGGGTGAGTGCAGCTCCAACACATACACGTGTCACAGCCCACATGCACGTAACACAGCACACATGTACACACATGTGACATAGCCATACACCTGACAGCCAAACACACAACAACACTAAAGAAGCTCAACACCATCCAGGACAAAGCAGTCTCCTTGATTGCTCCCCTTTCCACAAACATTCACTTCCTCCACCACCGACGAACAATGGAAGCCATGTGTACCATCTACAACATGCTCTGCAGTAACTCGCCAAGGTTCCTTAGACATCACCTTCTAAACCCATGACTACTACCATCTAGTAGGGCAAGAAAAGTAGATACCTGGGAACCCCACCACCTTGAGGTTCCCCTCCAAGTCACTCAATGCCCTGACTTGGAAATATAGCCGTCCATTTACAGTTGCTGCGGCAAAATCCTGGAACTCCCTGCCCATCAGCACTGGGTGTACCTACACCTCAAGGACTGCAGCGATTCAACAAGGCAGCTCACCATCACCTTCTGAAGGGCAACTGGAGATGTGCAATGAATGTTGGCCTAACCAGCGACGCCCACATCCTGTAAATTAATTTAAAATGCGCCTCGAGTTTCCCAAATAACGGTATTTCCGGATCCCTTCATACAATTCTTACTATTGGTATTTTTCTTTTGAGCAGGGCTGTCCAGAAACCTGTTCTTGCTCCTCGTCACCATTGTAGTAATCCAGGAGTCATGAAGATAAAAGTTAAAGTAAATTTATTTTAACACGACAGTAAAGCTGCACCTGCAGCATGCAAAACTACTGTCCCGGTCCGCTGGACCTTCCAGTCCGTGTCTGGGACAACATTTAAAGAGCTCGATAACGAGTCCCAGCTGGACAGGCCTCCAGCTGTTGCCATGGAAGCTCGTACTCCACGAGCCCAACAGGGAGATCAATGAGTGATCCGCATGGTCCTCGTGAGGGTTATCACAGGTACCTACAGATGCGTTCATTTTTAATTTCCTCTGGGTCCCTTTCTGTGGCAAGCCTTCATTTTCTATTCCCCTTTTTGATCCTTTAAGTCCAAAATGGAGTTCTTGTAAATCTGCGAATTGAAATGCTGGTGCCTGAAGAGAGAGACAGAGGCCTCTCTCTGCTCACAGAGATCCATGATAAGGCCAGAGGTTACTTTCCCTTCACTGTGAGTATATGAACATGAAAATTAGGAGCAGGCCATTTGGCGCCCCAAGCTTGCTCCATCATTGAATACGATCATGATGGTGGCCTCAACTCCACAGTCCTGCCTACCCCTTATCACCTTGACTCCCTTGTTGGTCAAGAATTTATCTACCTCTACCTTCAATATATCCATTGACACTGCCTCCACCACTCTTTGGTGAAGAGGGTTCCAAAGGTTCATGAGCCTCTGAGAAAAAAGTCTTCTCATCTCCGGCATAAGTGGGAGACATCTTTATTTTTAAACTGTGTCCCCCAGTACTATTGCCTCCCACAAGTGGAAGCATCTTCTCAGCACCCATCCCCTGTCAAATCCCCCCAGGATCTTATATGTTTCAATAAGATCATCTCTCTTTCTTCTAAAACTCCAGTGGATAAAGGCCCAACTGGTCCAACCTTCTCTCATCAGCCAACCCCCCCCCCCCCCCCCCTTCCCAGGTATCAGTCGAGCGTACCTTCTCTGAGCTGTCTTCTAACGCATTTAAATCCTTTCTTAAATAAGGAGACCAGAACAGTACCCAGTACTCCAGATGTGGTCTCACCAACTCCCTGTACATCTATAGCAAAACACCCCTACTTTAAATTCCTTTCCCTTCACAATAAACACCAACATTCCATCCATTTCCTCATCACTTGCTGTACCTGTATACAAACTTTTCTTGATCCATGTACATTGAGATCCCTCTGAACCCCAGAGTTCTACAATCTTCCTCCATTTAAATAAGGTGCTCCTTTTCTATTCTTCCTGTCAAAGTGGTCAAGTTCACATTAGCCTCCATCTGTCAAATTTTGCCCACTCACTTAATCTATGACCTTTTGCAGACTCCGTATGTCTTCCTCACAACTTACTTTCCTACCTCTCTTTGTGCCATCAGTAGCAGCCCTCAGCAATGTTATTGCAGGTCCAATGCTCTGGGATGTTATGAGAAGTTTGAAGTTGGACGGAAAGGGTGATGGGGGTCGGGGATGGGGGTTGGCTGGGAGGGAGGTGAGAGGCCGCGAGAGCAAAACGTATGTTATAGCAGGCAAAAGCTAAATGAAAAGTGAATTAGCAGCCTGTTTGAAGATGATGTAAATAAACAGGGGCGGAGTTGACCCAATATCAGTCAAAATTAGCGTTGTGATACTGTTCTGTGAGCCTCTGTGAAGTTAGGACTGCAGTCCCTGGACAATACGTTGTTGAGTATCCCTACTTCACAATTATAGGCTAGTATCCAACAGCCTGCCTGTGAACAAGCCTCTCAGCCAGGAAGAGCACATTAAACTCTCTTCAAGAAGAACAGCTGGTGGATTAACATTTGCTCGGATCAGAATGGGGATCATTATAAACATTTATATGATGCTAGGTGCTAATCATTCATACATGGGCTGTGGAATTACACATGTTAATGAAAATAGGCCCTTATTGTTGCAGCCAAAGGTGGCTAAGTTTATTTTATGAAATAGACTTTCAGTCAAAGAATGAGAATGAGCAATCTGTCATTTTTAAAAAATAGCCTTTTCTCGAGAGCCAGCGTTCCCTTGATAGATTTCTATGGAAACCTTCCCTGCTGCTCTGCAATGAGACTGATACTCCTGTTACTTTGCCTCCTGAATTGTGCTCCTGCGACCAGCAGGAGTCAGAGGGGCACAGTCGACCAGCAGGATGAGTGATGCCATAAGGTAGGTTGAGATCAAAAAGTCTCATTTGATTGGATCCTTCCTGAATATACCTAAATATAGAATATATTCCTGTCTATCCATTCCAGAATTGAGGTGTTTCTTAAATGAACCCACTGCCCCTGGTCCTAAACTCCCTTCCAGGCATCAGTTCCAGCTGTTGCCTAGCCTCTGTTACGTCCTGATATTGATCTAAATTAGGTGTCAGCCATGACCCGCTGCATCAGAAGACCATGTGTTTAGGTTCCACTCTAGATTTCTGTCATGTTATTCACCCTGAGGTAACATGGACTGCAACAGGATGCAGATGAACTGTAAAGCAGACACCAAACATAGGCGTTGGTTCAATACGATTTATTGAACTTCTGTAACAATGCACACAGCTGGCTGTGGGTTGACACTCTACTACTCTAAGTGTATTAACTCTAACTTACTAGACCAGGCTAGCTCTGATCCACGTGTAGAAGGTGCTGACTGATATATACACCCTGACTGTCACTACAGTTGTTACCAGTGGAAAGAGGCAGAGTGCTGATGCCTCGTGTGTTTTATAGTTGGAAGCCCCCCTCTGGTGTTCTGTCTGGTGATTGGTTGTGTTCTGTTCTGTATGTTGATTGGCTAACCTGGATGTCTGTCACTGCCTGTTTTTACCTCATGATGTGCATGGGTGCATATTATGACAATTTCCAAGCACGAAAACCAAGCTGACACTCCAGTGAAGTGCTGCCGGACTCAGAGATCGTATTATAAGGCCACCTGATTGTACGGACACTCAGAAATGTTGATTTTCAATCCAAGGTTTTCTCTCTGAAACATCTCTTTTGAAGCGGGCCCCCTCACATCTCTTCCCTCTGGTACCTGCGTTTACTCTTGGTCTTCTCCTAAGTATCATCTCAGTCCAATTTGGTGATCAGAACTATAACAACGATATCGTCCTCCGAGTGGAGCTTCAGTATTGCACCAGCTTGACAATGTAGTGCAACATCCTGTCTTTGCTTTGTTTCTCATACGCTGTGGGGAAAATTTGGACTTTGTGTGATGGTGACAGGTGCCTGTTCTACGTGTCTTCCCATTTTCTATTCCGCCCAAGTCAACAAACTTATTGCAGCTACTAAGTCCCCTGAGCAGCTCACGTTTCTGTATTCTGCTTATTGCTTAGCAGACACTTATCCGAACTCTGCCCAGCTACGCCTCCAGTGCAAAGTTATCACACTCGAGATACCCGAATTCCTCCAATTCTGTCCTCCCATACATCTACTATTTCCCTTCAGCCTCATGGAGGCCATACCTTCAGCTGCCTCAATTGGGCCTAAACTATGCAATCCCCTCCATAAACTCTTCACCTCGCTCTTCTCCTTTAAGGCACCCATTAAAACTGAACCTCCTCTACAGGGGTTGGCGGGGGGGGGGGGGGGGGGTAGCTCAGTTTTAGCGATTTGGGCACTGAGTTTGTGCGTTTTTGTGATGCAGAGCGACGGCAACAGCGTGGGTTCAATTCCCGCACCGGTTGAGGTTATTCATGAAGACTCCGCCTCCTCAACCTTGACCCTCGCCTGAGGGATGGTGATCCTCAGGTTAAACCACCACTAGTCAGCTCTCCCCCTCAAAAGGGGAAAGCAGCCCATGGTCACCTGGGACTATGGCAACACTACTTTACTTCCTTGATGAGCCTGTCCGAATATATTCTGTGGCACCGAGGCAAATTTTTGTTCAATAATTGGCAGGACAAAATACGAGGTTATGTTCAATAAATTTAATGGGATGTTGTAAAATCCAACTGGTCCATTTGTGTCCTTGAGAGATGGAAATCTTGTCCGACTGACCTAGTCTGACACTCAAGTGGGTTTGTGCTGACGAGATGGGCAAAAATGCAGCCTTGCCAGAACAGAACAATAAAAGTGTGATGTAAAGACTAAATGCCTCATTAACCTGTCTTACAACACACATCTCAATGATGGAAGGAACGTGACTTTTAGACAGTATTCAAAGGAACTGGTCATTAATGTCACATTCAAAGTAAGCAAAAAATATTCTACAATGTCACAAAATTTAAAAGGGAAAAACAAAGAGAAACCATGGCAGTCAGTCTGACATTTCTGTCTTCATTGGCGTCACATGTGGATTAAACAACACTTCTGTGGCTCTCTCTCTCTCTGACTGCACTGATAACAGGGAATCTGCAGGCAATAGTTAAGGGAATTACACAAAGCAAGATGCTTGCCTCAATGCTCCCTCTATACAGCTGCCTGAGCACAGGAGAGATCTTCATCACTCTGCACAGTGAACACAGTGCGATATATAGTTGTCACCCGAATAAAATTGGAAATAATCAAACAAGTATTAAGCTCTGAATAAGGAGTGGGGAGGGGGGCTCCTTGTAAATATTCAAGACATTCCCAGCGACCCCCTATAAAGAGTCAACATTCCCAAAGAGCCTTTGTAAACATCCAAGACTTTCCCAGCAGAGGTGGATTTACAATGAAACACGTTCGGCGAGATTCTCCGTTCCTGAGACTAAGTTTTGACGCTGGGGCAGGATTCGTGGAGTTCCATGACAACAAAACTGCCGCTGAACCTGGACCGGTTCAGCTACTGTTAAGGGGTTAGCACCAGCGCCACGTGGAACACAATCGATCCCAATGCAAAACGGTGCCGGATTCACCAGGTCTGCGATTGACACTCAGGAGGCTGACAAGCTGCAGCTGCATATACACACTGCATTCCCCACACACACCATCCCAGCTAACAAGGTGGCAGTGAGGAGAGCTGCACCCCATTTCACAGACGTCGAGGGAGCGGTGGAGGAGAGGCGGTTGATCCTGTATCCCTACCCAGGAAGGAGGCTGCCAGCCTCTGCCGTCCACCGTGCCTGGGCATAGGTGGCAGAGGCGGCCAGTGCCGTGAGCAACACCGTCCGGACCGGCCAGCAATGCCGTAAAAAACTGCCCATACCAGCCTCCTCGAACAGGTGCCGGAATGTGGCGACTAGGGGCTTTTCACAGTAACTTTATTTGAAGCCTACTTGTGACAAGAAGCGATTTTCATTTTCATTTCATTTTCATTTCAACTGCTCAGGGCGGCCAGGGTGAGCCGGCAGCACTGTGCCCCTGCCACTAGCCCCCCTCCCACACAACCGGAACCCAACCCCCCCCCCCCACTCGGAGGCAGCCGAACCCCCACCCAGCACCACATGCTGGCACCCAGACCGGCCTCCATGGCCAGATGATCTGGCTACTGAGGCCCCCACCTACCCACCCCCTGGATGCATGCGTTGGACTGTCTAACACTGCATTTTCTGTTTCCCCCCTCGCAGGAGAAGGCTGTTCATAACCGCCGGGACTGAGAGAAAACTGGAGGGGGACCACCGGACCTGCGGCCCCTCACCATGGCAGAGCAGAAGACCCTGCACGTGGTTAGCGGCCCAGAGGAAAGGGACAGGGTTGGCATCTCACAGCCATGTGCCAGAGCCACCTGGAAATTGCAGCGGCACTTCCGAGCATGGCCCAATCACAGCGGGCCATGGTGGGAACGTAGGTGCCATTGCCCAGCCGCTGGCCGACTTGGCGCAGACACAGAGGGAGGTGGCCCAGTCCCAGAGGGAGGTGGTGCAGTCACTGGGTGATGTGACACAGACTCAGAAGGTGATGGCACAGTCAATGGGTGGTGTGGCGCATTCTCAGATGGAGATGGTCCACTCCCTGTGCTCCATGGCCACGAGCATGCAGACCCGAGCCGTGACCAGAGTTGGACCTCCAGGACTGGCAGAGCCAGTTGGTGGGTGGAGCTTCGGGGGCTAGCTCTGCTCAACCCCCGTCCCATGGAGTAGCCCAGGGGCCATCGGGCACCCCGAGGGAGAAGGAGGTGATGGGAACCGTGCCGGAGAGACTCCTACAGGGGAGGTGCTGGAACACCGCAGCACCTTGCCCCCCCCCCCCCCCCCTCCTGTCCCTAGCACATCTGGTGGGCAACAGGCGGAACAGGGCGGCACCATGGCACCCAGGGTACCCGAGCAGCAGCCGGGCCCATCCAGGCCTGGTCTCCCCAGAAGACAACTGCCAACAGGGACCCAGGTCACAGGGCAGGAGCCACAGCAGACTGCCTCCACCCCTGATGTACCGTCTGGAGATCCACCTAGGCATAGTGTTAGGGCTCATAAGGCCAGAAAGTTAGACACCAGTTGTGGTAGTCACCACTAGCAGTATTATATGTATTACGGTAAGACACGTATAATAGAGGTACATGGGTAAATCCCTGCCTGCTGGCTCCGCCCAGTAGGCGGCGTATAAATGTGTGTTCTGGTGGCAGCTACAGGAGGCACAACATCTTTGCTCAATAAAGCCTTGATTATTCCACTACTCTCGTCTTTGTGGTAATTGATAGTGCATCACCAGTTAAGTTGGCACAGGTGCAGGACACAGTTTAATAACAGGGGCGAGGGCACAATTCTGTATTTATGTTGTTACCTTAAACACCAGTTCACATCATTACAGCCTGTCTCGGTGCTCAGTCAGATGAGTGTGAGGGGTGGGCTGGTCTGAGCTGGCCACAGACGGGCTGTGGGAGGGTGGGGGCGGGGGAATGGGCAGACGTTGTGGGTGTCCTGGACTCCCCGCCTCACCCCCACCACCCCCCATGCCTGACCGTCCCCACCACCATCACCCCAGGGATCCGATGGCACCGTGTGATGGGATAGCCAGGGATCACACCCAGGTGGGTGGTGGAAAGTGCTACCGTGGGCAGGAGCCAGACATTGTCAAACGATGTACAGCACCAGAGCTCATCGCAGAGCGGGTTGTCCTGAACCGCGTCTTCAGGAGCACCGCTCGATCACACTCCTGGTCACTGCGTGGGGATCGTTGTGGCGGGTCTTCGTGTCAGTCTATAGCCTCGGGATAGGTGTCATCAGCCATGACCGCAGTGGATAACCCCTGTCATCCAGGAGCCAACCTCCCAGCCGGATGGGCATCTCGAACATGTCACGAATCGTCGAGTGTGCCAGGATGAAGGAGTCATGCACACTGCCCGGGCATCGGGTGCAGATGTGTACGATGCACAGCTGATGGTCATAAACCAGCTGCATGTTCATCGAGTGAAACACCTTTCGCTTTGTGTAGAGCGGCCTGTCATCCGCAGGGGCTCGTAGGGGGGCATGCATCCTGTCGATCACCTCCTGGACCCAGGGCATGTCGGCAAAGACAGTGAACCCTGCAGCTTGGGCATCCTGGTGGGCTCGGTCCACATTGAAATGGATGGATTGATCCGCCTGGGCATGTAGGGCCTCCGTAATGGCGCAGATGCACTTCTGCACCGAGGTCTGTGAGATCCCGGACATGTCCCCAGTCGGCGACAGGAAGGACACCGTGACATAAATGTTTAGGGCGACCATCACCTTGACGGCCACCGGGTGCGGGTGTCCTCCCCCATACGCTGCGGTGCCAGCAGCGCCATGATCTGGCAGATATGTCGCACAGTCTCCCTGCTCAGCCTGAGTATTCAACGGCATGCTCGGTCCGGCAGGTCTTCGAATGACAGGCGCTGCTGGTACACACGAGGCCTCATGCGGTGCCTCCTTTGCACCTCTTCCTCCTCGCCCTGTTGGGCAGCCGGCTCTCCGTCCTGGGCGGCTGCCTACTGTTCCTCTTGGGCAGGTTCTGCTGCCGCAACTTCCTCCTCTTCCTTGAGCAGCTCCTGCTCGTACAGACGCAATGCACCCCCAGAGCTGCAGCAACTAGCAGGAAGGCCACCATTGCTGGTTGAATTCCAATATCCATTGTCTGTGGGGGGTGAAAGGCCGACATGTTAGCATGGTGCGTACCCCCTGTGCCCAACCAGGTCCACCGGGCTACATGGTGCTCCCGGTTGGCACTAAGGGCTCTGCCGCCGCATGTGCCTACCCCTATCTCCGCACACCTCTGGCCCAGTCATTGCTCGGCACCTGGGGGCCTCTGGCCCTGGTACCCAACCCTGCTGCCAGGTGTAAAGTTGGCTGGCACTGCCCTTGCCAGCGGTACGCTCTGCGGCCCAGTCTGGCATCCCCTTAGGGGCTACAGTGGCCGTTGCCCTTGAGTGGGCCACGTGATGCCCTGGCTGTGGGTGTCAGCTGGGTGGTGGGGTTCGGCAGAGGGTGGGTTGCAGGGGTGGGGAGAGGTGGGGGGTTGGGGGCACCCTTGTGGCTGCAGAACCAGGGGCCAAGGTCAGTGGTCACTAGGATGCGCAGCCAAGTTGGCTCCCTTGCAGGTCGTGGCAATGGTGGTCTGTGACTGGACACTGCCTCAGTCCCGTGGGCTAAAGATGTGCAGTTAGGTTGATTGGCTAAGCTACATTGCCCCAAGGTGGGGTTACATGGATATGGTGGGGCATTGGGCCTAGGTAAAGTGCTTATTCAGAGGGTCAGTGCAGACTCAATGGGCTGAATGGCCTCCTTCTGCACTGTAGGGATTCTACGAAGAGAATCCTGTCAGTTGGTAGGACAGTTACCTCGGTGGGGACACACATTCAGTCCCTGGAAATCCTGCTGCATGGTATGTTGAATATCCTGATCAATTCGGGGAGATGGGCCGGGAGCAGGAGTGTATGTGCACCCGGTTTCCTGAAGAGTGTTGCATTATATTACTACTCCTGGTAGCATGTTCTATTACTTGTTTAAAGTAATATCTGTCGTTACTGTTTGCAGATGATCTTGAAGAATACACGAGTCTTCGATGTAAAGTAAACAAATTTATTAAGTAACGATAAAATTAATAAATGAGTTTGACACTCTACTGAACTAACTCTAGAAGTAAAGTAATGAGATATAACTATATAAACTGTATCTGAACTATGCGTGGTGTCCAGGCTGTGATCTAACTATACTATACTACTACTGTCTAGCTACTTCTGTGTGGAAAAGAGAGCAAGTGCCTTTGCGAGCTCAGTTATACAGCGTGATCTTGTGGTCCCCTCTAGTGGCAGTGCCACAGCCAAGTGTTGTGATTAACCCTTTAGTTACATGTCTGTCTACATATCATTACATCCCCCCTTTTTATTTAAACATTTCTTTCTTATTTTAACAAAGGAAATTGTATAACAATATGATAACCAAAACATGATATGTATAACTGTGTACAGAGCAAAATGAGTAATGATTACACAAATTGACTGTGAATTATTTACACATCAAGACTGTCCTTAGTCTTCATTCGTGGTGTTGAAGTTCCAATAAGTCATCATCGGGTATTCGAATGGTTGAATCACTTATGTTGTCTGATGTGGACTTTTTCTTGTGCTTGTGGTATCAATTCTGTATGTCATCTGCCTTAAAAACTGTGTTGCTTCTTTGTCTCCAGATCCCCAGATACCGAAAGCTCCCCTCCGCCCTCCTCAGCGGTAGGTCCCCTATCCCTCTTTCTTGGTCCCCTGCCTGTAATACAAAGAGCTCACTCTTCCTTACATTGAGCTTATAGCCCGAAAACTCCCCAAACTCCCTTAGAGTCTACATGACCTCCACCATCCCCTCCATTGGATCCGCCACGTACAGCAACAGGTCATCCGCATATAGCGACACCCGATGCTCTTCTCCCCCTCGGACCAACCCCCTCCATTTATTAGACTCCCTCAATGACATGGCCAAGTGTTTGATCGCCAATGCAAACAACAGGGGGGACAGGGGGCACCCCTGCCTCGTTCCTCGGTACAGCCGAAAGTACTCCGACCTCCGCCGGTTCGTCACTACACTCGCCACCGGGGCTCTGTAAAGCAGCTTAACCCAACTGATAAACCCTCCCCCGAACCCAAACCTATGCAGCACCTCCCAGAGGTACTCCCACTCTACTCGGTCAAAGGCCTTCTCCGCGTCCATAGCTGCCACTATCTCCGCCTCTCCCTCCTCAGATGACATCATTATCACGTTTAAGAGCCGCCGCACATTAGTGTTTAATTGCCTGCCCTTTACGAATCCGGTCTGGTCCTCGTGGATCACCCCCGGGACACAGTCCTCGATCATCGTGGCCAGCACTTTTGCCAGCAACTTAGCATCCACATTGAGGAGCGAGATCGGCCTGTACGATCCACATTGCAGTGGGTCCTTGTCCCGCTTTAGGATCAAAGAAATTGTCGCTTCCGACATTGTCGGGGGCAGGGTCCCCTCCTCTCTTGCCTCATTAAAGGTCTTCACTAGTAGCGGGGCCAACAGGTCTACGTACTTCCTGTAGAACTCCACCGGGAACCCGTCCGGTCCCGGGGCCTTCCCCACCTGCATACTCCCCAAACCCTTACTCAGCTCCTCCAACCCAATTGGTGCCCCCAAACCAGCCACCTCTTGCTCCTCCACCCTCAGGAATCTCAGTTGGTCTAGGAATCATCTCATCCTCTCTTCACCTGCTGGGGGCTGGGATCTGTACAGCTCTTCATAGAAGGCCTTAAATACCTTGTTTATTTTCGTCGCACTCCGAACCGTGGCTCCCCTTCCATCTTTGACTCCCCCTATTTCCCTCGCTACCATCCTCTTACGGAGCTGGTGTGCCAGCATCCGACTAGCCTTTTCCCCATACTCGTAGGTCGCCCCCTGCGCCTTCCTCCACTGTGCCTCTGCCTTCCCTGTGGTCAACAGGTCAAACTCCGTCTGGAGCCGTCGTCTTTCCCCAAGTAATCTTTCCTCCAGGGCCTCTGCGTATCTCCTGTCCACTCTCAAAATCTCCCCCACTAACCTCTCCCTTTCCATGCCCTCTGTCTTCTCTCTATGAGCCCTGATGGAGATTAGCTCTCCCCTGATCACCGCCTTCAACGCCTCCCATACCACCCCCACCCGCACCTCCCCATTGTCGTTGGCCTCCAAGTACCTTTCGATACCCCCCCTCACCTTCCCACACACCACCTCGTCCGCCAGCAGTCCCACATCCAGCCGCCACAGCGGGCGTTGGTCCCTCTCCTCTCCCAGCTCCAGTTCCACCCAGTACGGGGCGTGGTCCGAAACGGCTATGGCCGAATACTCCGTCCCCTCCACCCTCGGGATGAGCGCCCTGCCCAGAAATAAAAAATCTACCCGGGAGTAGGCTTTGTGCACATGGGAGAAAAAAGAAAATTCCCTGGCCTGCGGCCTTGCAAACCGTCATGGGTCCACTCCCCCCATCTGATCCATAAACCCCCAAAGCACCTTGGCCGCCGGCCTCTTTCCAGTCCTTGATTTGGAGCGGTCCAATGCTGGATCCAACACTGATCCACTCCCATTATCAGGCCTCCTATCTCCAGGTCCGGAATGCGCCCCAACATGCGCTTCATGAATCCAGCATCATCCCAGTTCGGGGCGTATACATTTACCAACACCACCCACGTCCCTTGCAACCTACCGCTCACCATCACATATCGCCCTCCATTATCCACTACGATAGTCTTGGCCTCAAATGACACCCGCTTTCCCACCAATATTGCCACCCCTCTATTCTTCGCGTCCAGTCCCGAGTGGAATACCTGTCCTACCCATCCCTTTCGTAACCTGACCTGGTCCGCCACCTTCAGGTGTGTCTCTTGGAGCATGACCACGTCTGCCTTCAGTCCCTTTAAGTGCGCGAACACTCGAGACCTCTTCACCGGCCCATTCAGGCCCCTCACGTTCCACGTTATCAGCCGGATTGGAGGGGCTCCCCCCACCCCCCCCCACCCCCACCCCCCGCCGACTAGCCATCTCCTTTTCTGGGCCAGTCCCGTGTCCGCGCCTCCCTCATCCTTCAGTCCCCCAGACGGGGGACCCCCATCCCGACCACCTCTTCTGTGTCCCATTCCCTTTCGGCCAGTGCAGCAGCAACCCTTTCCCCCCCCCCCCTTCCCCCCCTCCCCTCCCCCCCGCTAGACCCCTGTCTAGCTTTTTTGCTCCCCCCATATCACTCCCGTAAGTCAGCTGACACCTGCTGACCCCGGCTTCCCCCGCCGTCCCATTGACCTCCCCGTGTGGGAGTCTCCCAATCAATATGCGTTCCTTTGTTCCCCTTCCCGCCTTTCTTCCCACGCGTGGGAAAAACCCCGCGCTTTCCAAAGCCCGCCCCGTCCCCTCTGGCGCAGCTCCTGTCGCGGCCTTGTCTCTCTCCCCCAGCCCATGTAACATTTCCTGCGTGTGATTGACCCCCTATATACAACAACCATCACACATCAAACCTCAAACATTCCCCCCACCCTCACAAACCCTCAGTTAGAGTCCAACTTTTCGGTTTGTATGAAGGTCCACGCCTCTTCAGGCGTTTCAAAGTAATAGTGTTGGTCCTTGTATGTGACCCACAATCGCGCTGGCTGCAGCATTCCGAATTGCACTCCTTTCCGGTGCAGCACCGCTTTGGCCCAGTTGAAAGCCGCTCTCCGCTTTGCAAACTCCGTGCTCCAGTCCGGCTATATTCGGATCTCTGCATTATCCCACTTACTGCTCCGCTCCTTCTTGGCCCATTTCAGGACCGGTGAACCGGTGAAATCTCATCACCATCGCCCTTGGCGGCTCATTTGCCTTGGGCTTCCTCGCTAGCACCCGGTGTGCCCCGTCCAGCTCCAGCGACCTCAAAGGGGCCTCCGCGCCCATCATCGTCCCGAGCATCGTGCTCGCATATGCCCCGGCATCGGCCCCCTCCACTTCTTCAGGGAGACCCAGGATCCGCAGATTCTTTCTCCTCGACCTGTTCTCCAGGTCTTCGGGTCTTCCCGCCCACCTCTTGTGTAGCGCCTCGTGCTGCTCCACTCTCACCGCCAGGCCCAAGAGCTCGTCCTCATTCTCACTGACTCTTTTCTGTACCTCCTGGATCTTTACCTCGTGGGCCTTCTGGGTCATCCCTAGTCCTTCAATTGCCGACAGCATAGGCGCCAACATCTCCTTGCGCAGCTCCTCGAAGCAGCGCTTGATGAACTCCTGCAGCTCCTCCCCACACTCCGCTTTGTCCCCGGCCGCCGCCATTTTATTTTTTTTCCCTCGCTTCTCCCGCTGCTCCAATTCCGCTTTTTTGCCCGTTGCACTTCTGGTTCGGTCCATAAAAGTTGGAGGGGGACCTCTCTCTTCCCTTCCCCACGGGTTGTCTTCGAAATAATTCAGGTTGGGGCTCCTCTAGCGAGCCCGAAAGTCCGTAATAGCGAGAGCTGCCGAATCGTGCGGCTTAGCTCCGCATAGCCGCAACCGGAAGTCCGAATTTGTTAGTTAACCGTTGAAATGTGGCTGGGGTCTTTTTCATGCCAAATGGCATAACTTTGAATTGGTATATACCATCCGGAGTCACAAAAGCTGAAATCTCCTTCGCCCTTTCGGATAAAGGTACCTGCCAGTAACCTTTAAGTAAATCCAATTTGGAAATAAAAGCTGATTGTCCCACTTTCTCAATGCAATCCTCCAAATGTGGGATAGGATAAGAGAAAATAAGAGCAGATTGTCACAATTTCTCAATGCAATCCTTCAATGGTGGGACAGGATAAGAGTCCGTTCTTGTAACTGCATTCACCTGTCGATAGTCCACACACAACCGTTGGGTACCGTCTGGTTTAGGTACCATCACTATGGGTGAGCTCCATTGACTGCAACCCATTTCAATTATGCCATTGTCACAAAAGCTGAAATCTCCTTCGCCCTTTCGGATAAAGGTACCTGCCAGTAACCTTTAAGTAAATCCAATTTGGAAATAAAAGCTGATTGTCCCACTTTCTCAATGCAATCCTCCAAATGTGGGATAGGATAAGAGAAAATAAGAGCAGATTGTCACAATTTCTCAATGCAATCCTTCAATGGTGGGACAGGATAAGAGTCCGTTCTTGTAACTGCATTCACCTGTCGATAGTCCACACACAACCGTTGGGTACCGTCTGGTTTAGGTACCATCACTATGGGTGAGCTCCATTGACTGCAACCCATTTCAATTATGCCATTGTTAAGCATACTCTCAATCTCTTTATTAACCTGTGCCAATTTTAAAGGGTTAGGTCTGTATGGATGTTGTTTGATTGGAACAGCATTTCCAACATCTACATCATGTATAGCCATTTTAGTACTTCCCATATTTATCTCTACAAACTTGCCCAAGTGATATCAATAACCCTTTCGAGTCAGTCCTTTTTTCCTCTGGAAAGTAACTCAACAACTTATCCCAATTTTTAAGAGCATCCTCGTTTTCCAATTAATTTGAGGTATGTCAAAGTCACAGTGATCTGGATTTGGTTCATCACTTTGAGTTAGAATCATTAAAACCGCCTCCTTTTTCTCTCCTTCCCTTTCAAAGTACCTTTTAAGCATATTCACATGACACACTCGGTGAGTCTTCCTTCTATCTGGCGTTTTTACGACATAATTCACTTCACCTAATTTCCTTTCAATCTGATAAGGTCCACAAAACCTTGCTTTTAAAGGTTCACCTATGATTGGTAACAATACTAAAACTTTATCTCCACTGGCAAATCTACGAACTTTGGATTTCTTGTCCGCTACCCATTTCATCACATTTTGTGCAACCTTTAAATGTTGTCAAGCCAATTCACCTGCTGTATTTAATCATTCCCTAAAATTTGACACGTAATACAATAATGTAATTTCCGATTTCTCACCCACCAATTTTTCCTTAATCAATTTAAGTGGTCCTTTGACCTCGTGAACAAAGATTAGTTCAAAAGGACTGAATTTGGTTGACTCATTAGGTGCATCCCTAATTGCAAACAGTACGAATGAAATTCCTTTATACCAATCCTCTGGATAATTTTCACAATAAGCCCTCAACATTGTCTTTCTGTCTGATGCCACCTTTCTAACGCTCCCTGTGATTCTGGATGGTATGCAGTTGATTTAAATTGTTTTATTCCTAAGCTATCCATAACTTCTTTGAATAGCCTTGAGGTAAAATTTGATCCTTGATCCGACTGTATTTCTGTGGGTAGTCCATATCTAGTAAAGAATTTAAGTAATTCCTCCACAATCTTTTTAGCTGTAATATTACGTACTGGAATGGCCTCTGGAAACCTAGTAGACACATCCATTATCGTCAAAAGATATTGATTCCCACTTTTTGTTTTAGGAAGCGGTCCTATGCAATCAATTAGGACCCTTGTAAAAGGTTCCTCAAATGCTGGAATGGGTATTAAGGGCGCTGGTTTTATCACTGTTTGAGGTTTCCCTATCACATGACATGATTGACAAAATATTTCATGTCTCTTCCACCCTCGTGGATTTCTTTTTTAGTCTGAGGTACAGTCTCCTTATTATCTACCATCAGATCAGCTTTACCACTTGAGTATTTCTCATGTCCCCAGTTTCTATCCCTCACTGGCTGAAACTGATGTGGGAAACCAAACTTTGATTTACGAACTAATTCATAATCATCTGCCATTTATGCTGCTAATCTCGCAGTTTTAACCCTCTGCTCTTCCACATGAGTTCTCACTACATCAGGAATTGAATTTTTAAACTCCTCCAAAAGTATAATTTCTCTGAGAGCTTCATACTTTTGGTCTATTTTCAAAGCCCTTATCCACCTATTAAAATTTGATCCTTTCATACTCCATGTATGTTTGACTCGGTTCTTTCCTTAAATTTCTAAACCTTTGTCTGTAGGCTTCAGGCACTCGTTCAAATGCACCGATTTGTCTCAGGTACCTCCTCCGGTAGTGATGCAAACACTTCACCAGCCTTACCTATCAGCTTTGTTTGAATCAATAATACCCACATGTCCTGTGGCCATTTAATTTGTTTAGCTACCTTCTCAAATGAAATGAAAAAGGCTTCAACCTCCTTCTCGTCAAACCTTGGCAATGCTTGGACATATTTACGTAGATTCCCACCAAGCTTTCGACTTTGACGCTCTTTCTCACTATCCTCATCACTGTCATCCAACTGTACGTTTCCCTTTACGTCTGCCAATTTTAACTGACTGTCACGTTTCATGGCCATTTTCTGAAGTTCAAACTCTCTCTCTTTATCTTTTTCCCTGATCTGTATCTCCCTTTCTCTTTGTTTTCCTCTCTCTCTCTTTCTTTTTCCTCTCTTTCGTATTCAAGCAGCTTTAATTCTTTCTCATGTTCCATTTGTTTAATTTCTAACTGAATTTTTGCCATTTCCAATGAGTCGAACTGTATCTCAGGCAACTTTAAATACTTAGCCACTGCCATAATTACCTCATCTTTTCACATTTTGTCAGGTAATGTTAACTGAAATGTTTTTGCCAAATCTAGTCTGCTTTTAGTCTCTTCCATAAGGTACTGCGTGTGTGACCGTCTCCACCCCCAAAAACTTTTGACCGTCTGAAAGAACCATTGTCCACAACACACTCCCTACTTATACTAGGATATCATACCTGAAAAGCAACCACAATATGCTCACCTCTCACTGTCTTTAATTTCACTAAGCCAATCCAATATCCCTCTCCAGCCCCCAATTTGTTATGGGCCAGGGTTTAGAGAACCCCAAAATGTATCATAGAGTTCACCTGATCCACAACTTTTAATAGATTGTGGTATGGGGAGCACACAGCCCACTCTACAGGTGTGGTACAGCAGAAATGGAAAAGTATTTTTTAAAGCCAAACAATGTTTATTCTATGAACTCAAGTTAACCTTTTTAAAACATACAGTGAACATCTTAGCAACCATTAATTCAAATACAACCCCCAAAGAATACAACACTATGTAATCCTTAAGCTGTCCTTTTAACATCCATAAGACTTAAAAAATAACTTTTAACAGAAGCACATCAGGTTAAAGTCACTACTGAGAGCAGTTATTAGTTTTAAATCACCAAACGATCGATTTACAGTTTTTAGATTACAGAGAAAGAGAGACTAATATCCCTTCTGGCTGTGACTGCAGCTATCCAGCTCTGAAAATGCACCCTGCCTCAACCAGGATCTCAGGTTCATGTCTCACTACATTCACCCCCCATCAGCTTGCCTGAGCTTGCAAAATCCTACCAACTGTCCTGGCTTGAGACAATTCACACCTCTTTAATCTGTGATTATCCTTCTCTCCAGTCACACTGTCTGGACCTGTAAATACTTAGTTTCCTGCAAATACTCACATTCAAAGCATGATCCATGGGCAATTTAGCATGGCCAACTCACCTAACCTGCACATCTTTGGACTGTGGGCGGAAACAGGAGCACCCGGAGGAAACACACACAGACACGGAGAGAACGTGCAAACTCCACACAGGCAGGTATCCAAGCCGGGAATCGAACCTGGGACCCTGGAGCTGTGCAGCAACTGTGCTACCGTACTGCCCTCAGGATATTATATTGTACCATTTTTGAAGATTTTGTTGCGATAAACCGTTTCCAACACCGGGCAACCCCCTCCACAGTTCCTCTCAAGGCGAATATGATCTTTTCCAACTTGATGAATTCTGCGAGGTCGCTCACCCACATCGCCGGTTTCAGCGGCCCCGAGTCTCTCCATTCCAGGAAGATCTGTCTCCAGGCTACCAGGGAGGCAAAGGCCAGCACATCAGCCTCTTTCGCCCCTGGACTTCCAGGTCGCCTGACACTCCAAAGATTGCCACTTTGGACTTGGGACCACCTCATCCTCAACACGTCAGACATCACATCAGCTAACCCCGCCAAAATATCTCTAGTTTTGGACAGGCCCAAAACATGTGGGTGCACCACTCACACCTACCCTCCAACCGCTCAAAAAACCTGCTCATTCTGGCCACCATCATAGGTGCCCTGTGGACTACCTTGAATTGAATAAAGCTAAGCCTAGCACACAAAGAGGATGAGTTCACTCTCCACAAAGCATCCCTCCACAGCTTAGCCTCACACTTGCAATTGACTTCTCCACCAGGGTGCCCTTGTTCCTATTTGTTTATATCTCTCTTCATTTGGCTCTGAATATGGCGGTCACCTTTCTTAATTCTAATTACGTTTTGCTCTAGAGTCGCCAGGTATCTTTTGCTACCGCCACAAGGTTCAAACCGAATACTGATCAAAGACTCGATACACCAGTTAGTTAGTTCAAAGTCAAATGCTTATTTATTTACACACACAGTTAAATATACTCATGCACAAATACTACAGACTAAACTATCACTGCTGCTAAAGCCTATACTTAGCTTCGGGCGCCCACTCAGTCAGAGGAACAACGGCCGTTGTTCGGTTCTGAGGCTGCTGAGGTCGAAGTGGTGAAGGGGAACAGCTAAGATCGTCTGTCTGGTAGCGTGCGTTGACCTTGGACCTACTTATTCTGGTGCAGCTGTTGGGCAGGTCACTCCTCGGTGAGAGCCGGAGCCAAGAGAGCGAATCTCTCTTGGGGGATCCTTCTTATACCCAAAGGGGCTTTGCGCACTTTTGGGCGGGCCTTGAACTTGGCCCCAATTAATTGGGCTGTTTCTCGATCGTTCCTATCGATTTCCTCCAATAAAGGGGTGGGTGCCGTGATGGCTGGGCTGGTCCTAGGTGGCCATTGGCCTGCTTTGTTCTGGTCTCCTCTGGCGCCGGAGTGTCTACCTTAGTATTGGTTACTCAAATGTTACTCTTTTGTTCCCGGAGATGGGCCATTAGTATGCTAATGGGTTTGCAGTTTTGGTCTTGTCTGGGAGCTGCGGCTCCAATATACAGACAAACCCTGAACCTGCTTATTTTCTCAGTATTGTCCATTTTCCCTGCAATCTTTGCAAAGTGTCCATTTTGTAATCGGGAAATGGCCATCCCAGATGGCTACACTCCCTCCTTGTGATCCTCAATGCAAAGCGTGAAGGATCACATTACCGTGTCGGCTTCGTTCTCTGACCAAGCAGGGCACCCAAAAGCACTTCACGGGCTCTACACTGCCCTATCCAAGAATCACAATTTTACCTAAAATCATTTTACATACATACATCATTATAAAACTCTACAGGGCGCTATGACATTCAGGCATGCATTGTCCATTTTCCCTGCAATCTTTGCAAAGTGTCCATTTTGTAATCGGGAAGTGGCCATCCCAGATGGCTACACTCTCCCAGTCTATCAATTCCTTATAGATCTCCAAACTGTGCCCTCACCAACCCCTGTTTTCGACACCACCTTATCCCAGGGGCAGCAGTTCGGGAAACAACGCCACCTATTTCCTCACAAAGTCCCTCACCTGTAAGTACTGGAACCCATTCCCGCTGTGCAGCTCATATTTCTCCACCAGCATCTCCAAGCTCGGAAAGCTGACCCCAACGATTAGGTCCCCAAGCCGCTCAATGCCCGCGCGCCGTCAGCCCCGGAACCCTGCGTGTAGTCCACCCGGAGCAATCCTATGATTCCCGCAGATCGGTGCCCAATGTTATGGGCCAGGGCTTGGAAAACCCCAAACTGTATCATGGAGTTCACCCACAACTTTTACTAGATTGTGGTATGGGGAGCACACAGACCACTCTACAGGTGTGGTACAGCAGAAATGGAAAAGTATTTTTTTAAAGCAAAACAATGTTTATTCTATGAACTCAAACATACAGTGAGCATCTTAGCAACCATTAATTCAAATACAACCCCCAAAGACTACAACGCTAAGTAAACCTTTAAGCTTTCCTTTTTAACATCCATACGACTTAAAAACAAAACCTTTATCAGAAACACATCAGGTTAAAGTCACTACTGAAAACATTTATAATTCTGAATTCACCAAATGATCAAGAGATAGTCTTTTGATGGCAGAGAGAACAGCAGTACACCTGCTTGGTCTGGCTTCAGCTCCAACACTGAAAACAAAACTAAAACACACCCTGCAGCCTGCTCAAAAACAAAAGTAAAAAGCTGACAGACAGCCCAGCTCCACCCATTCTCTGACATCACTGCAGTAATAAACACCCATTTCTTAAAGGTACTCTCACATGACACCAAATCGAGGCACCCTCCAGCCTCAGGTGCTGCCAGCACTGTCCCTACACCCTCAGGGCCGCCACTACCACTGGACTTGTGGAGTACCTGGCCAGCGAGAACGACAGAGGCGCCGTCAACAGTGCCCCTAAGCTCGAGTCTTTCCAAGAGGCTGCCTCCATCCACTCCCTTAATGCCCTCTGGCAACCCCACAATCCTCCATTTCTGTCTCCAGGAGCATTTCTCCAGATCCTCCACTTTCTCATTGAGCCGCTTCTGGTTATCCCTCAACATCCCGATTTCGGCCGCCAATGAGGTAAGCTGCTCCCCATGCTCCGCCACCACCTCCTCCACGTACTGGATCACCTGGCTTTGGGCCTCAGCTCCACACGGTCGATCCCCGCACTCAGCGGGTCTACCACCTTCGCCAGGTCCTCCAGAGCTTCCCTTCTCTGCTGACTGAACCTTGCTTTCAGAAAGCCCACCAGCTGCTCCATCGACCATTGAGCCAGTCGGGCCGACCCCTTGCTCTCCGCCATCTTGCCCTGTGTTGCAGGAAGAGTTTCTTGCCCCAGCACCTCCTTTCTTCTAAATCCACACAAATCCATTACCGGTGGAGTAAAGTCTTCCTCCGCCACCCCTGCACCTTTTTCCTTCAAAACATCCGCCCATTAATCGGGGAAAAGGACCAACAAAGCCGCCACGAGCAGGAGCTGCCAAATGTGTGACCATTCACACCATGACCGCCATCGGCCTTCCCCCAGTAATCAGGGCCAGGATTTTCCTTTCATGGGACTAAGTCCCCACGTCAGCGGGAAAACTGGCGCCAATGACTCACCTGTCTTGGGGGCCCGGTGGGGTTGGCACCACTCCAGCTGCCGGCGAAGGGACAGCGCGGGTTCGCGCATGCGCCAAAGGGCCGGCATGATCTTGCGCATGCGCCGAACCACCGAGGTGTTTTGGCGCATGCGCGGGGGGTTCTCTTCTCTGCGCCGGCCATGGCGGAGCCCTACAGGGGATGGCGCGGAAGGAAGGAGTGCCCCCCATGGCAGAGGCCTGCCCCCGCAGATCTGTGATCTGATCCCCGGGGTCAGATCCCCCCCCCCCCCGAGGACCGCCCATGCCGACTTACCTGCCAGGGACCGCCGTCTGGAACCATACGTAACCCACGCCGGCGGGACTGGCCAAAAACGAACGGCTGCTCAGCCCATCGGGGCCCGGAGAAATGCCGGGGGGGCCGCTGTCAACGGCTCTCGACCGGCGTGGCGTGAACCCCACCCGCGCCCGAAAAACGGCGCCGGAGAATATGGCAGCCAGTGTCGGGGCGGGATTCGCCTTGCCCCCCGGTGATTCTCCGGCCCAGTTGGGGCTTGGAGAATCCCGCCCCAGATTCCTGAGGATCCCTGTAAATACGGTACAGGGGTGGACTGGCTCTGTCAACAATGTGCTGGGTTCTTCAGCGGCCTCAGAGGGAATCACTGCAGGGACACAGGCCCTGAGAATATCTCCAGATTTTCCATACAACCAGCGCATCGACACCTATGCAAGTGAAAATACATTGAAACTCCTCAAAAGGGACTGTGCTGTGCTTGAACTCACTTAGAATCATGCCCCTGTTAATAATGAATTCATTATGAGAGTTATCGCAAAACTTCCTCCAGGCTCTTTTCAGTGTCTAGTTGTTTTGATGTTACATTATTTCTGTCTAAACGATGAAGTGAATGAGCTGGGAGAATGTACTCGGCCCAACAGCATTAAGGAGCTAAATTAACATAACTAACACAGTCATTAACCCAGGTTGTTTTGCTATTTCTGTCCATTGTGATTCGGCTCCTTCACTTGTTTGCTGGGCCCCAAGTAATTCCTACTGTCCACATGGTAATTCCTTGCAGTAAACGCCTTGATTATCAAAGAGCAAGTGCCCCGTTGGGACAGGAAATGGCTGCTGTTACAATCCGGCCAGAGGCCACGGGGCCTGCAACATCAGAGTCCCTGTGGCCTCACCTGAATATGATCTCCCCAGATGAGGGAGCAGAGCTACACCCTTAAGCCAAGGGCCCCATGGGACATAAATACTCCGGCCCAAGTGTGGGCCGGCCACGGGAGACCCTGCTGCGAGTAGGAGTTGTATTCTAGTAGATAAAAAAATATAGAGTTTTTCTAACAGTCATCGCTTCCATGTGGCCGCTCGCCTGGAACTTTGCAGCTGCCCATGTCGTAACTGGCAGCAGAACACAAGATGCTTGCCCCTTAGAATCATCAATTCGGTTTGGCCTATTACTTGAAGTTTCATCACATGATATGTTCCCGTCAATTACCCTGCAGACAAACACCCTTCACTAATTGTCTGACACACGCACTGCCATGGGTGTTCAATTCTTCATACAACAGTCGGAACTGAATATGCTGTTTTTCAGCCCTTCATCCCTATGCCTGATGTTTTACTAACTAATCAACAAAA
This sequence comes from Scyliorhinus torazame, assembly GCF_047496885.1. Taxonomy (NCBI): domain Eukaryota; kingdom Metazoa; phylum Chordata; class Chondrichthyes; order Carcharhiniformes; family Scyliorhinidae; genus Scyliorhinus; species Scyliorhinus torazame. The sequence continues at coordinate 208,119,617 of NC_092708.1, read as the reverse complement.
TTGCTCAAAGAAAATGTTTAAAAAGCATATTTACTTTGAATGCCCTTTGAATTTCCTCTTGGATATTTGCTCGCAGCCTCGACTTGGGAGATTAATCTTTCATTCCTGGAGACACCAGTGCAACCGTGTAGAGTTGGCAATCACACTGAACAATTTTGGTCTCCTTACTGAAAGAGGGATTTGTTGTTTAAATGAATTTACGGGATGTGGGTGTTACTGGTAAGGCCAGCAGTCATTGTCCATCCTTAGTTACCCTAGAGAAGGTGGTGGTGAGCTCCCTTCTTGAACCGCTGCAGTCCGTGAGGTGTAGGTGCATCCACAGTGCTGTTATTGAGTGGGAGTTCCAGGATTTTGACCCGGCGACAGTGAAGGAACAGCGATATATATACCTGCATTGGAGGCTGTTCAGAGAAGGTTCACCAGGCCAATACCTGGGATTAAGGGGTTTTCTTATGTGGAAATGTCGAGCAGGTGTGGCCTGCACCTTGTCATGATATGCAGACATGCAGATAATGATATACAGACAGGCAGCTAATGAACACAGAGAACAGGACATGACCAATGAGCAGGCAGGACACTCAGGGGTGGTATCTCACTAAAAAAGACATGAGGCACTCACACTCCGCCTCTTTCCACTGATGAACATCTACAGAGTGAGTCAGGGTGTATGTACAGTATCACACCTCCAGCATGTGGCTAAGAGCTAGTCTGGTTCAGTCAGACAGAGCAACCACAGTTAGGTTAGCAGAGTCGAACTCAGAGAGAGCTGTGCTAACTGTGCTACTGGTTCAATAAATCAGATTCAAGGCCTGGGGTATCTTTTGGTTAAAGCTGCATCCAGTTGCAGCCTGTGTTATCCCAGAGTACATAACACAACATGTTATCAGGAGGCTGCTTAATCTAGGTGGTTCACCTCAGTCCGTTCCGTGATGACCAGCGAATGTATCCCGGCACCATGGAGAAGATTCAGGCTCCTCACCAGCTCAGGACCTCCAGCAATCTCAGTGACAACTGGTGGACATTCAAACAAAAGTTTCTGCTGTACATCGAAGCTTCAGACCTCGTGGGTGCGTCTGATGCAAGGAAGATCGCGCTTTTCCTCTCAACAGCGGGTGATCAAGCCATCAAATTCTTCAATTCTTTTCACTTCACCAAAGGCCAGGACAAGACAAAGTTTCAGACCATCCTGGACAAGTTCGATAGTCACTGCGAAGTGGACACCAATGAAATCTTCGAGTGCTACATATTCAAACAGCGTCTACAAGGTAAAGATGAATCTTTCAATTCCTTCTTAACTTACCTCCGCCTGCTAGCGCTGTCCTGCAACTTTGGTGATATTGCTGACTCCATGATCAGAGACCAAATCGTTTTTGGAGTTCATTCTGATCCTCTGAGAGAGCAGCTACTGAAAATCAAGCATATGACCCTGCCAGTCGCGATTGAAACATGCACAGTGCATGTGCACGCCAAAAATCGCTATGCCCAGCACAAATCGGCTGAAAATGAGAAACTTGCCTCCCACGAGGCAGAGAGTGTGCAGGCCATTGTCATAATATACACCAGTATATCATGGTGCAGACACACACTGATGGACACACAGTGGGACCAATCAACATACACAACACCGCAGCCAATCACCAGTGAGAGCACGTGCACTATAAAGACAGGGGACATCAGAGTTCCCGCTCATTCGAGTAGCAGCTAGCTAGGAGCACAGAGCTCACAGTCTGCAACACAGACATTCACCATGTGCTGAGTGCATCAACTGGTTAGGACAAGGCAAAGGTCTTTAGTTAAAGCTGGTATCGTATTTGCCCACAGTTCAAGTATGTTTAAATAGTTAACCTTTTAATAAAATAGTGTTGCACTACTTCAAGTGTTGGTGACCTGTATGTGATCCAGAACACCCAACACATCGTGGTACCAGGAGTGGTTGCATACTAGCACTTCTTAGACCTACCTGCAAGTGATCTGCCTTCCGCCAGCATTCCGTCATTCTGCAACATGGACAACATCAGCCCGCCGCCGCCGCTCCGCATCGCCAGCAACCTCGGGGCCAACTGGAAGATTTTCAAACAGCGCTTCCAGCTCTACCTCGAAGCCACGGACAGGGAGGGCGCCTCGGACACCAGAAAGATTGCTCTTCTCTTCGCCACGGCCGGGGACCATGCCATCCATATTTTCAACTCTCTCACCTTTGCAGATGATGAAGACAAGACGGTTCTCCTCAAATTTGACACTCACTGCAGCGTAGAGGTGAATGAAAGTTTTGAACGCTACGTGTTCCATCAGCGTTTGCAGGGTAAGGACGAATCTTTCCAATCCTTTTTAACGCACCTCAGCATCCTTGCGCAATCTTGCAGCTACGGGCCCACCTCCGACTCCATGATACGCGACCAGATCGTTTTCGGTGTTCAGTCGGACCCCCTACGTCAGCAGCTCCTCAAAGTAAAGCAACTCACCCTAGCGACCGCCATCGAGTCCTGTGTCCTACATAAAAATGCCACCAGTCAGTACTCCCATATACAAGCGGCTGAAACGGCGCAGCAAGGTCCCCATGAGGCGGAACGGGTCCAAGTGATTGAGCACCTCCAGGGCCTCAGCCTGGATGAGGGCAGCCACTTTGCGCGCTTTTCGCAGGCTCCTGCGCTTGTACGTACCAAACGAGGGGACGGCGACATGGAGGAACGTAATGCGCAGGCGTGCACCACGCACGACCGCACCGCGCATGCGCGGTTGCGCAGCGAACGTGCTGACGTCACGATGTGCGGCAACTGTGGCTCCGCCCATTTAAAGCGGCAATGCCCCGCAAAATCCCGACAATGCCTACGATGTGGAAGTCTTGGCCACTATGCTGCCTGCTGTCGAGCAGCTCAGCCTGCCAGTTCATATCGCTTCAGCCAGCCTCGCAGGAATGTTCGGGCAATTCAACCCACGGTCACCGAGTCCGATTCCGACCTCCCACACAGCAGTGACACCGAGGACCCAAAGGCACCTTTTCGAGTCGGTGTCGTAACGAAAAACAGGCTGTCCCCGAAGCAAAGACACCAGCCGCTGTCGGTATACAGCATCGATCCAGACGATGAGTGGTGTGCCACCCTGACGGTCAACCGGTCCCAAATAAGATACCGCCTGGACACTGGTGCCTCCGCCAATCTCATGGCGTGGTCTGCTTTCCAAAGCCTTCGTGTCAAACCAACCATTCTCCCATCGGCCTGCCAGCTATTGGACTACAATGGCAACATCATTCCTGCTACCGGCTCATGCCAACTCGAAGTGACGCACAAGTCATGAAACGCCAACCTTCCTTTTGAGATCGTGGGCTCCTCGAAGGATTCTCTGCTTGGCGCACAGGTGTGCAAATTGCAAAACCTCGTTCAAAGAGTTCACTCTCTCTCTCCTGATGACACGCCTGCCTTCCAGGATGCTGACTTCAGGGCGCAACTCAACGTCATCATCGACCAGCACCGCGACGTCTTCGAAGACATGGGCACACTCCCATATACTTACAAGATCATACTCAAACAGGGTGCATGCACCTCCCAAAGTCCCAGCACCTCTCAAGGACCGCCTCAAGCAGCAGCTGCAGGACCTCCAAGACCAAGGAGTGATCTCCAGAGTTACGGAACCAACCGACTGGGTCAGTTCCATGGTGTGCGTAAAGAAGCCTTCCGGTGAGCTCAGAATCTGCATTGATCCAAAGGATCTGAATCGCAACATAATGAGGGAGCATTACCCAATCCCCAAGCGCGAAGAGATCACATGCGACATGGCTCGGGCCAAGCTCTTCACCAAACTTGACGCCTCAAAAGGATTCTGGCAAATTCAACTAGACAGGTCCAGCAGGAAACTGTGTACCTTTAACACCCCTTTTGGCAGATATTGTTACAACAGGATGCCGTTTGGGATCATATCGGCGTCAGAGGTATTCCACAGGATCATGGAATAAATGATGGAAGGCATTGAAGGTGTTCGCATCTATGTTGACGACATAATCATTTGGTCCACCAAAAGGAGCATATCAGTCGTCTCCAGCACGTGTTCAAACGCATACGGGAACAGAGCCTACGCCTCAACAAAGCCAAATGCTCCTTTGGTCAGACGGTACTCAAGTTCCTAGGGGACCACATCTCCCAGTTGGGTGTGCGGCCGGATGCGGACAAGGTGGCTGCCATCACAGCCATGAAAAAGCCAGAGGACAAGAAGGCGGTCCTCCGATTTCTGGGCATGGTCAACTTCCTAGGGAAATTCATCCCTAACCTCGCCTCTCAAACCACAGCTCTCAGGAACCTGGTCAGGAAGACGACAGACTTCCAATGGCTTCCTGCCCACGAGAGCGAATGGACAGAACTTAAAACCAAACTTACCACGGCCCCCGGTATTGGCCTTTTTGGATCCAGTGTAAGAGACAAAAATTTTGACCGATGCCAGCCAATCTGGCATTGGGGCAGTGCTCCTGCAATGCGATGAGGCCTCATCATGGGCCCCCGTTGCATATGCATCACGCGCCATGACCCCCACGGAACAGCGCTACGCGCAGATGGAAAAGGAGTGCCTGGGCCTTTTGACCGGTGTCGTCAAATTTCATGATTATGTGGACGGCCTTCCCCAATTCACCGTCGAGACCGACCATCGCCCGCTGGCCAATATAATACAAAAAGACTTGAACGACATGACGCCTCGCCTCCAGTGCATTCTTGCTCAAACTCCGGCGATATGACTTTCAGCTGGTATACACCCCAGGCAAAGACCTGATCATAGTCGACGCTCTGTCCAGGGCAGTCAACACCCCATGTGACCCAGCGGGATTCGTCTGTCAGGTTGACGCCCATGTGGCCTTCGTGGCCTCCAATCTACCAGCCACGGATGAACGCCTCGTCCAAATTAGCCGCGAGACTGCGGCTGACCCCCTGCTACAGCGTGTCACACGCCACCTAGCAGACGGGTGGCTCAAGGGCCAATGCCCGCAGTTCTACAACATCAGAGATGATCTGGCAGTAGTCGATGGTGTCCTCCTGAAGCTGGACCGCATTGTTATCCCGCACAGCATGCGCCAGCTCGTCTTGGAACAGCTACACGAGGGCCATCTTGGCGTGGAGAAGTGCCTCCGATGGGCCCGAGAGGCAGTGTACTGGCCCGGCATCAATGAGGACATCGCCAACACAGTGCTCAACTGCCCCACCTGTCAGCGGTTCCAGCCGGCCCAACCACGTGAGACCCTACAGCCCCATGAGTTGGTCACGTCCCCTTGGTCCAAGGTCGGCATTGACCTGTTCCACGTACTGGGCAGGGACTATGTTCTGATTGTAGACTATTTTTCAAACTACCCGGAGGTGATACGTTTGCATGACATCACATCGTCTGCAGTCATCCGTGCCTGTAAGGACACCTTTGCTCGTCACGGCATCCCACTCACGGTGATGTCGGACAATGGCCCCTGCTTCGCAAGCCAGGAATGGTCCAACTTTGCCAGGAGGTACAACTTTGTACATGTGACATCCAGTCCCCTGTACCCCCAATTCAATGGCAAAGTGGAGAAGGGCGTCCACATAGTCAAACGGCTCCTCTGCAAGGCTGCCAATGCAGGATCCGACTTCTACTTCACCCTGCTGGCCTATCGCTTGGCCCCACTGTCCACTGGCCTGTCGCCAGCCCAGCTGCGCATGGGTCACACCCTGAGGACGACGGTGCCGTCCATTCACATCCCAGACCTCGACCACGTTCCGGTCCTTCAACGAATGCAACTGTCTCGTGCACAGCACAAGGCGGCTCATGACTCCTGTGCAGCTGATCTCCCTGCTCTGGCTCCAGATGACAATGTCCCCATCCACCTTCTGGATGGTGGCTGGTCTGCAACTGCTGCGGTTCTTCGGCAGGTGGCTCCCCGCTCGTTCCTGGTTTGTCTACCGGATGTTTCCATTCTGCACCGTAATCGGCGTGCCCTTCGTCTCGTACCGCGCTCGCTACGTGATCCTCTGCCAGTGCCATGCCCCCCTGTTGTCCCTGACCTGGACTATGCAGACTATGTCCAGGCATTCATCATCTGGATCCGTTGCACTGCCGGGATCAGAATCCTGTAGGCGTTGTTGCACACTCCGGATGCGCCGTGGATCTGCACAGGGATGCATAGTGGCCTGGCTCTCCGCAGTTTAAACAGCGTCTGCCTCTTGCAGGGCAGTGTTTCTTTAAATGGGTGGTGCCATAGTTTGAACATGTCATGACTTCGGCGTCCTGACACTCCATGCGTCGTTGCACATGCGCAGTGCGGTTCTCAGATGTCTGCACCTGCACAGTGTGGGTTTCGGCTGCTTCGTTATCCCGTTCGCATCGCGAATGCGTCGGGCCCCGGGAAGAGCACGCAAAATGGCCTTATTCATCAATGTTGAGGCGTTGCATCCAGGAGATGGCCTGCGCACTCTCCGCCTCGTGGGAGGCTAATCTATAATTTTCTGCCATTTTGTACTGGGAATAGCGATTTTCAGCGTCCTCATGCACTGTGCATGTTTCAATCGGGACTGGCAGGGTCATATGCTTGATCTTCAGTAACTGCTCTCTCAGAGGATCAGAGTGAACTCCAAAAACGATTTGGTCTCTGATCATAAGAACATAACATAAGAACATAAGAACTAGGAACAGGAGGAGGCCATCTGGTCCCTCGAGCCTGCTCCGCCATTCAATGAGATCATGGCTGATCTTTGTGGACTCAGCTCCACTCTCCGGCCCGTACACCATATCCCCAAATCCCTTTATTCTTTAGAAAGGTATCTATCTTTTTCTTAAAAACGTTTAAAGAAGGAGCCTCAACTGCTTCACTGGGCAAGGAATTCCAGAGATTCACAACCCTTTGGTGAAGAAGTTCCTCCTAAACTCGGTCCTAAATCTACTTCCCCTTATTTTGAGGCTATGCCCCCTAGTTCTGCTTTCCCCGACCAGTGGAAACAACCAGCCCGCATCTATCCTATCTATTCCCTTCATAATTTTATATGTTTTAATAGGATCCCCCCGCATCCTTCTAAACTCCAATGAGTACAGTCCCAGTCTACTCAACCTCTCGTCATAATCTAATCCCCTCAACTCTGGGATCAACCTAGTGAATCTCCTCTGCACTCCCTCCAGTGCCAATATGTCCTTTCTCAGGTAAGGAGACCAAAACTGAACACAATACTCCAGATGTGGCCTCGCCATCACCTTATACAATTGCAGCATAACCTCCCTAGTCTTGAACTCCATCCCTCTAGCAATGAAAGACAAAACTCGATTAGCCTTCTTAATCACCTGCTGCACCTGCACACCAACCTTTTGCGACTTGTGCACCAGCACACCCAGGTCCCTCTGCACAGCAGCATGTTTTAACATCTTACCATTTAAATAATAATCCATTCTGCTGTTATTCCTCCCAAAATGGATAGCCTCACACTTGGCAACATTGAATTCCATCTGCCAGATCCTAGCCCATTCACCTAACCTATCCAAATCCTTCTGCAGACTTCCGGTATCCTCTGCACTTTTTGCTTTACCACTCATCTTAGTGTCGTCTGCAAACTTTGCCACATTGCACTTGGTCCCCAACTCCAAATCATCTATGTAAATTGTGAACAACTGCGGGTCCAACACTGATCCTTGAGGGACACCACTAGTTACAGGTTGCCAACCAGAGAAACACCCATTTATCCCCACTCTCTGCTTTCTGTTAGTTAACCAATCCTCTACCCATGCTACCACTTTACCCTCAATGCTATGCATCTTTAGTTCATGCAGCAACCTTTTGTGTGGCACCTTGTCAAAAGCTTTCTGGAAATCCAGATATACCACATCCATTGGCTCCCCATTATCTACTGCACTGGTAACGTCCTCAAAAAATTCTACCAAAGGACTTCCGGGTGTGGCGATGACCAGCTAAGTCGCACGTTTCGGCACCTCCCATTGAAACGGACTTTTGGGCTCTTATTAGGAGCCCCAACGGCAATTTTTAACGGCCAAAATAATTGTGCGGTGAAATAGGAGGGAATCCCCCCGGATAAATATGGATAAAGGAGAGGATAGCGGCCGGATTGCAGTGGATTCACTGGAGCAGCGGCAAGGAAGGGAAGCTCGAAGCAAGATGGCGCAGGAAGGTGGCTGTTCGGTATGGGTCCCGGAGCAACAAGAGTTCCTGCGGCGCTGTGTGGAAGAGCTGAAGAAGGAGGTGTTGGCCCCGATGCTACAGGCGATTGAAGGGCTAAAGGAAGCACAGAGGACCCAGGAGTTGGAGCTTCGGGTCGTGAAGGCAAAGACTGCGGAGAATGAGGATGAAATACAGGGTCTGGTGGTAAGGACAGAGACGCACGAGGCACAGCACAAAAGGTGTGTGGAGAGGTTGGAAGCCCTGGAGACTAACTCGAGGAGGAAGAATTTAAGAGTCTTGGGTCTTCCCGAAGGCACAGAGGGGGCGGACGTCGGGGCATATGTGAGCACGATGCTTCACTCGCTAATGGGATCGGAGGACCCGACGGGCCCTTTGGAGGTGGAGGGAGCTTATCGAGTTCTGGCGCGAAGACCAAAGGCAGGAGAAATACCTCGAGCCATAGTGGTGAGGTTTCACCGCTACAATGACAGAGAGATGGTTCTAAGATGGGCGAAGAAAACTCGGAGCTGCAGGTGGGAGAACGCGGTGATCCGCGTGTACCAGGATTGGAGTGCGGAGGTGGCGAGAAGGAGGGCAAGTTTCAACCGGGCCAAGGCGGTGCTCCACAAAAAGGTTAAATTTGGAATGTTGCAGCCGGCGAGACTGTGGGTCACACACCAAGGGAAGCTTTGAGACGGCAGAAGAGGCGTGGACATTCATTGTGGACGAGAAGCTGGAATAGTCTGGCGAGAGAAAAAGCTTCTGTAATAAAGTGGTGGGGCGTTTATGTGGGACGAGGAAGGGGAAGGGGGGGGAATTTTTTCAATTTTTTCAATTTTTCAATTTTGTAACTTTTCTCTTTTCCCCTCGTGGGGGGGGGGGGGGGGAGTATGGCGAACTGTGGGAGCCGGTGGGAAGGAAAGGGGCAGGAGAAGGGAACTGCGCCATCAGGGGTGGGGCCGAGTGGGAAACGCAGGCTTTGCTTCCGCGCTATGGTAATTGTGGCGGGAACGGGGACGCAGGAAGGAGGGGGCCTCGCACAATGAGGGGCCGAGGACAAATGGGGGAAGCCGAGATCAGCCAGAGTTTGCTGACTTCTGGGAGCAACATGGGGGGTGCAACTACGCTAGAAAGGGATCTAGCGGAGGGGGGGGGTGTTAACTGGGTTGCTGCTGCTAAGGGGAAGGGGGAGCTGTTATGGGGCGGGGTGGTCGGGACGGGAGAGCACCGTCGGTGGGATATACGGGTACGTGGGAACTGGGCGAGGAGCTGGGTTAGAAAAGGGGATGGCTAGTCGACATGGGGGGGGGGGGGTAAAGAGCCCCCCAACCCGGCTGATCACGTGGAACGTGAGAGGGCTGAATGGGCCGATTAAAAGGGCACGGGTACTCGCACACCTAAAGAACTTAAAGGCAGATGTGGTCGTGTTGCAGGAGACGTACCTGAAACTGGCAGATCAGGTCAGACTACGTAAAGGATGGGTGGGGCAGGTGTTTCATTCGGGCTTAGATGCGAAGAATAGGGGGGTGGCTATTTTAATGGGGAAACGGGTACTGTTTGAGGCAAAGACCATAGTGGTGGACAGTGGGGGTAGATACGTGATGGTGAGTGGCAGATTGCAAGGGGAGGCGGTGGTTCTGGTGAACGTATACGCCCCGAACTGGGATGATGTAAACTTCATGAAGCGTATGCTGGGCGTATCCCGGACCTGGAGGCGGGAAAGCTGGCAATGGGGGGAGACTTCATTACGGTGCTTGATCCAGGGCTGGACCGGTCTAGGTCTAAGACCGGGAGGAGGCCGGCAGCGGCCAAGGTGGTTAAGGACTTCATGGACAGATGGGAGGAGTAGACCCCTGGAGATTTATTAGGCCTAGGAGTAAGGAGTTTTCATTTTTCTCCCATGTTCACAAGGTGTATTCACGGATAGACTTTTTTGTCCTGGGAAGGGCACTGATTCCGAAGGTGACAGGGACGGAGTACATGGCCATAGCCATTTCGGACCACGTTCCACATTGGGTAGATCTGGAGGTAGGAGAGGAAAAGGAGCAGCACCCACTCTGGAGATTGGATATGGGGTTGTTGGCGGATGAGGGGGTATGTCTAAGGGTGAGGGGGTGTATCAAAAGGTACCTGGAGCTTAATGATAACGGAGAGGTCCAGGTGGGAGTGGTCTGGGAGGCGCTGAAGGTGGTGGTCAGAGGGGAACTGATATCCATAATGGCCCATAAAGGGAAGCAAGAGAGCAAAGAAAGGGAGCGACTGTTGAGAGAACTTCTGAGGGTAGACAGGCAATATGCAGAGGCTCCGGAGGAGGGACTGTACAGGGAAAGACAAAGGCTACATATGGAATTTGACCTGCTGACCATGGGCAAGGCAGAAGCACAGTGGAGGAGGGCACAGGGAGTACAGTATGAGTATGGAGAGAAGGCGAGCCGGTTACTGGCCCAACAACTGAGGAAGAGGGGAGCGGCGAGGGAGATAGGTGGGGTGAGGGATGAGGAAGGTGAGATGGAACGGGGAGCGGAGAGAGTGAACGGGGTGTTTAAGGCATTCTACGAGAGGCTGTATAAGGCTCAGCCCTCGGAAGGGAAGGAGGGAATGATGCATTTCCTAGATCGGCTGGAATTCCCAAAGGTGGAGGAGCAGGATAGGGCGGGACTGGGAGCACGGATTGAGGTGGAGGAGGTGGTAAAGGGGATTGGGAGCATGCAGGCGGGGAAGGCCCCGGGACCGGATGGGTTCCCGGTGGAATTTTATAGGAAATACATGGACCTACTGACCCCGCTTTTGACGAGAACATTTAATGAGGCCAGGGAAAGGGGGAAGTTGCCCCTGACTATGTCGGAGGCGACGATATCGTTACTCTTAAAGAAGGAAAAAGACTCGCTGCAGTGCGGGTCTTACAGGCCTATTTCCCTCCTGAACGTGGATGCTAAGCTCCTGGCCAAGGTGATGGCGACAAGGATAGAGAAGATTGTGTCCCGGGGGTGGTCCACGAGGATCAAACTGGGTTCGTTAAGGGGAGACAGCTGAACACGAATATACGGAGGCTGCTAGGGGTGATGATGATGCCCCCGCTGGAGGGGGAGGCGGAGATAGTGGTGGCGATGGACGCCGAGAAAGCATTTGACAGAGTGGAGTGGGACTACCTATGGGAAGTGTTGAAGAGATTTGGTTTTGGAGAAGGGTTTATTGGATGGGTGCAGCTGCTATATAGGGCCCCGGTGGCAAGTGTGATCACGAACAGGCAGAGGTCTGACTACTTCCGTCTTTATAGAGGGACAAGACAGGGGTGTCCCCTGTCTCCGTTACTGTTTGCATTGGCAATTGAGCCGCTGGCCATAGCACTGAGGGGCTCTAGGAAGTGGAGGGGAGTACTCAGGGGAGGAGAAGAACACCGGGTATCATTGTATGCAGATGATCTATTGCTGTATGTTGCGGACCCAGTGGAGGGGATGCCTGAGATAATGCGGACACTCAGGGAGTTTGGGGAATTTTCGGGGTACAAATTGAATATGGGGAAGAGTGAGTTGTTTGTGGTGCATCCAGGGGAGCAGAGCAGGGAATAGATGATTTACCGCTGAGGAGGGTAACAAGAGATTTCCGGTACTTAGGGATCCAGATAGCCAGGAACTGGGGAACCCTACATAGGCTTAATTTAACACGATTGGTGGAACAGATGGAGAAGGATTTTAAGAGATGGGACATGGTGTCCCTGTCACTGGTGGGCAGGGTGCAGGCGGTCAAAATGGTAGTCCTCCCGAGATTTCTTTTTGTGTTCCAGTGCCTCCCGGTGATGGTTACGAGGGCTTTTTTCAAAAAAATTGAGAAGAGTGTTATGAGCTTTGTGTGGGCTGGGAAGACCCCGAGAGTGAGGAGGGGTTTTTTGCAGCGTAGCAGGGATAGGGGGGGACTGGCACTGCCGAGCTTAAGTGATTATTATTGGGCCGCCAATATCTCAATGGTGTGTAAGTGGATGGGAGAAGGGGAGGGAGCGGCGTGGAAGAGACTGGAAATGGCGTCCTGTAAAGGAACCAGCCTACAAGCATTGGCGACGACGCCGTTGCCGTTCTCCCCGAAGAAATACACCACAAGCCTAGTGGTGGTGGCAACGCTGAAAATTTGGGGGCAATGGAGACGGCATAGGGGAAAGACGGGAGCCTCGGTGCGGTCCCCGATAAGGAATAATCATAGGTTTGTCCCGGGGAGAATAGATGTGGGATTTAGAACATGGCAGAGAGCAGGGATTGTGCAACTGAGGGATCTGTTCCTAGACGGGACCTTTGCGAGTCTGGGAGCGCTGACGGAAAAATACGGGTTGCCCCAGGGGAATGCATTTCGGTATATGCAATTGAGGGCTTTTGTGAGGCAACAGGTGAGGGAATTTCTGCAGCTCCCGACGCAGGAGATTCAGGATAGAGTATTTTCGGGGACATGGGTGGGGGATGGTAGGGTGTCAGATATATACAGGGAAATGAGAGACGAGGGGGAGATCATGGTGGATGAGCTGAAGGGGAAATGGGAATACGAGCTGGGGGAAGAGATCGAAGAGGGGCTGTGGGCAGATGCTCTACGCAGGGTAAACTCTTCATCCTCATGTGCCAGGCTTAGCCTGATACAATTCAAGGTTTTGCACAGGGCGCACATGACCAGAGCAAGGCTCAGTAAATTTTTCGGGGTAGAGGATAGGTGCGGGAGATGCGCGAGAAGCCCAGCGAACCACACCCACATGTTTTGGTCATGCTCGGCACTGCATGGGTTCTGGGTGTGGGTGGCAAATATGCTTTCGAAGGTGGTGGGGGTCCGGGTCGAGCCAAGCTGGGGGTTGGCTATATTCGGGGTTGCAGAAGAGCCGGGAGTGCAGGAGGCAAGAGAGGCTGATGTTTTGGCCTTTGCGTCCCTAGTAGCCCGCCGAAGGATATTGTTAATGTGGAAGGAAGCTAAACCCCCGGGCGTGGAGGCCTGGATAAACGACATGGCAGGGTTTATAAAACTGGAACGGATAAATTTCGCACTAAGAGGTTCGGCTCAAGGGTTCACCAGGCGGTGGCAACCGTTCATTGACTATCTCGCAGAACGATAAAGGAACTGGGAAAGTAGCAGCAGCAACCCAGGGGGGGGGGGGGGAGGGGAGGGGCGGGAGGGCTCGGGTGGGTCTTCAGGGGTGTTTTTGTATGGATATGTTTACTTGGATATGTATATTGGCTTGTTTGACTTTATTATTTGGGAGAGTTAATATTTTGTTATGGCAGTTGCCATTTAGTTTATATATTATTTATTTATTTGTTAAAAAACGGTCACTATTATTTATATTGTTTTATTGTTGTAAAAGGGAAAAATGTTTGTACTGTTTTGTTTTGCCGAAAAAAATTTGAATAAAATATATATTTTTTTAAAAAATAATTCTACCAAATTAGTCAGACACGACCTACCCTTTATGAACCCATGCTGCATCTGCCCAATGGGACAATTTCCCTCCAGGTGCCCCGCTATTTCCTCCTGAATGATAGATTCCATGGAGTCAGTGATATCACCGAAGTTGCAGGATTGCACTAGCAATCTAAGGTTAGTTAAATATGACATGAAGGATACGTCTTTACCTTGCAATCGCTGCTTGAGTATGTAGCACTCGAAGATTTCGTTGGTGTCCACCTCACAATGGCTGTCAAACTTGTCCAGGATGGTCCTAAACTTTGTCTTGTCCTGGTCTTCGGCGATGTGAAAGGAGTTTAATATTTCCAGGGCGTGATTAACATAGTGGTGGGGAAAAGAGCTATCTTCAATATATCAGACGCACCATTGAGGTCTGATGAGATTTCTGCTTGAATATCCGCCAGTTGGCACTGAGATTTCCGGAGGTCCTGAGCTGGTGAGGAGCCTGAATCTTGTCCATTGTGCCGGTATACATTTGCTGGTTGTCACGGATCTTGCTGAGTTGAACTAACTAGATTGAACAGACTCCTGGGGCGAGATTATCCGACCCCCTGCCGGGTCGGAGAATCGCCGGGGGCTGGCGTGAATCCCGCCCCCGCCGGTTGCCGAATTCTCCGGCACCGGAGATTCGGGGGCGGCGGGAATCGCGCCGCGCCGGTGCTCTTGTCCTTCTAGATGATAGTGGCCCTGGTTTTCAAAGATGCTGACTAAGGAACCTTGAGTTACTGCAGTGCACCGTGTAGATGGTACACACGGCTGCCACTGGTTTTCGGTGGTGGAGGGAGTGAATGTTTGTGGAAGAGGGAGCAATCAAGCGGGCTGCTTTGTCCTGGATGGTGTGGAGCTTCTGAGTGTTGTTAAACGTGTACTCATCCAGGCAAGTGGAGAGTATCCCATTACACTCCTGACTTGTGCCTTGTAGATGGTGGACAGGCTTTGGAGGGTCAGGAGGTGCGTTACTTGCTGTAGGATTTCTAGCCTTTGACCTGTCCTGGTAGCCACAGTATTAATGTGGCTAGTCCAGTTCAGTTTCTGATCAATGGCACCCCCCAAGATGTTGATAGTGGGAGATTCAGCGATGTTGATGCCATTGAATGTCAAGGGGCAATGGTTATATCCTCTCTTGTAGGAGATGGTCATTGCCTGGCACCAGTTTCTGGATCCTCCGACTGGGTCCTCCTCCATGCAGAACATGGCCGAAGTTCTCCGGCATGGAATTTCAGCCATCGGCAGTGACAACCACGTCAGTTCCCGACACTGAGCCAGTCACACCGGCTCCACACAGGCACTCCACGCAGAAGTGTCATTCCCCTGTTCAGTATTTGCCTCCGGACCTCACCTAAACGTTGCCTGAGCGCCACCCCCAGACAGAGAGGACGAGGGGACCCCCACGATAGTCCGGTTCCCCTTGACCTCTACAGAGAACAAACTTTTCCGGTATCGGGGCGGGGCTTCCCTTTAACGAGGGGAGCCTACAGAGTCTAAAACCCCCGGCCCGAGTGTAGGTCAGGGCGGGTGACACTTCGGGGTTGAAGTAGTTAATGTACATACTAATAAATCTGTATTTTTGCATCCTATCCTTCATTCCATGTGATCACTCTGTGTGGATTCTACAGCTGCCAAGCACTTTGCAATGTCTTGAGATTGTAAAAGACATTCGATAAATCTAAGTCCACTCTTTGTCGGGCCTTCTCATGCTCTCAGTCACTGTTTAATCCTACTTCGAATAAGTGCTCACTCTACCCCCTTTATTGTGGTTAAATGGTTAGTTAGTTCAGAAACAGTTAAAGAATCTATAGGTAACTCCCATTTCTTCAACGCTAATGAAGTCACATTCCCAAGAATCAGATTTGCTGACACTGTGCAGTTTAGTCTGTTAATTCAGCAGGAAAATGTCCATTTTATTGAAAAGAGAATTATAGGTCCCTCAGTCCAGATAAAGCGTTCAATCTCAGGGAAATGGTCAATGGGCTTCTGCAGTAAAGCTAAATTAGAAGGTTAGTGGTGCACTCTTGGCTCAGAACATTGTTCAAGACCCACTCCAAAGACTGGAGCACAAAATCTAGGTTGACACTCCAGCGCATTACTGAGGGAGTGTCGCACTGTTGGAGCTGCTGGGAGAGATTCTCTGGCCTCCCCGTGGCATGTTTCTTGGCCGCCTGCTGTTAGTTGGAGGTGGGATCTTCTGGTCCAGTCGCTGTCAATGGGATTTCCCATTGAATCCAATGCATACAGCCGGGAAACTCACAGCGGGGGAGCACGGTTGCAGGACTGGACGATCCCACTGGTGTGAACAGATGGAAGCTCTTACCACTATTTTTTGGTTGTTTTGTTAAACTGAGGCCTTGTCTGCCATTCCAGGGTGCAGCTAATAGGGCCCAGGGCACCATTCAAAGAAGAGTAGGGGTATACTTCCTGTTTTGCCCTGACCAATATTCATCCCTCAATCAATATGATTGATAAAAACAGATTTATAACTCATTATCACACTGCTATAGGCGAGACATTTCTCTACATGTTTGTGTTCCCCTTCTTGCATTAGAATGCCTACAGTGCAGAAGGAGGCCATTCAGCCCATCGAGTGCACCGACCCTCTGAAAGAGCACCCCACCCAGGTCTACTCCCCTGCCCCATCCCCATATCCCCACCTAATGTTTGGACTCTAAGGGGCAATTTAGCATGGCCAATCACATAACCTGCACATCTTTGGACTGTGGGAGGAAACCGGAGCACCCGGTGGAAACCATTGCAAACATGGGGAGAACGTGCAGACTGCACACAGACAGTCACTCAAGGTCGGAATTGAACCCGGGTCGCTGGCACTGTGAGGCAGCAGAGCTAACCACTGAGTCACCGTGCCGTCCATCTTTGGGTGCAAACAGCTTTGGGATGTTTCAAAATTCTAAGAATCTTTCTTAAATATTGGGTTACCTAGAATTCTACTCAATAAATAAATAATCTTTGTTGTCACAAGTAGACTTACATTAACACTGCAATGAAGTTACTGTGAAAAGCCCCTAGGCCACATTCTGGCACCTGTTTGGGTACACAGAGGGAGAATTCAGAATTCTCAGCTGGTACAAGAATTGAACCAGCGCTGCTGGCCTCGTTCTGCATCAGAAACTAGCTGTCTAACCAACTGAGCTAAATCAGCCCTGACAAACTGTTCCATCTTTTTGCTACTCCCCCAATCATAAAGAAAGTATTTCCTTAACTTCCTACATTTCCTGAAAGCTTTATAAAGCTAGACCACAAGTTCCAACTAAGGTTGTCATTGGGCCTGGGGACTTTAACTGCTGTGAGTGGCTGGGGTGATTTTATGCCCATAATTTACACTCTTTTTCACTAACTCCACTTTGCCGAAGAAATTACCTTGCATTTATCGGGAAAATAGTACTGTAGTTCTGGTCATGAGTTCTGTTTTGTGCAGGTTGGCAAGGCTCTATTTAACGAGAATGCACCTTCTGAGTAAATAGATTTATCTCTGGAGTAAATGACCCTCGCCCATTCTGTCGGAACACTCACCCTGACTCCAACTGATTGGCTGGCACAGCGATGCCAATAGTCATTTCATTAGCAAATTTCATTAAGGACAAGAATCAGGGCGGGTTCCTGCTCCTGTGTGGACATCGGGTCAGGCTTGACTACGACGTCCTCTGCACTCAAACAGTTTCCCTGCCAATTTGTATCTACATTCACAGGAACGTCTGGTGCGGTGACATGGAACAGCCGGACGCACTATAGGTGGCTCCCTTTGCAGGTCCCGTTACTTTGGGCTTTACTGCCCTTTTTGCAAGGAATTTTCGGGTTCTAACCCGGCAGCCCAGTGGAGCAAAAGGCAGTGAATCGGGTGATGTTGAGGTCGGCATCGAAGAGACGCGTTGAGGGGAAATTACAAGTACCGAGCCAAAGCAAGGAGTCAACAAAGATGGCGGTGGAAGCGGCCACGCCCATCACCTCAAGATGATGGTGGGGGTGATGGCAAATGAGCTGGAGAAGATCGGTGGGGAGATGGACGGGTGATTCCTGAGTCATGGTCAGGAAAGGAGGGCATCATTTAAAGTTATGGTGGAGGAGGCTGTAGGCCCAGTCAAGAAACGGCTAAGGCGGTATGCCAGCAGGCTGAGAAGTTGACAGGCATGGAGGAGGCCTTCTCTGAGCATGAGGACTGACTCACATCGTTGGAAACTGAAATGGCGATTGTTGGCGACAGAAATAAGGGCCTCAAGATGAAACTTGATAATGTGGAGAACAGGTCCAGGCACATGAACCTGAGGCTGGTGGGTCTGCTGGAGGGAGTCAAGGGTTCAAGGCCGACCGAATATGTTTCTGTGAAGTTCTCCCAGCGGTGAGGAGGTGTTTGCTGTGCCAGAGCTGGACAGGGGGCACCAGGCCTTGACGCAGAAGGCCCGACTGAGTGAGCCACTGTGTGTGGTGATCATTTGGTTCCACAGTTTTCAGAGGAAGGAGCGGGTCCTGTGGGCCAAGAAATGCCCCAGAGCATTAATTGGGATGTTAATATGGTGAGAATTTACCAAGACATGGAACTGGCGAGGCAACAGGCAGCCCTCAGTAAGGTGAAGATGGTCGTGAACAATTGCGATTTGGGGTGATGTACCCTACATAGCTGAGTCACGTTTGATTCAAAGGACTTCTCTTTCGAGTTGTTCTTTTGCTGGGATAATGGATAGATGTGATCGCTGTTCGTGAGGGCTAGTGCACCACTTGCACATGTCCTGGTCATGCTCAAAACTGGTGGGCTTCTGGGGGTCCTTGTTTGAGACTATGTCAACAATCCTGAGCATTGGGTTGGAGCCTTGCCCACTGGTGGCGATTTTAGGGTTTTCGATGTTCCGAAGCTCCGGATGAGGGTGGGGGCAAACATCCTGGCCTTTGCCACGCTTGTGGCAAGGAGGCGGATCCTCTGGGGCTGGAGGTCGACTACTCCGCCGAGCGCCCCAATGTGGTTGGGTGATTTGATGGGGTTTTTGCACCTCGAGAACGTCAAGTTTACCGAGAGAGGGTCGGTGGAAGAGTTTTACCGTAGATAATGGCTGTTTGTATTGTACTTTAAAGAGCTGGTCACCGTTAACTGTTAGGAGGTAGGGGGATAGGGTGTTGGGGGGGGTTTAGAAGTGAGGTTCTGTGTTGTAAGGGGAAGGGGGGGTTACTGTTTGGTTGTTATTCTGTGTTATTGTATGCTTTGTATAATTTGTATTCTAATTAAAACATTTCCTATTTTCCGAGAAGGTGCAGGGAAGGTTCAGTAGAACGATATCAGACTGGCAAGACTTCAGACTGAAGGAGCGAGAGTAATTCTCCTTAAAACAGAAGAAGTTAAGGGGAGAATTAATAACAGTGTTCACCATTATAAACGATTTGACAGAGTAAATGAGAAGATTTGTTTCTACTGGCAGGGAGTCAGTAACCAAAGGTCACAGATTTATGTTAATTGGCAAAAGAGCTAGAGTTTAGGCTTTTTTACGCAGCAAGTTATGATCTGAAATGCTCTGACTAAAAGGATGGTGGAAGAAGATTCAACAATAATTTTCAGAAATGAATTAGATAAATAGCTGATAGGAAAAATGTACAGGAGTGTGGGGAAAGAACATGGCAGAACAGTAGCACAGTGGTTAGCACAGTTGCTTCACAGCTCCAGGATCCCAGGTTCGATTAGGTCACTGACTGTGCAGAGTCTGCACATTCTCCTCGTATCTACCGGGTGCTCCGGTTTCCTCCCACAGTCCAAAGATGTTCAGGTTAGGTGGATTGGCAATGCTAAATTGCCCTTAATGTCCAAAAAAGGTTAGGTGGGGTTACAGAGGTGTGGGCTTAGGTAGGGTGCTCTTTCCAAGAGTCGGTGTAGACTCGATGGGCCAAATGGTCTTCTTCTGCACTGTAAATTCTATGAATCTATGAATTGTAACTAATTGGGCGCAATTTACCCAAAACCTTTCTAAGCGTGGTGCGATTCCCGCCATGTGGTTCAGCGTGATCCCGATCGCAGTCCACCCACACTTAGAAATATTTTTCGAGGGGGAAGGCGCACGTTTTGCACTGAGAAGGGTGGGGCCTAAACACACCGGCAGGCCTGGCTTCAAGGGCATCCCGATTTCAAAGTGTCAATAAAGCTCCTCTCAACATCTCTGCCACCCCCACCCCCAGCCACCACCATTACAGCCCTCGTGGCTTAAGGACCCCCCCACCACACCATCATCTCTGCCAGTGTCAATCTCCTCTCATCACCCCGACCCTCATAAGGATCGTTGGAATCGGGGCCCTCCCAATGGATCACCTTCGTTCCCCCCCCTCCCCGCCACCCTTCTTTCAAGCCCTGCCCATTGGCAGTGCCAACCCGGCACTGACAGGGTACCATGGGGCAGTGCCATGTCACTGTTCTGCCCTGTTCCCAACCACCCAGGGGCTACAACGTCCACAGAGCCCCCTGAAATGGTCATGATATCAGGGGCAGGATTCTCCCCTACCCGGCGGGGCGGGGTGTTCCTGCGTGATGGAGTGGCGGGAACCACTCCGGCGTCGGGCCGCCCCAAAGGTGCGGAAGTCTCTGGACCTTTAGGGGCGAAGCCCTCACCTTGAGGGGATAGGCCCGCGCCGGAGTGGTTTGCGCTCCGCCGGCTGGCGGGAAAGGCCTTTGGCGCCATGCCAGCCGGGGCCGAAAGGGCTTCGCCGGGCGACGCATGCGCGGGAGCGTCAGCGGCTGCTGACATCATCCCTGCGCATGCGCAGGGGAGGGGGTCTCTTCCGCCTCTGCCATAGTGAAGACCATGGCGAAGGCGGAAGAAAAAGAGTGCCCCCACGGCACAGGCCCGCCCGCGGATCGGTGGGCCCCGATCGTGGGCCAGGCCACCGTGGGGGCACCCCCCGGGGCCAGATCGCCTCGCGCCCCAGGACCCTGGAGCCTGCACGTACCGCCTTGTCCCGCCGTTCAAAAGGTGGTTTAATCCACGCTGGCAGGACAGGCATTCCAGCAGCGGGACTTCGGCCAATCGCGGGCCAGAGAATCGGTGGGGGTGGGCCCGCCGACTGGCGCGGCGCGATTCCCACCCCCGCCGAATCTCTGGTGGCGGAGTCTTCGGGACACGGCGGGGGCGGGATTCACGCCAGCCCCCGGCGATTCTCCGACCCAGCGTGGGGTCGGAGAATCCCGCCCCTGGTCTCTGGTGGTGGAGACCAGTAGTGATTTCCTCTGGCTTCATGTTGCGCCGACGGGTGGATTTATGCCAGGAGCTGGGAGAATCCGCTTTCAACCCGTCCATTGTAACTAATTGGGCGAAATTCACCCAAAACCTTTCTACGTGTGGTGTGATTCGCGCCGGGTGGTTCAGCATGATCCCGATTGCAATCCACCCACATTTAGAAATATTTCTCGAGGGGGGAGGTGCGCGTTTTGCACTGAGAAGGGTGGGGCCTAAACATACCAGCAAGCCTGGCTGCAAGGGCACCCCTTGGTTCACGCCCAGCAAGGGCATGAACCAAATTATATTATTTGCAATGGGCACTGTTTGCCGCCTGGTGCAGATTCCATTGAGGGATTCTTCCGCTATTCTCCAAATAGCGTGATTTGCGGCGGGCTTAACAAGGCCGGAAAAAGTCTTCCATTGTGTAGCTCATTCAAAGAACCAGAACAGGCCCAGTGGGTCGGATCACTTCCTTCTGTCCTGGACTATCCTGTGGTTTTATGTAATGATATGAAGCTCAAGCAATTCTAAACCACCAATGCCTCTTCAACTGGATGGCTTATAACCTTGAACAGTACAAACGCAGCGACTGAAGAAAGGGTACTTTACTGGTCTCAGCACACATGGGAATATGTGCAAGCATCAAAAAATAAGACTCTGAGCATCGTAACTGGTTTTATGTCAGAAGGTAATAGCTTCACTGACAGCAGACTGATTAACCGTTGCACATTGAGATGTTTAAACCGCAATCCATTGTCCATGAACTGAGAGTTATTTAGCTGCAGACTCACTTGGTGCAGACAGAAAGACCTGACAAATATGGGGCGGGATTCTGCCATAATCGGCGGGGCGGGCAACTCCAACGGGACGCAGTGGCGTGAACCACTCCGGCGTCGGGCCGCCCCGAAGGTGCGGAATCCTCCGCACCTTCAGGGGCTAGGCCGGCGCCAGAGTGGTTTGCGCTGCGCTGGCCGGTGGTGAAGGGGCTTGGCGCCATGCCAACCGGCGCCGAAGGGCCTCCGCCGGTCGGCGTGAGTTGGCGCATGCACGGGAACGCCAGCGTGTGCTGACGTCATCCCAGCGCATGCGCAGGGGGGTTCATCTCCGCGTCGGCCATCGCGGAGGACTACAGCGGCCGACGCGGAAGAATAGAGTGCCCCCAATGCACAGGCCCGCCCGCGGATCGGTGGGCCCCGATCACGGGCCACGCCACCGTGGGGACACCTCTCGGGGCCAGGTCCACCGCGACCCCCGAGGACCCCGGAGGCCGCCAGGTCCCGTCGGCAAATACCTGGTGTAATATACGCTGGCGGGACTGGCCGAAAACGGGCGGCCACTCGGCCCATCGCGGGGCGCAGAATCGCCGTTGCCAGCGGCCGCCGACCGGCATGGAGCGATTCCTGCCCCCGCCAAATCCCCGGCGCCGGAGAATTCGGCAGCCAGCGGGGGGTGGGGGTGTTCACGGTGGGGGGTCGGAGAATCCCGCCCATGGAGTCACTTACTAAAAACCAGAGTTTTTGGAGAATACAAACTCGGGTCTTGACCCACTGATATTCTCCAATAATTGTCTGGTCTGATTGTAATGTGATGGGCAGAGCGTGTTATGCACATCGATTTTTATGAAGGAGAGAGTCAAAACAGTAGTTTGTAAAATAATAAACCAAGTTGCCAGCATAAAGTCCAAATAGCTGGGATTCGCCG
Source organism: Scyliorhinus torazame (assembly GCF_047496885.1). Lineage (NCBI taxonomy): Eukaryota > Metazoa > Chordata > Chondrichthyes > Carcharhiniformes > Scyliorhinidae > Scyliorhinus > Scyliorhinus torazame. The sequence goes on along the minus strand of NC_092708.1, from coordinate 208,097,180 downwards.
TTTACATTGCCCACTAATTTGTGTTTTGTGGTCACTAACTTGCACCCAGTGTGAGAGCCATTACTGTGCCACATTGCAGTGGCCATGGCAGCTGTACCTTGGTGTCATCAGCGTGCCCCCTCACTCATAGCATTGATAGCACAAATGGAGGTTGTGTCGTTCATCTTACCTGTCCCCTGAAACAGCTACAGAGTCAGTCCCATTTCCCTCCCCTCGCCTCCTCCCCTCATTCAGCCATTGGCCCTCTGAACAAACTGTTATATTACTTTGTGTACATTACTCTTTTGAAGCAGCCGAGTTGATGAAATGAACAGTAGTCTTCTTGTAAAGATAAACTAATTTATTGAGTAATATAAATTATATTTCTGAGTTCTTTTCACTTAATACTCAACTAGTAAACAAATAAAATATAGTAAAGACAACTAACTATACAATATAATAATGAAATAACTTATAACTTCTTTCTCTCGAGCTATTCTATGTCTTGTCTGTTCACTCTCCTGATGCACACACTCTCAGAAAGAGCGGGAAAGTCCTTTCTATATCACCTGATAGTGAGACATCTAGGGCGGGATTCTCCGCAATCGGCGTGATGTCCGCCGACCGGCGCCAAAAACGGCGCAAATCAGTCCGGCATCGCGCTGGCCCAAAGGTGCGGAATTCTCTGCATCTTGAGGGGCCGAGCCCTCACCTTGAGGGGCTAGGCCTGCGCCGGACAGATTTCCGCCCCGCCAGCTGGCGAGAAAGGCCTTTGGTGCCCCGCCAGCTGGCGCGGAAATGACTTTGCCGTGCGGCGCATGCGCGGGAGCGGCTGCTCACGGCATCCCAGCTCATGCGCAGTGGAGGGGGTCTCTTCCGCCTCCGCCATAGTGGAGACCATGGCGAAGGCGGAAGGAAAAGAGTGCCTCCACGGCACAGGCCCGCCCGTGGATCGGTGGGCCCCGATCGCGGGCCAGGCCACTGTGGGGGCACCCCCCGGGGCCAGATCGCCCCGCGCCACCCCCCCAGGACCCCGGAGCCCACCCGCGCCGCCTTATCCCGCCGGTAAGAGAGGTGGTTTGATTCTCGCCGGTGGGACAGGCTTTCCAGCAGTGGGACTTCGGCCCATCGCGGGCCGGAGAATCGCCGGGGGGGGGCCCGCCAATCGGCGCAGCGCGATTCCCACCTTCGCCGAATATCCGGTGCCGGAGAATTCGGCAACCAGCAGGGGCGGGTTTCACGCCAGCCCCCGGCGATTCTCCGACCCGGCGGGGGGTCGGAGAATCCCGCCCCTAGTGTTGAATTGACTGTACTAGTTTTACATGCACTGATCATGTATATTGATACACAGAGATCACTACACAAGCTAGCCACTTAGTCCCAGTCCCCTGCCCTTTTCTTGTAGCCCTTTCAATTTCCAGCAACACTTAGCAGCTGGGTGTCTAACATTCCTGAAACCTCTCTCTGTGTGAGGCTCATTCAGACCAGAATTACTAAACCAAAAACTGGACAGTGACCAGAATGTAGTTAATATCTGAGCTGTAACATAACAATGTATTGTTAAAAATCAGGATATTGCTCTCCATATTAGAAATGTCCAAGCAGCCACTTACAAAAAGACTTTAATTGTGATGGCTTAATGCTAGCAGGGAGCCTTATAGGGACATGTGGTTTTGAGTCTTTGGTGGATTAATCATGTTTAATGTGCACTATTCACAGCGCAAGGAAAGCAAACCATTAACATGAACATTCAAAAGTATCAGTTTATAGTTACAGTATGGTAGCTACAGCAATATAAGCAATTTGGTGGATGTTATATATGTTAGATTTCCAAAAGGAATCTTTTAAAAAAATTGTTCACGAGATGCGGACGTCGCTGGCTGGTTCAGCATTTATTGTCCATCTCTGAGGGCATTTAAGAGTCAATCACATTGCTGTGGGTCTGGAGTCACGTGTCGGCCAGACCAGGGAAGGATGACAGATTTCCTTCCCTAAAGGACATTAGTGAACCAGATGGGTTTTTATGACAATCGACAATAGTTTCATGGTCATCATTATTCTTTTAATTCCAAATGTTTATTGAATTCAGATTTCACCATCTGCCATAGTAGGATTCAAACCCGGCTCCCCATTACCCTGGGTCGCTGGATTATTAATCCAGTGACATTACCACATTGCCACTGCCTCCCCAATAACTGATAGGATTCATTCAAAACTGGGCCTCAGTCAAGCAGTGTAACAACAGAGATACAATGGTGAGACAGAAAAATGATGGAGCTGGGAGCTGTAAATGTGGTGAAGCTGACCGCATATCGGAATATCATCTTAACAAGGTTTTCTAAGATGACAAAGGAGTCTACACCGAGTCGTCCAAAGAAACTTAGTTTATTTACAATCATTGTTACATACATCATATGGTAGATCCCAATTGGGTCTGCCTTGTCGGTGCCTAACTGGCTGGCTTTATATACCCTACAACTACACATTGTTTAGAGATCCCCCATCCCATTCATGGGGGGGCTTGTATTCTGCAAGGTCCACAGGGAAGTTAATTGTTCCCAACTCCTAAGATACTTGTGGGTTATAACATATGTAGAAACATGTAGATGAGGAAGGGGTGGAGTCAAAGTTAGATACTTGGGGAATTGTGGAGGTAAAGCTTTCAGGGATACTCACAGAAGCCACTGCCCGAGATGCTCTGACTACAATTGGATAAGTACCACTAAGTAAAAGCAAGTATAGCTCCCCCAAGCGGGCAATGGGAGAGAGGCTTTGCAGGAGGATGGCTTGATAACCGTGTCAAAAGAGGTTGAGGAAGGGAATGGCAGGTGGACAATGACACTTGTGACTCTAATTAGGGCTGCTTAGATGGTAAACCGGGGAGTGGGGGGTGGGGGGGGGGGGGGGGGGGGGGGGGGGGGGGAGGCTGATCGGAGATTGAAATGAGGAATGCAAGAAAGATTTGAATGGTGCCAACACTTTGAAGAGAATAGGCCAAATGGAGATGTGGAGGTAGTTTGTAAGGACAGGGGAGCAGGTGTTGAATTTTGTGAGCAGAGGCAATGTCTGAGGAAAAGGAACCATCCACCCATTTCGGATATCATCAATAATACTCCTCACTGCCCCAACCACCATGGTGCAAAATAATCCACTCCCCAATCTTGCTGGATATTCACTCTTCGCAAATTTCCCATGATTCCCTGATCCCAGACCCTGCCCTCAGCATTCTCAAGCAGCTCAAGAACATCCCACACCGCAATGCCGTTCAAACTCAGTGATCAACACTTCTCTTTCCCCAAATATGCATTGCTTAAAGTAGTTAGAGTCCATCAGATATTGCATTGAAAATGTAGAACTTGAAGCAGATTCCATATTGTTATGGGTCAGGGTTTAGAGAATCCCAAAGTGTATCATGGAGTTCACCTGATCCACAACTTTTACTAGATTGTGGTATGGGGAGCACACAGCCCACTCTACAGGAGTGGTACAGCAGAAATGGGAATGTATTTTTTAAAACAAAACAATGTTTATTCTATGAACTCAAGTTAACCTTTTTAAAACATACAGTGAACATCTTAGCAACCATCAATTCAAATATAACCTCCAAAGAATACAAAACTAAGTAATCCTTCAGCTGTTCTTTTAACATCCATAAGACTTTAACGCATATCAGGTTAAAGTCACTACGGAGAGCAGTTATTAGTTTTAAATCACCAAAGGATCGATTTACAGTTGTTAGATTACAGAGAGAGAGAGACTAATACCCCTTCTGGCTGTGACTGCAGCTATCCAGCTCTGAAAACGAAACTAAAACACATCCTGCAGCAAACAGCCTAAAACAAAAGTAAAAAGCTGACAGACAGCCCAGCTCCACCCACACTCTGACATCACTGAGAAACACCCATTTCTTAAAGGTACATTTCTCAAACACCCATTTCTTAAAGGTACTCTCACATGACACCCCCCCAAGAAAAAAAATAAACCATCAACTTCAAGATGGTTTCATTTTTCACCTTTTCACTATCCTTTAAGAAATGCACACAGTAAATATACTTTTTCGTTTCAAAACAACAACAAACGCAAACAGGTATAATAATATAGTCCATTTTTGTTCGTCTTCTTCCAACTGGAATCCTTCCCGATTGACAGTCTCTTTGAACAGGAAGGACTCTGCACGATCCGTCTATTTCTCTACACCTCGGCATTTCTCTTTAAAGTCAGATACTTTAGTTCAATCTGATTGCAGAATCCCTTGTAATTCTCCAACGCAGGAGCATTGGTTATCACAGCTTTCAGGCAGTCAAATGCCTGTTGAAAGTCCGCTGTCCACTGAAATTTTCGACGTTTCTTCAGCAAGTTCATCAGTGGAGGAATCACGCGACAAAACTTTTTCACAAATGCTCGATCAAATCCACTCATGCCAAGAAATCGCATTATTTCTCTTCGTCTCGAGGGTATCGGAAACTCCTCAAGGAAAGTGACTTGGACTTTTCAAAATCAATTTTGGCTAGGTTTATCACCAAACCCGCCTCCTGAAGTCAATCGAATAACTCCATCAGCTGTTTTAAATGTTCTTTCCATGTCTAGCTGAAAATTACCAGATCGTCGATGTATACCGCACAATTGGGTAATCCTGAAACAACTTTGTTAGTTAACCGTTGAAATGTGGCTGGGGTGTTCTTCATGCCGAATGGCATAACTTTGAATTAGTATATATCATTTGTAGTCACAAAAGCTGAAATCTCCTTCACCCTTTTGGATAAAGGTACCTGCCAGTAACCTTTAAGTAAATCCAGTTTGGAAATAAAAGCTGCTCGTCCCATTTTCTCAATGCAATCTTCCAAATGTGGGATAGGATAAGAGTCCATTCTTGTAACTGCATTAACCTTTCTATAGTCCACACACAACCATTGGGTACCATCTGGTTTAGGCACCATCATGATGGGTGAGCTCTATTGGCTGCAACCCACTTCAATTATGCCATTTTTAAGCATACTCTCAATCTCTTTGTTAACCTGTGCCAATTTTAAAGGGTTAAGTCTGTATGGATGTTTTTTGATTGGAACAGCATTTTCCACATCTACATCATGTATAGCCATTTTAGTACTTCCTAATCTATCTACACAAACATACCCATGTGATATCAATAACTCTTTCAGGTCAGTCCGTTTTTCCTCTGGAAGGTAAGTCAACAATTTATCCCAATTTTTAAAAACATCTCGTTTTCCAATTTAATTTGAGGTATGTCAAATGCACAGTCATCTGGATTTGATATGTCACTTTGAGTTATAATCATTAAAACCTCCTTCTTTTTCTCTCCTTCCCTTTCAAAATACCTTTTAAACATATTCACGTGACACACCTCGGTGAGTCAACCTTCTATCTAGTATTTTTACCACATAATTCACTTACTTCATTTCCTTTCAATCTGATAAGGTCCACAAAACCTTGCTTTTAAAGGTTCACCTACCATTGGTAACAATACTAAAACTTTATCTCCACTGGCAAAACTACGAACTTTAGATTTCTTGTCCGCTACCCATTTCATCACGTTTTGTGCAACTTTTAAATACTGTCTCGCCAATTCACCTGTTCTATTTAATCATTCTCTAAAATTTGACACGTAATCCAATAATGTAATTTCCGATTTCTAACTCACCAATTTTTCCTCAATCAATTTAAGTGGTCCTCTTACCTCATGACCAAAAATTAGTTCAAAAGGACTAAATTTGGTTGACTCATTAGGTGCATCCCTAATTGCAAACAGGACAAATGGAATTCTTTCATCCCAATCCTCTGGATAATCATGACAATAAGCCCTCAACATTGTCTTTAATGTCTGATGCCACCTTTCTAACGCTCCCTGTGATTCTGAATGGTATGCAGTTGATTTAAATTGTTTTATTCCTAAGCTTTCTATAACTTCTTTGAATAACCTTGAGGTAAAATTCGCTCTTTGATCCGATTGTATTTCAATGGTTAGTCTATATCTTGTAAAGAATATAAGTAACTCCACCACAATCTTTTTAGCTGTAATATTACGTACTGGAATGGCCTCTGGAAACCTAGTAGACACATCCATTGTAGTCAAAAGACATTGATTCCCACTTTTTGTTTTAGGAAGCGGTCCTACGCAATCAATTAGGATCCTTGTAAAAGGTTCCTCAAATGCTGGAATGGGTATTAAGGGTGCTGGTTTTATCACTGCTTGAGGTTTCCCTATCACTTGACATGTGTGACATGATTGACAAAACTTAACTACATCTTTATGTAGTCCAGGCCAATAAAAATGTTTCTGTATTTTAGCTTGAGTTTTCCTTATTCCCAAATGACCTCCCACTGGCACCTCCTTTCTATACCCTACCGGCAATACTACTTGATGAACCTCTGCCCACATTTCATCTGCCTGCATATGTAAAGGTCTCCATTTTCTCATCAAGACATCACTTTTACGGTAATAACACTCTGGTATACACTCAGATTCCTCTTCCGTGTATGCTTTCTGATACATCCGTTTTATTTCTATATCTTTCTGTTGCAACTCCGCCAATTTTCCTGAACTAAAAATATCTGCCTTATCCTCCACCTGTTCTTGTTCTTTTTCAACCATCTGATCAAAAATCATTTCTGATAATTGCACTTCAACGTCATCTTCACTCTTTGATTTCTCCTCTTGTCTCACCCTGTGACTTTTCGACCTTGTTACTACACAATCCGGAAAAGTCCCAGGATATTCATCCTTCAACCCTTCAGTTGTCTGATTTTCCACTGGCTTATCAACCACAGTAGGCACCGCTCCCACCTGCGATCCAGCTATATCATTAGCCACGATAAACTGTATTCCTGGACAAGATAGTTTCTCTATTACTCCTACTACCACTTCACCACTCTTCACTGTACTTTCTAATCTTACCTTATATAATGGAACACTACTCCTCTCACCCTGAATTCCACATATTACCACCTTTTCTGGCAACATTCTTCCCAAACTACATAGCCCCTCATCTCTTACCATTAAAGATTGACTAGCTCCCGTATCTCTTAAAATTGTGACTTCTTTACCTGCTCCTCCTGATACACATGAGTAAACTTTACCCACACAAGTAAATTCTTTAAAGAGATCTGGCACCTTCTCATCAATCACCTCTTGATCATGCTGTACAATCTTTTGCACCTCCTTCGCTTCACTGGGGCTTTCCTTTACCACTTTAACAAACCCCACTGTCTTATCCTGTTTTACCACATTAGCCTTCCCAGTGCTTTTCTTCAACCACCAACACTGTGACTTTACATGGCCTAGTTTATTACAGTGAAAACATTTGAAACTTTTCATGTCTCTTCCACCTTCCTGGATTTCTTTTTTAATCTGAGGTACACTCTCCTTATTATCTACCATCAGATGTCCTTTACCTTTACCACTTGAGTATTTCTCATGTCCCCAGTTTCTATCCCTCACCGGCTGAAAATGATGTCAGAAACCAAGCTTTGATTTACGAACTAATTCATAATCATCTGCCATTTCTGCTGCTAATCTCGCAGTTTTAACTCTCTGCTCTTCCACATGAGTTCTCACTACATCAGGAATTGAATTTTTAAACTCCTCCAAAAGTATATTTTCTCTGAGAGCTTCATACGTTTGGTCTATTTTCAAAGCCCTTATCCACCTATCAAAATTACTCTGAGCCTTTCAAACTCCATGTATGTTTGACCAAATTCTTTCCTTAATTTTCTAAACCTTTGTCTGTAGGCTTCAGGCACTAGTTCATATGCACCTAAGATAGATTTTTTCACCTCCTCATACGTTCCAGATACCTCCTCCGGCAGTGATGTAAACACTTCACTAGCCCTACCTATCAGCTTTGTTTGAATCAGTAATACCCACATATCCTGTGGCCATTTCATTCTCAAATGAAACGAAAAAGGCTTCAACCTCCTTCTCGTCAAATCTTGACAATGCTTGGACATATTTAAATAGATTCCCACCAAGCCTTCGACTTTGACGCTCTTTCTCACTATCCTCATCACTGTCATCCAACTGTACGTTTCCTTTTACATCTGCCAATTTTAACTGACTCATGTTTCATCGCCATTTTCTGAAGTTCAAACTCTCTCTCTTTATCTTTTTCCCTGATCTGTTTCTCCCTTTCTCTTTATTTTTTTTCTGCTAGGGCTGTTCTTTCTTTCCTCCTTTCTTCTCTCTCCTTTTCTTTTTCCTCACTATCTCTTTATCTTTCTTTTTCCGCTCTCTCTTTCTTTTTCCTCACTTTCGTATTCAAGCTGCTTTAATATTTTCTCATGTTCCATTTATTTAATTTATAACTGAATTTTTGCCATGTCCAATGAGTCAAACTGTATCTCAGGCAACTTTAAGTGCTTAGCCACTGCCATAATTACCTCATCTTTTCGCATTTTGTCAGTGAATGTTAACTGCAATGTTTTTGCCAAATCTAACAGTCTGTTTTTAGTCTCTGTCCGTAAGGTACTGCGTGTTACCGTCTCCACCCCCAAAACTTCAAACCCTCTGAAAGAGCCATTGTCCACAACACACTCCCTACTTAAACTGAAATACCATACCTGAAAAGCAATCACAATATGCTCACCCCTCACTGTCTTTAAGTTCACTAAGCCAATCCAATAGATAGACTTTTATCCAGGACGAGCCCCCAATTTGTTATGGGCCAGGGTTTAGAGAACCCCAAAGTGTATCATGGAGTTCACCTGACCCACAACTTTTAATAGATTGTGGTATGGGGAGCACTCTACAGGTGTGGTACAGCAGAAATGGAAAAGTATTTTTTAAAGCAAAATAATGTTTATTCTATGAACTTAAGTTAACCTTTTAAAACATACAATGAACATCTTAGCAACCATCAATTCCAATATAACCCCCAAAGAATACAACACTAAGTAATCCTTAAGCTGTCCTTTTAACATCCTTAAGATGTTAAAGCACATCAGGTTAAAGTCACTACTGAGAGAAGTTATTAGTTTTAAATCACCAAAGGATCGATTTACAGTTTTTAGATGACAGAGAGAGACTAATACCTCTTCTGGCTGTGACTGCAGCTATCCAACTCTGAAAACGAAACTAAAACACACCCTACAGCAAACAGCCTAAAATGAAAGTAAAAAGCTGACCGACAGCCCAGCTCCTCCCACACTCTGACATCACTGATAAACACCCATTTCTTAAAGGTACATTTCTTAAACACCCATTTCTTAAAGGTACTTTCACATGACTATATTTATGCATGTTAGCGCTAGATTCATGCTGTGATGAAATGCATACTTTAGGTTTGTAATTGAGAGCAACTGCCACCAGCTGGGGAAAGAGTAGGGAATTATTGCAAGTGTATAAACACCAGTGCACACTGGGCGGTGGGAGAATCTGTGCTTTTACTCTGCTGTCTTGGGAATAAACCTGGATTAAGAAAAATGTTGTCTTCAGATTCATCCTTTCCTCAATATATGAACAGTGACTTTCACAGTTGAGTATTGGAATATATTTCTGATTTATCAAGGGTAATTTTTGCATTCACAAAAAAGAGGAATGGTTTTAAAAATTCTTTCATGGGGATGTGGGCTTCGCTGGCAAGGCCGGCATTCGTTGCCCATCCCTAATTGCCCTTGAACTAAGTGACTTTAGACCATTTCAGAGGGGTAGTTAAGGGTCAGCCACATTACTGGATCTGGTATCACATGTCGGCCAGACTGGGTAAGGATGGCATATTTCCTTACATTAGGACAGCAGGGAACCAGACGGGTTTTGCAACAATCGATGATGGTTCATGGTCACCATTCCTGAGACTCGCTTCCAATTCCAGATTTCTGTTCATTTGAATTACAATTCCACCCTCTGCCCTGGTGGGACTGGAACCCGGTGTCCCCAGACATTAGGCAGGGGCCTCTGGATTACGAGTAGAGTAGCATTTCCACAACATCATTGTCTTCCCAAATATGGTGACATAACTAATTCAGATCAGATTAATGGAATCATAAATTGATTCAGCAAGGAAGGTAGCCATTTGGTCCATTGTCCACTGTTCCAGCTTTTTGGTGGAACTATCTAAATAGTCTTATAGACATTACATTTTTTCCCTTCAAGTATCTATCGAATTTTGTTATTGAGCCTAATTCCACCAATCTTTCCGGTAGTGCATCCCAGATCACAACAACTCGCTGCATTAATAAATCTCCTTGTGTACCCTCTGGTTCTTTTGTTAATCACCTTAAATATTAGTAACCCCTGGTTTAGTAACCATTCTGTCATGGCGAACAGCTTCCTGCTCTATCCTCGGTTGTCATAATTCTGAACACATTCTATCAAATCTCCTCTTAAATGTTACAATCCCAGTTGATGTTACTGCTGGGCGGGAAGATCCCAGAATGGAACCCTGGTTCAAAAGACCATGGGCGGGATTCACCGATATAGTGGCTAAGTGTTGACAACGGCGTAAACACCGGAGCGTTTTATGCCGGCGTCAACGAGCCCCATAGTGCACCAATTCTGCGGCCTACAAGGGGCCAGCATGGGCGCCACGAGAAGATCGGAGGGGCGGCCCCAGACCGACGTCCGATACGCGCACCGCGTCCGTGCTGCAATTAAATAATGGCACACACACAGCCGACACTGGGAAGATGGCCGCCCGCCGCGTAGAGCCAAGGTTCCGGGATGGCGACCTCGGCACGCTCCTGGATGCCGTTGAGCAGAGGAGGGGATCTCTGTACCCCGGAACCGGCCGCAGGACCCCACGCAACACCGTTCTGCGTATGTGGAGGGAGGTGGGCGATGCTGTCAGCGCCGTCGGGCCGACACCCAGGACAGGCAGTGTCGCAAGAAGCTGAACGACCTACTCAGGGCAGCCAGGGTGAGTACCCAGCAGTGTTCCCCTGGCACCAACCCCCCTACCCCCCGCACATGTCACATCATCCACCCCCCCCCCAGGGGGACGGTATAACCCCCACCCTGATCCACATGGCCGCTCCCACCCATGCCGGGTGCCCTGTGCACCAACGCCATCATAGACCCAACCGCTGGGCCGATGCGCCGGACCGCCTAACACTGCTGATGTTTGTGTGTCCCCCCCCCCAGGATAAGGGCACCCATAACTGCAGGGAGAGGGAGAAAACCAGAGCGGGTGTATTGCACCCCCTCACCGTTCAGGAGCAGAGGGCATTGCACCTCGCTGGCGGACCTGAGGACCGGGAGGTTGACAATGCCGAGATCAGGGGCGTGCCACAAAATGAGACCCTCTTACCTGGCCCCAGCCCCTCACCCCACCCCCTCATCCCACCCCCTCATCCCACTCCCTCAATCCACCCCCTCACCCCACCCCTCAAACCAGCCCCTCACCCCACCCCCTCATCCCACTCCCTCAATCCACCCCCTCACCCCACCCCTCAAACCAGCCCCTCACCCCACCCCCTCATCCCACTCCCTCAATCCACCCCCTCACCCCACCCCTCAAACCAGCCCCTCACCCCACCCCCTCATCCCACCCCCTCAAACCAGCCCCTGACCCCACCCCCTCACCCCCGCCCACCTGTCTAACCATACATGCTGTCTTGTGTCTTACAGGAGCAGCCGGCGGTGGTGCCGGCACATCCGGCACACCCCGACCCAGCCAGTGTCAGGGCCGGCGGCCTCCAGGGACGCAGGCAACGACGGGGAGGGCAGCCGTCACAGCAGGCCTGCGCCCCCCATGGAGTCCAAGGACACAGGAACGCAGTTGCCGGCACCCAGGACACAGACAGACAGGGGACGGACACACAGGGGATGGACACACAGGGGACGGACACACAGGGGACGGACACACAGGGGACGGACACACAGGGGATGGACACACAGGGGACGGACACACAGAGAACGGACACACGGGACGGACACACAGGGGACGGACACACAGAGAACGGACACACAGGGGACGGACACACAGAGAACGGACACACGGGACGGACACACAGGGGATGGACACACAGGGGACGGACACACAGGGGACGGACACACAGGGGACGGACACACAGGGGACGGACACACAGGGGACGGACACACAGGGGACGGACACACAGGGGACAGACACACAGAGGACGGACACCCAGGACACAGACAGACAGGGGACGGACACACAGGGGATGGACACACAGGGGACGGACACACAGGGGATGGACACACAGGGGACGGACACACAGGGGACGGACACACAGAGGACGGACACACAGGGGACGAACACACAGGGGATGGACACACAGGGGACGGACACACAGAGAACGGACACACAGGGGACGGACACACAGGGGACGGACACACAGGGGACGGACACACAGGGGACGGACACACAGGGGACGGACACACAGGGGACAGTGACACAGGAACCATCACACCACGGACCGTCACAAGAGATCCCGGACTTTGCCTCTGACGAGGACATACTGGACTGTGCGCCACTGCTGTCTCCTACACCCTCCACCATTGCAGAGACTATCACCTTGGTTGGTATCTTTAGCGATGAGGCTTCTGGGACACTCACTGGTGAGCACCACACAGCCACTCTGGTACAGCAGGTGGAGGGAGGAGCAGCCGAGGGGCCGGACGGTCGGAGGGCAGCCCGGCCCCAGCAACCAGCTGCCGCCCAGACGGGTCCCGGGTTCCTGGAATTCTCTCACACACCCATAGACACGATGCAGGCAGGGACCCAGGGACGAGAGAAGGGGATGATGGCTGGTTTCCAGCACCTGCAGACGCAGGTGGAGAAATGATTCCGCGTGCAGGAGCAGGGAATGGTGCCGGTCATGAATGTCACCCAGGTCGAAGCCTCACGGGTGGCGCCCGCGGTGGAGGTAATGGGGGTGACGATGTCGGACATGGGTCGGAGTATGCAAGGCCTGAGGCTTTCTGTGTACATGGCTTCCGTGGCCCCAGGCAGGGCTGCCCTCTCTCAGACAGCCATGAGGCATGAGCCAGAGCCAGCTGCAGATCGCAGCGGCGCTCCTCATCATGGCCCAGTCTCAGCTGAGGGCATCGGCGCCATTGCCCAGGTGCTAGCCAGCGTCTCACAGACCCAGACAGGGATGGCCAACTCCCTGAGCTCCATGGCTGCTAACTTGCAGACCCTGGTCGATACCAGAGCGGGCCTCCAGGACTGGCAGCGCCAGGTGCTGGGGGTGCCTCGGGGGTTGTCTCCGCTCGTACCCCATCCCATGGAGAAGCCCGGGGGCCATTGGGCGCCCCAAGGGAGGAGGAGGTGCTGCGGGCCGTTCCGGGTCCCCCTGCAGGGGAGGTCCCAGAAATCGCAGCACCTCAGACTTCCCCCCCTACCGTCCCTGGTGCATCTGGTAGGCAGCGGGCAGAACAGGGTGGCAGCATACCACCCCAGTCGCCCGAGGCGCAGCCTGGCCTATCCAGGACGGGCCGCCCCAGGAAACGACCGTCAACGAGGACCCTAGTCGCAGGGCAGGAGTCTCAGCAGTCCGCCTCCACCTCTGCTGTACCATCTGGGGAAGCACCGAGATGTAGTCATAGGGCCCGTAAGGCCAGAAAGGTAGACACTTGATAAGTTGGCACAGTTTAGTAATATGGACTAGGGCACATGTACCGAACTTCTGTAACTAAACACACTGTAACACCTATGAAAGCTGCCTCTGTGCTCTGTTCGATGCTTGTGGGGGTGGGGCGGGAACTGAGTGCCATGTGGGTGAGGGGCGATGGGACGTCGGGCCCCGGTGTGTGAGACGTGCGTCCCTGGGTCGCCCACGCCACCCCGCCTCCAGCGAGACAACAGGGCCATGCGATGCAGTGTCCAGCCCGCATACAGGGACCACCAGGTGGAGGGTGTTAGTGTGGCCATGAGTCAGACATTGCCTAACAACGTGGAGCTCAGAGCTCATCACAGAGCGGGCTGTGATCATCCTCCATGGCATGGACCAGACCCGATTTGAATAGCAACCGTGTGAGCACAGCTCATTGTGCCGCAGGTCGATGTGTACTGGAGGGGTGGTGTGCATGCGGGTGATGCGGTGCTATGGGAGGTAAGGTTGGACAGTGGTGGGGGTGGTGAGTGTGGCCGCTAGTGGGGGAGGTGAGTCGCAAGGGTGTTGTGAGAGGGGTGGGTGGTGAGGTGGTCCCATACTGTGGTGTCCGTGCCCCTGGCCAGCCAAACACCCCCCCAATTGGTGAAACATGTGGCTATCAACTCCTCCCGTGCCTGCTGGCCCAGCCGGTGGCGTTGGGCAGCCTCCCGTCCATGTCCAGCCCCCATGGACACCAACTTTATGGCTGCTTCAGATACTTGGCTTTCTCTTTTTACTCAATTTTCACTCAAGCCTGCCTTTTCAAGTTGTGCCTTTAACTTCAGTCAACAATTCCCTTCTCAAACTCCAGTTCCTGTTTTCCTTTTTACCTCAATCATCCTGGAAACCTCTCTTCATTCTTTAGTTTCTACAACTAACTGCCCTCTAGTTTCTGGGACTTGCGTTCTTTCCCAGTGCTCCATTGTTCTGCTTCTGCTTTTGGCAAAGCCAAGACAGCTGTTCTTGTGGTATTTTTAAAGGGTAGGCTTTCAGATCACGATGGTACAAACGAACAAGAGCTTTTTTGGAAACATTTCTTCTCTGCACACTGTTAGACTAGACTGACTGATAGCCTGCCCAAACCTGCACCTCTCAGCGATGACCAAGGGTTTGGGTGAGAAGTGTCTGCAATATCTCCACTACTTCACCATAGGTTTCCGAGCTTTCACCAGACTTTGTAGAGGTTGAGAGATTCCCCCCCAATCCCGCCCCCCCCCCATCTTTTTCAGGAAGATCTGGATGACTACGTTTGCTGTAATTTTGTTCATGTGGACAAAGTATTTGAATTTTTCAGTGTATGAGCTCCAGTGCTCGGTGCTTTTATCATATAGTCCCATGGTGCCAAAACTCCTGCCAGTTTACTATGGGAAGGCTTGCATAAGCACAAATGTGCCATAATGTTTTTAGCACTATCTCACTTATTTTTTTCCCTTTTTAAACAAGGTAACCTTGAGGTCAGGCTGTTCCTTTCTGACTTTGCAAGAGGTGTTGCAAAACTTCCCTCGCTCTCAATGAAAGTGCGGCACGGTTAGCACTACTGCCTCACAGCACAAAGTGACCTGGATTAAATTCTGGCCTTGGGTGATTATGTGGAATTTTCATTTTCTCCTCGTGTCTGCGTGGGTTTCCTCCGGGTGCTCCGGTTTCCTCCCACAGTCCGAAGATGTGCAGGTTAGGTGGATTGGCCATGATAAAAATTTTCCCTACGTATCCAGGGATGTGCAGGTTGGGGGGAGTTACGGGGACAGGGTGGGGGAGTGGGCCTAGGTAGGGTGATCTTTCAGAGGATCAGTGCAGATTTGATGGGCCAAATGGCCTCTTTCTGCACTGTGGAGAGTCTATGTTCTAAGGTTCTAATCGTTGCAGGATGTTATAACCCACATGAGATCTACGGTGATGGACCAATTAGCCTCATTGTGAGTCTCGTGGAATGCGAGCTCCCTTGCTGAGGGGTGGGGGACCATCAACGAAGTAATGGACACGAGCAATACCCAGATGGGAGCTGGGAATGAGTTGTCCCGGCTGGGGCCTAGAGTGTACGGTGTATATAGTTTACTTGTAATAAAATAAGTTCTCCAAGCTTCTCATTTGGACTCCTCTGTGGCAACAAGGATAAAAGTGGAGCGACAACCGGCACTGCTAACTGTTGGAAGAATGGCCTTCTCCTATCGCACTACCAGAATCAGATTTGCACTGTTTCAAAATGTCGCTCTTTGGGGGAACTTGATGTGTTCGATGCGGCACGGTAGCACAGGGGTTAGCACTGTTGCTTCACAGTACCAGGGTCCCAGGTTCAATTCCCGGCTTGGGTCTCTGTCTGTGCGGAGTCTTCACGTTCTCCTCGTGTCTGCGTGGGTTTCCTCCGGGTGCTCCGGTTTCCTCCCGAAAGACGTGCTGTTGGGTGAATTGGACATTCTGAATTCTCCCTCTGTGTACCCGAATACCTGAACAGGCGCCGGAGTGTGGTGACTAGGGGCTTTTCACAGTAACCTAATTGCAGTGTTAATGTAAGCCAACTTGTGACAATAATCAAGATTTTTATTATTATTATGCTAGCATGGAAGATTGGACGCAATACGCAGAGCGTATGAACTACTTTTTCATAATGCTATAAGTGGTGATGAGCAACAGACAGTAATACTCTTGACTGCCTGTGGTGCCCCCACCTTCAGTGTAATAAAAAGCCTCACGTAACCCGTAGCCCCGAACTCCAAGACCTGTGAAGAGCTGGTAGCACTAGTGGTGATCCATTGCAACCCCAAGCCATCGGTCATCGTGCAGCATTACCAGTTTAACATGGCGGAGAGGACCCCGGGGGAGTCTGTTAACGGGTTTGAGGAAACTAGCTGAGTTTTGTGATTATGGCCCTTCCCTTCCCGAGATGCTGTGGGACCGGTTGGTCTGTGACGTGAACAATATGACGACCCAATGAAAGTTACTGGCCAATCCATTGATGGCCGTTGAAATATCTCTTTCAAAGGAAAGTGCAGAAAAGGGAGTACAGGAACTCCCAAGGGATGGAAGTGAACAGTATGGTACAGCCTCCCTCCCGGTGTTCAGCACCCCCTTGAACTGGGACATCCAGATCTCCACCTTGGGGATAACACAGATGGGGCCAGGGCCATGTATCTAGGCCCGAACTGACTAGGCCAGATTAGTCCCCCAAATCTGTAGAGGGAGACCCCAGACAGTTTGGGGTGTGCGGCCGAGAGCATCACAGGGAGCAAAAGCCACAGGCAGCCAACAAACCCGTCGCTCCACCTGAGGTAGGCATCAGCCCAGAACCCGCACTTTTCATTTGGAACAGCCTGATGATGAATGCATGCAGCTGAATGCATTGCGGCACCCAAAGTGGCCCCCATTCGTATCACCGTTTAAGTAAACGCTCACTCTCTCGTAATGGAATTGGACACGGGAGCTGCAGTCTCAGTCAGAGGTAAAGAAAAGTTTGTAAAAATCCTGTCAGGAGTACAAGTGTTTACTTTACGAGGTACGGAGGCAAGGCTGGCAACCTACATGGGTGGGCGGGGGGGTGGCTACATTCCATAGCTGGGACCATGATGACCCCAGTGATCAATCTATAAGGTTCCCATTGATTGTGGTGAAAAAGGACAAGGCCTTAGTCTGTTTGGCTGTGCCTAGATTGGCAGCGGAATTTTTAGATGAGTGCTGGAGGTCTCTATGAGGTAATGGGGAAATACCCAGATGTTTTCCAAACTGGACTGGGGAAAATCAAGGGAACCATGGCTAAAATACATTTCGGCCCTGAAGCATGGCTTAAATATTTTCGGGCCCGCCCATCTCCTATGCGCTACTGGTGAAAGTTGAGGCAGAGCTCTGCCGACTAGAGAGCCTCGGGATCATTCTGCTGGTTAAATTCGCCGATTGGGGAGCACCGATATCCTGACCTTAAACCGGTCAAAACTGTTTGACTTTGTGGTCATTACAAATTGACAGTAAATAGGCACGCCCGATTGGATAGATATCCTATACCACACATCAAAGGGTTGTATGTGAAATTGGCTGGAGGTCACCCATTTACAAAGCTTGACATGAGTCATGCTTATCTTCAACTGGAATTGGACCCCGAGTCCAGACAATACGTGACCATAGATACCCACAGGGGCCTTTATGAAATACACCTTTTGGTACATCGCTAGCCTGCACCATTTTCCTGTGCTTCACAGGAAATATTCTGAGGGGCCTGCCACATGGGGTGGCTTATTTGGATGACATATGACGGGGAGAGAACACTTGAGCAACTTGGACCAGGTGCTCCGCCACTTTTCAGAGTCGGGTGTCTGCCTCAGAAGGGAGAAGTGTCAGGCAGGTCATTACTGGTACCGCGTCGACTGGGATGCTCTACACCTGATAGAAGAGAAGGTGCGAACAATTCCACAGGCCCGCACGCCGGAGAACACAACTGAGCAGCGCTCATTTCTGGGGCTCGTGAATTATTATGGAAAATTCATCCCCCTGGATTTGCAACCTTTCTAGCTCTCCTGCACATCCTGCTAAACAACTGCCATGTGTGTGGAGAATGCTGGAGGGAGAGGCGTTTACCCAAGTCAAGAAGCAATTGTCTTCATCCGGCCTGCTGACGCACTACTATCTCACCAAACCACTAGTAGTCATGTGCGATGCCTCGTCATATGGAAGGAATTGTCACCATGTTGTCACATCGCATAGACCACGGTATAAAGCGGGCAATTGCATTTGCCTCCCGAACACTGGCCATGGCAGAGAGAAACTACACACAATTCAGAAAAGGATTGGCCGTAGTTTTGCAGTCAAAAAGTTGCATCAATATGTGTATGGACGGCGTTTTACGATACTGACAACCACAAACTGCTGTTGGGGCTCTTCAAGGAGGACAAGGCTATTCCACCCACCACATCAGCCTGTAACCAGAGATGGGCCCTCCTGTTGGCGGCATATGAGTAGCCTTTCGAGCACCAACTGTGTATGCAGATCGCGAACGCGAGTGCTTTGAGTAGACTTCCCCTGCCGAGATGACCACCTGAACCCCAACTCCAGAGCCGACAAAGTTGTAGCTATGTTAAACTTTATGCTAGTCACAGTGATGCAAATACATGAGTGGACACAAACTGATCCTTTATTGTCCAAAGTCCGCCATATCATGTTAAACGTGGTCAACGCCATACACCGTCCAACGAGTTTAAAAAAAACTTTTTGACTAAGATTACTGAGTTCAGTGTCGAAGATGGCATCCTTTTATGGGGAACTCGCATCATGATCCCACACTAGGGTCAGAACTTTATACTGCGACATCTGCATAATGGGCAACCAGGCATATCAGAAATGAAAATTCTTGCCCGAAGTTACGTCTGGTGGCCAGGCCTGGATGCGGAGACAGAGCAGCTGGCTCACCAGTGCGGCGTTTGCCAGGAGTAGCAGAAGCTCTACACCCATGGGAATGGCCAGGTTTACCTTGGATGCGGCTTCAGGCCAACTTTGCCGGTCCCTTCCAGGGCTCCATGTTTCTACTTGTTGTGGATGTCCATTGAAAGTGGCTATAGGTCCACAGGATGTCATCCATCACTTTGATGATGACGATTGAAAATCTGTGACCCTTGTATAGTACACACAGTGTACCGAAGGTGTTGATCACCGACAGCAGCATTCCTTTCAAGAGCAAAGAGTTTGGGAGTTTCATTAAGGCAAACAGGGTGCGTCACATCCTCATTGCCCTGTGCCACCCAGTTTCGAATGGGCTGGCCGAAAGGGCGGTGCAAACGCTTAAAAGAACCTTGAGAAAGCACACCTCGGGGGCCCTTGTGGTAGTACCAGGTATTGCGGTACCTGAGAGGTGGATGACCATTGGTTAGACCCAGGAGTCTACCATTGGCTGATGTACATAGGTCCGCCCTGAGAGGTGGAGTATAAGAACCGGTGCCGTCCCAGCAGCCTTCACTTTCTGTATCGAAGCTGCTGGGGAAGAGTTCTAGCAGATTAAAGCCTTCAGTTCTGAATCACTTCGTCTTGAGAGTAATTGATTGCGCATCAATTTAATCTGCTACAACTTCAGTTGAAAGGATGGATCTCGGTATCAAACCGGAGTACCTTCAGCTCAGCCCCCACACAAACAATTCAGCTGCTATTTTCAAACATTGGCTGGCATGCTTTAAGGGCTACCTCGACACGGCTGCCGACACCCCCACGGAAGGACAAAAGATGCATCTCCTACGCTCACGGGTCAGCCCTGGGATCTACCCTCTTATCGAGGAGGCGGTGAATTATGCTGCCGCGATCGAGCTGCTAGAAGGACATTATATCCACCCTGTGAACCAGGTCTACGCTCATCACCTGCTGGCGACTAGGAGGCAAAGCCCCGAGGAAAAGTTGAAGACTTCTACCGGGCGCTGCTGGTGCTGGGCCGAAACTGTGGCTGCCCGCCAGTTTCGGGGAACGAGCACACGGAACTTTTGATCAGGGATGCTTTCGTGGCAGGTATGACCTCCCCCGATATCCGCCGAAGGCTCCTAGAAATGGACACTCTGGGACTTGCAGAGGCACGGGCCCTGGCATGGTCCATGGACATTGCCTACAAAAACGTGCTGTCCTTTGCTCCCGATCGCGCGGCGGCCCCCTGGGCTGCGTGGCACCCCGTAGCGGCAGCCCCTCAGATCTTCCCCCTGACCCCGCAAGCCTGCGCGGCGAGACGGCCCGCTAACGCTGCCGGACACTGCTGTTTCTTCTGCGGGCAGGCGAATCATCCCCGCCCGTGCTGCCCGGCCTGCACTGCCACCTGCAAAGGGTGCGGCAAGAAGGGCCACTATGTGGGGGTCGGCCAGGCTCGCGCCGTGGCCGCGGTCTCCAGCGACTACCGGCAACCCCCCTTTCAGGCCCCGACCGCCCAACGCTCACCGCCACCCCCCTATCCTAAGGCCACGTGCAACCCGCGAGCGCGGCCATTTTGCCCCCCGGACTCCACGCTGGATGGGTGGGCGCCGCCATTTTGTCCCTCGCCGCCGCCATCTTCTTCATCCCCAGACACCATGTGCGACCCATGGGTGACGCCATCTTGGATGGGTCCCCAGGCTCCCAGCACAGCCGACTACATGCTGCTCGACCAGAACTCTCCATTACTTCAGCTGGCCTCGGTGACTCTGGACCAGAGTCGGCCCCGGACGCTTGCGAAAGCTACAACGACGATCTCCATCAACGGCCACGTGACGTCGTGCCTGATTGACTCTGGGAGCACAGAAAGCTTTGTCCACCCCGACACAGTAAGGCGCTGTTCTCTTGTCACCCAACCCATAAATCAAAGGATCTCCCTGGCCTCCGGGTCACACTCGGTGGAGATAAAGGGGTTCTGCCGCGCGAACCTCACTGTCCAAGGCAGAGAATTCCACAGTTTCCGCCTGTACGTTCCGCCGTACCTCTGCGCAGCCACCCTTCGTGGGCTGGATTTCCAGTGCTATCTACAAAGCCTGACTTTTAAATTCGGCGGCCCTATACCTCCCCTTACTGTCTGCGGCCTCGCGACCCTTAAGGTCGACCCGCCTTCCCTGTTTGCGAACCTCACCCCGGATTGCAAACCCGTCGCCACCAGGAGCAGATGGTACAGTGCCCAGGACCGGACCTGTATCAGGTCGGAGGTCCAGAGGCTGCTGAGGGAAGGGGTCATCGAAGCGAGCAACATTCCCTGGAGAGCTCAAGTAGTGGTGGTAAAGACCGGGGAGAAACATAGGATGGTCATTGACTACAGTCAGACCATCAACAGGTTTACGCAGCTGGACGCGTACCCTCGCCCCCGTATAGCCAACCTGATGAGCAGGATCGCGCAATACAAGGTTTTCTCCACGGTGGATCTCAAGTCTGCCTACCACCAGCTACCCCTCCATAATGATGACCGCCAGTACACTGCCTTCGAAGCAGACGGGCAGCTCTATCACTTCTTAAGGGTTCCCTTCGGTGTCACGAACGGGGTCTCGGTCTTCCAGCGAGAGATGGACCAAATGGTTGACCGGTACGGCTTACGCGCAACTTTCCCGTATCTGGATAACGTCACCATCTGCGGCCATGACCAGCAGGACCACGACACCAACCTCCGCAAATTTCTCCAGACCGCGAAAATCCTTAACCTGACATACAATAAGGATAAATGCATGTTTAGCACCGACCGTCTAGCCATTCTAGGCTACGTAGTGCGAAGTGGAGTCATAGGCCCCGACCCTGAGTGCATGCGCCCCCTCATGGAGTTCCCCCTCCCTCACTGCCCCAAGCGCTGCCTCGGTTTCTTCAGCTATTATGCACAATGGGTCCCTAATTACGCAGACAAAGCCCGACCCCTGATCCAGTCCACAACCTTCCCCCTGTCGACGGAGGCCCGCCAGGCCTTCAGCCGCATCAAAGCAGACATTGCAAAAGCCACGATGCGCGCCATCGACGAGTCCCTCCCCTTCCAGGTCGAGAGCGACGCGTCCGACGTAGCTCTGGCGGCCACCCTCAACCAAGCGGGCAGGCCCGTGGCTTTCTTCTCCCGCACTCTCCATGCTTCCGAAATTCGCCACTCCTCGGTCGAAAAGAAGGCCCAGGCCATAGTGGAAGCTGTGCGACACTGGAGGCATTACCTGGCCGGCAGGAGATTCACTCTCCTCACGGACCAACGGTCGGTTGCCTTCATGTTCGATAATGCACAGCGGGGCAAGATTAAGAACGACAAGATCTTACGGTGGAGGATAGAACTCTCCACCTTCAATTACGAGATCTTGTACCGTCCGGGGAATCTGCGCAGAGTGCAAACCGCACTTCTACCGGTCAGAGAGGGCGCATCTGATAAAGGCTTCCCGTCCTTTTGAACGCCTCAGCATGGATTTCAAAGGCCCCCTCCCCTCCACCGACCGCAACACATACTTCCTTAACGTGATTGACGAATACTCCCGGTTCCCATTCGCCATCCCCTGCCCAGACATGACCACAACCACCGTCATCAAGGCCCTCCAGGGTATCTTTACACTGTTCGGTTTCCCCGCATACATACACAGTGATAGGGGGTCCTCCTTTATGAGCGACGAACTGCATCAATTCTTGCTCAGCAAGGGCATCGCCTTGAGCAGGACGACAAGTTACAACCCCCGGGGAAACGGGCAGGTAGAGAGGGAGAACTGAACGGTCTGGAAGACTGTCCTGCTGGCCATACAGTCCAGGAATCTCCCAGTCTCCCGCTGGCAGGAAGTCCTCACGGTGGCCCTCCACGCCATCCGGTCACTGCTCTGTACAAGCACGAATCAGACACCTCATGAATGTCATCTTGTTTTTCCCAGGAAGTCCTCCTCCGGGACCTCACTCCCAACCTGGCTAGCGACACCCGGACCCATCCTGCTTCGGAAACATGTGAGGGCGCACAAGTCGGACCCGTTGGTCGAGAGGGCCCACCTGTTGCACGCCAACCCCCAGTACACCTACGTAGCGTTCCCTGACGGCCGGCAAGACACGGTCTCCCTTCGGGACCTGGCTCCCACCGGAACCCCACGCGCACCCGCACCATTGCCCCCACCCTCCCCACAGCACCTAACTGGAGGGTCAGTACTCCCGCCGCTCCTGCCTAGGCCCGAACACACACTGACGCCCCCTACAGGCGCCTACCCCCCTGTCCATCATTTGCCCCAACAGCGCCGCCTAGGGGTGACAAAGCTGCCTGGGAGGACGACATCACGCTCCCGGAGTCGCAACCGCCAGGACCCACATCAGAATCACCGCCGAAGCCCAGACGCTCCAGAAGGATGACCAGGCCACCCGATCGACTGATTGCTGCACCATGAACACTTTGTTATTACCCTCGACATCACGGTACCTCCATACCTGGTCATACCATGCGAAAGGCGACTATTAACGCTAGCATCACCCCGCCGGGCTCTTTTTTAACAGGGGTGAATGTGGTAATACCAGGTATTGCAGTACCTGAGAGGTGGATGACCATTGGTTAGACCCAGGAGTCTACCATTGGCTGATGTACATAGCTCTGCCCTGATAGGCGGAGTATAAGAACCGGTGCCATCCCAGCAGCCTTCACTTTCTGTATCGAAGCTGCTGGGGAAGAGTTCTAGCAGATTAAAGCCTTCAGTTATGAAATCACTTTGGCTTGAGAGTAATTGATTGCGCATCAGCCCTCAACACATGACAGGCCAGATTTTTATTCTGTACCATACCACCCCACATGCCACGACTGGCGTAGCGCCGGCAGAACTCTTAATCGGCCGAAGACTCCGGACTTGTCTTAGCCTCGCGTTCCCAGATATTGGCAGGAACATACGCCGCAGTCAGGAACAGTAGAGGATTGCCCACACAGGTAGATGCAGGCCAGACAGTTCGGACCAGGTGACACAGTCTACATTCGAAACTTCGGTGATGGCGCCAAGTGGGGTTCCAGGGATGGTAGTTCGATAGACAGGGCCAGTTTCATGCCAGGTTCGAGCTCAGGACTGGGTAATGAAGAAGCACAGAGACCACCGCAAACGGAGGAGACCAGCTCCACGCGAAACTCCTCCGGAGGTACCAGTTTCAAGTCAGGCAGCCACAGCACCAGTAAATCCGAGGGTGTTGCCCCCTGGGGGACCCGACGCGGAGATGTGGGAGGACTCGGACTCCGATTGGGAGCCAGGCATCGGGAGTTGCAGGTGGTAAACCAACCGGAGAGCAACCGCCAGTGGTGGTCTCCCCACAGCGATCAGCAAGGAAACAGCATTCGCCGTGCAGATATACGCCTCCTGATCTGCCCCACAGGCACAAGATGCAAAACTACTGGCAAAAAGAACAGGCGCCCTCCTGCTCCACCTTCCCCCAAAGGTTCTTCGGACTTGGGGGGGGGACAGGTGCTAACCAACACGAGACATATGGGGACGGACCAATCAGCCTCCCCATGAGCCTCGTAGAATGTGAGCTTCCGCGCTGAGGGGTGGGGGCCCATCAGCGGAGTAAATGGACTCTAGCGTAAAAGCCGGCCCAGATCAGAGCCGAGCATGTGTAGTCCCGGCTGGGGCCTGGTGTGTACTGTGTATATTGTTTACCGTGTGACAAAATAAGTTTCTTTACCCTTCTCATTGTGGACTCCTCTGAGGCTACTAAAGACTGTTTGAGGCCTTGGTGGGTGAGGAGGTTGGAGGTAAAGGGACTGGGACTGAAGCTCCTGCACTTGCATGGGGGGGTGTCATGGAAAGGCTGAGGACTGGCCTAGGATGTCACAGAGGCAATGGTCTCTTCAGACTGCTAAAAGGAGATGAGAATATTGTGTTTTATAAACCTATCAGCAACTGGTGAGGAAGTTTCTAGATTTAAATAAATTCCATGGACATCGTTAATCTGGATTTCAACAAGGCTTTTGCTACAATACCAAATGGAAGGTTACTCCACATAGAAAGGACATCAAAATTAAGGAGTAGTTATTTTTATTTATTTATAGAATTTTACAGTGCAGAAGGAGGCCATTCGGCCCATCGAGTCTGCACCGGCTCTTGGAAAGAGCATCCTACCCAAGCCCACACCTCCACCCTATCCCCATAATGCAGTTACCCCACCCAACACTAAGGGCAATTTTGGACACTAAGGACAATTTAGCATGGCCAATCCACTAACCTGCACATCTTTGGACTGTGGGAGGAAACCGGAGCACCCGGAGGAAACCCACGCACACACGGGGAGAACGTGCAGACTCCGCACAGACAGTGACCCAAGCCGGAATCGAACCTGGGACCCTGGAGCTGTGAAGCAATTGTGCTAACCATATTGCTACCGTGCTGAAATGGTTTGATTCAGGAAACTATCCTTTTTATTTGATGTAATGTTAAATGTAGCCATTATCATTTAATGTTATGGCAGTCTGTGCAAGAGACAAAAAGTATGGCTTCCGGTAGAGGCTTGTCTCATTGATTCAAAGGACTAAGATGTCTCAATGTTCTTTTGAATGCTGAATGCACCACTTATGCTTAAATCAAATCCATTCATTGCCTTTTACTTTCCGAAACAAACAGTGCATTGATTTGCACAGATGGCTCAATGAATGCAACAGCATACAGAACCCTTTTCCCATTTTAAACAATTTAAGATTACGCATTCAGATCAGACTGACATTCTGAGATTCATCCCAAAGGACATAACAACTCGGAAACAATTGGATCCCAACTTTGCATGGGTCTTGTGGTTTCCTAAACATATTCAGCCGATTGAAAAGACTTCTGTTCCAGATCAATGCACTAACTGGCTGCATTACTCCAGAAGGTTCTGAGGTAGTGGATGAGGGAATGGAAATATCACATTGGTTAAGAGAAGTGTTGTGGCAGTGGGACTAATGAATATTCACAGAGCCAAGCGGAAGAAGCTTCACACTGTTCCCCTTTCTGCTGTACCCGACCTGGGAGTGCCTGGTGCCTGAAAATACTTCCACTCAATGACATCCTCAGAGGCAGATTTACAGTTCGCAGGGTCCCATGCTCACCTTCATTTTTGCTCCAAATCCCCCCCCCCGACCCAACCTCACACCCCTCCTAGCACCCCACACCCTCACCCCACAGGTCTCAGAGGTGGAAGCCACAAAAACACACAAATTGATCACTGACTTTTAACTTGTAAGAACATGCCGGTACATATAATCGCTGAATTAAAATCCAATCTTACCTCTTATCAGAATGACGGTAAAGATGTGAGTCTTGAGGCGAGCAAACACAGAACTTGCTGATGAGCAACGAGATGGAAACATCAGCCGACGATATCCTGCAGCACAGGCCAGTGCAGGACAGGAGCAAACACTCCAATCAACAAGATGCATATGCTGCCATCCAGAATATTTCTAGGAGTTTCATTCAGTTTCAAAATCACGGTTATTGCCATGTCCAGTGAGTCTAAGCCCAATATCAATGGTTAGTCTTGCAGGATTCCCAGAGTCATTCGGAAGGCCCGTCTTGAGGGCAGTGGTGGTTAGAATTATCAGCATGTGACCAGCTGTTGCCATTACTATAAGGCATTGGGATGCAGCACTAGGAAGTGCTGAGAGTTTTTGCCAAGAGTGGTATCATCACCAGGACAAGCTTGGAAGGCCGAAGGGCCTGTTTTTGTGCTGTATTGTTCTTTGTTCTTTGTTCTTGTTCTTTCATCAGACCAACATAGTGAAAAACAGAATTTAACAGAGCAAATCTGAAAGATGGACAGATTTTAAAGATTTTCTTGCTTTTCTGGGAGCAGTGTCCTCACAATGAAGTGGTTTGGGAATGGTGTCCTCGCAGTCAGCGTCACAGTGAAGTGGTTTGGGAACGGTGTCCTCGCAGTCATGTCACAGTGAAGGGCTCTGGGAATGATGTCCTCACAGTCAGTGTCACAGTGAAGGAGTCTGGGAACGGTGTCCTCGCAGTCAGTGTCGCAGTGAAGGAGTCTGGGAATGGTGTACTCGCAGTCAGTGTCGCAGTGAAGGAGTCTGGGAACGGTGTCCTCGCAGTCAGTGTCGCAGTGAAGGAGTCTGGGATCGGTGTCCTCGCAGTCAGCGTCACAGGGAAGGAGTCTGGGAACGGTGTCCTCGCAGTCAGTGTTGCAGTGAAGGAGTCTGGGAATGGTGTCCTCGCAGTCAGTGTCGCAGTGAAGGAGTCTGGGAACGGTGTCCTCGCAGTCAGTGTCACAGTGAAGGGGTCTGAGAACGGTGTCCTCACAGTCAGTGTCGCAGTGAAGGAGTCTGGGAACGGTGTCCTCGCAGTCAGTGTCGCAGTGAAGGAGTCTGGGAACGGTGTACTCGCAGTCAGTGTCGCAGTGAAGGAGTCTGGGAACAGTGTCCTCACAGTCAATGTCGCAGTGAAGGGGCCTGGGAACGGTGTCCTCGCAGTCAGTGCCGCAGTGAAGGGCTGGGAGCCATATCCTCCCAGTCAGTGTCGCAGTGAAGGGGTCTGGGAACTGTGACTTCGCAGTCAGTGTCACAGTGAGGGGGTCTGGGAACAGTGTCCTTGCAGTCAGTGTCGCAGTGAAGGGGTCTGGGAACAGTGTCCTCGCAGTCAGTGTCACAGTGAAGGGGCTGGGAACAGTGTCCTTGCAGTCAGTGTCACAGTGAAGGGGTCTGGGAACGGTGTCCTCGCAGTCAGCATCACAGCGAAAGAGTCTGGGAACGGTGTCCTCGCAGTCAGTGTCACAGTGAAGGGGGCTGGGAACAGTGTCCTTGCAGTCAGTGTCACGGTGAAGGGGTCTGGGAACGGTGTCCTCACAGTCAGCGTCACAGTGGAGGGGTCTGGGAACAGTGTCCTTGCAATCAGTGTCGCAGTGAAGGGGTCTGGGAACAGTGTCCTCGCAGTCAGTGTCACAGTGAAGGGGGTTGGGAACAGTCTCCTTGCAGTCAGAGTTACAATGGGATGAGAGAAGAACTAGCTAAGGTAGACTGGGCGCAAAGACTTTATGGTGAAACAGTTGAGGAACAATGGAGAACCTTCCAACGATTTTTCACAGTGCTCAGCAAAGGTTTATACCAACAAAAAGGAAGGACGGTAGTAAGAGGGAAAATCGACCGTGGATATCTAAGGAAATAAGGGAGAGAATCAAATTGAAGGAAAAAGCATACAAAGTGGCAAAGATTAGTGGGAGACTAGAGGACTGGGAAATCTTTAGGGCGCAACAGAAAGCTACTAAAAAAGCTATAAAGAGCTATGAAAGTAAACCTACTCAGAATACAAAAACAGATAGTAAAAGTTTCTACAAATATATAAAACAAAAAAGAGTGGCTAAGGTAAATATTGGTCCTTCAGAGGATGAGAAGGGAGATTTAATAATGGGAGATGAGGAAATGGCTGAGGAACTGAACAGGTTTTTTGGGTCAGTCTTCACAGTGGAAGACACAAATAACATGCCAGTGACTGATGGAAATGAGGCTATGACAGGTGAGGACCTTGAGATGATTGTTATCACTAAGGAGGTAGTGTTGGGCAAGCTAATGGGGCTAAAGGTAGACAGGTCTCCTGGCCCTGATGGGATGCATCCCAGAGTGCTAAAAGAGATGGCTAGGGAAATTGCAAATGCATTAGTGATAATTTACCAAAATTCACTAGACTCTGGGGTGTTCCCGGCGGATTGGAAATTAGCAAACGTGACACCACTGTTTAAAAAAGGAGGTAGGCAGGAAGCGGGTAATTATAGGCCAGTGAGCTTAACTTCGGTAGTAGGGAAGATGCTGGAATCTATCTTCAAGGAATAAATAGCGAGGCATCTGGATGGAAATTGTCCCATTGGGCAGACACAGCATGGGTTCATAAAGGGCAGGTCGTGCCTAACTAATTTAGAGGAATTTTCTGAGGACATTGCCAGTGCGGTAGATAACGGGGAGCCAATGGATGTGGTATATCTGGATTTCCAGAAAGCTTTTGACAAGGTGCCACACAAAAGGTTGCTGCATAAGATAAAGATGCATGGCATTAAGGATAAAGTAGTAGCATGGATGGAGGAATGGTTAATTAATAGAAATCAAAGAGTGGGGATTAATGGGTGTTTCTCTGGTTGGCAATCAGTAGTTAGTGGTGTCCCTCAGGGATCAGTGTTGGGCCCACAATTATTCACAATTTACATAGATGATTTGGAGTTGGGGACCAAGTGCAATGTGTCGAAGTTTGCAGACGACACTAAGATGAATGGTAAAGCAAAAAGTGCAGAGAATACCGGAGGTCTGCAGAGGGATTTGGATAGGTTAAGTGAATGGGCTAGGGTCTGGCAGATGGAATACAATGTTGACAAATGTGAGGTTATCCATTTTGGTAGGAATAACAGCAAAAGGGATTATTATTTAAATGATAAAATATTAAAACATACTGCTGTGCAGAGAGACCTGGGTGTGCTAGTGCATGAGTTGCAAAAAGTTGGTTTACAGGTGCAACAGGTGATTAAAAAGGTGAAAAGAGTTTTGTTTTTCATTGCGAGAGGGATGGAGTTTAAGACTAGGGAGGTTATGCTGCAATTGTATAAGGTGTTAGTGAGGCCACACCTGGAGTATTGTGTTCAGTTTTGGTCTCCTTACCTGAGAAAGGGTGTACTGACGTGGAGGGTATGCAGAGGAGATTTGCTAGATTAATCCCAGAGCATGAGGGGTTTTATTACGAGGAGAGGTTGAGTAGACTGGGACTGTACTCGTTGGAATTTAGAAGGATGTGGGAGTATCTTATAGAAACATATAAAATAATGAAAGGAATAGATAGGATAGATGCGGGCAGGTTGTTTACACTGGCGGGTGAAAGCAGAACTAGGGGGCATAGCCTCAAAATAAGGGAAAGTAGATTTAGGACTGAGCTTAGGAGGAACTTCTTCACCCAAAGGGTTGTGAATCTGTGGAATTCCTTGCCCAGTGAAGCAGTTGAGGCTCCTTCATGAAATGTTTTTAAGATAAAGATAGATAGTATTTTGAAGAATAAAGGGATTAAGGGTTATGGTGTTCTGGGCCGGAAAGTGGAGCTGTGTCCACAAAGGATCAGCCATGGTCGAATTGAATGGCGGGGCAGGCTCGAAGGGCCAGATGGCCTACTCCTGCTTCTAGTTCTTATGGTACAGTGAAGTGGTCTGGGAACAGTGTCCTTGCAGTCAGCGTTACAGTGAAGTGGTCTAGCAACAGTGTCCTCGCAGTCAGTGTCACAATGAAGTGGTCTTGGAACAATGTCCTCGCAGTCAGTGTCACAATGAAGTGGTCTGGGAACAGTGTCCTTGCAGTCAGCGTTACAGTGAAGTGGTCTGGGAACAGTGTCCTCGCAGTCAGTGTCACAATGAAGTGGTCTTGGAACAGTGTCCTCGCAGTCAGTGTCACAATGAAGTGGTCTGGGAACAGTGTCCTCGCAGTCAGCGTTACAGTGAAGTGGTCTGGGAACAGTGTCCTCGCAGTCAGCATCATAGTGATGTAGTCGTGTTTTTAAAGAAGGAGTTAACTGAGAAACAACACAAATAAATGAAAGTCAGGGTCATTATAATAAAGTAATATAAGTAACAAAGTAGGGTAAGGGAAGTAAAGTTAGGATAAGGGGGGTAAATTAATAGTATTATATAAACATAGCTTTTGTTAAAAAGCGGAATCCATAAGGGGCTTAAGAGTACGCATGATAGTAGAGCTTGGACCGTGATATGCTCCTCCTGTGCTCTGAGGCAAATCGTGGAAGCTTCAGTTGTTCCACCATGTGTGTAGGACGTGTGTCCAACAGCAGCTACTGGCTAACCGCATTTCGTAGCTGGAGCTGAGGGTGGATTCACTGTGGATCATCTGCAATGTTGAGCAAGTCGTGGATAGCAGGTTCAGTGAAGTGGTCACACCGCAAGTGAAGACTGAACAAGCAGAAAGGGCATGGGTGACCACCAGGCAGAGCAGAGGAAGGCAGGTCATCCAGGAGTCCCTTGTGGCCATCCCTTTTCTAATAGAAACACTGTTTTGGACACTATTGAGGAAGATGACTGTATAGGGGAAAGCAGTGGCAGCCAACTTCAGGGCACCATGGGTGGCCCTGCTGCACAAGAGGGGAGGTGGAAGAACAACAGGGCTGTAGTGGTAGGGGACTCATTTGTTAGGGAAGCAGACAGGCATTTCTGCGGCCGCAAAAAAGACTCCAGGATGGTATTTGGCCTCCCTGGTGCCACGGTCAGGGATATCACTGCAGTTTTAGGCATACTCAAGGGGGAGGGCAAACAGGCAGATATTGTAGTATATATTGGCACCAATGATATATGAGATCCTGTAAGCAGAATTTAGGGAGCCAGGAAGTAGATTAAAAAGCAGAACCCAGAAGGTTGTCAGCTCTAGATTACTTCCAGTACCACGTGCTAGTGAGAATAGAAATAGGAGATTAGTCCAGATGAATGTGTGGCTGGAGAGATGGTGCAGGAGGAAGGGCTTTAGATTTCTTGGACATGGAATCGTAGTTGGGGAAGGTGGGACCTGAACCGAAGTGGGACCAGTGTCCTTGCCGGGAGGTTAGCTGCTGTCATTGGGGAGGGTTTAAACGAACTTGTCAGGGGGGTGGTATCCTGACAGAAGGTTCAGCAGGGGGAGATCCAGAACCAAAATTAGAAGAGAGAGCAAGTGAGTCAGGAAGGCCTCAAAGTTTTAGACCAGTTAAGTAACAAGGACGTTTGGCAAGATTGGATGGTATTTATTTTAATGCAAGGAGTCTGACGAAGAAGGCAGATGAGTTGAGGGCGCAAATTAAAACATGGGGGTATGATGTCATGCTGTCATCGGGACTTGGTTGGTAGAGGGGCAGAATTGGAAGCTCAATATTCTGGCGAGACAGCGAAGGAGATAAAAGAGGAGGGGGTGTTGCAATTTTGATTAGGGAATTAATTACATCAGTAAGGAGGTACGGCATCTTAGAAGGCTCTTCAAATAAAGCCTTATGGGTAGAACTTAAATACCATAAAGGACATACCAAAAAGGACATTAATTACCAAACATCACATTGAGGGTGTTAGGCTCGGGAGACTAAATTGGCCTACTCCCGCTCCCAAGTCATCTGTTCTAGGGAGGAGATGCTCTGGCTGATTTTGCAATCCAGCTCTTGGTCTGTAACATTGTAGGTAGCAGATGAGGAACATATCAGCCATGATAGAATGGTGGAGCAGACTCGATGGCCGAATGACCTAATTCTGCTCTATATCTTATGAACTTATAAGGAGCAATCACATTGCTGGGAATGTTCTTTAGGCCCCTAACTGTCTGAGAGAACTGGAAGAACAGATATGTAGGCAAATTTCAGAGAAGTGTGAAAGTAATAGGGTAGTGATAGTAGGGGATTTCAACTTCCCCAATATTAACTGAGGTAGTCATAGTGTAAAAGGTTTAAAGGGAGTGGAATTCTTAAAATACAACCAGCAGACGTTTTTGTGCGAGTATGTAGAAGGACCTACAAGAGAGTGGATGGTCCTGGACTTAGTTTTAGATAACGAAGCTGGGCAAATGGTTGAAGTATCAGTGGGGAGCATTTTGTAAACAATGTTCATAGCACCATTAGATTTAAGATTGTTATGGAAAGGACAATGATTGGACTGAAATCAATGTTCGAAACTGGGGGAAGGCCTACTTTAATAAGATCAGATTTGGGGCGAGATTTTCCATTGTAAGTCCACCTCGCTACCACTGCCAGCGAGGATGGAGAACTTGGCGCTCAGCCAAATCTCTATTCACTGCAGCGGGAACGAAGAATCCCGTTAGCCTGAAGGAACAGAGAATCAAAGTTGTGATTTGGCCAGAGTGGACTGGGAGCGGACATAGAAAAAGCGGACACTTGTAGGTAAATCTGTGACAGAACAGTGGGATGCATTCAAGGAGGAAATAGGGAGAGTGCAGGGTCAACATGTTCCAGTAAAGAAAAAGGGTGGGACCAACAAATCCAGTGAACCCTGGATATCGAGGGATATGTAGCATTTAATGACAAGAAAAAGTGAGGCTTACGACAGATATTGAGGGCTCAAAACACCAGAAGCCCAAGGTGCGTATAAAACATGCAAGAGGGAAAATAAAAGGGAAATTAGGAGAGCAAAAATGGGACATGAATGGATACTGGGAGGTTAAATAAAGAGAAATCCTAAATTGGAGATTAAGTGTAAAAGGTTAACTAGGAAAAGAGTAGGGCCCATTAAGGACCACAACGATAATTTGTGTCTGGAGCCAGAGGATGTAGGTAGGACATTAAATGAATACTTTGTGTCAGTGTTCACTAGTGAGAGGAACGGTGTGGGTATAGAAATCAGGGAGAAGGACTGTAATAACATTAAAGAGATTAACATAGACAGAGAGGAGGTTCTGAGTGATCTATCAGGCTTAAAAGTAGACAATTTCCAGGACCGGATTAAATATATCCCAGGCTGTTGAGATAGCAAGGGAGGAAATAGCAGGGGTGCGGGCAATAATTTTCAATTCCTCCCCAACCACAGGAGAGATGCCGGAGGACTGGAGGATAGCAAATGTGGTACCATTATTCAAGAAGGGAGGAAGGGATAAACCAGGAAACTACAGGCCAGTCAGTCTAACCTCAGTGATGGGGAAACTATTGGAAGCTATTCTGAGAGACATAATTAATCTGCATTTGGAGAGCCATGATGTGAAGATGCCGGCGTTGGACTAGGGTGAGCACAGTAAGAAGTCTTAACCTAGTGTTGTAAGACTGCTTACTGTGCATTTGGAGAGGTAAGGATTAATCAAAAACAGTCAGTATGGTTCAGGGGGGCGAAAGAGGCCGACGTCCTGGCCTTTGCCTCCCTGGTAGCCCGGAGACGGATCTTGTTAATGTGGAGGGACTCGAAGCCCCCGAGTGTAGGGACCTGGGTTAGTGACATGGCTGGGTTTCTCAGTCTCGAGAAAATAACGTTTGCTTTAAGAGGCTCAATGTTAGGGTTCACCCGGAGGTGGCAGCCGTTCGTCGACTTTCTCGGGGAAAATTAAAATGTCGGCAGATGCAGAATTCCAAGGGGGTGGGGGGGCGGCGGATTGTTGTTGTATGGTTGAAGTGCGTGAAGATTGGGCTGGGGGTGGAAATGTTTATTATATCATGTTGATGTCATTGTTTATGTGACTGTTATAAATTTTTTTTCAAATACCTTAATAAAATATTATTCAAAAAAAAGAACAGTCAGTATGGTTTTGTTAAGCGGAGATCATGTCTGACCAACTTAATTGAATTTTTCGACGAGGTGCCCAGGTGTGTAGATGAAGGAAATGCATTTGACGTAGTCTACTTGGTCTTCAGCAAAGCTTTTGATAAGGTCCCACATGGGAGACTGATAATGAAGGTAAGAGCCCATGGGATCCAAGGAAATTTGGCAAATTGGAGCCAGAATTCGCTGAGTGACCGGAAGTAGAGGATGATGGTTGCAGGGTGTTCTTTTTAAAAATGTTTTTATTCTCCATTTTCACATTTTCCTTCAAGATTTACACCCCACCCACAGACAGTAAACGGTAACAAGTACAAAATCAATCCACTTAACAATAACAATGATCCCATCCTCCCACCACCCCAAACAATGACCCACCTGTCATTATATGCACCCAACAAAACAAACCCTCGCACGGTGGAAACAAAAAACGGAGAAAAAGAAAAAGGAGTCCGGGACCGCCCATGGTCACCATTAACCTATAGAGTCCACTCCCCCCCCACCCCTCCCCTCACACTCAACGCCACCCAACCTCTGAAAGAGTACCGTACATGATACCCAAGAGTTGTAAACACTCCTATCCCTCTCCAACTCCTCCCGTCCACTGCCTCTTGTAAAACCCCTCTCCCCCCCCCCCAACAACGGTTCCTTCCCCCCAACTTTCCATCCCGGCTAGACCACTCGGACCCTGTTCTGCCAGGCTCCGATGGCCGCAGCCCCTCCCCCCACCTCATTCCCGTTCACTGGCCGACTTAAACCAGCCAGCGTGGAGGCCCCCCCGCCGGGTCCCTTTCCCCCTTGCCCGGCCCTAGGAAAGCCTAGAAATCTCCTTTTAGCACACAAACCCCGCATATCCACCTACACCCCAAAGAGCCCTCATTTTGAGTGAAAGTCCCATCACTTCCCTTGTCCAAATATACACAACATTGGCTCCTTTAGCCCATACACCCGCATGCAGTGAAACAAAAAAGAAGAAAATACAGTCATGAGGTTACATCGGCACATGGCCATTTCTCAATTTCTCAGTTCTGCCACAGTCCTTCTGCCTTTGCAACTCCTCCGCTGCTTCCGCCGTTCCAAAATAAAAGTCCTTGAGCTTGTAAGTCACCCTCAGCTTCGCTGGGTATAGAATGCCGAACTGCACCTTGCTAATGTACAGTGCCCTTTTCACCCGGTTGAAGGCAGCCCGCCTCCTCGCCAGCTCCACCGTAAAGTCCTGGTATACACGTGTACCAGCTCCAGCCCACTGCACCACCCGCTTCTGCTTGGCCCAGCACAGGACCTTCTCCTTCACACTGTACCTACGGAAGCACAGAGTCACTACCCTTGGCGGTTCACTCGCCTTTGGTACAGGCCTTCATGACCGATGAGCCCAATCCAGTTCATATCGGGAGGGATCCTCCCACTCCCCCAATAGTTTCGCCAGCATCGCGGCAAAATACTCAGTCGGCCTCAGTCCTTCAACTCCTTCGGGCAGCCCCACAATCCTCAAATTCTGTCACCTGGATCTGTTTTCCAGGTCTTCCATTTTTCCTCGCAGATCCTTGTTAATCTCCATCACCTTCCGCATCTCCTTCCCCATTGAGGTAAGTTGATCACCGTGCTGCAATAACGTCTCCTCCACTTCCTTCAGCGCCTCCCCTTGCTCTCGCACCTCCGCCACTGTGCTCGCCACCGCCGCCATCACCAGGGAAATCGCCTCCTCCACCAGCGCACTCAAAACCTCCCTCATCTCCTTCCTCATTGTCTCCATGTATTTTGTAAACTGCCTTTCGAATTCCGCAGCCATCACCTTAGTTATTTCTACGGCCGTAAGCAATGCGGCCTCCCCTGGTGCTCCAGTCTCCATTTTCCTTGGTGACCCCGCGGTGACCTTTCCACTCCCCGATGGACCTTCAGCTGTTTTTGTTACGGCCGTTTTTTTGCACACCCTTGACATTTTCCTTTACTGTGCCTCCTCTTGCCTTCTCCCTGCTTTTGCCGCCTCTGTAGACCCTGGTACCAGGCTTAAAGCCCCGAAAATGCCGTTCCCGAACGGGAGCCCTCCATTGTGCAGCTGCCTCCCGCCCGCCATCACCGGAAGTCCGCGCGGGGTGTTTTTCTGACTGGAAGCCTGTGTCCAGCGGGATCATGCAGGGATCAGTGTTGTGTCCCCTGTTGTTTGTGGTTTATATAAATGATTTAGACAAGAATGTAGCAGGGTGATCAGTAGGTTCGCAGGTGATAGAAAAATTGGAAAGGTGGTAAATATGAGGAGGATAGCCTTAGATTACAGGAGGATATATTCGGGCTGGTCAGATAGGCTGATCAGTCGCAAATGTAAGTCAATCCGGGTATGTGTGAGGTGATGCACTTGGGTATAACAAACATGACAATGGAATACGTGGCACGGTAGCACAGAGGTTAGCACTGTTGCTTCACAGCGCCAGGGTCCCAAGTACGATTCCTGGCTTGGGTCACTTTCTGTGCGGAGTCTCCACGTTCTCCCCGTGTCTGCGTGGGTTTCCTCCGGGTGCTCCGGTTTCCTTCCACAAGTCGCGAAGGACGTGCTGTTAGGTAATTTGGACATTCTGAATTCTCCTCCCGTGAACCCGAACAGGCGCCAGAATGTGGCGACTAGGGGATTTTCACAGTAACTTCATTGCAGTGTTAATTTAAGCCTACTTGCAACAATAAAGATTATTTAAAAAAATAAACGGCAGGACCCTGGGAAGTACCGAGGATCAGAGGGACCTTGGTGTGCATGTACACCCATCCCTTAAGGTAGCAGTGCAGGTGGATAATGGTTAAGAAGGTATATGGTATAATTGCCTTTATTAGCAAAGACATCGGGTGGGAGTTCCATTGGTCAATACCAAAATTCCGAAACGCGATTGGGCGGAGAATCAGTTCCAATGCCAAAATCGCGGTGGGCCCGATTTGACGTCATATTGCGATTCTCCGTTACCTCAACAGTGGTGCAAATACGTTCTGGAATGCACGGATATTAAACACGGTTTGCATATCATTAACGGGCCCGCCCCGGTATTCTCCGGGGCTCCGCGATACTACTCCTACGATAGGCCGAGTACTCGACGGCTCGGTTCACGTGTGCTTTTAAAAATCGCGAAACCGGTGTGGTGGCTGCTGAGGGAGAGAGAGAGGGTACGGAAAGTGTCCAACATCGTCACAGTTGTCTCACAATTGTGCCTTTGCCGGATGGCATCTGCCAGGGCCGGGGGGATAGCGGGGGATGGCCAGGAGGTGGGCTGTGGGGGCCGGGGTGAATGAAAACGGAACACCATTGGCGCAGTCGGCAAGGCAGCCATGCAGCTGTGCACGCCGCGAACAGCCCATTTTGAACTTAGTGCCATGGGTGGTATGGGTGTTCCCCCAGGGCAGGCCCCTGGGTGCCCTCTGGCCCCAGCCGAACCATCAGCTGTATGGGCACGCTCCAGCACAACCAGTGCCATCTTGTTGGCTGGGATGAGTGCGTGTGGGAACTGTAATTTGTATATGCATCTGCAGCTTGTCACCCTCCCGAGTGTCATCACGGACCCGGCGAATCTCACACCGTTTTTCATTGGAATCGATTATGTTCCACGTGGCGCCTGGTGCCAGCCCCTCCACAGTAATGGAATCGGTTCAGGTTCGGCACCAGTTTTGCTGTCATGAAAGTCCATGAAATCTGTGATGGCGTCAACATTTAGTCTCAGAAACAGAGAATCCCGTCCGTAATGTTTAAGAACAGGGACGTGATGCTGGAACTGAATAAAACGTTGGTTAGGCCACAGGTAGATTAATGTGTGCAGTTCTGGAATCCACATTTTGGGAGGGATGTGACAGCATTGGAAAGGGTGCTGAGGAGATTTACCAGGATGTTGCCTGAGTTGGAGAGTTTTATTTATGAAGAGAGATTGGATAGACTCGGGTTTTCCTTGGAGCAGAGGAGACTGGGGGGAGACATGATTGAGATGTATAAAATTATGAGGGGCAAAGATAGAGTAGACAGAAATAAACTTTTCCCCTTGGTTGAGGGATCAACGATCAGGGGGCATAGTTTTAAGGTAAGGGACAGGAGGTTGAGAGGGGATGTGAGGAAAACCTTTTCATCCAGAGGGTGGTGGGAGCGTGGAACTCACTGCCTGAAAGGGTGGCGGAAGCAGAGACCCTCTAGGAAGTATTTAGATGTGCACGTGCGATCCCAAGGCATACAAGGCTAGGGACCAAGTGCTGGAAATGGGTTAGAAGTGGTGCAGACGCAGTGGGCTGAAAGGTCTTTTCTGTGCTGTAGACCTCTATGACTCATCCCTTGTTGGTATGGCAATTCAGATAGCCTTTTTTCTACATTTTTATCATACCCAGTGGAACAGTGGAACATATTTTGTTGAGAAGGCAATGTCTTCATGGTATGTTTCTTCCCTCCCTTCAACAAAATATCAGCAATTTCATGTAGTTCCATTGTCATTTCAGAAATCTGCTTCTTGTTTAATGTTTTCAGGCAATGTGGTATCTCTGGAAATCGACAAGTCAGATAATTCACACATACT
Organism: Scyliorhinus torazame; assembly: GCF_047496885.1. Taxonomy (NCBI): domain Eukaryota; kingdom Metazoa; phylum Chordata; class Chondrichthyes; order Carcharhiniformes; family Scyliorhinidae; genus Scyliorhinus; species Scyliorhinus torazame. Next base: position 208,058,508 of record NC_092708.1, on the reverse strand, counting down.
TTGGATGAGGATGTGTTATATTTTAAATAATGACTTATCTAAAATATATATATTACTCTTGAATCCACCAGGATGATAAAATGACCAATAGTCTTCTTGTTGAAAGATTAACTATTTAATGAGTAATAAAATAATAAACTGTGAGTCCTTTTACTCAGAGTTTTCACGTTCTACAAGAAATTGCTGACATTTCTAATTAGATCGATTTGCTTAAACATCGTGCAACTTAGAAATAAAGTAATGAGATAACTAGATTTGTCTAAAGATTGAAAGGTCGAGGCTCTTTCATTTCAAAAGAAGAAGGCAGAGAAATGATATAATAGAGGTCTTCAAGGTTATGAAGAGGTTTGATAAGATAGATATAGACCATAAGACCATAAGACATAGGAGTGGAAGTAAGGCCATTCGGCCCATCGAGTCCATTCCACCATTCAATCATGGCTGATTTCAACTCCATTTACCCGCTCTCTCTCCATAGCCCTTAATTCCTCGAGAAATCAAGAATTTATCAACTTCTGTCTTAAAGACACTCAACGTCCCGGCCTCCACCGCCCTCTGTGGCAATGAATTCCACAGACCCACCACTCTTTGGCTGAAGAAATTTCTCCTCATCTCTGTTCTAAAGTGACTCCCTTTTATTCTAAGGCTGTGCCCCCGGGTCCTAGTCTCCCCTGTTAATGGAAACAACTTCGCTACAACCACCCTATCTAAGCCATTCATTATCTTGTAAGTTTCTATTAGATCTCCCCTCAACCTCCTAAACTCCAATGAATATAATCCCAGGATCCTCAGATGTTCATCGTATGTTAGGCCTACCATTCCTGGGATCATCCGTGTGAATCTCCGCTGGACCCGCTCCAGTGCCAGTATGTCCTTCCTGAGGTGTGGGGCCCAAAATTGCTCACAGTATTCTAAATGGGGCCTAACTAATGCTTTATAAAGCTTCAGAAGTACATCCCTGCTTTTATATTCCAAGCCTCTTGAGATGAATGACAACATTGCATTTGCTTTCTTAATTACGGACTCAACCTGCAAGTTTACCTTTAGAGAATCCTGGACTAGGACTCCCAAGTCCCTTTGCACTTCAGCATTATGAATTTTGTCACCGTTTAGAAAATAGTCCACGCCTCTATTCTTTTTTCCAAAGGGCAAGACCTCGCACTTGCCCACGTTGAATTTCATCAGCCATTTCTTGGACCACTCTCCTAAACTGTCTAAATCTTTCTGCAGCCTCCCCACCTCCTCCATACTACCGGCCCCTCCACCTATCTTTGTATCATCGGCAAACTTAGCCAGAATGCCCTCAGTCCCGTCATCTAGATCGTTAATATATAAAGAGAACAGCTGTGGCCCCAACACTGAACCCTGCGGGACACCACTCGTCACCGGTTGCCATTCCGAAAAAGAACCTTTTATCCCAACTCTCTGCCTTCTGCCTGACAGCCAGTCGTCAATCCATGTTAGTACCTTGCCTCGAATACCATGGGCCCTTATTTTACTCAGCAGTCTCCCGTGAGGCACCTTATCAAAGGCCTTTTGGAAGTCAAGATAGATAACATCCATTGGCTCTCCTTGGTCTAACCTATTTGTTATCTCTTCAAAGAACTCTAACAGGTTTGTCAGGCAAGACCCCCCCTTACTAAATCCATGCTGACTTGTCCTAATCCAACCCTGCACTTCCAAGAATTTAGAAATCTCATCCTTAACAATGGATTCTAGAATCTTGCCAACAACCGAGGTTAGGCTAATTGGCCGATAGTTTTCCATCTTTTTCCTTGTTCCCTTCTTGAACAGGGGGGTTACAACAGCGATTTTCCAATCCTCTGGTACTTTCCCTGACTCCAGTGACTTTTGAAACACCATAACCAACGCCGCCACTATTTCTTCAGCTATCTCCTTTAGAACTCTAGGATGTAGCCCATCTGGGCCCGGAGATTTATCAATTTTTAGACCTCTTAGTTTCTCTAGCACTTTCTCCTTTGTGATGGCTACCATATTCAACTCTGTCCCCTGACTCTCCGGAATTGTTGGGATATTACTCATGTCTTCTACTGTGAAGACTGAGGCAAAGTACTTATTCAGTTCCTCGGCTATTTCCTTGTCTCTCATCACAAAATTACCAGCGTCATTTTGGAGCGGCCCAATGTCAACTTTTGCCTCCCGTTTGTTTTTAATGTATTTAAATAAACTTTTACTATCATTCCTAATGTTACTGGCTAGCCTACCTTCAAAATTGATCCTCTCTTTCCTTATCTCTCTCTTTGTTATCCTCTGTTTGTTTTTGTAGCCTTCCCAATCTTCTGACTTCCCACTACTCTTTGCCACATTATAGGCTTTCTCTTTTGCTTTGATGCATTCCCTAACTTCCTTTGTCAGCCATGGCTGCCTAATCCCCCCTCTGATAACCTTTCTTTTCTTTGGGATGAACCTCTGTACTGTGTCCTCAATTACTCCCAGAAACTCCTGCCATTGCTGTTCTACTGTCTTTCCCACTAGGCTCTGCTCCCAGTCGATTTTCGTCAGTTCCTCCCTCATGCCCCTGTAGTTACCTTTATTTAACTGTAACACCTTTACATCTGATTCTACCTTCTTTCTTTCAAATTGGAGATTGAATTCGACCATATTATGATCACTGCCTCCTAAGTGCTCCCTTACTTTAAGATCTTTAATCAAGTCTGGCTCATTACATTACACTAAGTCCAGAATGGCCTGTCCCCTCGTGGGCTCCATCACAAGCTGTTCCAAAAAGCCCTCCTGTAAACATTCAATGAATTCCCTTTCCTTGGGTCCACTGGCAGTATTATTTACCCAGTCCACCTGCATATTAAAGTCCCCCATGATCACTGTGACCTTGCCTTTCTGACATGCACTTTCTATTTTGTGGTGCATCTTGTGCCCCTGGTCCTGACCACTGTTCGGAGGCCTGTACATAACCCCCATTATGTTTTTTTTGCCTTTGTGGTTCCTCAACCCTACCCACACAGACTCCACATCATCCGACCCCATGTCGTTTAGTGCTATTGATTTAATTTCATTCCTAATTAACAAGGCAACCCCGCCCCCTCTGCCCACCTCTCTGTCTTTTCGATAGGTTGTGAATCCCTGGATGTTTAAATGCCAGTCCTGAACCCCCTGCAACCATGTCTCTGTGATGCCTACCACATCATACCTGCCAGTCACAATCTGGGCCACAAGCTCATCTACCTTGTTCCGTACACTGCGCGCATTTAAATATTGCACCTTTAATTCTCTATTGACCGTCCCTTTTCTTAGTGTGGTGGACCTTGGTTTACTGAGCCTTTCCATACACTGTGTCATATTTTGTGGGATGGGGACTATTGTAACCTCTCCTGAGTTCTGTCTTTTCGTGCTTTTTTGTATTCCTAAGCAGCTACGCTTCCCACTGATTACTTCACCTCTTGGTTCCCTGACTTTCCCTTCCCCCCCAATCTTTAGTTTAAAGTCCTATTGACCACCCTATTTGCTCTTTTCGCCAGAACACTGGTCCCAGATCGGTTCCGATGGAGACCATCCCAACGGTATAGGTCCCCCCTGTCCCAAAATTGATGCCAGTGTCCCATGAAAAGGAACCCCTCATGATTCTAATGTAAAGACTGAAAGAACAACTTTTGCCCTGTCAATCCCACATTTTTAACAACTTCAATTCAAGCTGTGCAAAAATTGGGCGGCACGGTGGTTAGCACTGCTATATCACAGGGCCAGTACCTGGGTTTAATTCTGGGCTTGGAGGTCTGATGTGTGAAGTTTGCACGTTCTCCCCATGTCTGAGTGGATTTCCTCTGAATGCTCTGGTTTCCTCCCACAGTCCAAAGATGTGCAGGTTAGGTGCATTGATCATGATCAATGCGCAGGGTTATGTGGATAGGGTGGGGGAGTAGGCCTAGGTTGAGTGCTCTTTTGGAGGATTTGTGCAGACTTGGTGGGCTGAATGGCCTCCTTATGCACTGTAGGGATTCTATGGATTCATCTTTTAACTATGTCCTGGATTTCAAACAACACTCTCCACTCTTCTCCTGCCCATGCCCCCTTCACAAACTCACCTTCCCTCCAAAATGCAACCGGGCCCTCATACACTCTCCTCCCTGCAAGTCTGCTCAACCCTCACCTGCTCTCCTCACCCCCACCCCTACTCTTCCCCCAAAACCCCCATCCTCTCACAGTCTCCCCCCATCCCTCACACTCTCCCATTCTCACAATCTCAGTCACCTCATTCGCCTGGAGTCTTCAAGGCAGCCGACTGCCTCACTCGTCGTCTCCTTGTGACTAAGGCTTAATTTAGTCCCTCGCACCTTGTTTATTCTGGCCTGCCCTGGGTCGAGTCGTAAACCTGTCTGCCTCGCCTGCTGAGCTCAGCGACTGATCTCACCTTGTGGTGGCTTTCAGCTCCTCACTTTTGTGTCTGCCAGATCAGTGTTTTTCCATCGTTCAGATTCGCCAATCAGAGTCTGATTTCGCTCTGCATTGGTGCTGATTGAGTCTATCAGCAAATGCAGAGTAGTTAGCATTTGATTGGATGCCTAGTGCACAGGCTGGAAAATCCACAATCTTTTTAGTTGTATTTATATCCCACAGGGTAGATACAGATAAGCTATTTCCACTGGTTGTAGATCCTAAAACTAGGGATCATAGTTTAAAAATTAGGGCTAGACGGTTCAGGAGATATTAGGAAGCATTTCTTCACCCAAAGGGTGGTAGAGGTTTGGAGCTCTCCCCCACAAACATCAGTTGAAGCTAGACCAGTTGTTAATTTTAAATCTGAAATAGATAGGATTTTGTTAAGCAAAAATATTAAGGGATATGGGCCCAAGGCAGGTGTATGGAGTTAGGTCACAGATCAGCCCTTGAATGGTGGAACAGGCTCGAGGGGCTGAATGGCCTACTCCTATTCCTTTGTTCCTTTTCACTCTTGTCCTCTTCATTTGCCAGATATTCAGGCCACACCAACAACTTCAGCAACAATGGCTTGCACAGAGAGCGCTTTTAATGTCGTAACATGTCCCAAGATGTGAGAAATATGAGAATGACTAGAGCGAGGGTAGGTCCGATCAAGGGCAGTAGTGGGAGATTGTGTATTGAGTCTGAAGATATAGGAGAGGTCTTGAACGAGTACTTTTCTTCAGTATTTACAAATGAGAGGGGCTATATTGTTGGAGAGGACAGTGTGAAACAGACTGGTAAGCTCGAGGAAATACTTGTTAGGAAGGAAGATGTGTTGGGCATTTTGAAAAACTTGAGGATAGAAAAGTCCCCCGGGCCTGATGGGATATATCCAAGGATTCTATGGGAAGCAAGAGATGAAATTGCAGAGCCGTTGGCAATGATCTTTTCGTCCTCACTGTCAACAGGGGTGGTACCAGGGGATTGGAGAGTGGCGAATGTCGTGCCCCTGTTCAAAAAAGGGAATAGAGATAACCCTGGGAATTACAGGCCAGTTAGTTTTACTTCAGTGGTAGGCAAAGTAATGGAAAGGGTACTGAGGGATAGGATTTCTGAGCATCTGGCAAGACACTGCTTGATTAGGGATAGTCAGCACGGATTTGTGAGCGGTAGGTCTTGCCTTACAAGTCTTATTGAATTCTTTGAGGAGGTGACCAAGCATGTGGATGAAAGTAAAGCAGTGGATGTAGTGTACATGGATTTTAATAAAGCATTTGATAAGGTTCCCCATGGTAGGCTTATGCAGAAAGTAAGGAGGCATGGGATAGTGGGAAATCTGGCCAGTTGGATAACGAACTGGCTAACCGATAGAAGTCAGAGAGTGGTGGTGGATGGCAAATATTCAGCCTGGATCCCAGTTACCAGTGGCGTACCGCAGGGATCAGTTCTGGGTCCTCTGCTGTTTGTGATTTTCATTAATGACTTGGATGAGGGAGTTGAAGGGTGGGTCAGTACATTTGCAGACGATACGAAGATTGGTGGAGTTGTGGATAGTGAGGAGGGCTGTTGCGGCTGCAAAGAGACATAGATAGGATGCAGAGCTGGGCTGAGAAGTGGCAGATGGAGTTTAACCCTGAAAAGTGTGAGGTTGTCCATTTTGGAAGGACAAATATGAATGCGGAATATAGGGTTAACGGTAAAGTTCTTGGCAATGTGGAGGAGCAGAGAGATCTTGGGGTCTATGTTCATACATCTTTGAAAGTTGCCACTCAAGTGGATAGAGCTGTGATGAAGGCCTATGGTGTGCTAGCGTTCATTAACAGAGGGATTGAATTTAAGAGCCGTGAGGTGATGATGCAGCTGTACAAAACCTTGGTAAGGCCACATTTGGAGTACTGCGTACAGTTCTGGTCGCCTCATTTTAGGAAGGATGTGGAAGCTTTGGAAAAGTTGCAAAGGAGATTTACCAGGATGTTGCCTGGAATGGAGAGTAGGTCTTACGAGGAAAGGTTGAGGGTGCTAGGCCTTTTCTCATTAGAACGGAGAAGGATGAGGGGCGACTTGATAGAGATTTATAAGATGATCAGGGGAATAGATAGAGTAGACAGTCAGAGACTTTTTCCCCGGGTGGAACAAACCATTACAAGGGGACATAAATTTAAGGTGAATGGTGGAAGATATAGGGGGGATGTCAGAGGTAGGTTCTTTACCCAGAGAGTAGTGGGGCATGGAATGCACTGCCTATGGAAGTAGTTGAGTAGGAAACATTAGGGACCTTCAAACAGCTATTGGATAAGTACATGGATTACGGTAGAATGATATAGTGTAGATTAATTTGTTCTTAAGCGCAGCACGGTAGCATTGTGGATAGCACAACTGCTTCACAGCTCCAGGGTCCCAGGTTCGATTCCGGCTTGGGGCACTGTCTGTGCGGAGTCTGCACATCCTCCCCGTATGTGCATGGGTTTCCTCCGGGTGCTCCGGTTTCCTCCCACAGTCCAAAGATGTGCAGGTTAGGTGGATTGGCCATGATAAATTGCCCTTAGTGTCCAAAATTGCCCTTAGTGTTGGGTGGGGTTACTGGGTTATGGGGATAGGGTGGAGGTGATGACCTTGGGTAGGGTGCTCTTTCCAAGAGCCGGTGCAGACTCGATGGGCTGAATGGCCTCCTTCTGCACTGTAAATTCTATGATAATCTATGATTAATCTAGGACAAAGGTTCGGCACAGCATCGTGGGCCGAAGGGCCTGTTCTGTGCTGTATTTTTCTATGTTCTATGTTCTAAGATGCTTCAGAGCCATACAAGGCGATTTTATGTAGCTAGCCAAAAGCTTGGCCAAAGAGATAGGTTTTAAGGAGCATCTTAAAGTAGGAAAGAGAGATGGAAAGACGGAGAGGTTTAGGGGGAGTATTCCAGAGCTCAGAGCCTAGGCAACTGAAGCTGCAGCCATCAACGATTAAAAGCAGGGTGCTAAAGAATGAAAGGAGTGCAGATGTATCGGAGGGTTGTGGGGCTGGAAGAGGTCACAGAGATTGAATGAGAACTTGAAAATTGAAACATTGCTTGATCAGGAGCTAGTGTAGGTCAGTAAACACAGGGGTGATCGGACAACGAGATCCGCCACAAATTAAGGCCCCACCCACAGAGTTTTAGATGGCCTCAAGTTTATGGATGGTAGAATTTGAGAGACCGGCCAGGGGCGCATTGGAGTAGTCAAGTACAGAGGTAGCAAAGGTATGAATGAGGGTTTCAACAGCACATGAGCTGAGACAGGGGTGGCTTTGCTCAATATTACAGAGGTGGAAATAGAAGGTCTTACTGATGTCATGAGGTCGGAAACTCATATTAGGGTCAAGGTTGTGAACAGTCGGACTTAATCACAATTTGCTGCCAGGGAGAGGGGTGGAACTGGTTACCTGCTGACAATCCTCGAGCAATGGGGGAGGGAGAGGAAAGAAACAGAGTTCATCGAAGATCAAAATGGCTTCAGGATGATACAAGTGATGGAAATTTGGAACCAAACCAATCCTCTGTGACAGTTGCGATAATCGAACAAGTCTGGGCTTTGTGAAAAGATCACTGACTGGAAACTTGAAACAGAATGTGGTAGTATGCATTAGGGGTCATGTGGGACTGTGCAGCCATGATGTCATTGGCTGACAGATCCCGGGTCCTGGTTGGACGTTGACCTCTAGCTCCGCCCTGAAGGCGGAGTATAAGTACCTGGAGTCCTCCCCCGCAGGCAGTCTACTACCGAACTGCGGGGGAAACAGTCACGCTTAATAAAGCCTCATCGACTTCCCTCTATTCGTCTCTCGGAGCCTTTGTGCGCTACAATTTATTAAGCGTGCCTAAAAAGGACTATGGAGCTCAGGATCATCCCGGAATGCCTGAGGATCAGCCCCCACGCAGCGAATGCGGCAGCGGCTTTCAAGCATTGGCAGACTTGTTTCGAGGCCTACCTCAGAACGGCCACCGGCCGGGTCACAGAAGACCAAAAACTACAGGTCCTGCACTCGAGGTTAAGCACGGAGATTTTCTCTTTCATCAAAGACGCAGAGGATTTCCAGATGGCGTTCGCAGCACTGAAAAGTCTCTATGTCCGCCCAGTAAACCAGATCTACGCTCGCTATCAGCTCGCAACGAGACGGCAAAGTCCCGGAGTATCGATAGATGAATTCTACGCCACGCTACTAATTTTGGGACGAGCCTGCAGCTGCCCGTCGGTGAACGCAATTGAACACACGGACAAGTTAATGCGCGATGCTTTTGTGGCAGGTATGAACTCCTCCCAAATCCGCCAAAGACGTCTAGAAAAAGAGTCGCTAGGACTCTCAGAGGCACGGGCCCTAGCAGCCTCCCTAGACGTGGCCACGCGAAATACCCGCGCCTACGGCCCCGACCGCGCGGCAGCCCATTGGGCTCCGTACGTACCCGTCGCGACAAACCCACCCCCCCCCCGGACACCCCACAGGCTTGCGCAGTCCAAACGCCAAGTCACACCGGGGGCGCCCGCTGCTATTTCTGCGGCCAAGCGAAACACCCCCGGCAGCGCTGCCCGGCCCGCGCAGCGATCTGCAAGAGCTGCGGAAAAAAGGGCCATTTCGCGGTTGTGTGCCGGTCCCGCGAGGTCGCCGCTGTCCCGGGAGAACAGGGAGCCCTGCATGCCGCTTACGCTCCCCAACCCCCCCCCCGCGCCCCATGTATGACCCGCCGGCGCTACCACTTTGGGTCCCGACCACCGCTCTCCACGGAGAAGAGGGAGTTCTGCGCGCCTCTAGTGCCCCCCAAACCCCCCCCCCCCGCGCCCCACGTATGACCCGCCGGCGCTACCAATTTGGGTCCCGACCACCGCTGTCCCCAGAGATGAGGGAGCCCCGCGCGTTCCTAACGCTCCCCAACCCCCCCAGCGCCCCATGTGCGACCCGCAGACGCCGCCATTTTGGGTCCCGGCCACCACGAGGGGAGGAAGGGCGCCGCCATCTTGGACCACCCCAGACCTGTACGACGCATGGGGGTGGCCATTTTGTCCACCCCGCCACCATCTTGTGACCCCCCAGCCATGTGCGATGCATGGGGGCAGCCATTTTGTTCATCCCCGACGCCATCTTGGACGGCAACAACGGACCCCAGTGTCGACGGCTCCACGGGGTTCGAAGAAGACGCTCAACTACTACAACCACGTCTCGCTTCAATAACGCTGGACCAAGCTCGGCCCCGGACACTCCAGACGACGACGACAACGGTGCTGATAAACGGGCACGAGACACCATGCCTAGTCGACTCCGGGAGCACGGAGAGCTTTATCCACCCCGACACGGTAAGACGCTGTTCTTTGACCACCCATCCCAGCGCACAAAAGATTTCCCTAGCTGCAGGATCCCACTCCGTACAGATCAAAGGTTTTGGCATAGTTACCCTAACGGTGCAGGGGAGGGAGTTCAAAAACTACAGGCTCCACGTCCTTCCCCAACTCTGCGCCCCCACATTACTGGGATTAGACTTCCAGTGCAATCTACAGAGCCTTACCTTCAAATTCGGCGGCCCAATACCCCCACTCACTATCTGCGGCCTCGCAACCCTCAAGGTGCAACCCCCGTCCTTGTTTGCGAACCTCACCCCGGATTGCAAACCCGTCGCCACTCGGAGCAGATGGTACAGCGCCCAGGACCGGACCTTCATTCGGTCCGAAGTCCAGCGGCTACTAAAGGAAGGCATAATCCAGGCCAGCAATAGTCCCTGGAGAGCACAGGTGGTAGTAGTGAAGACAGGGGAGAAGCAAAGGATGGTCATAGGCTATAGCCAGACCATCAACAGGTACACACAACTAGACGCGTACTCTCTCCCCCGCATATCCGACATGGTCAATCGGATTGCCCAATATAAAGTCTTCTCCACCGTAGACCTCAAGTCCGCCTACCATCAGCTCCCCATCCGCCCAAGTGACCGCAAGTACACAGCCTTCGAGGCAGACGGGCGATTATACCATTTCCTAAGGGTCCCATTTGGCGTCACAAACGGGGTCTCGGTCTTCCAACGAGAGATGGACCGAATGGTTGATCAACACGGGTTGCGGGCCACGTTCCCGTATCTCGACAATGTAACCATCTGCGGCCACGACCAGCAGGACCACGACGCCAACCTCCAAAAATTCCTCCAGACCGCTAAAGCCTTGAACCTCACGTACAACGAGGACAAGTGCGTTTTTAGCACCAACCGGCTAGCCATCCTGGGCTACGTAGTGTGCAATGGGATAATAGGCCCCGATCCCGAACGTATGCGCGCCCTCATGGAATTTCCCCTCCCGAACTGCTCAAAAGCCCTGAAACGCTGCCTGGGGTTCTTTTCATACTACGCCCAGTGGGTCCCCCAGTACGCAGACAAGGCCCGCCCCCTAATACAGACCACGACCTTCCCTCTATTGACAGAGGCTTGCCAGGCCTTCAGCCACATCAAAGCAGATATCGCAAAGGCCACGATGCGCGCCATCGACGAGTCCCTCCCCTTCCAGGTCGAGAGCGACGCCTCCGACGTAGCTCTAGCGGCCACCCTTAACCAAGCGGGCAGACCCGTGGCCTTTTTCTCCCGAACCCTCCACGCTTCAGAAATCCGCCACTCCTCAGTGGAAAAGGAAGCCCAAGCCATAGTGGAAGCTGTGCGACATTGGAGGCATTACCTGGCCGGCAGGAGAGTCACTCTCCTCACCGACCAACGGTCGGTAACCTTCATGTTCGATAATGCACAGCGGGGCAAAATCAAAAACGACAAGATCTTAAGGTGGAGGATCGAGCTCTCCACCTTCAACTACGAGATCTTGTATCGTCCCGGAAAGCTGAACGAGCCGTCCGATCCCCTATCCCGCGGCACATGTACCAACGCACAAATTAACCACCTCCAAACCCTCCACGAGGACCTCTGCCACCCGGGGGTCACTCGGTTTTTCCACTTTATCAAGTCCCGCAACCTCCCATACTCCTTAGAGGAGGTCCGTACAGTCACAAGGAACTGCCACATCTGCGCAGAGTGCAAACCGCATTTCTTCAGGCTGGATGGTGCGCACCTGATTAAGGCTTCCCGCCCCTTTGAACGCCTTAGTCTGGATTTCAAAGGACCCCTCCCCTCCACCGACCGCAACATATACTTCCTTAATGTGGTGGACGAGTACTCCCGCTTCCCAGTCGCCATCCCCTGTTCTGACATGACCGCGGCCACAGTCATTAAAGCCCTGAACACCATATTCACACTGTTCGGTTGCCCCGCATACGTCCACAGCGACAGGGGGTCCTCTTTCATGAGTGACGAGCTGCGCCAGTTCCTGCTCAGCAACGGGATAGCCTCGAGCAGGACGACCAGCTACAACCCCCGGGGGAACGGGCAAGTAGAGAGGGAGAACGGCACGGTCTGGAAGACCGTTCTACTGGCCCTACGGTCCAGGGACCTCCCAGTTTCCCGGTGGCAGGAGGTCCTTCCGGACGCCCTCCACTCCATCCGGTCACTACTGTGTACTAGCACTAATCAAACGCCTCATGAGCGCCTCCTTGTCTTCCCCAGGAAGTCCTCCTCTGGAACGTCGCTGCCGACCTGGCTGGCGGCCCCAGGACCCATCTTGCTCCGAAAGCACGTGCGGGCGCACAAGTCGGACCCGTTGGTCGAAAGGGTTCACCTCCTTCACGTGAACCCGCAGTACGCCTACGTGGAGTACCCCGACGGCCGACAGGACACGGTCTCTCTGCGAGATCTGGCGCCCGCCGGCAACACACACACCCCCCCGACACCAATCACCCAACCCCCCCCTTCCTGCCACCGCCGCACCCCGCGACCACCCCCTTCCCAGGAGGATCAGTCCTCCTCCCAGGCCCGACCAGGAATAAAGCCCAAGCTGAAACCGTAAGGCTCCCGGAGAAGACAACACCGGAATAAGCACCACCACCACCGGGGCCGAGGCGATCGACACGGACGACCAGACCGCCCGACCGACTCGTGGCGTCGATCTAACAGTACAATGTGGACTTTTAACGAGAACTTTTTGTCTTTTTCTGGGATTACTGTAAATAGTTTGAAACAAAAAAAAACCTTGTACATACTGTAATAACATGTGAAAGTTTTCCTCCCAGGACCAGCCTTGTAAACCCTTACCACCATGCGAAGCATCACCCCGCCGGGTTCATTTTTAACAAGGGGTGAATGTGGTAGTATGCATTAGGGGTCATGTGGGACTGTGCAGCCATGATGTCATTGGCTGACAGATCCCGGGTCCTGGTTGGACGTTGACCTCTAGCTCCGCCCTGAAGGTGGAGTATAAGTACCTGGAGTCCTCCCCCGCAGGCAGTCTACTACCGAACTGCGGGGGAAACAGTCACGCTTAATAAAGCCTCATTGACTTCACTCTATTCGTCTCTCGGAGTCTTTGTGCGCTACACAGGTAACCACTGAAAAATGATCAGTCAGTCTGACACTGGAACTGGAAAAGATCGAGCTGTTCCTGAGAGCTGGGATGCTTCCCGTTACGCTGTGGTCAATTCTTGAGTAAGGTAACTCTCAAATGGATAGATTCCAAGTTGGACACAGCAGAAATCTAATCAGCACTTTGCACAGGTAGGAACTGCAAGTTATACTGGTTGTACTTCAGCTGCAGTTTTGAACATATCTAGGCGACCATTAGACATGGCTCCGCACCTTCAAACTCTGCATTTAACTAGGTGACATATGTGTCCCTTTGAGCAGAGGCTGTAAAACAATTCTATAACTACAACTTGCATTTATGCATAATCTTTAATGAAGTGAAACATCACCCCTGCAGTACTCGGGCCCCAGCTGTTCACAATATATCAACAATTTGGGTCAAGTTTGCCGATGACAAAAAACTAGGTGGAATTGTAAGTGGTGAGGAGGAAGTAATGAGGCTTCCAGGCGATTTAGACAAGTTGAGCGACTGGGTGAATGCATGGCAGATGCAGTATAATGTGGATAAGTGTGAAGTTGTCCACTTCGAACGGAGAAACAGAATGGAAGAATATTATGTAAATGGTGATAGATTTGGGAAGTGTTACTGACAAAGTGACCTGGGTGTTCTGGATGTCAATGAAGGCAAGCATGCAGGTATAGCAAGTAGTTAGGAAGGTAAATGATGCGTTGGCCTTCATTGCGCGAGGACTTGAATACATGAGCAAGGATGTCTTGCTGCAGCTGTACAGGGCCTTGGTGAGACCACACCTGAGGTACTGTGAGCAGTTTTGATCTCCTTACCTAACAAAGGGTATACTTCCCACAGAGGGAGTGCAGCAATGGTTCACCAGACTGATACCTGGGATGGCAGGATTGTCCCTGGGATGGCAGGATTGTCGCATGAGAGATTGGGTCAACTGGACCTTTATTCACTGGGGTTTAGAAGAACGAGAGGGGATCACATTTAAACATATAAAATTCTGACAGGGCCGGACAGACTGGATACAGGGATGCTGTTTCCTCTGGCTGGGGGTCTAAAACAAGGGGTTACAGTCGCAGGATATGGGATTGGCCATTTAGGACTGAGATGAGGAGAAACTCCTTCATTCAGGTGAACCTATGGAATTCTCTACCACAGAAGGCTGCGGAGGCCAAATCACTGAATATATTTAAGAAAGAAATCAATAGATTTCTAGAAAATAAAGTCATCAAGTGGTATAGGGAGAGAGCGAGAGTGTGGTGTTGTGATAGAGGATCAGTCATGATCACATTGAATGTTGGAACAGGCTTGATGGATCGAAAGGTCTACTCTTACTCCTATTTTCTATGCTTCTCTGAAACATCTCAAGTTTAATAAGGCATGGGCAGTCTGCAGCGAGTAAAGAGAAAATACATTTATTTGAACAACTGGTATATGCATGAACCCGGATAAACCTCACTGGGTGCTCCCTCTCTGTTGGTCAGTTCCACACTGGCCCTAGCGGGGCAGCTCGTACTGCTCAAGGAGCACAGGGAAACAATCATCCTACAACATATGGGCCGTGCTGGTTACTACACCGAGATAATCTCCGAAGCATTATCCAACAAAGTCTGGCACTGAGCCACACTGGGATATTTTAGAACAGTATGGTCAAGGATCATCCTAAAGGAGGGTGGGGCGGCACCGCAGTTGGGGAAGGAAATGACAGGGATTACAATCCAAGAAGCTGAAGGCATGGCTATGATGAGAATTGAGAATGTACAGGGGCACATCCACCCAGATTTCCAGATATCTAAGTTTGGAGACTCTGAAGCATTGCATATGCATGTCCACTATTTTGATGCAACTCCAATATCCGTCTGACCCGAGTTTTAGGCTCACTTGATTTGGCTGCTTCTTCCTATCCCACCCATAGAAACTCAGTGGCCCACACCAGTGTCAATGTTAAAAAGTTACCAGCTGCTTGCCTTTTGCAAGGTGAGCCATTGTGCCAGAGAGGAGTACCTGAAAGTGGGACATTGTGTCATAGAATCATAGAATTTACAGTGCAGAAGGAGACCATTCAGCCCATCGAGTTTGCACCAGCCCTTGAAAAGAGCACCCTACGTAAGCCCATGCTTCCACCCTATCCCCGTAACCCAGTAACCCTACCTAACCTTTGTTAGGTAGCCAACGCATGGTCAATCCACCTAACCTGCACATCTTTGGACTGTGGGAGGAAACCGGAGCACCCGGAGGAAACCCGCACAGACACGAGGAGAGCATGCAAATTCCACACAGTCACCCAAGGCTGCAATTAACCCCAGGTCCCTAGCACTGTGAGGCAGCAGTGCTAACCACCGTACCATGGGGAGAAAGTGCAAACTCCACACAGACAACCAACCGAGGCTGGAATTGAACCCGGGACTCTGGAGTTGTGAGGCAGCAGTGCTAACCATTGTGCCACTGTGCCGCCCGGTGTAAATCCCCATTTGCTATTTAGTCAGATCCTTTTATTTGGATTTGAGTATTTTTTGGAAGAAAAACAGTCAACCAAAGGCAAAGAGTTTAGACATGAGGACACAATAACGATACATGGCCATTCCCAAGAAATCAAAAATATGTAGGTCAATATAGCGGCAAACAGAACTCCAGGGACAGGTCTGCCCTTGGACAGACAAACAACTTCACACATCTCAATCCAGGATTTCATAAAATTCTTCGCAGTTGAGAAAGAAAATTGATTGTGACATGGGACATGCCAAGTTAAATCTCTTGCAGAATTCACTTGACTGACCCTTGGCCACTCCAAAGTGTGTGTGCATTCGGCATATCTGTGCATTTCACCTCCCCAAGCTTATTTCAAACAAAAACTATAAATAATTCATGCACTTACGAATAATAAATCTCCCAGCCTCGTCTATGCTCGGCAAATGATTTGAAATAAGGATCAAAAATGCTGGAAATACTCAGCAGATCAGGCCGCAATGGGGGAGGCAGAACAGAGTTAACGTTTCAAGTCAATGATCTTTTTGTCAGAAAAGACTTGAAGCTCAGCAAGTGATCTGTTCCCTGCATTATGAAAAGATCATAGAGGTCACTAGCAGAGAAAAGATTTCAAGCCTGATACCAAAATTGAGAGGATATAATCATCGGGTGAGATTCAGAAGAATGAAGTCCTTTTCTGCAGAAGAGGTTGAGTTTTGACCTGTTAGGGGTCCTGAGAATTATGAAAAAGTTCAACAGGGTAGATCTAGAAATGGTGTTTCCACCTGAAAGGAATCCAAAACCAGAGATCAGAAATATGTTTTTTTAATTTGTTGGATCGGGCCTGCATTTATTGCCCATCCCTAATTGCCCTTGAACGAAGGAATAGTTAAGGGTCAACCACATTGCTGTTTTTCATGAAGGTTACTCTTCTGAATCTTGCCCTTCGCCTGAGGTGTGGTGATCCTCAGGTTAAATCACCATCAGTCAGCTCTCCCCCTCAAAGGAGGAAGCAGCCTATGGTCATCTGGGATTATGGCGACTTTACCTTTACATTGCTGTGGATCTGAAGTCACGTGCAGGCTGGACCAGGTAAGGACGGCAGATTTCCTTCTCAAAAGCGCATTAGTGAACCAGATGGGAATTTTTGACAGTCGGCAATGGTCATCATTTTAACTCCAGATTTTTATTGAATTCAGCTTTCACCATCTGCTGTGGTGGGATTTACACCCAGGTCCCCAGAGCAGACATACCATGAAACACACAGTGCTGCAACGTGGGGCTCCACCCACAGTGATGTGGGAGCATGGAGCACCAATCAGTGTCAGTCCGCCTCTGCTTTTTTGTATGCCCTTTGGGATGATTGGGACCCCATGTGGAATTAATACCACTTAACAATCAATGCCAGATATTGAACACATGTACTTAATAACATAATACCAGGCAACCAGTTGGAAAAATGAAATTGCAAACATACTTGTGTGTTCATGGTTTGGTAGCTGTTCTTACACCAGTAACAAGGGCCGTGCCGATTAACCGAAAGAGCCATCTTGCCACCAGGCTTCCAGACATGCAGTTTAGTCAAGCGGAAGAAGGGTGCCGAGATGGACAATAACAGGTCTGCTTCTGACTGTGAGTGCAAAAAGAACTTGTTTGGGATCCCGAAGAGGTGGAGCTGGAACGGGCCTTTGAGGTCATTGAGAATGTGGCGCGTGGGAAGGGCGCGATCACTTGGGGGGTAAATTGCTGCCAGTGGAATCTTCCTGATGGCAGGTGGCCCTCGCACTGAGGCTGAAGCCTGGCCGGTGCTCGGAGGTGAATCCCTGCCCACGGCAGCAAGCTGGTGGACCACTGACGCCTCTTTGAAAACCTTCCAGCCCACATTGTTGTACAGATCACAGGGCCACAATTGCAGCTACAGGGCATCAGAACAGAGCAAAGTTAAACCATGGGTTACTTTACTCCTATGTTGGAGAACAGACGGGGTTTAGTTTTACATCACATTAAAAGACAGTCTGACCGACCACAGAATTTCCTGCTCAGAAATGCCTCCAGTGGGTCAGCCTTGTTGTCGGGCTTGCAATGAGACTTAAAACCACCACTTTATGAATCAGTGTTCCGCTTTGGGCCCCAGCTGACACTCCGTTGACAAACAGAGACATGGGGAGGCGGTTTTCGTGGTTGCTGCTGAGATCTGAATGAACTGTACTTGCTGCAATTTGGGGTGCATTTACTGAAAGAGGCAGGAGATAGAATGCCATGGCAAGAAAGTAGTGGATTTAATAAAACAACTGTCCCATGCAATGGAGTCTGTTTGGTCCCAGGTTAACTCCATGAAGCTGACCTCCAAAGGGAAATGATTTGTTATGGTGATCGATAGGCACGGACATAAAATAATGGGGACAGAATATTGTGAAGTGAACGTGGGGACCTCAAGTGTTTGTTGATGTGGCCACTGGAAGAATTTAGGAACATTGGATTCTAAGTATTAGGCAATTTAATGGTTAAAAGCCTGGGGTTAGAGTGTGTTTGACTGCAGTGGTCATTAAAAAAAAAAAATATATTTTGCAGGGCCTGGGTGTTTTAGCAGCCAGAAGGTGAGATTGACAAAGGAATGCGTTTTTCAGTCTGGGCTAATGGACTGTGGTTTGAGTGGGAAAGTTCCTGGGGAGTTACTGTGCTTTTCTGCCTGCAGAGATCATTTGTTTTTCAGCTTGGGGAGATGAGGTCATTGCTGGGTCGAGCCAAGGAATGCAGAGAGACATTTTGAAAAACTTTAGAGAGGCAGTTTTAGGAGAAAGCTTGGGAGGGAGATGTTGAATTTTAATCTGCCCGATGCTGAGTCCACAATTCTCCCACAGTAAGATAGTTATAAAAGAGTAAGATGTAAAGCAGAGCAGGCTTGTCTGGGGACAAGGAAGAAGCTGAAACATGCCATGTGAACCAGCTATTTGAAGATACTCAACTAGAGTCTGAAGGGGTTCCAGGAGTCAAAATCTGTTCTATGAAGAAAGTATTACTCTATTCCATGCAGACATTTATGATAGATTGAGAGCTGTATGTTTCTTTTCTTGTGGTTTTATGGGGAATTGAGTAGTAGTGTTTAAGGGCAATTGTAAACTGTTCTTTTCAGTTGTGAAGTTAACAGTATAATATTGTATTCATAATAAAGTTTTGTTTAAAAAATACCCAAACTCTATTTCTTCATGCAATTACTCCTGCCTCAAATCATTCTTTCCACGCATTCTTACAAATAACTGAAACATTGGGGTTTCGGCCCAGTATCCTAACCACTATTGGGGTCTGGGCTGGGATTGTAATAGGTGAGATGATTACAATTACGGAGATGGTGTTGGGCCAAAGACATACATCAATTTCAACTGATACACAAAACATATTTTATTGTACGTACACAAACGTCAAATCATGATATATTATAAATACACACGCACACACATTCAATATTAGTTGCCCAGTAGGTGTTGCATTTGTGTTGGAAATTGCTGAATTGGAACGGATCAGAAGGATAGAAGCAAAGAAAAGCTGCAGCAAACAAATCAAAAACTCAGTTTATACAGAAGCGCTTATCTCAAAGTGATTTATAGACATATATTCCCTGCTACAGTGCAGCAAAACTAGCTTTTGAAGATATTCAGGAGAGTCTGAAGGTGTTCTACCAGGAGTCCAAAACTGTTCTGTGATGCAAGTATTACTCTTGTGGACTTTTAAGATAGATTGAGAGCTGTATGTTCATTTTCTTGTTGTTTGATGGGAAATTGAGTAGTAGTGTTTAAGGGGTAAATTGTAAACTGTTCTTTTTGGTGTGAAGTTCAAAAGTTTAATATTGTAGTCATAATAACGTTTTGTTTTAAAATTTATGTTTCCTTAAAACGTATGTTTATTTTCTTGTTGTTTAATGGGAAATTGAATAGTACAAGTCAAGATTCCCACATCATCAAATGAGGAGGGTTTTATCGGGTTCTTCAAGGAACACTTGAACCTTTCCACCTTTGGACTCGTCACAATTCCAACCCTCCCCTCCCATCTTCCAACAAATGAGCTTCCGCTTTTCAAAGTTACTGGTCTGTAGATTGAACTGTGATGCCAGAAATGAAATATCTTCAGACGTGGTCAGGTGACTCTGCCCCCCCCCTCCGTCCGTCCTTGATGCCAACTGCTTCAATGCGAGTTGTTGCCCCAGATATCATAGAATCATAGAATTTACAGTGCAGAAGGAGGCCATTCGTCCCATCGTGTCTGCACCGGCACTTGGAAAGTGCACCCCAATTAAGCCCACACTTCCAACCTATCCCCGTAATCTAGTAACCCCACCTAGCCTTTTTTCTGGACAATAAAGGGCAATTTATCATGGCCAATCCACCTAACCTGCACATCTTTGGACTGTGGGAGGAAACCAGAGCACCCTGAGGAAACCCACGCAGACACGGGGCGAACGGGCAGACTCCACACGGACAGTAACTCAAGCTGGGAATCGAACCTGGGACCCTGGTGCTGTGAAGCAACTGTGCTAACCACTGTGCTACAGTGCTGCCCTGCCATGCTGCTAGAATGACAAGATTGTCAGAATGATTCTCTTCAGCCACAGATGTAAGAAGCTTGACAGAATGTGATTTTGAATTGAATGAACAATTCCGGTTATATATCCTAACGGGATACTGAGCATGATTCAGCAATGTTTTTTGTTTCCCCACTTCTCCGAGGCAAAAGGGCTCAGAGAAATTCAGTCTCCAGTGACAATAGCACAAATTCAAGCTGAAACGCAAAGATGCTGCTCTGGGAATTGTCAGTACTATTGGCCTTGGCGCTACCTCTCGACTGAAAATTCACAGTGAGGGGTTCGGAGGGCATTGATGTAATTGGGGATGGGGCTTGACATCATTGTGGGTGGGACATGACATCATTGGGGGAGAGCCACCACATCACCAGGGGATGGGGCATGACATAGGGCTCCATAAAAAGGGAGAGTGTGGGGCTCACAAAAGGGTAAGTCAGCATCACCCTGGGTTTCTGGATTACTGGTTCAGTTACAATACCACTACCCCACTACCCCCCAAAATCCAATAGAGAATTCAGGAAAAACATATTTGCCCAGAATGGTTAGAAAGTAGAACTCACTACCAGAAGTTGTAGATAAGGCGAATGCCATAGATGTATTTAAAGGGAAATTGAATAAACACATGAGGAAGAAAGGAACACCCTGATTGGATTAGGTGAAGATGGGTGGTAGGAAGCTCAGGTGGAGAATAGGAACTGCAGCATGGCTGTAATGTTACTAGATGAGGAATCCAGAGGCCCAAACCAATTCTCCAAAGATATAAACTCAAATCCCACCACTTGGTGGAATTTAAGTTCAAATAATCAATGAATCTGAAACTACCAGATTGTCGTAAAAACCCATTTGGTTCACTAATGCCCTTCAGTGAAGGAAATCTGCCATCCTTATCTGGTCTGGCCTACATCCGACTCCAGACCCACAGCAGTATAGCTGACTCTTAACTGCCCTTCTGAAATGGTCGAGCAGGCAACTCAATGTTATCAAACTGCTACAGAAAAGTCAAATACGAATTAAGCCGAACAGACCAACCGACCCCGACTAGAGACCAGAAATGGCAACGTCAACCCTGTGAAATTCTTCTCACTAACATCTGCGACCTTGTGACAAAATTGAAAGAGCTGTCCCATAGTTTAGTCAAGCAACAGTCTGGATTGTACCAGATTGCCAATGCCCCAGACTCCCTCCATCACCATCCCTGGGTATGTCCCGTTTCACCGGCAGGATGGACCCACCAGAGGTGGCAGCAGAGTGGTACGCAGATGGGACTGAATGGCCCTTGGTCTCCTCAGCATTGACTCCAGGGCCCAATGAATTCATTGGCTTCAAGTCAAAACTGTGCATGTAAAAGTCCTGCTAATTCCCATCTACAACTTTCCCACAGCTGGTGAATTAGTACTCCTCCATGTTGAACACCTAGATTTCACTTTGAAAAAGCATTGATGGTAGCAAGGATGTACTCTGGATGGGGAGTGCTTTAATATCCAGCATTATTACTTACTGAGCTGCCTGAGATTTGAAGGAAATATCTGCTGGACTGGGCCTGTGACAGGTGGTGAGAGAACCTCCAAGAAGGAAAAAGCTACTTAACCGCACCCGCATAATCTGCATGTTGCAGCTTGCTCTGTCCATGGCTGCATTGGTAAGAGTAACCATTACACTGTGCTTGTGGAGACTGAGGACACCTTCCTCGAGTTATCTGACCCTAACTCCATGCTAAATGGGATAGGCTGAGAGCAAATCTAACAGCTCAAAACCGGGCACCCATGAGATGCTGTGGGTCATTAGCAGCAACAGGATTGTGTTCAATCACAATTTATAACCTCATAGTTTGGCACCTGCCATTACCAACAGGTCAGGGAGCAAGCTTGGTTCCATGAGCAGTGCCGGAAAGCATGCCAGGACCAACACCAGGCATCACTAAAAATGAATTGCCAACCTGGTGAAGCTACAAAACAGAAACATGTCTATGCTAAATCGTGGAAGCAGCATGTGATAGACAGAGTTCCGTGATACCACAACCAAGAGATCAGATCAAAACTCTGCAGTCATGAATCGTGTTGGACAATCAAATAACTAACCAGAGAGGAAACTCCACAAACATCCCCATCTTCATCCCCATCAGCGTATAAGACAAAACAGAAGCATTTGCAAACGTCTTCAGCCAGAAGTGTCAAGTGGATGATCCATTTCGGCCTCCTCCTGAGACCCCCAGCACCACAGATGCCAGTCTTCAGCCGATTTGATTCACTCAGCGTGATATCAAGAAATGACCAAAGGCCCTGGATACTGCAAAGGCTATAGGCCCTGACCTGAGTGTAGAGTCCAGAACAAGTGTGCACCTAGCCAAGCTGTTCCGGTACAGTTACAA
Organism: Scyliorhinus torazame; assembly: GCF_047496885.1. Classification (NCBI taxonomy): domain Eukaryota; kingdom Metazoa; phylum Chordata; class Chondrichthyes; order Carcharhiniformes; family Scyliorhinidae; genus Scyliorhinus; species Scyliorhinus torazame. The sequence goes on along the minus strand of NC_092708.1, from coordinate 208,036,274 downwards.
AACTGACATCCACCAGGCATTTTTTTAAAACTGTATTCACTCCTGTAATATGAACGTCCCTGACAAGGTCAGCAGTTATTGCCCATCCCTAATGGAACTGGTGGAAAATTGCTAAAGTATGCCCTGTCCACAAAAAGCAGGACAAATCCAATCCTGCACTAGGAGGGAAACACTTGACTGGTTGGAATTATATTGGCACAAATTAAGATGGTTGTGGTTGTTGCAGGTCAATCATCTCAGTCCCAGAACATCGTTGCAGGAGTTCTTCAAAGTACCTTGGTAGTACTTTCAAGATAGTACCAGGGGCTGGTTTAGCACGGTGGGCTAAACAGCTGGCTTGTAATGCAAAACAAGACCAGCAGCGCGGGTTCAATTCCCATACCGGCCTCCCCGAACAGGCGCCGGAATGTGGCGACTAGGGGCTTTTCACAGTAACTTCATTGAAGCCTACTTGTGACAATAAGCAATTATTATATTATTATTATTAGTACCTTCAGCCCAGGCATCTTCAGCTGCTTCATCAATCACCTTCCTTCCAAATTGAGATCAGAAGTGGTATGTTTACAGTGTTCAGTACCATTCATAACTCCTTAAATACTGAAATAGTCTGTGTGTGGCAAGACTTGGAGCACAGTAAAGCTTCAACTGTTAAGTGGTGCATGCCACACAAATGCCAGGCAATGACCATCTCCAACAAGAGAGATCTAATCAACCCCCTTGACTTTCAATGGCTTCACCATCACTGAAAACCCCACCATCAACAACCTGGGTGTTGGGGGTATGTCACCACTGATCAGAAATGTAATAGGACCAGCCATATAAATACTCTGGCTACAGAGCTCATCAAAAACTGTGAATTCTGCAGCAAGTAACTCATCTTTGACTCCCCAAAGCCTGTTCACCATCGACAAGAAATGTTCACTGTCTCATATTATAAACTAAGTTACCTGTGCCACATGAGCCTAAGAACTGCTTGATATATTCTTTTAGAAACTTGTGATATCCATAGAATCCCTAGAGTGCAGAAGGAAGCCATTTGGCCCATCAAGTCTACACCAACCCTCCGAAAGAGTACTCTATTAGGCCCACTCCCTCGTCCGATCCCCGTAACCCTGTGCATTGATCATGACCAATCCACCAAAGCTGCACATCTTTGGACTCTTGGTGGCAAGTCATAGAGTCCAGCAGGTCTGAAGTTGGTTATCTGATCTGCATCGAGTTAAATGACCTCAGATGGAGTTGTTGGCGGATGAGGAGGTGTACGAGCGGGTGAGGTTTGCCACCTGGGATATGTGGAACTCAACGATAGGGGGGAGGTCACGGCCATCACACTGTGGGAGGCACTCCGGGCCATGGTTAGGGGGGAGTTTATTTCGATTCAGGCGCACAGGGAAAAGGTGGAACGAACAGAGATGGTAAGGTTGGTGGAAGAGATTCTGTAGGTGGATAGGTGGTACTCGCCACATTCCGGCGCCTGTTCGGGGAGGCTGGTACGGTAATGTTTCGAGTCCAGATGACCTTTGTCAAAAACTCGTGTTTACTTCTTGGGTACAGAAGGGGAAATGGTGACTGGGGTGAGGGAGGAGGATTGGAAATGGGATGTAGTCCATCAGGTCAATGCCTTTAGAAGAGGTGAGGTGGAAGTTTGCAAAAACATCCAACCATGAAAAAGAAGTTAATCCAGTACTCTGGAGGGAAAGACAAAATATTCAGGAACAGTCCCACTAAGTAGGAGCAAAGTTTTAAGTGTTGCAAAATGTTGCATGCCGTGCGATAATAGATGTTGGCTCTGTACATTGGAAACTTCCCAAATCAGTGAAAAGGAAAGTTGCCACAGTCCCAGATGATTATAGGCTGCTCCCCACTTTGAGAAGGGATTGGGGGGGGGGGGGGGGATGACTGGTGGTGATTTAACCTGAGGGTCATCACACCTCACGTGAGGGGCAAAGTTGAGAAGGCGGGCCCTGGACTTCCGGTTGCGGCTATGCAGAGTTAAGTCGCCTGTTCGGCAGCTCCTGTTAGAAACTGACTTTTGGGCTCGAGCCTGTAACGGCGCTTGCTCGACGTTTCCCGGTGTGGGAAGGAGATAGCAACATTCCCCCAATAGTGTATGGCTTGGACCAGGAGTGGGGCGACTAAAAAGGTGGCATTGAAGCAAAAGAAGGTGCGAGGGAGGAAGACCAAGATGGTGGCGGGTGGAGACCAGGCAGCGTGGATGCAGTGGGCGCAGGAGTTTCTTCAGTGCTCCTTTAGGGAGCTGAAAGCGGATCTGCTGGAGCCGATGAAGGCGTCAATCGATAAGCTGCTGGAGACCCAGACCGCCCAAGGGGCGGCGATCCAGGAGGTCCGGCAAAAGGTCTCTGAGAACGAAGATGAGATCCTAGGCCTAGCGGTGAAGGTGGAGGCGCACTAGGCGCTCCATAAAAAATGGCAGGAGAGGTTCAAGGAGATGGAGAACCAGTCGAGGCGGAAGAATTTGCGGATCCTGGGCCTCCCGGACGGGTTGGAGGGGTCGGACGTGGGGGCCTACGTGGTCACCATGCTGAATTCGCTGATGGGAGCGGGGTCGTTCCAGGGGCCCCTGGTGCTGCAGGGGGTCCACCGAGTGCTGGTGAGGAGGCCCAAGCCCAACGAGCCGCCGCGTGCGGTGCTGGTGCGGTTCCACCGGTTTGCTGATCGGGAGTGCGTGCTAAGGTGGGCCAAGAAGGAGCGGAGCAGCAGGTGGGAGAACGCGGAGGTCCGAATCTACCAGGATTGGAGCGCGGAGGTGGCGAAGAAGGGGGCAGGGTACAATCGGGCGAAGGCAGTGCTGCACAGGAGGGGGTTGAAGTTCGGCATGCTCCAGCCGGCGCGTCTGTGGGTCACCTATAAGGACCGACATCATTATTTTGAGTCCCTGGAGGAGGCGTGGGCCTTTGTCCAGACCGAAAAATTGGCCTTGGGCTGAGGGTCAGGAGCAGGGGGCCGCGGTGAAGGGATGGTTGGGGATTGTTGTGTTGTATTTTGAGGGGGGGTTCTTTGTTCATTGTTGGTTCTTTGTTTTTCGGGGGTTGGTTGGGCACTGTTTCGGTTGGGTCCGCCGGGTGGGCTCGTGGAGGGGTGCAGGTAAACGGCTTGGGGGGTTGATGGCTGGCATGGGGGATGGGGCCCCAATGGGGGGCGGGGTGAGGTCTGAGTTGGGGGTAAGGGGACCGGGCCTGAAAAAGGAGCTGCGCCAGAGGAGGCGGGGCTGGGCAAGTGGAAAGCGCGGGCTTTTTCCCACGCTAAGGGCTGAAGGGGGCGGGGCCGGAGCTCGGCAGCGCGGGCTTTTTCCCATGCTGGGAGTGGAAGGGGGAGGGGGAGAGCCCGCTGGTGGGCAATGGGGGGAGAGGGGAAGTTCCACACTGGGAGGGGTCGAGGGAGCGATCGGGGTCAGCAGGAGTCGGTTGACTTACGGGAGTGCAATGGGGGGAGCACTGCAGCTAGGGGGGGACCTAGTGGGGGGGGGGGTGATTGGGGAGGGGGGGAGCCGGGTTGCTGCTGGAATGGCCAAGAAGGAGCTGCAGCCGGTAGAGGAGGTCGGGGCGGGGGTCTGCCGCTGTGGGGAAAGGGCCGTGCGGGGGGCACGGGCACGTACGTGGCTGGCCTAGGAGGGGATATGGCTAGTCGGCGGGGGAGGAGGGCGGGTAGCCCCCTGATCCGGCTGATAACCTGGAACGTAAGGGGACTGAACGGGCCAGTCAAACGGGCCCGGGTGTTCGCGCACCTGAAGGGACTGAAGGCAGATGTGGCCATGCTTCAGGAGACGCACCTGAGAGTGGCGGATCAGGTAAGGTTGAGAAAGGGGTGGGTAGGACAGGTGTTTCATTCGGGGTTGGATGCAAAAAATCGGGGGGTGGCGATTTGGGAAGAGAGTGTCTTTCGAGGCAGACAATGGCGGTAGGTATGTGATGGTAAGTGGCAAGCTGCAGGGGGAGCGGGTGGTGTTGGTCAATGTATACGCCCCGAATTGGGACGATGCGTGCTTCATGCGGCGTATGTTGGGCCGGATTCCGGACCTGGAGACAGGGGGCCTGATAATGGGGGGGGGGGGGGGGATTTCAATACGGTGCTGGACCTGGCACTAGATCGCTCCAGGTCTAGGACAGGTAGGAGGCCGGCGACGGCCAAGTTGCTGAGGGGGTTCATGGACCAGATGGGAGGGGCCAGGGAATTCTCATTCTTCTTCCATGTCCACAAGGCCTATTCCCGGATTGACTTCTTTGTTATGAGTAGGGCGCTGATTCCGAGAGTGGAAGATACTGAGTACTCGGCGATAGCCATTTCCGATCACGCTCCGCATTGGGTAGACCTCGAGCTGGGGGAGGAGAGGGACCAGTGCCCGCTGTGGCGCTTGGAGGTGGGGTTGCTGGTGGATGAGGAGATGAGCGGGCGAGTCCGAGGGTGCATAGAGATGTACCTGGAGGCTAATGACAATGGGAGGTCCAAGTGGGGGTGGTCTGGGCGGCGCTGAAGGCGGTGGTCAGGGGAGAGCTGATCTCCATTAGGGCCCATAAGGAGAGGAGGGAGAAGAGAGGGAGAGGCTGGTTGAGGAGATGGTGAGGGTGGACAGGAGGTACGCGGAGGTCCCGGAGGATGAATTCGATCTGTTGACCACCAGGAAGGCGGAAACGCAGTGGAGGCAGGCGCAGGGGGCAGTATATGAATATGGAGAAAAGGCGAGCCGGATGCTGGCGCACCAGCTCGGAAGCGAGAAGCAGCTAGGGAGTTCGGGCGGGTTAAGGATGGGGGAGGGAGCATGGTGCAAAGTGGGGTGGGTATCAATGGGGTCTTCAGGGACTTCTACGAGGAACTGTATCAGTCCGAGCCCCCACTGGAGGGGCAGGTGACGGGGCTGGGGGCGTTGGTTGGGTTGGAGGAGTTGGTCAAAGGGATAGGAAGCATGCAGATGGGGAAGGCACCGGGGCCAGATAGGTTCCCGGTCAAATTTTATAAGAAGTATGCGGACCTGCTGGGCCCTCTGTTGGTAAGGACCTTTAACGAGGCAAGGGAAGGAGGGGCTTTGCCCCCGACGATGTATCGGGCGCTGATCTCCTTGATCCTGAAGCGGGACAAGGATCCCCTACAATGTGGGTCATACAGTCCGATCTCACTCCTAAATGTCGATGCAAAGTTGTAGGCGAAGATTTTAGCCACGAGGATAGAGGACTGTGTGCCGCAGGTCATTCACGAGGATCAGACGGGGTTTGTGAAAGGGAGACAGCTGAATACGAATGTGCGGAGGTTCTTGAATGTTATAATGATGCCGGAAGTGAAAGGGGAGGCGGAGATAGTGGCGGCGATGGATGCGGAGAAGGCCTTTGATAGGATAGAGTGGGGGTACCCGTGGGAGATGCTGAAAAGGTTCTGGTTTGCGGAGGGGTTTGTCAGGTGGGTTAAGTTGCTGTATGAGGCCCCGGTGGCGAGTGTGTCCACGAGCAGGAGGTCAGAATATTTTCGGTTACACCAGGGGACACATCGGGTGTCGCTCTCTGCGGACGATTTGCTGTTATATGTGGCGGACCCGGTGGGGGGAATGCCGGAGGTGATGAGGATTCTCAGGGAGTTTGGGGATTTCTCCGGGTATAAGCTGGAGTTGTTCGTTGTTCACCCAGGGGACCAGGAGAGGGGGATTGGTGAGCTCCCACAATAAAGGGCGGAGAGGAGTTTCAGGTACCTGGGGGTCCAGGTGGCTAGGAGTTGGGGGGCCCTGCATAAGTTTAACTTCACGAGACTGGTGGAGCAAATGGAGGAGTTTAAGAGGTGGGACGTGCTGCCACTCTCCCTGGCGGGTAGGGTGCAGTCAGTTAAAATGACGGTGCTCCCGAGATTTCTGTTCCTGTTCCAGTGCCTCTCCATCCTGATCCCCAAGACCTTCTCAGGCGGGTTAATAGGAGCATTATGGGGTTTGTGTGGGTGCAGAAGACCCCGAGGGTGAGAAGGGTGTTCCTGGAGCGGTGCAGGGATAGGGAGGGGGTTGGCGCTGCCTAACCTCTGTGGGTATTATTGGGCCGCCAACGTGGCGATGGTGCGTAAGTGGGTGATGGAGGGGGATGGGGCAACATGGAAGAGGCTGGATATGGCGTCCTGTGTGGGCACGAGCCTGGAGGCGCTGGTGACGGCGCCGCTGCCTCCAACGAGGTATACCACGAGCTCGTTTTTCTTGAGTGAGCGTGTATATTTGCTTTAGTGTTGATGAAGGCTGTTAATTTAATATTTATGTATGCAGGGGGGGTTGTTCTTTTCTTTCTGTATTTTGTTGTTGATATTTTGCAAAAATTTGTATAAAAATTATTTTTTTTTTTAAAAAGAGAAGGCGGGCCCTCATGAATAACCCAAATCATTACACAATCTGATGGGCACAGTAGCCAGAGGAGCAGGTCTGACTTCCACCGATATGACCGCTCTTCAAGACCGACAACCAACCTAACCATACATCGTTAGGTTTTAGGGCAATCAGGATTGCCGACTCTGGCTGGATGTATTTCTGCAGGTATAATCACATGACCAACTGTCCCTTTAAAGTCAAATTGACCCCATCGCTAATATCCTTTGTGCTTAATAAAATAAATCGCTGAAGGAAAATTAGAAAAATCTGCCAATTTTTAAACCTGTTCCAATCAAGAAAAAGAGTGGGACCAACAAGTCTTGTGAACCCTGGATATCGATGGAAATGCAGCATTGGAGAAAAGAAAAAGGGAGGCTTTTGGCAGGATCGAGGGCTGTAAACAGCAGAAGCCCTGGAGATGTGTAGAGTGTGCAAGAGGGAACTTAAAAAGAAAATTAGGAGAGCAAAAAGGAGACATGAAACAATACAGGCAGGTTAAATAAAGGAATATCCTAAGTTGTTTTACAAATACCTTAGGGTAAAAGGATAACTAGGGAAAGAGAAGGGCCCATTAAGGACCACAGTGATAATTTGTGTGTGGAGCTGGAGGATGTAGGTCGGTTCTAAATGAATACTTTGTGTCAGTGTTCACTCATGGGAGAGACAGTGTGGGTATAGAAATCAGGGAGAAGGACTGTAATAAAATTAAAGAGATTAACAGAGACAGAGAGGAGTGATCTGGCAGGCTTAAAATAGACAAATCTCTCGGGCCAGCTAAAATATATCCCAGGCTGCTGAGTGAGGCAAGGGAGGAAATAGCTGGGGCGCTGGCAATAATTTTCAATTCTTCTCTTGTCACAGGAGAGGTGCCGGAGGACTGGACGATAGCCAATGTGGTACCGTTATTCAGGAAGGCAGGAAGGGATAAACCAGGAAACTGCAGGCCAGATAGTCTAACCTCAGTGGTGGGGAAACTATTGGAAGCTATTCTGAGAGTCAGAATTAATCTGCATTTAGAGTGGCAGGGATTAATCAAGAACAGTCAGCACGGTTTTGTTAAGCAGAGGTCAAGTCAGACCAACTTGATTGAATTTTTCAAAGAGGTGGCCAGGTGTGTAGATGAGGGCAATGCATTTGACATAGTATTTTTGGGCTACAGCAAGGCTTTTGATAAGGTCCCACATGGGAGACTGATAGCGAAGGTAAGAGCCCATGGGATCCAAGGAAATTTGGCAAACAGGGTCCAAAATTGGCTGAGTGGCAGGAAGCAGAGAGGGATGGCTGAGGGATATTTTTCTGACTGGAAGCCTGTGTCCAATGTGGTCCCACAGGGGTCAGTGTTGGGGCCCTTGCTGCTTGTGATTTATTTAAATGATTTAGATACAAATGTAGGAGGGTTGATCAGTAAGTTCACGGTGATACGAAAAGTTGTGGGGTGATAAATAGTGAGGAGGATTGCCTTAGATTACAGGAGGATATAGACGGTTGCTAAAATGGGCTGATCAGTGGCAAATGGAATTCAATCCGGGTAAGTGTGAGGTGATGTACTTGGGCAGAACAAGGCAAGGGAATACATGATAAACAGCAGGACCCTGGGAAGCACAAAGGATCAGAGAAACCTTGGTATACATGTGCACCTGTCCCTTAAGGTAACAGAGCAAGAGGACACAGTGGTCAAGAAGGCATATGGTATACTTTATTAGCCGATTCATCGAGTTTAAGAGCATGGAGGTTATGCTGGAACTGTATAAAACGTTGGTTAGGCCATAGCTAGAGTATTGTGTGCAGTTCTGGAATCCACATTACAGGAGGGGTGTGACAGCACTGGAAAGGGTGCAGAGGAGAATTACCAGGATTTTGCCTGGGCTGGAGAGTTTTAGTTATGAAGAGAGATTAGATAGACTGGGTTGTTTTCCTTGGAGCAGAGGAGACTGAGGGGTACATGATTGAGATGTATAAAATTATGAGGGGTGTAGATAGACAGGAAGAAACCTTTCTCCTTGGTGGAGGGATCAGTGACCAGGGGGCATAGATTTAAGGTAAGGGACAAGAGTTTTAGAGGGATGTGAGGAAAAATGTTTTGACCCAGAGGGTGCTGGTAGTTTGGAACTCGCTGCCTGATAGGGTGGTGGAGGCAGCGATCATAAGATTTAAGAAGTATTTACTTGTGTACTTGCGATGCCAAGGCATACAAGGCTAATAAAGTATACCATATAGGCCAAGTGCAGGAAAATGGGATTAGAATAGTTAGGTGGTTGGTTTCGACTGGTGAAGACACGATGGGCCGAATGGCCTTTTTTGTGCTGTAGGACTCTATGACTCTAATGAGAGAAGTCTGCAATGTTTTTTCTCAGTGCCCCTGTAGTGTTTCTCTGAGTTGCTGCCAGCAATGTACAGGAGATTAGTTTTCATGTCCTGTACCCTCTGGGACAACTTTACAGGCAAGAGGCTGCGCATTATATCTGCTTTACAAGCCAACTTGTTTTGTTCACTCAACCTGTTCGGTTCCTAGCTCTAAAATCCTTCCCAGGTGCTTGACTGATTAAATTCACAGTTCTGTTTGATGGCTTGTCAGGCAGTGCTTGCTCTTCAGACTACCCAACATAATTGAAATACTTCAGACTCAAGGTTCACAACACGAGGGTCCAACGACAGGACAGGAGGCCCTCTGCAAGGATGGACAGGAGGCCCTCTGCAAGGATGGACAGGAGGCCCTCTGCAAGGATGGACAGGAGGCCCTCTGCAAGGATGGACAGGAGGCCCTCTGCAAGGATGGACAGGAGGCCCTCTGCAAGGATGGACAGGAGGGCCTCTGCAAGGATGGACAGGAGGCCCTCTGCACGGATGGACAGGAGGCCCTCTGCAAGGATGGACAGGAGGCCCTCAGCAAGGATGGACAGGGGGCCCTCTGCAAGGATGGATAGGCCCTCTGCAAGGATGGACAGGAGGCCCTCTGCAAGGATGGACAGGCCCTCTGCAAGGAAGGACAGGAGTCCCTCTGCAAGGATGGACAGGAGGCCCTCAGCAAGGATGGACAGGAGGCCCTCTGCAAGGATGGACAGGAGGCCCTCTGCAAGGATGGACAGGAGGCCCTCTGCAAGGATGGACAGGAGGCCCTCTGCAAGGATAGACAGGAGGCCCTCTGCAAGGATAGACAGGAGGCCCTCTGCAAGGATGGACAGGCCCTCTGCAAGGAAAGACAGGAGGCCCTCAGCAAGGATGGACAGGAGGCCCTCTGCAAGGATGGACAGGAGGCCCTCTGCAAGGATGGACAGGAGGCCCTCTGCAAGGATGGACAGGAGGCCCTCTGCAAGGATGGACAGGAGGCCCTCTGCAAGGATGGACAGGAGGCCCTCTGCAAGGATGGACAGGAGGCCCTCTGCAAGGATGGACAGGAGGCCCTCTGCAAGGATGGACAGGAGGCCCTCTGCACGGATGGACAGGAGGCCCTCTGCAAGGATGGACAGGAGGCCCTCTGCAAGGATGGACAGGAGGCCCTCTGCAAGGATGGACAGGAGGCCCTCTGCAAGGATGGACAGGAGGCCCTCTGCAAGGATGGACAGGAGGCCCTCTGCACGGATGGACAGGAGGCCCTCTGCAAGGATGGACAGGAGGCCCTCTGCAAGGATGGACAGGAGGCCCTCTGCAAGGATGGACAGGAGGCCCTCTGCAAGGATGGACAGGAGGCCCTCTGCAAGGATGGACAGGAGGCCCTCTGCAAGGAAAGACAGGAGGCCCTCAGCAAGGATGGACAGGAGGCCCTCAGCAAGGATGGACAGGAGGCCCTCTGCAAGGATGGACAGGAGGCCCTCTGCAAGGATGGACAGGAGGCCCTCTGCAAGGATGGACAGGAGGCCCTCTGCAAGGATGAACAGGGTTGGAAAATTGCACATTGAGCAGAACTTTGACCGCTGGACCTGCTTGCAGCGGGCCAGGAACCTGAAGGAGCGGGGAACATGTTTGGTTGTGACTTTTCAACTCAACCATGGCTTTAGCTTCCAGTCACTGATCCAGCAGGGTGGGCGAGCATGATAAGGACCCATGCCTCAGTCTTCCAGCTTCAGTATCTAAATGGACCTCAGCGGGGATCAGAATGGGCTGTCACTGTATGATGGCTATCCACAGCTCATGGAGGTATCCTTGGAGCAAATACCGCTTGTTTCAAAGGCCTGCAGGGCGATATTCTTTCTGGGAAATGGAAGATACCAGCCTCTGAGTGCAATCAGGTGAGGTTGCAGTGAGCACGAACGTACTTTGATCATGAATACAGTGTCTAAACAGGTTCAATGGCAACATCAGGGCAGAAAAGGTAAATGATAATAATTTTTATTATTGTCACAAGTACTCTTACATTAACGCTGCAATGATGTTACTGTGAAAAGCCCCTAGTTGCCACATTCCGGCGCCTGTTCGGGTACACTGAGGGCGAATTCAGAATGTCCAATTCACCTCATAAGCCCGTCTTTTGGGACTTGTGGGAGGAAACCGGAGCACCCAGTGGAAACCCACGCAGACATGGGGAGAACGTGGAGACTCTGTACAGACAGTGACCCAAGCCAGGAATTGAACCTGGCCCTGAAAATGAAAATTGCTTATTGTCACAAGTAGGCTTCAAATTAAGTTACTGTGAAAAGGCCCCAGTCGCCACATTCCGGCAATCCTGTTCGGGGAGGCTGGTACGGGAATTGAACCGTGCTGCTGGCCTGCTTAAAAGCCAGCTCTTTCGCCCTGTGCTAAACCAACCCCTAAATAACAGTGCTAACGATTGTGCTACCAAATGGCACACCACATTGAAGTGGCAATCCCTATATTCTATCTTCTCCAGAGTTTTCTTGCAGCTATCCTCAGACCAGCATGCCTTGCAGCTATCCTCAGACCAGCATGCCTTGCAGCTCCACCTATTCCTCTCTCTCAAGGTACCACCTTACATTCCCACCTGAACAGCCATCATTGATACTCACATTGTTATGGGCCAGGGTTTTGAGAATCCCAAAGTGTATCATGGAGTTCACCTGACCCACAACTTTTAATAGATTGTGGTATGGGGAGCACACGGCTCACTCTACAGGCGTGGTACAGCAGAAATGGAAAAGTATTTTTAAAAAGCAAAACAATGTTTATTTTAGGAACTCAAGTTAACCTTTTTAAAGTAAACAGTGAATATCTTAGCAGCCATTAATTCAAAGATAGCCCCCAAAGAATACAACACTAAGTAATCCTTTAAGCTGTCCTTTTCATCCAAAAGACTTAACAACCTTTAAACAGAAGCACATCAGGGTTTACATTCAATACTGAAAACATTTGTAATTCTGAATTCACCAAATGATTAAGAGATAGTCCTTCATGGCAGAGAGCTCAACAATACAGCTGCTTCGGCTGACTTCAGCTGCAACACACTGAAAAACGAAACCAAAAAGACAGAGACACACCCAAGCTTTTCTCAAAGTGAAACTAAAAAGCAGAACCAGAGCTCAGCTCCACCCACACTCTGACATTCCTGCAGTAACATGAGCAGCCAAACATTTCTTAAAGCAACATCCTCATGACAACATTCACTTTGCTGCCATCCCAACTCCATTCCTCGCAGTCACCTCCACAAATCGCGACAGTCAGCCCAACCTCTCAAAACATTCAATTTCACGCATACCTAACCCTCTCTCCTTGCTGAAAAGAATACAGAACATCAGGGTGAGGCGGAGATCCAGAGTTGTCATAGTCACTCTGATCGATGCGGAAGAGCAGCTCTTGAAGATCAGCAGTGGTGGAGTCCATGGCCACTGGAGATGGAGAAGGGGAGGGAGGCTTCTCCCAAACACCTGGTTACAGAACTTGGGGAGGCAGTGGCATAGTGGTATTGTTACTGGCCTAGTAATCCTGAGACCCAGGCTAATGCCCTGGGGTCCTGAGTTTGAATCCCACCACGGCAGATGGTGAAATTTGAATTCAGTACAAATCTGGAATTAAATGTCGAATGATAACCATGAAACCATTGCTGATTGTCATAAAAACCCATTTGGTTCACTAATGTCTCACTAACCTTCAGGGAAGGAAATCTGCCGTCTTTACCGGGTCTGGCCTACATGTGACTCCAGACGCACACAGCGATGTGGTTGACTCTTAACTGCCCCCACTGAAATGGCCTAGTAAGCTACTCGGTTCAAGGGCAAAATGGGATGGGAAACAAATGCTGGCCCAGCCAGTGACACTTGTATCTCGTGAACAAATTTAAAAATGAAATTACAAAAGTTACCAGACACATGGTACAACCTTCACTTCATGTTGATTTAATGTCATCCATTACTGAAATCTACACAATGAGGACTTTATCAATTAGCGGACAGTTCTAATTAATGTCAAGTGTCACACAGGATCTGGTACAGGAGGAGGCAGAGGAGGTGTGCACTCTGAAGAAGTGCACCACTCTGTGGTGACCCAAGGGCCGCTCGGGTGCAGGTTGAAGCGGGGTGATGTAAGGGGTCTGGGTTGGGCGCACTGGTGACAGCTTCGTTCCCGTTTTCCCCAACAAAATATTCAACTAATCTTGTGGTTGTATTCAGTTTGAGGATATGGTGGGAGTTCAGGCAACATTTTAAGCTCAGGAAGTTGGCCACTATTTGCATCAACAACCTGTTTGAGCTGGCGAGACTGGACACCTTGTTTGGGGAATGGGGAAGGGCTGGACAGATTAGTAGACTTGTTCTTGGAAGGACGAGGCGCCAGTCTGGAGGAATTGACGGGAAACCATAGGCTCGCAAGGTCAAATTTGTTTACATATCTCCAGTTTTGGAATTTCGTTGTGACATGCCGCCTACGTCTCTTATGGGTCGGAGGAGGATAGCACATATGTGATCTATGGGCGGATCCTGTCAGAGGAAGTGGGCCTGGTGGAAGGGGTAAAAGCGAGGTGGGAGAGGGAGCTGGGGCCAATAGTAGATGACAAGGTGCAGAGTTAGGCCCTTCGCAGGGTGAACTCCATGTCCTCGTGTGCGAGGCTGGGCTTGATTCAGCTCAAAGTAATGTTTAGGGTACATCAGACCAAGCTAAAGATGAGAGTTTATTTTTCGGAGGTAGATGATAGCTCGGAGCGGTGTTTCGGGGGCCTGGCTAATCACACACACATACATGTTGTGGTCCTGTCCCAAACTTGAGCTTTTGGATCTCCTTCTTTCGCACCTTGTCGGCGATTCTTAAGGTCAAATTGGAGCCCTGCCCTCTAGTTGCCATATTTGGGACGTTGGACTCGCCATGGCTACAGACAGAGATGGAAGCGGATGTCCTTGCCTTCAACTCTTTGATTGCCCAGAGGTGAGTTCTGCTGGGGCGAGATCTCGAACCCCACCCAGCGCCTTGGTATGGTCAGGAGTACTAATGAGGTTTTTGTATCTGGAAGTCAAATATACCGTGAGGTGATCGGTCGAGGGATTCTACCGAATGTGGCGGCCTTTCATTGCCTATTTTAAGGAACTAATCACCGTCAGTTGCTAGGGGTGGGGGGTGGGATGGGTGCAACAGGTTATGGGTTGTGTTCTTTTTAGTACTTTTTCTTGTATGGTATCGGTGGATTTGTAAACATATTAATTTTTTGTAAAATTGAAATAAAAAAAAAAAAAATGGCCCCACAAGCCACTCAGTTCAAGAACAATTAGGCATGGGCAATAAACGCTGGCTCAGACAGTGACACCCAAATCCCATGAATGAATAAAAATACCCATCTGCAATAACGTTCTGGAGGAAGAACAATATGGGCAATGTGAACACAATGGTAGTTGAAAGGGAGGGCAGGAATATACCTGGATTATATTAAATTTTTTATAAATCACTATCTAAGCCCCAGAGAGAGCATCGGGTCCAATTCTGAGCACTGCACTTTAGGAAGAATGAGGGGCACTGGAGAGAGTGCATAAGAGATTTGCTAGAATGATACCAGAGATGACGGATTTCATGTGGAAAGACTAGAGAAGCTTTTCTCCTTAAGTGGGAAGATTTAATAGAGGTGTTCAAAATTATGAAGGGTGTTGAAGTAAATGAAGAGATAAAAGGTGGAATTCTCCTATTTTGAGACCAAGTGCGGTGGCGGATGTTCCTGACCTGCCGCCCAGAATGGTGGGATGCCACACTTCATTGAGCCCCTACAGAACAAGAGGCCTTTCAGCCCGTCGGGTCTGCACCGACCCTCTGGAAGAACACCCCTACCTAGGCCCACTCCCCTGCCGTATCCCCATAAACCCACCAAACCAGCCCATCTGTTGGACACTAAGGGGCAATTTTAGTATGGCCAATCCACCTAACCTGATGCAATGTTTAAATACCAGTCCAGCACGCTCATATCACTCTCGCCAACCCACCTGTCTTCACGAGACCAGGCAGGATGTCAGCAACCCAGAGAGAGAAAACTCTCAGCCTCAAGAGAAAGCCTGTTCCTTAATTCAGCTACCATGTCCTGAGCCCATCACCTGCGAGGGGACCAGGCATCATTTAGACCTCTACTATAACATCTGGAGTCGTAATCCATCCCCTTCCAGTAACCGATGTGTATCCCTTTAGTCTTCTTATTTGTGAGCTTCTCATGTAGCCTTATCAGGGTGCAGCTACCCTCCCCTCTGCCTTCCATTGTTCATCTTCTTCATCCACCTCCTTGCCCCTCTTTGCGCCGTGAACCCTTGCCCTCCCCCCTTTCCTTCACAGCCCTCCTTTGCACATAACCCCCATGTCTTACTTAGGCCACACCCCCCTCACCCCCAGTTCACCTGGCACTCCACCCCCGATTGAACTTTAAACCTTTGTTGCGGTGGCTGCGTGAGTCCTGTCCAGATAAACACTGCTGTGTGACACCAGGCAGAAGATCCCTGTAGTCCTCAACCCCAAGTGCAGTACTGATCCGACTCGGTGACACAGGAGGGTCGATGGGTCCAGCAGCACGGTGCTGTCCATAAGGCCAGGACCAGGCATGGAGATGGAGGCAGGAACGGTTCTCCCCCGGCAGAGTGATGTACAGTGCATCAGGAGCAGCACAGCACTGTGTCAGAAAGTTGTTGCAGTCACCTCAGTGTCTCTAGCCAACTGAGGCCAGCCTTGTGCACCCCACTCATTAGCAATCGGGGTTGAAGTTGACGCAATTTTCTGCCAGCAAGAAAAACCTGTCAGTGGGAAAAATAATCCACCATTGGGAGAATTGCAATGGGATTTTACCCCAGTGGGTTCCTGAAATTTTGGCTCCCTCCAGATTCACTGTGCCAACATACCACTCGTGCGCTGTGAAAATTCTGCCCATGGCTTCTACTGGCAGCAGGGTTAGTAAGCAGAGGACACAGATTTGGAATAATTGGTAAAAGAATCAGTGGGGAGATGCTAATTTACACGCATCATGTTACAATGATCTGGAGTGGCTGCCAAAGGAGGATGAAAGCAGATTTAATTCAAAAGGGAACTGGGTGCATCTTTAAAAAGGATACATTTGCAGGGCTCTGGGGTTGAGAACCGGCACAGACATAAATGGCCTCATTCCATGGTTTCCGATTCTACGGCTTTGCCTGAATTCATAACCTCTAAACACAGGGTAGTTTCCATTGTCCTGGCTGACTGGACCAGGCTAAACTGACAATACTGCTGATAATTATCCAGTAAGATGCTACAGGTGGAAGTTTGCTTGCACAGCTCTCCATCCTGAATGGAAGTGACCGACAATGATGATCCCAATTATCCGAAAATTATAGACCTGAGTAAATCAAGAACTGTTCCACAGATTTTATTGGATTATTTTATTGGTTTATTTAAACTGCTTTTCATTTCAGTGATATGGCAAGAGTCCGAGTGGTGGCCAGAAATAACTCTGGGACAATCCCTCATTACAAAGCACATGATTTGATAACTAGCATGTTAACAAAGAAAGGATTAGCACATACCTACAAATGCTGCCACACAGCACGTCTGGATTCAAGTTAAACAGATGTATTTCATTATTCTTTTCATGTTAAAACAAATTGAGTGTGGAAAAACGTGTAGAGCAAGAAATAAAATAAATCTTTTTATTGAATGAGCTTAATTTAGCGTAATGAATACTTAATGTGACAGTATAAGTGAAGTTAGCAGAGGAAGGTCATTATAAAGCAATTTTTACAGTGATTAGCTTAACCAAATTTTGACCCATAATTTTAATGCTGTTCACATTTTTTCTGAACTGTTTTTACATTTTAAAGCGTCTTTTTCACGTAATTTTGAATCAATAACATATAGATGCACATTATTTTGAGTCTTCATTTTATAAAATAAATCAACTCTTTTTATAGATATAATTCCATTACTGCTCAGGAACCAAGAGCAGTTCAAATGATTTCACACAGTCAATCAGCCATGTAGAATGGGTCGTCCACACTTTACCCAGCCTCACTTTCTCAGGCTTGTAATTACTGTCTTTGTCATAGATGATGTACTGCGTACAGAACGACTGATCTGAGCCAGGGAATGCATGGTAAGCAACAGTGTTGATGCTCTGAGTCACGTCGCTATCCGGCTTGGGCTGCCGGGCAAGGACCTGGCCACCACCAACCTTGACCAAATGAACAAGCTCTTCTTTCTTGCAATTTTTGAACGGCCCCATGAAGTAGAAGTGGCAGCCATCAAACAGCTTTGGCAGCTAACAGTCAAAAAAAAAATCAAAAACCCAGAAAACATGTGATTAGAAGTATGTGACAGCATGGGACAATGATTCATTACAATGCATTTCAACCTGTACCAGAAGCATGCACAGTACATAGTAAGGATCTGCAGAAAGAATTACTGCTCACACAGTAATAAAGTATTAGATTATGGAATGTCAGATGAATTTGCTTAAATAATATCAGCATTTTCCACATTCACCAACGTTGAACTATCGAACAAATATGAAGCAAGGGGCTCAGCTGTAATGATCTTAATTTCAATAATATTGCTCTTCCATGAAGGAGGTTATAAGCAATTTGCGCAAAATAGAACAGACTATGCCAGTACAGGAATAAATATGAATGATGAGGACGACAGAGAAGAGTAGGCATTCAGCCTTTCCAGCTCATACCATATTCAGGACTTAAGATTAAATTAAACAGAATTAAAACAGTAACACGCTATTTGGCCTGTGCTGGTGCTTATGTGTCTTACAAGCCTCCTCCCACTCAACTTCATCTCAGCCCCTTCAAAACGCCCTTCGATTCCCCCCTCCCCCAGTGTTTCACACATCCCTTAAATGTATCCACGGTATTCATCTCAGCGATTAACCCCACATTTTAACCACTCTCTGGGTGGAGACGTTTCTTCCAAATTCCCCAACTAGATTTATTAATGACTACTTATATTTATGGCCTCTAATTTTGATCTCACTCACAAATGGAAAATTTTCTCTGCGTGTACTCGATCAAACCCTTTTTAAAGACCTCCATCAGGTCAACCCTAAGATTGCTAAGATGACTTTTATTCCCCCCTCTTCTGAAGAATTAGTTATTTGCTTACTAGCTTTTTTCAAAATGCACTTATTGAAACTTTTGCTACTCCAGATGTACACTCACTCAACTAGCAAATCAAATTATCCCTATCTCAACTCCAGATTAAATAACATACTCTTCACTCTGTAATTACATGTCATTCTAGTATCAATATCGCATAAGATTTCATGAAATCCTTTCCCATCCCCCAGTCATTGGCCTAATTGCCAGGTTTCAGCAGAACTCTTAATTATATCCCTCTTGTTGGAGCATTTTAATTAACCACATAATTACATTCGATATCCTGAATGATTATAATGAAAAATTTAGGTTTGAGGACCAACACACATTGACTGTATTGGACATATTTGGCCAACTCGAATTACAATTTTTAAATTTGCCCTGGGTTCCCATTTGCCAGCAATTGATTACACAAGTAACAATTTCCTTATTCATCCTGTTTGGTTTTCAACTTGGCATGAAGTTGCTTGTGACAGACCTAATCAAACATAGATACCCATCTTCTCTACTGAGTCGTACTACACTCCGTATGCTTAACCCAATGTTTATGTCTATGTATTTACATTCTATATTTATCTTATGTCTGATGTTTTTCATGTATGGAACGATCTGCCTGGACTGTATGCAGAACAATACTTTTCTTTTTTTTAATAAACACTCTATTGATGTATTTTTGGTTTTACAACAATACAAACAATGTACATGAGTCTATAAACATAGTGCAAAAGCCTGCTTCCTCCCTTACAGGTCCCACCTTTATTAACCCCCTACTCTAAGCTAAACTAAACTAACCCCACCCCTCCTTCTGCTGATGATTAATTTTCCGCAAAGAAGTCGACGAACGGTTGCCACCTCCAGGCGAACCCTAACAGTGACCCTCTCAAGGTGAACTTGATTTTCTCCAAACAGAGAAAGCTAGCCATGTCAGATATCCAGGTCTCCGATTTCGGGGACTTTGAGTCCCTCCAAGCTAATAGTATCCGTCTCCGGGCTACCAGGGAAGCAAAGGCTAGAACATCTGCCTCTTTCTCCTCCTGAGAACAATACTTTTCACTGTACCTCGGTACACATGACAATAAATCTAAATCTAATCTAATCTAATCTATAGAACTTTGAAAGTTATGACCTGATACAATGGCTACACTGCTTTCATTCGTAAAAACATGCAAACTAAATAATCGAACATAAATCCAGCACTAGTTCAGATAGATAATTTTTACTCTAGGATGGGTTCAAATTTCTTCCTCTGAGGGGAGGCGGTGATGTTGTGGTAATGTCACTGCACTAGTAATCCAGAGGCCCAGGGTTCAAATTCCGCCATGCAACAGCCTGACATGTCATTCTCACCGAATCATAGCTTCCAGACAATATTCCAAACACCAAAGTCCTGTGTCTGTAGATAGAATGAGGTGACAGTAACCTGCTCCCCATTCTCAGCTCCTGACCTCATTACAGTCTTACATCAAACATGGGCAAAGGAGCTGAACTCAAGAGGTGAGGTAATAGTGACTGCTGAGGTAATAGTGACTGCCCTCAACATCAAGGCCTCATTTGGCCTTGCATGACTGAGCATGGCATCATAGTAATAATAATCTTTATTGTCACAAGCATTAACACTGCAATGAAGTTACTGTGAAAAGCCCTGAGTCGCTACATTCCGGCGCCTGTTCGGGTACACGGAGGGAGAATTCAGAATGTCCAATTCACCTAACAGCACGTTTTTCAGGACTTGTGGGAGGAAACCGGAGCACCCGGAGGAAACCCACGCAGACACGGGGGAGAACGTGCAGACTTCACACAGACAGTGACCCAGCCGGGAATCAAACCTGGGACCCTGGTGCGGTGAAGTCACAGAGCTAAACACTGTGCTACCGTGCTGCTCTCAAGGAGTCCTAGCAAAACTTGTCTCAATAGGAATCAGGGGAAAGCTTTTCATTAGTTGAAGTCATACCTGGCACGAAAGAAGATGGTTGTGGCTGCTTTCGGTCAATCATCTCAGTTCCAGGACATCACTGCAGGAGTTCCTTAACCCAAGCAGAGACCCAACCATCTCCAGCGACTTCATCAATTACCTTCCTTCTGTCATAAGTGCCTGCCACTTGGTAAAAGACCCGTTTATTCCTGCTCTTTGTTTCTTGTCTGCCAACCAGTTTTCTATCAATCTCAATACACTACCCCTAATCCCATGCACTATAATGTTACACACTATTCTTTTAAGTGGGGCCATGTTGGAAGCCTTCTGAAAGTCCAAATAAACCACATCTAAGGCTTCTTATCATTAACTCTATTAGTTAGATCCTCAAGGAATTCTTAGATTTGTCGAGCATGATTTCCCTTTCGTAAATCCAAGCTGACTTCGCCCGATCCTGCCACTGTTTCCCAAGTTCTCTGCCGTTAAATCTTTTATAATGGACTCTAGCATTTTCCCCACTAACAATGTCAGGCTGACTGGTCTACAAAGAGGTCAGAGACTAGAAATCTGTGGTGAGTAAATCATGTCCTGACTTTCCAAAGCCTGTCCACCATTTGCAAGGCCCAGGTAATGGAGTATGATGGAATACTCTCCACTTGCCTAGATGAGTGCTGCACCAAAGCAGCCCGCTTGTTTGGTATCCTATCCACCACCTTCAACATCTACTCCCTCAACCACTGGCACACAGTGCAGCATGTAAAATCTATATGATGCACCGCAGCGACTCCCCAAGGTTCTTTCGTCAGCACCTTCTAAATCCATAGCTTCTACCACCTAGAAGGACAAAGGCAGAAGATGAAGGGAACAAGTTTCATAGATTATCATAGAATTCATAGAATTTACAGTGCAGAAGGAGGCCATTCGGCCCATCGAGTCTGCACCGGCTCTTGGAAAGAGCACCCTACCCAAAGTCAATGGCAATTATGATGCCATTAGGGCAATTATGATGCCATTAGACGTGACTTGGGGGGGGGGGGGGTAGGTTGGAGAAGTAGACTGCAAGTGTTGGGCACACTGGATAAGTGGAGCTTGTTCAAGGATCAGCTACTGCGTGTTCTTGATAAGTATGTACTGGTCAGGCAGGGAGGAAGGCTTAGAGCGAGGTAACCGTGGTTTACCAAAGAAGTGGAATCTCTTGTTAAGAGGAAGAAGGAGGCCTATGTGAAGATGAGGTGTGAAGTTTCAGTTGGGGCGATGGATAGTTACAAGGTAGCGAGGAAGGATCTAAAGAGAGAGCTAAGACGAGCAAGGAGGGGACATGAGAAGTATTTGCAGGTAGGATCAAGGAAAACCCAAAAGCTTTCTATAGGTATGTCAGGAATAAGCGAATGACTAGGGTAAGAGTAGGACCAGTCAAGGACAGGGATGGGAAGTTGTGTGTGGAGTCCGAAGAGATAGGCGAGATACTAAATGAATATTTTTCGTCAGTATTCACTCAGGAAAAAGATAATGTGGAGGAGAATGCGGAGACCCAGGCTATTAGAATAGATGGCATGGAGGTACGTAGGGAAGAGGTGATGGCAATTCTGGACAGGCTGAAAATAGATAAGTCCCCAGGGCCTGATAGGGTTTATCCTAGGATTCTCTGGGAGGCCAGGGAAGAGATTGCTGGACCTTTGGCTTTGATTTTTATGTCATCATTGGCTACAGGAATAGTGCCAGAGGACTGGAGGATAGCAAATGTGGTCCCGTTGTTCAAAAAGGGGAGTACAGACAACCCTGGCAACGATAGACCGGTGAGCCACACGTCTGTAGTGGGTAAAGTCTTGGAGGGGATTATAAGAGACAAGATTTATAATCATCTAGATAGGAATAATATGATCAGGGATAGTCAGCATGGCTTTGTAAAGGGTAGGTCATGCCTCACAAACCTTATCCAGTTCTTTGAGAAGGTGACTGAACAGGTAGACGAGGGTAGAGCAGTTGATGTGGTGTATATGGATTTCAGTAAAGCGTTTGATAAGGTACCTCACGGTAGGCTATTGCAGAAAATACGGAGGCTGGGGATTGAGGGTGATTTAGAGATATGGATCAGAAATTGGCTAGCTGAAAGAAGACAGAGGGTGGTGGTTGATGGGAAATGTTCAGAATGGAGTTCAGTTACAAGTGGCGTACCACAAGGATCTGTTCTGGGGCCGTTGCTGTTTGTCATTTTTATCAATGACCTAGAGGAAGGCGCAGAAGGGTGGGTGAGTAAATTTGCAGACGACACTAAAGTCGGTGGTGTTGTCGACAGTGAGGAAGGATGTAGCAGGTTACAGAGGGACCTAGATAAGCTGCAGAGCTGGGCTGAGAGGTGGCAAATGGAGTTTAATGTTGAGAAGTGTGAGGTGATTCACTTTGGAAGGAATAACAGGAATGCGGAATATTTGGCTAATGGTAAAGTTCTTGGAAGTGTGGATGAGCAGAGGGATCTAGGTGTCCATGTACATAGATCCCTGAAAGTTGCCACCCAGGTTGATAGGTTTGTGAAGAAGGCCTATGGAGTGTTGGCCTTTATTGGTAGAGGGATTGAGTTCCGGAGTCAGGAGGTCATGTTGCAGCTGTACAAAACTCTGGTACGGCCGCATTTGGAGTATTGCGTACAGTTCTGGTCACCGCATTATAGGAAAGACGTGGAGGCTTTGGAGCGGGTGCAGAGGAGATTTACCAGGATGTTGCCTGGTATGGAGGGAAAATCTTATGAGGAAAGGCTGATGGACTTGAGGTTGTTTTCATTGGAGAGAAGAAGGTTAAGAGGAGACTTAATAGAGGCATACAAAATGATCAGGGGGTTAGATAGGGTGGACAGTGAGAGCCTTCTCCCGCGGATGGAAATGGCTGGCACGAGGGGACATAGCTTTAAACTGAGGGGTAATAGATATAGGACAGAGGTCAGAGGTAGGTTCTTTACGCAAAGAGTGGTGAGGCCGTGGAATGCCCTACCGGCAACAGTAGTGAACTTGCCAACATTGAGGGCATTTAAAAGTTTATTGGATAAGCATATGGATGATAATGGAATAGTGTAGGTTAGATGGCTTTTGGTTCGGTGCAACATCATGGGCCGAAGGGCCTGTACTGCGCTGTATCGTTCTATGTTCTATGTACCTCCACCCTATCCCCATAACCCAGTAACCCCACCCAGCACTAAGGGCAATTTTGGACACTAAGGGCAATTTATCATGGCCAATCCACCTAACCTGCACATCTTTGGACTGTGGGAGGAAACCGGAGCACCCGGAGGAAACCCACGCACACACGGGGAGGACGTGCAGACTCCGCACAGACAGTGACCCAAGCCGGAATCGAACCTGGGACCCTGGAGCTGTGAAGCAATTGTGCTATCCACAAGGCTACCGTGCTGCCCCTAAGTTCCCCTCCAAGCTACACGCCATTCTAACTTGGAAATATAATGCCATTCCGTCAGTCACTGGGTCAATATCCTGGAATATCCTCTCCCATAACCCATGGCACCTTCCCATGCAATCGCAGAAGGTGTAACACCTGCCCCTTTACCTCTTCCATGCTAAACATCCCAGGCACAGAACACTCATTCCAGGTTAAGCAGCGTTTCACTTGCACCTCTTTCAATCTGGTCTATTGCATTCGCCGCTCTCAAAGTGGTCTCCTCCATATCGGAGAGACCAAACTCAGACTGGGTGATCGCTTTGCTGAGCACCTTCGTTCTGTGGGCACTCAGGACCCTGACCTTCCTGTTGCTTGCCATTTTAACACAAGACCCTGCTCCCATGCCCACATGTCTGCCCGGCCTGGTGCAATGTTCCAGTGAAGCTCAACGCAAACTGGAGGAACATCTCATCTTCCAGTTAGGCACGCTACAGCCTTGCGGTCTCAACATCGAATTCAACAACTTCAGATGATTAGCTCTACCCCACCATTTGTTTTCATCCCATTCATTTTAACTGTCTTTTACCATTTCTTTCTCTCTTGTCTTTCTTTATATATATCTAACACCGCCCCCCCCCATCTTATCCACCTTTCCTTACCCTTTCTCCTCTTTGCTTCCCCCTTCCCCTCCCCCACATCTACATGTGTCCCAGTTTACCCTCTGATGTTAGTTTCTCTGCTGAATGGCCTTTAACACCTTTTGTCCTCTCTGGGGACTGCCATTAACATTCTTTCCCTGTGTTTTCTGTGGCTATTAGCATGCGGTTTCCCTGGGTTTCTGTGGCTATGACTTATCTTTCATTCTCACTCCACAGTATAAAGATTTCCCACTTTCTCTGTATTATAAGAAGTCTTACAATACCAGGTTAAAGTCCAACAGGTTTGTTTCAAATCATTAGCTTTCGGAGCGCAGCTCCTTCACCTGAGGTTCTACAAACCAGTTGTCTAGCCCACTGAGCTAAACCCGCCTTCACAGATAGCGTGTTCCTCATTCTAATCACTTTGTGTAAAGAAGGTTCGCCTGAACTACCTACTGGATTTATTAGTGACCATCTCATATTTATGGCGCCTAGTTTTGGACTCTCCAAAACGTGGGAACATTTTCTGTATCTCTGCCATATTGAACCCCTTCATCATTTTCAAAACCTCCATTTGGTTACCTTTCAGCCTTCACTTTGCTAGAGAAAAGGGCAGCACGGTAGCATTGTGGATAGCACAATTGCTTCACAGCTCCAGGGTCCCAGGTTCGATTCCGGCTTGGGTCACTGTCTGTGCGGAGTCTGCACATGCTCCCCGTGTGTGCGTGGGTTTCCTCCGGGTGCTCCGGTTTCCTCCCACAGTCCAAAGATGTGCAGGTTAGGTGGATTGGCCATGATAAATTGCCCTTAGTGTCCAAAATTGCCCTTAGTGTTGGGTGGGGTTACTGGGTTATGGGGCTAGGGTGGAGGTGTTGACCTTGGGTAGGGTGCTCTTTCCAAGAGCCGGTGCAGACTCGATGGGCCAAATGGCCTCCCTCTGCACTGTAAATTCTATGATAATCTATGAAAAGAACCTTAGCCTGCAGTATTTCTTGATTGCTATGAACTCTCAGTGCAACAAAGATTTATAAGGATGATACCAAAACGTTCTCCAGTGCCTAATCCTCTTCTAATATGGAGTTCAAAAATGGTGCATAGTACACAGTGTGATTTAACATAGGTCCTCTACAAATGCAATCTAACTCCTTCTCTTTGAATTGTTCCTGTGGAAATTAATCCCAGCACATTGTTTACACTTTTTATTGTATTTGCTTTATTTTAAGATGATTCTAAATGCATTTCTATCAATTCCCGCACAATCCAATGGATAACCTGGGCATTGGCCGAGTACAACGTAGCACTGGCCTGGGATGCAACTGCACCACAAATTGGATGAGATGGTCTCATGGAGGAGGAATCACACCACACTGTTTGAGTACAAGTGACAGTTTGATTGAAATGCACTGTCCAAGTTCTGCTGCCATTTTCATGTCATTGCATAATCCAAATTACTGCATCAATATAAAGCTGTCACTATGATTCCACAGTGGAAACCAGCATTGACAGAGATACAATTCCCAATGTCAAAGGGTAAAAAAAAGCTCATTAGATATTTTCATCAATCTGTTAGGGCATGTGTATAAACATACAGTGGTGCTATGGTACCCCAAAATCATTCTGATGACAAGCAGTTATGATTTTTTTTTTTTAAGCACAGTTCTCAAAAATCAGCTTTACAAGAATCAGTTTCAAATGCTGCAAAATGTGAGGTGAAAGAAAAATTTGACAGTTTAAAAAACAGAAATGGTGTTGTGACATTAAGTAATGTTGCAATATCCATCATTAGAGAAAAGGAGATTTGTGTTACCTGCTGCTCTTGGTTGAGTCGCCCACGTTTGGGACCATTTATACTGCTTATCTCATAGTCTTCTTCAGCAACTCTGTCACTGATCTCCAGGCAAGCTGTCACCCCTTGGCAATTGAGAGAAGAAAAATATTACTGTTAACGAGCATTAACGCCACATGGAAGCAATTCTCCCTAATACTTAGCACACACAATTGTGCTTTTCCTGTCAGTATACAAAGAAAGTGACACAGCAGAGTAAGCATATGTCATGGTAAAACCACTGTGCAACTATTCTGTGCAAAGAGCTCCTGTCCCCTTACTGGCAAAAAAAGACATGTTTTTATTCTAAAGGTGTACTTTAAATTTTTTTTTTCTTGCCATTACTTATTTGAAATATTTATACATGCATATGCCACTGTTAGATAAGGCATCAATCTGCCGACTGTAAGCTGGCAAAGCTTGGTTTACAGCCAAGCCTTGCGACAAGACACAGCAAAATAGAGGTCGTTGAACTGGCAATAACATGTTATTTAGCTTAATGCAATGCAAGTTGACTCAACAACCCTGCTGGTTAACATCTTGAGTTGACTGTAATTAATGGGGCCACAGGCAACTCTGATATTTCCCTCCCCCCGTTTCCTCAGGGTGCTTTGGGCAATACCTTAGTCTATGCAAATACAGTTGCTGAAAAATGCTAAAAATGTAGAGATTTTGGGTATAGAATTTAACGTCTGACTAAAGTAAAAACATGTGGTTCATAACAGACAGTCTTTTCTGGGACGAACATCAAGCAAAGTCATAGAGTCGTAGAGGTTTACAGCATGCAAACAGGAACTCCGGCCCAACTTGTCCATGCCGCCTAGTTTTTAACCACTAAACTAGTCCCAATTGCCCGCATTTGGCCCATATTGGTCTATACCCATCTTATCCAGCAAACTGTCAAAATGCTTTTTCAAAGACACAATTGTATCCGCCCCGACTATTGCATCTAGCAGTTCATTCCAGACACTCACCACTTGTGTGTGAAAAAATTGCCCCCTGGACCCTTTTGTATCTCTCCCCTCGCACCTTAAACCTATGCCCTCTATTTTTAGACTTCCTTACCTTTGGGAAAAGCTTATCTATGCCCTTCATTATTTTATAGACCTCTATAAGATCACCCCTATGCCTACTATATTCCAGGGGAAAAAGTCCCAGTCTATCCAGCCTCTCTTTAAAACTCAAACAATCAAGCATCCTAGTAAATCTTTTCTGCACTCTTTCTAGTTTAATCATGTCCTTTCTATAATAGGGTGACCAGGACAGTGCACATATTCCAAGTATGGCCGTACTAATGTCTTGGACAACTTGGACAACCGGTGCTCCGGTTTCCTCCCACAGTCCAAAGATGTGCAGGTTAGGTGGATTGACCATGCTAAATTGCCCTTAGTGTCCAAAATTGCCCTTAAGTGTTGGGTGGGGATAGGGTGGAGTTGTGGGCTTGGGTAGGGTGCTCTTTCCAATAGCCGGTGCAGACTCGATGGGCCAAATGGCCTCCTTCTGCACTGTAAATTCTATGAAACTTCAACTGAACAACTTCAACAAGACGTCCCAACTCCTGTGTTCAATATTCTGGCCAATAAAACCTGGCATGCTGAATGCCTTCTTCACCACCCTATCCACCTGTGACTCCACTTTCGAGGAGCTATGAAACTGTACTCCTCGATCTCTTTGTTCTATAACTCTCCCCAACACCGTACCACTAACTGAGTAGCTCCTGTCCCGATTCAATCTACCAAAATGCATCGCCTCACATTTATCTAATTCAAACTCCATCTGCCATTCATCGGCCCAATTAATCAAGATCCCATTGCAATCCTCGATAACCTTCTTCACTGTCCACTCTGCCACCAATCTTGGTGTCATCCGCAAACTTACTAACCATGCCTCCCAAGTTCTCATCCAAATCATTAATCTAAATAACAAATAATAGTGGACCCAGCACTGATTCCTGAGGCACACTACTGGTCACAGGCCTCCAGTTTGAAAAACAACCCTCTACAACCACCCTTCATCTTCTGTTGTCAAGCCAATTTTGTATCCAATTGGCTACCTCACCCTGGATCCCGTGAGATTTAACTGCATGTAACAACCTACCATGTGGTACTTTGTCAAAGGTCTTGCTAAAGTCCATGTAGACAACGTCGACTACACTGCCCTCATCTACCTTCTTGGTTACCCTTTCAAAAACTCAATCAAAATGTGAAACATGATTTTCCATTCACAAAGCGACAAAAGACGAGAGATAAAATTACAAACTCGGTCCTGGAAAGTTACTAAAAGTCTTCAATGAATTGTAGCAGAGAAAACATTTTATATTTAAAATAGAAAAGCCACGTTAACAGAACAAATGGGTTTTCATAAAATTATAACTGCATTAATGAACAACATTAAATATATTTATATTTAGAAAATGCCTTATTATAATTTTAAAGAATTTGAATAAACTAGCCCAAAACTAAAACATATTATTTACCTGAAGTCTGTTAAAATAATGAATTCAGGTTGAAACCTGATTTCCTTGAGTAAAGAAAATCGTGGATTGCTTTCATCTCCCCAGAGAGCCGAGCAGGAATTTTATACCTCTCTACAGCTGTTACACATACTAAAGCATTTTTGAAAAATAGCCATGTCAACAACAGAATTAATCAAGGGCTGGGTGAGAATAATTTGTTGCGTGAACGCACATGGAAAGAGTCCAGACTTACCCATTTGCATAAGGGAATAATGTCAAGCACTGACCCATTATTAATGATGTTTGTCAAAGAAATGGTGACTGTCACGAACTGTTGGGTTTTAATACCAGAGAGTGCTTGTCAGTCTTTTAAACTGACCTCACACCCCCATACAAATCGGCGTATGTGTGCTTTCATCTGCCCATTTTCTAGATGAAAGGTACAAGACTCAGGCTGAACAGAGAGCCTCATCAATGTACTCCAGTTTATTGGATATATCTCATGGTGTCAGGTGATCCTGACTTTGAGAGGTCAAATAACAACCTTAATTAGAAAATCATACAGAACAGGGGGCTATTCAGCCATCATGTCTGTGCCAGCTCTTTGAAACAATTATCTAATTATCTCTACTCCTCTTGTTCTTGCCCCACAGTCCTGCAGATCGCTTCTTTTCAGATATTATCCAATTCCATTTTTGAAAAACACTACTGAATCTACTTGTACCACCTTTTGTAGAATCATAGAATTTACAGCGCAGGAAACCATTCAGCCCATCAAGTCTGCACCAGTCCCTAGAAAGAGCACCCTACTCAAGCCCACGTCTCCACCCATCCCCATAACCCCACCTAATCTTTTGGACACTGAGGGGCAATTTAGCATGGCCAATCCACCTAACCTGCACATTTTGGACTGTAGGAGGAAACCGGAGGAAACCCACGCAGATATGGGGAGAAAGTGCAAACTCCACACAGTCACCCGAGGTCGGAATTCTACCTGGGTCCCTGGAGCAGTGAGGCAGCAGTGCTAACCACTGTGCCACCGTGACACCCGAGCCATTTTCAGGCATTGCATTCAAGATCATCATAATTCACTGCTTAAGAGAGAGTCTCACCTCGGGTCTATTGTCAGTTAGATAGAGACAAAGAATGCTGCAAACACTCAGCAAGGTCAGGCAAGGCCAATCAAAACTTATAATGACTACATATATTTAGTGAATTCAAAACAGATATACAGACGATATTTTGAACAGGTAGCACATTTACAAAAATTACAAACTTTTATGAATCTCCTCCACAAAATATGAACACTCTGAAGAGTCATTCGGACTCAAAATATTGACTCGGTTTCTCTCTCCACAGATGCTGCCAGACCTGAGTTTTCCCATCACTTTCTGTTTTTATGCTGAACATGAATGCAAGACGCCACCATAAAACAGGATTGTTTTACTTGTCACTGTAGAGCCCTTTGATGATCTCAAAAATCCAAAGCAGTTAATAACCAGTGAAGTACTCTTGTTACTGTTTCAATGTAAGAAATGTGGCAGCCAATTTGCACACAGCAAGATCACACAAGCAACAGTGTGATAATGACCAGGTTTCATATTTCATGGGCAGCATGGTAGCACAGTGGCTAGCACTGTGGCTTCACAGCGCCAGGGTCACAGGTTCGATTCCCTGCTGGGTCACTGTCTGTGTGGAGTCTGCACGTTCTCCCCGTGTTTGCGTGGGTTTCCTCTGGGTGCTCCGGTTTCCTTCCACAGTCCAAAGACGTGCAGGTTGGGTGGATTGGCCATGCTAAATTGCCCTTAGTGCCCAACAAGGTTAGGAGAGGTTATTGGGTTACGGGGATAGGGTGGAAGTGACGGCTTAAGTGGGTTGGTGCAGACTCGATGGACCAAATGTCCTCCTTCTGCACTGTATGTTCTATTATATATATATGTATTTATAAGTGATATGAGGAATAAATATTGACCAGGACATTGGAGAGAACAGCCCTACTCTTCCGTTAAATAGTGCAAGAGGATTATTTACATTCACCTGAGAGAGAACATGGGGTCTCTGTTTTATGTCTCATTTGAAAGCACCTCTCCACAGTGCAGCACTCCCTCAGTACTGCATTGGAACATCAATGAGATGTTGCACATACATTTTCAGGCATGTACTGTACCTCTGATGGCTGCAAATCAAATATAAATCTGCAACCTGTAGCTTCTAGCTAAAGAGATGTCTGCCTTAGCATCCACAAAGAATCATGGCCCTGCTCATTCATTCCTCAAATCTGAATCGTGTCTTCAACAAAGATATGGCATTCACCACAACTAGTTCCTATCTTTTAACTAATTGTCCATGTGGCTACTGCCCTTCTTCCCATTTCAATTTTCCCAACAAGCTTAATAGGTTTAACATATGCCTAAATACATCTAACAATGCTCCTACTCTCTTTAGGGCCCAAGGTTGGCATGAAATATGGACTGCAGCAGTTCAGGAAGGCGGCTCACCACCATCTTCACAGAGGTGCCCACATTCCATAACAAGAGAACTTAAAGCACGGTGCTGAATTTGTACCCTTTTCAATATCAGCACTAACTCATCTCTTATCTCGCACAGGTCCCACACAAAAAATATATATGTATGCGCATATTTCTCTCTCTGTCTGTCTTTCTCTGTCGCTTTGTGTTCTTTTCTCTCTGGGAGGGGGGAGATTGTGGTGTCCCCAGAGGAGGATGAACACTCTGAGGATGCACCATCACATGATTCAGGCACACATTCCAACAGGCCAGATATACAATTTGGTGGGCCTGCATTGGCAAGATAGGTTGGCACACAGCGAGGAGTAGATTGCATGAGCTGGAGACAATGACAGCAGTGGAGTGTCCACATTGGAGGGTTCAGGACCCTTCAAGTTCTGCTCAGCTGCATGTAGGTGCTGAGTCTTGGGGTCATCCATGGGGCAGCCACATGAAATGTGTATGCTTCTGTCAGCACATCCAGGGGCACCACTAAGGAAGGATTCGTGGACTCCATCACTAACATGAGTGCCAATGTCAATGGTATATTGATATTGTTAGGATATACAAGTGAAGGGCATTGTTTAATTAAGTACTTGGAACATATGTAAATATGGCATAAATTTGTTATTTATTTTTGTTCTGTTGTTTGACTGAAGAGTATAAACAGGGGATAGCTGGGACACTGTGCCTGTGAGGGAGGTCTGTGAGACTGAACCAAGTCAATAAACTCTCCCCCATAAATAAAAACTATCAACTTCATCCTGTTAACAGCCATGATTCTCTAGGCAGTGCTATTGGATAAATTGCTGGTCTTATTTCAATCAGACCTTTGCGCTGATCTCTGTCTCCATGAGAAAACGTGGCCACCTGCATGGAACATCAGATGCAACAGGCAACTGAATATATTCTGGCCAATAATGGTCTGCACACTATCTGCCAGTTTACACATTTACAGCAAAGCTTTGCTCTGGTGGCTCAACTCACCACTCACATGAAGCCAAATGCTCTCCTTCTGAGAAAGATGCCTTAGTTGCACTTGGGTGCTTATACTAATGCTAACGTAGTTATAATGATGTTTATTTCAATGAAGTAAAAACCACTCCTCATTTCCTTGGCCTCCATTTTGTTGTATTTCCCCATTCATTCTGAAAAGTAGCTTTAAGGAATGGTCAGCCGTTATGGAGCAAAGGGTCTGAATGTAATGGTTTTCTGCTCGATTGAGGTGTGGGTTGGTGGGTAGGGGTCTCAGGTTTGATGGTGACACTCTTAGATGGCTCCACAAGCACATATTAAGTATGGCATTTTTGGATGAGTGCATAACGGACTTCTCTGGTAGCTGGGTGCAGGCACCATGGTCACATCTAGCTCCTTCTCTAGAACATAGAACATTACAGTGCAGTACAGGCCCTTCGGCCCTCGATGTTGCGCCGACCTGTGAAACCACTCTAAAGCCCATCTACACTATTCCCTTATCGTCCATATGTCTATCCAATGACCATTTGAATGCTCTTGGTGTTGGCGAGTCCACTACTGTTGCAGGCAGGGCATTCCACGCCCTTACTACTCTTGAGGAAAGAACCTATCTCTGACATCTGTCTTATATCTATCTCCACTCAATTTAAAGCTATGTCCCCTCGTGCTAGACATCACCATCCGAGGTAAAAGGCTCTCACTGTCCACCCTATCTAATCCTCTGATCATCTTGTATGCCTCAATTAAGTCACCTTTTAACCTTCTTCTCTCTAACAAAAACAGCCTCAAGTCCCTCAGCCTTCCCTCAGCAGATCTTCCCTCCATACCAGGCAACATTCTGGTAAATCTCCTCTGCACCCTTTCCAATGCTTCCACATCCTTCCTATAATGCGGCGACCAGAATTGCACGCAATACTCCAAATGCGGCCGCACCTAAGTTTTTTACAGTTGCAACATGACCTCATGGCTCCAAAACTCAATTCCTCTACCAATAAAAGCTAACACACCGTACGCCTTCTTAACAACCCTCTCAACCTGGGTGGCAACTTTCAGGGATCTATGTACATGGACACCGAGATCTCTCTGCTCATCCACACTGCCAAGAATCTTACCATTAGTCCAGTAATCGGTCTTCTTGTTATTCCTTCCAAAATGAATCACCTCGCACTTTTCTGATATAAAATTCCATTTGCCACCTCTCAGCCCAGCGCTGCAGCTGATCTATGTCCCTCTGTAACTTGTAACATCCTTCCGCACTGTCCACAACTCCACCGACTTTAGTGTCATCTGCAAATTTACTCACCCATCCTTCTATGCCCTCCTCCAGGTCATTTATAAAAATGACAAACAGCAGTGGCCCCAAAACAGATCCTTGTGGTACACCACTAGTAACTGGACTTCAGTCTGAACATCACCCATCAACCACCACCCTTTGTCTTCTTCCAGCTAGCCAATTTCTTATCCAAACTGCTAAATCACCCTGAATCCCATGCCTCTGTATTTTCTGCAGTAGCCTACCGTGGGGAACCTTATCGAACATTTTACTGAAATCCATATTCACCACATCAACTGCTTTACCCTCATCCACCTGTTTGGTCACCTTCTCAAAGAACTCTATAAGGTTTGTGAGGCACGACCTACCCTTCACAAAACCACATTGACGATCTCTAATCAAATTATTCCTTTCCAGATGATTATACATCCTATCTCTTATAAACCTTTCCAAGACTTTGCCCACAACAGAAGTAAGGCTCACTGGTCTATAGTTACCGGGGTTATCTCTACTCCCCTTCTTGAACAAGGGGACAACATTTGCTATCCTCCAGTCTTCTGGCACTATTCCTGTAGACAAAGATGACTTAAAGATCAAAGCCAAAGGCTCCTCCTCCCTAGCTTCCCACAGAATCCTAGGATTAATCCCATCCGGCCCAGGGGACTTTTCTATTTTCACACTTTCCAGAATTGCTAACACCTCCTTATGAACCTCAAGTCCTTCTAGTCTAGTAGCCTGAATCTCAGTATTCTCCTCGACAACATTGTCTTTTTCCTGTGTGAATACTGACAAAAAATATTCATTAAGCACCTCTCCTATCTCCTCGGACTCCATGCACAACTTCCCACCACTGTTCTTGACTGGCCCTACTCTTACCCTAGTCATTCTTTTATTCCTGACATATCTATAGAAAGCTTTAGGGTTATCCTTGATCCTACCTGCCAAAGACTTCTCATGTCCCCTCCTGGCTCTTCTTAGCTCTCTCTTTAGGTCCTTCCTAGTTAAATTGTAACTCTCGAGCGCCCTAACTGAACCTTCATGTCTCATCATTACATAAGCCTCCTTCTTCCTCTTGACAAGTGTTTCGACTGCTTTAGTAAACCACGGTTCCCTCGCTCGACCACTTCCTCCCTGCCTGACAGGTACACACTTATCAAGGACACGCAGTAGCTGTTCCTTGAACAAGCTCCACATTTCCATTGTGCCCATCCCCTGCAGTTTTCCTCTCCATCCGATGCATTCTAAGTCTTGCCTCATCGCATCATAATTGCCTTTCCCCCAGATATAATTCTTGCCCTGCAGTATATACCTATCCATTTCCATCACTAAAGTAAACGTAATCAAATTGTGGTCACTATCACCAAAGTGCTCACCTACCTCTAAGTCTAACACCTGTCCTGGTTCATTACCCAGTACCAAATCCAATATGGCCTTGCAATGCTGACCATTCTTAACCTTAATCTTGCTGCAGCTCCAATCCCTCTCCACAAGGCAATGTTGTGAAGGACACAGCAGACCACAAATCTTCCAGATGGAGCACCTCCAGAAACACATCTTGAGCAACCCAGTGGATTAATCTATTATCGCCCACATGGCGATGAGGCCTCCGATTGTATCTCTCCGCTGGTTCATTGGCAGGGTTTCTCACAGGGGTTAGAAATCAGGCCTCTGGTGACTTTCAGTGGCGGTGTGCTGAGTCTTCCAGAATACAACCAAACAGGCACTTTTAGTCGAATTTAGCCTGAACATTTGGACTCATTTCACCCATAAACAAGAAAGGTAGAGAATAGGAAAAACTTGCCATTGAACGGGAGCTCTAGAGGTCAAGGATTGGAAGGAGCGGAGGGAAAGGCCAAGAGGGTCCCTGGCCACCCCAGAGAGTGAGACTGACGACCCGAACAATGGCGCCCCCACCACCACCCCCGGCCTGGAGATGGATGGAAGACATTCCTGACCAAGGAACTGTTGGCGATGAGGGAGGCGATAAAGGTGGAGATCCAGGTGGCAGTGAAGGCGGCGTTGGGTCACCATGCATACGGTGATGGACGGATTGGGGAAGAAGCTTGAAGCTCAAGGGAAGACAAAGAACAGTACAGCACAGGAACAGGCCCTTCGGCCCTCCAAGCCTGTACTGGTCATGATACCACCCTTGACCAAAACCCTCAACACTCCCTAGTGCCGTATCCCTCTAAACCCATCCTATCCATGCATTTGTCGAGATGCCTTTTGAGCGCCGTTAATGTATCTACTTCCACAACCTCCCCTGGCAGCACATTCCAGGCACTCACCACCCTCTGTGTAAAAAATCTGCCTCGCACATCTCCTCTAACTTTGCCCCACAGACCTTAAACTTATGCCCCCTGGTGACTGACCCCTCCACCCTGGGAAAGAGTGCCTGCCCATCCACTCTATCCATACCATCCATAATCTTGTTGACGTTTATCACGCCACCCCTCAACCTCCGTCGTTCTAATGCAAACAGTCAGAGTCTATTCAGCGCCTCCACATAGCAAACACCCTGCAGACCAGGCAACATCCTGGTAAACCTCCTCTGCACCCTCTCCAAAGCCTCCACATTCTTCTGGTAGTGTGATGACCAGAGTTGTGCATAATATTCCGAGTGCGGCCTTACCAAAGTTCTATGCAACTGTAGCATGACTTTCCAGTTTTTATATTCAATGCCCCGTCAAGGCGATCCAGGAGCTTGTGGAGGCATCGACGGACCAGAGTAACAGGATTATTGCTCTGGAGGCCGAAATGAGAAGATTGGTGGCAACCCAGTGGAGCCTAAAGGGGAAGAGGACCAAGAGAACCGGTCCCCCTGCTAGAATTTACGGATCATGGGCCTGCCAGAGGGAATTGAGGGCAGGGACCCGATGGGCGATAGGGCCCAGATGCTGGGCAACCTGGTTGGGAGGAACAGCTTCCCCAAACCGCCGGAGATCGACAAGACGCACAGATCACTCCGACTGAAGCCCAAAGCGGTGGAACAGCCAACGACAATAATTGCCAAATTACATCGGGATCGGGAGAGGATCCTGCGGTGGGCGAGGCAGACAAAGGTGAACAACTGGGAAGGACATAGAATTTGCGTCTACCAGGACATTGGGGCCGACCTGGCAAAGAGCAGGGATGAATTCAACAAGGCAAAATCGGCCCTGTACAAGAACGGAGTGAAGTTTGGAATGCTGGTCCCAGCCAGGCTCTGGGTCACAAGAAACACAACTTCAACACCCCAGCAGAGGTGGATGAGTTTGTGCGGATGAACACCCTGGACAAGGGCAGGCAAGACAGCGCTGATGGTTAAACAGAGGAAGAGAAAGGGGAGAAAGAAAAGAACTATGATGGAGTTATACCATGTCTGTGCGGGACAGTACTGCCTCGCTTTGATCAGAAATGTTAAACCACAGGAAAGGGCGAGGGCTGCGGAGCGCAAGAGAGGGTGAAAAGGAGACAGAGGGAACAGCAATCTTGCGGGCACAGGAAAGGGATATGATCAACTCCGGGAGGGTGGGCCACCACACTAGCGGGGAAGCTAGTGCAGGAAGTATGAGAACAAGGTGGGGCTGTGGCGCATATCTCGGCAGGGAGGGAGGTCTGGCGTGTGGGGAGGGGGGTCACAGGGGCAGGGATGGGAAGTAGAAAGGGGGTAGATTGGAAAGGAGGGCACAGGGGCAGGGAGAAGTGGGTAGCAGGGGCGACAGATGGGGGGAATGGCAACACAAAGGAAATATACAAGGATAAGAAAGGGATGGTTTTCAGATTGGCTTCAGCAGGCAAGTTACAGGTTGAAGGAACAAGATGACGTCGCAAGCAGCCATTTTGGAGGGTCCCTGGACAAAGGGAGACCCCGGAGTTCAGTGGCGCACCCACGTGGCGTACACACAGTTGGTGGCCACGTTGGGTGCCCCCTGGACAAAGGGAAACACCGGAGAGCAGGGGCCCGGCCTCATGGTGAGAACGGTGACTGTGGC
Source organism: Scyliorhinus torazame (assembly GCF_047496885.1). Lineage (NCBI taxonomy): Eukaryota > Metazoa > Chordata > Chondrichthyes > Carcharhiniformes > Scyliorhinidae > Scyliorhinus > Scyliorhinus torazame. The sequence goes on along the minus strand of NC_092708.1, from coordinate 207,999,508 downwards.
CATTTTGGACGGCCCCCTAACAAAGGGAAACCCTGGAGTGCAGGGACGCATTAACCAGGCAAATATGGTTGAACCCGCAGGAGGGGAGGGGATAGAATCCCCCCACTAGGATTATCACCTGGGATGTCAAGGGACTTAATGGCCCAGTGAAAAGATCCAGAGTCTTCGCCCATTTGAGGAGTTTGAAAGCCGACTGTCTTTCCCCAAGAGACGTACCTGTGGAAGAAGGACCGACTGCGGGTAAGGAAGGGCTGGGTGGGTGTAGCGATCTACCATGCGGTTCAAGTGAAGTCTCGCAACACTAAAACCCAGTAGAAATTTGAGTTACACTTCTCGGATGCAAATAAGAATCTTTTATTGCCTCTACTTGATTACAATTGAGAGAAATTTAAATCTATTCTCAATAAAGTCTTGCTAGCAAAAGACTTAAAGAGAAGTAATTTATAAAACAATTTAACTTTCAAAATAATACAGAAATGGTTTCTTGCTTACGGCAAAACAGCTTGCGCGAACTTCAAGAGTAAGAGTAGAAAAGCGTAAATATGAAAAGGGTAGCAAGTAGTTAGATCAAAGTATAGAGTGATCCTGGATAGAAAATGGCTGTGTTTAAGGAGAATGTTTAAGGAGAATGTAATCAGTCTGAAGACATCTGTCTGTACCTCTATGTCGTCCTAATTGGTTTGGGCAAGTTTCAAATACATTTGATTTGATGGTTAACTGTCAATCCTCGATGTGCTACATAAGTTTTGAATGTTTCATGTTTGACTATTTGTGTATGCTATGGAAAGCGATTTTGTGCTGTAATCAAGAGTAGTTTTTACTGGTTTTCTGCCGACTTTACTTTATCCATATTCTGAACAATGGTGTCTTCATATTGCTATGGTGCTTATTTCGACCTTGATATTGATTACTGGTACAGTTCATTTCTTAACATGAAACTAACTTTGAAATCTGTTCATTAGAACCAATAGTTCGTTCATATTGTCAGCAAAAATGTTGTTTTTATCGCCAATTAGTTTGTGGATTTGTCAGGCTTTGTGCCTCTGTTTAAGTTGTGTTTTGTCATGACCTAAGGTTCTGAATACTGAAATCCTTATTTTAAAATGGGTATTAAAAACTGGGCTTTAATATTTACATTAAAATAGCCTTTTACCTATCAGAAAATAGTTGATTTCCTTCAGTGGGACAGACATATCATTCATGTTATGGGATGAGGGTCAGGAGATAGCTATCATGATTACAGAGGTAAAGACAATTACGGACCAAGGGGGACGGTACGTCATGGTCAGTGGTGTCCTGGACGGGGGCGAGATCGAGTAAATATGTACGCCCCCAATTGGGATGACACGGACTTTATAAAGAAGATCATGGCGAAAGCGGCACTGTAGCACAGTGGTTAGCACTGTTGCTTCACAGCGCCTGGGTCCCAGGTTTGATTACCGGCTTGGGTCACTGTCTGTGCGGAGTCTGCACATGTCTGTGTGGGTTTCCTCCGGGTGCTCCGGTTTCCTCCCACAAGTCCCAAAAGACGTGCTTGTTAGGTGAATTGGACGTTCAGAATTCTCCCTCCGTGGACCCGAACAGGCGCCAGAGTGTGGAGACGCGAGGCTTTTCACAGAAATTTCATTGCAGTGTTAATGTAAGCCTACTTGTGACAATAATAAAAAAATTAGATTAGATTACACCAACTGATCTTGGGGGGTGGGGGGTACGGGGGACTTTAACTGTGTACAGGGCCTATCCCATTGACCGACCGATCAAACCCCAAAACGGGGAAAAAGACAGGTATGGCTAAGGAACTGGGAACGTTCAGGAGCAGATTGAGGCAGTGGATCCCTGGCAGTTCCTACACCCTGGTGAGAAGGAATTCTCATTCTTTTCACCGGTACACAAGGTGTACACCCGTATCGACTTCTTTGCAGTGGGGAAATCTTTGCTTCCAGAAATAGTCAGAGCGGAATATTCCGCAATAGTCATCTCCGACCACGCTCCACATTACATGAATGTGAGGTTGGAGATGGGCCATGCACAGTGCCCCACAAAGAGGTTGGACACAGACTTCTGGGCCGACAAGGTCTTCTGCCAGAAAACATCACAGGCCATAGGTGAGTGCGTTAGAAACAACTGGAAAGGGGAAGTCTCACTATCTACGCTCTGGGAGGCAATGAAGGTGGCGATTAGGGGAGAGACAAAGTTCGTAGAGACAGGGAACAGAGAGCGGCGAGGCAGCAACTGATCGACACCATCCTGGAGGACGACAAACAATACTCCGAGGCCGCGACTGTAGAGCTTCTGATGGAGGAAAAAAGCTGCAAATGAACTTTAACCTGCTATTTACCAGGAAGGCAGTGTACCAACTCCGCCAGGCACGGGGGACCTTTTATGAGCACAGAGAGAATGAAATGAATGAAAATTGCTTGTCACAAGTAGGCTTCAAATGAAATTACTATGAAAAGCCCCTAGTAGCCACATTCCGGCGCCTGTTCGGGGAGGCTGGTATGGGAATAGAGTGCTGCTGGCCTGCCTTGGTCTGCTTTAAAAGCCAGCTCTTTAGCCTTGTGCTAATCGGCTCACCTTCTGAGAAAGCGGGCAGCCACGAGGGAAATAGCAAAGGTGAAGGCTAGCAGAGGCGGAGTGGTAGTGAAACCAAAAATGGTCAACCAAGATTTTGAGGCCTTCGACAGAAGACGGGGGCTCGGGGATGAAACGTTTCCTCGATGGACTGGACAAGCCAGTCGTGGGGGACAATAGACGGAAGGAGCTGGAAGCACCAATGGGACTGGGAGAGGTCCCCTTTGGTGGTGATATTTGGGGTTTCAGAGAAGCCGGAGCTCATGGAGAGGAGGAAGACCGATGTGGTGGCCTTCGCCTCTCTGATTGCACAGCGGCGAATTTTACTGGAGTGCCGTCGGCATCGCCAACGGGGGTAGCGGCTTGGTTGGGTGACCTGTACCACTTCTTACGGTTGGAGAAGATAAAATATGAGTTAAGGGGCTCTGTAAAGGGGTTTGAGAAAAGGTGGGGGCTGTTTGTGACCGTGTTTGAGGAGCTGTTCGTCGCGGGGGGGATAAAAATTTGGACAGATTATAGAGTTGATTGTTGGGAAGTATGTTTCCCGGGGTATTTATGTGTTGTAACCTGTTTTGATACATGTTTGTAATAAAATACATTTAAAAAGAAAAGGACTGGGAGAGGTCATGGAGTGCATCAGCTCCATGCAGGCGGGGAAGGCGCTGGAAACTCACCAGCTCTGGCCCCCATTTACGGGAGATGTTCGCAGACTCGTTAGTGAGGGGCACCCTGCCTCCTACGCTAACACAGGCCATTACATCGCCTTAGAAAGACAAAGACGCGACAGAATGCGGATCATATAGACCCATTTCGCTGCTCAACATAGATGCGAAAATACTCGCCAAAGTCCTGGCAAAAAGACTGATGAACTGCCTACCAGAGGTGGTCGCAGAGGATCAGACAGCTTTGTTGAGGGTAGACAGCTAACTGCGAACATTAGGCGGCTGCTGAATGTGATACTGACCCAATCTGGGGAGAGAATACCAGAGTTCTCCCTGGATGCAGACAAGGCCTGGAATCGAATGGAAGTACCTCATTGAGGTACTGGAGCAGTTTGGGCTAGGGACGGGGTTCACCCTCTGGGTGAAACTCCTGTACAATGCCCCCAAGGCGAGGGTTTGGACCAACACCACCAGCTCTGAATACTTCCAGCTGCACAGAGGCACAAGGCAGGGATGCCCATTGTCCCACTCCTGTTTGCCCTGGCAATCAAACCCCTGGTGATTGCTTTGCGGGACACGAGAGGCTGGAAAGGCATCCGAAGAGGAGGGAGAGTGCACAGAGTCTCAGTCTCACTCTACGTGGATGAGCTGCTCCTCTGCATCTCGGACCTACAGAATGGCTTGAAGGTAAACATGAAGCTCCAGGAAGAGTTCGGCCCTCAACCTGGGCAAGAGCGAGGTATTCCCGGTGAACTCGAACGGGGGAGGGATGGAGCTGGAGGGTCTACCATTCAAACTAGCCCAAGGCAATTTTCGGTACCTGGGGATCCAGATAGCCCACGACTGGAGACAAACCCACAAGTAGAATCTCACCAGTCAGACGGAAGAAGTGAAAAAGGACCTCAAGAAGTGAAAAAGGGCCTACAGAGATGGGATGCACTCACGCTCGCCCTGACGGGGAGGGTGCAGATGATCAAGGTGAACGTACTGCCAAGGTTCCTCTTCCTGTTTAGATCCACACCGATCTTCATCCCAAGGCCTTTTTCCAAGGAATAGATAAATGATCATAGCGTTTGCTTGTGTTGGGGGAAGAGAGAGAGAGCGAGCAAGATAAAAGAATCCCCAAGATTACACTGCAGAGCAGCAGAAACATGGGCGGCCTGGTCCCTCTGAACTTGCGATACTACCACTGGGCAGCCACAGCCGAGAGAGTGAAGGGATGGGTAAGGGAACTGAGCACGGAATGGATGAGGCTGGAGGAGTCCTCCTGTAAGGGAACAACCCTCCGAGCCCTAGCCGCGGCAGCGCTCCCATCCCCCCCCCCCCAAGCAAAATACACATCCAGCCCAGTGGTGGTAACTACATTAAAAACGTGGAACCAGATGAGACAACACTTCAGTATAACCGAGATGTCCACCATGGCCCTCATCTGCCATGCTAGACGCCACTTTTAAGAAGTGGAAACAAGACGGGGGGATGCTAGCGATCAGGGACTTTTGCATGGGGGACAGACTTGCAACCCTAGACGAGCTAACGGAGCGGCTGGAGCTACCGAATGGACAGTAAGGAAGGAGCCCAGTGAAATATCAGGAGGGCACACGGGAAAGAGCGAGGGGGCTGGGAGGGGATGGGGGGAGCCAAAGAGCTCCTTCCAACAAAGCCATAGGGGCACAGCAACAATTACAAAATGAAAGAAAGACTACAATACCCATGGCGGAAGAAGGGGCCAAGATGGAGCCCGATTAGCAATAGGAGGTGGCGGGCTGGTGAAAGGGGAACATGTAAATTGTGCATAAGAATCGTCTCATTCTGTAAATATGATGTGTTTTTCAATGTCTAATTGTTAAATTGTTAAAAGTGGAAAATTCTAATAAAAATATTTTTTTAAAAATCAGGTCATCTGAGGATAGCCCTCGTCTCCCAAGAGCCAGCTGCTGAGGCTGTGTTGAGCAAAGAAAATCTGTGGGAGTTGAGATCGCTGCAAAATGAATGAGTCATGGCAGTTCTCTGGATATGTAATATGGAAATCTGATGGTCAGCAACGGGACATTGGGGGATTGGAAATCCAGCTACCACAGCGAAACCGGCAGCCCTCTGTCTGACTGACCTCAGCAGTGGCAAAGTTCATATCATTGACAACCTTGGTGAACAAAGTGATTCGGGGAGATGCATGTATGGACCGCCGATTGAGAAATCCTAGAGATATCACCAACAGATCCCTATAAGTAGTTAGGGTGTAGAAATCCAGGGCTGTCGTGGCCTTGACAGCGAGTGGTAATGCATGGCCCTTACTCCTCTTGGTCTTGCTCCAGGAGGCTGCAACCATCTGCAATGACCTGCCAGGAAAGCCTGAGGAACCCATGGTGTTAAGAGTAAGATCCTGGCATGGATAGAGAATTGGCAGAAGGCAGAGAGTGGGGATAAAGGGGTCTTTTTCAGGATGGCAGCCGCTGACTAGTGGTGTGCCTCACGGGTCTGTGCTGGGGCCACAACTTTTCACAATATACATTGATGATCTGGAAGAAGGAACTGAAGGCACTGTTGCTAAGTTTGCAGATGATACAAAGATCTGTAGAGGGTCAGGTAGTATAGAGGAAGAAGGTGGGCTGCAGAAGGACTTGGACAGGCTAGGAGAGTGGGCAAAGAAGTGGCAGATGGAATACAATGTGGAAAAGTGTGAGGATTTGCACTTTGCGAGGAGGAATGGAGGCATACGCTATTTTGTAAATGGGGGAATGCTTAGGAAATCAGAAGCACAAAAGGACTTGGGAGTCCTTGTTCACGATTCTTTTAAGGTGAACGTGCAGGTTCAGTCGGCAGTTAGGAAGGCAAATGCATTAGAATTTACAGTGCAGAAGGAGGCCATTCGGCCCATCGAGTCTGCACCGGCTCTTGGAAAGAGCACCCTACCCAAGGTCAACACCGCCACCCTATCCCCATAACCCAGTAACCCCACCCGACACTAAGGGCAATTTATCATGGCAAATCCACCTAACCCGCACATCTTTGGACAGTGGGAGGAAACCGGAGCACCCGGAGGAAACCCACGCACACACGGGGAGGATGTGCAGACTCCGCACAGACAGTGACCCAAGCCAGAATCGAACCTGGGACCCTGGAGCTGTGAAGCAATTGTGCTATCCACAAGGCTACCGTGCTGCCCCCTGTTGCATTTATGTTGAGAGGGCTAATTGTTAGCATTTATGTTGAGAGGGCTAAAATACCAGACCAGGAATGTACCTCTGAGGGTATATAAGGCACTGGTCAGATCCCATTTGGAGTATTGTGAGCAATTTTGGGCCACGTATCTAAGGAAAGATGAGCTGGCCTTGGAAAGGGTCCATAGGAGGTTCACAAGAATGATCCCTGGAATGAAGAACTTGTCGTATGATGAATGCTTGAGGACTCTGGATCTGTACTCGTTGGGAGTTTAGAAGGATGAGGGGGGATCTTATTGAAATGTACAGGATACAGCGAGGCCTGCATAGAGTGGACGTGGATAGGATGTTTCCACTTGCAGGAAAAACTAGAAGCAGAGGACACAACAGAGATGAGGAGGAATTTCTTCAGGCAGAGGGTGGTGAATCTGTGGAACTCTTTGCTGTGGAGGCCAAATCACCAAGTGACTTTAAGACAGAGATAGATAGGTTCTTGATTAATAAGGGGATCAGGAGAGAAGGCAGGAGAATGGGATGAGAAAAATATCAGCCATGATTAAATGGCGGAGCAGACTTGATGGGCTGAGTGGCCTAATTCTGCTCCTATGTCTTATGATCCTGAGGCACTCTTTGCTCTATAGGGGCGGCACGGTGTTTAGCTGCCTCACAGCAGGGACCTGGGTTCAATTCCGGCCTTTGGTGACTGTTTGGTGTTTGCACTTTCGCCCCGTGTCTGCGTGGGATTCCTCCGGGTGCTCCAGTTTCCTCCCACAGTCCAATGATGTGCAGGTTAGGTAGATTGGTCATGCTAAATTGTCCCTTAGTGTCCAGGGATGTGTAGGCTAGGTTAAGGGGTTATTGGGATAGGGTGGGTAAGTGGGCTTGGGTGGAGTGGTCTTTCAGAGGGTTGGTGCAGACCCATTTGATCGAATAGCCTCTTTCTGCAGTGTAGGGATTCTATGATTCACTGCGTCGAGAAAGCTCACCCTCAGTCTGTAGACCATGTGCCGGGTGTATTGCCTCCTTTGAGTTGTTCCTCTCGGTTCTTCCCCTCTGTTCTGTGGCTGCAAATGTGGCAGTTGTGCTGGTATGCCTGTTTCTCTTCAGATCCCCAGGTTACTGCTTCACATTTCACTCCCTTGCTGTAGTGAAGGCTGACAACAGGCAAATTTAGATGGAAGACCAGTAAACTCCAAGGTACTTAAAAACTCCAAAAGGTTGAAATTGAACTGAATGCAGTGATTTCAAGCTGTCAAGTTAACCTGCAAACTCAAACCTTTCACAGTTGCTGACCAGAAGTGTAGTGAGTACACTCCTTAGTCTTCCCAACACATCAATTTGACGAAACAGATGCTCCCCACAGTGCTCGTCTCCATTACCCTGGTGAGGTACAGAGAGCTTAAAGAATACTGTGCCATCTGCAGAGGGCAGTCCCGCTTGTCGGGGTCAAACATGGAGTAGGCAGGATCATATCATCTACGTGATTCAATGCCCCTTTTGGGGAATTTAATCCATGCCTACACCAGTGCTCATCTCCCACTGGCAGTTAAAATTCTTCCCAATAGGGCCGTAATAGTAGGAGATTTCAACTGCCCTAATATTCATCAGGATAAACCCAGTATACAAGATATAGAGGCATAAAATACTTAAAATAGATTTCAGATAACATTTTTTCTTTAAAACCAGCATGGAATGTCATTAATCAGACAGAATGGACAATGAACAAAGTTTTCTCAGAGTAATTGTTTTATCAGATATTCAATTGTGGTGTGCTCATGTCTCCCCAGACAGAAGACATATCACTGCAGTCACTTCATGGAGACAGATAATGTAGTTCTCGCTGCTGCAGAGGTAGCCAATTCCATCCCAATGAAAGTGTCTCCCTGGTGTTGCTGACACACACGCTGTTGGCTCCTCAGCAGCAACTACATTGCAAGGGTGGCAGCGATCCTAGTCACATGGTGCGCAGAATGGAACCTTGATGTTGAAACCTGGACATTGCCCCTATTTAGACACAGCTTCCGGAGGTGGATTTTTAATTGGCCACCTCCAAAAGATTGCATCCAATGGCCCCCTGCCACCTCTTCCTGATCCCCAATTCACCCAGAAAAATTAAACTGCTTGGAATAGAATTTCAACAACAGAACGTGAAGAACGATACTGAAGATCATAGACTGACTACACTTGCTGCGAGTGTTGAAGGGGAGCAGAAACAATCAATATTCCACAGCGTGATACATGTTCTGCTTTTTGTTATCAAAGTCTTAGACAGCAGTACCAGCTTTATAAGGATAAAGAAATCTTAAAATTGTTAACCTTGCTAGACAGCACTCATTCCTGTGGCAAGGGAGAATCACTGTCTTAAGCTAAGTTTCCTGAAGATCAAAGCCGTCTGTGTTCTAGTGCCTTTGCTATGCAAATGCCTCCTGTGGTGACATGAAATCTGTTGACTGATTATTGATGCATCTATCCATTCTGGGTTCCAATTGTTCTGTGATGTAAAATTAGGACACCTCCATGTGTCTTTGTAGGATAAGGAATTTTATCAATGTCCTTATCAGTATCGATGTTACTGTATTTACATAGGAAATTAGATTAAGCCAATGCATTGTGTTTCTTGTGTCAGTAAACACCACAGCTTGCCTTTTTTTGTATAAAGATCCCCACCTCCAAACCTTTGGTAGACGGAGCTACAGGGGGAAAAAAAATCTTTCTCTCTGTGTTGTTAAAAGCTGTGTCTCCTTGCAAGTAAAACTGATGTGAATAAAGATTATCCGTGGTTAAGTCTAAACTCTTGTTCGAGAGAATTTCTTCGACAGCTTGGTGGCAGCGGTGGGATGCCAATAGATGTTCTCAGATCGGCAAGCGACAAAAGACCAGACGCGGCTGAGAGCTTGAATCGAATTAAGTGGCCATCAAGGTAAGAACCTTGTTTCACTCTTGCTTGTGGCTTGATCGTACCTGTTCTCCTCACTTGAAGGTTTCCAGTTGACACCATTCCGGAGAGGTAACGAACCTACAACGGGTGCTCTTTATTCACGGCTCGTGCATTAGAAGAGGGTTAGAGTACCCCATTGTAAAAAAAAAGGGAGGTTAGAGCCCCAAAAGATAAAATGGGTATATTTTGAATGTAGGGAATTCGATAAGGGAAAAAGGAATTTTAAAGTTCAGCACCCGCCTCCAACTGAAGGTATGTTCCCAGTTATGGAGCCTAAGAAACAGGCTCCGGCTGGTTCCAGGGATGTACAAAATGAAGAGGATGCGGTGGCCTGTGCGGCTACCTGCCTTGGAATACCTCCACCTTATAATCCAATCCCCTCCTCGCTAATGCAGGAGCCCCTTCCCTCAGCTTCATCATTCCATGACCAGATCAAGGAGATCTTGCACCCCGTTTGTTCTAGCAGTCACAGAAATGGAAGGGGAGGTAATTACCCGCTGAGGGAATTCCCTAATGCTACCGGAGGGACAACTAGGGTTCACCGACCCTGAACTGCAGTGGAACTTAAGGATCTACTGAGTTCCTTGCCCCATCCCAAGGATGATGTGATTGGATGCTGTAAAGAATTAGAAACCATAATTTTGAGCTATGATCCAATCATTTTTGACCTCAATATGACCATGAAAGGGAAAATTGGGGACACAAGGTTGGGAAAATTGTTGGACATGGCAAACTTGGGTAAACACGAAACTTTAGGGAAAAGAGACATTAATGATAGAGACGAAGACAGGCAGAAACATGTGGTAGCCATAGCATGAAACTTCAAGCTAAAAATTGATTGGAGCAAGATAAGCGCTTGCAGGCAGAACCATGATGAAGATGTAGAGGATTTCATTCCTAGATTTTCGGACATTTTCTCCGCTAATTCGGGAATGGGTAAAGGGGAGGATTGTCGGGGGCATTTCTCATCAGCCTATGAATAATCTCCTGCCTGAGATATCTCGGATGGCCAAAGATTTGTGTATTGGATGGGAAGTTAAAACTATCAAGGAACTAACCCCTATTCTTGTTCACTGTCAAGAACAGCAGTGTAAAAATAAGGAGAAGAAATTCTGAGAGAAGGTCCCGATTGTACAGCATGCACCTCCTGTAAATACTGCCCCTATACTGTCGGTGGTTCTCATCACAATTACACTTATAATAGAGGCCGAAGTCGGGGACGGGGTAGAGACTGACCCTTCAATCTGCGCTATGGTGAAATTGGAGTGTGCTATACTTCCTACCAACCCGGTCACTGGAGTAGAAATTGTCCTTTTTAAATTCAGCCCAATCCCAGTTTACCTCAAGGCCAACAACAACCTCTTTAGTTTCCAGGGGAGGGAAACCAGGCAGATCAGGTGAGCCGACAGCAATGGCCACCTCAGCAAAATTGGTTTCTACAGTAGGGTGTCAGACCAAAACTGCAGCAACCTAATTTCACGGTAAATAATCCATTTCATTCCCAGTCTCAACCCCTGAATCAATATCCGCAATAGGGATGCCAGCCAGACGAAACTTCATCTACTAACCATCAACAGCTTTTGCAACGAACTAACCTTTCTTTACTTGATGCTATTCTCCTTCCTTCTGAAGGGCAGCACGGTAGTACAGTGGTTAGCACTGTTGCTTCAAAGCTCCAGGGTCCCAGGTTCGAAACCCGGCTTGGGTCACTGTCTGTGCGGAGTCTGCATGTTCTCCCTGTATCTGTGTGGGTTTCCTCTGGGTGCTCCGGTTTCCTCCCACAAGTCCCGAAAGACGTGCAGGTTGGTGAATTGGACATTCTGGATTCTCCCTCTGTGTACCCGAACAGGTGCCGGAATGTGGCGACTAGGGGCTTTTCACAGTAATTTCATTGCAGTGTTAATGTAAGCCTACTTGTGACAATAAAGATTATTAAATTAAAACTTCCTATTATGAAATGCTGAGTGCATACTAATGCTAAAGATGAAGTTTCTAAAGGTAATGCCTTCGCTGACGTGGCAGTCAATGCAGCGGCCCAGTCTGGACTGGACGTTTCGCAGTAGTTAATCAAGGATTTTGATCCTTCCAATCCGCCTGACCACCCGCCCCATCTAACTGATGTTGTTGACTTTCAAACTTCTGCCTCCCAGAAGGAGAGGGATTCTTGGCTTACTGACAATTGTTTCATAAACACTGATAGTGTTTGACAGCACAATGACGGCCGTATTGTGGCACTTTCACTATTGTTACCATGGTTACTGCATTTCCCCCCATAAATGGACACAGGCAGGAAAAGGAGGGATGGCAGACATGATTTTGAAAATCTGGTATGCAAATGAAGAGAAATTGCCATATTTGCCAACAGCATAGAACATAACAATGTTGGCAAAGTCACTAAAACTGTTCCTGCCACCCAACCTCAACCATTGGCACCTTTTGTACATATGCAAATGAATTTTATTCAGCTGCCGCCGGATAGTGGATTTAAATGTTTCAGTGATTATTGGCCTTTTTAGTAAATGGATTGAAGCATTTCCATGTAGAAATAATTATGCACATACTGTATGTAAAATACTGTTGATGGACATTATTCCCCAGTTTGGTATTCCCGAGAGACTGTCTAGCGATAATGAACCACATTTTGTGGCTACGATAAACAGACTGTGCAAAGCCTTACAGATTAATGAACATCTGCATTGTCCACACCATCCACAATCAGCTGGGATAGTGGAAAGAGCCAACGGAACTTTCAAAACTAAATTGGCTAAATTAATAGCTGAAAAAGGCCTGAAATGGACAGAACTCTTGCCTGTAGTTATGATGCAATTGAGAAATACTCCCCAAAAGGATACCAAGTTAACACCGGGAAGACTTGTTTTTGAAAGGCCCCTTTGTTAGCCTTACTCAGCCCCACTGACGGGAGATAAAGGCCTTGATACTCATGTAATGGAAGAAACAATGTTTAGATATGTGAAGTCCTTAGCCAAAACCTTATCACGTTTCTATTCACAGGCACGAAAAGCGCAGAGGAAGCCAACCTAAGCAGAGTACCACAATCTAAACCCAGGAGACTGTCATAATATCCACTCATGTATATAATGAGATACAGACAGGCAGTGACTGACACACAGAATAACCAATAAACACAGGAAACAGAACATCCAGTCACCAGACAGGACACTGCAGGGGACACCACCACTATAAAACACACGAGGCATCAAGACTCTGCCTCTTCTCACTGGATACAGCTACAGAGATAGTCAGGGTGCACAGTGCAGTGAGCACCGTCTCCATGTGACAGAGCGCCAGTCTGGTCAAGCCAGACAGAGGTTATCAGTTTAGATTAAGAGAGTGTCAACCCACAGCAGATTATGTACAGCAATCGGCATGTTCAATAAAACAGTGTAGAACCATCTCCTGTGTCGGAAGCCTGTTTCTCGTCTTACTGTATCCAGTTGCAGTCAGTGTTAAACCAACTCACATAACACATCAGAGACAATATCTTTATAAAGGCCTTTTATCGAAATACCCTCGATCCAAGGTGGACAGGCCCTCATCAGGTACTCCTGACAACGCACACCGCAGTGAAAGTTCAAGGAAAACCAGGATGAATCCACAGCTCGCATTGCAAACGATCGTTCTTGGACTCATCAGCATTACCGTTTGTTCCGAGGCCAGCACCCGCAGTGCCTCAGCAGCAAGCTTAACAACACCAACGAGCGATGAAGCAACTTGGACTGAAAATCCCCACCGAAAATGCAACGGCACTACCAAGTGTTATTCTCAAGGGACTTGCAATGATGCTTCTAGCAGGTGCGTCTGCAACCAGGACTTTGATGGAACTGGTAGTGGAAGCGCTGGATGCACAGATCTGAACGAATGTGCTGATGGATCCCATTACTGTGGCAACAGGACCTGTGTCAATATGTATGGGCAGTATGCCTGCCTCTGTGATATGACCTGCCTACAAACACAGTTTTACCTCGTCAACCTTACATACTATAAGGATTATTGTCAAATGGATCTGGGGACACAGATCACCACTTCTCTTTCTGGGTACAAGACTTCTTTCTGTTCAACCAGAAGAACCTTTGCAGCGGAATGTGTCATTTAGGGAGAAAACCTGTAGTAAATTGCTCGGACAAATTACTGAACGCTTGAGTAACTGGACCAAGGACAAGCGTGTGCTATGTACGCCCACACCCCGCTCTGTGGGAGCCGGCGTGCCCGTTATGACTTTACCCATCTCAAACTGTGTGGTGGTGACAAATGCTCCATTTCAATTCACCCACTCAGTATAATTATTCTGCTTGTCCCACTCTCAAGAACAGGATGCGAACACTTACATGTACCGGAGAGGTTGCCAACTATGGAAGTGCCACTCTGGATTCCCGGTGACGACTGTTACACCTTTTGACTTTTGTTTGATACATACTGATGGCACGATAGACCTTGGGGGCTTGGACTGTTCATTGTGCAAAAGGATGATCACATCCCATGGGATTGATGCTTGATACCTTGGGCGGGATTCCCCGCGAACCGGCAAGGTGGGCCACTCCGGCGCCGGGGAGTGGCGTGAACCACTCCGGTGTTGGGCCGCCCCAAAGGTGCGGAATCCTCTGCACCTTCAGGGGCTAGGCCGGCGCCGGAGTGTTTGGTGCCATGCCAACCGGCGTGGAAGAGCTTGGCGCCACATTAATCGGCGCCGAAGGGCCTCCGCCGGCCAGTTGCCGCATGCGTGGGAGCGGCTGCGTGTGCTGGCGTCATCCCAGCGCATGCACAGGGGGTTCTTCTCCGCACCGGCCATGGCGGAGATTGACAGCGGCCGGTGCGGAGGGAAAGAGTGCCCCCACGGCACAGGCCCGCGGATCGGTGGGCCCTGATCGCGGGCCAGGTCACCGTGAGGGAACCCCCCCGGGGCCAGATCCCCCCTGCCCCGAGGACTCTGCAGGCCGCCCGTGGAGCCAGGTGCCGCCGGTAAGGACCTGTTGTGATTTACGCCGGCGGGACCGGCCAAAAACTGGTGGCCACTCGGCCCATCGTGGGCCGGAGAATCGCTGGGGGTGGGGGGCGCTGCCAACGCCCCCCGACCGGCGCGATTCCCACCCCCACCAAAACCCGGCGCTGGAGAATTCGGCAGCCAGCGGGAGCGGAATTCACGCTGCCCCCCCCACCCCCGGTGATTCTCCGACCCGGCGGGGGGTTGGAAAATCCCGCCCCTTAACTGAAATCCTGGACGCAACGGCATTCGACGGCCCACCAAGTGACTGTGCGCATTTACAATTCCGAAGTTTGATACGACTGCTGATGGCGAGCAAAAGGTGTGCTCTACCATCAATGAAAGGGACCTACTGGGCTTGTAGCCATATAGCATACAAGTACTTACCGGCTGGATTCAAAGGACCCTGTGGACTTTGTCACGTTCTTCCACCCTTGCGTCTTGAAGTACAATGTTCTGCCTGTTGACCCTGAGTGGGAAGCCCGACAGATCTGGTCATCAGGACTCAGGACCCCAACTAATCACCCGCAACAAAATAAGTAAAATTACCCTTTAGATACACATCACCAGACTGAGTGGAACAGAATGCTGGGCGCCTTACTGTCCTTGGACCAGACTCGAGATTTAGTTCGGGACTTTGAAAAACTGGCAAACGTGACTGCAAAAGGTATTCGAATCGTTGAACAAGAAGTTTCTGAAATCAGGATTATGACTTGACAGAACCGTATGGCTCTCGACTTCCTCTTTACAGCCAAGGGGGGGTGGGCATGCTCCATTATTGGACTAGAGTGGTGTACGTGGATTGGTGATTTCAATCAAACTATTTGGAACATAACAGAACAAATTGAGAAGGGTGGAGAAGCGGCCGGAGATATAGACAGAGACTCAGACTTAGGACTTTGTTGCGGACCGATTTGTGGGATCCAGAGTCTGATAGGCTCTTGGGGCAAGGATATTCTAATGTTATTATTTTTATTCTTGTCTCTATTCGGGTCCTGGTCACTTGTGTCGTACGGGTTGCCAGAGATTTACTTTCTGTGCTATTGCTGTCTCTTGAGACACAGATGATGAATCTAGAGTTTGAACAGCCTAATTCCTTGCTGGACTCGGAGATACCCAGGTCTCACTGGAAATGGAAAGAGTGGCGAAAATTTAGTTTGATTAACCTCTGCTACCACCCATGTTCATTCGGAACAGTGGAATAGCACTATTTGGAATTGTATCTTCACTTTTTAGGACTATCGCAGTGGTTACCTTTTGCACTGTCCTTGACAGGAGAAAAGAGGGGAATATGAAAGAAAATTGATCAATAAAAGGATTAAAGAAATATCAAAATTGCTAACCTTGCTGGACAGCACTCATCCCTGTGGCAAGGGAGAATCACTGTTTTAAGCTAAGTTTCCTGGGATCAAAGTCGTCTATGTTAAAGTGCCTTTGCTGTGAAAATGCCTCCTGTGGTGACTTGAAATTCGTTGACTGATTATTGATGCATCTATCCATTCTGGGTTCCAATTGTTCTGTTATGTAAAATTATGACGCCTCCATGTATCTTTGTAGGATAAGGAATTTTATCGGTTTCCTTATCAGTATCGATGATACTGCTAACAAAGGAAGTCAAGGATTTGGGGATAGTGTGGAGGAAAAAGGCATTGAAGGTCAGTCATGATCGTATTGAATGGTGGAGCAGGTTCAACAGGCTCCAACGTGGTAAACCTGTGTGTGGATGCAAAAGACAATGGTTTGATTCCTAATGTATTGCGACTATGTTCGCAGACATACACTGAACCTCCAACAATCTGCTAATTTTTATTGCTTACTCTTTTTTAACTCAATAATTTATTGCTACTTTATTGCTTCACACTTGTTCAGCAATTGTTTCTCTTCTTAAAACCTCAACTTTTTCTGAAGTTCAGATTATTGTTTTGCCAAGCCTTATCTTTCTGAAATTTGCTCATCGCCTTGTAGTAAGAAAAGGGAAGCACAGGGAAGTTATCATGGAAACGGACTAAGTTTGCAAGATGGACTGAATACATACAAGACTTGAGGACAAGGGAGAAGAAAAGACAACAAATTAAAAAAAACAGGATGGGCCATAGATCACGACAAAAAGAACAATAAATAAGATGAAAAACAATAAAGCCAAAGGCCCAGATGAACAAAGTAAAGGTTTATAAGATTATGGAATAAATAAAGTAACTCTCATCTTTAATGAAGTTAATGACATGGTAGAAGACTTAAGTAAGTCAATATTTACTGCATTCCCTAAAAAGTCCAGAGATACTTACCTAGTACAAATCATGTGCGTAAAAGCAACACCAGCCAATCATCACAGTGCGGTCTTCAAGTGTCATTGGCAGGGGAGTTACCCAACCATCGATATTCTGGTTGGGACTTCTGGTATCACTATATGTGACTTTTAGCTCATTTGGCTTGATGGCTGGATCGTGGTGTGGAGTGATGCCAACAATGCAGGTTCAATTCCCGCACGGGCTGATGTTATTCATGAAGGTCCTGCCTTCTCAACCTTGCCCCTCGCTTGGCGTGTGCCAATCCACAGATTTAATCACCATCAGTCAGCTCTTTCCCTCAAAAAGGAGAGCAGCCAATGGTCCAGCCTTTAAAATAACCCACTTTGCAACGCTGAGGACCTGGGTTCGAATCCTGGCCCTGGGTCACTGTCCATGTGGAGTTTGCACATTCTCCCCATGTCTGCATGGGTTTCGCCCCCACAACCCAAAGATGTGCAGGTTAGGTGGATTGGCCATACTAAATTGCCCCTTAATTGGAAAACAAAAATAATTGGGTATTCTAAATTTATTTAAAAAATTACCTGCAACTCTGTACAAAGCAAACACTAACTATGTAGCATCACTTCAGTGATTTTCCAGCTAGCTGCTACATCATTGAACATGGAAAGATTTATTTTGGGCCCCCAATCAATTTATCCCCCTCCCCTCTTCGCTGCAACCAAGTTGAGCTGGGTAGAATGCTGCGCATTTGATAATATATTACTTCTAACATTCCTCTGACAACTCCGAAAATAAAGGGAACAAATACTTCACAAACATTCACTTAGCAGAGCACCGACTATTTACTCCAACTGCGAATATGCAATGACTCCTGAAGTTGTTTAATAACTCATGGATGGACAGGAACAGATGGGGTCCAGCACTTGCACAATCACATAAATGGGTTTGTTATCAATGGTAACTCCCATCAGGGACCATTTATTATATATTCATATTAAGTAATTTACTTGTGTGATTGCCAGTGTATGTGCTTGCATAGGCCAATGATTTTCAAACTTCTTTTCCGTGGACCCATTTTTACAAACCGATTGACCTTCGGGACCCATGCCGACCGACCTTTGTGGCCAACGCCAACCGACCTTTGCATCCCACGCCACCCAAACTTCGCGACCCACCATTTTCGCTTACCTTTAATGCAACAGGTGAGCCTGCCTGGTGTTTAGATAGGGCTGCCCCAACACCAAGAAAGAAACAAGAACACAACAATCAGAAATTATACATTGGATTTTCCCCATGTACAATAACCCCCCATATAACATTTAAAAACACAAATAGGGAAAACCCCACCTTCACCCAAACGCCACCCCAAAAGAACGCCCCCCCCCCCCCCCCGGGCTGCTGCTGCTGACCTCCTCCTAACGCTCCGCGAGATAGTCTAGGAACGGTTGCCATCGCCCGAGGAACCCTTGCACAGACCCTCGCAAGGCAAACTTTATCCTCTCCAGCTTGATGAACCCTGCCATTTCATTGATCCAAGCTTCCACACTAGGGGGCTTCGCATCTTTCCATAGTAGCTAAATTCTCTGCCGGGCTACCAGGGACGCAAAGGATAGAACACCGGCCTCTTTCGCCTCCTGCACTTCTGGCTCGTCCGATACTCCAAATAATGCCAATCCCCAGCTCGGCTTGACTTGGGCATTCACCACCTTGGACATAGTCCTCGCAAAACCCATCCAGCGCCGGGCACAACCAGAATTTATGGACGTGATTTGCCGGGCTCCCCGAGCACCTCCCACATCTGTCCTCCACCCCAAAGAACCTACTCAACCTCGCCCCTGTCATATGCGCTCTGTGAGTAACTTTGAACTGGATTAGGCCGAGCCTGCCGCAAGAGGAGGAAGAATTAACCCTACTCAGGGCATCCGCCCACAGGCCCTCATCTATCTCCTCCCCAAGCTCCTCCTCCCACTTGCCCTTTAACTCCTCCACCGAGGCCTCCTCCTCTGCCTTCAACTCCTGGTAAATCGCCGAAACCTTGCCTTCTCCAACCCATGCACCCGAAATCACCCTGCCCACAATCTCACGTGCCGGAAGCAGCAGGAATTCCCTCACCTGCCGCCTCACAAACGCCCTCACTTGCATGTACCTGAAAGCGTTTCCCGGGGGTAGCCCAAACTTCTCCTCCAGCGCCTCTGGGCTCGCAAACGTCCCATCAATGAACAGGTCCCCCATTCTTCTAATCCCTGCCCGATGCCAGATCCGAAACCCCCCATCCATCCTTCCCGGGACGAACCGATGATTCTTCCGAATCGGGGACCAAACCGAGGCTCCCATCTCGCCCGTGTCGCCTCCACTGCCCCCAGATCTTCAGCGTCGCCGCCACCATCGGACTCGTGGTGTACCTTCTCGGCGAGAGCGGCAGCGGTGCAGTCACCAGCGCCCTCAGGCTCGTGCCCACAGGACGCCACCTTTAGCCTCTTCCACGCCGCCGCCTCTCCCTCCATTACCCACTTACGGATCATCGCCACATTGGCTGCCCAATAATAGCCACACAAATTCGGCAGCGCCAGCCCCCCGTCCCTGCTACGCTCCAGAAACACGCTCTTCACCCTCGGGGTCTTATTCGCCCACACAAATCCCATGATGCTCCTGCTTACCCGTTTGAAAAAGGCCTTGGGGATTATAATGGGAAGGCACTGGAACACAAAGAGAAACCTCGGGAGGACTGTCATTTTGACCGACTGCACCCTACCCGTTAGTGAGAGTGGCAGCATATCCCATCTTTTAAAATCCTCCTCCATCTGCTCCACCATACGTGTCAAATTGAGCTTGTGCAGGGCCCCCCCCCCCCAACTCCTAGCTACTTGGATCCCTAGGTACCGAAAGCTCCTTTCCGTCCTTTTCAGTGGTAGCTCGTCTATCCCCCTTCCCTGGTCCCCTGAATGCACCACAGAAAGCTCACTCTTCCCTACGTTGAGTTTATACCCCGAAAAGTCCCCAAACTCCCTAAGGATCCGCATGACCTCCGCCATCCCGTCCACTGGATCCGCCATATACAACAGGTCGTCGGAATACAACGACACCCGGTGTTCCTCTCCCCCCCCCGGACCAGTCCCCTCCATTTACTGGACTCCCTCAGTGCCATGGCCAACGGCTCAATTGCCAGTGCAAACAACAAGGGGGATAAGGGGCACCCCTGCCTCGTCCCCCGGTACAGCCGAAAGTGCTCTGACCTCCGCCGGTTCGTAGCCACACTCGCCACTGGGGCTCGATATAGCAGCCTGACCCAACTGATGAACCCCTCCCCGAACCCAAAGCTCTGCAACACTTTCCAAAGATACCCCCACTCCACCTGATCAAAGGCCTTCTCCGCGTCCATAGCTGCCACTACCTCCGCTTCCCACTCCACCGAGGGCATCATAATCACATTGAGGAGCCTCCGCACATTTGTGTTTAGCTGCCTACCCTTCACAAATCCCGTCTGGTCCTCATGAATCACCCCCGGGACACAGTCCTCAATTCTCTTCGCCAAAGACTTAGCGCCAACATTGAAGAGCGAGATCGGTCTATACAACCCACATTGCAATGGATCCTTGTCCCGCTTCAAGATCAAAGAAATCAGCGCCCTGGACGTTGCCGGGGGCAAGGCCCCCCCCTCCCTCGTCTTATTAAAAGTCCTCACGAGCAACGGGCCCAGCAGGTCCACGTATCTCGTGTAGAATTCAACTGGGAATCCATCCGGCCCCGGGGCCTTCCCCGCCTGAATGCTCCCCAATCCTTTAACCAGCTCCTCCAGCCCAATTGGCGCCCCCAAACCAGCCACCTCCTCCTCCTCCACCCTCAGGAACCTCAGCTGATCTAGGAATCGTTGCATCCCCATCTCCCCTGCTGGGGGTTCAGACCTGTACAGATCCCCATAGAAGTCCCTAAATACATTGTTTATTCTCACCGCACTCCGCACCGTATTCCCCCCTCTCTCCTTAACTCCACCAATCTCCCTCGCTGCCTCCCTCTTACGAAGCTGGTGTGCCAGCATCCGACTCGCCTTCTCCCCATACTCATACGTCGCCCCCTGCGCTTTCCTCCACTGTGCCTCTGCTTTCCCCGTGGTCAACAGGTCGAACTCCGTCTGGAGGTTCCATCGCTTCCCAAGTAGCCCCTCCTTGGGGGCCTCTGCATACCTCCTGTCTAGCCTTAGAATCTCCCCCACCAACCTCTCCCTCTCCCTCCTCTCTCTCTTCACCCAGTGGGCCCTAATGGAGATTAGCTCTCCCCTGACCACCGCCTCCCAGACTACCCCCACCTGCACCTCCCCGTTGTCGTTGGCCTCCAAATATCTTTCAATACACCCCCGCACAACCCCATATCCGCCAACAGTCCCACATTGAGGCGCCACAGCGGGCGCTGGTCCCTCTCCTCCCCCAACTCCAGCTCCACCCAAAGCGGGGCGTGGTCCGAGATGGCTATGGCCGAATATTCCGTTCCCTCCACTTTCGGGATTAGTGCCCGACTCAAAATGAAAAAATCTATCTGGGAGTAGGCTCTATGGACGTGGGAAAAGAAGGAAAGTTCCCTGGTCAGTGGCCTGGCAAACCTCCATGGATCCACTCCCCCCATCTGGTCCATAAACCCCGAGCACCTTGGCCGCAGCCGACCTCTTACCCGTCCTGGACCTAGAACGGTCCAGTGCTGGGTCCAGCACCGTGTTGAAGTCCCCCCTCATTATCAAGCTTCCTACCTCCAGACCGGAATCCGACCCAGCATGGGTTTCATAAATCCGGCATCATCCCAATTCGGGGCATATACGTTCACCAGTACCACCCGCACCCCCTGCAACCTACCACTCACCATCACATATCGACCTCCATTATCCACTACAATATTCAGTGCCTCGAACGACACCCGCTTCCCCACCAGTATTGCGACCCCTCTGTTCTTCGCATCCAGCTCTGAATGAAAGACCTGCCCTACCCATCCCTTTCTCAGCCTAACCTGATCTGCCACCTTCAGATGTGTCGCCTGGAGCATAACCACATCTGCCTTCAGTCCCTTTTAGTGCGCGAACACCTGGGCCCTCTTGACCGGCCCGTTCAGGCCCCTCACATTCCAAGTTATCAGCCGGATGGGGGGGCTACTCTCTCCTCCCCCCGCCCCCCCCCCCGCCGACTAGCCATCTCCTTTTCCAGGCCAGCCACGTGCCCGCGACTCCCGCATCCTCCATTCCCCCAGGCTGCGAACCCCCGCCCCGACTACCTCTCCTACTTTCAGCTCCCTTTTGGCAAATGCAGCAGCAACCCAGTCCCCCCCTCCTCTCTCTCTCCCCCCCCCCCCCCCCCGCTAGATCCTCATCTAGCCATTTTGCTCCCCCATGACACTCCTGTAAGTCAGCTGACTCCTGCTGACCCCGGCCTCTCCCGCCATTCCATCGACCCCCCAGTCTGAGAATCCCCCCACCCCTTGGCAGTCAGTGTGCGCTCCTCTCCAGCAACCACCCCCCCCACCCCCCGTCCTTCCCTAACGCGGGAAAAAGCCCTCGCTTTCCTGAGCCAGCCCCACCCCATCTGGCGCAGCTCCGTTTTGCGGCCTTGCCCCAACTCCCCATCCCTGGGCCTCCACCCCCCCCCTTCCTCCGTGGGGCCCTGCCCCTCCAGCACCCTGCCCCTCCAGCACCGACGCCCACACTCTCCCACAGCCCCCACATCAAATCCATTTACCCATCCCCACCCAGCACTCAAACAAAAAGAACATTCCCCAAACGCGGTAAACACAGTAAACATCCCCCCACGCCAAACCCTCAATTTGAGTCCAACTTTTCAGACTGTACAAAGTTCCATGCCTCATCAGGTGTTTCAAAATAGTGGTGCCGATCTTGGAACGTGACCCACAATCGCGCTGGCTGCAGCATCCAGAACTTCACCCCTTTCCGATGGAGCACCGCCTTAGCTCGGTTGAAACCAGCCCTCCTCTTAGCCACCTCCGCACTCCAGTCCTGATAAATTCGGATCTCCGTGTTCTCCCACCTGCTGCTCCGTTCTTTTTTAACCATCTCAGGACACACACTCTGTCCATAAAGCGGTGGAATCTCACCATTACCGCCCTTGGCGGCTCGTTGGCTTTGGGTCTCCTTGCCAGGACCCGATGAGCCCCATCCAGCTCCAGGGCCCTCGGGATAGCTCCCGCGCCCATCAGCGAATTGAGCATCGTGCTCATATGCCCCGGCATCGGGCCCCTCCACTCCTTCAGGGAGACCCAGAATCCGAAGATTCTTCCTCCTCGACATATTCTCCAGGTCCTCGAATTTTTCTGCCCACCTCTTGTGCAGCGCCTCCACCTTCACCGCCAGGCTCAAGATCTCGTCCTCGTTCTCCGAAGCTTTTTGCTGCACCTCCCGGATCGCCGCCCCTTGGGCCTTCTGGGTCTCCACAAGCTTCTCAATCGCCGCCTTCATTGGCGCCAGCATTTCTGTCCTCAGCTCCTCAAAGCAGCGTTTAAGAAACTCCTGCTGCTCCTGCGACCACTGCGCCCACGCTGCTTGGTCTCCACCCGCCGCCACCTTGCTTTTCCTCCCTCGCACTTTTCGCTGCACCAGGATCATTTTTTTAACCGCTCCACTCCTGGTCCAATCCATGTAATGTCGGGGGGACCTTGCTGTCACCTTCCCACACTGGAAGCAGTCGAACAATTGCCGTTGGGGCCCCTCTGAAGAGCCTAAAAGTCCGTTCCCGGCGGGAGCTGCCGAACGTGCGCCCTACCTAGGCATAGCTGCAACCGGAAGTCCTACAACATATTCAATGTGCGTGAGGAGCTCACGGAGTCTATCTGTGCTACAGTGGTAGTCGATGGACAGAAACCTAAGATGGGAGGTGGACCCAGGAGCCTCTGCTTTGGTCATCAGTGAGGGGACCGATATTTGATTTATTTATTGTTACGTGTACCGAGGTATAATGAAAAGTATCGTTCTGCTTACAGACCAGGCAGATCGCTCCACACATGAAAACATAGAACATACTATAAATAAAGATTATGAAAGATGTAGGGGAGAGCTCACAGAGTCTTGCCACGCCAAGATACCATCTTGGGTTAAAAAAAAAAATTAAAAATTTTCTTTCCCCTTTTTTGATCTTAGTCCTGCATCATCACCGCCTTTGGCTTCTCCTTTTCTTGTTCCTCCTCCTCTGCTCCTCCAGCCACTGCTGTTGGATATCTTCCTGTTCCTGGCTCCTCTGGCCTGGCCTGCTGCTGGGGAAAGCTAGGCTACTTCGGTGGTAAGTGAAGATGTTACAGGCGGCCTCACTGCTCCTGGCTGCTGTATTTCGCTTTCTTCCATCATGTCCGGGCCTTGTTGTGCCAATCCTACTCCTGCCCAGTTGGACTGTCTCCCTGCCAGCACCAACACCAGCATCCCCGCCGATGTGGGACTGCTGTTGCCCCATCCTCAGCCTTTCCAAGAGTGTCTGCCACAAATTTATAGGAGGATTTGGAGCTCTAACCAGGCGCCAGCCAATACTCAGGCAGGGATCAACCTTCAAACGTACAATGGAGAGGCTTCACCGTTACTCGGATCGTTAGAGGCGGGCTTGCATGTAACAGCCAACAAGGAAGAGCATGGCTCCTGGTAGTAAAAGAGCATGAGCATATTCTACTTGAGCTTGACGGGCTCACGAAAATTCAGTTGAACTGGGGTGCCTGCGGCATGCATGGTCAGTCAAACATTAACCCTCCAGCTGGCCAAAGTCAGCCTGTGCCAGCTGCCGCTCCAGTGGCAGCTGCTGCAGGGTTATCAGCCGTAAATACAACTTCTCCAGAAGCATTGGGTTCCAATACTTGCTCCCTTGCCCCAATAAAAGAAAATAAAACATCTTCACATTGTCTTTATTGTGGTAAAACAGGACATTGGATGAAAACATGTTGTTACAAAATGCAAGCCGAACAAAGAAATAACAGTTCCGGTATCAATTCGCCTGGTGAAATGTCCAATGACTCATACAATACGTTCCCGCCCCGTGGCCAGTCACGTCATGCGTACAGACAGGACACGCCCAGAGTTGCGTTCCAACAAGACACGTACAGGGAGTCTAGGCCCCTCCAGCCGTTGCCACGTAGAGACGCACGCAATGACGACAATGAAATGAATGAGATGCAACTTAACCCATGCACTAAAACGATCTCTGCTGGAAGCTTCAAATAACTAATACCGACCCCACTCTTGGTGATTCTTTTCACATTTCATTGCATGAATTACTTTAACAGAAAAAGGATGGATTATATATTTCATTTAGAGTGGGAGGATATCTTTTCGATTTTTTTTTTGATACTGGAGCTGAACCTACCTGTGTTACTCAAGACTATGCTGATTTATTTCCCCTAAATGCAGGAAAGATTAACGCCTTTGCAGCAGGAGGAGATTCTCTTACCCTCCGAAAGACTGATCCAATGCTATTAGAATTTGGACCACATCAACTGATGGCATCAATTTGGGTAGGTCCGGTCACACAGGCACTTCAAGGTATGGACATCCCATCTCAACTAAATTCTTCACTCAATTTTAATAACAGAAAAATCACCTGGTCCATTAGAAACATCAAAAAGAGCGAGATACAAAATCACTCAATTTGGGCTAAAGACAAAAATGATTGTGGCCTATTAAAGATGGAACCAGTCACCTTCATTGGATCTGCACCGCCTTGTACCAAACTGTACACTATTAACAAAACTTCAATTCAGGGCAAACTTCCTATAGTACAACAATTTGAAGAAAGGGGAATCTTAGTGCGCATTCACAGCTCATCAAACAGCCCAGTATGGCCTGTCAAAAAGGCTAATGGCACCTGGCGCCTGACTATTAACGATAGAAAAACAAACCAATTCATTGTCAGGAAAGCTCCTTTAGTGGCAGATCCATCTACAGTCTTTAACTCTTTAACACCAGACCTTCCAGGTTTTTCAGTCATTGACATGGCAAATGGTTTTTGGTCAGTACCACTAGCTAAGGATGTAGCGCCATGGTTTGCTTTCACCATAAACCAACAACAGTGCACATGGACTAGACTACCACAAAGTTTTCACAATAGCCCTACTGTTTACCATGGCTCTACAGAACCACATCAGGCAACTGCCTGTCCTACCTTCCACCATTACCCAGTATGTAGATGACATTCTGATAGCATCTATTAATAAAGATGATCATGAAAAAGACTTGTATTTGGATTTGGATCACCTCAGTGATAATGGACACAAAGCTAGCCTTGCCAAAGCACAAATCTGCCAGGGTGAAGCTGTGTACTTAGGTCAGAAAATATCTAACGTCAAAAGGGAACTGACTCAGGACAGAACAGCTGCCATCAAAGCTGCAAAGGAACCTACAACTGTCCAGGAAGTGAGATCTTTTTTGGGACTGTGTAATTTTAACAGAAATTGGACTGATTCTTTCACTCAGATAGCTCAGCCATTGAATGATCTTTTAAAAGGCAACAGAAAATCAAAAGACACAGTTAAAGAAGCATTTTTAATTCTGAGAAAGGCCCTATGTTCAAGAGTGATTTGTTCAAAGTGTTTATGCAAAGAAATGGAATACGCCATGCATGTACTGCTCATTTTCATCCAGCATCAAATAGTTTAGCAGAGTGAGCTGTACAGACATTGAAACAAGGTCTGAAGAGAATGGCAGACCGGTACTTTGGGAACAAAGTTCTCACAGTTCTGCCAGTATAATACGCCACAAATGACAACAGGACTTCCACCGGCTGAAATGTTGATGGGCATGAAACCAAAGTTTCATCTGGATCTGCTACATCCAGATGTCAACACGAGAATGGGAAGGAGACAGGAAAAGCAGGAGAGGCATAGCTATCATGCGAAGGAGAGGCATTTCAATGCAAATGACGGTGTCTATGGATGAATTTTGGCAGTAAGCAATGATGGCTGCCTAGAGTTATTCGGAGCCAAAGTGGTCCAGTATCTTTATTGCTGAAACTAATGACTGGAAGGGTTATCCTCAGACTCAAAGGTCACATTCGCCGACGCCACGACTCTGAGACAGCTAAGTTTCCGGAGGGGAATTGCTGCTGTGGAAATTCGACTGGAAGTGGTTCCTGTTGCTCAGGAGCATCCAGTGGACTCTACTCCGGGAGAAGTTGAGGGACCTTCTTTCACTAACACCCAACCTACTATTGCGCTCAACTGAGCTAAGTTTCACTCGGGGTTCTCCAAAGATCACAACATAGTCGCAAAGCTCCCGAAAGGCTGACGTATAATTGAGACGTGTGTGTTTTTATGTTCATTTTTCGAAGGAGGATTGAAATTTAAGAGGGGGGTGACGAGGGGAAAGAAGCGTTATATTACACATCTTTCTAATTGATTATATGTATGGATGTCTTTGTCAAGTGTGAGCACGCACGCGTGTCGTCATTGGTAGCCCGGGCTTGCGCAGGTTTTCAGTATTGCCACGAGGAGCTCCGGTATAGTTGTGTGTAACTACTGTTGGTATCTGAAGTCAAGCTGTACTATTATATTGATATTTTCATCAGATTGAATTTTTACAATGTGCTCGACTACCTTTCTGTGGTCAAGTTGCCAGAGTTGGCTGAGGCCCGAACTGGCGTTCCGGATGTCAGGTTCCAATAATAAGTAATACGCAACCAGATCTGAATGCAGATTGGCAAAGGCAAAAAGAAAATGCTTTTTTCAAACAGATGGGAAATCAGAGAAAATATCCTTTCCGTGGAATATTTACAAAGATGTGTCCTTGAAAATAAATAAGGTCACTTTTTGAATTTATAGAGCAAAAAATTGAATCCCTTTTGTCCTCTCTTAAATGACAAGTGTTTTTTGAGAATTGAATCTTTGCTCCTTACAACATGTATCAGCCAATTATATTGATCAATGAGATCAACACTATTCTACCTGGTCTAGAACAGGGCGGCATAGTTTCAACAGATACTTGCTGTTGAATATAAAGCAGCCAGAATAAGTTACAAGATTCCAAGGAATTGAATCTAACCCTCTTGTTTTTTGATCATTTCCTATTAAATTCTTTTTTTTTTTTTTAATAAATTTTTATTCTGAATTTTCACATTTTCTTCAAAATGTACACCCCACGAACAAAGAGTGAGCGGTAACAAATACAATGTCAATCCCCTTATCAACAACAATGATCCCATCCTCCCACCATCCCCCAGACAAAGGCCTGTCTGACAATATTAGCATCAAATAAAACAAAACCTCCCAAGGAAAAAAAAAAGAAAAAAGAAAAAGGAATCAGGAATCGCCTATGGTCACCATTGACATATATAGTCCACCCCCCACTAATATTCAATGCCATCCAATCCCCGAAAGAGTACCGTGAATGACACCCATGAATTGTAGAAACCCCCCCCATTCCAGACTCATCCCCTCCACTTCCTCTTGTAAACGCCTCCCCCCAACTTTTCACCCCGGCTAGACTCACCGAAACCTGTTCTACCAGGCTCTGATGGTCGCAGCCCCTCCCCCCACCTCACTCCCGTTCACTGGCCGGCTTAAACTGGCAGCGGGGAGGCTCCCTGCCAGGTCTCCTTCCCCCTTGCCCAGTCCCAGGAAAACCAAGAAATCCCCTTTAGCACTCAACCCCAGCATACACACCCACGCCCCACAGAACCATCATTACAAATGAAAGTCCCAACTCTTCCCTTGTCCAAATATACAGCGTCGACTCATTTAGTACATACACCAACACGCAGTGAAAATATAAAGTTAAATGAGACTACATCGGTACAAGACCCGTTCTCAGTCCCATTTCTCAATTCGGCCACAGTCCTTCTGCCTTCGCAAACTCCTCCGTCGCTTCCGCCGTCCCAAAATAAAAGTCCTTGGATTTGTAGGTCACCCTCAACTTAGCTGGGTACACTATGCCCCATTGCACCTTTCTGATGTACAGTGCCTTCTTCACCCGGCCTCCTCGCCAGCTCCACTGTAAAGTCCTGGTATATGCAGCCTACTGCACCACCCGCTTCTGCTTTGCCCAGCACAGGACCTTCTGCTTCAGGCTGTACCTACGGAAAGTTACTATTCTTGGCAGCTCACTCGCCTTTGGTATAGGCCTCCACAACCGATGAGCCCGATCCAGTTCATATCGAGAGGGATCACCCCCCTCCCCCAATAGCTCCGCCATCATCGTGGCAAAATACTCCGCCGGCCTCGGGCCTTCCACCCCTTTGGGTAGACCCACGATCCACAGATTCTGCCACCTGGATCTGTTTTCCAGGTCTTCTATTTTGGCTCGCTGACCCTTGGTGGTCTCGATCACCTTCCGCAGCTCCTTCCCCATCAAGGTGAGTTGATCACTGTGCTGCGATAGTGCCTCTTCCACCTTACTCAGCGCCTCACCTTGCTCCCGCGCCTCCGCCGCTGCGCTCGATACCGCCGCCCTCACCGGGGCAATGGCCTCCTTCACCAGCACTTTCAATACCGCCCCCATCTCCTTCGTCATCACTTCCATGTGCTTTGTGAACTATTTTTCAAGTTCCACGGCCATCACCTTGGTAATTTCTTCTGCCGTGAGCAATGCGGCCTCCCCTGGTGACCCAGCCTCCGCTTTCCTTACAGTTCTCACGCTGACTTTTCCACTCACAGGCAGACTTTCATTAACCCCCTTTTTCACTTCTGTTTTTTCCCAAAACTTGGACATTTCTCCTCACTGTGCCTTCTTACAACTTTCTCAGCCTCCGTTGCCCCTGGGACTGGGCGTTAAAGCCCTGAAAATTCTATTCCCAAGTGGGAGCCCTCCAGTGTGTGGCTGCCTCCCGCCCACTGCCACCGGAAGTGGCTGCCTATTAAATTCGATTGACCTTTTATTTTTTGTTCCAACAGTGAATACTGACAACAGCTGAAATAGATTGGAGAGGTTTTCAAGCAGGACAGCGCAAAGCAACACAGTCGAATAGAGTGAAGAGAACGAGGTGCAAACATATACATATTGGTCTGGATTCTCCGTTATTGGGACTATGTCCCCACGCCGGCCTCAGAACTGTGGACTTTCATGCCAGAACAACTGGCGTGAAAGGGCCACATTCTCCTAGCCGTGCAGGGGGCTAGCAGGGACCTGGCGTAGATCTAGCATCTTTTGCGGCAGATATGGACCCCTGCACTTCCGGATCGGAGGCCGGGTATGCACACGGTGGCAGCCTCCAGGGGTCGGGCCGCGCTCCATGGCAGACTCGGACCTGGGTCCTGAAAGTAAACCCCCCGATCGGCCACGCACCCTACCCCATAACGCCTACACAAACATTTCCCGACCGCCTATAAGGCCCCCCCCCGCCCTTCAATTGGATGCCCCCGACCAGGGCGGCCACGGACTGAGTCAGCAGCCGCCACGCTAGTTTCCTGACTGGCTGGACCACATTAGATCCACATCGTCGGGACTTCGGCTGGTCAGGGGCGGAGAATGGTGGAGCGGGCCTCCATCAATGGCTCCAGGTAGGTTCTGGGCAGCGTGGCGTACTCTGAGTATGCCGCTTTTTGGGGCCCACAGAATTGGTGAACCGGCGCCGTTCCCAATTCCATACGGGGAAATGGATTCTCCTCCCCGCGCCGGCCGCGATTTCGCCATTGGGGTGCGGAGAATCCAGCCCTTAAATGTGACAAATGCTGGAAATATGGACTAAAACAGAAAATACTGGAAATGCTTAGGAGGTCAGCTAGTCTGGGACAAGAGAGGCAGGGCTAATATTTCGGGTCGAAGACCTGAAGAAAAGTCATCGACCTGAAACCATAATTTATTCCCTCGTCATAGACACTGCCGAAGCTGGGCGTTTCCAACATTTTCTGTTTTCATTTGGGTCCATTAGAAGTAAAAGTTGAATAATTGATCTCAGAATGGCAACTTGGAAATTAACATAAACACCATTTGTAAAAGGCAGAGCTAAAGTGCAATATATGGGCTGGGGTTCTCTGTTCTGGAGACTAACGTGCTGGGAGCGGCGCCGAGGTGCGAGTCTCTCTCCTTAACCATGCAAATATATGCATAGGGAGGAGCCCAATGGAGTCTGTCAGAATGGAATCCTGGTATTGGGCCACCTGTGCAAAATGGAGCTAAGTGGCTTAATTTCCTCTTAATTACAGCAGAAAACACTTAGCTGCTTATGATATGGTGAGATGTCGCCAATTATAACAAGAGTGTTTAGAAACATTGTGGTTAGCATCAAAGCAGGGTACTTGGGCGGCATTCAAGCGTGAAGGGAAAGATAGATCAACAATTCACCAAGCATGTGTCTTTGGATTAATAAATTGTCAATCATTGGCTACTGCAATGTATTGCTATGTGAAATTGAATGAAGGTTTTACATTTCAAAGGTTGTCAGGGGATTTGAAGCCCTTTCAAGTGTACTTGACTTTCGAAGAGCCCTCTGACACTTGTAACAGCTCCTGATTTAAACACTTTTATCTGAGTCCGCAGATCTTAGGGACGGGTAAGTGAAAATGCAGTGACCTTTCACTGTATTGCTCTGTACAGGCAAGGGTGACTGATGGGGGTCGGGTCACCCTCATGCGTGTGTGCTGTGTGAGGGCGGAATGACCCATTATTCTTATGGTTGGGGGGAGAGGGAAGGGGTTGGAAAGAGAATGCCTCTACTTGTCAGCTAGAGGGGGCAAGATTTGTGTTGCTGGGGGGGGGGGGGGGGGGGCGGCGGCGGAGAGGGGCGTTTCGATGGATTTTAGGGGGCACCTCAGTAATGTACTAATCCCCTTGACCCACCTCAGGGTCCACCACGTCAGGGCCAAGTTTTGGCAAATCGTGTACCAAAGCCTGCCCGGTGGATTCCCTGCCATGGGGATCAGTGAATAACAGGGAGGTGGGGGAGGGTGTTGGTAAATCGGGCTTCCGTTAATCAAAATGAAATCTCCTGCCAGCATGGAGCAGGTTGAAAGAATGCAACAATTCGAGAATTCATGTCTTTATCCTGTACATTTTAAAATAGCAACTATCAAAATTAAACCTGGCGTCTTGCTCTAAATTTCAACATAGAAGACTGGAAACATTGGGTGAAGACACTGGGGCAGTGCTCAGAAATCAGTGAAGATAAACCTGTTTCGATGACTGGAACTGCTTGTTTGAAAGGTAAATTGATTCTTTGATGGCCAATTTCTAATTGTG
The DNA here is from genome assembly GCF_047496885.1 of Scyliorhinus torazame. Classification (NCBI taxonomy): domain Eukaryota; kingdom Metazoa; phylum Chordata; class Chondrichthyes; order Carcharhiniformes; family Scyliorhinidae; genus Scyliorhinus; species Scyliorhinus torazame. Next base: position 207,967,801 of record NC_092708.1, on the reverse strand, counting down.
ATTAGGCCCGAAGCCTAGTCTTGGAGAAATACAAAAGGAAAATCAAGTGCAAACACTTTACCGTACCAAGTTATCAGGTTGTTGGTCAATTAGTTTGTCCAGATCAAAACAAGCAGCCTCTACATCAAAGTGGTAATAACACCAAAGTTGTTAGTTCTGGTAAAGATGTTCAGGGTCAGTGGAAACATTGATGACTCTGGTATGATAAGTGCATCAGGCCTGTCCTAAAAGACTACACACTGACCAGTGGAGGTCCTCCAAGAAATGTTGATAGATGTCTGAAAGTTTGAATAAGTCCTGCACTATTTCATATTGTGTGTGCCTTTTTGTTTTAATCATTTTATCCGTAACCAAACGTGCCCGTGCCATTTAGCCTTCAGTCAGTAGTAATGTTGCGTCAGTTTTCCATCTTCTGAGATGCCAGGAATCCATGTGCATGCCAATAGATTAACTCTATTTTTGAAAGGCTTCCAGGAGCATTAGACATTTAGAACTTTGTTTCTCAAAGGGTAAGTATTGAAATAATTTGTCAGGTAGTGTAAGAGACAAGGACACCAAGGATTTCTGAAATACGGCTAGACATTACACAGGGAGAGTCAGACTATCAGAGCTTTAATGGGTCTTTTCTAACCTTGTCCCTCATACAGATATGTTCTCGAATATGAACACATATAGGTTGAGACTCCCCTCATGACAGGTAAGATTACATGTTGCATTAGTTATCAGCATCTAGTTGTACAAACACAGAAAATACCTCACTGGCACTGGCTTGTGATTTTGAGGACAGAAGCCTTTGGGAGAAAAAGCCAACTTAAAAGCAATGTTAATTTCTGGAAAGTACATGAGTACACACAAAGTGGGCAGGATTTAACTCCGTTAAGATGGGTTCCATGGTAGAACCCACTAACAATCACTATGCAAGCTCATAGAAGTGGCCAATGGTCCTTACCCCACCATTCTCTGTTCTCTGCAGGAGAACAAAAAGAAAAAAGGCATTTCGTCAAGTATCTTCTTTAGACCATTGGGCTAGAATGTTGCTGTGACAGGGTATCTAATGACATCTGCTCAGAAAATGTTTGCCCACAAAGTTGTTGAAAGTGCAAGCTGACAACAGTGTAGTGAGGGAAGCAGGACACAAAACAGTGTAACTTCTTTTTTAAAAATTACTTTATCAGAGTTACAAAGCCAGAGCTCAAGAGTGTGGACAGGGGCGAACCCCTAATCCAGCTCCTCGCCTGCTCCAAAAACCAATTCAAATTGAATCCAATTCATGGTACCCACAAGAGAGACATACCACATCTTAAGCCAAAAGGCCGAGCAGATACTACACTTGATCTTAGCCAAAAGGCTGAGAAGCGATAAGTGTAACTTCTTAACCAGATTGAATGATTAGGAAATAAACAGGAGGGATTCAGAGGGAGGGTGAGTTGAATGTTATGTCAGGTATATAAAGGTAAGAAAGAATAGATTGAGCAAAAGGACAAAAATAAAAGATTGAAAAATAATTGAATCTTAAAAACATATATTTCCAAAAATTCAAACCCTGAAGGAATGCAACTCCTCTGTAATAGTTAATTTTCAGTTCAAGATAGATTGATTGGCGGCAACATTTCTCACATTGTTAAACGGGGTACTTTGACTACTAATTACTAGCCATAAACATTTTGCATGGGTTTAATTTGCATCTGAAACAAAAATACAGCCACTTTATGACACCTGATGCATTCCTGTGTTAGCTAGAGAGCAGAATGCCATTTTCGCAAAGCTTGCTCAGACAGCACTTTTCACATTTAACCACTCCTCTGCTTCACACCTAAAGTTGCTGCACCACTTACCCATAAATAAGACCGAGCACCATTCACCTCACCATTATTTTGACTCAAGTTCTGGCCCATTAATTTGAATGTAGCCTCCTGGTGCTCATTTGAATGTTTCAAAATGCTTTTTATGTCTCAGTAATTCAGGAACTACTCTTCTAGCTGAAGCAGTCCTCTTCAAGCTCTTTCTCCATTTAGCTGGTTCAGAGCGTGCTGACTATGCCCATGTGTAAAGTGACCTTTTGGCGAGGTCCTCTGATGCAATCAATTTTTGTTTAGTATGTGGTTGACGGCTTTTCTAAAAATTAGAGATGGGGGATACCATTACTGTAAAGAGAAGTTAAAGGATAATCTTTTGTGCTTTGGAAATCGTGACACTTTAAATAATCTCCAAACTCATAAAGGTAAAACAGGAATGATTAAAGCGTCTCTGCTTTATTCTAGCCAAAAGGTGAAAATTCCCGTGATCAGCTGCTTGAAACAGAGCATTTCTCTTAATTTTGGAGGACTGAACAAAGCAAATGATAAGAGGACAGTTCTTCCCTCAGATGATATACAGTCCATACAAACCAGTGGTCGTTCCCCCTGCCCCCGCCACTTCTTTAATTTGTTTGGATCAAACTCAAGATTGTCACTGCTCCATTTGAACGACAAGCAATTTACCTGCAGCAGACAGCTATAAGCCGAACTAAGCACCTCGTGATGAATCTGTATGCACTAAAACCGTTTCAAGAAAGCAATATGCAGTAACTGTACAATGAAAGCATTTCTAAATTACCATTTGAATCACGCTTTTTCATAGTGATGAAATCACATCCAATCAGAAGACTGAAGTAATTAAAATGTACAAACTCGAACGGGAAAATTCTTAATTGCTTCCTAGAATTAGGCATAAAATGTATTATGTATAAATATAAAAGCTTCAGGTGCTTTCACCTGTTTGAGTTTACTGGCCTTAATTTTTTTTTGAACAATGCACTTCCATGGGGAAGGAAAAACATAGCGAGATTGTCAAATCGCAAACATTCAGATCCCTGAAGAGTGCTGTCAGCTGGAATATTGGACTTTAAGCTACGGGATATAGCTTTGAATCCAACTTAAGATAGAATGGATAAAGATTGTTGATAGCTGTTAAGCATCTTAAGTGAAAAGGATTTGGTCAGCATGGATCCATTTTCCAATAATTGTGAACATGCAGCACAGAAATTTCCCTCTCTTCTGGCAACCTCAATCGGTTTCAATCAGGCAGCCTTCTGTAAAAAGAAGTGGGATAAAAGAAAAAGTGAACAGCTGACGAGGGCCTGCAATTTAGATACATTATGCAGAAGGGCATTACACCTGGAGTTGGAAAAAGTTGACCAACGTGGCTCCTCAATCAATGAGTACCAGGATTCCTAGGTCTGATTCATGGTGTGTGCTGAGTTAATTAATCTTAGTTGTGGTGGTGTTCGGGGAGCAACATTCATTTCAGACTTCCGGGTTGCGGCGATGCGGAGCTAAACGCGAGATTCGGCAGCTCCCGCGAAAACGGACTTTTGGGCCCGCTAACGGAGCCCCAACGGCATTTTTTAAAAAAAACAACCCATGGGGAAGGAAGGAGAAAGTCCCCTACAGACCTGCATGGATCGGACCCGCAGCGAAACGGCGAAAAAAGCGGCCCTGGAGCAGCGGGAGAAGAAAGAAGAAAAAGGAAAAAACAAAATGGCGGCGCCCACGGACAGAGAGGAGATGAAAGAGTTCATCAAGTGCTGCTTCGAGGAGCTGCGTAAGGAGATGGTGGCGCCTATACTGGCAATGGTGGAAAAACTTGGAGCAACCCAGAAAGCCCAAGAGGTGAAGATCCAGGAGATCCAGGAAAAAGTGAGTGAGAACGACGACGAGCTCGTGGGCCTGGCGGAGAGAGTGGAGTGGCACGAGGCGCTGCACAAGACGTGGGCGGGAAGACTCGAAGACCTGGAGAACAGATCAAGGAGAAACAACTTGAGGATCCTGGGTCTCCCAGAAGGAATGGAGGGGGCCGATACCGCGCCATATGCGGGCACAATGATCGGGACGCTGATGGGTGCGGAGGCCCCCCCCGGGATTGCTGGAGCTGGATGGGGCGCACAGAGTGCTAGCGAGGAAGCCCAAGGCAAAAGAGCCGCCAAGGGCGATGGTGGTGAGATTTCACCGGTTTACGGACAGAGAGAGGGTCCTGAAATGGGCCAAGAAGGAACGGAGCAGCAAGTGGGACAATGCGGAGATCAGAATATACCCGGACTGGAGCGCGGAGGTCGCTAGGCGGAGAGCGGGTTTCCCTCCAATCCGGCTGATAACGTGGAACGTGAGGGGCCTGAATGGGCCGGTGAAGCGAGCTTGAGTGTTCACGCACTTGAAGGGACTGAAGGCAGACGTGGCAATGCTCCAAGAGACACACCTGAAGGTGGCGGACCAGGTCAGGTTAAGAAAGGGATGGGTAGGACAGGTATTTCACTCGGGATTGGACGCAAAAAATAGAGGAGTGGCAATTCTGGTGGGAAAGCATGTGTCATTTGAGGCCAAGACTATCGTAGCGGATAAAGGAGGGAGATATGGGATGGTGAGTGGTAGGTTGCAAGGGACGTGGGTGGTGTTGGTATATGTATACGCCCCGAACTGGGATGATGCGGGATTTATGAAGCGCATGTTGGGGCGCATTCCGGACCTGGAGGTAGGAGGACTGATAATGAGGAGGGGACTTCAATACGGTGCTGGACCCAGCACTGGACCGCTCCAGATCAAGGACGGGAAGGAGGCCGGCGGCGGCCAAGGTACTTAGGGGGTTTATGGATCAGATGGGGGGAGTGGACCCATGGAGGTTTGCAAGACCGCAGGCCAGGGAATTTTCTTTTTTCTCCCACGTGCATGAGGTTTACTCCCGGATAGATTTCTTTGTTCTGGGCAGGGCACTCATCCAGAGAGTGGAGGGAACGGAGTATTCGGCCATAGCCGTTTCGGACCATGCCCCGCACTGGGTGGAACTGGAGCTGGGAGAGGAGAGGGACCAACGCCCGCTGTGGCGGCTAGATGTGGGACTGCTGGCCGATGAGGTGGTGTGTGGGAAGGTCAGGGGGTGTATTGAAATGTACTTGGAGGCCAACGACAACGAGGAGGTGCGAGTGGGGGTGGTATGGGAGGCGTTGAAGGCGGTGATCAGGGGAGAGCTAATCTCCATCAGAGCTCATAGGGAGAAGACAGAGGGCATGGAAAGGGAGAGGTTAGTGGGGGAGATCTTGCGAGTAGACAGGAGATACACAGAGGCCCCGGAAGAAAGATTACTTGGGGAAAGGCGATGGCTCCAGATGGAGTTTGACCTGCTGACCATGGGCAAGGCGGAGGCACAGTGGAGGAAGGCGCAAGGGGCGACTTACGAGTACGGGGAAAAGGCTAGTCGGATGCTGGTGCACCTGCTCCGTAAGAGGGCGGCAGCGAGGGAAATAGGGGGAATCAAAGATGGAAGGGGAGCCACGGTTCGAAGTGCAACGAAAATAAATAAGGTATTGAAGGACTTCTATGAAGAGCTGTACAGATCCCAGCCCCCAGGGGGGGAAGGGGGGGGATGAGGCGATTCTTGGACCAGCTGGGGTTCCCGAGGGTGGAGGAGCAGGAGGCGGTGGGTCTGGGGGCACCAATTGGGTTGGAGGAGTTGAGTAAGGGTTTGGGGAGCATGCAGGCGGGGAAGGCCCCGGGGCCGGACGGGTTCCCGGTGGAATTCTATAGAAAATATGTGGACCTGCTGGCCCCGCTACTAGTGAGGACCTTCAACGAGGCAAGAGAGGAGGGAATCCTGCCTCAGACAATGTCGGAGACGACAATCTCCTTGATTCTAAAGCGAGACAAGGATCCACTGCAATGTGGATCGCACAGGCCGATTTCGCTCCTCAATGTGGATGCTGAGCTATTGACGAAGGTACTGGCCACTAGGATTGAGGACTGTGTCCCGGGGGTGATTCACGAGGACCAAACGGGATTCGTAAAGGGCAGGCAGTTAAATACCAATGTGCGGCGGCTCTTAAACGTGATAACGATGACATCGGAGGAGGGAGAGGCGGAGATAGTGGCAGCTATGGACGCGGAAAAAGCCTTTGACCGAGTAGAGTGGGAGTACCTCTGGGAGGTATTGCGCAGGTTTGGGTTCGGGGGAGGGTTTATTAGATGGGTTAAGCTCCTTTACAGCGCCCCGGTGGCGAGCGTAGTGACGAACCGGCGGAGGTCGGAGTACTTTCGGCTGTACCGAGGGATGAGACAGGGGTGCCCCCTGTCCCCCCTGTTGTTTGCATTGGTGATCGAACCCTTGGCCATATCACTTAGGGAGTCTCAGAAATGGAGGGGGATAGTCCGCAGGGGAGAGGAGCATCGGGTATCGCTATATACGGATGACCTGCTGCTATACGTGGCGGACCCAATGGAGGGGATGGTGGAGGTCATGCAGACTCTGAAGGAGTTTGGAGAGTTCTCGGGCTACAAGCTTAATGTAGAGAAGAGTGAGCTTTTTGTATTACAGGCAGGGGACCAGAAAAGAGGGATAGGGGACCTGCCGCTGAGGAGGGCGGAGAGGAGTTTTCGGTATCTGGGGATCCAGATAGCCAGAAGTTGGGGGGCCCTACATAAACTGAATTTGACGAGGGTGGTGGAGCAAATGGAGGAGGATTTTAAAAGATGGAACATGCTCCCGCTCTCGTTGGCGGGTAGGGTGCAGTCGGTCAAAATGGTGGTCCTTCCGAGGTTTTTGTTCATGTTTCAGTGCCTCCCCATCGTGATCATCAAGGGCTTTTTCAAGAGAGTAGGTAGAAGTATTATGGGGTATGTGTGGGCAAATAAGGCCCCGAGGGTTAGGAGAGGGTTCTTGGAACGTAACAGGGACCGAGGAGGGTTGGCTTTGCCAAACCTAGAGAGTTACTACTGGGCAGCAAACGTGGCGATGATCCGCAAGTGGGTCATGGAGGGAGAGGGGGCGGTATGGAAGAGGATGGAGATGGCGTCCTGTAAAGGAACAAGCCTGGGGCCGTTGGTAACGGCACTGCTGCCGCTCTCGCCGACAGAATACACCACAAGCCCGGTGGTGGCGGCAACATGAAGGATCTGGGGCCAGTGGAGAAGGCACAGGGGTGCAATGGGAGCATCGGTGTGGTCCCCGATCAGGGGTAACCACCGGTTTGTCCCGGGGAAGATGGACGGGGGGTTCCAAGGCTGGCATCGGGCGGGGATAAGAAGAATGGGGGACCTGTTCATTGACGGGACATTTGCGAGCCTAGGGGCACTGGAGGAGAAATGTGAGTTACCCCCGGGAAATGCATTTTGATATATGCAGGTGAGGGCTTTTGTGAGGCGACAGGTGAGGGAATTTCCGTTGCTCCCGGCACAAAAAGTTCAAGATAGGGTGATCTCGGGGGCATGGGTCGGGAAGGGCAAGGTGTCGGAAATATACCAAGAGATGAAAGAAGAGGGGGAAGCGCTAGTAGAAGAATTGAAAGGTAAATGGGAGGAGGAGCTGGGGGAGGAGATTGAGGAAAGGCTATGGGCGGATGCCCTGGGTAGGGTTAATACCTCCTCCTCGTGTGCCAGGCTCAGTCTGATACAATTTAAGGTGGTTCACAGAGCGCATTTGACGAGGGCGAGGCTGAGTAGGTTCTTTGGGGTAGAGGATAGATGTGAAAGATGTTCAGGGAGCCCGGCGAACCATGTCCATATGTTTCGGTCATGCCCGGCATTGGAGGGGTTCTGGAGAGGAGTGGCGGGAGTAATATCCCAGGTGGTGAAAGTCCAGGTCAAGCCAAGCTGGGGACTAGCAATATTTGGAGTAGTGGATGAGCCGGGAGTGCAGGAGGCGAAAGAGGCCGGAATTCTGGCCTTTGCATCCCTAGTAGCCCGGCGAAGGGTCTTGCTGCTACTGTGGAAGGAGGCGAAGCCCCCTAGCCTGGAGGCCTGGATTAATGACATGGCGGAGTTCATAAAATTGGAGAGAATTAAGTTTTCTTTGAGAGGGTCTGCACAGGGGTTTTACAGGCGGTGGCAACCGTTCCTAGAATATCTCGCGGAGCGTTAGAAGGTCGATCAGTAGCAGCAGCAACCCTGGGGGGGGGGGGGGGGGGGAGAGGGGGGAACGAGAGATTGTTCGAGGGGATGGACGAGCGGGAGATAGCATGGAGGGTGGGGGGAAACGGTACGTGCGGCCAAGAGGCAGTGTATAAAGCTATGTAAATATACCATCTTGCCATGTATATATCTTGCTCAGGGAGATTTTGTGTTATTTTGTGACGGGGCGGGGGGGGGTTACTGTTTGTAAGGGGAAAAATTGTGTTGTTAAAAAACCTTAATAAAAAAAATATTTAAAAAAAAACATTTCATTTCAACAGTCATGGGTTAAAGATGTCGAAGGTCAAAAGGAGTCAAGATATCAGGAGTCACCTGTAAGTGCATGTATGTCGATGTCAAATAAGGGCAAGATTGATGGCAAGATCGGCTGTGATGGTCTCAATAACTCAATAATCTGTCAATGACTTCTACACAGGCTTTCTTTGGATGAGATATGGGACACTGTGGTGTCATATCTCCACAAGCAATCAGTACCTTCAGGCAGCGAGGGGGCAAATAAATGCTGGGTATAAGCGGAGAGAGAAAGAAGCTGCTTCCTTTTGTCACCACTAGCATTTCTTACCTGGGTAAGTAGATGAAGAAGACTGTCATGCAATTGCAGAAAGCACCCGTAAATAAATCTGGAAGTTACCCTGAGCTGAAGCATCACAATAAAGCCATTAATTGATGGAATATCCAAATGACAACTACATTCCATAGACATGATTAAGATCGACAGGTGGCAAATTGAATCAGCAGGACTTAGCATTGCAATTACCAGCAAGTTATAACTTCCGAAGTTACAAAAAAATAAATCCTTTGCTTGAAAACGCCGAACCGAAACATCTTTGATCATGAAATAAAGACTTGCCTAAAGGTCACGTATATTTGAGCTGATTGGATAAATAGGAATAATGTATCTGAGAAAATTTGAAGCACTTCACAATTTTTCTCTCCAGTTGCCTTAATTAAGGTTCCCCATTTCAATGTTCATGCACTGATTACACAGCTTACACCTTCATAGCATGAACACTACATACGGATAATCATTATTTTCTCTTTTCAAAGCACTGCAGGGAACAGCATCATGGAAATGCTCTCAGATATATGGGAGAAGGTTCAATGACTAACATTAAAATGAGAGGTTTAATTCATCACAACAATTTCTCAACCATCAGTCGGTTTAATCAGTGAGATTCTAATATGTCAGCATCATGGCCAAGATAGGGTGATAGGATAGGATCCAAAGCACACAAGAAAGAACAAACTTGACTTTCACAAAGCCCTATCCCAGCCAAAGTGCTCTACAGTCAACAGTACTTACTGAAATAAAAGTAAAATATGCTGGAAATACTCAGCAGGCCATGCAGCATCTGTGGAGAGGAAGAGTTAATGTTTCAGGTCGAGATGACCTTTCATCAGAACTAAAGGAATGGGCGGCACGGTGACAGTGGTTAGCACTGCTGCCTAAGGCGCTGAGGACCCGGGTTCGAATCCTGGCCCTGGGTCACGGTCTGTGTGGAGTTTGCACATTCTCTCCGTGTCTGTGTGCGTTTCACCCCCACAACCCAAAGATGTACAGGTTAGGTGGATTGGATACACTAAATTGCCCCTTAATTGGGAAAAAATTGGATACACTAAATTTATTTTAAAAAATGAACTGAAGGGAGTCAGAAATGTAGCACCATTAAATCTCCTGCTTGCCACCCTATCCTTTGGTTCTTCCTTCTTCTCCCCCTCTTCCATTGACTTGAACGCTATACATTTCTACCTTTCATCCGAACCTAAAGATAATCTCGAACTGTAACTTTAACTCTTTCTTGCCAGATTTTGCCCGTCCTGTTGAATATTTAAGACCATATTCATGGGTCATTCGACCCATCAAGTCTATTCCGCCAGTTAATGAGATCTGATATAACCTTCAAATTTTCAGCATTTTTAATTTTTATCTGAGATTCCTAGCATCACCTGCATTTTGCTTTTGTATAAGTACTTTTTGAAGTGTAATCACACAAGTGTAATAGTGTAAAGAATACGGCCGTTAATCTGCACATAACTTTAACAGTAATGAGATAATAGCCACATAATGTGTGTCCAAGGCATTCGTTGAAGGATAAAGATATTGCGTCGAACATTCGTGTTTGTCTTCAAATAGGTCCATAGGATTTTTTGTGCCCACCTTAGAGGGCCTGTCACGTGAGAGACAACGCAGTACTGCGCTGGACTATCAGCCTAGATGGTGTCCCCACTGGAGGTACTTGAACTCACTCTCTTCTGACTTAGAGGCGAGGATGCCAGCACTGTGCCACGGCTGACACAAGGAAAAGGGACGCCAGCAATTCTGACAGCAGTCTGAAGGATTAAGTAAGAAACTGACTAATTAAGTCTGGAATTGACTAAACTCTATTGCAGAGGGAAACAGGAAATGTTGAGCGGAGAACAAACCATAATGACATATTAAACAAGAACGATTCAAAGATCAAGCAATCTCATTTTAAAAAGCTGGCTATTTTAAAAATGAACACAGGATGACCGGTTAGGCAAAGGTCAAGGAACAAAAGAATACATATAAACATTATCCCTTTCCCCACATGGACAGTAGTCACTGATGGTCACTCTTGCAGTCTCCTTTTGCCCATGTGATCTACCTCAAACCAGCGGCATTGTGTAACTATTTTCACCATGTTAAGAACTTTGAATTCAGACCACAGAAAATATAATTAGTTCCCAATGACAAAAACCACAGCTTCTGCAAAATTCATTGGCATGTTTTCTCTTCTGCTAGGTGTGCATTTAAAAAAAAGAAGCCAATGCTACAATTGTGCAGAGAAAGAAATCTAAGAGAAAAACAATGAGAAATAATAGGCATGGGCAGCATGGTGGTGCAGTGGATATCACTGCTGCCTCATGGCGCCGAGGTCCCAGGTTTGATCGCGGCTCTGGATCACTGTCCGTGTGGAGTCTGCACATTCTCCCTGTGTTTGCGTGGGTTTCGTCCCCACAACCCAAAGATGTGCAGGGTAGGTGGTTTGGCCACACTAAATTGCCCCTTAATTGGAAAAAATTAATTGGGTACGCTAAATTTATATTAAAAAAATGAAATAATAAACAGAACAGTTCCAAGTATAAAAGCAACAGTCACTTTTCGGGTTTGTTGCATGTGCATGCAGAACGGCCTGGATGACTGAACATCAAATACTTAATTCAACCTGACAATTCATTATTCTAATGTATCATTTCGCTTTCTTCAGTCACATCAGACACAGATACTTAATCACGTGACCTGCTAGTGAAGCAATCATTCCACAAAAGGCTGGGAAATTTGGTTCAATCGCACTTTTTTGGGGGGAGCTGAAAAGTGGATGCACACTTGTGGGGTGGATGCCATGTGTGTGTAGATGTCAGTGCGTGCAGTGAACGTCCGTTGAAAGTATGCAGAGCACGCAGATTATGAAGTCAATAACACAGATTTGGTGACCACCTTTCTTCTCAACACTCCAACCAAAGCCCTCTTAACCGTGCACATCTGAACATGCTTACAACAGTAGGCCAACTTTGAGTCACCCAATTTATACAAAGATTGAAGTCTGCCACAATATTACATTGCCTTAATTACAAGCTCTAATAATTTGTTTAATGCTCTGAACAATGGTATAGCTGCTGCTGTGGGATCTAAAAACTACTCCTCCAGCATTTTCTGACGCTCGCTATTCCTACTCTCAATCCATACTGATGCCGCTTCCTGATTTTCTGAGCTAAGATCCTTTCTCACAAATTCCCTGCCATCCTTTGCCATCAGAGCTACTCCTCCTTTTCTAGTATGCATATCTTTTCGAAATGTTGTGTACCCTGAAATAATTATTTCTCAACCGTGATCACCTTGTAACCATATCACTGTAATGGTGATTAACGCAAAACCATGTATCTGTATGTCACTACCTTATCAAAGGTGTTCCGTTCAATCAGATAATGAGCTTAATTCTATTTTTTCATTATTCTTTACTGCACTTTTTTCTTCTTTTAAAAAAAATAAATAAATGTAGAGTACCCAATTATTGTTTTTCCAATTAAGGGGCAATTTAGCATGGCCAATCCACCTAACCAGCACATCTTTTTCTGTTTTTTTGGGGGGTGAAACTCATGCAGACACGGGGAGAATGTGCAAACTCCACACGGACAGTGGCCCAGGGCTGGGATTCGAACCCGGGTCCTCAGCGCCGTAGTCCCAGTACTAACCACTGCACCGCTGTGCTGCCCCACTTACTGTTAAACTTGCTGTCCCTTCCTGTCCCACTCAGCTTTTCTTCACTCATATCAATATATTTTCCTATTGCTTCAAATTTTAGATTTGGATTTCTAAGTCTCCCTTCACCCACCTCCATTTCTTCTAGCTTAAAGCCATGTTTCCCTATTTCAACCATATTTTCTGGTGCACTCATGTTTGTTCGTTCTGTCCCTTCTGTCACAGTCTGGTTATCAATACCCATATCGCTACTTTGCATTGTTGTCTTATCTCTTTAACTTTCCAAATCTCCATGTGAACCCATCACCAACTTGACATAGGGAGCTTACTGAAACTCTTTGCTCCATGAGTTGAATATATTTCAGTCCTCTTGCCAGAGAGAAGCTGGTGAAGCAAGTCCATGGCTTCCGACAGGGCAGGGTATCACTGACTACACTTGCCTCAGTTTCCAGGTGCAACATGTCAACTCTGTCCCATACTAGGACTGAAAAGGATCCCACTTGTTGAACGTCCAGCTGGTGCGAGACCATAGGCTGTGAATCATGTAGATCTTTGCACAGCATCTTGAAGACGTAATGATGCCAAAGGATGATTACTGGACAATAAGGGCTATACCGCTGATAACATGGCTGAGGTCTCTGGTGTGCAGCATGTATAGAATGAATGCTGTGACGCCACATGAAATGTAAACCACTAACTTACTGAAACAACACATCTTCTGCTTGGGCAGCCCTGCTGTACTCAGTAGAGCAGGTGTGTTAGGATACTAGACCTGACCCCAACATTTGTTAGAATACCGGACAAGAACCCCAAACAATTTTTTTTAGTTTGTAAACTGTGAGGAAAGGTTACTTCACCCCAGGAGTGATGACTCTGACCAATAGGCATCTTTAACATTAATAAAAACTTTAATTTAATCATAGAATTAACCACATTAACATCAAAGAAAATAGTGTTACAATGATCAGTTCTTAAATACAAGGAAAAGCGTACTATCTATACCTGCTACTAACTCCAATCAAGGAACCCAATTCAGTTCAAATGACACTTATGAAGTTAACAGATTACTTGTTTAGTTGTGACATGACTTTTACAGAAAGAGACCCTTTCATGAGCAGAACCAGCGCACTTCTGCCCAACCCAGTAGCATTTGGTAAAACTGCTGATCAACTTAAAAGCATTCTGTTTTGACAGACACAAATCCTATGGCAAAATCAATCAGGCCTGGCTCCTCCCATTAATTGCATCATCTATATTCCACTAAGATGTCACATGGCCTGCTTAGCAAGGACTAAATACAACCCCTTAAATGATCTACTCTCCAGGGAATCTCCAGCAATCATAATATCCCATTAGCCCACCATATGTAAACAAGGAAAGGGTAAATATAATATATAACAATTTTTACATTCATCACAGGTGTCAAGATTCATCATGGTCTGCTGCATGCTGCACAACCTCACCATCATCAGGAAACAAACTTAGTCACCAGTTATATGGTGAGCAGCTGAGGAAGAAGAGGATGAAATCTAGACAACTCTTTTATGTTGGGTTGTCAATAAGGGGCAGTGTGATACCAATAAACGTAATCTCAAATCGTTAACCAAGTTTCATTCCTTTCCTTTCCTCGATCATTGACCATTGCAGCAGTGCCCAGCTAGCCAAATGTAAAAGCCACTTCAAATTAAACATTCCAAACTAAACTTAACAATACAATTATGACATTTGGCATACAAAGATCGACTGATCACTCTTGTGGACCCCAATGGCCTGTCTTCTGGGGGCCTTTCCCCTCCTAGTGCTCATATTCAGTGCTACCCTCAATGCTACAACATGGCTGTTAGAGGTTTGCTGAATTTCACTGCAGGAGACTGCAGATGGCCTTGGAAGGCAATTTCGAGTAGCTCAGCTAGGAAGGCCCAACTCTGGACTGCACCATCTTGGCCAGACAGTAGCAGTCTGGGCTATGCGGCTGACAGACAACAGCAAAGGCTCTGGCAGTGGACGCACATTTGCTGTCACCCTGAGAAAGAACAGCAGGTTCCTACTCCACAGAGCTATTGCCACTTTCCTAGGGAGGCACCGCAACAATCCCAGTAATTTGTTGGAGGAATGATTACTTGAACGCTGTGAGGTCCCGCAATCCTCTTTGCACACAAATATACAGCAATGATGGCAGCAGTCCGAGCTTTGATGGCATTAAGCTGAGCTTGAACAACAACAGCCTGAGCTTCTGTTTCTGCTGCAACACTCAGACATAGGGCTTAACAGAAGCTGAGACATTGGCCAGCAGATTCTAATGATTGGGTTCACAAGTGTGCAACAAAGTTGGCTAACACTTTCAAGTAGAATGGATGGGTACTAAAGTCAATGGAAAGCTCTGTACTAAGTTGGTGCTGGGCCTCTACATCTTTATGACATTGACCGCAGGCTGGCCTCCCAATACACCAAGCTTTTCATTTTCATACAGCTTCTAATGGCTGCCCGAGCAAAAGCCTAATTTGAATCCTCGGCAGGGAACTCGTGTGTGATGTTGCTTTCCCACAAGCTGGCACCTGCTGCCCTGATTTCAGTCTACTTGTGCCCAGTGGTTCAACAGGTTCAGATCTCACCTCTTAAGCTATCTTCAACTCTATAATTTATTTTGTGTAGGTTTCCAAGAAGCAACTTGAATATGTCTTGTGCATCGAAACCAACTATGTAAAGTGTTGCAACTTTTGTGTGGTAGTTCTTGACTTTTTAAACAGAGGTCAGTACATCTTTAGGCCAAATATAGCAGAAAAGCTCTTCAATTCCTGATCTGTACTGACTTAGCACATCTCAGCAAGTGCATCATTAGGGGCATTACAATTGGCCTCAACTGCATCAGAGGGATTAAAAAGAAATCAGTCAGGACTAGCCCATGTTTATTGCTTACCAGTAACCCATGCCAAAAACAGAGTCAGGAAAGGGTCTCTTTTCTGCTGTGGATGATGGGAAGGACTATAGCCATGATGGCTTCCACAGCCAAATAGCATGCCTTGTGTCACACATGAACGTCAGCCAACTTGAGCAAGACACCGAGGGGCTGCTGGCAGGCACAGAACCATATCCTGGAGCCAGATGAGAAAACTGAAAATGATGAGCAAGAGTTGGCCTTTCAATAAGATACTAGCTCAGCAAGTTCAATTTAATAAAGTCACTCTTTTTTTCTGCTCAAGCTAGGTGCTGTCTCAAACACAGCAGATACAGATAAAATCCAACTACAGATGAGAGTCTGGCCACTTACATCACAAAACCATGCAGATAAGTATAAGGAATTTGGGTTATTTCATAGTAATAGGCAGCAGGTAGATGCTAAAGTAGGAAACATGTGATTAGTTAACTCCTAAAGTGCAAGTGATTTACTACAAGTGTTGTTAAAATTTAATCCAATATCAAAGCATCAACATTTTCAAGTATCCCTGTGTAATCTCTGGCCTTGCTGTTCCATTTAACATCTCAGCATTGATGTGAATTAGAATGCAATTATTTTAATCTCATGGTCTACTTACATTGAAAATCCATAAGCCAGCAGCCAGAGATGATCCCCATCAAACATTTCATGGTACAGAGAGCAAGGTCATTGGGAACAATAATGTGCGTCACTAAAAGCAAATAGGAAATCAAAACGCTTGGTTAAAAATTATTTCAAACAGACTATAACATAATAAATCATTATCCCTTTTTCCCCAATGGACTTTAGTTTGCATGTCAGGCTCTGATAGCTCAGATAATAGGATTTGCCCATTCATAAAAGATAAAGTGAGGCAACCATGACTACAAACTGAATTACATGAAAGACATGTAGACCTTTAAACCTCTGTCCATGTTTCATTGTATTATCTAATTAAATAGTGATATGATACTGGATTTTCTGCATTCACCTGCCAATATTAAAATTGGCAACTGAAAAACAAGAGATCACAATTTTTCCCAGTGAATCCTTCAAAAAGAGTGTAATGCAAGATATATGCAACTGAAAAATACACACACAATGCAACATTGATTGTAAAATACCATCAACTTAACACCTGAAAAGGTCAATGTTTGCAAACTCAGCGGGTAGCACCGCACACACCAGCCAAATCAGAAATGGTCACACCACAAATGATGAGTGCACTCCATAGTTACAAACTTCTCCCTGCCACCATTCCTCTCTAAGTCTTCTCCACACAATGGTTTCTTGAAGTCCACAGCTGCTTGTGATTTCTCATTGTGGAGACAGACTCAGTAGCGCTGTAGAAAGAAGTGGACAACTGTGCACGTAAGTCGTGGCAAGCAATTGCTTTCTGGGTGCCAGACCATCCCCAACTGTCGACAAAGGTTCAAGCAAGGGATCTCGTCGGGGGCAGGGGGTCTGATGTTCAATCTATCCACAAAAGGTGACCATCTCTCCCCCTGGTGCTGCTGCTGCCCATGGAGGTGACGACATAAGCCAAACTGTTTTATACAGAGCTCCGTTCTCCAGAAATGCTACTGCAGAAGCTTGGTGTGTGATCTGTGCTAACTCCGTAAGGAAACCTCAGGGTTACTTCCCTTTAGTGCCTCTGTTCCAGTTCTCTTATCTTTCCTGAGGTGACAGTGCAGTTTTGGAACTGATACAAGATCAGTACACAATGCAAGTACTTCAGGGAATGGAGCCTGGCACGACTCCATGAATTGCATACAACAGGATTTCAAAAATGATTTGAATGGAAATCTGCCAGAGGGGATGATAAAGGGGTGGGTCTCAGCTGACCAAAACACAATCAAAGGCACAGCACCCAAAGAGACAGCAATGATGTTGAAACATCTCAAAAATCATTTACCGAGCGCCTGCAAAATTAATTAGCATAATTACATTATGAACTATAAAACACTAATACATCATAGATAACGACAGCATAGAAGGTCAACTGGTCCATCACACCTTTGCTGGCTCACTGATCAAGTTATTAATTTTCCCACCACATTCCCAATACCATTTTATTCTTTCTTAAATACTTACCCATTTTTTCCTTGAAAAAACTCTTCCAACAGTGGAAAATGTGTTTGCCCACCCCCCCAATTTACTTCTCAAAGCATGTCATACTCTTTCAACATTTTGATCAGATTTCCTCATAAGTGTTCACTGTTCAATTGAAGAGTCCAGTTTCATAGAATTTACAGTGCAGAAGGAGGCCATTCAGCCCATTGGGTCTGCACCAGCTCTTGGAAAGAGCACCCTACCCAAGGCCAACACCGCCACACTATCCCCATAACCCAGTAACCCCAACCAACACTAAGGGCAATTTTGGACACTAAGGGCAATTTATCATGGCCAATCCACGTAACCTGCACATCTTTGGACTGTGGGAGGAAACCCACGCACACACGGGGAGGATGTGCAGACTCCACACAGACAGTGACCCAAGCCGGAATAGAACCTGGGACCCTGGAGCTGTGAAGCAATTGTGCTATCCACAAGGCTACCGTGCTGCCCCAAAGTTTCTCTCATATCTGATCTTCATGAATCTCTCCTTACCTTCTTCATGATCTCGTGATCCTTCCTAAAGTAGGCTGCACAAAATGGACATGATATTCTAACTGTTGCCTAACCAATGATTTGTATACATTTGGGATCATCTGTTCGTGTTATGCACCATACCCTATTTATATCATCAAGGATTCCAATATCCTTTTCTTTGGCTAGTTTACTTTCTGATTATACCTCTGTGAAGTGCCTTGAAATGCTGATATAAACATGTCATTGCTACAACAGTTGATGACAAATTATTTTCCATTTTTAAAGATTTGTGCAACTAAAATTTAAACTGTGTCTACTTCTTTTAATGTACATTTCTTCATCATTTTTCACTCCAACAATGTATCACCTATTTTTCTCTTTGCAGTACATTCTACCTGACATCTGCCCAATCTTACAAACGTGCCAATGTCCTCTTGAAGTTACCAACAGAATCTCTTCAATTAACCATGCTCTGTATTGTGTCCCACATATTCAAGCAAAGATCATTTGAACAGACAACAGGAATTCTTCTTTGAGCATAACAACAATTGGCATTGTTTCAGGAAGCAAGAGAAAATGTAGCTCAGCATGAGACCTAATGGACTGGGGAGTAGCATCTAATCAGGGCAGCCTTGTATGGCACAAAGCTCCAGAAGGAAGAATATCCTCTATTGTTTTCCTTCTCCCTGTACCATCAATGGGTGTACAAAATTGTACTCTTGCTCATCTAAAACTTTCTTTGATTCAACATGGGCAGCTGTACCATTAACTGCCTCGGCCCTCCCCTAAACTGCTCTACCTGTTTTACAAGATGCTCATTAAAACCTCTCTTTGATCAAACCTTTACTCAACTGTCCAATTGTCTCTTATATAGCTCAATATCAAATTTTGCCTGATAAGACTCTTGCAAAGTGACTCAGTTTGTTTTATTATGTTAAAGGCACTATATAATGAAAGTAGTCAATGTAGAGACTGAATGAAAATAAGTGAATTCAAAATCGAATACATCAAAATAAACTGCAATAGTGATAATAAATCAGACCGAATTTACATCAAACTTGAACAGGAAAAAATGATTCATTTATTATTAAAGATTTACAGTAGCTTCTTCTGATGACTAACTTGGTTTGGGTAAGGCTGAGCCACACAAACCAAAGGTCCCAGGTTCAATCCCAATGTGGGACAAGCTTTCTGCTCTCAAGACAGTGCTGAACTAAGGTACGACAACTGGGTTCTTTTTATTTTGAAAATGTTTTTATTAGGGTTTTTCTTTTTATACAAAACAAAAATGAAAGTGAACATACACAGAAACTATATACATCAGTTACAATTCACATTTTTTTTTACAAGTGCACAGCTTTATGGCTTGGCTTCTTAACTATAACTCCCCCTATTTCCCAACCACTTCTTGCGATCTGGTGTGTTTTCTTTGTTTGCTTGTTCATCAATCCTGAACCTATCGGGATAGCTTGGTGCTATGTGTGTTGCCTCGTGTTAAGTTGGTCTTATTTGGTTGTTCCTGTTCAAAACCGTATTTGATCTGGAGGGGGTATGATTGGGTTCTGTGCTTTTTGTTTGCTCCCTCCCTCCTCTCCCCTCTCTTTACAGGTGTGTCTGTGGCTCTTCTGTGGACCCCCCTCCCTCTGGCTTATTGGCTACTGGCTACAAACAAGTCTTGGAACAGGTTGGTGAATGGCTTCCACGTCTTTTGGAAGCCCACTTCTGAGCCCCGGATGGTCAATTTGATTTTCTCCATTTGGAGAAATCCCAACAGGTCGGAGAGCAGTCCACGGCTTTGGGTTGCGCTGCCAATTGTCAGCCGAGCAGGATTCTTGGGCGGGCCATTAGGAAGACAATGGCTAGGGCGTCGGCACCCTGCCCCATTAAGAGTTTTGGCTGGTCTGACACCCTGAAGACTGTTATTTTCGGGCATGGCTCCACCCTCATCCCTACAACCTTGGAAATCACCTCATAGAAAGTTGCCCAGAACCCAACAAGTCTGGAGAATGACCAGAACATGTGAACGTGGTTGGCCCGGCCTCCCTCGCACTTTTCACATTTGTCCTCCACCTCCGAGAAGAACCTATTCATTTGGGTTCTGGTTAAGTGTGCTCTGTGTACCACATTCTGTTGCATTAAGCTTAGCTCTGTGCAAGCAGAGGTGGAGTTGATCCTGTACAGTGCTTTGCTCCAGAGTCCCCACCTATTTCAAACCCTAGCTCTTCCTCCTATTTTTCTCTTGTCTCATCCAGTGGAGAGCATGCCTTTCCCAGTAGTTGCCCATACAGGTTCCGCAGTTTCCCTCCCTACGTTGTCTGCGTCCACTAGGTCCTCTAACAGCGATTGTTTCGGTGCTCGTGGGTATGTCTTTATTTCTCTACGTAGGAAGTTTTTAATTTGCATGCATTTTAGCTCGTTTCCCCTGGTCAGTTGTAACTTCTCGGTCAGTTCCTCAAGTACTGTCAGTCTGTTGTCTGTGTAGCAGTTCCTAACTGTCAGTGTCCCCCCCCTCTTGTCTCCACCTTTTGAAGGTGGCACCCATTCTGGCTGGTGCGAACATGTGTTTGTTGCAGATGGGGGCCTTGATGGACATTTTGGTTAAACCAAAGTGAATTCAAAGCTGGTTCCACAGCCGGAGTGTGGCTATTACCACTGGGCTCATTGAGTGCTTAGTCGGTGGGGATGGGAGCTCCCCGTGGCCAGAGCACGGAGGGATTTTTCAGTGCAGGAACTCTCCTCCATTCTTACCCATTCAGCTTCTGGTTTCTTTATCCATCCCTTTACTCTTTCCGTTGTTACTGCCCAGTGATAATATTGCATGTTTGGGTTCACCGGGAAGATTTCACTTTTGCTCAGGTTGAGTTTGTAGCCTGAGAAGGCTCCAAACTCTTTCAAGAGCGCCATGATTCTCTCCATGCTGCTTTGTGGGTCTGCAAAGTAAAGGAGCAAATCATCTGCATAGAACGAGACTCTGCTCTCGGTCTCCTCTCTGTGTCCCTTCCAGTTATTTGGCACTCTGAGCACGATCGCTGGTGGTTCGATCGACAGAGCAAACTGCAGCGGGGACAACGGGCATCCTTGCCTTGTGCCTCTGTGTAGCTGCAAGTCTTTAGAGTTGGTGGTGAGTCTGCGGGAGCGCTGTACAGGAGTTTCACCTGTTCTAAGCCCAAACTACTCCAATACCTCTATGAGGTACTTCTATTTGATTCTGTCGAAGGCCTTTTCTGTGCCCAGAGAGATGATCACCTCAGGTGTTCTCTCTCTGGATAGGATCACTATTACGTTCAGCAGGCACCTGATGTTTGACATTAGCTGTCCAACCATAACAAAAGCCCATCGAGACATCTGTCACCACTTCTGGTACGCAGTTCTCCAGTTGCCTGGCTAGGATTTTGGCCAGTATTGTCATGTCTAAATTGAGCAGCGAAATGGGTCTGGAGGACCTACATTTTGTTGGGTCTTTGTTCTTTTTGGGCATCAGTGAAATTGTGGCTTGTTCTAGTGTAGGCATAGGATGCCTCTCGCCAGTGAGTCCTTGAACATCTCCCGCAGGTGCGGGGCCAGTGTTGCACTGTTTTTGCAGAACTCCGCCGGGAATCCATCAGGTCCCAGCGCCTTCCTCGCCTGCATGGAGTTGATGTTCTCCATGACTTCTCCCAGTTCTAATGGTGCTTCCATCCCATGGTTTCCTATCTTCACCTATAACTAGCATGTCCAGTCAATTGAGGAACTGCTTCATCCTCTAGTCTCCTTAAGGGAGCCACGGAGGTATTCAGACCCCGGTAGAAGGTCTCAAATGCGTTGTTGACCTTTTCCGGCTCCACTACTAGTTTGTTCCTGCTGACTCTAATCTATGCTCTTAGCTCGTGGCTGCCTACTTTCTCAGCTGGTGAACCAGCAGGCCGCTGGCTTTGTCTCAGTGATCGTACACGGTTCCCTGTGCCTCGCGGATTTGGTGCACTGCTTTCGTCGTGGAGAGCAGGTCAAAGTCCATTTGTAGCTTTTTCCTCTCCGCCAGGAGCTCTTTCGGGGCCGTGGAGTATTGCCGGTCCACTTCCACTTTGGAGTCGACTAGCTGATGCCTAGCCACCCTCTCTTCCGTCTCTTTGTGCTTTGTAAGCAATAATTTCACCGCTGATCACGGTCTTCAGCGCCTCCCAGATCGTGGAGGGTGGGATCTCCCCGTTCCGGTTGTCAGTAATATGGCCTGTGATAGTTTCTCACAGAGGCGAGGAGGGCCATGTCCAACCTCCAAGGCGTGTGATGGCATGTCCCGTCTCTAACCTCACATCCATGTGATGTGGTGTGTGGTTGGAGATTCCGCTCTTACTACCCCTGGAAGCACCGATTTCCCCACTACAATTAAGTCAATCCAGTTCAGACGAGCATTACTTTGTTCTGCCGGGGACTCTCCTGTGCAGCTCACACCAGCAGATTCAGTTGAGAGATCCTGGCCTGTGTGTGTCTCTGGCTCTCTCTTTCTTATTACAAAATGATCCATCTTCAGTTCTTCACAGTCCTGTGGTTTGCTTGCTGGGAGCTACAAAATGGAGAAATCTCTCCTTCGTGATTTTGCGCCCAAAGTACGGACGTACAGATGCGTGATGTCAGTGTATGTGCCGGGCACGTGACCGGCTCTCTGCCGGGAAGACCCCTGTTGTGTTATGTACTCTGGGATAACACAGGCTGCAACTCGATGCAGCTGTGACCAAAAGATACTCCAGACTTTGAAGTAAGTTCAATGTGATTTTCTGAACCATTAGCACAGTTCGGAGTTCGACTCTCCTGCTAATCTCGCTATAGTAACTCAGTCTAACGAACCACTCTGCTCTAAGCCACGTGGTGGGTGTGATGCTTCTGATCTGCCCCTGTCCTACTCTCTTAAGTGTCGCCTGTGGAAAGAGACAGAGCATGTGTGCCTTGTCCTTATACATGGGTTGTGTAATGCCCCCTTGTGGTAGTGTCACCTCTGGGTGTCTTGACTGCCCATTGGTCATGTCCTATTCTGTGTGTTCATTAACTGTATGTCTGCACGTCATGACGTCTCTGGTGCTCCCTTTAGTGTTTACTTAGTCGTAGTGTATTTACATTAACCCATTGTGCATTTACAGTGATACATATCACCACAACCCATTAGTTCGTAATTAAAGGCCGATTGCGGCCGACAATCTCAACTTAGCAGTCAGTCGCTGCCGGCATTCTTAAAAGCCGGTCGTGGCCGTTGGGCACTTCTGCGATCGGGAATGCCACAACCAATTGCTCCATGACCCTTCCGGCACCCGCCTGCGACCCACCCGCGGGTTGTGACTCGCAATTTGAAAAACCCTGCTGTACACTAAGCCCCCCCATATGATAAGTCGGTGTCAATGGCGGGGATTTCCGCCATGGTCTTCTTTATAAATTCCCGTCCAGGGCACCACTGACCATAATGTATCGTCTCCCTTGGTCCGTAACCATCTTAGTCGCCGTAGACATTGACCTGTTATTTAGCAGTATGACTACCCCCTTAGTTCTCGTCCCGTAGCAACTATGGTAGGTCTGTCCCAGCCCTTTCTTACCCAGTCGGTCCTTCTCCCTCAGGTGCATCTTTTGGAGGAAGACTATGTCGGCTTTCATACTTTTCAGGTCTGCGAAATGCCGGATCTTTTCACTGGGTTGTTGAGTCCCCTGACGTTCCAGAGGACTATTCTGATGGTGGGTTTTGGTTCTCCCCCCCCCCCTCCTGTGGGATCAACCATACTTACCCTGTGAATGCACCCCTGCACTCCGGGGTTTCCCTTTGTTCGGGGGCCATCCAATATGGTTGGGGTCACCTGTCTCACCAGGAGGCTGGGTCCCTGTGCTCTGTGGTTTCCCTTTGCCCTAGGGCCACCCATTGTTTGGGGACCCTCCAAAGTGGCTACTTGTGGTGCCTTTTTGTTCCAGGTCGCCATGTGTGGCCTGTTGTAGCTAACCTAGAGTCCTTACCATCATTGTCCCTGTGTTTCCCCTATGATTCTGCCCCCCTTGTCTTCACCACCCCTCTCCTATTATTGTCCCCCACCACCACCTTTCCCCTATTTACCCCCCTAGCTGTTCCCCTATTGGTGTTGTGTACATCGCCCCCCCCCCCCCCCTTTCCGTTGCTAGGCCCTCACTTCTCTGTTCCCCTTCACTCATACATCCGGCCGGTAGCTTTCCCGCTACCGTGGTGGCCCCTCTCTGGGGTTGGTTATCCGCCTACTCTTCGCCCGCTATATAGTTTCCGCTCCTGCTATCCTCCTCACCCTTTCCTGTGTTCTGCTGCCCTTGTCCCTTTCTTACTACATTTTGGCTCTAGTATTCAGAGCGAGGCAGTGCAGTCCTGCGCAAAGTGTCTCTCAGGTCAGTTCAGTCCCTTCGGGTGATCTTTTCTTTGCCATTTCTTTCCCAGATTGTTTTCCTGAACAAATTTGTCCGCGTCCACAGGGGCCATGAAGTATGGCTCCCTGCCCTGGAATGTGACCCAGAGTTTGCTCGGGTACAGCATCCCAAACTTCACTTTGCTGTTGTACAGAGCCGCCTTCTATCTGTTGAACCCTGCTCAGCACTTAGCCAGGTCTGCCCCTATATCTTGGTACATCCTGATCTAGTGCCCTTCCCAATTGCAGGTCTTTGTTTGTCTGGCCCAGTGCAGGATTCTTTCCGGTCCTGGTACCGGTGCGTTTTGATGATTATCGCCCTCAACTGCTCTCCAGCTTTGGGTTTTGGCTGAAGCTGTCCCTTCCCATCAGGTTTCCCAACATCTGTGCCACATAGTTATTGGGGTCCCGGCCTCAGTTCCTTTCGGCAGGCCCGCTATCCTTCAGTTCTGACACCATAACCAGTTCTCCTGGTCCTCGATTTTCCCTTTTAGACTTCCCTGCGTCGCCACCAAGGTCGCTATTTCCATCTCTATAGTGGCGAGCCGGTCGCTCTGATCTGTTGAGGCCTTCCTAGTGCCTTCAAGGTGCTTCCCTGAGCCTCCAGTCGCCTCTGCCTTGTCCCGGGCCGCTTGCATGGTGGCCTGGGCCTCCACAACCACCACCTTGACCGCAGCTTGAATGCCGGTCTTTATTTCTTCCCTGACCTCCCTTAATTCCCTCGAGAGGAACTTCAACCATCTACCCTTTGGGGAGGGGGAGCCCCAGTGTGCGATTTGCTGGTCTCTCTTGTTCTAATGTGGCCAGCACTTTGTCGCCTTGTGTGAACGCCATCTCGATCGCTCGTTTCTCCTGGTTTCTGCCGCCTTTTGTTTCTTTATGGCCTCTGGAACTATTGTTGCTCGTCATCTTCTCTTGTGCTGTTGTTGTTTAGGGTGAGGGGATCCTTTTTCCCTGTTGTAGCTGGCTATTTTGAGTAAAAGTGCCTAAATTCTGGTTCTTAGGAGAGCCACCTGATGTGTGACTGCACAACAAATCCCCGTCACCGGAATTCACGACAACTGGGTTCTGATGAAAAGTCACTCGACTTGAGAAGGTCTTGCTTTTTTTGTTGTTGCTTTTTTGCCATTTATTTCAGATTTCCAGCAGCTGCAGTATTTGGATTATGTACTGTAACTAGGGTCATGGATGCAGAGTGTAAGGGGGAAAATATGATCCAGTGATCCAGGCTGGAAAGCCCATATACAGACACTGGATGGGGACATCATCAGGCACAGCTGCAATATCGCCCACTGCTAAATAACTTGATAACACATACTATTCATGCAATAGCAAAGTAGCAGAGTTCAATTAGTGCAGCAGGAACCAAAACCTAAATGGCTGGGGAGGGAAGAAAATTTGTCAGAAGATATTCAAGTGGCCGGTGCAAACCCGATGGACCGAATGGCCTCCTACTGCACTGTAAATTCTATGATGATTCTATGATTCCGAATGCAAGATTTTATAAAATGGTTATGTTAATGGTCTTGTGGTGTGTTCTTCTTCAACTAAAGGCAAAATGGAGAAGTGGGGAGGAGCATTTGACCTCCTACTAGTCCTTCCCAATGATAATCCTGTGTGACCAAGTTGCCTAGGAACTTGGGAGGGGGCAAGACAAGTCCTACTAAAACCCGAAAATGGCTGCAATTCACACCTGAACACAATGGAAATGCTTTCTGATTGCAGACTTACAGATTTATAGACCCTGGAGATAGGGGGCTGGATTCTCCGCCGGCGGTATGCTCCGTTTTGCAGGCAGTCTGGGGGTTTCCCAACAGCGTGGGGCTGCCCTACAATGGGAAACCCTATTGATTAGCCGGCATAACGGAGCATCCCGCCGGCGGGGTAAAACAGAAATGTGGCACGGCAGGACAGAGAATCGAGCCCAGGGTGCTCTCTGTCACTGACAAGACATAATAGGTGTTCATTTCTCTAGTTGAAGAGCTAGGGAAAGATGGAGATTTAAGGACACTGGAAGGTTCGCCCTGGTGGGGCCAGAATTCACTGGTATAGGCCATTCAGCTGGAAGTCGGTTTGCAAATTCTCAGAACACCGAGGGAAATTACTTGTGGCGGATATTGGATGGAGCGATCAGCACAACAGGAAGAAGCGTGCCTATTGGAAGCTGGGAGTGACTTTGGACTAGCTCTGTAAAGACTATCATTCTGTGGAGTGCAGTACAACGTACAAGCATCATGTGGGGTTTTCGGTCATGTTAGGAAGTTAAGAAAAATTTACCTTTTCTGTAGTTTAATATATTAGTTGCCTACCAAGTATTGTTTAGTCAATATTGATTTTAGTTTGTGACAGTAAAAGTCTTAAAATATGAAAACTTGTGTGATACTTTGAGTACATCACTGGGAATGGGAATTCAAATCTTTTTCTTAATTAGTTATCAGTCCCCAAGGTCAAAACACATGCCACAGTCCTGGGGTTAGGTGCAAAAAATAAAACCATGTTAACTGAAAAATCTGAACCTTTCATTTTGCTGTATACAATCTGTGTTTGCTACACCTAGTGCAACAGTTCACTCCTTGAAGGGGAAGCCAGAGGCTGTTAGTTCTGTTGTAGCATATCTGCTCACGATAATTAATTTCAAGAATTGCTTCTTTCGAATCTACAGATTAGTGAAGCATCTCGATCGAGTTACCTTTCAGCAGCAAGACTCCAGGAATCTGAGTATCAGTCGTAGCCTCAAGATTTCTATAACTCAAAGAATTAAATCAAAAGATGGAGCCATAAAATATTTAACAGCATGCCCGTAAATCCTTTCATAACTTTGTTGTAAACCTATATGTAAAATTTTCCTATTTCAAATATGTGGCATCCAATATGATTTACATATAATAGTCAACTTCTCACTGGAGGGAGTTTTGGTTCCAATAAAAGTTGCCAGGACGAGTTTGAATTACAATGAATTAGATTCAGAAGTCGCCAAAGGTGATTCTCCTTTCTTAAAAATTTGAGTTTGGTATTTTATGAGCGTAGCTTAATATGTAACAACTAGTGAAAAATGTGTGTTTGATTAACATTTTAACTCGTCTCCCAAAATATCACACGCACCCCGACTTAGATTTTTTTCCTCGATCCGACTTGTTAGCATGCTGAATGACATTCAACACACCATTAATAAAATAAAGACTTGCATTTCTGTAGATTATTCCTAAGTTAAAAGTACTTTTGAAGTGTGGCCACTGTTCTAATGTAGGAAATACTGCTGCCATTTTGCGCAACCTTGTCCACAAACAGCCAAGTGAAAAATGGACAAATAATTATTTTGATTTTCTTTTTTGAGGGATAAATATTGACCAGGACATCAGGGGAAACTTCCCTGCCATTCTTCCAAATACTGCTGTGATTTTTTAAGTTTTCCGGAGAGCGCAAATGGGGCTCCTGTTTAACCTCTCACCTGAAAGATGGGAGCTCCCACAGAATAGCACTCCCTCAGTAGTGTCAGCTGAGGCCTTGTGTTCAAGTTTCTGGAGTGGGACTTGAACAAACAACCTTCTCACTCAGTGACAAGAATGCTACCAACCAGGCCACAGCTAAAATTGCAAAGATGGGGCAGCACAGTGGCACAGTGGTTAGCACTGCAGTCTCACTGTGCCGAGGTTCCAGGTTCGATCCCGGCTCTGGGTCACTTTCCGTGTGGAGTTTACACATTTTCCCCCGTGTTTGCGTGGGTTTCGCCCCCACAACACAAAGATGTGCAGGGTAGGTGGATTGGACATGCTAAATTGTCCCTTAATTGGAAAAAATGAATTGGGTACTCTAAACTTACATTTTAAAAAAATTGCTAAGATGACACTTGAATCACAGTATTTTGCAGGAGGCCATTTGACCTATGGAGTCCATACCACCTGTGTAGAGCAATCCAATCAGACCCATTCCTCCACTTTATCGTGGTAGTCCTGCTAGTCTACTTCCCTTAAGTGGCCATTCAATTTCCTTTCAACATCATTCAATGTCTCCGCTTCCAATAAACTGGTGGGCAACGAATTCCAGGTCATTACCGCTTGCTGCTTAACAAAGTTTTTCTTCACATCCACCTGCATCTCTTGCCCAAAACCTTACATGTATTCCCTAACCCTTGTACTATTATCTCGCAAGAACTGTTAGTAGCAGCGCTGATGGTTTTTGGCTTCAATATTTTGACTAGCAATGAAATGAACTGCAGCAATGTAATGTTACATTAGCGGAGATCAGTGAATGGAAGGAACTGCACTAGAAATGTCTGTGTTATGTCACGACACCCTGGGCTATTGCATGGTTAATTTCAGCTCCACTCAACCCAAAGTCACAACAAAGATGAAACTAGATTTTATTTTAAATGCCCAAGGTCCTTGACCGAGCCTAATAAACTGCAGTCACCAGGTTTGTAACTTTAACACAAGTAACCTTTAATTATGTACAGTATTATAATTAAACTGACGGATAATGTAACTGACTACCTAATACCACTTTCCCAACACAGCCCCCCCCCCCCCACTTCTAGCAACCCCGACTCTCAACATACATAAAGATAAACATCACAGAAGGGAAAGGGTGGTTGAAAGGTAAAGAAAATATTAATACATTTAAAGGATATTTGATGCACTGGGATGATTTCCAGTTAATATCTTTCTGATGTTCAGGTTTTCAATTTGGTACTTCTTCCTTCGAAGTTTGAGATTGCTTCCTCTGTCAAAGATGGGCGGCACAGTGGTTAACACTGCTGCCTCACAGCACCAGGGACCCAAGTTTGATCCTAACTTTGGTGACTGTGTGGAGTTTGCACTTTCTGCCAGTGTCTGTGTGAGTTTCCTCCGGATGCTCCAGTTTCCTCCCACAGTCCAAAGATGTGCAGGTTAGGTGGATTGGCGATGCTAAATTGCCCCTTAGTGTCCAAAGATGTGCAGATTAGGTGGATTCACCATGATGAATGTGCAGGGAGATAGGGCAGGGGAGTGGGCCTCAGCAGAGTGCACTCAGGGCCAATGCTGACTCGATGGGTCAAATGACCTTCTGCACTGTAGGGATTCTATGGGTTATCTACTTTCTCTGTAGATTCATGATCATTTTACCTCGTTGTAATCCTTAGATACCCCTTCTGACAGGAAAGAAAAAACGTTCTGTGCCCATCCTGCCAGTTTATTTTACGTGGGAAATGTCCACTTTTCCTTCGGCCACTCCATTTGAGTTTCTATTTTAAAAGCCATGAAGAATGTCTCATCATCCTTTTCCTCAAAGTTTGGGAGGGCCTGTATAAACTTGAGCATATTCCAACTGGGTCCTGTCCTAGGATTAGGCTCCACTCTAGCTCTTGGCAGCTCTCCTTTAATTTCCACCATTTTAAGCTGGAACTCTCTCTCTCTCGCTTTTTCCTTTAATTCCAACTTCCTTATTTCATAATGCTCTTTCCTCCAATTCCATTTTTAAAAATTCCCTCTCATGCTCGAACTGCAATCACATTCTCTCCAGATCAGATTCCTCACCAGAAAGTGCTTCTGATGCTACACTTTCTGCACTACTTGCTCGTGGGCTCTCCTGTGTTTCTAACAGACCCAAGCATTCAACTGATACATTCTATATCTCTGCCTTCCTAGCCTTAACCTGCACCTCTACTTTTAATTCACTTGCCAATTTAATTAACTTGTCTTTTCCAAGTCCTTGTAAATAAACCAAAGACAAGTCCACCACCTGAAAAAACGCTTCAAGAGTTTGCAGAGTCATAGCATTTACAGTGCAGAATGAGGCCATTCGGCCCATCGAGTCTGCACCGGCTCTTGGAAAGAGCACCCTACCCAAGGTCAACACTTCCACCCTATCCCCATAACCCAGTAACCCCACCCAACACTAAGGGCAATTTTGGACACTAAGGACAATTTAGCATGGCCAATCCACCTAACGTGCACATCTTTGGACTGTGGGAGGAAACCGGAACACCCGGAGGAAACCCACGCACACATGGGGAGGATGTGCAGGCTCCACACAGACAGTGACCCAAGCCGGAATCGAACCTGGGACCCTGGAGCTGTGAAGCAATTATGCTAACCACAATGCTGCCGTGCTGCCCTACATCATCTTGTCATCTTGTAATAAATCTGGTACCGGTTTAATTTCTACTGTATCCCAAAAAGTCACTGTCGACTGTTCCAAAGATCACAGGACAGAGTCCCTGAATTATGTCATGACATCCTGGGCTAGTGCGCGGTCAATTCCAGCCTCACTCGACCCGAAGTCGCAACACAGTGAAATTAGATTTTATTTTAAATACCCAAGGTCCTTGGCTGAGCCCGATAAACTGCAGTCACCAAGTTTGTAACTTTAACAGAAGTAACCTTTCATTATGGACAGTATTATAATTAAACTGACAGAAAATGTAACTGATGATCTAACACCCTTTAGCTAACCGCCCCTCCTTTATAATTACCCCTACTCTCTATACATACACACACAGAGAGAAACAACAGTGGGGAAAGAATGGTTGAAAAGGCGAAATAATAAAATAGAAGGATAAAGTTTATTTGATGTACTGGGGTGGCTTCAAGTTAATGTCTTTCTGAAGTGCAGGTTTTCGTTTTGGGGTACTATTTCCATCTATGCTTGAGATGGTTTTCTCTGGCAAGGTTGCCTATTTTCTCTGTAGATTCAGGATCATTTCAAATTTACTGCAAAGATGTGCCAGGCACTCTCTAGTTTTAGAACAATAAAGTAGTTCTCTCACTTTAGTAAGCGAGAGAGAGAGAGAATGTTCTTTCGCCTTCCAATGTCTAAACACTTCTGCCAAGTTCCCTCTCAGGAAGCATCACTCATTGACCAATCACTGACTTTGTCAGGCAAAACACCGTCCCTGGTCAACCCTCCGAATGTCAGCCAGCCAATCGAACTGACTTCCTCCGGTGCCGAGGAGTCTGACCTCTCCTCCCAAAACAAGACGTGGGTACGCAATGTCCTGGCAAGCACTCTTCTGCTTCAGCTTGACTTTTCTGCTTAAAGACACATTTCAATTATGGGTCCACAGACCAACAATAATAAAAGAAATGTGAATAAAGGAAATAAACAGAAAGGACCCTTACAATTATTTGGTCTGGCACACAAGAGAATGGCTTTGCAGCCTGATCGGTAGATTCAGGGCGACGTGCCATTGATTGAAATCATGATGACTTACGAGCCTGAGACCAATTACAATCCCAGTCCAATAACTCTCAATCACGAAAGAGAAAACTGTCCATTAAATAATTTAATTTAGTGCTTGTTGAGTATCGTATTTCATTCTATTGGAAGATGCATAACATTGTTATTGTTTTAGCATTTTCAATCTAATGTGCTATTAACATGAAGAAAATACACAGCCACATTTTAATTGGAGGTTTTGTTTGAACTAGACATGTTGGAAAAGACCGACAATTCTGTACTTTCACTGGTGCAAGTCGAACTGAAATGGAGCTTTTCACGCGCTACATGAAAATTCTTCATGTTTAACGGAATGGTGATTTAACGCTGTGATTTATTCATATTTCCGGAACTTTCTTATAACAGAGCGTAGCAGCAGATCTGTAGTTTATTCACATTTCATATTTACCTTTAGCATACATCAAATTTTCATCTGGAAGGAAATTTCTTGGTGGACTTTATCAAATCTTAAAGCACAAATTTTAAATATCAACAATGGGGAGAACAAATTTCTTTCAATTAAGTTAATGGATAATTCCTACATTACACGAAGTTTAAAAGCATGGAAATATTCTATTCAATGCAGCTGGTCCACATTCCTTTTGATGCCCCATACAATCTCCCCACCCATTTCACGCAACCCTACCTATTTATTTCTTATCTACCTTCCTCGGAGATACATCTTTGCGATTTGCCTCAACTACTTCTTGTGAGAGCAGCCTCCGGGTAAAAATGCTTCTCCTGCATTCACTAATAGATTTATTGATAACCATCCTGTACTTACGGCCCTAATTTTAGGCTCCACATTAAATGGTAACATCTTTCCTCGGTCTACCCTGTCAAGCCCTTTTATAAATCTTAAAGACCTTCATCGGGTCAGCCCTCAGTCTTCCCTTTTATAGACAAAAGAGTCCCAGCCTGTTGAATCTTTCTGGATAAGTATAACCTGTCAATTCTGCTGTCATCACCATAAATCTTTTTTACACTTTTTCCAATGCACAGTATATTCTCTTCTAATATGGAGAGCAGAACTGTGCACAGTATCCCAAGTGTGGGCTAATCAAAATGTTATCCATGTTTAATATATAATTTCTGCTTTTAAGAACAGAAGATATAGGTGCAAGAGCAGACCACATGTCCCATTGAACCTGCTCCACTATTTAATACGATCATTGGTCTTGGGTTTCAACTCCATTTTCCCACCCACTCCCCAAATTCCCCGAGACCCCAACAATGTCTAACCCAGCCTTAAATGCATTCAACGATGGAGCAGCCCCCCTCTGGGATAGAAAATTACAAAAATTCACAACCTTTTGAATGAAGAAATTCCTCTACATCTCAGTCCCAAATGATCGGCCTCTTATTCTGAGACTGTGGCCCATGTTTCAGACTCCCCAACCAGCGGAAACAATCTCCCAGGGCCCATCCTATCAAGCACCTTCAGAATTTTGTAGGTTTCAATGAGATCACCTCTCATTCTCCTAAACCCCAGAGAGTACAAGTCCAATTTACTCAGCCTCTCATTTTTGAAAATGAATTTATGGAATGTGGGTGTCACAGTCCGGGCCAGCTTTTATTGTCCATCCCTTAATTACCCTTGAACTGAGCAGCCTGTCAGGCTATTTCAGTGGTGATTTTAAGAGTCATCCACGTTGCTGTGGGGTTGGGGTCACATGGAGGGCAGACCAGGTGAGGATGGCAGATTTCCTTCTTTAAAGTACATCATAGAACAACCCCCTTATCCCAGGAACCAACTTAGCGAACCTGCCTGTACTTCCTATGATGCAAGTGTATCCTTTTATAAATGTGGAGCCCAAAACGACACACTTAACTATATTATACTCCGTCTGCCATCTTGTTGCTCACCCACCTAACCTGTGTACATTTCTTTGCCGTCTCTGTGACTTCCCCACAGTTTCCATTCCACCTGGCTTGGTATCATCTGAATACCTAAATATATTACTGCCGTCTCTTCATCTAATTTGAATACTAAGTGTGGAAGTGAACCCTACACTTTTTTTTCCAAAATGGTTTTATCAACCGGTTTCGCTACTTTGTGATTTGTATGTTTCTTTTTTAAAATAAATTTAGAGAACCTAATTATATTTTTTTCCAATTAAGGGTCAATTTAACGTGGCCAATCCACCTAACTTGCACATCTTTGGGTTGTGGGGGCGACACCCACGCAAACATGGGGAGAATGTGCAAACTCCACATGGACAGTGACCCGGGGCTGGGATTCAAACCAGGGTCCTCAGCGCCGCAGTCCCAGTGCTAACCACTGCACCACATGCCACCCTGTGATTTGTATATTTCTAACCCCGAGATCCATTTACTCTTCAACCATATTTTGATTCTTATTTTCCAAGGAATACATGGCATCCTTATATTTCCTGCAAAAGTGTACCTCCTCACACTCATCCATATTGAAATTAATTTGCCAATTACACACACTGCATAAGGAAGTGCTAATTTACTTTATGTTTACATTTTAAATATAAGGTTAATAAATTACAGACATCAAGATATTTCATGTCTGACCAATTCTTCAATGAAAACATGGAGGATTAACAAAAGTCGTACAGTAGAAGTTGCATAAATGCTCTTGCAAAGACATTTGATAAAGTGCCACAGAATACACTTTTTAGCAACACTGAAGTTTGAGATTAAAGGGACAGTGAGAGCAGGGACTTTCCTTTGTGTTTCAATTTTTTCCCATACCCTGCCTCCATGACCTGATCCTGAGCTACATGGAGAGAACAATTAGGCCCTTTCCAGTCTGCCACGAATACTAAGAGGCAAATCATAAGTATTATCCAACCTTGTAGGTAATCCTCCTAATTGTTAAATTTTTCATGGTTCAATTCTTTTTGCAGCCAATGCATCTCATTTGCCACTCATTTTGTCAGGACTAGGTCTGATGGGGCTAAAATGGAAACAGACACATCACTATTGGGCACAGCTTATAACTAGAGCTTTGTTTCTGAGCATCTCCTATTGTAATGGCTTGCTCAATATTCTTGTATTATACAATAGCTTATCATAGTAAGGGGCTGCAATATGTTGGGCAAGCACTTATTTCTGGAACAAAGAACAAGAATAAGAAAGAAAATTACAGCACAGGAACTGGCCCTTCGGCCCTCCCAGCCTGCGCCGATCCAGATCCTTTATCTTTAACCATTCAAACTGACATAACTGAGGCAAAGGACTGCAGACCGCAAATCAAATAATCATTGGTGTGGGCTTGCACTAACTCAGAGTCAACTAATGAGTTTAAAATTGTTTTAACATCCATCTTAAATTCATTCTATTTCAGATACCATAGGTCATTTTACCCCAGTCCAGCTCTTCCACTTCAGTTTAGGTTGCAGGACAGGAGAGATTGACTGACAAAAGATTTCATGGAACAAAAAGGCAAAGGGAGTGGTAATGGCTGCAGTAAAGATACAAAGGCAAATACATGAAAAATGAGGTTAAGGGCAACACGGTGGTGCAGTGGGTTAGCCCTGCTGCCTTACGCCCCCGAGGTCCCAGGTTCGATCCCGACTCTGGGTCACTAGCCGTGTGGAGTTTGCACATTCTCCCCGTGTTTGCGTGGGTTTCGCCCCCAGAACCCAAAGATGTGTAGGCTAGGTGAATTGACCATGCTAAATTGCCCCTTAATTAGAAAAAATGAATTGGGTACTCTAAATTATATTTAAAAAAAATTAGGTTAAAATCAGCACATGCGAAAAAACAAAAAATATAACAAAGAGTTTATGGTTTGAAATTGTTTAACTCTACGTTGAGAGAAGGCTGTAAAGTGTCTAACCGAAAGATGAGGTGCTGTTCCTTAAGGCTGCATTGAGCTCCAATGGAACACTGCAGCAGGGAGCAGGCGGAGGACAGAGAAACACTGGTGGTAGGAAAGGGACAAAAAAAAAAGCAAAGCAACCTTACCACTCCTTAGTCATAGAATCTACAGTGCAGAAGGAGGCCATTCGGCCCATCGAGTCTGCACCGGCTCTTGGAAAGAGCACCCTATCCAAGCCCATACCTCCACCCTATCCCAATAACCCAGAAACCCCACCCAACAACTAAGGGCAATTTTGGACACTAAGGGAAATTTATCAATCCACTTAACCTGCACATCTTTGGACTGTGGGCGGAAACCGGAGCGCCCGGAGGAAACCCACGTACACACGGGGAGAACATGCAGACTCCGCACAGACAGTGACCCAAGCCTTGTTTCATGATAGTTTTATCATTTAATCTCCCTACCCTCAAACCTATCCCAGACTTTCCCTTTTGCTCCTCCTCCACCTTCCCCATTTCAATGGCATAATAATAATAATTGCTTATTGTCACAAGTAGGCTTCAGTGAAGTCACTGTGAAAAGTCCCTAGTCGCACCTGCTCGGGGAGGCCAGTACGGGAATTGAACCCGCGCTGCTGCCATGTTCTGCATTACAAGCCAGCTATTTAGCCCACTGTGCATAAAACCCATCATATTAATATCTTCCTTCAGTTCTGAAAGAGTCATATTCGACATGAAACAATAATTTTTTTTCTCTCGACAGCCATTGCCAGACCCGCTTACTATTTCCTACGCTTTGCTTTTATTATAGAATCTTAGTAGCTGTTTCACACTTCCCCCTTTTAAACACTACATTGAACTTGATAATTTTATGATTGTGATTAGATAAATGTTAATGCTCGGTTAGGTTGTTAACTAAATCTGCCTTATTATTAAATCTAATATTGCATGTCTCCTTGTTGGCTCGAGGATATATCCCAGAAAACTATCCCAGATGCACTCATGAAATTCACTACCTTTTTAACATGTACTGGTCTGCTTGTCTCAATCTACATGCAAGTCAAAATCCCTGGTCAAAACCACTCTGCGTTCATTAATTGCGTGTTTAAGATCTCCATTTATGCAATCTACCACTTCATACGGACTTACGGTGGCGGCCATGGTGTGAGTGGTCGTACACAGGGCAGCTCCTGCTCAAAGGCATAGGAAAGAGCTCTTTTTACCCGATACCCGAAAAGGTGTAGTTGAAGGCCAGAGGAGTAGTTTCCCCCAGGAGTGGTATGTCCGCTGGTTACCAAACCTGGCAGAAGGTGAGAGGCCTGGCCAAAGAGTTGGAGGAAACCGATGGCTCAGCAGTCGGTGTGAGGATGGCAGAGAGGAAAGGGCTGGTACAAAGTGGACAGTCCCAGATGGAGCAGTTGATGGCTTTCATTGAGGAGGAATTCTGCCAGCAGAGGAAAGAAATGTGGGAAGAGCGCTCGGAGGCATTCGAAGGAGCTATGGCACCGCTGAAGAGTTCGATGGAGCCGGTGGAGAAATGCTTGGAGGAGCAGAGGACGAACATTCGAGAGATCGAAGGAGTGATCTCGGACAACAGCGATGGCACTGGAGGTGGAGGTGGGGCTCTTAGCAGACATTTGCAAAACGTTGAGGGCAAAGGTGGAGGGGCAGGAGAATGCCTCGAGAAGGCAG
This sequence comes from Scyliorhinus torazame, assembly GCF_047496885.1. Classification (NCBI taxonomy): domain Eukaryota; kingdom Metazoa; phylum Chordata; class Chondrichthyes; order Carcharhiniformes; family Scyliorhinidae; genus Scyliorhinus; species Scyliorhinus torazame. The sequence goes on along the minus strand of NC_092708.1, from coordinate 207,931,081 downwards.
AATGAACCTGCGAATAGTGGGCCTACCCGAAGGAGTGGAAGGTCTGAGTACCACGAGGTACGTCTTGAAGATGCTGGCAGGGCTGGTGGCGGAGAGGGTGATAGATAAGGCCCCTGAAGTGGACAGAGCTGGGGAGTTGCTGCGGGCGGTGATCATGAGACTCCACAAATTTGGATAGAAAGATAAGATCTTGCGTTGTCCAGGGAGAAGCGCACCTGTGAATGGGAGGGAAACAAGGTCCGAATATATCAGGACACTGGAGCCGAGTTGGCGAAACGGCGGGCAGGGTTCAACAGGGCCAAGGCGGTGCTGTACCAGCGGCGGATCAGGTTCCGGGTGCTCTACCCGGCGAAACTATGGGTGACGTTTGAAGGCTGTGAATATTACTTCAAGATCCCAGAAGCAGCCGAGGACTTCATCAAGGAGCATAAACAGGGGGAGAACTGAGTGGACATTGTTTAGGAACCAGGGTGCTGGTATTTTGTAATGGTTGGGGATGCATTTTCAAGTGGGGGTAGGGATTGGGAGATTTTCCCTCCCTCCGGTTTGGAGGGGGCGTTTTTGGGTTTGCTGTTTACTATTGGGATTGTAAGGGGTGGTCGGGGTAAGATGTTTATGCGGGGATGGATGCTCCCATCCTCCCCCCACTTCCTGTTTCTCGGGCTGTTTGTGTTTAACGTTTGTTTGTTTGCTTTCGGGGGAGGTGACTTGGAGTTCAGAATGAGTCTCATGGTTGGGTGTGGAATGGTAAGGTCAGCAGGGAGCCTGCTTCCCTGAGCTGAGGAGTGGGGGGAATGGAGGTCATTGGGAGGAGCCTTTACGCAGGGCCTGCCACGCTATCAAGTAGTGCTGGTGAACGGAAGTGAGCTAGGAGAGAAGGCCAAGAGAGCTGGCCAGGGAGGGGGGTTGGCGTGACGTGGCAGGGGGTGAGGGATGACATGGTCAAGGGTGGAGAAGGGGGCCGTCTGGGATGGGCGAGGTATAGGGTGGAATTAATGGGGCTGGAGATAAGTGGGGAAGATGAAGAACGGTAGAGGGGAATGGAGGCGTAAGCCTCTGGTAAGGTTGGTAACGTGGAACGTTCGGGGACTTAATGGACCGGTTAAAAGATCTCGAGCGTTTGCATACCTCAGGAGCTTGAAAGCGGAGGTGGTCTTTCTTATTATTATTTCAGGAAACACGCCATGCGGGAAGGACCAGGTTAGGTTAAGGAAGGGGCAGATCGGGCAGGTTTTCCACTTGGGGTTTGATTCGAAATCGAGGAGTGGCAATTTTATTGAGCAAGAAAATGGGATTTGAGAGTGCGAAGGAGGTGAGGGATCCGGGTGGGAGATATGTGATTGTGAGTGGGGTATTGGAAGGGGAGCCAGTGGTGTTGGTAAATGTGTAAGCACCAAATTGGGCCGGTGTGGGTTTTATGAGGGGGTTACTGGCAGCAGTCCCGGAATTGGCCACGCACCAGTTGACCATGGGAGGAGATTTTAATTGTGTCCTAGAGCCGACAGTGGATAGGTCGAGCTTCAAGTCGATGGGTAGGGTACAAATGGCAATGAAGCTGGGTGGGTTTATGGAAGAGATGGGTATGGTGGATCCATGGGGAAAGTATCTCGTTCAAGGCTCGCGCGGATAGGAAATGGAGGGAGGAATATGACCGCCTAATGAGCGAGATAGTGGAGGTGGACAGGGAGTATTCGAGGCTGCCACCATGGAGGGATTGGCGAGGAGAAAACATTTCCAGGGGCAGTTTGACAGGCTGACAACAGGGAGGGCGGTAGGGCAACTACATAGGGCAAGAGGGGTGCAATATGAGTATGGGGAGAAGATGAGTTGCATGCTGGCGCACACAGTTGCGGAGACAGGCCGCGTCCGGGGAAATATTGAAGATACGGACGGGGGCTGGAGATGTGGAATCGAAGCCGGGGAAGATAAATGAGGCGTTCAGGGAGTATTACCAGGGACTTACAAGGCGGACCGGGGGGGGGGACATGGGATGGTTTCTGGACGAGCTGGAGTTTCTTCAGTTGGAGGAAGCAAAGAGGCAGGTGTTGGAGGAGCCCCTGGGGCTGAGGGAGGTACTGGATAGTATCAGGGGTATGAAATCGGGGAAGGCCCCGGCGCCGGATGGGTATCCGGCGGGATCTTATAAGGAGTTTGTGTCGGACTTGGCACCACATCTTTTGGGGGTGTTTAATGAAGCATTGGGGAAGGGGGAGCTGCCGGAGACGATGAAGGAGGCAGTGATTACGTTAATCCCAAAAAAGGGTAAGGACCCGATGGAATGTAGGTTGTATAGACCCATATCACTGTTGAACATGGATGTGAAAATATTGGCTAAGTTGTTGGCAGGGAGGATTGTGTCCCGGGGGTGGTTCCAGAGGATCAAACAGGCTTTGTGAAAGGCAGGCAGTTCGCGAGTAATAAAAGGTTGTTGAACGTAGTTATGAGTCGGGAGCCCTGGTACCAAAGGTAGTGGTGTCCATGGACGCGGAGAAGGCATTTGACTAGGTGGAGTGGCGGTACTTGTTTGAGGTTCTGGGAAAGTTTGGGCCGAGGTTTGTGGCATGGGTGCTGTTGCTGTATGTGGCACCAAGGGCGATTGTGAGGACGAATGATATGAGTTTGTGAAGCTTTGAATTACGCAGGGGTGCCCGCTGTTGCATTGTTGTTTGCGCTGGCCATAGAGCCCTTGGCGATGGCTCTTAGGTGGTCGGTGGAGTGGCAGAAGATTATGAGGGGACAAAGGGAACATCTATTGTTGTATGTTTCGGACCCGCTGGAGAGTAGGGGAAGGATCATGGGCCTGCTGGGGAGGTTTGGGAAGTTCTCAGGGTATAAGCTGAATGTAGGGAAAAGTGAGGTTTTGCCGGTGAATGAGCTTGGACAGTGAGCCAATTTAGGGGGGGATGCCATTTAAGGTGGTGAAGGATAGGTTCAGATATTTGGGGATTCAGGTAGCGAGGGAACGGTCAGGGCTCCATAAGTAGAAAGTAACAAAGCTGCTGGAGAAGGCTAGGGGGACCTTAAGAGGTGGGATACACTGCAGTTGACTTTGGCGGGGAGGGTCCAAGTGGCAAAAATGAACATTCTGCCGAAGTCCCTGTTTATTTTTCAGACACTCACGATCTTTATACCAAAGGCCTTTATTCGGAAACTGGACACGATTATTTCGGACTTTGTATGGGAGGGGAAGGTGCTGAGGGTCAGGAGGACCCTGCTACAGAGGCAGCAGGGGAGGGTTGGCGTTGCCGAACTTGCTTATTATTACTGAGCGGCGAATGTGGAAAAGGTGCGGCAATGGTGGAAAGTGGAAGGGGTAGAATGGGTTAGGGTAGGAGGAGGAATTTTGTGACGGCAGTGTTACCAATTGCGTCGAGTAGGTATTCAGAGAACCCGGTGGTGTGATCCACAGTGAAGATATGGAATCTGTTGAGGAGGCATTATAGGGTGGAAGGGATGTCGCTGTTAACACCGCTTTGTGCGAGAATCATGGGTTTGTGCCGGGGGGGGATGGATAGTGTATATAGGTGGTGGAGGGAAGTGGGGTTGGCCAAGGTGAGGGATCTGTATTTGGAGGAAGGGTTTGCCATTTTGGAGGAGCTAAAGGAGAGGGTAGAGCTGCCAAGGGGGAGTGAGTTCAGGTATCTGCAGGCTAGGGACTTTGCGCGAAAGATCTGGAGGGGTTCCCTAGGTTGCTGGGATACATCCTGCTGGAGTGACTGTAGCTTCCGGATATATATATATAAATAAATAAAGGTGGTTTGGGGAGCAGGGAGGCAAGCGGGTGGTAAAGATCAAAGTGGGAAAAAGTTGGGCAAACTGTATAGTTGATTGTTGGGAAGTATATTTCCCAGCATATTTATGTACCGCAACTTGTTTTTATACACATTTGTAATAAAATACATTTTTTTTTAAAAAAATCTACCACTTCATACCTGCCACTGGGGCCTATAGATAACACCCATTATAGTCTTAAATCTTTTCCATTTCTCAATACTATTCATAAAGCCTTCACTGTCTGCTTACCACCGATTATATCCTTTGTTAACACTGAAGTAAGTGATTTCATCCTTAATCACAAAGGATCCTACTCCTTCTTCTCCTCTACCATTTTCACAATCATTTCTCCAGACCTTATAGCCTAGTTTATTTAAATTCCAATCCTGACCATCCTGTAGCCTCATGTCAGTACCCTCCAAGTTGAATTTGCACTTGCAATTCATTCTATTTGTTTCATTGTGCTGTATAAAGTTTATGTTGGCCACACACCTCAACCTGGCCTTCAGCTGTAATGTTTTACTTGCATGTATCTCATCATTCTTCCATTCTAAATGAGTTCTATTTTTTAGTTTTTCCTTTATCCAATGTATCTAAAGCGCAATTTCTGACTTACTGTTACTCTACTCTCTTCCATTTTGCCTGCTTCTGAACTATTGTTAATTACAGTATTAATACTATTAATTAATTATAATGGTAAAAGGAAGTATTGTGTAACAACCACAGCAGTTAGCAATATGGTGGAAACAAGTCTGTCATACAGATTACATTTTGCATGTGACTTGGGAGAGGAAGCATAAAAATTGGAGGTAAAACCTATTTCCTGTCCACCACTTTAATGCAAATAACTATGCCAATGGAAGATGAAGTTCTACAGGGCAATCCACATGTCACACATTTCCTTCTTCCTTCCATTGTTACGGAAATCCATAATCCACAAAACTGGAACTTCTCAAACAAATAGAATTTACAGTGCAGAAGGAGGCCATTCGGCCCATCGAGTCTGCACCGGCTCTTGGAAAGAGCACCCTACCCAAGGTCAACACCTCCACCCTATCCCCACAACCCAGCAACCCCACCCAACACCAAGGGCAACCCTGGACACTAAGGGCAATTTATCATGGCCAATCCACCTAAACTGCACATCTTTGGGCTGTGGGAGGAAACCGGAGCACCCGGAGGAAACCCACGCACACACAGGGAGGATGCACAGACTCCGCACAGACAGTGACACAAGCCGGAACTGAACCTGGGATCCTGGAGCTGTGAAGCAATTGTGCTATCCACAATGCTACCGTGCTGCCCTAATGTACATATCATGTACGTGTTACAAAATAACAACAATTTTGAGGCAGTGATTAAAGTGTTTGAAATCATGGATGGCAGGGGAATGCCACGAGTGAAGAATCATAACTTTGGACATGGCTGTTCCGAAGGGACTAGTAATGTTAATGGTATTGCTGATAGTCCTCGGCATTGGATTGAAAAATATCAGAGGTACAAAGAATGGAAAAGGAGCAAGGAATAACAAGAGCAGTAAAGCGAGCTTGACTGAAGAAAGGATAATATATTGAGATAGAGAACAAGAAATAAGCAAAAATGTAAGAATTTGAGAAAGGGGAAGGAGTTAAGTTGAAAATGAGCAGATAGGACAGTTGGGACAGATGATAACGCGTGGATTATTAAATTAGAAGACAAAGGCCATGATCACCTCAGCAATTTATTAAATTAGGTGCATGGAAACGCATTTACCTCAGGCGCGAAGTTAGATTGCTGAGGGAAGCACTAACAGAAGAGGATGGTGCCGCATACAAGACAATGCACAAACTTATAGCCAATCATGGAGTTAACAAAAATAAGGTTATCTGAACGTATAGATGATGATTCGACCAAGATATCGTCAGTAAAGCTTGTGCCTAGTCTTGACTGTATCCTGTTTAATCGCACTGTCATATCAAAATAAAGGCAAGAAACAAGGACAAGTCTGCCTATCATTTTACCTGACTAATTTAACTTCATTTTATTTATCTCTGACCCTAATACAATATTAGTTTTCTTGGAATGTCCAGCATGCTATATCTTCCTCTACTACAAATGCTGATGCAAAGTAATTATTTAGCACGCCCATCGTTTCATTATTTTCCTTTTTATGTTGCTTTTAACTTACCTCTTTCCTAATATAGTTGTGTTTTGAACCTGAATTTGTTCTTTCATGAGTGAAAAATGTCTCCCCATTTTGATTCCTACTCTTAAGAGCTTTTTTAAATGAAATGAATTGGGTACTCTGAATTTTTTAAAAAAAATCAAACATTCAAAATCTTTCAGCTAACTTCCTTTCTGTCAAAGTCATTTGTCTTTGCAGCCTCAATGTTCAAACAAAACAATGGCTTTAGTTCGTCAACAGTGCTACACCAATGCAGAATCCTTTGCTTTTTCTGAATGACCGACAATCGGTTGATCAGTTTACCCGATCAAGCTAAATATTCAGCCAATCTCATTCCTTAATTTGCAATCTGACCTCTTGGGGCCCCAAATATCTCCCCCACTGGGTCTTCCAATTACTGCTACCAATCTACCTCCTGCAGTATGGCATGCAAGATATTCCCTCGTTTGGCACTAAACACTATACATGCCGCGATGGATTTGGCAAATTCTTTGTTGTTAATCCCTCACTTTTGTTCTTTTGTCCTTTCTTTCTAGACCAGTGAAATAAACGTTATTTGTTACTGAATTGTTAATAAATGGTAATAAATAGTAATAAATGATATTCTCACTGGCCTGGAAGGATTTGTAACTCACTCTAGGCTTTCCAACAGGTTTATGGCTCCAGTTATGTTCAATCATGCCTCTCGCTGCTGTCCCACAGGTACATTATCTTGATCTACCTCATCTATCCTGAGCAAACATTATTATTGAAAAGTAGCATCAACTACTATCTCCATAAATTCAACAGATTTAAAATTCATTATATAAACGTGGAAAGAACCTCCCTCTTCTTTCCATCATGCAGGAGCTGGGATTTTTTTCTGGTTGCAATAGAGATCACCTCTTGATTAAGGTAAAGACAGTTTAGTTTCATCAAGACCAGACTAGTTTGATCAACTGTGTGTGTGTATTTGGGGGGGGGGGGGGGGGGGTAGGGGGTACACAGGTGGATTTTGCCGGTACTTCCTCAATACTTGGGTATCAATCTATATTCTTTACAACATTTTTGTTCGAAATTTCCAAAATCTTTTAAGAAAATTAATGGAAATGACTCTCATTTCCATCTTTGTGTGTTCTTGTCCAGCTAAGCAACGAGTTAACATTTAGAATGCCTATTCAAAGGAGCATACCTGAGGTATTGAATTCACTGCAGTTCCCAGCTTTCAGCAGCTTTACCAACTTGTCAAGTTTATTCTTGCTGGCTGGTCGGAGCTCACTTCCCAGCAACACTGTAGGCCCTTCCCTTCGCTGGCTCGCAGTTACCTAATCGTTGGAAAGACAAGGAACAGGTTAGCCTGTTAGCCATCCTTAGGATTAAACAAGCTCATATACCATGGAACTGAGAACCAAGCATTCATAACGAATACACCATCAATTATACCTCCCAGATACCAACTTGAGAATGCAAAACACATGCTTGCACTAACATAAGTCTTCTCAGAGCAACGGAGCAGCCAATGAGTACTAAATACAACTACTCATAAGATGGACTGCAAACATTACAGTCCAGCTGCAACAATTATTACTCCTGGGTCAATAATACTGCTAATTGTGTTTTGAACAAAGTGATTGATTAGAAAATTAAGCTGCCCCAGATGGCTGACTGAGTAATCCCACAATGTGATATAGTTTTGAATCCAGGTCAGACCCCTGTTTATATGGTGTTATCTGATCCCAGTTAGCGTGCAATAACTAGGCTAGGGGCTGGTGAGGAGAATAAAAAACAAAACCAGCCAGTGTATCCATTAAAAACATAGAAACACTGAAAATATCAGCAAGAAAATAGGCCATGCGGCCCATTATATCTGTGGCAGCCGAATAAGAGCTATTATTTCCAGTTCCTGTGCCATTGGCTGGTAGGTTATGGCTCTTCAAGTGCATATCCAAATATTCTTTAAATTGCAATGAGAGTTTCTGCCTCTGTGCTTTCAGATAGAGTTCCAGACTCCCACCACCCAATGTTCCCTGTATGTTGCATGAATGTGTCCACGTGAGCCCTTTTAGGTTGTCAATCCAGAGATTCCAAGGAGCCAGGCACTTCAGCAAATCACCTGTGCAATCCAAAAATAAAATAAAGAGCTCAAGTCAATTGGGAACAAAGTCCCACAGCGAGCGTGTTTAGCCACATGTTTCCCGGCGTTCACAGCGCTGAGAAACACATAACTATTCAACACGACTCAGATTGTACAAGGGGCCTCAATGGAGAACACGCGGCCAAGGCTGCACATAGCCCCGTTTTGTACACTGAAGCGATCCCAACCTCCCCACGCCCCCCCCCCCCCAACCCCAAATGCACTATGGAAGGGGCCCCAGCCCCCGCCACGCAGGGCACTCCCAGCCTGATCGCACGCGTGCAGAAATGCAAATTTGATCCGGTGGCAGTGCCACTGCCAGCTGGGAATGCCATCTGGGCACTTTGGTAGTGCCAGGATAGCACCCAGCTAGCACTACCAGGGTTCCCAAGTGGCACCAGCACTGCCAGGGCACCACCCTTCCCAAAGGGGATGCAGATGGGGGCCTCCAATCCCCTGGGAGACCTCCACGAGTGCTGTTCCGTCTGGTCCCCCTTTGTAGGGACCAGTGTTGAAAAGCGCTTGCCCTACGTCTTCGAGGTGAAGGGAATGAATCCCAAAGCCTCTGGTACTTCAGGAATCTGCACATTGGAGTGAGGCTAGCTGTCTCGCTCGAATATGCAGCTTTACCAAAAAGTGATCCCGCCCACAATGGGAGGGATTTACATCGCAACGTCTCGCTAGATGGCATTGGATCTCACGAGGCCTGAGCCGGGAGATTTTGGGAGCGGGGTCTCACGGCTTTTATCGGCCACGCCGCACAGCTGCGAGCTGCCTTTTGGGCCTGGCGTGGCTATTGGAATGTGTCCAATGGATATGTTCCCACCATCCATTCCTATTTAATTCATTATCCAATATCAGTGCCGAAAGCATGTGGATTTGAGACATGAGATGGAGTTTGTCTCTGGCACCCATTCGGATTAAAAAGTCACTATCCGTGTTCATACAAAAATGGCCACTTGGGCAATGTGCTAAAAGTCTACCATTGTACATGGAACTGCATACCATTCAAATGGTGAAAATAAATTAGACAACATCAGTGCTGAAAGAAGCTAAAATTTGAATCTAAGTGTCCATTTAAAGGTTTATTCCATAGAATATTGCAGTAATAAAAGATGTCTTGATCGTTAAAGACAATTAATAACAATGAATAGGTCACAAGATACTAAACACTTCAACGCAAAAAGAATTGTATCTTATCTCAGAATACATACTGCAAAGCACTGCTCAGCAAATGGATCTTCAACTTTCGGGGAGTGTTGTAGAGCTGCAAACATTTCTTCAGAACTTGCATAGTCAACAGGCCGCAAACCAAAGATATTGCTGAAGAGACAATTTAAAGATGAACATTTCAGCAACTTGGTACGACAGATTTATTCCTAAAACACATGAAATGTGATCAGCCACAGTTTAATTGTTCATAGCTTTGGGAACCACATTTGATAATTCTGGATACTCAATTCTTTCAAAAAACATTCTGAGGGAAGACTGAAAAGACACATTCACCATCTCAGACATTAAGCACCGAAAGTGGAGAATTGGGCAGCTCAGTATTTTGTATAGTACCAATTTAACATTTGGAGGAAACAAAAATTTCCATAAAGTAAAACTGAATGATTATCCACAAATCCACAAGTCTTGATCTCACTGAGTGACCTTCTCCTGTTTCTGTGCCTCAGATTTATCACTGCAAAACGTGCTTTAAAAGAATTTGAGATATTTCTTTGATTATTTAAACAATTTTAAGATTGCCTCTTCTGATTCTTCCTCTGTACTCTAATATTGCAAGGCATACTCAAGAAATACTTGCACGAGAAGAGATGCTAGTCAGCAAACTCAAACCCCTATGTACACACAAGCCAAGGGGAACAAGATGGAGGATTTAACATATTTAAAAAAAGTCAATGGAGCAAATAATGGCGCTCAGGGTAGACAAATCTGCAGGGCCTAAAAGTTTCAATTCTTGGGTATTAAAAGGAACAGTTGGGAAATTCTAAATGTGTCAGTCACAATTTTCAATAGTGTTGTATTTGTGCACTGTATTGTTGGATTAGAAAATTGCAAATGTCACTCCATTACTCAAGACAAGTTTTAAGACCAAACTGGTTTCTGACTGGTTGATAGAAACTATGATTAACTGCATACACAACAACAGCGGACTGCCAAACCTTGACTGAAAAAAACCATAACTAAGATGACAAAGCTATTCCCATATTTTTCAGTCTTCTCATTGTGAACCAGTGATCGAAATGAGAATTTACAAAAGCATTAAAACCTCATTGGAAAAATGTATGCCCAGCACAAACAAGAAAATGTCACTGCAGGGTAAAAAGTCAAGATTATCTAAATCTAGTGCAAGTACAATTAATTTGGCACATAATAGATTTGGGAAAAGTTAGATCCTTCCTGCAGGCCCAGAATCTCTCCGCCTTTGCATGGTGCCCTGAGGTAGCTGCGATGGGGAAGAGACCATCGCGCAACTCTGTCTGGAATGTGCCTTTTCACAGGGGTCTGGAAAGAGCTGCAGTGGTTTCTGTTGAGGTTCATTGAACTGTTATATAAAATGCACGGTTACATATTTTATGAATGAAGTCGTCACAGAGATGATGCCTCCACTCGCAGGGTGAACACAAAAAGGAGCCATAAATAAGAAAGTCACGAATAAACCCAATAAAGAATTTAGGAGAAACTTTATTCAGTGGTTAGAATGTGTAACGTGCTACTCAGTGATTAGAATGTGGAATATGCTGCATAGTCGAAGCAAACAACATGGATGCTTTTAAGAGGAACACCAGTAAGGTTGGATGGAAAGGGGTGGGTAGAGGATCGTGTGGAGCATAGCTGCATAAAATGGGCCAGTTAAGCCAAGTGGTCAAACTCTTTGTAAAATCTAACTGCGACACTGGCCTCACACATGCTCCTAGATAGTATGCACTGTTGGCATAAATTTGTTGAACTGTTGTCGCCTTCCCAGTGACTAAAGAGGTTAAGCGCATGTATGGAAACTTTCTAAATGCAACACCAGGGGGGGGGGGGGGGGGGGGGGGGCGGGGGGGGGCGTTGTCAGGCATGGTTTCACACTTGACTGCACTCAGTGCAAACCCCAAGAAAATCTCCTGAGTTAGCCCCACACTTCTTCTGCTAAGTGTATTCTGGAATGAGATTGTCAACCTGATAACGGAAGAAAATTACAGGATTTGTAAGAATATACATCTGAAATCATTCTACGTTTTTGTAAAAAACCAGCTTGATAACTTGATTGAAATCTTACCTTTCTTCAGACATAAGAAATTCAGTAGATCTTATAATGGAACCTGGTTTAATTTTTGTTAAGTACCTCAAATACACAAAATCTTAAATTTATTAATGCTGGACACTTGGAGAACAAGCAGTTTGTTTCTTCTAGTTCATTTTGAAAGGAACCCAGTATATGACAGAAAAATTACTTATAATGAAAGTACCTATACAACATTGTCCATCGGCCTATAAATACAACAGTTTTGAATGAGTGCCAATTTTTCCAAAAGTAATTCAGCAGCTGGTGAAAGCGAGTCACATGTGATACCACGGGCATCAGTCATCATTAGGTTATCCGTTAAGTGGCATCCTAGTTATAAAGCCGAGAGGCTGAGTGTTGGGAAGTCTATGAAATGATGGATCACACAGCCAAGTCTATCAGGTGGCAGAATCTCTTTTTATCTAACAGGAATCACAGAGACGTGATCAGGAAAAGGATTTGGGGGCAGCACGGTGGCAATCACTGCTATCTCACGGCGCCAAGGACCCGGGTTTGATCCCGGTCACAGGCCATTGCTTGTGTGGAGTTTGCACATTCTCCTTGCGTCTGTGTGGGTCTCACCTCCACAATCCAAAAGAATGTGCACGGTAGGTCAATTGGCCACACTAAATTGCCCCTTAATTGCACAAAAAAGAATTGGATACTCTAAATTTATTTTAAAAAGGAAAAGGATTTCACCAGTCATGTTCCTCGCTCAAGTCCACTGGCCCGGATATCAATTGCAGCACCTCGATGGCATCTGATGTTAGCAAACTCAACATCGACTGGGAGTAGGACCAGATTTGTTCTGGCCTGTATGGTTTGGCAGCTCAATCACAGGCAATCTAACAATTGCTTGTTCAGTAAGAAATATTTAACCTTTCTTAGACCTTTAGCAATATGCGCCTTTGTGCGATTAAACCGTTAAAAATGTGAAGGATTAAGGATTATTTTTGGACTCTCTTCTTAATTTAGGGTAAAATTCAGGCATGAAGGAGGTTATGTGACCTGATTCGAGTACTGCCCAACAAGGACCTTGGATGCCTTGGTTATTAAAGTTTCAAGAGGGCCCCAAGTCGTATTATTGGGAGGAAGGCATAAAGTATTCACATCTGTGGACAATGGAAAAGGAATCTGTGATGCCCGTGGTTGACAGTTCGTCTCCAAGTCTCACAAGGAAGAAAACTGTCTATTTAATTTAAGATAGAACGGTGTTAGGAATTTTAAAAGATAGTTAATCAGCATTTCTACATGCATACAAGGTCCATACAATTTCTGGTCTTTGAGGGGAGAACAGGGCAGTGTAAGCCTAGTATTGGGTTACAGGATTTTTCATAAAATTTCCCTGAATCTTACAGGTAAGTTAGTCTGCAACGGTCTGAGAGTAAGAGAGCATAAAGAGATAAACAGCTAGTCCTGCACCTTAGGGGCAGCACGGTAGCACAGTGGAAGGATTCTGAACATTTTCCCTGTGTCTGCGTGGGTGTCCTCCGGGTGCTCCGATTTCCTCCCACAAGTCCCGAAAGACGTGCTATTAAGCAATTTGGATATTCTGAATTCTCCCTCTGTGTACCCGAACAGGCGCCGGAATGTGGCGACTAGGGGCTTTTCACAGTAACTTCATTGCAGTCTTAATGTCAGCTTACTTATGACAAAAAGGATTATTACCAATGCTCTGTATAACTAAAGCATAATCTCTCTACTTCTGTATTCAATTCCCTTCGCAATAAACAATAACATTCTATCAGCTTTCTAATTATTTAATCACCTGCTAACATTTTGCGATTCATGCACAAAGACACACCCAGATCCCTTTGCATCTCCGAACTTTGTAATCTCTCACCATTTAGATAATATGCTTCTTTTTTATTCTTCCTGCCAAAAAATGGAGAATTCCGCATTTTCCCACAATATATTTCATTTGCCAGATCTTAGCCCACTCAGTTGGGCTGGATTCACCGCAGCCCTGCGGCGAAATCGCATTTGGCGCGGGGGCGGCGAATCCACTTTTGAGCCAAAACCAGGCGCGGCCCCGGTCCGGCGATTCTCCAGGACCCGAGAATCGGCGTTTTTGTGAATTACTCCACGTGGCTGGGGGGGGGGGCATTGCCAGAGGACACCCAGCAATCCTCTGCTCCCGACCAGCCAAGTTCCCAACAGCATGAAACTAACATTCTATGGCCGGTCGGGACTCTCACGTGGCGGCAGCGGACTCAGTCCGCGGCCGCTCTGGTGGGGGGGGGGGGGGGGAAAAAAAAAAAATCGGGCACAGGAGGGGGGTGGGGGGCTTATGGGCGCCCGCGGTACAGATCGGGCGGGTCGGATGCAAGGGCGCGCGGCCGATCAGGGGTGGCCTACATCTTAATGCCGCCTCCGTGGTCGAAGCCCGCCATGGCGCTCACGCGGCCGCTGGAGGCCGCTGCCGTGCGCAGACTCGAAACCGGAAGTGCGGAGGCCCATATCTGCAGCTAAAGCTGCGTGAATCACCACTCCGGCGCCTGTTCGGGTACACAGAGGAAGAATTCAGAATGTCCAATTTACCTAACAAGCACGTCTTTCGGGACTTGTGGGAGGAAACTGGAGCACCGGAGAAAACCCACAAAGACAAAGGAAAAACTGGCAGACCCCGCACAGACAGTGATTCAAGCCGGAAATTGAACCTGAATCTAAGTACAATACATTCACTGGATCACCTTTATCTACAGCACATTATGTTTTTCAAAGAATACCAATAAATTGGTTAAACATGATTTCCCTTTCACAAACCATGTTGACTCTGCCTTGTTACCTTGAATTCATCTAAAGCCTTGCTATAACATCTTTAATAATAGTTTCTTAAATTTTTCCTGTGACAGATGTTAAGCTAAGCATGTAGTTTACTGCTTTCTGTCTCCCTCTCTTTTTGAATAAAGGAGCTACATTTTCCATTTTCAAATCTAATGCAGGCTTTCCTAAATCTAGGGAATTCTGGAAAATTAAAACCAATGCATCAAATATCTCACTAGCCATTTCTTTTCAGACCCTGGAATGAAGTCCATCAGGATCCGGCGACTTGTCAGCCTGCGTCCCCCAACAATTTGCTTTGTACTGTGAAATGGTACGAATTAAGTAATGGCATGATGGGAAAACTGGTCAATGGGAAGACTGGTCAAAAGGTTTGAGACAATACCAGATAGACTGAAACTACTCATTCCAGCTCCCCAGGCCCAGGTAAAGAATGCTGCCCTAACCATTTTCAAAGCTGTACGGCCATGGGCCAACTCTGCACAACTGGGCAACACGGTGGAATTGTGGATAGCACAATTGCTTCACAGCTCCAGGGTCCCAGGTTCGATTCCGGCTTGGGTCACTGTCTGTGCGGAGTCTGCACATCCTCCCCGTGTGCGCATGGGTTTCCTCCGGGTGCTCCGGTTTCCTCCCACAGTCCAAAGATGTGCAGGTTAGGTGGATTGGCCATGCTAAATTGTCCTTGGTGTCCAAAATTGCCCTTAGTGTTGGGTGGGGTTATTGGGTTATGGGGATAGGGTGGAGGTGTTGATCTTGGATGGGGTGCTCTTTCCAAGAGCCAGTGCAGACTCGATGGGCCGAATGGCCTCCTTCTGCACTGTAAATTCTATGAAATAACTTGAAGTCTGAAAAGATCAGCGAAGGTCGAGCCATTCCAAAACACCGGACCTCGGCAACTCCTGATAAAACTAACTCGTCATAACCCAGGGCCGTAGGAATTTAAAACAAAGATAGTTCAGGAAGAAACAAGTCTATTCTGACCTTTCAATGTTCCCTCCGAGGACTAAATAATGGTATGAGTGATATGACCAAACATGGTCTGGTCTTTGCTTCCATTTGTATTTCCGATTAAACTCCTGACCATACTGTTCTCATATAATCTTGATAAAGTTAATGTATAAATATTAACTTAATTCTCCGCAAAGCGCAGAACTTGTGACAGACTGAGCAGTTTTGTTGACTTCAAGTTGCAGCCATTACTGCAAGCAGTTGTTTTTGAAAATAAAGCTTGTTATTCTGACTTAACGAGTGTGTTGAATTTTTCTCTCACAGAAGCAAAAATATTGACTTCCACAGTACCAATTCCTTGGCGATTGTAATTTGCGAGTGTTCCTCCCTCCCTTTAATTTCCTGAGATTGCTTTTGTCATCTGTAGCGAAGACCGGTGCAAAAATACCCATTTGATTTTTCTGCCATTTCCTTATTTTCCATATTACTTCCCCAGACTCACATTCTTTTTTTAAAAAAATATATTTTATTGAAAATGTTTTCCCAAACAACAATTTTCCCCCTCTTACAAAGCAAACGCAACAATAATACAGAAATTTTTAACAATACACAAGTGACAAAACCCCATTATCTTTTGACCTAAACTAAACTAAAACCCCCACCTCCCCCCCCCCTTCCCCCTGGGTTGCTGCTGCTGGTCATCTGTCTTCCCTCTAACGTTCCCCTAGGTAGTCGAGAAATGGCTGCCACCGCTTGGTGAACCCTTGAGCCGATCCTCTCAGGGCAAACTTTATCTGCTCCAGTTTAATGAACCCCGCCATATCATTTACCCAGGCCTCCAGTCCGGGGGGTTTCGCCTCCTTCCACATGAGTAGGATCCTGCGCCGGGCTACTAGGGACGCAAAGGCCACAACGTCGGCCTCTTTCGCCTCCTGCACTCCCGGCTCTTCCGCAACTCCAAATAGAGCTAACCCCCAGCCTGGTTTGACCCGGGCCTTCACCACCTGCGAAATCACTCCCGTCACTCCCTTTCAATACCCTTCCTGTGCCGGGCACGCCCAAAACATATGTGCGTGGTTTGCCGGACTCCCGCCACGCCTCCCACATTTGTCCTCCACTCCAAAGAACCTGCTCAATCTTGCTCCTGTTATGTGCGCTCTATGTAGCACCTTAAATTGAATCAGGCTAAGCCTGGCGCATGAGGAAGAGGAATTTACCCTGCTTAGGGCATCAGCCCACATACCCTCCTCTAATTCTTCTTCCCACTTTCCTTTTAGTTCGCCCACCGACTCCTCCCCCTCTTCCCTCATCTCTCGGTAAATCTCTGACACCTTGCCCTCTCCGACCCACACCCCTGAAAGCACCCTGTCCTGTATCCCCTGTGTCGGGAGCAACGGAAATTCCCTCACCTGTTGTCTAGTAAACGCCCTCACCTGCATATATCTCAAGAAATTTCCCCGGGGCAACTTATACTTTTCCTCCAATGCTTCCAAGCTCGCAAAAGTCCCATCTATAAATAAATCTCCCACCCTCCTAATTCCCAACTGGTACCAGCTCTGAAATCCTCCATCCATTCTTCCTGGGGCGAACCTATGGTTGTTCCTGATTGGGGACCCCACCAGGGCTCCCCGCACCCCTCTCTGTCGCCTCCACTGTCCCCAAATATTCAATGTTGCCACCACCACCGGGTTCGTGGTAAACTTTATAGGTGAGAACGGTAGCGGCGCCGTCACCAGCGCCTCTAAACTCGTCCCTTTACAGGACTTTCTCTCCAGTCTTTTCCACGCCGCTCCCTCACCCTCCATCATCCATTTACGTATCATTGCCACATTGGCGGCCCAATAGTAATCGCCCAAGTTCGGTAGTGCCAATCCCCCTCTGTCCCTACTACGCTGAAGGAACCCCCTCCTTACTCTCGGAACTTTCCCTGCCCACACGAAGCTCGTGATGTTCCTGTCTATTTTATTAAAAAAGGTCTTGGTGATTAGTATAGGGAGACATTGAAGTACAAATAAGAACCTCGGGAGGACCATCATCTTAATTGCTTGCACCCTGCCCGCCAGCGATAGAGGCTGCATGTCCCACCTCTTGAAGTCCTCCTCCATTTGTTCTACCAGCCGTGTCAGATTAAGTCTGTGCAAGGTTCCCCAGCTCCTAGCGATCTGAATCCCCAGGTATCGGAAGTTTCTTTCCACTTTCCTTAGAGGCAAGCCTTCTATCTCTCTACTCTGGTCCCCTGGATGTATCACAAATAATAACCTCTATCATCCCCCCCGCTGGGTCCGACACGTATAATAGGTCATCCGCGTATAACGAGACTCGGTGTTCTTCTCCCCCTCTAATCACCCCTCTCCATTTCCTGGAGTCTCTCAACGCCATGGCCAGAGGTTCAATTGCCAACGCGAACAACAATGGAGACAGCGGGCATCCCGGTCTTGTTCCCCTATATAGTCGGAAATACTCCGATCCATGTCGGCCTGTAACTACGCTTGCCGTTGAAGCCCCATAATGAAGTCTAACCCAGCTAATAAACCCGTTCCCAAACCCAAACCTCCTTAACACTTCCCATAAATACTCCCACTCCACCCTATCAAATGCCTTCTCTGCGTCCATTGCCGCCACTATCTCTGCCTCCCCCTCCACTGGGGGCATCATTATCACCCCTAATAGTCGTCGCACGTTAACATTCAGTTGTCTCCCTTTTACGAACCCTGTCTAGTCTTCGTGCACCACCTCTGGGACACAGTCCTCTATCCTCGATGCCAGTACATTTGCCAACAATTTGGCGTCCACGTTCAATAATGAAATGGGTCTATAGGACCCGCACTGCAACGGATCTTTATCCCTCTTCAAAATTAACGATATCGTCGCCTCTGACATCGTCGGGGGTAGAGTCCCCCCCTTCCCTGGCCTCATTGAACGTCCTCACCATCAACGGGGCCAACATGTCCACATATTTTCTGTAATATTCCACCGGGAACCCGTCTGGTCCCGGGGCCTTCCCTGCTTGCATGCTTCCCAGTCCCTTAATAACCTCGTCCACCCCAATCGGTGCCCCCAGGCCCACCACCTCCTGCTCCTCCACTTTCGGGAACCTCAATTGGTCCAGGAACTGCCGCATCCCCTCCTTTCCCTCTGGTGGTTGAGACCTATACAGTTCCTCATAGAAGGTCTTGAACACCTTGTTTATCTTTCCTGCCCTTCGCACCGTGTCTCCCCTTTCGTCTCTAATTCCTCCTATCTCCCTCGCTGCTGCCCTCTTTCGCAATTGATGAGCCAACAGGCGACTAGCCTTTTCCCCATATTCATACCTCCTCCCCTGTGCCTTCCTCCACAGTACCTCCGCCTTTCTGGTGGTCAGAAGGTCAAACTCCGTCTGGAGTCGTCTCCTCTCCCTGTACAATTCCTCCTCCGGGGTCTCTGCAAATTCCCTATCCACCCATAAAATCTCCCCCAGTAATCTTTCCCTTTCCTTGGCCTCTGTTTTCCTTTTGTGGGCCCCAATGGAGATCAGCTCTCCTCTGACCACCGCTTTTAGTGCTTCCCATACCACTCCCACAGGGACCTCGCCGTCGTCATTGACCTCCAGGTGTCTCTCAATACACCCCCGCACTCTAGCACACACTCCCTCATCCGCCATCAGTCCCACATCTAATCGCCAGAGTGTTCTCTGCTCCCTTTCCTCTCCTAATTCCAGGTCCACCCAATGTGGGGCATGATCCGAAACCGCTATGGCTGAGTACTCAGCTTCTTCCACCCAAGAGATCAACGACCTTCCCAAAACAAAAAAATCTATCCGGGAGTACATTTTATGGGCATGGGAGAAGAAGGAAAACTCCCTAGCCCTAGGTCTAAGAAATCGCCATGGATCCACTCCCCCCATTTGGTCCATAAACCCCTTAAGTACCTTGGCCGCTGCCGGCCTTCTTCCGGTCCTTGAGCTGGATCTATCTAGCCCCGGGTCCAGCCCCGTATTAAATTCCCCTCCTAAAATCAAGATTCCTACCTCCAGGTCCGGTATACGCCCCAGCATCCGTCTCATAAATCTCGCATCGTCCCAGTTTGGGGCATATACATTAACCAACATGACCTCCATTCCCTCCAGCCTGCCACTCACCATTACATATCTACCTCCGCTATCTGCTACGATGTTCTTTGCTTCAAATGCTACCCGTTTCCCCACCAAAATGGCCACCCCTCTATTCTTTGCGTCCAGTCCTGAGTGGAACACCTGTCCCACCCATCCTTTCCTTAACCTAACTTGGTCCGCCACCTTTAGGTGCGTCTCTTGGAGCATAACCACGTCTGCCCTTAGTCCTTTCAAGTGCGCGAGCACTCGGGCCCTTTTTATCAGTCCGTTCAGGCCTCTCGCGTTCCATGTGATCAGCCTCACTAGGGGGCTACCTGCCCCCCTCCCATGTCGACTAGCCATTACCTTCTCTAGGCCAGTCCTATATCCCGCCTCCACGCTCCCGCTCACTCCCCCAGCGTCGCACACCATCCCCGCCCACCCACTCTTTAGCCATTTCCTTTTGGATTTCCGCAGCAGCAACCCAGTTGTCCACACCCCCCCCCCCCCCCCCCCCCCCCCGGCTAGATCGCTTTCTAGCAGGATTGCTCCCCCCATATTACTTCCGTAAGTCAGCTGACTTCAACTGACCCCGGCTACTCCTGCTCACTCCACGACCCCCCCGTGTGGGGAACTCCCATCCGCCTTGCACACACCCCACACCGGGTTGCGTCGTCAAAAAATTCCCCGTTGGGGCTCTTAAGAGAGCCCGAAGGTCCGTCGGAGCTGGAGCCGCCGAAACGTGCGGCTAGCTAGGCATCACCGCAACCGGAAGTCCCAGACTCACATTCTTTAAGACCAACACCCACTTTGTTAACTCTTCTTTTTTCAACACTGACAGAAACTCTACTGTCTTTATATTGCTAGCTGGCGTTCTCTCATACTTTAATTTTTCTATCCTCATTAATCTTTTAGTCATTCTTTGCTGTTCACAATGTCCAATCTTTTGACCTGCCACCATCTTTGCACAATTTTGATACTATCTATAATTTTTTTAACCATGGATGGAGGTTCCTCCCTTGAGATTTTTCTTCTTGTTGGAATGTATCTATACTATGCAATCTGAAATATACCCTTAAATGTCTGGCATTGCATCGCCATTGACCTTAACCTAATTTGCTAGTTCAATTTAGCCATCTCTGCTTTCGTGCCCTCATAATTGCCCTTATTTAAATTAACAAAATTAGTCATAGACCACTCTTCTCTCCCTCAAACAGAATGTAAAATACAATCATATTTTGAATTCTGCACCTTCACTGTGAGGTCATTAAGTAATCCCATCTTGTTGCATAATACCAGCTCCAGTGTAGCCTGCTCTTGGGTTGGTGCCAGAACGTGCTATTTGGAGAAACTATCCCAAAAACATTTTCTGAATTTATCACCTAGGCTAATCTGCAAATCTGATTTTTCCAGTCTACACAAAGATTAAAATCCACCATGATTATTGTCATATCTTTCTGACAAACTCCCATTATTCCTTCCTTTATATTCTGTTCTACCACGTGGCTACTATTCGGGGGCCTGGACACCAACTCCCACAAGTAACTTCTTACCTTTATATTTTCTATCCAAACCGCTTCTCCACTTATACATCCTGGTTTCCTGAACTTTTGGAATCCCTCTCTGTACCAATACCATGATTAGTTAACAGAGCCCCTCCTCCACCTTTTCCTAAATACCATATTCAGTATTCAATATTCAGGTCCCAATCTATGTCATCCTGCAGCCATGTCACTGTAATGGCTATCAAATCGTTCTTATGTTTTATTTCTATTTGCACCATCAGTTAATTTGTTTTGTTTTGAATGCTATGTGCATTCAGATACAGAGGGCACAATCTTCCGGCCTTGTTACATTCGTGCTCAAGCGTAAAGAGGCCACTGAATAGCGGGAGAGGCCAAAAACGAGAACCATGCCAGGTGCCAAACAGTTTGCGATGGAACCGGTCTGCTCCTACAGGCGAAATCGGAATCTTGCCGTAGTGTGGCGAGAAACCAATTATCATCACGTGGGCCAATTCCATACAATTAACGAGAGCCACCCCTATCCAATGGCGTCCCGTCATTCAGCGGCCTCCCCAGCAAGTGCTCACGTTGGCTCCGATTCCTTTGGAAAAACGTGAACTTGACGGAAGGGCTTCTGTGGGGAGCAGAGGAGGTGAGTAGCCACCTTTGCTCACAGGCAAAGAGCCCGGAGGTGCTGGGCTTGCTGCCCCTGTGTTCGGTGTGGGACCCACCGCTTGCTACACCATCATGCCAACCCCTGGATCGTGTGTACCCGTTCCAGGGCAACCCTTATCCTTGCCCGTCTGCCCCGGAACAGCCATAACCCCCACCGACTGCCGAGGCCTCTGGCCGTGCAGCTGAAGGCTATTGCTAATAAAGAATTGGCAATCGTGATTAAGTGAGCACTTCACACTTGCCAATTGTATTTGTGTGGGTGGGCGGGCCATATAGCATGTGGGAGTCATCACCTAGCATCCCAATCAGACCATAGTGTACCCGAACACTGCGGGAGGCAACACCACACATGCAACAGCCAATATCCGAACACCCAGGGGATGGGACACAGCTGCAACGACATGTCCACGGCCAGAGGGTGGGCGTGCCACAGGGAGGGGGCCAGCACCCAATCCGGATGATGTTGTGAGCGGGTGTCCGGGGTACAGGATCGGTCCCGATGAGGGGAGCCCCGCTACGGCCTTGGGTAGGTGGGGAGGGCGTTCTGGGTAGGGTGGTGTGGGTGGGAATCAATGGGGGAATGGAGTGCCCCGGGGTGGGAGCCACTGCTGTTTGTCGGTCTAACACACTCTCTTGATGACTTACAGATATTGAACGCTATGGCAGGGACGTTGGGCGCAGAAGATGGTGCTGGTGCCATGCAATGCAGCAGGCTCTTCAGATGCTCAAGGCAGCGGCCCATGTGCCAGACCTCGCCCCACACCCCGGGGACCTGACCACCCATCAGGCTAGGGATGGACCCAGAGGAGGAGACCTGAAACAACCCAGGGTGTACAGGCGCCGCAAGTCATTCGAACAAACGACGGACAGTGTGTGCCGCAGGAGGCTCCGTTTCAGCAAGGAGATGGTGCAGCATCTGTGCCATATCCTCGGCAGCTAGGCACCACATAGAGGAGGGCACCTGCTCCCGGTGGCCGTCAAGTTCACTGCAGCTCTGAATATTTATTCCACGGGATCATTCCAGGGCTCGAGTGGGGACCTGTGTGGTATTTCACAGGCCATAGCCTACAGGTGCATCTGGTTTCTCTGCCATCGCTGGGATGAGTCAGTCCAGGGAGTCATAGATGCCATGCAAGTTGCCTTGCGCTCAACATACTCCCTCAACATACAGCTCATGTGCGACCACCAGATGAAGATAGTGCACTTGTGTGCACGCTCCCGGGGAGTGTGCACGACAGCTACATCCTGGGGCCGTCGGTCATCCCTGCCCTCTTCGAGAAGCACCCCAGGATGGGCGGTTGGCCCTTAGGGAATATGGGATATCCGCAGAGGACCTGGCTAATGACGCCAGTACGGAGGTCAGAGACTGAAGCAGAGACCCGGTACAACGAGGCCCATGCAGCCACCCGGACTGCAACGGACTCCTCAAGATGCGGTTCTGATGCCTTGACCGCTCCAGACATGCACTCTAGTACACCGCCCGGAGGGTCGCCTGCTTTGCTGTGGTCTGCTATGCTCTCCAAAACCTTGCACAGTAGTGGGGCGACGAGCTGGAGGTTGGTGACGAGGACAACATGTGGCCACCTCGGAGAGGGGTGGGGATGAGGATGATGAGGAAGCGCTGGACCAGCAGGGTCTGGAGGACGAGGCTAGGGAGGAACCTGAGGTTGAGCCGGACGCTGCAGGACATGCAGCAGAGGTGAGGGTCCAGCAAGCCCGGAGGGCCAGGGAGGCCCTCATACTGGACTGATTCACCTAGGACGTAGCCTGGGCCATCGTCTCATCCTTACCCACCCATCACCCCCATTTCCCATCCTCCCCAGGGATATGTCACATCATCGGCACTGTCAGCGGGTCACTGTCGAGGGCAGGGAGGTGATGAGAACCCACAGAGAGCTGGGCGCTGGTGTTCCTCAATCTATGCCATAGTCTGACCAGTCTGTCCAAGAAGTGCTCACTCACACCCATCACCTGCACGTGGTGATGCAATGCAGAAGAAAGTGACAGAGGCTTCCGACTGGTTGTGCACAAGGGTGTTTATTTGTTCAATATATGTCCCCACTCTCCCAATGGTGCAGCACTGGTCACATTGCCCGAGCTGAATGCTGCCTCCACCTCGTCCCAGGCAGCACTGGCTGCCTTGTGGCTCACCCTCCGGGACACTCGTGGGAACAGGACCTCCCTCGTGGCCTGCACTGCATCCAGGGGCGTACCCAGGTCAGCATCCCCGAATCTTGGGGCCGGTCTCCTCCACGCCATTGTTGCGAGCTGGCTAGAGTTGGTTGAGCAAATGCAGCTCAAGGTGCTTCTCGACCTTGTTAGCGGGGGGCTGGTGAGCGTGGTCCCGGTGAGTCAGCTGGCGAGCCGA
Source organism: Scyliorhinus torazame (assembly GCF_047496885.1). Classification (NCBI taxonomy): domain Eukaryota; kingdom Metazoa; phylum Chordata; class Chondrichthyes; order Carcharhiniformes; family Scyliorhinidae; genus Scyliorhinus; species Scyliorhinus torazame. The sequence continues at coordinate 207,907,401 of NC_092708.1, read as the reverse complement.
CATTCGGGGCGAGAAGCCCGCGAAGCCTCATTAAGTGGACCAATTAATGTTGAATAGTGTTGCCAGCCTCGCTGGACTGAGCGCCGGGAAACTTGCAACAATTCCCGCTCGCCAGCACACTTGGAAATTTTTCTGGAAGATTGCACCCAGAGCCTTTTGTTTGTCCTTTTATTTTTGTAACGCCCAACCTATCTGCTGATTTACTCTTTGACGTTTACTCTGTCTCTTTCTGTCATGTCTGCTTTTCATTTCCCACATTAATGCCTTTCTCTCCTGTCTTGTCTTAAAACTTTGATTTACCACATCTTCCCAAATTTTATTCCTCGATCCCACTATTTAGTTTAAAATCCTCTCTACTTTCCGAGTTACACGGTTCACTAGAACACTGGTCCCAGCATGGTTCAGGTGCAGATCGCCTTCCACTTTCCCCAGTACCTCAAACTGGAACCCACTTCTCCCAGTCTTCGAGCCCGCATTCATTTCTCTACTTTTATTTACCCTATGCCAATTTGCACATGGCTCAGGTAATAATCCAGAGAGCATTACCGTTGAGATTCTTTTTAATTTAGCATTTAGTTCCTCATACTCTCTATGTAGAATTTCTTTCCTAGTCTTACCCAAGTTGTTGATATCTACCTGGACCATGGCGACCGGACCCTTCCCCTCCCACTGCAAGTTCCTTAGCCAAAGCAGATATCCCAAACCCTGGCAGCAAGCAGACAACAGTCTTCTGGATTTTCGCTCTTGGTTGCTGAGAACAGTGACTTTCTCTTGATTACACTGCCCCCTACATTTGTTTTTGCTCTGCCTGCAGGAATGGCTTCCTGTACCATGGTCAGTCTGCTCATCCACCCTGCAGACCTCTGTTTAGTCCACACAAGTTTTAAGCACATCAAACTGGTTTGACAATTGCAAGGTCTGAGGCTCCGAAACTAGTGTCTGCTGGATCCATTTATCTGCCTCACTCATGTCACACCCTTCTGTCCTTCAGCGCTGAGCAAAACAGAAGAACCTATTCTAAGAAGTGTAACCATCTTCTGGTCCAGGTGTTCAGGTATTTCTCCTCCCCCCTGATGTTGCAGTGTCTGCAGTCTGTAGAGAAAAGGCTGGCCCTTTCAGTCACCACACAAAATGCAGGTGGAAACTTGCACTCAAATTGAAAAGTTCAAGTTTCTGAGGATTTAAGTGAGACTGAAAAATTCGACTAACTTGGTTAGAAGAAAGAATTTTCAATTCGCCCCTCATTGTTAAAGGAAGTTCTGTGGCGAGGAGTTATCTAGTTGGAAAGGAAACTGGCCTTCAGGAGCTTAGAAAAGCTTTGTACCGGTTCCTGGAGGATTGAGTGTCCACTTAAGGGACAGTGTAAAGTATAATTGTGGAGGTGGACTTTTCAGTCATTTTAAAAGTGAAATCAGCAAGCCTTTCCTGTGATTTAGAGTATACACTGCCCAATGAAATAGTGTTTAGTCAATGTTACTTTTAGTTTGTTTGTTACAGTAAAACTCTTAAACTTGAAATCTTGTCATGTGATTCTTCCAGTCAGTCACTGGAAATTCAGATATCTTTCTAAAAGTTAACAGTCTCTTTGGGGATCATAACAAGTGCAAAATCTTTCATCAGAATTCTGCTACATTTCAAACACCCAATTACAACTTGAATTGCACTTGATCCTCCCATGACCCCAATGTCCACCAAGAAAGCTGGGTTCATTATCTCAGCACAAAGAGAACCACAGGGGAGAAGCCATGTCCTACATCACCGGGCCACAGGGTGTCAGCACACCAGCATACTTCTCACGCTGGACTGGTTCCATTTTGAGATTTATTTTTAAGATCAATTTTGTTCCATGTGGGACTTGAACTGATTCACAAATGTGCAAGGGAGTGGTACACAAATGAAAGACCTTTGCAATTACATTTCTAAACAGTGTGCTCAGATCCTCTCCATCACAATTTAAAAATGCAATGTCCCTCATTGTGTAGTATATCTACACACCACAACAGACCCAGGCAGCATGCAGGTCTACTCAAGGCTATGCCAATGCTAACAACTTACCTTCCCACCCTTTTTCCATTTACAGTGTCAGCTAGTGAAATGAAAATGAAATGAAATGAAAATCGCTTATTGTCACAAGTAGGTTTCAAATGAAGTTACTGTGAAAAGCCCATAGTCACCACATTCAGGCGTCTGTTCGGAGAGGCTGGTACGGGAATTGAACTGTGCCGCTGGCATGCCTTGGTTTGCTTTAAAAGCTAGCTCTTTAGCCCTGTGCTAAACCAGCCCCTAGTGAGGAGGTATGTTCCATTGTCTAGCATTAATGTACACACCTTCATAAGTACACATTTCAAAAAAAAAACTTACATCTGGTACTAGCAATCTGTCAATGCTTTTGAAGTTTTCCTTTTAAAAATTAATTGGGTTAACAGCTTTCCTAATTTCATGGAATGACACTCGTTAGCTTGAAGATCTCTGATCCAAGCTAACAGATATAAATAGCGATAACGTATAATTACATACATTATTTCCAATTTGTTTCTCTGTATCAAAGTGCAGTCTGGTTTTGGAAATCACACATATTATGTATGGTTCTTTCAAGAGAAAAAGAATCTACATCAAACATCCATATGTAACAGTTGGTTTGTATGCTTCTCAAGAGTGAATTATTAGAAACCTCTGCTGTCACATTTTTTGGAGGGGATTGGTATTTGAAGCTGAGTGAAATCTTTGCCTGAGGTGACCTTTTCTGTGACAAATGCAAGGCAGATTTTCATCAAATCATACAGCACAGGAGGCGGCCATTTGGCCCATTGTGTAATTTCTTCGAAAGAGCTATTCAATTAGTTCCACTCCACTGCTCTTTCCCCATAGCCATGCATTAAAAAAAAAATGTCAAGCCACATTTCCTTTTTGACAGTTACTAATGAATCCACTAACGCCATAATTTCAGGCAGTGCATTCAGGAACATAACTCCCCATGTAAAATATTCTCCAAATGTTCCTCTGCTTCTTTTGTTCTTCCAATCTTTGGCCATGACTAGAAAGAGCACTTTTAGCTATATATCATCATAGTGAAGAGCAAGTCACACGGTGAAAATAACAAGAGCAATTTGTATCACTCATCTGTGCAATCTTCCAACCAGATAACAGCTGAAAAGTCCTACTGCACACATGGTGAATAGCAAATATGCAGTTTAATGTCTTCAAGAATGGTGGCTGTGGCAGGACTTGAGACCAAGAAATCAGGTCAATGCACTCTTAGGTTTCATATGGTGAATTCATATCTCAAACCCTTACATTTAACATACATTAGTGGAAATCCTAAAAGGTTGGTTTGAAGGATGAGGGAAATCAGAGAATAGAATCTCTATAGTGCGGAAGGAGGCCAGTTGGCTCATCGACCCTTCGAAAGAGCACTCTACCCTGGTCCACTCCCCCATCCATCCTGCCCTATCCTCATAACCTAATCAGCACATCCCTAGACACTAAGGGGCAATTTAGAGTGGCCAATCTACCTATGTTGTTGGCAAAGCCACATTCATTGCCTATTCTTAGGCTAATTCAGAAGCAATTAGTAATAATTTGCATAGTATCTGACGAGTTGCATGGAGGCCAGACCTGGTTTCCTTTCCTGAAGGATATAAGTGGTTTCTTACAACACAGAAGCAACTTTCATGGTTACTCTCGCCCTCAAATTAGCTGATCTGTTGAACTCAATTTCACAATTTATCCTAGGGGGATTTTGGTCACAAACCTGGTCACAAGCACTGCCAAACTACCATATCACAAAAGGCTTAATGTCTCATTGAACCTCTCAGGTCAACACTGCCCTGACTTCCATCTCTGATCTCTGAGCAATTTGATGGGCTCTGCTGAGGGAGCTGGAAAGCTACAGTTGGCCTCAGCTTCTTTCATTACCGGGATTGGACTATAATGAACATTGACCGCAACCTGGCAAACATAGCAGTGTGGGCTATTTTATAATTGTTTGAATGAGGGTTAACTTTAATCAAGGTTATTTTCAGAAGCATTTCCACATTGCTCCAGCCCTGGCTTTTTGAAAAACTACTCACTCATCAAATTACTTCACTACTAAAACTGATTAGGATTACAGGTTTTATATTAATCCATACGCAAGCCACAGCATCCTGAGTTTTTGGTCCCAGACTCCTGCCACGGTCAACATCCTTGAAGACATTAAACAATATCATTGCTATTCACTGTATGTGCAGTGTGACTTTTTAAGGGCTCACTGGGGACCTGTGAATTTGACCTCCGCTCAGCTGAGATGGAAAAGTGCTAATGGTCTAATTAACAGTAGCCTTCACTGTCATGTGCTTGCACTACAGCTATAAATTGACTACAGTCTATTGAACAAGGTTAAACAGAAGGTTTGGCTTAAGTATACCTGCAAATATATATGAAAAAATACTCATTTAATAGCGAAATTTCAATCAATGCTATTAAAACAATATTGTGGAAAAGGGTGTTTTGAAACTGAACAAAAATGCAACAAGGTTACATGCTTTAACAGTGGAACTATAAACAACTGGGTATTTACTATACTTGTGCTTCAGTATCTGGAACTGCCTAGGGCTACAAAGTTAAAGTTCCAAAACGCCATCATTTGCGATGGGTTCAGAGGGAACTGATTGTTGAGAATAAATCCTGCAGGGATTTCTTCTAGTGCCTCATGCATAAGAAAGTATAACTCCTCACCATATTTGTCAGAACATCCCAAAGCGTTTCACACATAAATTGCTTTGTAATCCTGTAACTTGCTATCCAGGTGATTGTGACACCTATTTTGTGCTCAGGTAAAGCCCCAAATACAGAAATGTGGTGAATGGATACCAAATCTATTTTTGGAGTTGTCAGATAAAGGATGCTGACTGGGCCACTGGGAGAACTCGCTACCGTTCATCAGGCAGTGAAGCTTTCACGTCTCATCTCTCGGGCAGGACAAGGACTGACAAAAAAGAACCCAATACAGCCCTGGTGTGAAAGTTTGAAATCACAAACCTAACTGAGGATCTCTCCTCGTTATTTTGAGGAGATTACAACTACAGCTTTTGTTTACTACATGAACCCTAATCCTCAGCGAAGCTTATTTGGAAACAGCAAAGACCAATACTGAGCAAACAAATTCAAGGGGTGTTTTCACTTTTCTAACAATACCAAGCACAAACTGTGATAAATACCCAGTTGTTTGTGGTTCCATTGCTAACCCGCATTAACAACACATTTTTACTGAATTTCAAAATACCCCATTCCAACATTTCCCTCTGACAGAATTGATTGCTGCTCAACTGTGAGGTGTCAGCGAATATATTCATGAAACCCTTAGGCTGAGCCTCAAGAAATAGGAAGGGGTAGGCTCCAATATTTCTTGCAAAGATTTTCTACATTCTTAAACAGAACACAAAACAAGTGGTCTGAACTGCAATAAGAGTCTCTGCAGAGCAACATGTGACATTTTGCGGAATCAAATTTTCCCTTGGCAGGAAATGTTTATCCCCTGCAGCTCTGAGATCAGTTCTAGCAGAGCTGGATCGAGATAGGGAGCAAAAAAAAATAATTGTCATAAAATATTCTCCGATGATGGCTTTTACTCTGTCTGAATAAGTTTCTCCGCAAATTGAAATTCCAGTAAGGAAGGAAAAAGTTGGCCGCACTATAAATATGGAACACTTTCCCAATGGAAATGGAAGGCAGTGATTCATAGATCAGCCCTGCATGCTTCTTGATCTGGGCCACGAGTGCTGCTGCATTCAGAATTTTATAACCTCCAAATTTCTGAAGCCTTGTGAAATTCTGGGTGGTTATGTACAAGGTGAATGAAGTATTTGATTTAGAAGCTAAAGCCTGCAAATGAACTCGAGGCAGATTTTAAATTTAGCTATAGGGCACTTGGGACTATATACAAATGACAGAGAAATGCTTTCTGTGCTTTGAAGAACCAGCATGAGGACCGGCAGATTACATTATACAAGGAGTAGAAAGAAGGATGGCATACAATAAAATAGGCGCCCTACCTGTTACCTCAAATCAGACAACACAATATTTGCTTGTTTATAATGCATGCAAAGATAAAAAATTTAAAAAACATTAATTTAAAATAATTTTTAAATAAAAACAGCATACCATTAGGACTGAGCATTTTCACAGTGGAATCAGCATTTGTCATACCAGAGAGACCAGTGATACTTAGGGCAGGATTTTCCAGCTGTTCCAGCCAACAGTATCTTTCAGTCTCGCCAACACAGACCACTCACCATGGGTTGACAAACAGTGGGACCCGAAGATCCTGTTTCTGGCCAATAACGGGCCACCTTCGCCCACACAAAACATGTTGTGAAGGGCTGGATCCCGCTCTTAAGAGTTTGTTACCATTTCACAGCATGTGTGTGTGTTTCATAACACTTCCACAACCTCATGGCTTGTAATACGCTCTGAAATACTTTTTAAGGTCACAGCTGTAACGTAGGAAACACAATAGTCTATGTACATCAAAATCCTGCAAACAAATGAATGAGCATATAATCTGTTAGCGATGATGGTTGAGGGATAAATATTGACCAGGACACAAGGAGAGCTTCCAAACTCTAGACTAGTGTCGGGGGATCCTTTATATCCACGTGAGAAAGCAGTCAGGACCTCCACTTAAATACTGCACCTGAAAGCTGACACCATGAACAATATAGCACTCCCTCAATTACTGCACAGAATATCAGCCTAGATTATAGTCTCTGAGGTGGTAGAACATCGGAGTGGGACTTGAACCTATCACCACCTGATTGAGGAGTAAGAGAGATATCACTGAAATATTGTGCTGACTATTGCTTGGGATGAGAATATTGCATCCATATTTGGTTTTACATTTTTAGAACAATCATTTCTGATGACAGCATTAAGAAACTAGCGTATCGTTGATTTGGACTTCGATTTGAGAAGAAAGCAATTGGTAACTAATAAAAAGGAAACAAAATAGCAAGTAATGTATCGTTTGAGCTAAATTCATTGTGCCAGATTCAGACACCTAATGAAATCCCACAAAACCTATTTTCGTAGCTGAAGTGTGGACTTGCACTAAATACAACAAATAGGAAGACTGTAGAAAGGCACTTGCCATTCACAGGGGAAATAAGAGGAAAGCAAGCATTGCTTCAGGGTATGGCAAGAATAGCCAGAGGCAAGATAGGTAGCTGCAAAGATTTTGAAGCAATGAACGTGTTGGAAGTTACAAGTGGGAATTACAAGATTGAATTGATCAACTACATTTTTAGAGATAAAAGAAAATGTCTGATGTGCCAGTCATGATATTTTTTTCTTCTTCTGGCATAATAAAGTCTGGTTTGAAAACACTTTTTTTAGAAACTTAAAATCAGGCAATCAGTTTTTGTCTAAATTGAGTCCTGTGAAATGACAAGGAAATCTAGTTGCAAATAGTCACCAATGCTTTAACCATAATAATTGCTATGAACACTCAAAAATAAAATCATACAGTGCTGCTTGCATACATATTGGAGGTAGGACTCATGGCAACACCAAGTTCTGCTGAGCTTCTTAATGAGTTTTACACAACTGCCATGCTTCATTGATTAGATTACTAATATGCCATGGCTTGAAATTCCGACATACGCTTTTCATTCAAATTTATTATAACAGTTAAAACTTATTAAATGACTCATGCGGTTTGCTGGCTATGATTATAATAATTAATTTAACACTGTTTCACGTAGCTGAAAGCCCCTCAACAGCTAATGAACAGAGATTTGGCACATTACCAAATGCTTCATGCCTTCCACTTAGATTAAATGTAATTGTTTAAAGCATAGCAAGGCATCACGGGAATTGCAGCTCATCTGCTACTGTCTAACGACTCAGAACTCTGTACACATCATAAACGCACTCACTCGAGGCACTTGAAGAAACATTTAACAGCTCTCTCCTTGTGATGTGGCTGCTTGCTTCTTCACCCCCACCCCCGTCCCGCTCCAGGCCAGCAATGGTGATTAACATTTGTAGGCAGCTGCCCAGTGCCTGTTTACTGTGTCAAACTAGCACAGAAACCACTGCTCCGTTACAATGGAAAATTGTGAATGCTGTAAATGTGGACATATGTACATGGATCTGTCAGCTTCTGAAAAAGAACCAGAATACACATTTTGAATGCACACTGCTCCACGCACACTCTGCACCACCCCAAGCTTATTGTTTTTAGAAACTGTGACATATTTTCTGCTTTTGTGCAAAATCCATATGGCATTCTGGATTGCCAAGAAGTAAGGAGATTTGAGATTATTGGGTTGATTGTTTTCTCTAATAAAGTACATTTTCTAACAAACACCTCTTGAGAATAATAAATTTGTTGGCTTAATTAGCATTCATTTTTTAAATGGTGAACCATATTATTGCTTGGAGACAGATGGCTGAGCATTTGTTATTCCTACAGCAATGTTCGAACTAAAGGGAATTAAAACACCACTAAATACTCCACATACCTGGGAACCAATGACCTGAATAGAATTCAATCTCCTCAAATGTTTGGGCAGCATCTGGTCCCTGATGGTTTTGTACTGGAAGGCAATGATTACACTTTGATGAATGCACTGTGCTGCACAATGGGGCAGAAAACCAGGCAGCATTTGTATTCGACTATTTACAAAAAAAACTTATCTGCAATTAGATTAAAAGGACCAATGTCCTTTTTTACTCAGTGAGGGAAAAGCCAAATCAGAATTGTTTGCAGGAGTTAGTGCAACTCAGAACTGCTGTATTTTTGTGCATTCCTAAATGGTCTGCTGCCGTGTGGAATAGGGAAACACAGTCCTTGAGGCCAAAGCAAAGTGTAAGATTTATTTTTGTCTCTGCAGACCATAAAAGCTGCCGGCAAATTATTGATTTAATGAAGCTTTAAAAAAGTGAAGCAGATATCTAAATAAGAACAGAATAACCAGCCAATAAATCCACACAGCATTTGTAAGATCTCTCCAGTTTTCCACATCTTCTCACTTTCATCTTCCACAAGATACCATCAACAATAATCAGTGTGGCATATCGGGTACCATCCTGGTGGACAGCTGAGTGTGAAATCTTGCGCAGATCCCCACACCCGGGGATGTGATCCCAATGAAAAAAATGCCAGCACAGATTATAGCGTCATTTCCACTGCTCCCCAGAGCAGTTGAAGATAAGAGGTGCAGTCTTTGCTTCGCCTAGTTAGCTGGGTAACTCGTGACCCTCCTCAATTGCTCTGACGCAGTTGGGATTCTTCTTCAATTCAATTTTTAAAAATTAATTTACGGGATGTGGGCACCGCTGGCTAGGCCAGCATTTATTGCCCATCACTAGTTGCCCTTCAGAAGGTGGCGGCGAGCTGCCTTCTTGAACCGCTGCAGTCCCTGAGGTGTTGGTATACCCACAGTGCTGTTAGAGAGAGAGTTCCAGGATTTTGCTCCAGCGACAGTGAAGGAATGGTGATATATTTCCAAGTCAGGGTGGTGAGTGACTTGGATGGGAACCTCCAGGTGATGGGGTTCCCAGGTATATGCTGCTCTTGTCCTTCTAGATAGTAGTGTCATGGGTTTGGAAGGTGCTATCTAAGGAACCTTGGCAAGTTACTGCAGTGCATCTTGTAGATGGTACTCATGGCTGCTACGGTTAGTCAGTGGTGGCGGGTTTGAATGTTTGTTTGTGGAAGGAGGAGCAATCAAGCGGGCTGCTTTGTCCTGGATGGTGTTGAGCTTCTTAAGTGTTGTTAGAGCTGCACTCATCCAGGCAAGTGGAGAGTATTCCATTACACTTGTGCCTTGTAGATGGTGAACAGGCTTTGGGGGGGGGTCAAGAGGGGAGTTACTTGCTGTTTTTTTTAAAAATCGTCAGTTTGGATATTCTTCAACAGCAGGTCCTGCGCTTAATGCAGGGGTTCCCAAACTGTGGGGTCATGAGCTCAGAGACAGCCATGGCAGGCTTGGAGCTTGGGACTGAATTTTGACAGCTGCGAGGTCATTTGAAATCTCAATGTTTTTCTCTGTTGATTGCTGTGGCCCTATTGCCTGTTTTTTTGAGGCTGATTGTTGCAACCACAGCCTGTAAAAGGTGAGATTTCACTTTTTTCTGCGGTTTACACCAGCCCGGCAAACGCTGAACAATCCTCAAAGTCCTTCCCAATTTTCACTCAAACTGAGGCATTAAAATGGGATCAAATCAGGAAAATGTTTGGGAAGCACCAGCCTAACACAGGGCGACAAAAGTTGCATTTATGTAGTGCCTTGCACAAGTTCAGGATTTTCAAAGTATTTTACACCAGCGAAGTGCTTTTGAAGCATATTCACAGTTGTAATATAGGAAATTCTGCCGCCAATTTGTGCACAGCAAACTTCCACAAACAGCAATGTGATAATGATCAGATCATTTGTTTGTAGTGATGTTGATTGAGATATAAAGATTGGCCCAAGACTTGACATGGGATCTTTAATATCCTCCTGATGGACAGACAGGTGCCTTGGCTTAATGCTGCATTTGAAACACAGCATTGCCAATAGTGCAGTACTCCCTCAATGCCAGACTGGGGCTTTGGTCTAGATTTTGTTATCAAGTCCCAGGAGCAGCAGCGAACTTCTGAATCAAGAGGCATGAGCCCTATCCATCAGCCACATCTGACAAGGACTGGATGGTGATAAACCTCAGCAATGATATTGCACCACCATAGGCAGGTTCCAATGCAGGGAACATACAGATTAAAGCCTTAGTGCATGAAGGAAAAAGCATATAAAGTGGCAAAGATTAGTGGGAGACTAGAGGACTGGGAAATATTTAGGGGGCAACAGAAAGCTACTAAAACAGCTATAAAGAGTAAGATAGATTTCCTCCGGGTGCTCCGGTTTCCTCCCACAGTCCAAAGATGCGCAGGTTAGGTGGGATTGGCCATGATAAATTGCCCTTAGTGTCCAAAATTACCCTTAGTGTTGGGTGGAGGTGTTGACCTTGGGTAGGGCGCTCTTTCCAAGAGCTGGTGCAGACTCGATGGGCCGAATGGCCTCCTTCTGCACTGTAAATTCTATGATGATTGCTAGAGGGATGGAGTTTAAGACTAGAGAGGTTATGCTGCAATTGTTTAAGGTGTTAGTGAGGCCACACCTGGAGTATTGTGTTCAGTTTTGGCCGCCTTACCTGAGAAAGGACGTACTGGCGCTGGAGGGTGTGCAGAGGAGATTCTCTAGGTTAATCCCAGAGCTGAAGGGGTTGGATTACGAGGAGAGGTTGAGTAGACTGGGACTGTACTCGTTGGAATTTAGAAGGTTGAGGGGGAATCTTATAGAAACATATAAAATTATGAAAGGAATAGATAGGATAGATGGGGGCAGGATCTTTCCACTGGCGGGTGAAAGCAGAACTAGGGGGCATAGCCTCAAAATAAGGGGAAGTAGATTTAGGACTGAGTTTAGGAGGAACTTCTTCACCCAAAGAGTTGTGAATCTATGGAATTCTTTGCCCAGTGAATCAGTTGAGGCTCCTTCATTAAATGTTTTTAAGATAAAGATAGATAGTTTTTTTGAAGAATAAAGGGATTAAGGGTTATGGTGTTTGGGCTGGAAAGTGGAGCTGAGTCCACAAAAGATCAGCCATGATCTCATTGAATGGCGGAGCAGGCTTGAGGGGCCAGATGGCCTACTCCTGCTCCTAGTTCTGATGTTCTTATGCACAGATTTGGGTCAAAATGCTGGAACCCCAATTGTAACAGCACTGTGTGTGTACCTACACCATACGGAATGCAGCGATTCAAGAATGCAGCTCACTACCACCTTCTCGAGGGCAATTAGGGATAGGCAATAAATGCTAGCCAGCGTTGCCCACATCCTGTGAATGGATTAAAAAACTACAAGGAACCAAAAATCACTGTGGGCTCTTAAGATATTACAGGATCATGAAAGGCAAGACAGTGGCATTGATTCAGAGTCACACCATGCATTAACTAAACATATTGGCAGATTCAAAGTAGAAGAAAAAGTGGAATCGACAACTTTGAGCTACATCAAGCATTGGCTGTGAAACCATAATAAAGAAAATAAACGAGTAAAATAGTATGCAAGCCATATAATCAGCTGCCCTGTTAGTACACTCTAGCACTCAATTTCCTCGAGCTATTGTTTCCATGGCACTGGTCACAAATATTTGGAGATTTACATGCTAGAAGTTCAGATCTTTCTTTACACCTGCTTTCGTACTTTGCCTGAAGGGTATATACATGTTCAGTATTTGTATTACCCACAAGCATAAAAAGGGTGCTGATAGTGGCACATAAAGAGATTAGAATGTGTGATTGGCAAACAATTCCACAGATCTGTTTTTCCCTCACCATCATCTGCTTCCCCCCCACCCCACTTGGGCCATGTTTCCTGTTACCATTTAACACACTGTTCACCTTTGCTTGCCATTAACACATTCTAATCTCTTTAAATGCCACTATCAGCACCCTTCTTACCCTTAATCATCCCTATTTACATTCCTTTCGTCTTTCTGTCCACAACATCTGTCAATCTCCACCTTTCACTGGCCCCCTCCCCACTCCACGCCCTCCCTACTACAATATAAATCTGACTCTATTTCCAATTCTCTCCAGCTTTGACAAAGTAATCCAGACTCAAAACGTTAGCTCCCTTCTCTCTCCACAGATGCTGCCAGGTCTGCTGCGATTGTCCAGTATTTTCTGTTTTTGTTGAATAATACTACAATTTTGCTACGTTAAACATCTGTCAATCACAAACCCAACTATTAATGTGTTTCCCTAATTCATTGATGACTTCTTCAAAATATACAATCAAAATAGTAAGATAGGATCTCCTAGTTTTAAAGCCATGTCGGGTGAACCCGATATATCCTTTACCTCTGCCATCCCTCACGATTCTCTAAAACACTTTTCCTACTATAGACATCAACTAATGTGCCTTTGGATAGCTCCATCAGTTTTATCGGCATTTTTTAAAAAGATATGAACGACATTAGCTGATCCTTCTGGTCAAAGAGAATAGTTCAGACTCCAGTGAGCTGTTAACAATATGGCTCAGGCATCAGCACAACATATGTCCCATCTCCCTGTGGACCCTCAAGTGGATATCATCCAACTGGCTGCCCTACCTATTTTAAGGCGCTGCTGCTATCTAAAACTTTTTTTAAAGTTCCCATTGAATTCTGACAGTCAAAACAGTGAACACCAATCAACGCAAGGTATTCATTTTGTATCTTCGCCATACCCTGCAAATACTCTGCAGTCTTTTAGATGAGTTATTAACCCTAGGCTCGATAGCTGCCCCCTCAGGTGAATGTAAAGTATCTTTCAAGGCTACTGGAAGAAGTAGGCAGCCTCAGCGCTTTGCACCGTCAACCTGACATAACTCCTCCAGTCATGTTCTATGCTTCCTCCAATTCCTTATAAAACAAAGCAGTAAACTTTATAGCTTACATTTAAAAATAACTGGGGGTGAAATTGTATAATTTTCCAAAATTCTGTGGATAGCAAAATTGTAAAAACGTTGGAGGGTGGCAAATGTGCCTCCTCTCTTCAGTAAAGGCAACAGGATGAATTTAGAACATGTGAGTTCTTCCGCTTGCATTAAACTATTAGAGTTCAGTATACATAATGAAATTACTAAGCATTTGGAAAATAGAACAGCAAAAGGAGTCGGCTATACCACGAGCCTCCTCCAGCAAACTAACCAGCAGTGGTCAGCAGCAGGATTTCTAAAAGACAGATCATACATGGCCAGCCATCAAGAATTGTTTGAAGATATAACAGAGGATATGGAAAATTAAGTGAACTTGATTCACATGAATTTTTTAAAGTATTCAATAAGAACCCAATGACAAAGATAATAGCATACTGAATTAAGGGACAATGCAGTCACATGGATAGAATAGAAAGAGAAAAAGGATGGAGGCAACTTTACAATTTTTTGACTGAAAAAATAATTGAACCTGGTACTCAACTGGAGTATTTTTCACAATAACAGAAAATACTGGACAATCTCAGCAGGTCTGACAACTTTGCTGGAGAGAGAAAGGAGCTAACATTTCAAGTCTGGATGACTCTTTGTCAAAGATAAAGAGCACTGGAAATAGGATCAGATCTATGCTGTTGTGAGGGGAGCTTGGAGCAGTGGGGCTGGATAGAGGACCAGTGATCGGTGGAGATTGACAAGATGTTGTGGACAGAAAGACAAAGGTAATGTAAATGGTAGGGATAATGACCAAGAAAGGTGCTGATAATGCTACATTCAGAGATCAGAATACGTTAATGGCAGAGCAAAGGTTAGCAGTGGATCAAATGACAACCTGGAACACGGAACAAATGGCCCAAGTGGGGCAGAGGAGAAGGGGGACAATGGTGAGGGGAAAACAGATCGGTGGAAGACAGGATAATGAATTGATAGAAATAAAAATGGGGACTTCCGGCGGCGGCCATGGTGTGAGTGGTTCCACATTTGGTAGCTCTCACTTGTGGAGGTGTGTTTGAGCCTTTTGCCCGATTAACGGGCGGATGTTTTAATGGAAAAAGGTGCAGGAGTGGTGGAGGAAGAGTTTATTCCACCGGTGGATGGATTCGTGGACCAGATGTGGTTTTAGGCGAAAGGAGCTGTCAGAGCGAGAAAGATTTCCTGCGACACAGGGGAAGGGATCGGCCCTACCACCTCAGTGGTCTATGGAGCAGCTGGTGGATTTCTTGAACGAGTCGTTCACCCAGCAGAGAAAGGAGTCTCTGGAGGATCTGGTGAGGACGGTGGATCTGCTTAAGGAGGGGATCTACTGCATGGAGCTGAGGCTGGAGACTGGAAACTAGGCGATCCAGTGGGTGGAGGAGATAGTGGGGGAGCACGAGGAGTAGCTTACTTTGCTGGCGGCCGAAAATGGGGTGTTGCAAGATACCTAGAAGCGGCTTCAGGAGGAGGAGGAAGATCTGGAGTACAGGTCCCCGGAGACAGAACCTGAAGATTGTGGGGTTGCCAGAGGGCAATGAGGGACTGGACTTTGGCTCATATGTAGCCAATATGTTGGAGCAGTTGCTGGGCGAGGCGGTCTTCGAACAACCCCTGGAGGTGGACCGGGCGCACAGGGTGCTGGTGAGGAAGCCGCAGGGTAACATGCTGCCGAGGACAATGATGGTACGGTTGCACCGGTTCCTTGATAAGGAACGGATCCTGATGTGGGCCAGGCAGACGAGGCAATGTACCTGGGAGGGCAGCAAACTTCAAGTATACTAAGATCAGGCTGCGGAGCTGGTCAAGGGGAGAGTGGGCTTTAACAGACTGAACACTGCCCTCTTTAAGAAGGGGGTGAAGTTCAGGATGCTGTACCTGGCCTGCCTCTGGGTGACCTACAATGGTCGGGAACATTCTTTTGGGACACCGGAGGAAGCGATGGAGTTTGAGAGAGACAATGGCTGGAGAAGGAGGACATTGCACATTGGAGGTGTTTGGGGAGATTAGTTCTCCCTGTCCCCTTGTCCGGGGAGGTTGGGGTTTTCTTTCTTCTTCCCCTGGGCGGGGGCGGGGGGTTGTTGGGGGGAGGGTTGTGGGTGAGTGCATTGGACTCTGTTTTTTCTCTGGGGGACATTGTCCTTTGTTCTTCTGTGGCGGTGTGTTCTTTCTTTCTGTCTTTGATTGTTGATATTGTTGTATGCACCAAGAATCAGCAGGTGGTAGAATTCTAGGCGCCATGGGCGGGGGCTGCCAGGTTAGCTGGACAGGCTAGTTCACGGAAGCGCAGTGGGAGTGAGCAGGTGGGGAGGGGCTCTTGAAACATGGTATGATGGGGTTGATGACGGTGGACATCAGAGGGTGGGCCTGATAGGGTGCGGGACGCAAGCTGGAGGCTGGCCCAAGAGGGGCAGTGGTTGATCGGGGGGATGGAGGTCCCCAAACAGGCTGAAAGGGTTGAATGGGCTGGCCAAATTGTGGCCGTGCATTTGAGGAGCTTAAAGGCAGATGTGGCATTCTTGCAGGAAACACACCTGAAGGGATCAAACTAGGCTCAGGAAAGGGTGGGTAGGGCAGGTCTTTCATTCAGGATTGGATTTGAAGACAAGGGGGTTAGCGTGTGAAGTGGGGAACATAGTAGCAGACACATGGGGCAGGTTCGTTATGGTGAGTGGGAAATTGGAGCGGATGCTAGTGGTACTGGTGAACATTTATGCACCAAACTGGGACAATGTAGAGTTTATGAGGTGGGTGCTGGGGAAGATCCCGGACCTGGACTCTCACTCGTTGATAATGGGGGAGGATTTTAACACAATTCTTGAGTCGGAATTGGATTGGTTGAGTCCGAGTTCGGCGAGTGCATCTGCGGTGGCGAGGGAATTGAAAGAGTTTATGGAGCGGATGGGAGGAATGGACCCGTGGAGGTTTAGGAGGCCGAGGAATTTTCATTTTTCTCCCATGTACATGGGGTGTACTCCTGGATTGACTATTTTGTGATGGACAAGACGTTGTTGGCAGGAGTGGTCAGTTCGGAGTGCTCGGCGATTGTGGTTTCGGACCACGCGCCGCATTGGGTGGACTTGCAGGGTGAATCGGGAAGGGGGGGGTCAACGCCCGCAATAGAGGTTGGATGTGGGGCTGTTGGCAGATGAGGAGGTTTGTGAGCGGGTGAGGGCTGCTATTCTGGGGTATGTGGAGCTCAATGACACGGGTGAGGCCTCGCCCACCGTGCTATGGGAGGCACTGAAGGCAATGGTGAGGGGTGGGACTTTATTTCAATACAGGCGCATAGAGACAAGATGGAGCTGGAGAGTTAGTGGAAGGGATTCTGCAGGTGGAGGCCCTGGAGACGGGAGCAACAGAAACTTCAGATGGAGTTTGGACTGATATCCACAGGTAAGACGGTCGGGCAGTTGAGGGCGGCTGGGGGTGGGGGGGGGGCGGCGGCGTCTATGAATACGGGAAAAAGGCGAGGAGGATGTTGGCACATCAATTGAGGAAGCAGGAGACGGCAAGAGAGATCGAGAAAGGCGAAGAATAAGAGGGGGAATGCGGTCTTGGACCTGGTTGGGGTGAATGGGGTGTCGGGGACTTTTATATAAGAGACGGTAGGAGTTGGAACCCCCGGCTGGGGTGGAGGGAAAGCGGTGTTTTTCGGATGGATTGCAGTTCCCCAGGGTGGAGGAGGACCTGGTGGAGGGACTGCGAGCCTACATTGGCTGGAGGTGGTGGAGGGTATGGCGACGATGCAAGCAGGGAAGGCCCAGGCCCAGACGGGTTTCCGGCAGAATTCTACAAAACGTTTTCAGGGTACTTGGGGCCTCTGCTGGTAAGGGCGTTCAATGAGGTGAGGGAGCAGGGGGTGCTCCCCTCTACGTTATCGCAGGCCTCGATTTCCTTCATTTTAAAGAGGGATAGGGATCCGGAGCAGTGTGGGTCTTACCGGCCAATTTCATTATTAAATGTAGACGCTAAGTTGGTGGCCAAGATCGTGGCCTCAAGGACTGTAGACTGTGTGCCGGAGGTGATAGGGGAGGCATCTGATGGCTAACATCAGGCGGTTGTTAAATGTTATAATGATGCCTCCGGAGAGCCAAAGTGCGGAGGTAGTGGTCATCATGGATGTAGAGAAGGCCTTCGATTGGGTGGAGTGGTACTATTCGTGGGAGGTGTTGGGGCAGTTTGGGTTTGGGCAGAGGTTTGTGGATTGGGTCCGGCTGGTGTACCGGCGTCAACAGCGAGTGTGCAAACGAACTGGGTGACATTGGAGTATTTTGGTCTGCACCGGGGAACGGGGCAGGGATACCCATTCTCCCCATTGCTCTTTGCCTTGGCTGTAGAGCCATTGGCAATGGTGCTGAGAGCGTCAAGGGATTGGCAGGGGATAGTGTGGGAGGGGTGGAGCATAGGGTCTTGTTATAGGGGGCAGCACGGTAGCATTGTGGATAGCACAATTGCTTCACAGCTCCAGGGTCCCAGGTTCGATTCCGGCTTGGGTTACTGTCTGTGCGGAGTCTGCACATCCTCCCCATGTGTGCGTGGGTTTCCTCCGGGTGCTCCGGTTTCCTCCCACAGTCCAAAAATGTGCAGGTTAGGTGGATTGGCCATGATAAATTGCCCTTAGTGTCCAAAATTGCCCTTAGTGTTGGGTGGGGTTACTGGGTTATGGGTATAGAGTGGAGGTGTTGACCTTGGGTAGGGTGCTCTTTCCAAGAGCCGGTGCAGACTCGATGGGCCGAATGGCCTCCTTCTGCACTGTAAATTCTATGATATACGCGGACGATTTACTGCTCTACATATCAAATCCTTTGGATGTTATTGGGGGGATTATGGGCATATTGGAAAAATTTGGTCAGTTCTCGGGGTACAAATTGAATATGTGGAAGAGCCATGTTTTTCTGATTCAAGTGAGGGGGAAGAAGAGGTGGTTGCGGAGTTGCCGTTTAGAGTATGCGCTGGGCTTCACTTGAACATTGCAACAGGCCAAGTGCAGACATGTGGACGGTGAGTTGAAATGGCAAACATATTTTCAATATACTGTAATATAGACAGAAAGTGATTGGGAATTGGGAATTGAAGGCGCATTGAAATTTGCTGCTGGTTCCAAATTGGTAATACATCAAATTATGGCCACTTTGGGACAGCATGGTGGCGCAGTGGGTTAGCCCTGTTGCTTCACGGCGCCGAGGTTCCAGGTTCGATCCCAGCTCAGGGTCACTGTCCGTGTGGAGTGTGCACATTCTCCCCGTGTTTGCGTGGGTTTCACCCCCACAACCCAAAAGATGTGCAGGGTAGGTGGATTGGCCATGCTAATTTGCCCCTTAATTGGAAAAAAATAATTGGATACGCTAAATTTATTTTTTTTTAAATTATGGTCACTTTGTGTAAAGCTGCAGAAGGACACTGATGGGCATTAAGAAGGGCAGACTGGTGACAAATGTAGTTTAAAGTAGAAAAGGTGAGATAACACCTTCTGAAAGTACGAAAAAGGAAATGGAGGTGCAACTTGAAAGGTAACATTTTAAATGAGTGAAGAACCTTGACATGTGTGGGTACAATAAATCATCATAAAGTAGTTACGCGGTCAGATTAGACCATGAAGGCTAGCAGAATCCCAGTTTTCTAGCTATTGGCAGAACAGAAAAATCAGGAGTGTTGAACCTTTACAAGATCTTAATGAAGCTGTTGTTGAATTACAATTTTGAATATCCCTTTAACAGAAGGATAAAAAAATCAAATTGAAAAGGGTCCCAGTTAGACTTGTTAAGACTGTTAGCAATGAAAATTTATTAACACTTGAAATGAAATGAAAATGAAAATCGCTTATTGTCACAAGTAGGCTTCAAATGAAGTTACTGTGAAAAGCCCCTAGTCGCCACATTCCGGCGCCTGTTCGGGGAGGCTGTTACGGGAATTGAACCGTGCTGTTACTTTAAGAAGTGTGTGTGTGTGTGGGTGGGGGGGGGTGTCGAGTGAGAGAGGGAGGGAGAAGAAAGAAAGGGGGTTGTATTTTTCACTATAACAGAGAAGACCAGGAAAGAGATGTTCAAAATTCTAAAGATATGATAAAAGGAACAGATTATTATCCACAGGTCATATCTTAAAATCATAGAATTTCCATTGCAGAAAGAGGCCATTCAGCCCATCGAATCTGCACCGGCCCTTGGAAAGAACGCCCCACTTAAGCCCATACTTCCACCCTATCCCCGTAACCCCACCTAACCTTCTTGGAAACTAAGGGCAATTTATCATGGCCAATCCACATATGGACTGTGGGAGGAAACTGGAGCACCCGGGGGAAACCCACGCAGACACGGGAGAACGTGCAGACTCCGCACAGACAGTGACCCAAGCCAGGAATCGAACCTGGGACCCTGGAGCTGTGAAGGAACTGTGCTAACCACTGGCTACTGTGCTGCCCCTTGAAAAGTCAGTGAAACACTAATGAGAAAATGCTAACTTAAGATCACTTTAATAAAAGTGAGCGAAGAATATATTGGTTGCACAGTGTATTTCTGCTTCCCTGCCGCAAGCTGGCGGTGAACCGAGAACTTTCAAGAGGTAAATAAAAAGCCGCTTAAAAAATAAATATTAAAGGTAGCAAAAGAGATCCCGAAAGATGTGCTGTTAGGTGAATTGGACATTCTGAATTCTCCCTCAGTGTACCGAAACAGGTGTTGGAGTGTGGCGACGAAGAGCTTTTCACAGTAACTCCATTGCAGTGTTAATGTAAGCCTACGTGAGACAATAAAGATTATTTTAAAAAAAAATTAAACAGAGTTAAATTCAGTGAGAAATTATATCAGTGGAGACCATAAATAACTGGCCTGTCTCTATGCATTAGCATTCTCTGATAAGCAAAGTGAGACTGGATAGACTTATTGGGTTCAAGAACATAAACATAAGTAGCCCATACTTGGGCAATCTCACAGCAGCTATAATATCTGGAATGGGGAAATAGAAAAGGAATGGCAGCATGGTTGTGGCACAGAACTTCCATTTGATAAATAGAATTCTGGGGCGGGATTCTCCGCAATCGGCGCGATGTCCGCCGACCGGCGCCAAAAACGGCGCGAATTAGTCCGGCATCACGCTGCCCCAAAGGTGCGGAATTCTCTGCATCTTGAGGGGCTGAGCCCTCACCTTGAGGGACTAGGCCCGAGCCGGACTGATTTCCGTCCCGCCAGCTGGCGCGGAAATGACTTCGCCGGGTGATGCATGTGCGGGAGCGTTGGCGGCCGCTAACGGCATCCCCGCGCATGCGCAGTGGAGGGGGTCGCTTCCGCCTCCGCCATAGCGAAGATCATGGCGAAGGCGGAAGGAAAAGAGCGCCCCCACGGCACAGGCCTGCCCGCGGATCGGTGGGCCCCGATCGCGGGCCAGGCCACCGTGGGAGCACCCCCCGGGGCCAGATCCCCACCAGGACCCCGGAGCCCGCCCACGCCGCCTTGTCCCACCGTTCAAAAGGTGGTTCAAACCACGCCGGCTGGCATGGGTTGACAGCGGCGGGACT
This sequence comes from Scyliorhinus torazame, assembly GCF_047496885.1. NCBI lineage: Eukaryota > Metazoa > Chordata > Chondrichthyes > Carcharhiniformes > Scyliorhinidae > Scyliorhinus > Scyliorhinus torazame. Next base: position 207,886,416 of record NC_092708.1, on the reverse strand, counting down.
TCGGCCCATCGCGGACCGGAGAATCGCCGGGGGTGGGCCCGCCAACCGGCGCGATTTCCGCCGACCGGCGCGACGCGATTCCTGCCCCCGCCGAATCTCCGGTGGCAGAGAATTCGGGACACGGCGGGGGTGGGATTCACGCCGGCCCCCGGCGATTCTCCGACCCGGTGGGGGGTCGGAGAATCGTGCCCCTGGTGTCCCAGATAGTGGAAATTTAACACTGGAGTTCGATCACATTGTTGGGACAACCGGGAAAGGCTTCAGAATTGTATCTAAACTGCGCAGAGTTTTAACATGGAGTTTGTATGTAAAACCTGGGGCTATTAAATCATTTATCTGACGAATGTGATATAAAATAGTTACTTTAGAGATATTAGTTAATGTAATGTAGAAATAAGCCACTTTGATTCTGGCAGATAGAGACAAAGGGATTTGAGACCGCATGGAAAAAGCAGGAAGAGGTGTGTCTATGAGAGTGATGCTGCATTGATAGGGGCCAGAGAAAGGGATTGGAAGTGAGCCAATCAGAATAGATCAAGCAGGTCAGGAGGGATATAGGCTGACCTATGGGCGTCGAGTATGTGAAACTTGATACCATTTGAATTGATTTGCAGAGATCCCTTTGTCTCTTTGTTCATTCGCTTTCTGGGATGTAGGAGACTGGATGTCTCTTATGTTTCTGTGAAATGAATCAAGCTTGCAAGCTGAATAAAATAACTTCTTTTTACGTGCAAATCCATCTCGACTTTTATTGAGGCCAGGCTGACGGATAAAGAAATTTGGGAATCAACATATCAACTTGATCAGCAAAAATAAATTCACATGGTTAGATTAATTCTGTTGGTTTTGTTGTAATAAGCAGTGACAGAAATAGCTGAAATAGAAAAGCTAAGAAAATCAGTAGACTTTATAGAAGAAGCTCACACATGGCAAATTGTTCTTGCCGTTTTTTAAAATTTTGTTACAACGATATTGATTAGTCACTGAAAATCACATATATAGCGCTTGAAGGGGAAGGAGGAAAGGATAATAAATTCAACTCTTGTAATCTCAGAGACAATTGCGAGGTTATGGTTGTCCTTTTTATATGGTGAAGTGGGCGCATGGTATATTGAGAATTTTGTTGTGATAACCTTGTTTTTCTCTTCCAGTAAGAACTGAGGTTAGGGAACTGAACAATTCCAAAACCACAAACAGCGGTAAATGACAGGTTTTCAATAATGCCAGCCCATACTTCTGAGCCAGATTTCTGGCACATATGCTCAATACTGCATGAAAGGACTGTCTGCTTGGTTAGATTGATGGGTGGATGGTGATTTTCACCCAGGGAATGTAGCTTCTCCCACAAACCTCCCTGGAGATTCTAAGACACAAATGATGGAGAGTGTATTTAAAAGGAATGCGTTAAAAGCACTTAAAGGACTGTTCACCAGAAAATTTGCAATTGATTTTCAACTTTCAGAAACCAAAACCATTTTCTCAGAGTACCTTTAAATCATTTTAATGGGCCATTTTCTACACTATTGTATATTCAGGGTAATGTATACATTTTATCAGATCATTTAATGCAACTACATTACTCTATCGCCTTCTGGGCACACAGAGAATTTAGCAAGTGTGCCTTTTCATCCAGTATTCACAGCTCTCGACTGGAAAAACATTTTTATCTAGCAGTAAGCCGCTGTCCTGTCCACCCCCCAAAAAGGTTTCAAACCATTGTTCAAAATCTTTTCAGATGGGGAACGAGTCAAATTCCGAACAAACAGGTGAACAGTCTTGGTTTCTTTTCATTGAAGAGAAGACCAGGAGGTTAGCTAACAGGGGTCTCTAATTTATGAAGGAGTTTGACAGGACAGACTTAGGAGATGTACAGCGCAGACTTAGGAGATGTTGACTTCCACGGGAGTCCTAAATAAGAGACAGTAATTTCTAAATCAAATAATGGTATTCAGGAGAAACCTTTTCACTCAAAGAGTGGTGGTGAGACTGTGCAACATTCTATCATATGGAATATTTGAAGAAAGTAGAATAAATGCATTTTAACTGGAAAGTAGACAAGCACAAGACGGAGCAAGGAATAGAAAGATATGTGAATAGAGTTTGATGATGTAGCATGGAGAGAGGCTCGTGTGGAGCATAAACAGTGGCATGGACCTGTTGGAAAGCCCCGTTTTGGTGCTGTAAATTCTGTACAACAAATACTGATGAATGGCATCATACAGAGAGAACAATTGACACCATGGAGGGGATGCTTGAAGGATCAAAATGACTGATTCTTAGAGATAAACTAACCAGCAAATGAAGTCAGGTATTGGATTTCAGTACTGGTATCACTGCAGCGTTAACTGTGTTTTATCACATACACTACTTCATTACGTGTGTGAGTTTTTAATCATCCTTTGTACCTGTGGAGTATGAAACTTTATAGCCAATAAATTGTGTGTGATTTACAAGCAACAACCACTCTAATAACAATGCAACTTAATCAAGATATAGCTTCAAGTTGTCTGCTGGGAAATTCTATGCCCAATTTAAATATCCAATTTGCATGTTGTTAGAAGAAATACAGCTAAATGCATTTATGACAGAACAAAGAATATCAAATGACATTAAGTAAACAGCTCATGCAAACAGTAATCTTATCAAATATTCATTTTTGAAATTACAATATTTTAGCCATTCTTTTTAACCAAAGAATACGAGCTGCCATATTTTTCAGTGCAATAATTTTTGTACTTTTTCTAAAATGGAGTAAGCCATTAATTACAGTCCACATTCTAGCCTTAAATATAATAGTCTGATGGGATTGAATTATAAACCTGGCTGACAGATTGTATATTCATCTGTGATCTGAAAGAAAATAAGTTTGGGAGAGTTTCAACAGCGGTCCTTCTAGCACAGGGCTACAGAAGAAAACATCCCACATATTGACACTACATTTGGGATCATCAAACAGAATGTGGTCTAAGAGCATAAAAAAGCAATACAGGGCCAGGAGGAATGCTTGTTTGAAGCTGAGCTCAAGGCATCTTGTTATACCAAATGCAAATTGGGAAGCTCAATACTGACATTACATGCAAAATGCCTTAAATGTCCTGTGCTAACATTCCTAATGGCATAAATTTATCAAAAGATCTTTCATTATAACACGGTGCACTTAGATCAGACTGCATGCAGCTAAACCCCTAATTTCTAAAGTAATGGGATATTCAGCAACTCTTCATTCTAGGTCAGGTTAGGTCAATTCCTGAATGACCTGTCCTGAACCTTATACTGCGAAGATCAGACAACTCTTTAAGTACCTTAGAAGACCTGGGGTTGATTCAATAGCTGCGACTTGGATCAGAAACCAGGGGCTGGATTCTCCACTGCCCCACGCCGAAATTGCGTTCGGTGCGGGGGCAGAGAATGGCCATTTACGAGGAAATCGGGACCGGCGTTGCTGAAGCGATTTCCTGGTCCTCAGGGAATCGCTCGGGCACGATCTACGCAGCGCGGCTAGGGGCAGATGCGCCAACCCCCCGCGATTCTTCGCGCAAAACTGGCCAAGTTCCCAACGGTGTGGTTCTAACCACGTATCAGCCGTCAGGAGCCTTGGGTGGCGGCTGCGGACTTAGTCCGCGGCCGTCCTGGTGGGGGGGATCGATCACTGGGGAGGGGGGGTCCTCATGGACAGCCAGGGGAGCAATTGGGCGGCACAGATCCGCGGGTGCGGGTGATCTCGGGGGGGGGGGGGGGAGCGACCTACATTTTGGATGACGGTCCGCAGTCCGAGTCAGTCATCGTGCACGGCACGGCCGCTGCAGGCTGCCGCCGTGCACATCCGCGGACTCCTGACCGTAAGTTCAGGGCCCCGTATCCGTTCACCCTAGCACTGCATAAACCCACCATTGTACTTTCAAAGTAAAAATAAGGCTAGACCTTAAGATAATAATCTCCTTAAGAATCACTCACGAGGATGGAAAAACTCATCCCGGGATCACCCCATCTATATTTCTGAAACCTATTTCCTTTTCTGCTTGCTTTTGCTAATCGGCATCTTTCTTTTGTTTAAATTACTTAGTTATTTTATCCGGTGTATTATGATTTGAAGAATTACTACGATCTATAACTGAATGAAAAATCAACTACTGTATTCGCTTAAGACAATCAATCTGATTAGCTTGCTGCAGGGCTAATTGGAAACTTTCTAAATTTTGTATTGAAAATAAGTTTACCAGTGGCACAGCTGACAAATAAAGTACAAGTGGACTTTGCTAAAAACCACAGGGGTACTCTGTTATTCGGGAACAGAGAAGGGATAACGGATATCCAGGGTTCCGAATAGACACAGAGATCCATCAGTGAACTACATGTTACTGTGTAACATAAATAAATGTGTTGCTTTCCTATCAATTGTAAAATATTCCCCCACATAACAGATAATGGCACCAATCAAGTCAACTCAAAGTTCACCCTAGCACTGCATAAACACACCATTGTACTTTCAAAGCTAAAATAAAATGTCAACTAGTCAACAAGATTCTCTCACCAGTATATCATGACTTAAACATTCCAGAAGAAAACTGCATTGCAGAGCTATGTACTGGGAAAACTTAAAAATAAGCATAATAGTGTGGAGGCTAAAGGCACCAGCCTGGCCTCTCAGGAGCGCAAGAAAGGTTTGTACAACTTCTTTTGTTGAGCACATTCTTCAGGAGGTTCATGATTTAGCAGGTCAATTCCAGCAATTTGATCACTTCAGCTATTCTAATTACACGCCCCTATACTTTCTGTTTTTAGTATGAAGTCCAATCACGTCATTACAACTCACTGGCTGGGAAATTCCTCACAGCTTTTGCTGCTGCGTTGCTGCATTACTGGAAGTGTGGCAAAAGCCCCAATTAAGCACATAAACCCTATTTTCCATCGGATCTCCAGTGAAGTAGCACTGGTGAAGTCGGAGCAGATCAGAGGAATTTCAGGGCGACTGTGCTCAGCTCCCTTCTTGCGCCCCCAACAGCCCCACATACTGTCCAGCTAAGAAGTCTACAAAATATGAAGCACACCATTTGGCCAAAGTATTGGACCTGTACAAACATATAACAATGAGGAGTCAGTACTGTTAGGAGAGAAAGAGTGAAAGTTGAAGAAGAAAATAAAATGTCAAACAGCCTCTGGATTTAGAGGATCTCATCTGCAAACCTATTTCAGTAACAGCATTCTAACATTCTCCTGGTTATTAATATTCTGTAAGCAATATAATTTCCGAGCGAGACGGCCTAATACTTTCCAGATCTCATTTACTGACTGTGAGGCTCAATTCTGAATCAATCTCAAGAAGTTCTTTATATTTGTTCGAATGAAGCATTTTAAGAAAAAAAGAAAAATCGGAGAAAATGGATGCTGACTGCAAAGGCTGCATTTCAGCAGAGATCGAGTGTGAAAAGACTAATGGAGCTCAAGGATAGAAGAAAGAATTCTAGATGAAATATCCAGGTGAGGAAATGGTGTAGTTTAGTTCAATCTAATGCAGAATTGCTTGTAACGATGGCTAGATATTAATACACAATCTATTTACAATATTCCGAGTCTACAAAAGGTCAAAACTCACATTTCCAATAATGTCCATTGCTTACGCAATGCAATAGGTCTCATTGTTATGGGCCAGGGTTTAACAACTCCAAAGTATATTATGGAGTCCACCTGGCCTGCAACTGTTTATTGATTTTGGTTACGACGAGCACAAGAGCCTGCCTTTCAGGTGTTATTCAACAGAGTTCTGACACTTTTAATCAAAAAACAAGCTTTAGTCTACGAATTTAGTTAACATTTGTATAAACACAGAGTAAGAATTATCAACTAGAAACATAAAGACCCCACACGGCTACAGTAATCTACGCATAATGCTTAATAAATTCCCCCTTAACTGTTCCAATTCAATAACAAGATCCCATAAACCAAAAAAACCTTTTTACCAAAACAGTCGGTAACTATAATAATTGGATTTCTTCCTTGGAATAACTCTTTAAAATTGAAAATAGAGAAATTGGCCAAAATACTTCTCTGTCTGAGTCTACAGCAGCCAAATGTGAAAAACAAAAGCATAAACCCAGAGCCACAAACCAGCTCCAAACACAAAGCGAAAGTAAAACCAACTCCCAAAGCCACAGCCCAGCTCCACCCACACAATGACATCACTGAAGCCATGTGCTAAGACAAAAACATTTCTTATTTTAATAGAGGGGATACAGTACAAAAGCAAGGATGTTATGAATGAAATGAAATGAATGAATGAAAATCGCTTATTGTCACGAGTAGACTTCAATGAAGTTACTGTGAAAAGCCCCTAGTCGCCACATTCCGGCGCCTGTTCGGGGAGGCTGGTATGGGAATTGAACCGTGCTGCTGGCCTGCCTAGGTCTGCTTTAAAAGCCAGCGATTTAGCCCAGTGAGCTTATAAAACACTGGTTTGGTCTCAACTGGAGTAGTGTGTCCAGTTCTGGGCATCATACTTTAGAAAGGATGTGAAGATATTAAAAATGGTGCAGAAAAGATTCACAAAAATAGTTCCAGGGATGAGGAGTTTCAGTTGTGCAGATACATCGGAGAAGCCGGAGCTGTTCTCCTCAGTAATACATATGTCCAAAACCATGAGGTGCCTAGACGAAGTAGATAGGACAGAAATTTTTCCCATTGGTGTAAGAATCAGAGGACACTGATTGGTAAAGGGATCAATAGCAACATGAGGAAAAACATTTTTATGCAGCGAATGGTTGGGATCTAGAATGTACTGCCCGAGTGTGGTGGTAGCTGATTCAATCATAGTGTTGAAAAGAGAATTGGACCATTACCTGAAGATGAAACATTTCCAGGGCTGCAGGAAAAGGTGGGGGAGTGGCATCTGGTGAACTGCTCTTGCAGAGCTGGCATAGATACGATGGGCTAAATGCCTCCTTCGGTGTATATTATAATATTTGCCATTAAATATTGACAATTCTATGGTCTAGAATTCACCTTTCAGCAGTTTAAATCATGTCCTATTATCCAACTACCTTGACTTGAAGTGATGTTTTAGGTTCACTTTATCTATACCATTTAATGTTCAAGTACACATCAGTGAATAAATAAACTATATAACTTCATAAGAGACTTTCTTTACAACACATTCTCTTTAAAGAAAAAGAAAGTTTGCTTTTATTAGGCACTATTCATGACTTCAGGACTTCCCCCAAAGTACTTAACATCCAATGAAGTAATTCTGAAGTGTAGTCGGTGCTGAAATATAAATGATTCATTTTAACTTGTCCTACTCATTGTTCAATGCAGACCATCTCTTCTGCAACTGGTGAAAACAGCACGATTTGCCCAAATTTGGTAACAAGACACATGTAGAAGAACAAAATTTCAGTGCTTTACAGGCAAGAAAAAAAAAGAATTTATGGAATAATTAGCAATGCATTTGTCATTAAAAAATCACTAATGCTCTCTTGAAAGATCATAAGGTCATAAGAAATAGGAGTGGGCCAATCTGCCTTTCAAGCCCGTCCTGATATTAATATCATGGCTGATCTCATCATGGCCTTAACTCCACTTCCCCCTTATCCCTTAACTCCCTTGCAGATCAAAAGATTGTCTAAAGCAAAGTACATGTGGAACACTATGAAAGATCTTTCAAATTGGAAGATCTTAGTTATGGTTTATTTTCAGTTTTGGTCAGTCTCCCGCCCTTCCGTCCCTTATCATTTTAACTCCACTCGCAAACAGAATAGAGTTAATGCAATAAGGTTTGTGTTGTTTGCAGCCAGACACGTCTCAAACCTCCAGAGTCTCTCTGCAGCTCCTTGTTGATTCAGTTAGTGTTTGGAAGTGAAAGCTATTAGAAGCCAATTCAGGGAGATTTACATCAACCCCTCATTTGCTTTCTTAATAATGGAACTTCATTTATCATACAGGAAGAATTACATCGCCATAATAAGGATCGCAAAGTTGGAGAATGATGAGATCCTTGATGCATGCACCACAAGAGACCCACCTTGTCAAGCACAGTTGAACGCTTGACTGGGATAAGCCAACATGTAGAAATCCACAAACCGTCATAAAGTTTAGCCGCACTCCACAAACTGTGGACTCAAACCTGTGCTGGCAAGTCTTTTCTTGTTGATCACAGCTTTATGTAACAGAAACACTGGCAATCAAGGTCATGGTCAATCTGAGCCTTTCGGGAGATTTACATTAAAAAAATAATGCAGGTAGAGAAGGTGATGTGGTGCGAAAAGCATAACAGATGGTCTCTTCAGGGAACTTCCACATCAAAAATGATAAATCCGAAATGAAGCCAAGAAATTTAATGGAATGCCAGTTGATCTCCTAGGGGGAGCAAAAGATCAGGCAGAGCAGGATAGGTGAGTAAGATCAAGGTACACAAATTTAATTCTGTTCACATTTTGAAGTACTTCCTTGTATTTTCCATTATAATTGCCTATGTCTGCAGAAGAATAGAAACTACCTCTGGAAACTTGCTACACTTGCAGTTCCACTGTGAAATTGCAGAGTGGCAAGCACAATACGGTTTACATTATCAACGTGGACATAGAGAATTATAATGAAAACATTCACTGGAACTGTTTATAAGTCAGGCTGTTTCTCATATATTGCTGGTTGGCTTAAAAGATTGGAAAAAAATCAGAGATCCCCTTTCCAAATGTGTTCCTATGTGCTGCAGCTAGACAACCACATATGCTTAAGTGCTACCTCCCTACTACACGCTAAAATTGTTGATTGGGCCACCAAATTCACAAGAATGCAACACCTATTACATCTGTATTGGCACTATAATGGATAAATTTCAGTTTAAAAAAAAATGCAATCTTCTAAAGCATCATCTGGGGAAGCGGTGGAATAGTGAAAATGTCACTGAGCCAGAGGTCACAGAGGCCCAGACCAATGCTCTGGGGATACAGGTTCAAATCCCACACAGCAGCTGGTGGAATTTCAATTCAATTAATAACGCTGAAATTATAAGCTAGTCTTGGTAATGGTGACCACGAGACCATCGTCCTTTGTCGTAAAAACCTGGATCACTAATGTCCTTTGGGGAAGGAAATCTGCTGTCCTTACCCGATCTGGCCTACATGCGATTCCAGATCCACAGCAATGGTGTTGATTCTCAACTGCCCTTGAAATGGCCTAGCAAGCTACTCAGTTGTATCAAAGCACTACCAATTCTAAAAAGAGTGAAATGAACATATCACCTAGCATCCACTTAGACACCAAAAAGGAAAACAGCAAATCCAGCCCTGTTGACCTTGCAAAGACTGTCTTATTAACATCGAGGGGTTTGTGCCAAAATTTAGAAAGCTGTTCCACAGCCTGACATAGTCATGCTCATGGAACCATACCTTACAGACAATGTTTCAGACACCACCATCACCACCCCAGACTCTGTCCTGTCCCCCAGCAGGACAGACCCAGCAGAGGTGGTGGGACAGTACTATACAGTTTGGAGGAAGTTGCCCTGTATTTAGCATCGGCTCTCGACCCCATTATATCTCAATGCAACAGACCAAATATAGGGATGGGAAACTTCCTGAAGATTACCATGTACCGCATGCCCCTTATGATTCAGTAGAAGAGGGAACAGCCTACGGAACCGCATCCTCACACATCTACCTGATGCAGATAACAATACTGGTAGGCGTGACCACTGCATAGTCCTTGTTGAGATGAAGTCCCATCTTCATATTGAGGATAACCCCCATTGGGCTGTGTGGCACTACCACCATGCTAGATGGGATATAATTAGATGGGAAATATTTTGAACAGATCTAGCAATTCAAAACTGGGCACCCATAAGGGGTTGTGGGCCATCAGCAGCAGAATTGTAACCAATCACAATCTGTAACCTCAAGGCCTGGCATATCCCCCACTCTACCATTAGCATCAAGCCATCCTTGATGCAATACATAGTGCAGGAGGGTATGCCAAGAGCAGCACCTAGCATAACCATAAATGAGGTTTTAACCCGAAGAAGCTACAACACAGGACTACTTGCCTCCACAAAGTGGAAGCAGCATGCAATAGACAGTGCAGTGGTCCCACAAACAACGCAACAGCCCTGCAATCCTGCCACATCCAGTTGTGAATGGTGCTGGACAATTAAACAATTAACAGGAGGAGGAGGACCCAAACATATCCTCACCTCAATGATGGGGAAATCTCAGCACATTAATGCAAAAGACAAGGCTGTAGTATTTGCAATCATCTTCAGCCAGAAGTGCTGGATGAATGATCCATCTCAGCCTCCTCACAAGGTCTCCAGGCCCACAAATGCCATGCTTCAGCAAATTCAATGCATTCCTTGTGATATCAAGAAATCGATGAAGGCACTGGATACTGCAGTGACTATGGGCCCTGACAATAGTACCAAAGACTTGTGCACCAGAACTTGCTGCATGCTGAGCCAAGCTGTTCCAGTTCACCTACTGTAGCCATCTGGGATGGCCACTTTCAGAACACAAAATGGACACTCACAGAGACTATAGGGAAATATGGACAATACTAAGCAACAAGCAGGCACAGAGCCTGAATGTATATTTGGAAAGCAGTCAGCAGACGGAATCGAAACTCTGGGTCGATTAACATATTGATGGCCCATCTCCGAGGAACAAAGGACTAATACTCAGGTAGTCGATACTGTCGCAGACATCCCGGCGCCAGTACCCCAACCGAAAGACACAAACAAAGCAAGGCCAACGGCCACCTAGGACACGCCCAGCCATCAGGGCACCCACCTCTTTATTGGTTTAGATCGATGACAATGATCAAGAAGCTGCCCAATTAATTGGGACCAAGTTTATGGCCCGCCTAAAAGGGCGCAAAACCCCTCCAAGTACAAGAAGGAACCCCCCACCAGAGATTCAGCCTCTTGGATTCGGCTCTCAAGCGGAGAGACCCATCCACCAGCATCACTAGAAGCGAGTAGGTTCAAGGTCAACGCACGCTACCAGACGGACGACCTTAGCTTTACTCCTGTTACCTCTTCAAACCCAACAGCCTCAGATCCGAACAACGGCCATTGTTCCTCTGACTAAGTGGGTACCCGAAGTTAAGTATAGGTGTTAGTGATAGAGATAGTTTAGTTTGTAGTATTATCGTGCATGAGTAGATCTTACTGTGTGTAAATAAATAGTATTGACTTTGAACTACCTAACTGGTGTATTGGCTCTTTGATCGGTATTCGGGTTGAACCTTGTGGCGGTATCAAGAGATACCTGGCGACTCTGAAAGTATACACATAATTAGGATTAAGCAAGGCGACCATATTTAACTGCCATATTTATAGCAAGTAAACAGAGCAGCACTACAACATTGGCATCTCCCCTGCAATATGGAAAACTGCTGAGGTATGTCTTGTCCACAAACAAACAGGACAAATCCAACCCAGTCCCATCAGTCTACTCATTGGCAAAGTGATGGACGGTGTCATCAACAGTGCTACATTGTGGCATTTATTCAGCAATAACCAGTTCACTGACGCTCAGTTTGGGTTCTGCCAGGGCCACAGTTCCTGACCTCAATTAGTCTACGTCCAAACATGGTCAAAAGAGCTGAACTCAAAATAAGGTGAGGGTGACTGCCCCTTAGTTTAAGGCAGCATTGGCATCAAGTAGCCCTAGCAAAACTGGAGTCAATGGGAATCAGGGTGAAAACTCTTCACTGGTTGGAGAAAAATCCAGCATAAAATAAGATAGTTCTCGTTGGTTTATGTTTGATCCCTCAGTACTGTATTGGAGTGTTAACCTTGATTTTTGCGCCTGGAATTGAACCCATAACTTTATGATTTGTAGGACTACCAGTGATGGGGGTGAGCTGAGCAGTCGCACACCAGGTGGCACTTCTCCTAAGAACCTGAAATGAGGCTCTTTTACTCAAAATAGCCCATTAAAACAGGGAAAAATGTATCCCCTCACCCTATCTGACAACAGCACAAGGGACGGTGCCGAGCAACAGTATATCCAGAGGCTGTAATGAAAGCAGCAGAAATCAGGAGAATCAAGCGATTGAGACGGCGGACACACAAGGCGAGACTAGCATAAGCCTCAATTTCACTGATACCCAAGAAGGACAAAGACCCAACAGAATGCGGGCCTAACAGACCCATTTCACTGCTCAATATACACATGAAAATACTGGCTAAAATCCTAGTCAGGCGATTGTAGAACTGCATACCAGAGGTGATGGCAGAAGACCAGACAGGCTTTGTTACGGGTAGACAGAACACAAGAGGTAATCATCTCCCTGGATGCAAAAAAGGCCTTCGACAGAGTCGAATGGAAGTACCCAATAGAGGTACTGGAACGGTTCGGGCTAGGAGCAGGGTTCACCGCCTGGGTGAAACTCCTTTACAGTGCTCCCATGGCGAGCATGTGGACAAACACCAGCAGCTGAAAGTACTTCCAGTTGCACAGAGGTACAAGGTAGGGATGCCCACTGTCCCCGCTGTTGTTCGCCCTAGCGATCGAGCCACTAGCGATCGCACTCAGAGCGGCAAAGAATTGGAAGGGGTTCTGGAGAGAGAGCACAGAGTTTCGCTCTATGCAGATGACCTGCTCCCCATGTCACAGAACTATAAAGCAACATGGAACGAATCATAGCGCTCTTGAAAGAGTTTGGAGCCTTCTCGCGTTACAAACCCAACCTGAGCAAAGGAGAAATCTTCCTGGTGAACCCGCAAGGGAGAGGGGGAAGAGCTTCGATTTAAACAGCCCCCCAAAAATTCTGCTACCTGGGGATCCAGATCGCCCACGACTGGACATGGATGCACAAGTGAAATCTGCCCAGTCTGGTGGAGGAAGTTATAACGGATTTGCAGAGGTGGAACACACTACCACTCTCTCTGGCGGGGAGTGTACGGATGATCATGGTGAAGGTACTGCCCAGGTTCCTTTTCCTGTTCAGAATCATACCGATCTATACCCCCAAGGCTTTTTTCAACTCTCTGGAAAAAACGATCATGGCGTTTGTGTGGGGAGGGGAGAAAGAACCCAAGGATCCCCCGAAAAGTCTGGCAAAGAATGAGAAGCATGGGGGGTGGGCCTGGGCAGCAACAGCCAAAAGATTGAAGGGTGGATAAAGGAACCGGAAGCCAAATGGCTAAGAATGGAGGAGGGTTCCTGCACGGGTACATCCCTCCAGGCTCTGGCAATGGCAGCGCTCCCATGTCCACCGGCTAAGCACCCAACGAGCCCAGCGGTAACAGCTAATGTTCCAGTGAAGCCCAGTGCAAACTGGGGGAACAGAACTTCGGGCAGGATTCACCCTTCTGGGGACTAAGTCCCCACGCCCACCTGCTGGTCGTGGGACCAACTAAGACACCACTTCGGTCTAATTGAAATGTCCATCAAGTACCCAATCTGCAATAGCCACAGGCCCGTGCCAGCCAAAATGGACACCACACTGAAAATCAGGCACTTTGACACAGATAACAAGCTAAATACACGAGAGGAACTGACCGAGAAGTTCCAATCGACCGGTTAAGATGCATGCCTGTTAAGATGCCTGCAAATTAAAAACTTCCTGCATACCCACGTGCACCGAAACAATCACTGTCAGAGGACCTACTGGGGGGGGGGGGGAGACGGACAATATGGGACCTGTATGGGTGACTACTGGGAAAAGGCATGCTCTCCATTGGACGAGGCAAGAGAAAAATGGGAGGAAGAGCGTGGGTTTGAAATTGAGTGGGGACACTGGGGGGAGGCACTGAATAGGGTCAACTCCACCTCCATTTGCACAAAACTAAGCCTAGTTCAGCTAAACGTGGTACATGGAGCACACTTAACCAAAACCCGGATGAGTAGATTCTTCCCGCGGGCGAGGACAAATGTGAACAGTGCCAGGGTGGACCGGTCAACCATGCACACATGTTCTGGTCTTCACCGTTTCGAGTCTGGATGACTCTTTATCAAAGCTAGAGAGAACTGGAAATGGGGTCAGGTTTATATTCTAGTGGGGGGGCTGTGGAGCGGTGGGACTGGATAGAGGGGCTGGCAATTGGTGGAGATAGACAAGATGTCGAGGACAGAAGGCGAAAGGAATGTAAATGGAGGCGATGAAGGCTAAGTAAGATGCTGATTGTGGCACAATGAAAGAGATTAGAATATGTGAACAAAGACAAAGAACAAAGAAATGTACAGCACAGGAACAGGCCCTTCGGCCCTCCAAGCCCGTGCCGACCATACTGCCCGACTAAACTACAATCTTCTACACTTCCTGGGTCCGTATCCTTCTATTCCCATCCTATTCATATATTTGTCAAGATGCCCCTTGAATGTCCCTATCGTCCCTGCTTCCACTACCTCCTCCGGTAGTGAGTTCCAGGCACCCACTACCCTCTGCGTAAAAAAATTGCCTCGTACATCTACTCTAAACCTTGCCCCTCTCACCTTAAACCTATGCCCCCTAGTAATTGACCCCTCTACCCTGGGGAAAAGCCTCTGACTATCCACTCTGTCTATGCCCCTCATAATTTTGTATACCTCTATCAGGTCGCCCCTCAACCTCCTTCGTTCCAGTGAGAACAAACCGAGTTTATTCAATCGCTCCTCATAGCTTATGCCCTCCATACCAGGCAACATTCTGGTAAATCTCTTCTGCACCCTCTCTAAAGCCTCCACATCCTTCTGTTAGTGTGGCGACCAGAATGGAACACTATACTCCAAGTGTGGCCTAACTAAGGTTCTATACAGCTGCAACATGACTTGCCAATTCTTATACTCAATGCCCCGGCCAATGAAGGCAAGCATGCCGTATGCCTTCTTGACTACCTTCTCCACCTGTGTTGCCCCTTTCAATGACCTGTGGACCTGTACTCCTAGATCTCTTTGACTTTCAATACTCTTGAGGGTTCTACCATTCACTGTATATTCCCTACCTGCATTAGCCCTTCCAAAATGCATTACCTCACATTTGTCCGGATTAAACTCCATCTGCCATCTCTCCGCCCAAGTCTCCAGACAATCTAAATCCTGCTGTATCCTCAGACAGTCCTCATCGCTATCCGCAATTCCACTAACCTTTGTGTCGTCTGCAAACTTACTAATCAGACCAGTTACATTTTCCTCCAAATCATTTATATATACTACAAAGAGCAAAGGTCCCAGCACTGATCCCTGTGGAACACCACTGGTCACAGCCCTCCAATTAGAAAAGCCCTCCATTGCTACCCTCTGCCTTCTATGGCCTAGCCAGTTCTGTATCCACCTTGCCAGTTCACCCCTGATCCCGTGTGACTTCACCTTTTGTACTAGTCTACCATGAGGGACCTTGTCAAAGGCCTTACTGAAGTCCATATAGACAACATCTACTGCCCTACCTGCATCAATCATCTTAGTGACCTCCTCGAAAAACTCTATCAAGTTAGTGAGACACGACCTCCCCTTCACAAAACCGTGCTGCCTCTCACTAATACGTCCATTTGCTTCCAAATGGGAGTAGATCCTGTCTCGAAGAATTCTCTCCAGTAATTTCCCTACCACTGAAGTAAGGCTCACCGGCCTGTAGTTCCCGGGATTATCCTTGCTACCCTTCTTAAACAGAGGAACAACATTGGCTATTCTCCAGTCCTCCGGGACATCCCCTGAAGACAGCGAGGATCCAAAGATTTCTGTCAAGGCCTCAGCAATTTCCTCTCCAGCCTCCTTCAGTATTCTGGGGTAGATCCCATCAGGCCCTGGGGACTTATCTACCTTAATATTTTTCAAGACACCCAACACCTCGTCTTTTTGGATCACAATGTGACCCAGGCTATCTACACCCCCTTCTCCAGACTCATCATCTACCAATTCCTTCTCTTTGGTGAATACTGATGCAAAGTATTCATTTAGTACCTCGCCCATTTCCTCTGGCTCCACACATAGATTCCCTTGCCTATCCTTCAGTGGGCCAACCCTTTCCCGGCTACCCTCTTGCTTTTTATGTACGTGTAAAAAGCCTTGGGATTTTCCTTAACCCTATTTGCCAATGACTTTTCATGACCCCTTCTCGCCCTCCTGACTCCTTGCTTAAGTTCCTTCCTACTTTCCTTATATGCCACACAGGCTTCGTCTGTTCCCAACCTTTTAGCCCTGACAAATGCCTCCTTTTTCTTTTTGACGAGGCCTACAATACCACTCGTCATCCAAGGTTCCCGAAAATTGCCGTATTTATCTTTCTTCCTCACAGGAACATGCCTGTCCTGTATTCCTTTCAACTGACACTTGAAAGCCTCCCACATGTCAGATGTTGATTTGCCCTCAAACATCTGCCCCCGATCTATGTTCTTCAGTTCCCGCCTAATATTGTTATAATTAGCCTTCCCCCAATTTAGCACATTCATCCTCGGACCACTCTTATCCTTGTCCATCAGTACTTTAAAACTTACTGAATTGTGGTCACTGTTACCGAAATGCTCCCCTACTGAAACATCTACCACCTGGCCGGGCTCATTCCCCAATACCAGGTCCAGTACCGCCCCTTCCCTAGTTGGACTGTTTACATATTGTTTTAAGAAGCCCTCCTGGATGCTCCTTACAAACTCCGCCCCGTCTAAGCCCCTGGCACTAAGTGAGTCCCAGTCAATATTGGGGAAGTTGAAGTCTCCCATCACCACAACCCTGTTGTTTTTACTCTTTTCCAAAATCTGTCTACCTATCTGCTCCTCTATCTCACGCTGGCTGTTGGGAGGCCTGTAGTATACCCCCAACATTGTGACTGCACCCTTCTTATTCCTGATCTCTACCCATATAGCCTCACTGACCTCTGAGGTGTCCTCTCGCAGTATAGCTGTGATATTCTCCCGAACAAGTAGCGCAACTCCGCCTCCCCTTTTACATCCCCCTCTATCCCGCCTGAAACATCTAAATCCTGGAACGTTTAGCTGCCAATCCTGCCCTTCCCTCAACCAGGTCTCTGTAATGGCAACAACATCATAGTTCCAAGTAGTAATCCAAGCTCTAAGTTCATCTGCCTTACCCGTAATGCTCCTTGCATTAAAACATATGCACTTCAGGCCACCAGACCCGCTGTGTTCAGCAACTTCTCCCCGTCTGCTCTGCCTCAGAGCCACACTGTCCCTATTCCCCCCTCAATGCTCTCACCTTCTGACCTATTGCTCCCGTGCCCACCCCCCTGCCATACTAGTTTAAACCCTCCCGTGTGACACTAGCAAACCTCGCGGCCAGGATATTTATGCCTCTCCAGTTTAGGTGCAACCCGTCCATCTTATACAGGTCACACCTGCCCCGGAAGAGCTCCCAGTGGTCCAGATAACGGAAACCCTCCCTCCTACACCAGCTGTTTAGCCACGTGTTTGTCTGCTCTATCTTCCTATTTCTAGCCTCACTGGCACGTGAGTAATCCCGAGATTACAACCCTCGAGGTCCTGTCTTTTAACTTTCTGCCTAGCTCCCTGAACTCCTGCTGCAGGACCTCATGCCCCTTCCTGCCTATGTCGTTAGTACCAATATGTACAACGACCTCTGCCTGTTTGCCCTCCCCCTTCAGGATTCCCTCTACCCGTTCGGAGACATCCTGGACCCTGGCACCAGGGAGGCAACATACCATCCTG
Source organism: Scyliorhinus torazame (assembly GCF_047496885.1). NCBI lineage: Eukaryota > Metazoa > Chordata > Chondrichthyes > Carcharhiniformes > Scyliorhinidae > Scyliorhinus > Scyliorhinus torazame. The sequence goes on along the minus strand of NC_092708.1, from coordinate 207,868,829 downwards.
GAGTCTCTTTCACGTCCACAGAAGCGCCTATCTGTGCCCCTGACTATAGAGTCCCCTATTACTATTACTCTTCTGCGTTTGACCCTCCCTTCTGAACATCAGAGCCAGCCGTGGTGCCACTGCTCTGGCTGCTGCTGTTTTCCCCTGATAGGCTATCCCCCCCGACAGTATCCAAAGGGGTATATCTGTTCGAGAGGGGGACAACCACAGGGGATTCCTGCACTGACTGCCTGCCCTTTCTGGTGGTCACCCATTTCTCTGCCTGCACCTTGGGTGTGACCACATTTACATAACTGCGATCTATGACGCTTTCCGCCACCTGCATGCTCCTAAGTGCATCCAATTGCTGCTCCAACCGAACCATGCGGTCTGTGAGGAGCTGCAGTTGGATGCACTTTCTGCAGATGAAGCCATCCGGGACGCTGGAAGCCTCCCGGACCTGCCACATCTCACAGTCAGAGCACAGCACCCCTCTAACTGACATTGCGTCAATTAATTAAAATTTGTCTTTTTTTTTAAAAAATACTTTTTTTTTAAATTGCAAAGTTACTGTCAACTATCTGTTTCCTAGCACTAGATTTCTAATAGAAATGCGATAGCTAACTATAATACTCTATAATATAATAACTATAATACTGAATGGCAGAACAAATTTGAGCAGCGCGTTAAAGGGCGACTAGAATCAGTTGGCCATGTGGAGTGGGAGGAGGGGGGAACAATGGTGAGGGGAAAACAGATCAATTGAAGAAATGAAAATAAAAATAAATTGATAGAAATAAAAACTGAAGATGGAGGAGAGAGTTCACAGTTTGAAGTTGTTGAACTCAATGTTAAGACCGGAAGGCTGCAACGTGCCAAATCGGAAGATGAGGGGTGGGATTCTCCGTCCCTCTGCGCCGGAATCGCACCCTGCGCGGGGGCGGAGAATAGCCATTCACGCCAGAAATCCGATGCTGCGGCGCTTCCGCGATTCTCCGCGGACTCGCCAGTCCCGCACGTGTTGTCGATGCGGCGCCGGTCGGGGGCCGTTGGAACAGGCTCCCGCGGCGATTCTCCGCGATCGACCGGCCGAAACCCCGCCGGCGTGGTTTACATGTGGTACACCAGGTGGGAGCTGGGACCCACGGCTGCGGTAGCGGCCCTGGTGGGGGGCGGGGTATCTGACTCCCGGGGGGGGGTGGGCCTCAGCGGTGGCCAGGCCCGCGATCGGGGGCCACCGATCGGTGGGCCATTGCAATCTGGGAGGGATCTACCTTCCTCCGCGCGGGCCCGCTGTGTGGCTCCGCCATGTTGGCGGCGCCTGCACCGAGGTGGGCCGCCGCGCGCATGCGCGGACCCGCTTGCGGCCACCATACGCATGCGCGGCCGTGCGGTCTGGCTAGCAAGACCCCGCCGGCAGCCAGAGCTGCAGGACGCACGCCGGGGCTCTGCTAGCCCCCTGGAAAATGGAGAATTATCCCGGACCCTCGAGGAAAAAGTCCGGAGTGATTCTCGCCCGTTTTCCGGCGTGGGGGTCTTAGTCCCCAGAAGTTCTGTTCCTCCAGTTTGTACTGGGCTTCACTGGAACATTGCAGCAGACCAAGGACAGGCATCTGGATGTGAGAGCAGGACGGTGAGTTGAAATGGCAGACAGACCAGAGGTGTTCTGCAAGGCGATCACCCAGTCTGTGTTTAGTCTCTTCAATGTAGAGTAGACTGCACTGGGAACAGCAAATTCAATCAACCAGATTGAAGGAGGTGCACATGAAGTGCTGCCTCACCTGAAAAGAGTGTTTAGGGCCTGAGATAGTAAGCGGGGAGGAGGTAAAGGGGCATTGCATGGGAAGGTGCCGTGGGAAGAGAGTGAGGTATTGGGGGTGATGGAGGAGTGGACCAGGGATAGGTTCCTGTGAAATGCTGACAGGGGGAGTGAGGGGAAGTTGTGTTTGGTGGTGGAATCATGTTGGATTTGGTGGAACTGGCAGAGGATGATTCTCATTCTGGGAGGGAGGAGAGGGGGTGAGGGCAGAGATTTGGGTAATGGTTCAGACAGCTGGGAGTCTCGTTGACCATAGTGGGTGGGAAACCACGATTAAGGAAGAATGAAGAATTGTAGATGGGTGATCATTTCCGTAATTTCTCCAAGAGTACACCAGATGGAGCTTCTCACTTCAGAGAAACAATATTAAACTGTTTTGCAGGAAAGTGAATACATTTCCTATAAATTGGGCCATCAAGTACCATTCGTCTTAGAAATGTCTACTGATTGGCTTTGCTTGAATGAGTGTTAGTATAAAAGTGAGTACATTGGAAAATAATACACTTGCCACCGATGATGGATTGGGATAGTAATCGGGATATACAGAATGTAAAAATTTCAAATTTAGTTCCATGATGCAAGGACAAAAAAATATATTTCTCCATTTGGCATCTACAGGGAGTCATGAATCTGTGGTCACTTATGGTCATTTCTAAATAAATTATTCTTCCTTTATTGATGTCTATTCTGTAATGTTACTTTAAAAGATGCCATCCCTCGTTGCAAAACAAGTTAGCATGGTTAAAGGTGCTGGATTTCCTGCCTGAAATCACTGAGCGACTAAATTAGATAACAATAGTCCCAATTCTCTTCCCGCACCTAGTGGTGCACCAAGGCAGACTTTCATCCATTTCCATTGCTAGTTATTCCAGGAACAAGACTTGTCTGTCACCAGAGGTTTACGGCTTGAGGAGTGCTATTCTACATCCAGTATGGCTGACCAGGAGTCTCCCCCACTCTTACTGCCAGCTATTGACATGTTTGGAAGGATTTGCAGGTTAACACTCAATCTTTTCGACTGAGTTTTAAACGCACCTTCCCTGGTCATCAAGTCCTGGGGTGGGGCTTGAACCTGGAGCTTCTGGCTCAGAGACAGGAACGCTACCCACTGATACACAAGACTCCCTCAAGTAACAGTAGAGCTGGAACTATTTACAGCCAAATAAAATAGTTGATGGGAGAGGTCTTCAAATGAATATTTCTCGTCAGTATTTACTGTGAGAAAGGCATGAATGTTAGGGAAATGGGGGAAATAAAAAGTGATGTCTTGATGAGTGTATATATTACAGAGAAGGAGGTGCTGGGGGTATTAAAGTGCATGAAGATAGATAAATCCCTGGGATCGGCTGAAATGTATACGAGGCCGTTGTGGGAGGCTAGGGAGGAAATTGCCGGACCACTAGCTTAGATATTTCAATCATCGACAGCCACAGGCGAGGTGCCTGAAGATCGAGGGTAGCAAATGTTGTGCCCTTGTTTAAGAAGGGCTGTAGGGATAAGCCTGTGAACTACAGACTGGTTAGCCGTACTTCTGTAGTGGGTAAATTGTTCGAAGGTATTCTGAGGGACAGGATCTGGAGGCATTTATGCAGGCAAGGGTTAATTAGGGAAAGTCAGCTTGGCTTTGTAAGGGGAAAGTCATGTCTCATGAAATTGAGTTTTTTGAAGGGGTAACCAAGAAGGTAGATGAGGGCAGTGCAGTCGACCTAGTCTACATGGACTTTAGCAAGGCCTTTGACAAAATACCTCATGGTAGGTTGTTGTAAAAGGTTAAATCTCACGGAATCTAGGGGGAGGTAGCCAATTGGATACAAAATTGGCTTGTGCGACCGAAGCCAAAGCGTGGTTGTGGAGGGTTGTTTTTCAAACTGGAGGCCTGTGACCAGCGGTGTGCCTCAGGGATTGGTGCTGGGTCCACTGTTATTTGTTATATATATATTAATGATTTGGATGAGAATGTAGGAGGCATGGTTAGTAAGTTTGCAGATGGCACGAAGATTGGTAGCATAGTGGATAGTGAAGAAGGTTATATAAGATTGCAACAGGATCTTTGACCAAATTGGCCGATGAATAGCAGATGGAGTTTAATTTGGATAAATTTAAGGTAATGCATTTTGGTAGATCAAATCAGGGCAGGATCTACTCAGTTAATGATAGGAAGTTGAGGCGAGTTACAGAACAAAGAGACCTAGGAGTACAGGTTCATAGCTCCTTAAAGGTAGAGTCGCAGGTGGACGAGTGGTGAAGAAGGCATTCGGCATGCTAGGTTTTACTGGTCAGAATATTGAATACAGGAGTTGGAACGTCTTGTTGAAGTTGTACAAGACATTGGTAAGACCACACACGTGTTCAGTTCTGGTCACCCTATTATAGGAAGGATATTGTTAAACTAGAAAGAGTGCAGAAGAGATTTACGTGGATGCCACCAGGACTTGATGGTCTGAGTTATAAGGAGAGGCTGGACAGGCTGGGACTTTTCCCTGGAGGTTTAGGAGTGATCTTATAGAAGTCTGTAAAATAATGAGGAGCATAGATAAGGTAGACAGGGGAGAGATATAAAAGAGACCAGAGGGGAAATATCCTGGAGGTATTAAAGTGCATCAAGATAGATAAATCCCTGGGACCTGATGAAATGTATACCAGGACGTTGTGGGAGGCTAGGGAGGAAATTGCTGGACCCCTAGCTGAGATATTTGAATCATCGACAGCCACAGGCGAGGTGCCTGAAGATCGAGGCACAACCAAAATGCTGTGCCCTTGTTTAAGAAGAGCTGTATCGATATGCCTGGGAACTACAAACTGGTTAGCCGTACTTCTATAGTGGGTAAATTGTTCGAAGGTATTCTGAGGGACAGGATGTAGAGGCATTTAGACAGGCAAGGGTTAATTAGGGAAAGTCAGCATGGCTTTGTAAGGGTGGGTATAGAGGGTATGGGCCAAATACGGGCAAGTGGGACTAGCTTAGTGATAGAAACTGGGCGGCATGGACAAGCTGGGCTGAAGGGCCTGTTTCCATGCTGTAAACATCTATGAGACTATGCCCCAGATTTGTTGGGTTCTGGACAGCCATCTACCAGGCGATGTCCAAGATTGTGGAAATGAGGGTTGAGCCATGCCCAAAAATGGCCGCCTTCGGGGTATCAGAACAGCCTGAACTCTTTATGGGGAGGAGGGCCAACGCCCTAGCCTTTGCCTCCTAATCGCCCGCCAAAGAATCCTGTTCGGCTGGCGATCGGCAGCACCACCTAAAGCTGCGGACTGGCTGTCCGACCTGTCGGAATTGGAAAAAAATCAAATTCACCATCCGGGGTTGGAAGAGGGAGATGGAGGCCATTTATCAACCTGTCCAAAACATGTTTGTAGCCAGCAGCCGGGGAGGGAGATTCACAGTGGGACATCCCACATCCGATAGGGGGTGTGTGGGGGGGGGGGGGGGGGGGGGGAGAAAGAGGAGAGAAGAGATGGGGGGACCTCCTCCGGACTGAAATTGGGAAATAGGGGGAGAAGGGCTTAGGAGGCCAAGTCAAAGCTGGTCATCTGAAAAAAATGTGAATTCTACCTGATGTATATAAATTTTTTGTATGTTCACTTTCATCCTTGTTTTCTATAAGGAAAACCTGAATAAAACATTTTCAAAAAAAGCTTTGTGATTTGTATGGAAAATTGGGCAGCATGGCAGCATAGTGGATAGCACTGTGGCTTCACAGCACCAGGGTCCCAGGTTCGATTCCTAGGCTTGAGCCACTGTCTGTGTGGAGTCTGCATGTTTTCCCCGTGTCTGTGTGGGTTTCCTCCGGGTGCTCCGGTTTCCTCCCACAAGTCCAAAGATGTGCGGGTTAGGTGGATTGGCCATGATAAATTGCCCTTAGGTGGGGTTACTGGGTTATGGGGATGGAGTGGAGGCATGGGTTTGGTTAGGGTTCTCTTTCAAAGGGCCGATGCAGACTAGATGGGCCGAATGGCCTCCTTCTGCACTGTAAATTCTAATTCTATTGTCAAAGATGGTTTTTGGAGGTCAATTATCTTTGTCCCAGGACATTACTGCAGCAGTTCCTGAGGGGAGACTCCTGGGTCAACCATCTTACACTGCTTCATAAATGGCCTCTATCATAAAGTGCAGATATCCGCGGATGATTGCACAAATGTTCAGCACCATTCGGGACTCCTCTGATACTGAAGCAGTCTGTGTCATATGCAGCAAAACCCGGACAATGGTCAAGGTTGGGCTGATAATTGGCAAGTAACATTGGCACCTCACAAGTACCAGGCAACGACCATCTCGAACAAGATCAAATCTTCCAAACACAACCACTACCACCTATAAGAACAAGGGCAGCAGGCACATTGGAACACCATCACTTGGTAGCTCCCCTCCAAATCGGTAACCATCCTGACTTGGAAATGTAATCGCCATTCCTTCAGTGTCACTGGGTCAAAATCCTGGAACTCCCTCCCCAACAGTACTGTGGGTGTACCAACTCCACATGGATTGCAGCGGTTCAAGAAGATTGTTCACCACCACCTTCTCAAGGGCAATTAGGGACTGGCACTGGATGCTGACCTAGCCAATGAAGTTGCCCCCCCCTCCCCCACATACCTTGAATTAATAAAAAAAGAGAATCCAACTATCTCCCCATGACATTTAATGGCATTACTATTGCTGAATCCCCAACTAATCCTCAACTCTCCACTCCCTAGATGTATGCAGCACCAACAACAATCAAGAAGCGCAGCACCATCCAGGACAAAGCTGTCCACTTGATTAGCATCCCATCCACCAACTTAAACATTCACTACCCCCAGCACCGATGCACAGCGGCAGTAGTGTGTATCATCTACATATGTACTACAGCAAACTCACCAAGACTCCTTTGACAGTACCTTCCTAACCAGTGACCTCTGCTACCCAGAAGGCAAGCACAGATGATGTATGGGAACACCACCACCTGCACGTTCCCCTCCGCGCCACACACCATCCTGACTTGGAACTATATCACCATTCTTTCACTGTCGCTGGGTCAAAATCTTGGAAATCCCTTCCTAACAGCAGTGTGGGTGTTCTGGTAACACATGGACTGCAGCAGGTTCAAGAAGGCAGCCTACCACCACCTTCTCAAGAACAATTAGGGAGGGGCAATAAATGCTGGCCTTGCCAGAGATGCTCATATCCCAGGAATGAATTTATTTTAAAAAGTCTGTTATTCTGCACTTCTGCAACACCACATGCTTGTCACTGGGTGGCTCCACAACAAAGAATCCTGAGCAGATGGACTGATTTACAACAAAATAAATTATAACAAAGTCGGTCTGTTAATATTTTTTAACCTCTGTTTATAGATATATGTATATAAAAGGTGCTCTTGTGGCACAGTGAGTAGCATCCCCGTCTCTGAGCCAGAAGCTGCGGTTTCCTGTCCCTTTTCAGGACTTGATGGCCACAGGTTGTATACTAATCTGTAAATCCTTCAACATATGGTGGGCAGTAAGAATGGCAAGACTTCCTGGTCAGCCATGTGATATAAATAAAATTGGAGTCTCCACCACCGCTATTCACTTCTGGAATGTAACAGTGCATGGTATCACAGTAATTCCGACCTAGTTGGCTGGACAGCTGACATGATAAGATTTGTGGCAACAGCATAGGTATGATCCTTGTTCCGGCTGGTGTTTGGCACTTGCATCCTTGCTTGCCTTTGGTGGAGATCACCGTGCTGTCAGTCAGAAAACTGAAGATGATGATTTATATATGTTGCTCTTCTGGTAACAGTCCAGGCATGAATGGTCCTGATGTTTTGATTGGGCAAATTTGCAGTTGCCATTGCCATTATTGAGCAAGCTTGCAGTTGCCATCTCCGTAACGGTTTAGGCTGTCCATTGGTAGTAAAACGTCCAATCTTCCTTTCCATTTTGTATCAGCATACCTTGTTACCTGCCCCAGCTGACTATTTTCCCCAGCAACTTCTTATTGAGTATGCATATCTAACATGTTTTCCGACGCCTTCTCTTCAAGCATGTTTCCTCTACCTCCCCACCACTGAGCAGGTCCTTCTTTTTGCCTCGTTTTCCCATCTTCTTGCTCTCCCTTTCCCACTCCTCCCTGCCTATTCACCCATTCCTCTGCCTAGATCCAATTATCCCTCTATCTCAAACACCAGTGAATGCTGCACTTTTTCGGTCGTCCCCTTGCGAAATATCAGAGATCGAGATGGATGTTGCCTGAGGTAAGAAAGAAATATAAGAAAAATGGAATGATGAAGCTCAAGAAGAATGGTCTAAAGTGTAAAAATGTTTTTTAAGGAGACTACCAAAACAGCAGACATAATTTGGATGCAGGGATTAAAAGTTTTAAGTCTTAACATAAGGCACAATGGTTTTGTAATATGCAAAATAGTGCAAGAATGGCAATTATATAATGTGATCATCACCCTTTTTGTTCGAACCAGGTTTCCAAAAGAGCTTTTTTTAAAAAAGGCTTCTCCAAAAATGATTGCAATATAATAACACAATAGGAACAGAGGTTAAATTAATTTTCTTTTTAGAAAAGAGAAATAAGTTACATCAAAGAAAAAATTTAAAAATGTATTTACGTTCAAATTTAGTATTAGGTTTAATAGTCTTATTGCACAAAGACTTTGGAAATTTCACTTATTTTATTACTGGAATATTTGTTTCATCATGGCATTGTATGATTTGAAAGGTTTAAAATTGGCAAGTGTGGCTCTAAAGATCATTCAAGGTATCTTTTAACGTGAAGTAGGATCTACTGAACCCAACAAATAGGAATTGTAAGAAGAAAAACATGCATTTATAGAGCACTTTTTACTCCCACCAGACATCTCTAAGCGCTGCACAGCCAATTAGGTACTTTTAAGTGTAGTCACCGTTGTAGAAGTAGCATCCAGTTTGTGCAGAGCAAACTCCCACAAACAGCAATGTCATAATGACCAGATCATTTGTTTTGGTGATGTTGATTGAAGGATAGACATCAGGTAGGACGCTGGGGAAAACTCTTCTTTGGAACAAAGCAATGGGACTTTTAACATTCGCCCAATCAAGCGGATGCAACATCTAACGTTGATTCTTGTCCCATCCCTCTGTACTGTATTGATTTTTGTGCCTGGAGTTGAACCCGTAACCTTGTGATTTGTATGGAAAATTATTGAAAGCTGCCATTGCAAAATGAGTATGTTACTTAGTGGTATTTTATCACTGTGAAACCTTTTTAAAAAGTCTAACTTAAAGACATTTCTTTTTGATACAGAGAACATAATAAATGAAAGCAATGTTGCCAGGTTGGTACAAGCTCTGATGCAATGAAATTGTTATCATGTAAAGAATCTTTACTTGGAATATGGCACATAAGTTAAATGCAAGATAGCTAGAGGATAGCTAATTAATATTTCCATCTGGTTCCAAGGCCCATGTGATTCCTATGTTATGGAGATGGGCTTTATGGGAGGTTAGAGTTCAAGTGTCCAATTACACGGTTTTGAAGATATCCCTGATATCTACAGCCATCAAAAAGGAAAAGAGAGGCGATAGAAGCAGCTAGTCCTGCAACTTGCACAGAGAAAATGCTGAATCGAATGTTCGTCAGGGAGAATGCAAATAGAAGCTCATACTCAGATTGAAGAGACCAAGGTTGGGTTCACATGACATGGGCAGTATGGTAGCACAGTGGTTAGCAGGGTTGCTTCACAACTCCAGGGTCCAAGGTTTGATTCCTGGGTCACTGTCTGTGCAGAGTCTGTACGTTCTCCCCGTGTCTGCGTAGATTTCCTCCGGGTGCTCCAGTTTCCTCCCACAGTCCAAAGATGTGCGGGTTAGATGGATTGGCCATGCTAAATTGCCCTTAGTGTCCACAAAATGTTAAGTGGGGGTTACAGGGATAGGGTAGATACGTGGGCTTCAGTAGGGTGCTCTTTGTAAGGGCCGGTGTAGTTTCGATGGGCCAAATGGCCTCCTTCTGCACTGTCAATTGTATGAAAAGAAAACCAAAACTTTTTTTTTTGGTCCTATTTAAAAAAGGACTTACTGCTGAATCAAAAAGGATTACTGATACAAGTCACATGGCCATAAGTGCTGGGAGCTTCCGCCAGGAGTTACTAGAACAAAATAATTATTCTCAGCTTTGAAAAAGAGTCATCCAGGCTCAAAACATTAGCTCTCTTCTTTCTCCACAAACACAGTCAGATCTGCTAAGATTGTCCACTATTTTCTGTTTTTGTTTCAGATTCCAGCATTCGCAGTAATTTGCTTTTATAATTATTCTCAGCCTGTGAATCTCACACCTTATAGTACAGGCCCCTTGTAACTGATCAATAAAAGCAAAAGAAGTGCAGAAAAACTGATCCCCCAACATGAACAAAGGAAAGAAATCAAAACTGTTAATGCCTGCAGAGCTGTTAAGGCTCATCTCATACACTGGACTGTCAAGATCCATTTAAAAATGGGATTATTGGGGGAAACAATGGATTCTGACCAGAAGCACTGAACTTCAGATTATTAAACTGCAATTAATGTGCCAAGTCACATGACCCTAGCCTCGGCTCTTTCCAACAGTTTAACGTTATACCTTTGGCAGACTGCTGTTTTAACACCAACTGGAAAGGACTCCAGCCACGAGGCTGCGCAAGAAGTCAGTTATCAGCTCTTAACTCATTGAAGCCTACTTGATTTTTTCAAAGTCTCTGATCAACACCTGCCAAGCGGTCTAAGCATAGAAAACCCATTGTATTATAGCACCATTCGTGTTAAAGGTTTTAGTATGGTTGTCTCCAACCATTAACACATCGGGACTTAGGGGTGACACGTGAAGCAGTGGTTAGCACTGCTGCCTCACGGCGCTGAGGACTCGGGTTCGATCCCGGCCCCGGGTCACTGACCATGTGAAGTTTGCATATTTGCCCATGTCGGTCTCACCCCCACAACCCAAAAAGATGTGCAGGGTAGGTTGATTGGCCACGCTGAATTGCCCCTGAATTGGGTGCTCTAAATTTATTAAAAAACACACATTGAGACTGAATTCACCTGCGAAGAAAACACTGGAATTTGACTTCCGGACTCCAGGAATCATGTGAACTATTATTCATTTCTGTGGTTCTTCACAGTTATTATCTATAGTTGTACAATTCTTTTTTTCCATGAGTGTGACATACGAAGTGTGTGTGTGTGTGTGTGTGTGTGCGTGCGCGTAATGGAGCAATTCTTGTGCATAAGACCATAAGACATAGGAGTGGAAGTAAGGCCATTCGGCCCATCTAGCCCACTCCACCATTCAATCATGGCTGATTTCAACTCCATTTACCCGCTCTCTCTCCATAGCCCTTAATTCCTCGAGAAATCAAGAATTTATCAACTTCTGTTTTAAAGACACTCAACGTCCCGGCCTCCACCGCCCTCTGTGGCAATGAATTCCACAGACCCACCACTCTCTGGCTGAAGAAATTTCTCCTCATCTCTGTTCTAAAGTGACTCCTTTTCATTCTAAGGCTGTGCCCCCGGGTCCTAGTCTCCCCTGCTAATGGAAACAACTTCCCTACGTCCACCCTATCTAAGCCATTCATTATCTTGTAAGTTTGTATTAGATCTCCCCTCAACCTCCTAAACTCCAATGAATATAATCCCAGGATCCTCAGACGTTCATCGTATGTTAGGCCTACCAATCCTGGGATCATCCGTGTGAATCTCCGCTGGACCCGCTCCAGTGCCATTATGTCCTTCCTGAGGTGCGGGGCCCAAAATTGCTCATAGTATTCTAAATGGGGCCTAACTAGTGCTTTATAAAGCTTCAGAAGTACATCCCTGCTTTTATATTCCAAGCCTCTTGAGATAAATGACAACATTGCATTTGCTTTCTTAATTACGGACTTAATTACCTGCAAGTTTACCTTTAGAGAATCCTGGACGAGGACTCCCAAGTCCCTTTGCACTTCAGCATTATGAATTTTGTCACCGTTTCGAAAATAGTCCATGCCTCTATCCTTTTTTCCAAAGTGCAAGACCTCGCACTTGCCCACGTTGAATTTCATCAGCCATTTCTTGGACCACTCTCCTAAACTGTCTAAATCTTTCTGCAGCCTCCCCACCTCCTCAATACTACCTGCCCCTCCACCTATCTTTGTATCATCGGCAAACTTAGCCAGAATGCCCCCAGTCCCGTCATCTAGATCGTTAATATATGAAGAGAACAGCTGTGGCCCCAACACTGAACCCTGCGGGACACCACTCGTCACCGGTTGCCGTTCCGAAAAAGAACCTTTTATCCCAACTCTCTGCCTTCTGCCTGACAGCCCATCGTCAATCCATGTTAGTACCTTGTCTCGAATACCATGGGCCCTTATTTTACTCAGCAGTCTCCCGTGAGGCACCTTATCAAAGGCCTTTTGGAAGTCAAGATAGATAACATCCATTGGCTCTCCTTAGTCTAACCTATTTATTATCTCTTCAAAGAGTCCGGGTGATCTGGTTTCCTCCCACAGTCCAAAGACGTGCAGGTTAGGTGGATTGGCCATGATAAATTGCTCCTAATGACCAAAAAAGGTGAGGAGGGGTTATTGGGTTACGGGGATAGCGAGGAAGTGGGTTGGTGCAGACTCGATGGGCCGAATGGCCCCCTTCTGCACTGTATGTTCTATAACACCTGGTCCACGTGACTCCTGTATTGTTTTTAATTGTCTAAGAGGGTTAGAGGAATTTTATGGAGAATTTTTTCTCTTATTGGTTAAGTTTTTTTTTACTTCTCAGAGATTAATGAGGGTGGATATGACGGGTAGTTCAGGAGTAGAACATAGAACTGTACAGCACAGTACAGGCCCTTCGGCCCACGATGTTGTGCCGAACTAGTCTGAAAATAAGAGCAAATCAACCTACTCCCAATCATTCTAGTGCACTCCATATGCCTATCCAATAACCACTTGAAAGTTCCTAAAGTGTCCGACTCCACTACCATCGCTGGGAGTGCATTCCACGCCCCAACCACTCTCTGAGTAAAGAACCTACCTCTGACATCCCTCCTGTATCTTCCACCATGAACCTTATAGTTATGCCCCCTTGTAACAGCTACATCCACCCGAGGTAAAAGTCGCTGAACGTCCAATCTATCTATCCCTCTCATCATCTTATACACCTCAATTAAGTCACCTCTCATCCTCCTTCGCTCCAATGAGAAAAGCCCTAGCTCCTTCAACCTTTCCTCACAAGACCTACCCTCCAATCCAGGCAGCACACACTATAGGCTTTCTTCATGGCTCTATCCACTTGGGTGGCAACTTTCAGAGATCTATGGACATGAACTCAGAGATCTCTCTGCTCCTCCACATTCTTCAGAACCCTGCCGTTAACCCTGTAATTACATTCAAATTTGTCCGACCAAAATGAATCACCTCACACTTATCAGGGTTAAACTCCATCTGTCACTTTTCAGCCCAGCTCTGCATCCTATCAATGTCTCTTTGCAGCCTACAACAGCCCTCCACCTCATCCACTACTCCACCAATCTTGGTGTCATCAGCAAATTTACTAACCCAACCTTCAACTCCATCATCCAAGTCAATGGTAAAAATCACAAATAGCAGAGGACCCAGCACTGATCCCTGTGGTACACAGCTGGTAACTGGATTCCAGGATGAAAATTTACCATCAGAGTAGGGAAGAAGTGTTGAGCCACAATGCTCCAACAATCAGGAGCATTAGACAGGACTGTTGAACCAATTGGCCTTTTCCAGCCCATCATCTCAGGTATGTTTTTATGACTCTAGAACCCAAGTTTGAAAAGTCAAAGCTTTCTTTTATACCACTTCATTTGTTCCCATAAAGACATTGCATACAATTCACACGCTATCATGATAATTTACTGGGATTCACAATGAGTGGCACAACACCAACGGAATAGTCAAGAGAATGTCTACAAAATAGTACTGCTGAGTCACATCTGCCATGACTTTTCTTTAGAACTGCTTTCTCCTGAAGCGCAAGGACTGAGTCTTCTGCTGAGCACAGGTCATTTGGAATCAGAGAGGGGAAGGTCAGAGGGTATGGTGAATACAGGGTCAGAGAGAAGGGAAGTGGAGGAAGGATCTGGAGGGGCATTGGTACCACAAGTTGTTAGAGCTTGGCTTGAAGAAAATACCTGAGAGGAAGCAAAAAGGTTTCTTGTTCATGAGGTGGCGAATTAAATAAAATTGGGGATCAAGGCAGCTTTGATATAGAAGTGGCTGCTGCTGAAGAGTGAGGTTTATTGTGGGCGGCACGGTAGCACAGTGGTTAGCACTGTTGCTTCATAACACCAGGGTCCCAATCAATTCCGGGCTTGGGTCACTGTCTGTGCGGAGTCTGCACGTTCTCGGTGTGTCTGCGTGGGTTTCCTCCGGGTGCTCCGGTTTCCTCCCACAAGTCCCGAAAGACGTGCTTGTTCGGTAGTCCGGACATTCTGAATTCTCCCTGAATGCTGAACAGGCGGCAGAATGTGGCGATTCGGGGCTTTTCACAGTAACTTCATTGTAGTGTTAATGTAAACTGACTAATAATAATTAAGATTATTATTATTACTACTACATGTGGCGGCGCAGGGCATCAACTGTGGCTCTCAGGTCGTGGTTCGAACAGTCCAAAGAACGTTGTGCAGCTGAGATACCTGTAATCCTGGGTGAATTTGAAACAAGGATGGAACTTCAGTTGGAATTCATATGGGTTATAGCTAAGTTCCGCACACATGAGTACGGACTCAACCGGGACCTTGGATTCATGTCACATTACATTCACCCCCTACCATCTGGCCTGGGCTTGCGAAATCCTACCAACTGTCCTGGCTTGAGACAATTCACACCTCTTTAACCTGGGAATACCCCTCTCTCTGGATCTGTAAAGACTTAATTACCAGAAAATATTCACATTCAAAGTATCGTCTTGCATCTTTGACTTTGTCTATATATATGTTTCTGGAACCTAAAACGAAAGAAAAAATGCTGGAAAATCTCAGCAAGTCTGGCAGCATCTGTAGGGAGAGAAAAGAGCTAACGTTTCGAGTCCGATGACTCTTTGTCAAAGCTAAGTTTCTGGAACCTACCTCTTCATTCACCTGAGGAAGGAGCAGTGCTCCGAAAGCTAGTGATTCGAAACAAACCTGTTGGACTTTAACCTGGTGTTGTAAGACTTCTTACCATATGAGTTAAATTAGAGCTGGAGACAGTCACTGAAGAAGGAGAAGTAGCAATGAAAGTCAGCTTTGGTGAACACCTTATCACACACCAGGAAGGAAATGGAAAGCATTGAAGGCGAAAAAAGTGAAAGAGACAAAACAAAAATCTCGCCAGAGAGAAGAGCTGAACCTCTTCAAGGTAGGCACTCCTGGAAGAGAAGTGGCAGTGAATCAAATAATAAAACAAATGCTAAATACTGCAGATGCTAAGATCTGAAATAAAAAAAAAGTGCTGAAAAAAATTCAGGTCTGGCAACATATATGGAGAGACAAACAGAGCTAACGTTTTGAGTCCAATATGACTTCTTCAGAACTGACTATTTGCCATATCAGGATAGTTGTGACGATCTCAATATTCTTGAATCCATTTTCAAAATAATGCTACAGGAGTAATCCAGAAACTGTCTGGACAAAGTAAAGCATACACAAAAAATGATGGCTTAAGTCTGCACCAAACTCAGAACTGGAGGCACTTAAGTCATGCCGTACACTAGCTCTACCCTCCGCACCAGCACTGCAGTTCTGCCACAAGCTTTACTTAGCACATACTGCACAAGAAACCGGTTTAGTCAATAAGCCTCAATGCTGCTTGACGCTTTCAATTAATCATCTCAAATTGTTTCCACCGCTGACCACTAGTACTTCACCCCAGTGCTGTAGTGTTAAAATATTCCATGCAAATACAATCCAAGGTTGGAGGGACAAATTCTACTGCTGACACTTTTCAGTCTAAATTGAATGCAATATCCACACATCATACTGAATTGTTACAAGGTTTACGTAGAGTACTACAGCACAGAAACAGGCCATTCAGCCAATCAAGTCTTTGACAATATTTTTCTACTCAAATCATCTAGTCCCACTGCACACTCCTGCATGCGCTCTATACTCTTTTAAGTATTTTAAAATTTTAATTTACTTTGAAACAAATGCATGGCTTCTGCTTCAGATCAGCATGTAGAGATGTCAGTCTTGTAATAATAACCTTTATTGTCACAAGTAGGCTTACATTAACACTGCAATGAAGTTATTGTGAAAATCCCCCGTTGACACACAGGCACCTGTTCGGGTACACGGAGGGAGAATTCAGAATATCCAATTCACCTAACAGCTCGTCTTTCAGGACTTGTGGGAGGAAACCGGAGCACCTGGAGGAAACCCACACAGACACGGGGAGGACGTACAGACTCTGCACAGTGTCTCAAGCCGGGAATTAAACCTGGGACCCTGGCGCTGTGAAGCAACAGTGCTAATCACTGTGCTGCAGTGCCGCCCTAGGCAATGGTACAGAACTGCCAGCAGAAGCAGGATAGAGATGGGGTCAGGTATCCAACTTGGGCCAGAGAACCTCATCTGTGAGGCTGCTAGTTAGATAATAAATTGCAGCCTGAGACTTTGCAGCTCAGCAAGACAATATTATTGGTTCCACAAGCCCATGTCACAGGACTCCCATCTCGCCACACGATCTTTCACAAAGGACCTGCATCCGTCATCTGGATTGTTAAACATCTCGACCATTTAGAATTGAAAGGAAGGTTATGGGTCCCTCTGTCTTAGCAGACAAGTGGACTCCTGTTGGCCAGCCTGGGTTATGAAATGCAATGGCGGTTGTATAACTCTTTGAATTTGGTATTTGGCTCTTCAGGGATAACAATGTGCAAGTTTCCCTGATACCTTCAGGTAGCTTATTTTGTTCGCAGTCATAGACAGACAGATTCAGCATTTTAGGTCATTGCCCAGATTTAAATTTTTAGAGATAGCAATATCTTATTTCAATATAAAAAAGACAAGCTGAGACCTTAGTCACTCATACATTAAACTGTCTACTTGTTCAGACAGATGCAAAAGATCAAAAGCACGAGCCAAAGAGCAGCAGGAAATTTCCCCATCCAAGCATCACATTCCTCAACCAATATAATCAAAACAGATTATATGGTTATTTATCCAACTGCCATCTTTGGGAATGTGCTGTGTATACACTACATAAATAGCAGTGACTACACATCAACAGTAATTCATTAATTTTGAAGCGCTTTTGGATATCGTGAGGACATAAATTAAGTTCCTTCCTGTCATTTAACTTACTTCCTATAATGTGCCTGAATTGTACAGAATAGTTCAACTGCAACCTAATGTCTTGTACAAGCTCGACATCAAAATGCTACAGATGCACCGATTTTATTGTTCAGTACTTTATTAGTGGAAACCAAGATTCTATCAAAAGCAATGTAAATCAGGTGCAGGTTCCTTGAAAAAAAACAAAAGATTCATATCTAACCCATTTGAATGTGTGTCGGCACTCCGAGCTGAAACTAGCTTCTCTTGATCCAGCTGCACAAATGGATCAGAATTTCTATTATGCTCAACTGCATAGTTAACCTGATATTCCAAAATTGTGAGAGCAGGATTAAAAATACATACATATTAATTATTTTTTAATCACACTATTTCCTCGAACCACTTTAAATTAAAAGAAAGTGATTTCGCCTGGCACAGTGGAGCATCTTTCATGTGTGAAGTTGCAATATAAAAGCCTTTGGCTGTGCTGATAATGTGTGACCCTGAATTATTTGTGGAACACAACATCCCTAAAGCAGGCCAACATAAGAACATAACGTCTTGCTCTGCAAACATGGTGCAAATATAATTTCATTTTGAACACACACCAACCAGAGATAGGAAGGTTCTAAATTAGATCAAAGGAGAAACCTCATCCTAAGCAACCATATTCTCAATTTTTAAAAGAGGGATAAAAGGAGACTAGCTGAAATAAATGCTGCTAGGCACTTAGGCCAGTGCTAACAGGAACAAGCAAATGAATTCCAAATTGCCGAGCCACGTGTGCATGTGAGGCAGAGAATGAAATTTAGTGATATTGTGTGGTTTGAAATTACTCGAGAATTTGTTGTGAGATTAACGTCTCCTGTTGCCAGCTGACCAATTAATAGGTCTAGTGGTCTATAACATTTCATTTGATTTTTCAATTCTTTCTCAGGAGAGCTAGATTTAAAGGAAGCCAGTGAAATTCTTTAACCCTCGGAGCATCTATTGCAGTTGGCTCAAGTGGGCGCCAATTTTGCAAAAGCAAGCCTCGCCTTCAGAACTCTTTTCCAAAGATTCAATGGTTACAAACAACTCACTTCTTTACAGTTTCCACCATGAAAAAATTGTATATCAGAGTATTTTAACAAGAGGAATAAGATGTTGAGTAGGAGATTAAAAGGATGAGGATATAAAACAGTCAATTATGCTTTTAGCTAACTTCCAAAAGAAAATAAGTTGCAAGACAAAATGGAAGTATTTAATATATAATTTTCCCATGCGTAAATTGAGTTCAAATGAAATAATTAGGAACAATGGCATGGAAGAATTATAGCTTTGGACAGTGTGAGGGAGCTGAATCATCGAGAATTATTATTAATTCAGCATGTTTCAGCTGTATGCTTATTAACTCAGCTTTCTTGCACTGTCAGAGACAGCAACCTACTCTAAGAGAGACAGGGACAAGAGTAGGACATTCTGCCCCTCAAGCCTGTTCTGCCATTCAATAACATCGTGGCTGATCTATATCTTAACTCTATCTATCTGCCTTGGCTCCATGCAACTTGGAGGGAAATTTTAATTTAGCCTGTCAGGAAATTAATATGATTTGGATGCATCAGTCCCGTATCCTGTTCAATCCTTCTCTCGTGAAAGATCACAGACCTGAAACATTGCTTCATTTATCCCTTCTACAGATGCTGCCAGACCTGCAGAGCATTTTCAGTGTCATCTGTTGTTGTTTCAACTGCAATTTTCCTAACCTCTCCAGAATTTTGGTGATTATCAGAGTGGTTTATTATCCACCTTGTACGGTTGATTGCTTTGCTGCTAACAGTATAAAGAAATCACTCCCTGGAAGATGAGTGGATTAAATTTTCCTGAACTGGTGACAAAATGCTTTTGGAAGAAATTATAGTTTTGTGTTAAATTTTTAATGTGACTAAAACACAACATGATGTCTGCTACTCAGAATCATGTAGCATGAGAATAAATTTTAATAAGAGTTGGCACTATTTCCAATCCTTGCTGTGATCATTATTCACGGCAAACTCATATTCTGTTTCATGGGATCTTTAAATTGAATTAGTGACATCAGTTGAGGGTTTTCAGGATGATTAAAACATTGGGGTTTTCTTTGCGTCCATCAGCCATCTATAAATGTTAGTAATTTTTCCATCTCGCAAATCATCTGGCAAGAGCAATGTATCAAGGAGGTTGTTATTTGGTAGTCGAGGAAAAGCGGACAATTCTTTTTTCTCCAAATTTCGTAATTGAAGATATTTAAACTTCTCCTCCTTCTGCATTTTGCGTTTTCCCTCACTTCTCCCAAGTTGGCAAATCTACCTAAGAATAATTTTTTTTACATGTCTTAATCCCTCTTTATGCCACTGTTTAAATGTTATATCCAATCTTGTCATGGTGAATCAGTGGCTTCCATAAATAGGGGCTAGCACCGACATGTTTCCCATACCAAAATGTCGGCTCAATTGGTTCTAGATTTTTAAGGACGATGCCACCACCGGATGTTCGGTAAAATTCCCCGGGATAAATGGGAGTTGGGCATCAGCCGAAACCTTCAAGCTAGCTCCCTTACATGATGCTTCCCCCACCTGTACCTATTCCGCTTCTTCCTCTTTCCACCATTGCCAAATCTTTCCTATATTAGCCACCCAATAATAATACTAGAGCTGGGTAGTGCTCAACCCTTCCACCCGCCTATTCCTTTGTATATTTGTAAAAATATCCGTTGAGTTCGTGGAATTTTATTAGCCCATATAAAATCCAAAATTTTATCCATTTTATAGGAAAAAATATTAGGTAGAAATATCGGAAGGGAAAATTACCAACATTGCTAGATGGTTGATGGACATAAAGAAAACACCGATTGAAGAAATAAAACAAAAATGGGAGGGTTTAATATGGAATTGGAATTGGGGACTATGGAGTGAAATTATGCACAGGGTCAATACTGCATCTTCATGTTCTAGAATAAGTTTAATACAATTCAAGATTGTACAGAGGGCCCATATGACATAGGAAAGAATGAGTAGATTCTTCACAGAGGTAGAAGATAAATGTGAGAGGTGCAAAGGAGGATCAGCTAACCAACTCCACATGATCTGGCCATGTCTATGATTTGTGGTGTTTTAGACCTTGGTATTTAAAACATTATCAAAAATTATGGAGGTGGAAGTATTACCTGGACCTCTTGAAGCAATTTTTGGAATGTCCGAAATACCAGGACAATTAGAAGGGAAAAGAGGCGATGTGCTGGCCTTTGCCATATTGATTGTCCAGAGGTGAATTTTATTACAATGGAAATCCGAAGATCTGGCAAAAATATTGACATGATTAGGGGCTCTTGTGAACTTCCTTAAACTTAAGAAAATTAAGTTTGCCCTTTGTGGCTCAGATGGGGAATTCTGGATGAGATGGAATCTGTTCTTGTCTCTGTTTGCAGATATATTAGTGGGGAAAGAGGGAGAAGTGGGGGAGGGGGGGGTTAATAGAAATAAAATTTTAAAAATCTAAATTTTAGGAGGATTGCATTTTGTTCATTTTCTTACTGATTGATTGTACATTGTTATGTTTCTCCTTATTTGAATAAAGCATATTTTTAAACATTGGAGAAACTTTTGTCGCTGACCAATCTTGCTTCTTCTCCGGAAGGTATTGACTCTCAGTGTGGTAAATCTTGTCCAACTGTCAATCTTTATATAGAAGCTATACTCTGGACAACTCAAAGGCAACCTTCCTCTGGGGCTGGTTTGGGAGGAGGAACATCAGAGCTCAGCACAAACTTCTGTTCACCAAGTCAGCACTGCTGCTCTTTCTCCATATCATCCAACTATATTCCCCATCTGGCTCACTCCCCATACTTCAAGATACCATGTTTGCACTTTTTGAAGTGTCCTAACTTAATAGAATCCAAGCCAGTTGGTGAAGTCAAAGAAAAGGACACAGAGTTTTTACTTACTAAGAGAGTTTATTGACTTTGTTCAGTCTCATACCTCTCCTTTCAACTCTGTGTCCAGCTGTCCCCTATTTATGTATGATCAAAGCACTTCCCAGGATAATGAAGAACATTTTTTATTCTTTCCCACCAGAATATGATAAACCTTGCTGTACCAGAACATCAATCCAGAAGATTGGCACGTGAAGCTTGCCAAAACTGACTTTCATATCTTCAGGATCACCCAAGGCTGGAGTGTTCTCTGAATTTAATTTAATGTTTTATTTACTCTCAAAACTTCTTCAATTGTAGCATTTTTCATTGTAGCACTCAGTTCCAATATATCAAAACTAGCATCAGGACTAGTCTCATAGCACAACCAGTTGAACTGTTGAATCAAACTTTGTAATTGGTCTTTATCTTCCTTGGATGCACCCCTTTTGGTGAGGACCTGGTATGATTTATTGGGATGTAATTGACTTTTTTAAAATAACATTGTTGATTCAAGGACAGTTTTGACGTATTTCACATAATGTCTAACCCTATATATTTAATGGTCCTTGAAGGCACACTTCAAATTAAACTCCTTCTTAATTTTACCTATCACCCATCGCTCAAATTCTGCAGAACGCCCCCATAGAAAATCATCAAATCATCAACGTGCATCATTGAAATGCTGGCTAGTTTCTCCTGATGATACCAAGAGAATATTGCTGGGTCTGCCTATGGCTAAATATAAATTTCAAAAGGACAGAATGAACTAAGAAACACCACACCCTTGATGCTTCATCATTCAACCCATAATTGCACTCGATTAATTTCTATATCGCTAACTTCCTTGGGTGGTTTCAAAAACACTACCCTTTGAAATTTCTCGCCTGCAAAAATGCAGCTTTTAGGTCAATTGATTTACATTCCCAGGAATATGTTGCTAAAAGAGCCAAGAAAATCTTCAAGCTCACTTTTCCTGCAGTGGGGATGTCCAGTCTGACACGTTGATCAACAAATCTCTCTTTTTGTTTGGCATCCTTTATCAACAACCTATGAACTTGTCACCCATCACTAAAACTTATCAATCATGGCAGCTTCCACTTCCAGTGGTGTTTCTAGTTTGTTCAGTCATCATTGTTCTTGTCAAATTACAACCTCTACTCGCCTTCCATCTCTTTCTGAACTATCACTACATGATCACCTGCTCTTACGACCAGATACTCTTTTACAAGCCCACGGTCTTTTCCAAGGGCTTTGAGCACTTCCCGGTCCATTTTCAGGACTCTATGGGCGGGATTCTCCCAACGGGAGTCTAAGTGCCGACGCCGGAGTAAAAACCGGAGTGTTTTACTCCGGCGTCGATTCCCAGACCCCTATTCTCCGCCCTCCGTGGGGCTAGCAGGGGCGTTGCGCGATTTACGGAGTGGGGCCTTGGCGTGGCATCAGAAACCCGGCGCCGCGTAAAAGATGCGGCGCCTTGGGTCCCGCGCATGCGCAGTGGCGCCGGTGCCAACCAACGCATGTGCGGTAACCTCACGGCGTCTCCGGCCCCTCACAAACATGGCGCTGGGGTTCTGGGGCCGGTCGCGCAAGGTAGTAGGCCGGGGTGGGGGGGGGGGGGGGGGGGGGGGGGGGGGGCGGCCCGCCAATCGGTGAGCCCCGATCGCGGGCCAGACCCCATCGGAGGCCCCCCCCCACGCCTTTGCGACGGGTACCCGCCGGCAGTGACCAGGTGTGGAGAGCGGCGGCGGGACTAGGCCGTTTATGCTCGGCCCATCTGGGCCAGAGAATCGCCGCTCACCGCGATTCTCCGAGCAGCCCGGCGCGATTCGTGCACCGCTGGTTTCGGGGGGGGGGGGGGATCGCGTGCGGGGGTCAGAGCGGCGTGGCGCCCCGGCGATTCTCCCACCCCGGGGGGGGGGGGAAGAATCCCGCCCAATGTCTTTTACCGTCTGCCCCTCACCTTGCATATTCAGCAAGGTGAATCTGTCTTTGCCAGTGGTTTTTCTTGCTCTCCCTAGAATGGTGGCATCCTTCCATTCACTGGCCCCTACTGGCACATATGTCGCTCTAGTGTCAACTTTTGGTAGTTGTCCTTCAAGATAAATAGCCTTATCCTGCGCTTCAGTATCACTTGTTCATATTCAGTCAGGTCCTTATCTGCCATAATCTGCTGCATTCAATTGTCCAACATTTGTGTATGTGAAGTACATGATGCCTCTTCACTTTCTATTACCGATTCAGAATCTGTAAATGTATAATCAATGCCAATTAGCCTAGACCAATGTACCCTAACAGTTTGATTATCATGTTACAAAATTATTGTTTTTCCATCACTGTCCTAGCCTTCTGTCATTTTGCTCTTCTCTTTTATAACATACCATGTCCCAGGATTAAAATTGATTTCTAATGACCTTATGTACTGCCGTAAGGCTCACCAAATTTTCTATGGAATCATAGAATATCTACAGTGCAGGAGGCCATTCGGACCATCGAATCTGCACCAACCTGTTAGGTGGATTGGCCATGCTAAATTGCCCTTAGTGTCCAAAAAGGTTAGGAGGGGTTATTGGCTCAGGGGGATATAGTGGAACTGAGGGCTTAAAGTGTGTCGATGCAGACTCGATGGGCCGAATGGCCTCCTTCAGCACTGTATGTTCTATGTCTAACCCTTGGAAAGAGCATCCTACCGAGGCCCACTCCCCTGCCCTACCCCAGTAACCCCAACAAGCGGTATGGGAGCACAATGGTTAGCACTGTTGCTTCACAGCGCCAGGGTCCCAGGTTCTATTCCCGCTTGGATCACTGTGCGGAGTCTGCACGTTCTCCCCGTATCTGCGTGGGTTTCCTCTGGGTGCTCCGGTTTCCTCCCACAAGTCCCAAAAGACGTGCTTGTTAGGTGAATTGGACATCCTGAATTCTCGCTCAGTGTACAGGCGCCGAAGTGTGGCGACCAGGGGCTTTTCACACTAACTTCATTGCAGTGTTAATGCAAATCCACCTGTGACAATAATGATGATTATGAGAATCTTTTGGACACTAAGCGATCGTATAGCAGTAGCAGAAAGAGATAGGGGGGGGGGGGAGACGAGTAGAGGTTGTAATTTGACAAGAACAAGGACGACTGAAGAAGCTAGGAATACCACTACAAGTGGAAGTCATCATGACTGAGAAGCTTTAATGACGGCCAACAAGTTCAAAAGCAATTTAGCATGGTCAATCCACCTATACCTGCACACGTTTGGACTTCGAATCTCAAACTATTTGATGGGGACTGCAGCCCCAAACCATTTGAATTGAATTCTTCACATGGGCTGCCCACACCAGGGACCCGGGTTCAATTCTGACCTCAAGTGACTGTGCGGAATAAAGAACAAAGAAAAGTACAGCACAGGAACAGGTTCTTCGGCCCTGCAAGCCTGCGCCCGTCTAAACTAAAATCTTTTACACTTCTGTCGTCCGTATCCGTCTATTCCCATCCTATTCATGTATTTGTCAAGATGCCCCTTAAACGTCACTATCGTCCCTGCTTCCACCACCTCCTCCGGCAGCGAGTTTCAGGCACCCACTACCCTCTGTGTAAAAAAACTTGCCTCGTACATCTCCTCTAAACCTTGCCCCTCGCACCTTAAACCTATGCCCCTTAGTAATTGACCCCTCTACCCTGGGAAAAAGTCTCTGACTAGCCACTCTGTCGATGCCCCTCATAATTTTGCAGACCTCTATCAGGTCACCCCTCAGCCTCCTTCGTTTCAGTGAGAACAAACCAAGTTTATTCAACCTCTCCTCATAGCTAATGCCCTCCATACCAGGCAACATCCTGGTCAATCTTTTCTGTACCCTTTCTAAAGCCTCCACATCCTTCTGGTAGTGTGGCAAACAGAATTGAACACTATACTCCAAGTGTGGCCTAACTAAGGTTCTATACAGCTGCAACATGACTTGCCAATTTTTATACTCAATGCCCCGGCCAATGAAGGCAAGCATGCCTTATGCCTTCTTGACTACCTTCTCCACCAGTGTTGTCCCTTTCAGTGACCCGTGGACCTGTACACCTAGATCTCTCGGACTGTCAATACTCTTGAGGGTTCTACCATTCACTGTATATTTCCTCACCTATATTAGACCTTCCAAAATGCATTACCTCACATTTGTCCGGATTAAACTCCATCTGCCATCTCTCCGCCCAAGTCTCCAAACGATCTAAATCCTGCTGTATCCTCTGACAGTCCTCATCACTATCTGCATTTCCACCAACCTTTGTGTCTTCCACAAATTTACTAATCAGACCAGTTACATTTTCCTCCAAATCATTTAAATATACCACGAACAGCAAAGGTCCCAGCACTGATCCCTGTAGAACACCACCAGTCACAGTCCTCCAATCAGAAAAGCAGCCACTTCTGGTGGCAGCCATGGAGGAGAGTAGGTCGCACATTTGACAGCTCGCGCTTGTGACGGACCTTTGGACCTTTTTCGCCCGGTTTTCTTGGATAAATCGGTGAATAATGAGACAGAGAGGAGAAATCCCTCTCCGGTGTATGGAGAATTGGACCGAAGTGGCCGTGTGAGAAGACAAAGTTCTACTAAGAAGACTAAGCAGAGCTGGCAACATGGGAAAGCATGGCGGAGAAGCAGGGCCGCGGGGAGACGGCACAGTGGTCGACAGAGCAGCTGGTGAAGTTTTTTGAAGATTGCTTCGCGAAGCTTAAGAAGGACACGCTGGACTCGATCAAGACTTCGATTGATCAGGTGGTGCAGAATCAAGAAACCCACGGACGTGAGATCCAGGAGAAAAAGATGTCCGATCACGAGGAATACCTAACCGTGCTGGAGACCAAGGTGGAGATGAATGGCCGCCAAAAAATAATGCAGGAGAAGCTGGAGGACCTGGAGAACAGGTCCAGGAGGCAGAATCTGAGAATCGTTGGCCTCCCTGAAGGTAGTTAGGGATCGGATGCGAGGGCCTATTTGACGGACATGTTGGGGAAGTTGATGGGGGCTGGGGCGTTCCCTCGGCCCCTGGAATTGGACAGAGCACACAGAGCCCTCGCGAGGAAGCCCAGAGTGAACGAGCCGCCGAGGGAGACAGACTACTTGGTGCCATGGGTGGGAGCTAGCAAATCAGCTTGGTCAGCTGACTCACGGAAGCACAGTGGGGGGGCGAGCAGGTGTTAAGCTAGAGCTTGATATGGGGAAGGGGGGTTGGGTTTCTAGTGCTGTTACCAGGGCGGGGGGGAGCTGCTTTGCTGATACAGGGGAGAAACTGTTGCTAGGGGACAAATGGGAGGTCAGGTACGGCGAATGCCCGAGGGGGGGATTGAGGCGGCCAGGGGCGCGAGCTGGAGGCTGGCCTAAAAAGGCTGATGGCCTGTTGGCAGGGGGGGGGGGGGGGGGAGCCCCAAACCAGGCTGATTACATGGTACATTAGAGGGCTGAATGGGCCGCTCAAGAGGGCTCGCGTGTTTGTGCATTTGAGGGGGCTGAAGGCGGACGTGGCAATGTTACACCTAAAGGCTATAGAACAGAATAGATTGAGAATGGAGTGGGTTGGCCAAGTATTCCACTCAGGGCTGGACTCAAAGACCAGGGGGATAGCGATCTTGATCAATAAACGAGTGGCATTCGAGGCAGGGAGAATCGTGTCAGACATGGGGGGGGTAAGTACATTATGGTGAGTGGGAAGCTGGAGGGGGTGCGGGTGGTACTCGTGAACGGATATGCTCCGAATTGGGACGATGATGTGGAATTTATGAGGCGGGTGTTAGGTAAGATCACAGACTTAAGAGTCACATAACTTGATCATGGGGGGAGATTTTAATGCAGTCATTGATCTGGAATTGGACCGGTCCAAATCCAGGACAGGGAGGGGGTTAATGGAACAGATGGGGGGAGTAGACCCATTGAGGTTTGCACGGCCAAGGACAAAGGAGTTTTCTTTTTTCTCCCATGTCCACAAGGTATACTCTCGCATCAACTTTTTTGTTCTGAGCTGGGCTCTAATACCAGGGGTGGTGGATACCGAGTGCTCAGCAATCGCAGTGTTGGATCATGCCCCACACTGGGTGGATCGACCAGTTAGTTTGGGGAGAGGACAACGCCTGCTATGGAGGCTGGATGTGGGGTGGGGTTGTTAGCAGACAAAGCGATCTGTGGGTGGGTGAACAAGTCCATCCAAAACTATCGGGAAACAAATGATACGGAGGAGGTCTCTGCAGCAACGGTTTGGGAAACTTTGAAGGCAGTGGTCAGAGGGGAATTAATCTCGATACGGGCCCACAGAAAAAAGGCGGAACGGGCTGAGTGGGATAGGTTAGGGGAGGAGATACTCCAGGTGGACAGGAGATACTTGGAGGCCCCGGACGCGGAGCTACTAAGGGAGCGGTGGAGGTTACAGGCGGAGTTTGGGCTGTTGACTACAGGGAAAGCGGTGGAACAGCTGAGGCAGGCAAGGAGGGGGGGGGGGGGGGGGGGGGGGGGATTTATGAGTACGGGGAAAAGGCTAGCAGAATGTTAGTGCACCAGCTCAGAAAAAGAGAGGCGGACAGGGAGATAGGGAGAGTAAAGAGAATATGGTCCTGGACCCAGTGGGGGTGAATGAGGTGTTTAAGGACTTTGACAGCAAATCATAGGAGTCGGAACCCTCAGCTGGGGTGGAGGGGATGAGGCAGTTTTTGGGTCAGTGAGGTTCCCGAGAGTGGATGAGGATCTGGTGGAAGGGTTGGGAGCCCCAATTGAAATTGAGCAAATAATTGAGGGGCTGGAGGGCATGTAGTCGGGCAAGGCCGTGGGGCCGGATGGCTACCTGGTGGAATTCCATAAGATGTTTTCAGAGATATTGAGCCCACTGCTGGCGAGGACATTTAATGAAGCAAGAGAGAAGGGAGTCCTCCCCCCAACAATGTTGCAAGCCTCGATTTCATTGATCCTGAAACGGGAAAAGGATCCGGAGCAATGCGGCCAATTTCTCTACTGAATGATCTGGGAGTTCAGGTCCATTGTACCCTGAAGCTGGCAATGCAAGTCGATAGAGTGGTCAAGAAGACATACAGCATGCATGCCAAATCGGACGGGGTATTGAGTACAAGAGTCGGCAGGTCATGTTACAGTTGTATAGGACTTTGGTTAGGCCACATTTGGAATACTGCGTGCAGTTCTGGTCGCCACATTACCAGAAGGATGTGGATGCTTTCGAGAGGGTGCAGAGGAGGTTCACCAGGATGTTGCCTGGTATGGAGGGTGCTAGTTATGAAGAAAGGTTGAGAAGATTAGGATTGTTTTAGTTGGAAAGACGGAGGTTGAGGGGGGACCTGATTTAGGTCTACAAAATTATGAGAGGTATGGACAGGGTGGATAGCAACAAGCTTTTTCCAAGAGTGGGGGTGTCAATTACAAGGGGTCACGATTTCTAGGTGAGAGGGGGAAATTTTAAGGGAGATGTGCGTGGAAAGTTTTTTTACGCAGAGGGTGGTGGGTACCTGGAATGCATTGCCAGCGGAGGTGGTGGAGGCGGGCACGATAGCATCATTTCAGATGCATCTAGACAGATAAACGAACGGGCGGGGAACAGAGGGAAGTAGATCCTTGGAAAATAGAAGACAGGTTTAGATAAAGGATCTGGATCGGCGCAGGCTGGGAGGGTCGAAGCACCTGTTCCTGTGCTGGAATTTTCTTTGTTCTTTGAATGTGGACACCAAACTGCTGGCTAAGATACTGGCCACAAGGATAGAGGATTGTGTACCGGAGGCGATAGGGGAAGATCAGACGGGATATGTAAAAGGGGGGCAACACAAGGCCAATGTTCGAAGGCTTTTAAATATTATTATGATGCCCTCAGAAGGAGGGGAGGTGGAGGTGGTGGTAGCGATGGATGCGGAGAAGGCTTTTGATCGGGTGGAGTGGATAGCACTGGGAAGGTTTGGGTTTGGTGAGAGCTTCATTGACTGGGTGCGGTTGCTCTATCAGGCACCAGGAGCGAGTGTGCACACGAACAGGCTGAGGTCGGGGTATTTTAAACCACATCGAGGGATGAGTGAAGGGTGCCCCCTCTCCCTGCTACTGTTTGCTCTGGCCATAGAGCCATTGGTCATGGCGTTAAGAGCCTCTAGGAACTGGAAAGGGCTGGTTCGGGGTGAGGGGTGGAGCACCGGGGTCTCGCTTTACGCAGATGACCTGCTCTTGTATATTTCGGACCCGTTGGAGGGGATGGGGGAAGTTATGTGGATCGTCGGGCAATTTTTCGAGGTATAAATTGAGCATGGGGAAAAGCGAGATGTTCGCGATCCAGACAAGAGGGCAGGAGAAGAGACTGGGAGAGCTGCCGTTTAGAATGGTAGGAAGGCTTCCGGTTGCGGCTATGCAGAGCTAAGTCGCACTTTCGGCAGCTCCCGCTTGGAACGGACTTTTGGGATTTTTTCAGGGCCCCCAACGGCATTTTTTTGACATTTCCCGGTGTGGGAAGAGGACTGCAACATTTCCCCGACAGTGTATAGCTTGGACCAGGAGCAGGACGACTAAAAAAGTGGTGGTGAAGCCAAAGAAAGTGCGAGAGAAGAAGAGCAAGATGGCGGCGGGTGGGGACCAGGCAGCGTGGATGCAGTGGGCGCAGGAGCCGCGGGAGGTTATCCAGCGCTGCTTCAGGGAACTCAAAGCGGACCTGCTGGAGCCGATGAAGGCTTCTATTGATAAGCTGCTGGAGACCCAGACGGCCCGGGGGTGGCGATCCGCGAGGTCCGACAAAAGATCTCAGATAACGAGGACGAGATCTTAGGCCTAACAGTAAAGGTGTAGGCGCACGAGGCGCTCCACAAGAAATGGCAGAAACGGTTCGAGGAGACGGAGAATCGGTCGAGGCGGAAGAATCTGCGGATCCTGGGCCTCCCGGAGGGGCTGGAGGGATCGGACGT
Source organism: Scyliorhinus torazame (assembly GCF_047496885.1). NCBI lineage: Eukaryota > Metazoa > Chordata > Chondrichthyes > Carcharhiniformes > Scyliorhinidae > Scyliorhinus > Scyliorhinus torazame. The sequence continues at coordinate 207,838,941 of NC_092708.1, read as the reverse complement.
AGGGGTCACCATGTTAAACTCGCTGATGGAAGCGGGGTCCTTCCAGTGGCCCCTGGAGCTGGAAGGGGCCCAAAGAGTGCTGGCGAGGAGGCCCAAGGCTAACGAGCCGCCGCGGGTGGTGCTGGTGCAGCTCCATCGGTTCGCTGATCGGGAGTGTGCGCTCAGGTGGGCCACGAAGGAGAGGAGCAGCAGGTGGGAGAACGCGGAGGTTCGAACATATCAGGACTGGAGCGCAGAGATGGCGAAGAAGAGGGCTGGGTACAACCAGGTGAAGGCGGTGCTGCACAGGAAGGGGGTGATGTTTGGCATGCTGCAGCCGGCACGTCTGTGGGTCACCTTCAAGGACCGGCACCATTATTATGAGTCCCCGGAGGAGGCGTGGGCTTTGTTCAGGCCGAGAAGCTGGACACAAACTGAGGGACGGGATGGGGGGTCGGGCGTGGGGGTGGTCGGGGATCGTTGTTGTTGTGGTACATTTTGAGGGGAGGTTCTTTGTTCTTGTTTATTTTTGGTTCGGTGTGGGTGGTTAGGGTGGGTTGGGCACTGTTTTGGTTGGGTCTGTCAGGTGGGCTCTTGGAGGGGGGCAAGTAAACGGAGTAGGGAGTGGATGGCCGGTAGGGGGGGATGGGGCCCCGCTGGGGAGGGGGAGGCCCGAGTCGGGGGTGAGGGGACTGGGCCTGTCAAAGGAGCTGCGTCAGAGGTGGCGGGGCCGGGCAGGTGGAAAGCGCGGGCTTTTTCCCGCGCTGAAGGCTGGAGGGGGCGGGGCCGGGGTGGGGAAGCACAGGTTTTTTCCCGCGCTTGGGATGGAAGGGGGAGGCGGAGAGCCTGCTGGTGGGTAACGGAGGGGGAGGGGAAGTCCCACAATGGGAGGAGTCGAAGGAGAGGCGGGAGCAGCCGGGGTCAGCAGGAGTCAGCTGACTGGCGGGAGTGCAATGGGGGGAGCAATGCAGTTAGGAGGGGTCCTAGCCGCGGGGGGGGGGGGGGGGGGGGGGGGGAAGAGAGGGAGAGAGAGAAGAACCACCGGGATGCTGCTGGTATGGTCAAGGGGGAGCTGGAGTGAGTAGAGGGGGTTGGGACGGGGGTCTGCCGCCGTGGGGAACGGGCTGGGCGTGTGGCTGGCCAAGGAGGGGTTATGGCTAGTCGGCGGGGGAGGGGGGGCGGGTAGCCCCCTGATCCAGCTGACAACCCCCTGATCCGGCTGCTAACCTGGAACGTAAGGTGACTGAACGGGCCGGTTAAGCGGGCCCTGGTGTTCGTGCACCTGAAGGGGCTGAAGGTGGATGTGGTCATGCTCCAGGAGACACACCTGAAGGTGGCAGACCAGGTAAGATTGAGGAAGGGGTGGGTAGGCCAGGTGTTTCATTCGGGGCTGGATGCCAAAAATCGGAGGTGGGGGGTGGCGATCTTGGTGGGAAAGAGGGTGTCATTCGAGGCGTCGAGCATTGTGACAGACAATGGCAGCAGGTACGTAATGGTAAGTGGCAAGCTGCAAGGGGAGAGGGTGGTGCTGATCAACGTGTACGCCCTGAACTGGGACGATGCGGGTTTTATGCGGCGCATGTTGGGTAGGATCCCAGATTTGGAAGTGGGGGGCCTGATAATGGGAGGAGACTTTAACACAGTGCTGGATCCGGCACTGGATCGCTCCAGGTCTAGGACGGGTAGGAGGCCGGCGGCGGCTGAAGTGCTGAGGGGGTTTATGGACCAGATGGGAGGGGTGGACCCTTGGAGATTTGCAAGGCCGGGGGCTAGGGAATTTTCATTCTTCTCGCACGTTCATAATGTAGACGTTTTAGTTGCTGTGATATGAAGAGTGTAAAGTTCTGTTCCTTTTTCACAAACACACATTTATTTCCTTCCAACAGCCTTTGCACAAAACTCACTGCACATCACCTGACAGAGGCCACCTGAAGCCCCTTTACATATCAGTGTCAATTAATGGATACTTAACATAATTGAGACAACTAATTGCACTGTCTCTTAACCCATTACTTAACAGTCTCCCCTTCCTTGGAGAAAAAAAAATTAGGTGAAAACAAAATTTCAAGAAACTCAAAAACACACACATGATTTCCCCCCTTTTTTTTTGTTTGGACGAGAAAGAAAGAAAAAGTCACAGAAACAAGTGCCCTTCATTAACAATATCCAAAAGTTTCTGTGAACTCGCCCCTCTTTTCGTAAAACAGTCTGACAGTTGATAGCTCCTGTGGACCCATTTAATTTTTGTTATTTCCCCTCTGTCCAACATCTGCTTCAAACTTGTGATGTCTATCCGTAACCTCTTTTCATTGACACTTTTTGTAGAGTGCACATTTTCCCACAGGGATTTATTGTCAATGAGATAGTCAATAGGTATATTACCCAAATCCCCTAATCCAAAAATTTCTGTCAATATCATACTTATATAAAAGGCCATATCCACCGCCTCTACAAGGCTTAACATCTCAGCAGCCAAAGTGCTTTTTACCACTCTCCTTATTTTCTTTGTTTCCCACACAAGCGGGCAACATTTACCATTGTTCCCCAAAAGGAAAATTATAAAACCTCCTGCACTTGAAACCCCATCACATAAATTTGCGTAGGAAGCACCACTATAAATATGAGTTTCAAGTGCCTACGGTTACCTAAAACCGGCACTTCAAAACACACTCCTGCATTTTAGTTTGGCCAACGCTTTATTTGCTCTCATTATGTCTTCCACTTTGGGATCATTCATTTTTGTACTCAACTCTAAGACATCAAAACTCAAGTCCGGTCTAGTCTGTCTACCTAACCAGTTCAGTTGCCCAATTAAACTTTGCAGTTTAATTGGTTCTATCTTTGAAACCATTGCGTCTTTTTGTGAAACTCAGCCACGACTAAGTGCTATTGGGCTGATGCTTTCCAAATAAGATTGCTGACGTAAAGTTGCCCCTAACTTAGTCTGTCCAATTTCCAGTCCAATATATTTAAATGCACCGGAAGCCTGACTTTCAACCCTGAATTCTTTCCTCAAACCAGAGATCACAATAGCTTCAAAATCACTAGTCCCACCCCACAAAAAATCATCGACATGCATCATAAAAATGCCAGAAAGATTTCCTTTATAGTGCCAGTAAAACATTGTAGGATCTGCTTTCAACTGGCAACAGCCTAACTTTAACAAAACTGACCTTACTGAAAAATACCAGACTCTAGATGCATCATTTAATCCATATACACATTTGTTCAACTTCCAGAGAACCCCTTCTGTGTTAGCTGCTTCTTTAGGAGGACGGAGAAAAATGTCTCTCTGGAGCTGATGCCCCTGCAAAAAGGCAGCTTTTATATCTATAGATTTGCATTCCCATGCCTTTGTGGCTAATCGAGCCAAGAAGCTCTTTAAAATAACCTTTCCTGCTGTGATGAATCTACCCTTAAATCCTGATCTTCTAAGTTTTCTTCAAATCCCCTTGCCACAAGCCTGGCCTTTGCCTTATAAGTTCCATCCGGAAGAACCTTTTCCGTGCAAATCCATCTGTGGGATGGAGCTCTTTGTCCCCTATCCGGTACTTCCGTGTATACCCCAAATTCACTCCAAATATGCAATTCTTGCTGTTTAGCTTCTTTGAAAACTTTTTCATCTAATTTATTTGAAGCCACCAAAATCTCACGTGCATGTGGGCTTCTACTCCTATTAGTATTCGTAGTCTTACTCATGTTCCGAGATCTTGATAAACTACGTCCCCTCTCCCACGTGGTATCTCGTTCTGTACTGCTACTGCTTGATCTTTCCCTTCTGCTGTGGGATGTCCTTTCAATATTTCTCGACCTATTCCTGCGGACCTATTCACTATCTGATGTACTATCTGAACTGGCACTGCGTTTCTGTGCCCTCCATTTTTGAACTTCGTTTTCCCAATCCATTGTCTTGACTCCTTCCCCTGAATGCTGTACATTCAACCAATGTTTATACTTTCCCAGTGGCCTTCCCTGCTCTACTAATAACAGTTGCATCCTGCCATTGACTAGACCCTTCAGGCAAGTATGTCACTTTTGTACCAACTTTTGGCAGTTGCCCTTTCGGAAAAATGGCCTGTTCTAATTCATCAGAAGTGTTGCGTTCCTCCACAGAAACCCTGTCTATATCAGTTAATTGGTCCTCATAGTTCTGTAACACATGCGTACCAGATGACTCTGGTTCCTCGTCATGTCTGTCTGAGTTTGAAAATTTGTAATCTGTACCCATTATCCTTGATGAATGTACCCTAACAGTTTGATTACCATGTTGCAAAATAATTGTTTTGCCATCTATGCCTATGATCTTCCCTGGGCCTTTCCATTCATTAGAATGGTCTCTCTTATAGTATACCATTTCTCCTTGCTGAAAAACAGCATCTGATGGACGTACATTATGTCTTAAAGCTCTGCGAATTCTTTCAGAGACTTCTGCTTCCAAAAAAGCTTTTCTACTGTGATGTAATGCATTAAATGTTCAGCAAAACCAGAGTTAATTGTAGTCCCCTCCAAAGCTGGAAGCTGGTCATCCAAAATGGATGGAGTTTTATGATTTCTTCCAAACACTAATTGATAAGGACTATAGCCCCCAACCATCTGCAATGAATTCTTTGTACTGCCCATGCTAAAGCTGAATTTAGCCTGCAATTTGGTCGATCTGACAAAATCTTCCGAAGCACGTCATCGATGACAGCATGATTTCTTTCACAGACACCATTACTAAATGGGCTTTCTGCAGCCGTATTCATAACTCTGATATTCATGTTTTCACACATATCCCTAAACTCATCATTAGCAAATTCTCCCCCATTGTCCGTAAGGAGTTTTGCCCGTCCCTATCCATTTTTCCACGATTTGATCCAGAATTACTCTCTTTTCTTTACTTCGTACAATCGTTGATTGACTAAATCTGGTTGCTAAATCTACAAATTGCAAAATAAATATATTATTTGCTTTATCACAGATCTTAAGGTCCATGGCCACAATGTCGTTAAAATCCCTGGCCAAAGGTAAGGTTACTATCGGTCGTGCTGGTGTCCTTCTGTACTTCCTATGAACTTCACAGCGGTCACTAACCTGTTCTATCAGTTTAGTATAGTCGTCATCCCTTACCCCTACATCCTTTAATACATTTTTCAGCCTCTGAGGAGACGGATGTGCAAATTGCCTATGCAGTTTTAATACCACAAGCTTTTTATCAGCTAAAGTCCCATTTTTAACTGCCATTAACACATCCTTAACCACTTTACTTGAAAAATTATTTGTCAGTAATGGAATACAATAGTGTCCCAACTGTGTAAATTGTAAGTCCACCGTCTTTCCAAAAACTGTTGACTTATCCTGTTCCATATGTGCTTTCTTCATCGACGGTCTGCTCAGAAGCAAAGGTATCTCATTTGATACAACATCCATGCTAATGAAATGATCACTCCGGAAATATTGCAAGGGATCACCACTCTTTTCAGCGACTTTAGAGTATTATCATCCCCAAACCTGAAACTTGTGGAACTTTCAAATTCCTTAACCTTGTTACGATTTTCAAAGAGTCCAGGTAACATTTTAACCAGTCAATTCCACACACAGTAGATGTGCAGCCACTGTCCAAAACAGCACAGTTGAAGGATTCTGCAACCAACGCCCTCATTACCAGCGTAAAACTGCTTGTCAATAGGTCAATGCCTTCTTTCTGGTCACTATCTTTTTCCTCTTCTGACTCTTCCGTGTCATGTATCGCTTCAAACACTCTATCATAATGAGTTGGACAGTTGAAAGCATAATGGTATTGAGAGTCACATCGAAAGCATCGATTTATCATGCCCCGTGCATTTCTGGGGTTCATCTTCCTATTGTAGGTTCTAACTGGGTTTCTGTCTTCATAATTTCCTTGTCTCGGTCTCCTTCTATAGTCTTGAGCCCTGTTCGTAGCCATACGGTTTTGCCATCCTGTTAATAGTGTATCTTCCATATCCTGCCTTATTGCAGGCTGACCTATTTGGGTCATCAGAGCCATCGGAATCGAATGTTTCCCCAGAAACTTTTGTAAAGCTTTTGTCATCTGTTCGAATAAGGTATCCATATCAGTAAACTGAACTCCTGTCAAAACCAGGAGCCTATCCATGTTGCTCACTCTAGCACAGTCAAGTAATTTAAAGGCCAACACAGACTGTGGAAATTCCAGGTCGTGTTTCTGCAGTCTTTTATATAGTCTGCCAAATTCCATTATATAGTCTTCCATGGAGATATCCTCCATTTTCCGGAACTTAGCAAAATCCGACCATGCTTCATACGCACTTAACAAGTCATCTTTCTTATAAATCTTATCCATATAATGTAATAAAGTCTCCAGACCTTCTTCTGAGTCTAATTCTTCCAATTCCAGCTCAGAAAGCACTTTGTTTCGGATTTTACTGTCATAACGTAGAGAAAGAGCCAATGCCATACCTTGTTTTTTCTTTCCCAAAGGAGTTAGCTTAGTCCACATAACTACTGCACTTCTCCATTGGTATGATCCCCTTTCAGAAAATAAGGGAGGATAGTCATATCCAGCCACCTTTATCCTTGGTTCAGCCATACATCCCTTTTTCTTTTCTTTTCTCACTCACTCCTTGGTTTGATCTGTAAAGTTGTATCTTTCAACCCTTCACATTTACACAGCAACCATCCTCTGCTACCAATTGTTAGACGTTTTAGTTGCTGTGATATGAAGAGTCTAAAGTTCTGTTCCTTTTTCACAAACACACATTTATTTCCTTCCAACAGCCTTTGCACAAAACTCTCACTATACATCACCTGACAGAGGCCATCTGAAGCCCCTTTACATATCAGTATCAATTAATGGATACTTAACATAAATGAGACAACTAATTGCAATGTCTCTTAACCCATTACTGAACACATAAGGCCTATTCCCAGATCAACTTTTTTGTTCTGAGCAGGGCGCTGATTGCGAGAGTAGAGGATACCGAGTGCTCGACGATAGCCATTTAGGATCACGCCCCACATTGGGTCGACCTAGAGCTGGGGAGGAGAGGGACCAGCGCCCGTTGTGGCGCTTGGAGGTGGGGCTGTTACCGGACGAGGAGGTGAGCGAGCGGGTCCGAGGACGCAGAGAGAGATACCTGGAGGCCAACGATGACGGGGAGTGCCGAGTGGGGATGGTCTGGGAGGCGCTGAAGGTGATGGTTAGGGGAGAGCAGATCTCCATTAGGGCCCACAAGGAGAGGAGAGAGCAGAGGGAGAGGCTGGTGGGGGAGATGGTGAGGGTAGACAGGAGGTACACGGAGGTGCCGTGGGAGGGACTGTTGAAGGAGAGGCGTAGCCTCCAGGCCGAATTCAACCTGTTGACCACCAGGAAGGCGGAGACGCAGTGGAGGAAGGCCCAGGGGGTGATTTATGAATATGGGGAAAAGGCTAGTCGGATGCTGGCGCATCAGCTTCGGATGCGGGACGCAGCTAGGGAGATCGGGGGAGTTAAGGATAGGGGAGGGAGTGTGGTGCGGAGTGAGGTTGGCATCAATGGGGTCTTCAGGGACTTTTATGAGGAACTGTATCGGTCCGAGCCCCCACTGGAAGAGGGAGGGATGGGCCGCTTTCTGGACCAACTGAAGTTACCGAAGGTGGAGGAGGGACTGGTGGCGGGATTAGGGGCCCCAAATGAGTTGGAGGAGCTGGCCAAAGGATAGGGAGCATGCAGGCGGGGAAGGCACTGGGGCCGGACGGTTTCCCGGTCGAATTTTACAAAAAATATGTGGACCTGTTGGGCCCGTTGCTGATTAGGACCTTCAATGAGGCCGGTGGGGGGGTTTGTGAAGGAGAGGCAGTTGAACGTAAATGTGCAGAGGCTCCTGAACGTTATTATGATGCCGGCGAGGGAGGGGGAGGCGGAGATAGACGCTGGGAAGGCCTTCGATAGGGTAGAGTGGGGGTACTTGTGGGAGGCGCTGAAGAGGTTCGGGTTTGGGGAGGGGTTTGTCAGGTGGGTTAGGCTGTTGTATGAGGTCCCGATGGCGAGTGTGGCCACGAACAAGAGGAGCTCTGAGTACTTTTGGTTGCATCGAGGGACGAGGCAGGGGTGTCCCCTGTCCCCCCTGCTCTTCGCACTGGCGATTGATCCCCTAGCTATGGCACTGAGGGAGTCGAGGAACTGGAGGGGGTTGGTGCGGGGTGGGGAGTAGCATAGGGTGTCGCTCTATGCGGACGACTTGCTGCTATTTGTGGCGGACCCGGTGGGGGAATGCCGGAGGTAATGAGGATCCTCAGGGAGTTTCTCAGGGTACAAGCTCAGGGAATTTCCCAGGGTACATGCTCAACATGGGGAAGAGCGAGTCGTTTGTGGTTCACCCAGGGGACCAGGAGAGGGGGATTGGCGAGCTCCCACTAAAAAGGGACGGAGAGGAGATTCAGGTATTTGGAGGTCCAGGTGGCCAGGAGCTGGGGGGCCCTGCATAGACTTAATTTCACGAGGCTAGTGGAGCAAATGGAGGAGGAGTTTAAGAGGTGGGACGCGTTGCCGCTGTCCCTGGCAGGTAGGGTGCAGTCAGTCAAGATGACGGTGCTCCCAAGGTTTTTGTTCCTGTCCCAGTGCCTCCCCATTCTTATCCCGAAGGCCTTCTTTAGGCGGGTCAACAGGAGCATAACGGGGTTTGTGTGGGCGCGAGGGACTCCGAGGGTGAGAAGGGTGTTCCTGGAGCACAGTAGGAATGGGGGGGCTGGCGCTGCCCAACCTCTGTGGGTACTACTGGGCCGCCAATGCGACGATGGTGCGCAAGTGGGTGATGGAGGGAGAGGGGGCGGCATGGAAGAGGCTGGAGACGGCGTCTTGTGAGGGTACAAGTCTGGAGGCGCTGGCAACGGCGCCGCTGCCGCTCCCTCCAATGAGATATACCACGAGCCCGGTGGTGACGGCTACCCTCAAAATTTGGGACCAATGGAGGCGGCACAGCGGGGAAGTGGGGGCCTCGGTGTGGACCTTAATATGGGGGAACCACCGGTTTGTCCCAGGGAGAATAGATGGAGGGTTTTTGGGGTGGCACAGGGCAGGGATAAGAAGGTTGGGGACCTGTTTGTGGATGGGAAGTTCGCGAGCGTGGGTGAGGTGGATGAGTAGTACGGGCTCCCCCCGGGAAACACCTTTAGTTATCGACAAGTAAGGGCGTTTGCCAGGCTTCAGGTGGTGGAATTCCCGCTGCTGCCGCCACGCACGGTACAGGACAGGGTGCTCTTGGGGGTGTGGGTTGGAGAGGGGAAGATTTCGGCAACATACCAGGTGATGCAGGAGGACGAGGAGGCCTCAGTGGAGGAGCTGAAAGGTAAGTGGGAGGAGGAGTTGGGGAAGGAGATCGAGGAGGGGACGTGGGCCCTAGGGAGGGTGAACTCTTCCTCTTCATGCGCGAGGCTCAGCCTCATACAATTTAAGGTGCTGCACAGGGCACACATGACCGGGACAAGGATGAGCCGGTTTTTTGGGGGTGAGGGCAGGTGTGTTAGGTGCTCAGGGAGCCCAGAAAACCACACCCATATGTTCTGGGCATGCCCAGCGCTGCAGGAATTTTGAAAGGGCGTCGCGAGGACGGTGTCGAGGGTGGTAGGATCCAGGGTCAAACCGGGCTGGGGGCTCGCAATATGCGAAAGTGGCCGCCATTCTGGCCTTTGCGTCCCTGGTAGCCCGGCGATGGATTCTTCTTCAGTGGAAGGATGCGAGGCCCCCAAGCGTGGAATCCTGGATCAACGACATGGCGGGGTTTATTAAATTGGAGAGGGTGAAATTTGCCTTAAGGGGATCGGTGCAAGGGTTTTTCAGGCGGTGGCAACCGTTCCTAGACTTCCTGGCAGAACGGTAGACAATGGTCAGCAGCAGCAACCCGTGGGGGGGGGGGGTTCTATTTTATTTTTGTTTGTCTATACTGGGGGTTCTGAGGGGGTGTATATATTTGCTATGTGTTTCGGCGGGTGTTAATTTATTATTTATGTATAGGGGGAGGGGGGCGCTGGGTTCTTTTGTTTTGTATTTAATTCTATTGGGTTCCTTTTACATTTTGTTGTTGATATGTGAAAACTTTAATAAAAAAATTTTTTTTTTTTTTTTTATAAATGGTAGGAAGAAGCTTTCGATATCTGGGAATCCAGGTGGCCTGGGAATGGGAGGCACTGCACAAGTTAAACCTATCTCGGCTCGTAGAACAAATGGAAGGGGACTTTAAGAGATGGGACATGCTCCCACTATCATTGGCGGGGAGGGTACAGACTGTGAAAATGATGGTCCTCCCCAGATTTCTGTTTGTCTTTCAGTACCTCCCCATCCTCATCCCAAGGGCCTTTTTCAAGCCGGTGAATAAGGTTATTTCGGGCTTTGTGTGGGCGAGTAAAACCCCGCGAGTGAAGGAAGTGTTGCTGGAGCGCAGTCGGGGGGGGGTTGGCGCTGCCGAACTTCTGCAACTACTACTGTGCGGCTAATATAGCCATGATTAGGAAGTGGGTAGTGGGGGAGGGGTCGGTGTGGGAGCGGATAGAGGCGGCGTCATGAAAAGACACAAGTTTGGGAGCACTGATATCGGCACCTCTTCAGTTTCGCCGGCCCGATACTCCACAAGTCCGGTGGTGGTGGCGGCTCTGAGGGCAGTGGAGGAGATATAAGAGAGTGGAGGGAGCATCGATTTGGAACCCGATTTATAATAATCATCGGTTTGCACTGGGTAGGCTGGATGGTGGGTTCTGGAGATGGCAAAGAGCAGGAATTAGGAGGATGGGAATCTATTTATAGACGAGAGCTGCCCCAGCTTGAAAGCCTTGGAGGATAAATTTGAATTGCCAGCAGGGAATGGGTTTAGGTATCTGCAGGTGCGAGACTTCCTGGGAAAGCAGGTTCCGGCCTTCCCATTGCTGCCGCCACGGGGGATACAGGACAGAGTAGTCTCCAGTATCTGGGTGGGAGAGGGGAAGGTATCAGATATTTACCAAGAACTTGTGGAATCGGAGGAAACTCCGGTGGAGGAGCTTAAGGGCAAGTGGGAAGACGAGCAAGGAGAGATAGAGGAGGGTCTGTGGGCGGTTGCCCCAAGCATGGTTAATACATCCTCGTCATATGCCAGGCTTAGCCTGATACATTTCAAGGTAGTTCACCGGGCACACATGACGGTGGCCCGGATGAGCAAGTTTTTCGGTGTAGAGGACAGGTGTGCAAGGTGCACGGGAGGCCCAGCAAATCATGTCCACATGTTTTGGGCATGCTCGAAGCTTAGAGGGTTTTGGCAGGGTTTCGCTAAGGCAATGTCCACGGTACTCAAAACACGGGTGGTGCCGAGTCCGGAAGTAGTGATCTTTGGAGTGTCGAAGAGCCGGGAGTTCAGGGGGCGGAAGAGGCCGATGTCTTGGCCTTTGCCTTCCTGGGAGCCCGGAGACGGATCTTATTAATGTGGAGGGACACAAAGCCTCCGAGTGCAGAGACCTGAGTTAGTGACATGGCTGGGTTTCTCAGTCTCGAGAAAATAAAGTTCGCCTTAAGAGGGTCAATGTTAGGGTTCTCCCAGTGGTGGCAGCCGTTCGTCGACTTTCTCGGGGAAAATTAAAATGTCAGCAGATGCAGTATTCCAAAGGAGGGGTGGGGGGGCGGATTGTTGTTGTATGGTTGAGGTGTTTGAGGATTGTGATGGGGGCGGAAATGTTTATTATTCCATGTTTATGTCGCTGTTAATGTTATTATTATTAAAAACTTGCAAATACCCTGATAAAAATAATTTTTTAAAAAGAAAAGCACCTTTCCATTGCTACTCTCTGCCTTCTATGACCTAGCCAGTTCTGTATCCATCTTGCCAGCTCACCTCTGATCCCATGTGACTTCACCTTTTATGCCAGTCTGCCATGAGGGACCTTGTCAAAGGCCTTTCTGGAGGCCATATAGACAACATCCACTGCCCTACCGGCATCAATCATCTTTGTGACTGCCTCGAAAAACTGTATCAAGTTAGTGAGACACAACCTCCCCTTCACAAAATCGTGCTGCCTCTCGCTAATACGCTCACTGGTTTCCAAATGGGAGCAGATCCTGTCTCGAAGAAGTAATTCTTCTCTCCAGTAATTTTCTTACCACTGACGCAAGGCTCACCGGCCTGTAGTTCCCTGGATTATCCTTGCTATCCTTCTTAAACAAAGGAATATCAGTGGCTATTTTCCAGTCCTCCGGGACATCACCTGAAGACAGTGAGGATCCAAAGATTTCTTTCAAGGCCTCAGGACGTTCCTCTCTTGCGTCTTTCAGTATTCTGGGGTAGGTCCCATCAGGCCCTGGGGACTTATCCACCTTAATATTTTTCAAGACGCCCAACACCTTGTCTTTTTCGATCTCAATGTGACCCAGGCTATCTACACGCCCTTCTCCAGACTCAACATCCACCAATTCCTTCTCTTTGGTGCATACTGATGCAAAGTATTCATTTCGTACCTCGCCCATTTCCTCTGGCTCCACAAATAAATTCCCTCCCCTGTCCTTCAGTAGGCCAACCCTTTTCCTGGCTACTCTCTTGATTTTTATGTATGTGTAAAAATCCTTGGGATTTTCCTTAACCCTATTTGCCAATGACTTTTCGTGACCCCTTTTAGCCCTCCTGAATCCTTGCTTAAGTTCCTTCCTACTTTCCTTATATTCCACACAGGCTTCGCCTGTTCCCAGCCTTCTAGCTCTGACAAATGCCTCCTTTTTCTTTTTGACAAGGCCTACAATATCTCTCGGTATCCAAGGTTCCTGAAATTTGTCAAATTTATCCTTCTTCCTCACAGCAATATGCTGGTCCTGAATTCCTTACAACTGACATTTGAAAGCCTCTCCACATGTCAGATGTTGATTTACCCTCAAACATCCACCCCCAGTTTGGACATTCTCCCGGTGTCTGCGTGGGTTTCCTCCAGGTGCTCCAGTTTCCCTTCACAGTCCAAAGACGTGCAGGTCAAGTGGATTGGCTGTGCTAAATTGCCCCTCAAGTGTCCAAAGATTAGGTGGGGTTAGAGGGATATCACAAGGGATTGGGCCTGGGCCTTTGACAAGGTGCCACACAAAAGGTTGCTGCATAAGGTAAAGATGCATGGCATTAAGAGTAAAGTAGTAGCATGGATAGAGGATTGGTTAATTAATAGAAAGCAAAGAGTGGGGATTAATGGGTGTTTATCTGGCTGGCAATCAGTAGCTACTGGTGTCCCTCAGATTCCATTCTATTCATTAAATTTCTCATTGATCTCTTTTATAAGTTCAATATACTCAGCATCCATTTCCCTTGCATCCTTTAGTAGAATTTTTAACCTATGACAAAATGGATGGTCAAACTGCCGATGCAGTCTTAAAATAATTTGTCTTTTTTCCTTTAAATTCCTATCCCTTGAAGTAAAGAATACTTATACATCATGATTAGAAATGTTAGGTCTTGTTCAGCAGATACAATGTCCCCTTAGTGTAATGTGTAAATCTATAGATTTCCCCAAAACAATTGCATCGTATTCCACTGAGTCTGATTTCAAATGATCAGCCTCTAGCTCTGAAATTAGCTCAGCACAATCTAACTTCATTTGAGCTTTTTTCACAGATGGCACATTCAACAGTAAGGGTATTTCACTGGATACTACATCTGTGCTAATAAAATCATTTACCCTGACTATTTTACATGGAATCATCACTCCATATGTTACCGTTCCTGAACCTGAAGGAAGTAGAATTTTCATATTCCTTAACCATACTTCGGTCTTTACTATTTAGAGAATCTAGGTAACACTTTAACCGATCCACTCCACAGTGTGATGTGTACCTACTGTTTAATACAGCACGGGGCGGCACAGTAGCACAGTGGTTAGCACTGTTGCTTCACAGCGCTAGGGTCCCAGGTTCGATTCCCAGCTTGGGTCACTGTTTGTGGGGAGCCTGCACATTCTCCCCATGTCTGCGTGGGTTTCTTCCGGGTGCTCCGGTTTCCTCCCACCAGTCCCAAAAGGAGTGCTGTTAGGTGAATTGGACATTCTGAATTCTCCGTGTGTACCCGAACAGGCGCCGGAGTGTGGCGACTGAGGGATTTTCACAGTAACTTCATTGCAGTGTTAATGTAAGCCTACTTGTGACAATAAAGATTATTATAGATTATTATTATAAAATTTAATGAGCCCACAACTAGAACACCCATTACCAGACGAAAGCTTCTGATGAGCAGTACAATTTCTTCTGATTGATCCTTATCATCAACTAGGGATCATGGTTTGAGGATAAGGGGTAAACCTTTTAGGACTGAGGTGAACAGAAATTTCTTCACCCAGAGAGTGGTGAACCTGTGGAATTCACCACCACAGAAAGTAGTTGAGGCCAAAACATTGTGCAATTTCAAGAAGTAATTAGGTATAGCTCTTGGGGCTAAAGGAATCAAGGCTTATGGGGGGGGGGGGGCTGTACTGAGCTGTAATGTTCTATGACAGTGTTGGGATAACTGGGGCATTTTTAGGATGGCAGCCTGTAACTAGGAGTGCCACAGGGATCCACATTGGGGCCATAATTATTTACAATACATTTTAATAACTGGGAAGAGGGAAGTGAATGAACCATTGCCAAGTTTGCGGATGACACAAAAATAGGTGGGAAGGCAAGTGGTGAGGATGATATATAGTCTATAGAGGGAAACAGGTGAGTGGGCAAAAATTTGGCAGATGGAGTATAATTTAGAAAATGTGAAGTTATGCACTGATAGGAAGAATAAAGGAGCTGAATATTATTTAAATGGAGAAAGACGGCAGAAAACTGCAGCAGAGGGGGATTTGGGGGTCCTCATGCATAAATCACAAAAGCTAGCATATGCAAGCTCAGTAGATAATTGGGAAGCCAATGGAATGTTGGTCTTTATTTCAAAGGGAATGGAATATAAAAATAGGGAAGTCCTGCTTAAATTATACAAGGCACTAGTTGTACTACACCTAGAATACCATGCACAGTTTTGGTCCCGTTATCCAAGGAAAGATATACTGGCATTGGAGGCAGTCCTGAGAAGGTTCACTAGGTTGATCCCGGATATTGAGGGAGTTTCTTATGAGGAGAGGTTAAGTACTCATTAAAGTTTAGAAGAATGAGAGGTGATCTTATAGAAACATATAGGATTCTCAGAGGCCTCACAGGGTAGATGCTGAGAGGATGTAATCCCAGAGTAAGGGGTCACCCATTTAAGATAGAGACGAGGAGGAATTTCGTCTCTCAGAGGGTAGTGAATTGTGGAATTCTTTATCACTGAGCTGTAAAGGCTGGATCGTTAAGTATGTTCAAAGCTGATAGGCAGATTTTTATTCAGTGAGGGAATCAAAGGTTATGGGGATAAGGCAGGAAAGTGGAGTTGAGGATTGCATCAGATCAGCCATGATTTCATTGAATGGCAAAGCAGACTCAACAAGCTGAATGGCCTACTTCTGTTCCAGTGTCCTCTGGTCTTAATAGAATCCAAAAACCAAAACATAAAGCTTTTCTTGACTGAGAATTTATTGACATTGTTCAGTCTCATCCTCTCCAATCTCCAGAGTCCCAGCTGTCGCCTACTTATATATGCTCAAGAACTTAATTAAACAATACCCTTCACCTGTGTATCTTAAACAATGTAACTAACATACCATTAACACCAACAATTTCACGTGATGGTTAATATTTGAGTACAATCATTGGCAATGCATTATTCTTTTTCAAAGGGGCTAGCACTGTTGCCCTGCCAGATTCAGATGCAACCTGAGCCATTTGTGATGGATATTCACCACAGCCTTACATAGAAAATGCTTTAGGTTTTGGACATCTGGTGGTGGCCATGAGCTGAGCAGTCACATGAAAGGTGTCTCTCTCTTATAAACTTTGGTTTAGACCTTTTAACCCCACCAAATGGGCACCAAAAGTGCAAAGCGTTCCCCAGCTTAACCCCCATCTACTACTCAACCGACCAAGATGCCAACGAGCCAGCAACCAGGCCGCAAAAACAGCAAACGTAGGGAGAGGAAAACTCAACCCCAGAACAGGGGGTGCCGCAAGGCAGCCATAACCAAGTATGCCGGACCTAACAGATCCACCAACGCCAGCCCAGCCAATGGAGTCCATCACAACGGAACTCCAGAAGCACAGAGAAGCAGAGAAAGACGACCTCATGGTGGCAGTGAGGCCACGTTGGCCCCCATGAAGGAGGCAATGGACAGAGTGGAGTGGTGACTGGGGGCCCCAAGAGGCAACGGTGCGGGACCTGGTAAAGGCAGCCACAGACCAGGGGGAGCTGATTGCCTCGCTCAAAGCAGAGGTGGCCAGGTTTTTTGACGACACAGAAGGAACTGAAGGGAAAGGTAAACGATGTGGAAAACAGGTCCTGTTGGAAGAATCTTCTGATCGTTGAGCTACCGGAGGGCACAGAGGGGAGGGACACAACAGAATTTGTGGTTTGGTGCTCCAAAAGCTGAATGGGGAGGAGGGCTTCATCAAGCCCCCAGAGGTGGACTGGACCCACAGGTTGCTCCGACAGAGACATGCTCCCGTTCTCCTTGCCGGAAAGATTGTAGACGGTAAAAATGAACATGCTGCCAAGGTTACTCTTCCAATTCAGATCACCCCTGATCTTCATCCCCAAATCCTTCTTCATCAGGGTGGATAAACTGATCATGGCATTTGTCTGGGTGGGAAAGAACCCTAAGATAGGGAAAACCGTCCTACAAAGGAGGCTTAGCTCTACCGATCCTCATAGTCTATCACTCGGCAACAAACACAGAGAGGGTGCGGGGTGGTTGAGGGAGAAGGAGGCGGAATGGGCGCAGATGCAGGAAGCCTTCTGGGATGATCCTCCGGTGCTGGCCACTGCCTCACTCCCATTCCCCCCAGCTAAGCACTCGGAGCTGGTTGCAGTAACCACATTACGGACAAGGAACCTGCTCAGACACCACTTTAAACTGGGTGACATGTCAATTGCGGCCTCCATCTGCAGGAACCTAAAATTTATCCCGGCCAAAATAGAAACCCCTTTAAAATGTGGAGAGAGGACGGAGGGGTACTGACGGTAAAAAACGTGTACATGGACAGGAGTCTCGCTCCAACCTGGGGTGCGATATCCGCGAGGTATCCAACGACTCTGGCCACGTAGGGACAGCTCTGACAATACCCATACTATGCGGATCACTGTAATGTAAATAGACAATGTATCTGTTTTGTCATATTTTTGTTTTTTCTTTTGCTGTTTTTATTGGATAACACTAATGTAAATTTAGACCACATGTAAAGTAAAACGGTATAATTTATTTGTAACCTCAGTTAGGATCAATGCAACTGTACAATTGAACTTTATATTGATTCGACTTCCCTGTCATGAATGAAAACTCAAATAAGAACATCTTATAAAAAAAAGAAAATGTTCTGGGCACCCCAACTATTCAATTTCTTGGATATTTTCTCAGCAGGCCATTCCTCATTTCATGCACATTTGGGAAACATCAAAGATCATTGGTGAGGAAGTGCAGATAACTTCCCGAGTTGCCAGTGGGACTCTAAATACTGTTCACCAGGCTCAGGCTGGGGAGAGCTGACTCAAAACCTTTCAAACTGCAGCTGTTGCAGAGCTGGTAGGAGGGCAAGGAAATGGTATGGAAGTGGATATCCCCACTAGCTCCAACACTCCCATGCATGTGGGTCTCTCCAATGGTTCTAGGACTCAAGTAAAACGCAAACTTTCAAATACTCCAGGTAAAGGTACATACAGCAGTGCTGCTATTGACACAAACTTGTTTAAAGACCTGCTCAACATGTGTTGAGGTAACAGTCAGAAGCCAGTTTATCCATTTATTTTAATTAGTTTTGTTTTTCTTTGATTTGCATTGGATTTGCAGCAGACAAACAGACCATTTGGCTCAACCCATCAATGCTAGTTCCATCCCACTGGACCTATCGATGTTTCTATTTCTCTCTCCTTCATGCACTTACCTAGCTTCCTTTTAAATTGGTCTATACTATTTACCGTAACTACTCCCATGTGGCCTCATGTTCCACATCCTAACTACACTCAGTGTAAAGAAATGTTTTCTTAATTCAGTGGCATAGTGGTTAGCACTGTTGCTTCACAGCACCAGGGACCCAGGTTCGATTCCCAGCTTGGGTCACGGTCTGTGTGGAGTCTGCACGTTCTCCGCATGTCTGTGTGAGTTTCCTCCAGAAGCTCCGGTTTCCTCCCACAAGTCCTGAAAGACATGCTTGTTATGTGAATTGGACATTCTGAATTCTCCCTCTGTGTATCCGAACAGGCGCCGGAGTGTGATGACTAGGGGATTTTCACAGTAACTTCATTGCAGTGTTAATGTAAGCCTACTTGTGACAATAATAAAGATTGTTTTATTATTATCTTGATCCTCCTGCTGAAAGGGACAACAAGACATCTTCTGGTCCAAATATATAATGTGCAACAGAGGTGAAGTGTCGACTGATGACTTAAGGATACATTTGATCATCAAAGAGGTTTGTTCCAGTGGTTGCATACATGCTTTCAATTAAGTTGACAATAGAAGCAAGACACTACCTTGCTATAGAAACTTCCAAGTATGCACTTCAACATCACTTGCGACTCAAAACGACACTGAGCTTTTCGGAAACGAGTACAGGAAAATCAGACATTTTGTGGAAGTGTCCAATGGTTTTCCCTTGCTCATTTGAAACAATATGTAGCGTGTCTGAATCAGTGCTTTGAAACAGACTAACATCAATGAGAAAATATAAAAATCACTCAGCTGATTTAACTGCAAACCCAACTTTGAAGATTGAGAGTTGGCGAGCAGAGTTGTGATCAGCAAAATAAACACCATCTTCAAAAAAAAGTCAAATGGAAAATGCAAAGTTTGAATCCAGGCACAGGCACAAGAAAGATTTTTTTTAAAAAAAACATTTTTGATTTATAAGGGAGAAAATGTAAGCCACTGAGCAACAGGCTGAAAAGCAGTTTCCAGTATGGACTCCCAGGACAGTTTACAGTACGGACTCATCCAAGACTCCCAGGACACAAAACTCTGCCCTAGTGATTTCTCATGGGTGCATTCCATTTGTTGGATAATAAGAATAAATGAGTGAGTGTGGAATGTTGAATACACCAGACAAACATAAGGAGGATGAAGAATCTGTACAAATCAGGACAACTGGTCCCACTGGAAGTAATTTTGTATTTGAATGTGATTGGCCAGCAGGCAAATTTATCAGATACCCAGCTTTAACTAAAAACACATTAAAGTACAGCATAAAATTGCACAGCAGCCAAGCAAAAACATGTTTTATAGGTTTAATTCACTTAAAGGTTCAGATATATTAAGGAATTTACTTTTGATAATGCTCTAAGAATTGACATCATGACAATTTGAATGCGTCAACAGCCTTGCAAGTTGATTATGATTAGTCACAGAAGCACGTGCTCAAGGGCTGCAGCGTGTGATTAACCCATACCCATTGGGAGCGTTGCCACCAGCTGCCTGTTTACTAAAACAATTGCTGTTTGCAGCCACCAATACCAATGCTATTTACTGGCTACACACATTAGGAGGGGGTTAATTGCAGGAATCCACAACATTACTTAAAAACAGTCAGCATCACTTAAAGGGAAGATCGTTTATGACTGTAAAAACCGCTGGAAAATATTTGAGTCCACCACCAATTTGATGCAGGACTTTGCAGAGCATGGAGCCCAGCTTTTCCAAAGTAGAAGGTCTGCTCCATAGCACACCTGTAGAATTCAGCAAGATGGACCATTTCATTATGAATCTGACATCATAGCACAAACTGCTGGCCTGGAGGTTCAGGTGGCTATCTTTAGGGGACTGATAACCACTGTTGCAAAAGGTTACCAGCATGTCTCAGCAGTCCAGCAAACTATTTTCAACAGATCACTAAACATGCTGAGGCACCATCCCAGGAGAGTGGCAGTAGGAAGAGGAATCGGTTTCATCAGTCACAATGATCGCACACCTGTTCCCACACTTGCCACTGCCAATGCCCTAGCTACTGCCTGGCAGACATCCAGGTCAAATTGCTGCAGCTTAAGATGGTGCAGTCTGCAGCCCAAAACTGTTTGCGATCATCCTCCAAGGAAATCTAGTCGCCTCAGTGGAATCTCAACTGCCTTCCGCCTCTCAAGCTTCAACCACTAGGGAAGTACCTCGTAGGAGCACCAGAATAGGCAACGGAAAAGAACAGAGCAACCAAAGGAATGGTGAGATTATGGATTTCATAAATTTGTCTTTTAATTTGAATTTGGAGTAGCTTTTGCTTGCAGTCAAAATAAGTTTTAAAAAAAGGTTGAGTGAGAGGACAATGTGATGATGAATGCAAAGAGATAGGCAAGGAGTGAGGGACTGCTAATGAATAGGGATTGGAAGCTGTGGCTCACTGAATAGTTCCTCAACCAGCTGTTCTCTTCAGAGCTCGGGCAGAAATGGGTTCTCTTGGTTGCTTCCTCTCTTCCCCTGTTTTTTAAAATAAATTTAGAGTACCCAATTCATTTTTTCCAATTAAGGGGCAATTTAACCTGTTTAATCCACCTACCCTTCACATCTTTGTGTTGTGGGGGCGAAACCCACGCAAACATGGGGAGAATGTGCAAACTCCACACGGACAGTGACCCAGAGCCGGGATTGAACCTGGGACCTCGGCGCCGTGAGACTGCGGTGTTAACCACTGAGCCACCATGCTGCCCCTCTTTTCCCCTGTTTATCGGTGTACAGGTGACAGTAAAAGTTGGTCCCTCCTAATGGCAAAAGTAGTGCAGTGTGCAGCAAATGGCCACAATTCTGGACATCCCACAAATCTGGATATCCATTCAGCAGTGGATGCAATTGATCCTATATGGTCCATGCAGTGGAAGCATTGACGGATGACTCTCAATGCTTGCTTAAGAGGATTCGTAATGTCAGCAAGGCCCTCACTATAAACCTTAGCAGAGCCATGAGCAATTGTTGCCCAATAACCACCCTTTAACTTGGGAGGCGTGGTTGTAATAAAGGTGACAGGAGGACTGATGGAGAACAAAGTTGTAATTGTTCCAGGAGAGCAGACACAGATCTGCATGATGTGCTGCCTGTGGTCACAAACTAGTTTCACATTAAAGTAGTGGAAACCCTTTCAACTGATGAACTTTCTTGTGCATGCGGTAAATGAAACCTTGCACTGAATCAAGCCTGTCATGTTGATATACTGTACATGGATTTCCGAAAGCTGTATGATAAAATGTCACGCAATAGACTTGTAGCAAAGCTGAAGCCCATGGATTAAAAGGGACAGTAACAGGGTGGATACAAAGTTGGCTGAATGACAGGAAACAGATATTAGCGAATATATGTTCTCAGAATGAGGAAGATATAGTGGGGTTCCCACAGTTGGTGCAAGGACCACTGCTATTCTTGATGCATATTATTAACATAGACATCGGTGTGCTGGACACAATTTCAAACTTTGCAGTTGACACAAAACTTGGAATTAGTGTGAACTAGGACAGTGATAGGCTTCAAGAGTATATAGACTGGCTGTGGAATGGAATGGGCAGGCACATAACAGATGAAATTTAATGCAGAGAAGTATGAAATGGTATATTTTGTATGAGGAGCTAGAAGAGGCAATACATATTAGACGGGTATATATATTAAAGCGAGTGCAGAAACGAGACCTGGGTGTATAGTTGTACAAGTCGTTGATGGTGGCCTGGCTGGTTGAGAAAAATTGGCTAAAAAGGCATGAGATCCTGGCTTTATGGATGGAGGTACAGAGTACATGAACAAGGAAGATATGACCCTTTCCAAAAGCTCCAGGTGAGGGTGAAGTGGAGTACTGTGTCCATTTCTGAACACCACATTTTAGCTTTAGAGAAGGTGCAGAAAAGATTTACAAGAATATTTCCACGAATGAGGAACTATAGTTATTGTGGATATACTGGAGAAGTTGAGATGCTGTTCTTTGAGATTTAAGGTGACTGGAAAAATAATCAATAGTGATCATTTTTACAGAGCGAATGGTTACAGCATGAAAGTGTGGTCGAGGCAGATTCAATCCTGATTTTCAAAAGGAAATTGGATCAGCAGCCGGAGAGAGAAAGTTTGTAGGGCTATGGAGAAAGGGAGGGGAGTGGAATTCGTTGAGTTTCTCTTGCAGCGAACCGCCACAGACACGAAGAGTTGAATGGCCACGTCTGTGCTGCAAGTCTTGTGTAAGCAAAGCCGTGATTCTCTCAGTCTATAAAGAAAGGGGATGCAAATGTTTCTCACGATGTGAAGAGACTTGTGACCCCAACCCCCATCCCACAGTGTATTGGTATACAGCAAACTGCCAGACTGTACCAATATCATCTGTTGCAGCCTACAAAAAACCTGCGGCATTAAAGGTTGAGGGCAATGGTGATCTTGAAAGTCACAGGCAGCAATGTCCATACTCTGGCTCAACTTTGCAGTTGTGGCCTCAGCAGGTGATGTTATTCACTAACAGCCTCCTTGGTAAATGAAGGCATCTCATATTTTGTTCCTCACTGAAGCTGACACAGAAGTGCTTCCTGAAAACCGTTCGTCTATATGGCTTCCCACTGAATACCAGCCTCTTGTGGCAGGTAGACTTGCTCTGTGATCTCTTGGTTCATGTTCCTAGTCATGCTGCGATTCCAGAGGTCTCCCAAACAGATCCCTATACTTTGAGCATTATAATGTGTGAAGGAAACGACAACAGCAGTGCACAAGCAGCCTGCCTCCTCCCTGAGCAGATAAACTGATTTTTAAATCGTGCTAGAAGTCACCTAGAAGTTAAGCCATCATTTATAGGCCAGAAATGTTGCTGCAAGTTCCTTTCAACATTGCTGGTCAGGGGCTCTTCATACCTGCTATCACTAAATTCTCCTGAGCGAGGTCAGCATCTTCTCCGACACACTGGTGCCTTCCAAAATGGCAAGCATGTCCTGCAGGTAACGATACAATTGTCCATGCGATTTCTCTCCTTCACACCTTGCATGCAAAACTCTTACGAGCGCGCTCTCCTACTAAATGTAGAGAGCTGCAGTCTTCCTATCAGAATCATGCATGCATCCACCTTGGACAACATCTTGCATTCTAGACAGTAACTTTATGCCTATGAAATGTTTTTTTGGTTGTTTTTTTTTTATACACACCTCAATTTCTAGGCCACTGTGTTGCTGAATATGTCATGCATTGACAACCTTAGAAATGTTTTAACAAGTGAACAATAAAGTACTCATAATTAAAATAATGTTAATGTAAAAGGCCATAATTCTTTCACAGGCATATATGGCTTCAAACTGCTATTAATTTGACCGAGTGTGCTAATTAAATGTCCAGTATTAGGAATCATAATTCACTGGTGCCTATTTCACCTAAACCATGTGCAGGGACTGTAGTCATCTAAGATGGCCACCTGCAAAGTACCATGGGAATTATGGCCAACCCAGGACTCAGACAGATACAGAGCCTATGTGTATCTGAAACACAGGTAATCAGACCTGAGCGAAACCCCCGCTCGTTTGCATTCCAATGGCCCATCGTCCCAGGACAATAGAACTCCAATCAAGCAACCAATACAGCCACAGACTGATCGGCACCACTCCCCTTGCTCAGAAAGCCCAACTGCCAAGGTCAATGACTGCTAAGGACCCTCCCAGCTATCAAGGCACCCGCCCCTTTATTGGCCGAAATCGAAGACAGTGATCAGAGCCCTGTCGAACTATTGGGTCCAAGGTTAAGGACCGCCCCAAAGAGCGCGAAATCCCAGAGGGATAAAAGAGAGCACAGCTATGTGTTCTGTCTCTTTTGGTTCCAGCCTGTGCCAACCCAATTGCAGCAGGAACAGCCAGCCAAGTTCAAGACCAACGATCGCTACCTGACGGATGATCCCAACAGAGACAGAGCCACTTTCTTCGAACCAGCAGAGTGAAATCCAGATAAAGGCCTTATCCATTTGCACAGTGCCGGTTGCCCTGAAGTTAAGTACAAGTTATTGTAGCTGGTAGGTGTAGTTTAATGTGTTTGCATGTCGAAGTAACTCTTGTGTATGTAAATAAACCATCTTTTGAACTAACTAACTGGTTGTGTGGTCATTTGATCGATATAAGGGAAGACTTGTGGTTCACGGACATCATTAATATTAGCAACAGTATTGGCGACGCTGTTGGGATCGAAAACGGACATTATTGGCGATTCTGGTGGGACTTGATTAGAACTCCGAGAGAACCCACAAACTTTGAATCCAATTGTGAGAAAGAGAAAGAACCACAAGTGCAAGTCCCATATCGACTAAATAACCGAATTTCGGAAGTGTATACTAACCCGCATGCGTACCTAACAGGAAGAGTAAACTCGTTAGAATTGTGTACAACTATCGAGGGATTGTGAGCTGGAAAATAGTTTAAGCCATATCCGCTGTTCAAATCGCCGCCTTATTTCCCTGTCCCAAATTAAAAGTAAAGCAAGAGATAAGAGAAGTAATGGCCACTAAAGCAATGGAAAGATTGATGAACCCACAGGAACCCGAGGTCGCAGCGACCAACAGAGCAGAGCAATGCCCCATATGGGAGGAAGAGTTAAGGGAATACTTAAAGGGGAAAGATTGGCCCCTTTGGTCGAATTTTTGCGCTAATGATGAGTCAGGTCCAGGAAAGATTGGACAAACTTGGTGGGAGAACCCAAGCGAGGTCCACAAGAAAAATGTAAGGAAAGTCAGAAAGCCGATGGCAATAGTGTCCTGTTTGGCACAGTTGCGAGGCACAGAGGAGGTCGTGAAGATGCTCCGTAGGCAGTTAATAGAGAAGGAAGAACAGAATGAGGGAAACAGTAACAAAAGCAAGAAGATAATTGAGCAACTCCATGAACAGTTAGCAGGATAAGGAAATGGTTGATGTAAAACGTGCACATCAATCTGGTCTAGTTCACCTTCGTAGCTTCCAAACCCAGTACGATAAAGCCTACCAAGATACACAGCACACAGTCCTGGTAAGAGAGGAAACAGAACCACACAACGCAAGTCATCAGATCAGGATGAGCCTGATATTGTTTACACCACCCCACTATCCATAACCCAATTAAGAGAAGCATGCACGAAAATTAGTCCATTCCAGCATACCGCAGACCCTCTTTGAGGAGGTGCGCCAACAAAAAGTTTTGTACGGCCTTGATGAGAGAGAGGAAGTAAAGCTAATAGTTATGAGCCTTAGCCAGTCTGTAAGATCAGCTTTGCCTGAACCCCAAAATGTAGCAGCAGGAACCCTACAGGAAATGAAACAGCCATATTAGATGCCATCAGGTACAACAAAGGAGATCCAGTCGAGGGTTTAAATCACTGCAGGCAAAAGAAGGGAGAGCATCCAACCACATTTGCTGGTTGCCTATGGATTCATTTTATGGCAGTCTATGGACAATTGAACCACGCACACCTAAATGAGGAGGACACCACTAAATGGTCCCGCATGCCACAGACGCAGGTCAAAAGGCTTGTGTAAACTACAACCCCGCAGACCACACACACAATGAAGTTTGGGTATTGAAACGACTTTCCAGAGCATGGGAACAAACCCTACACCGACAGACAGATCAGGGCGAGATAGAAGCAAACATGCACCCACTTAGGACTAGCCAGGATCCAGCATGGATAAACAAGGGTAGACACGAGGGACAGCACCCCAGAGCACAGGCACCATGAGGTTGTTACAATTGTGGCCACATGGGACATTACGCCCGCGATTGCTGACAAAACCCCCCGAACCAGCACCGACACCAACAACCAAACCTCCCACTCAGGAACAATGTTAGGCTCATGCATAACGTTAGCGCCCGTTCAGACGATTTAGCGTTTAACTCCACAGATTGACGGTGTTCGAACTCCCCAACTTCGGTCTGTGACACAAGCTGGGACAAATCAGGCAGACCAGTAGTTACAGGCACAGTCGGGGACATACAGTCTATTTCCTTTGGGACACAGGAGGATCCCGCACCACTTTGAACTCCTCCACCATGTTTCAACAGGACAAATGGCCCACCACAGACACCATCACCCTGAGTGGATTCACCGGCCACATACAGCAAGGATATATCACAGCTCCGGTACCCATCCAGATAGGGAACATTAGCACCAGACACTCCGTCGTTTTAGTTGACTTACCCCAAACAGCAGAGCACATTTTAGGCATTGATTTTATGAGCTCCCATAACCTTTCGTTTGACCCAGTAAACTAATGTGTATGGCAAATGGCCAAAACAGCTAGGGCTCCTGCTACGCTCACAGTAGGGGATTATGAAAACAGGGTTTGCTCAGTAGGGGACTACTGGTTTAATCCGCAAACAATTAGTGCAGACCAGACGATTAGAGAGGTCCTCATAAATCACAAAGCTTCGTTCGCACAACACAAACACGATCGTGGGAAGATCCCAGGTGCAGTAAAGATTTCAGGTCCCGGTCCAAAGCCGCAAAAGCAATACGGTTTCCCACAGCAAGCCGAGGGTGGGATTTCGAAGGTTACTAACAATTTGTTAGACCAAGGAGTTATTCGATCCATAGCGTCCACAAATAATGCCCCAATTTGGCCCGTAAAAAACCCGATGGTTCATGGTGACTAACGATCGACTACCGAGAACTTAACAAGATAACCCCTTTAGCAACCCCCACCGTTGTCACGAGTCCCGAGACCATGCTCAAACAGGGAGTACGGATAAAATACTTCACAGTGCTGGACATCAGCAATGGCTGTTGGTCCATCCCGTTAGACAAGGCCTGTCAGTATAAGTTCGCGTTTACGATTCCAAGGGCAGCAGTACACGAGGACATGCCTCCCACAAGGATTCCATAACTCCCCCTTCATTTTCCACTGACAATTGGCCAACGGACTTTCTAAATTTTCCCGACCGATTACCTCATACAATATGTAGACGATCTGCTCTTGCAAACGGACACAAAAGAGGAACATGTAGAGCTCTTATCGGAATTACTAGGCCTACTGCAATTCATCGGGTGCAAGGTCAACCCCAAAAGGCCCAGATTTTTAAGGAAACAGTTCTTTATTTAGGCACCATCATCACCCACAGGAAGAGAGAAATTGAGCAAAAACGGATCGAGTCGATCGTTAAATTGCACCTGCCCCAAAATGTCACTGCACTCTGGTCATTCCTAGGTTTGATAGGATATTGCAGAAATCATATAGATGGTTTTGCCACCAAAGCAGCCCCACTCTCCAGAGCTCCGCAAAAAGAACACCGCATGGGAATGGCTTCCGCAGCACACAGACGTCATTGATGATTTAAAACGTGCCCTAGGCACAGCCCCCGCTTTACAAGTTCCAGACCCAGACTTGCCCTATGCCATAGAAGTAGCAACCACCGACCGAACCCTATCAGCAGTACTCCTGCAAGAACGACAAGATCACTTAGGACCTGTAGCCTATGCCTCAAGAGTATTAGACCCCGTAGAGCAAGGATTCTCAGCCTGCGAACGGCACTTGCTTGCAGTCTTTTGGGCAGTACAGTACTTTGCGTACATCACAGGCCTCAACGCAGTAACGATCTTGACCGAGCACACCCCCACTCAACTATTACTAGACGATAGATTAAAGGATGGTTCAGTCAGCCAGATCAGAGCATCTCGCTGGACACTATTGTTACAAGGCAGGTAAAACACACCAAGACCCACACATTTCTGGCCGATAATCTCCAATATGCAGGGCCCCACATGAGTGCCAGTTCATAGCAGCCCAACACCACACAGGACCCTTTATCCCAAAAATCTCTATACCCACGAGCAGGCAGTAAGACACAGGATTCCCAAACCACAGGGAACGCTTTAAAAATGTATGTAGACGGTTCCTCCACAATCGTAAATGGAGTTAGAATTACTGGTTGTGGAATTTACGTAGAAGACTTGCAGGGATGCCCACTAGAAGAGATCTCTTTAAAATTGCCCGGCCACCGAGGTTCACAAGCAGCAGAACTCACAGCCATAGCCTATGTAATTCAGCACCCTGACTCTTTTCCAACTCCCGCAGACATACACTCCGGCAGCCTATAGGTGTGCAACAGTTTAACAGAATTCCTGCCCCTGTGGGAATCTCGAGGGTTTGTTTCAGCCGATGGAAAACCCTTACCCTCTCTGCCCCGTTATTAAAACACATTCTCAAGACAGCCTCAGACCGCACATACGGTATCATTAAAGTAAGAAGCCATCATCGCTCGTCCCCACCCGGTAATGTAAAGGCAGGCACCTTAGCCAAAGCAGGATCACTCCATAGTCACTTCTGGCAGCCACCCGAAAGCGAACCGATACACTCAGTCCAGGTTTCCCAGACCAATATTGAGGATCTATCTCAAAGCAGACGACACCCTCCAACAGTTTTTAGACGGCAACTTCCCAGCCCCTTATGATAAATGGAAGGACACACTGACTGTACAGGACGGCATAGTTTTAAAAAAAGGAATTTATGTGGTCCCCACCCAGGATAGAAACCAGCTCATTTACAATTTCATGACGGACATCAGAAAATAGACAATACCATTGCCATTTAATACCTTTTTGTTGGTGGCCCGATTTAAAAGGCGATGTAACCCATTATGTCGAGAATTGCCTTATCTGTGCTCAGAACAATCCTGAACGTTACTCAAAGAAAGGACAATTACGTCACACCCGACCTGTGAATGGCCCTTGGACAAACTTGAAAATAGATTACATTGGCCCCCTTCCCCCTTGCAGAAATGGTTTCAAGTATGTGCTGGTTGTAATCGACACCTTTACTAAATGGGTAGAAGCATTTCCCTCATGGACAAACACAGCAAACGCCTCCGCTAAGATTTTGACCCAACAGATATTCACATGCTGGGGTCTCCCCACAGCATTGAGTCAGACCAAGGTTCCCACTTCACCGGCAGAGTTATGCAAAATGTTTTAACAATTTTTGGGATCAGGCAGAAATTCCATATAGCATATCACCCCCAATCCAGTGGCATTGTCGAGAGAATGAATCGAACTTTAAAAGCGACCATTAGGAAGATGGTGCAACAGGACAATACCACGTGGGACACAGTCCTCTCATTTGCTCTCATGTTTATTCGGAACACCATTTCCAGTTCAACAGGTTTCACCTCCCACCCCCAATCTCATGACAGGACGTCCCATGAAGAGTTTTGAATATTTATCAGGCCTCGATCTGGCAAGCCCTTCAGTAACCGCCCTCACCCACGAAAAAGCAGTCCAACAGGTTACAAATAACATTAAAGCGGCACAACTCGCTGCAGCTGTCCGATTAGGCGCGAGAAGGAAGCAGAGTAAAGCCTGCTTTGACAAAACTGCCCACCCCATAGAGTACACAGTCGGTCAGCAAGTAATGGGTGCACTTTACAATCCCAGTTCTTTCCTCTCCCCCAGATTTGCAGGACCCTACTCCATTTCCGACAAAGCGAGCGCCGTGTACAAGATAACGTACCCAAACGGTATAACTGGTTGGTTCCACATCAACCAACTCAAAGTCTACGGATCCCAATGTAGCCACTCACACCACATCTCTCTGGCAAGTATGCCCCGCCCATCGACAACCCAGTCTGACCCCTACGCCAACCTTCCCCCAGCCATGCCGGCATTCATCCCTTGTCCACGCCCACAAACCCGAACTTGTCTCCGCCCACAGGTCCAGATTTTCACCTTGAACTCTACTCCGACGACAGCGAGATCCTCCCGGATTTTATTACTACACCTGAACACTGGCACGATCTCTCTGCCCCCAGTCACCCCAGCCCCTGGAACCACGACTTAGATATCTTTGACCCCCTATATTCCCTCCCCCAGCCACCGCCACAGCCCGACCACAGTAACTTGCCCTCCACAGCCACCGCAGACAACACGTCTCACAACAAACAAGCCCCTCTTTGGCACCGCGACAGTTCTTGCAGACTAGTAAGGCACGACGATTCGGTCAATCCGACGGCCCACGCAACCAAGGGACAGAAATGGCAGACACAAGTCTGGCAACCGGGAGATGGTGACGATTCAGATACTGACTCGTTTCGGTAATGCTTTTACAACACTGTTTGGTACAGAATCCTGAGGTGTCCAGATGATGAAAAAGAGACAGCGCCTATGTATTAAGGTGTCCGGGTTCTGATGGAGCCTGCCCGCCTTTTCCTCCTTTTTTCTACTACATGGTTTTAACTCATGTCGCCCGACACAAAATTACTCTTCTGATTCGAGGGTACGATGCCCTATGACAGTTAAAGGTGCACGTTTGTTGACAAACAGATCACTGTTCTCCCAGTCTTTATGGCAAGTTTCCACACGACTATAAACTCTTTCCGTCCACCCAGGTCGGGAGTAACGGCACTGATCCCAGTCCTACCCGAGGACCCCAAATGCATCCGGTCAGTTAAGCTCGGGTAGTGAAGTAACGGCACTAACCCCCGCCCTACCAGGGATTCCACCCATTCTTATCCCGCAGGGGCCCACACACACCTCATGTTCCCGTTAGTTCATACGCTCTGGAATGGTTGTCTACACTCTGCACTGCCTTTAGCAGGCATAGTTTCACCTTCTCTACTTTCCCTTTGGTTGTGGTATAAAGAATGCATTTTGCCACGGTCTGTATGCTCACCCCTTCTTTCCTTTACCTTCCGTAATCCCCTGGTCGCTCCCCACCCGCTATTTACACATATGACACAATTGGTTGCTATACACGTGAACTACCTCTGAACTCTGGGACGAAACGCTATAAAACTGGCCGCCCTGAAATTCGGCTGGTTAAGATCAGCCTCAACCACCAATTGTTGTGAAGTAAAGAAAAGATGGGTCAAAGAAATTGTCTGCCCATTACCCGCATCGACCACAAGCTGCAAGAGTCTCTTACTTAAGAATTTGCATTCCTTGTCTCTCCAAAATGGTATTTCAAAAAGAAAAAATGAGGGAATCACACATGGTGACAATCATAACGGGTAGTTGGAGTAAGGAGAGAAAGACTAATAAAACGAGATATTAACCAAAGATAATAACAGATACTATGATTGCACCCTCAGGATTACCCGGAAAACAGAAAACAAAGGATGAAGCAAGGACTGCTGACATGCGTTGGACTTCTGCAACTGCGCACGCAACGGACTCTTGTTACAAACCCCACACCAGCCTCGAACAATACCACACAACAGGGCACCACCGGCCCGGACACTACACCACACATAAAGGCAGACATCGAAACCCCCACTTGGTGTGAAAACATTGCCAAATGGAACCCCCATTCATACATAGTAGAGGCCCTTCTAGTAATTGCAATAATATGCAGTGTCATTCAGATTCCGGAATTGGCGAGTAAAAGCCTCCCGCTCCCCGATATACACAGTCCGAACCCCCTTCTTTGGAATTCAACAAAATTAAACGCATGTACTAATCGCTGCTAGGAATAAACCATGTACCACTTTAACTTTATTAGGATTAAGTAGAAATGTGATGCAGCTGTTTTAAATTTTGTACTGCATACAAATTCTTTGATATTCACCAGCAGCATGAGAGTAGCTTAGATAGTGTTAGCTAGAGATCAACTATGCGGATAAATTAAATGTTTTATAGTGACCTGGATTAGAGTAATCGTTAAGAGATGAATTAATTTATGAATGTATTAATGAAATATTAGGTAAATGTCCCAAACCATAAGATAGGGTAGAGTAGAACCTTGCCTTGACCAAAGGTGACCAGGTCGCCAAGGATGAACAGGGATCAATAGTGTGATCCACCACGCTTCACGTTCAGGATCAAGAGGACAGGATGTAGCCATCTAAGATGGCCACCTGCAAAGGGCTATGGGAATTATGGCCAACCCAGGACACAGACAGATACAGAGCCTATGTGTATCTGAAACACAGGTAATCAGACCTGATCGAAACCCCCGCTCGTTTGCATTTAAATGGCCCATTTTTCCAGGAGAATAGAACTCCAATCAAGCAACCGATACAGCCACAGACTGATCGGCACCACTCCCTTTACTCAGAAAGCCCAACTGCCAAGGTCAATGACTGCTAAGGACCCGCCCAGCTACCAAGGCACCCGCCCCTTCATTGACCGAAATCAAAGACAGTGATCAGAGCCCTGTCAAACTATTGGGTTCAAAGTTAAAGACCGCCCCAAAGAGCACGAAATCCCAGAGGGATAAAAGACAGCACAACCATGTGTCTTTTGGATCTGGCCTGTGCCAACCCAAATGCAGCAGGAACAGCCAGTCAAGTTCAAGACCAACGATCGCTACCTGACGGGTGAGCCCAGCAAAGACAGAGCTTATACTTGTTTTATTACATTCTGCACTAAATTGTTAAGGAGTTGATACAGCTTTTATGTGGGAAAATGCTGACATTGGAGCAGGAATTGGGTCCTGTTGCCCGTTTTCGATCCCTACGATGGCTTTGATGCATGAGATAGCAATGTGCACACAATTATCATGCTAAATGCTTGAATTGGCATTTTGAAAATTAAATCAGAAGTGGCTGAATTTATAATTTGCACAACAAAATGTTTGCAATTTTTGAAAGTTTTCTACACTGGTAAACAAACAGGAGTCAAAATAATGCAGAGGTACAGCTTTCAAAACAATGAAGAACAAGAGTATGATTTTTACGGTGACCATCTTTTGTTCCAAAAATCAATACAAGGAAGCAGAGTTTGCAGGTGGAAGAGAACATTTCTATAGCATCTTCCACAATCTCATGGCTTTTCAAGGCCTGCCATTGCCAATTGAAGTAGTCACTCTAGGGGGAACTGTGACAGGTAACGTACATACAACAAGGTCCTTCAAACAGCAGTGAAACAAGTGAACAATTAAACTCTTTCAATTAAGTTGGTTGAGTGATAAATATTGGCCAGGCCACTGGGAGAATGCTCTGACCTTTCAAATTGCACCATGAGAAATGTTACATTCACCTGAGAGGAAGACCGGAGTCTTGGTGCAATATCTCATCTAAAAGAGGCACCTCAGGCAGTGCAACATTTTGTTACAACTGGTACTGGAGTATCAGTTCTAGATTTGTATATTTAAAATTCTGGATTGGGACTTGAACTCTCACCATTCTGACTCAGACAAGGTTGTTGCTATAGAAGCATGGAGTGGTCACAGGACGCCATTTGGCTCATTAGGTTTGTGCCGCTGTCTCACATGAGCCAACTACCTAGACTTACCACCCCTGTAGTTCTGCAAATTTTTCTCTTCAGAAATTATCAATATATATTTTGAAAGCCACTTGAAAGACTGAATCTGCCACCACCACACTGAGACACTGTATTCCAGATCCTAACCACGTAACAGTTGATCTTTTGACAATCACCTTAAATCAGTGTCCTCTAGTTCTTGATCCTTTCACCAATGGGAACAGTTTCTCTTCATCTACTCTGTCCATACCCCTCATGATTTTCTTTCACAAATTTCTCAACTACTTCTTGTTTTTTAAAATTCATTTATGGAACATGCAAGTCACTGGTTGGGGCCAGCAATTATTGCCCATCCCTAATTGCCTTTTAGAGGGTGGCGGTGAGCTGTCTTCTTGTACAATTGCAGTCCATGTGGTGGAGGTACACCCACAGTGCTGTTCGGGAGAGAGTTCCAGGATTTTGGCCCAGTGACACAGTTGATATAGTCAGGATGGTGTGTGGGGCTTGGAGTGGAATGTCCATGTGGTGATGTTCCCATGTATCTGCTGCACTTACCTTCTAGATGGCAGTGTTGTGAGTTTGGGAGGTGTGATCTCAGGAGCCTTAGTGAGCTCCTGCAGTGCATCTTGCAGATGGTACACACTGCTGCTACTGTGCGTCAGTGGTGGAGAAAGATTGTTCTCTTCAGCTTCTCCAATCTATCTACATAACTGACGTTCCTCAACCCTGGAACCATTCTCATGGCACATTTTGAAGAACACAGAAAATAGTGGAAATTGTGATTCAGGAAATTACAAGAAATTCATGATTTTTATATATGCACATTTACCCCAAGGTCCCTCTGCTCTTGCATTCAGTTCACAATTGTACCCTTTATATCGCCTCGCCCCGTTCTTCCTACCAAAATGAGGAGTTGCACCATTGAGCTAAGACGATGAAATTAGCAGCAGTCAAGATACAGCCTTTGCCAATTGGCCTGTTCCTTTATATGTTTGCAGCAAAAATGACTGAGCTAATTAATCAAAGTTTCATTAAAATGACCAAAACATGCGCAAATGGGTACACAGATTGTACTTAGTTTAAAATATCAAAAGTGCTGGAAATACTCAGCCAGCCTGGCATCAGTGGAGAGAGAAACAGAATTAACTATAATTCTGAAGAAGAGTCATCATGGACTTGAAACATTAACTCGGTTTCTCTCCCGACTGATGCTGTCAAACTTGCTGAGTCTTTCCTGCACTTCCGTTTTTATTTCAGATCAGATTTCTTGCAACCACAGTCTTTTGATTTTATTTTAGCGTTTAGTACACTGGTTTAATATTGATGCAGTTGTAATACACTGGTGCACTATTGCAGATAAAAGAACCATAGTACCAAATGCTCAAAAAATGTCAACAGGTTCAGTTGGCATTTCTAAGAGCACAAATGGGGTAATTTTAGCAGCAGAATAGATACATTTTCCCATCTGTTGAGCATCTTTTAAAATGGACAGAAACAGGAACAGAAACACTGAAACCCATGTAAACTGTACCAATGTGCTCCTTTGCATTCGGGAAGAAGCACAAGTGTCCAGGTTGTACTGATGACCAAGGTATCCACACAAGTTCCACGCCTCCAAATGTCAGGAAAAGATTAGACTCAAAAAAGAGCCTAAGTGAGAACCACGGCGCTACTGTGCTGACACACAGGTAGAGGAGTATCTCAGTGGTTCCAATGCTCCTCATGCCACCATGATGCATAGTGGATTATTTTCAAAACAATATAATAACATGTTCTAAATGTGAGTCCTGCCAGTGTTTGGGTCAGCTTAAAACTAGTTAATTAAACCTATTATATTTTTATCAAGAAGAATAACTTTAAAAATATATTTTAAGCTGTAGTGTCTGGACATCAATATATCTCTAATGAATTGAATATAATTTTTTATGACTATGGGCACTCTACCCCAGTGCCAAACCACAACCAACAGAATGCTACTCCACTCCCAGCGCATAACTTTGGGTGGTCTTAGCGGACTTCGCATAGGCAGGATGTGTTTTGGATAAGTGACCATAAACCGGTTTTCAGGCTGTACTTAACCCACTGAAAGGAGATAAGAGCGAAACAATTCACAAAGCAAGGAGACAATTGTAGCAACCTACACCATAACAAATTCGTTTCACATTACAATTTATGGATAAATCCATGTGCATAGTAATGTTAACTCATCCAGTTTTACTGAATTATTTAAAAAAATTATATTCAATTCATTAGAGATATATTGATGTCCAGACACTACAGCTTAAAATATATTTTTAAAGTTATTCTTCTTGATAAAAATATAATAGGTTTAATTAACTAGTTTCAAGCTGACCCAAACACTGGCAGGACTCACATTTAGAACATGTTATTATATTGTTTTGAAAATGTACAGAATAAAGTTACTTAAAATACAAGCCTTCCACCAAATTGCGAAGGATGAAAATTCCAGTACTTCCTTTAATTACAATAGTGTTCCTTATGCCAATGTATAACTGCCACATTAAGCTTTTATCTGACTAATTAAATGGCCTGAATAGGTAAACGCAATGCATTTTTACCAGAAGAAATAAAAAGGCAAGAAATTCATTGTTATGAGATGGAGAAGTGTACTGTTAAATTCTGTCACAAATTGGTAGGATGCGACTAAAATGAATATTTCTTTTGCACAATTAAAATCAAATTGCCATGTATTTTGTAAACCATGTCTGGGCAACAACTACGAGAAAGAAAGAAAAATGAAAAAATAAGGGACAGGTTGTTCTTTGCAATTGATACATTTAGAAGCCAGGAAGGAAGTTTGTCACAGGGTTGAAGAAGCAACGGCAAGAGAGGGAAAGAAACGGTTGGGGGGGGGGGGGGGGGGGGGGGGGTGCAGCTAACCTCAGGAAAACAGATCAGCTAGAGATGAAGTGCTAAAGGCAAAAAGTCATTTTGTGCAAAAGTCTGTTTTTGTCCTTAATCCAAAGGCCATTCCCAAGTCCTGGTCACTTAAGCTCTACGGTGTAGTAGGCACTGGTTAGATTTGACCAATAGACTGATGGTGATGCTTGGGAAACGGAGGGGTCTCAGTAGAGTTTAGGACTATGGGAAAATAGCTGCTTTTAGGTTTCCAGTCTTTGAGGGCCTAAGTGCTTACTGTTAATGTGCCAAAGTATAAGATTGTTCTATGTAGCATTTCATTATTTTTCTTTTACTTTAATAAATACTTTTATTGTTGTTTAATTAAAGAGAGGTTTCAGTTCTCATCGCTTCTGCAAATGTTTCTCACTAATATCCAAAATAAATATTCCACGTGAAACCAGCGTTTCAGGTTGGAACATTCCCGTACATAATATCAGTGGGGTTTCGTAACAATTCCCAGAAATGGGGTCACTTGTCAAGGCAACTTTGCCCATCTGAGAAAATCATGATTTCTTGAACCACTGTCAGATTCTCTGAGACGTGTTTGATACAGTAAAGTGGTTTGCTCAGTGACTTCACAGGACAGTTAAGATTTAACCACATTAGCGGGGAACTGGAGTCACATCCAGGCTAGGCCACATCAGGAAAACAAAGCAGTTGGGCAAAATCACTTAGTTAGTGGCCTACCTGATTATAATGGTGGAACTTGTACCAGAAGAAATAGCATCAGGCGGCACGGTGAGGCAGTGGTTAGCAATGCAGCCTCACGGCGCCGCCGAGGACCCCAATCCCAGCCAAGGGTCACTGTCTGTGTGGAGTTTGCACATTCTCCCCATGTTGTGTGGGTCTCACCCCCACAACCCAAAGATGTGCAAGGTAGGTGAATTGGCCACGCTAAATTGCCCTTGATTAGAAAAAAAAATTGAATTGGATATTCTAAAATATATATTTTTTTTAAAGTAGCTCCAAAATCATTTCTACTAAAATATACGGTAGGAAGAATACAATAAAAATGTTCATGGCTGATGACTCCTGTATAAATTTAATAATGACTAAAACATTTTATGCTTTCAAATTTCTTAGGTTGCATGCTGATTCAGAGTAATTTCTAATTTCCAATTAGAATTTTTTTGGATAATAATAAAGGCAAGAGCAAAATATATTGCCTAGTGAATAGCATATATTACTTAGAGCCCTGCAACCAAAATGAGTAACTGCAGTGATGCGTGATTATAGATGCATCTCAGAATCTAGCCCCTAGGTCCACAAGTATTATTCCAACCCAACATTAACGAGTAATTTGTAGAACGGCAGGACCAATTAGTAACCCACGAAGGATTGTAAACAAAAACTGGTTGCTTGGTTTTCTGAGAAACGTGATTAGTTGAATGAGAAAATTATATATCTATGAACAATATGATAGAGCTACAATTTGAAAAGTTACGGTAAAGGATGGGCAACAGGAAGCTTGGTATATTTTACTTTCTATATACATGGAATATTTTCTGTCATTCTTACTTTAACTCTATGGTCACCTTTGCACCTCATGGATCCAAACGTAACGACCAATTCAGTGCCACTTGATCAGTTGTGTATGCAGTTCTGGAATCCACATCAAAGGAAGGATGTGATAGCACTGGAATTGGCACAGAGGAGGTTTACTGGGATGTTGCCTGGGCTGGAGAGTCTTAGTTTATGAAGAGAGATTGGATAGACTGGGGTTGGTTTCCTTGGAGCAAAGGAGACTGAGGTGGGACATGATTGAGATGTATAAAAGTATGAAGGGCAGAGAGAGACAGGAAGGAACTTTTCCCCTTGGTGGAGGGATCAATGACCAGGGGGGTATAGATTTAAGGTAGGAGGAAGGAGGTTTAGAGGGGATGTGATGAAAAACCTTTGCATCTAGAGGGTGGTGGAAGCCTGAACTCACTGCGTGAAAGACCCTCATAAAATTTAAGTAGTAGTTAGATGTGCACTTGCTATGCCAATGCATACAAAGCCAAGTGCTGGAAAATGGGATTAGAAGGTGGTTAGGTGGTTGTTTTTGACCTGCGCAGACGCGAGGGCCTTTTGTGTGCTGGAGGCCTCTATAACCATGCATTTGGAAGATCAGTAAAAATATATTTTTAATTCTTCAAATCAAGTTTCTTCATATAATTTAAGTGTTACAAGGGCTTGCAACCAAGCACCAGTTGAGAGTTCAAATCGCACCATTTAAATTACAGAAAGTAAATAGTAAATTCAGTCATATTTGAGCTGGCGCCAGAGAAATAACCACAAAATATTTTTAAAACTTGACTGGTACATTAATGTTCTTCAGGGAAGGATGCCTGCCACACTGACATGACCTCACCTATAATTGACTTCAGTTCCTAATATGTTGTTGACGGTTAACTTCCTCTAGAGTGGACTGGTATCTAGGCTTCATTACTGAGTCTATATGAAAATCACTTATTGTCACAAGTAGGCTTCAAATGAAGTTACTGTGAAAAGCCCCTAGTCGCCACATTCCGGCACCTGTTCGGGGAGGCTGTTACGGGAATTGAACCGTGCTGCTGGCTTGCCTTGGTCTGCTTTCAAAGCCAGCGATTTAGCCCTGTGCTAAACCAGCCTGGTGGATTTCCTACGTCATACTATTGTGGGAACACAAATATCACAAAAATTACAAGGGTTCAATGAGGGAACTCACCACCATCCACTGAGCAACCCCATTGTCCAAATCTAAGAAAAATTATGAAAAACAAAACACCGCCTCTTACATGTTGATGACTACACCGGTTGGTTCTGGGCAGCTATCAACATTCCTGGCTTCATTATCTCCCCCCATCTCAAATGGAAATCTCAACTTGTCACTAAACCTGCAAACTCTCCGGCCCAACAGACTTACTCACTTCAACAGATAGGCTTTATAAAACCAAAGCAGAGCTGAAATTAAAAGACTAAGAACTAGTTCTTGATTTATCTTGAAATTTGTATTAAAATATTTTTATTTTATTTATTAAACCGTGGCCTGCTACATTGGTTTATCAATTTTAAAAGATTCATTCATTTTTCCAGTATCCCAAGCCGCTGACCAAATTGCAACAGCCATTCGCACTCTAACAGAAATAATTCCAGACATTGTAAGGTTTATATGGTTATTGGGGGGCAGGCTCTCCCTTCTCTCTCGCTTCGTTAAATGTCCTCACCAGCAGAGGGCTCAATATCACTGAAAATTTCTTATGGAATTCCACCGGGTAGCCGTCAGGCCGGCCCGGGGCCTTGCCCGACTACAGACCCTCCAGCCCCTTGATTATTTCCTCAATCTCAATTGGGGCTCCCAGCCCCTCCACCAGGTCCTCCTCCACCCTCGGGAACCTCAACTGATCCAGAAATTGCCTCATCCCTTCCACCCCAGCCGGGGGCTCCAACACATATAATTTACTGTAAAAGTCCTTAAACACCTCGTTCACCCCCGCTGGGTCCAGGACAGTATTACCGTCTGTATACTTTACCTATCTCCCTGGCCGCCTCGCTTTTCCTGAGCTGGTGCGCCAACGTTCTGCTTGCCTTTTCCCCGTGCTCATTGATCACCCACCTTGCCTTCCTTAACTGTTCCACTGCTTTCCCTGTGGTCAACAGCCCAAACTCTACCTGTAACCTCTGCCGCTCCCTCAGTAGCCCCACGTCCGGGGCTTCCAAGTATCTCCTGTCCGCCTGGAGTATCTCCTCCACTAATCTATCCCTCTCAGCCCATTCCACCTTGTCTCTGTGGGCCCGTATAGAGATTAATTCCCCTCTGACTACGGCCTTCAAAGCTTCCCAAACCGTCGCTGCTGAGACCTCCCCCGTATCATGTTTCCAGGTAGTTCTGGATGGACTGGTTAACCCGCCCACAGATCGCTTCATCCGCTAGCAATCCCATATCCAGTCTCCACAGCGGGCGTTGCCCTCTCTCTACACTAACCCCTAGATCCACCCAGTGCGGGGCATGACCCGACACTGCAATTGCCGAATATTCAGTATCCACCACCTTCGGTATTAGCGCCCTGCTCAGAACAAAAAAGTCAATGAGACAGTGTACCTTGTGGACATGTGAAAAAAAGGAAAACTCCTTCGTTCTCAACCGTGCAAACCTCCATGGGTCTACTCTCCCCCCCCCCACCTGTTCCATAAAACCCTTCAATGCCTTTGTCACATCCGGCCTCCTCCCTGTCCTGGATTTTGACCAGTCCAATTCCGGATCAATGACTTGTGTTGAAATCCCCTCCCTTGATCAGGTTGTGTGACTCTATGTCTGGGATCTTACCTAACACTCGCCTCATAAATTCCACGTCCCAATTCGGAGCATGTATGTTCACAAGTACCACTCACACCCCCTCCAGCTTCCCACTCACCATTATGTATCTACCCCCCTTGTCTGACACAATTTTCCCTGCCTCGAATGCTGATCAAGATCACTACCTCCCTGGTCTTTGAGTCCAGTCCTGAGTGGAACACTTGGCTAACCCACCCCTTCCTCAATCTCGTCTGGTCTGTATCGTTTAGGTGCGTCTCTTGTAGCATTGCCACGTCCGCCTTCAGTTTCCTCAACTACGCAAACAGGCGAACCCTCTTGACCGGCCCATTCAGTCCTCTCATCATCCTGGACAGGGGGCTTCCAAACCCCCCCCCCCCCCCCCCGCAACCGCCCAGCCATCATCCTTTTTAGGCCAGCCTCGAGCTCGTGCCCTACGCTTCCTCGAGTCCCCACTCGGGCCAGCGCCGTTCCCGACCTCCCATTTGTCCCGTAGTAACAGTTCCTCCCCTGTCAGCAAAGCAGCTCCCAGCCCCCTCCCTACCCCAACAACACTAGAAACCTAATCACCCAAGTCAAGCTCCAGCTAAATACCTGCTCACCCCACACTGCGTTTCTGAGAGTCAGCTGACCCATGCCGACTCGATAGCTCCTGCCCCTGGCACCAAGCAGTCTGTCTCCCTATTGTACTCTCCCCCCCACATGAATAAACATTTTAAAAGCATCACAATTCACCAGTAAACAAACAACAGAAAAAAACAGTGAAGAAACAATCACTTTAGAAAAATAGTCAACCAAAAAGCAGAACTAAATTCAAAGCCCATCCCCCCTCTAACAAGGTCCCTGCAAGACAGATCAACCTTTAACCATCCACACAGCCCATTATTTCACATAGAGCTACTCAAATTTATACAA
Organism: Scyliorhinus torazame; assembly: GCF_047496885.1. Lineage (NCBI taxonomy): Eukaryota > Metazoa > Chordata > Chondrichthyes > Carcharhiniformes > Scyliorhinidae > Scyliorhinus > Scyliorhinus torazame. The sequence goes on along the minus strand of NC_092708.1, from coordinate 207,797,722 downwards.
TCCAGCACCACAAATTGCTGCCACAGTACTTCTGCAAGGCTTAAGTGTCTTTTAATTCGCCTCCAACTTCATTTCTTTAATAAAGATCCATACTTCATCTGGCGTTTCAAAGTAGATGTCCCGTTCCTCATGTGTGATCCACAGATGGGCTGGGTACAGCATCCCGAACTTCACCCCCTTCTTAAAGAGGGTCGTTTTTGCCCTATTGAACACAGCTCGCCTCTTGGCAAATCAGCTCCCAGGTCCTGATAGATGCGCAACTCACAATTCTCCCACTTGCTGACCCGTTCTTTCTTGGCCCACCGCAAAACGTGTTCCTTGTCCATGAAACTGTGAAAATATATCACCATGGCCCTCGGCGGCTCGTTCGCTCTGGGCTTCCTCGTGAGGGCTCTGTGTGCTCTGTCCAATTCCAGGGGCCGAGGGAACGCCCCAGCCCCCATCAACTTCTCCAACATGTCCATCACATAAACCCTCGCATCCGACCCCTCACTGCTTTCAGGGAGGCCAACAGTTCTGAGATTCTGCCTCCTGGACCTATTCTCCAGGTCCTCCAGCTTCTCCTGCATTCTTTTCTGGCCGTCGTTCATCATCCCCACCTTGTTTTCCAGCACGGTTATGTACTCCTCGTGCTCTGACAACTTTTGTTCGACCTCCTGGATCGCTCTCCCGTGGGTTTCCTGATTCTGAACCACTTGAACAATCGAAGCCTTAATCAGGTCCAGCGTGTCCTTCTTCAGCTTGGCGAAGCAATCCTCGAAAAATTCACCAGCTGCTCCGTCGACCACTGTGCCGTCTCCCCGCGGCCCTTGCTCTCCGCCATGCTGTCTCGTGTTACCAGCTCTGCTTGCGTCTCCCTTATAGGACTTTGTCTTCTCACACGGCTACTTCTGGTCCAATTCTCCATACACCGGAGAGGGATTTCTCCTCACTATCTCACTCTTCACTGATTTATCCCATAAAATCTGAAAAAAACAGGGGGAAAAGGTCCAACGGTCCGTTACAGGCGGGAGCTATCAAATGTGCGACCTACTCCTCCATGGAAGTCCTATAACTTTCAGTTATAACAACAAAGAGTAAGGCTGAAGGAATGCAACTGAAACACCATATTGATTACAATGGTGATTGTAGGTGATAGAGTTACCTGCGCTTACTATTCAATTTTTTATTTCCCCGTTATTGCACTGAATTTTTTTTATTTCCACTCCACTTTTAAAATTAGAATATTCTCTCCACAATTTCACTTCGTTTGTTGTGATTTTATTTGTAAATGAACAGTTCCCAAACCAGATTTGCATTCAGAACCTATAACGGTGAATCTCCCTGAACCACAGTAATATCTCCTCAGTGATCCAAGTCAGTAAAATATATTTGGGAAAGTAACACAACAGAGTACAGCATTCTATATTCACCAAGCTCGCTGTTAGACTTTTACTCAATACTTTTTTGATACAAAAAGTAAACTATCCTCTGCGATTCCTTTGAACCAATAGTTAATCTTGTGTTTGATGTATTAGCTAGTACACTGCAGGGTAAACAATTAATCTTGATACCATTAAATATACTGGAGCAAGAAATAGTACAACCCACTAACCATGTCTTCCAGATCTCTCCAACTAGCAAATATCACCACCTTACAGACAATGTGGCTTAGGCTAAAAGTTGCAGAGAGTTTATTATACTACAAATTATATGGAAGCAAACTGCACATTAATAAATAAAAAGTACTTCATTCTTACCAATACTTTAAAACTCAAGGTCAGAATTCTCATAGTTTATTTCCTTTGTGGCTTTTTGGCTGAAATTATTTGCTATACATGATCGATTAGGCTGTAGAGACAACAGCTCAGCAACACGGAACTAATTAATTGAATAATGTAAACTAATGCATTTGTCAACAGTTCCGGTAATAGGTCTTGCTTCATCTCTAAAGATGTAACTGTCAATCAAGCCTTACTTCAGAGACAAAAGGTTGTGCTCATAACTGGTTTTCAGCAGATACTTACACCCTCAAAACAAATCAAACCTGTCTCATTAGAGTTTTGCAAAAGTAGGGCCGCTCCCTTTTATCTAATTACCCGGTGAAACAATCCAGAATGCTTCTGCAGAGTGAAATCCACATACACAGTATGAGAAAACAATCAAATCAATTTTACCCTGGCAAGAACATGTCTATGAGGAATCAATACAAAGGCAGGCTACTCTTTTGAATATCAATGACCACACCAGGCAGACAAAGATAAATTTGTTAACCATCCTTCCCCACTCTCCATAAAATATTAAATAATTCTCAGTGTTGCAAATAGAAGCTCGATTTTAAACTGGATAATAAACAAAACAAAATGGAGGAAGAAGAGGTATTAAAAGTTAAATAGATCTTTCATTAAAATACAAAATGTGACATCATAAATTCCATTTCAGTAAATTGCTGAAAAGATACCAAAGGAACAAAATAGTCGATGAGAAGTACTGAAAATGCTGGAAAATTTAAATAAAAGCTGAAACAAAAAGGATTGGAAAGCCACAATCAGCCATGATCCGGAGGGCAGGGCCCTGCCAGAACTGTTATTCAACAGTGCTCACATAGCAACCCCAATTCAATTCTCGTTCCTCAGACATAAGCAGGCTAACTCTACATTATTGCAAGCCATCTAGGAAAACGGGAGATGCCCAAGTTGCTAAAATAAACACAAAAGCAAAAGCTTCAGGGTGCACTGGAAAAAGGCTATTCATGAGGCTCACTGTGCTTGCTATAACAATGGGCGGGATTCTCTGGTCGGCGACGCCAAAATCGCGTTCGTGATCGACCGGAGAATCAATGCTGGCGCCGAAATCGGGGGTGGCACCACTTTTGCGATGCTCCGCTCCAAAGCTGCGTACTCTAGGAATACACCGTATGCCGTATCGACGGCCTCAGGACGTTACCCGAGGCCCACCCCAGATGCTCCGCCCGCGACCGGCCGGGTTCCCGACAGCATGGGTCGCTCATGCTATTATTTGTCGGGAACTCGGCGTGGAGGCTGCGGACGGAGTACAACGCCACCACACTTGGGAGCGCGCCAGGCAGGGGGTGCTTTGGCAGGGGCCGGGGGCACTGTTGAGGGGTGGTCCGTGGGTTGCGAGCCTGGCCAAAGGGGGTGCACTATTTGTCAGGCCAGGTCCACGCGCGGCTACCGCCATGTTGCACAGCGTGGTCACTGCAGGCCGGCGCCGTGCGCATGCGGAGCCACGGACTCGGCAATTCTCTGGCCTTATCGGCAGGTAGGGCTGGGAGCTCCCCCCACCAAATGGAGGATCGGTGTCCATTTTGCGCCGGCTTTTCAGTCATAAAACACCACCGTTCCCACACCAACATCAGGACATAGCCTTAAAATCGGAGAATCCAGCCCAATGTGTTGGAAAAATAAAGGTAGTTTGAATGGAATTAGATTGGTATTGGTAAACATTAGAAATAAGTGTGTTTGATTTAATTTAATTTAATTTAATGTTTCTATGCTTGGAAGGGTAAAAGCTATAGATACATTCAGTCTGGACAAAGGTGTTAGCATGTTGATTAAGTTCCAACTGTGTTTCTAATGTGTTTAGATAGGGCTATGATGTGAATAACAAATAGGCCAGCAGAGGTATGCAGACGTTGTTTAGCAACTGGGGCTTTGTAAGATAGAGAAGCTTTTAAATTTTAGTTTAGCTAATTTGATTGCAGTTGAGAGAGGTTGTGAGAGACAAGGTAATTCTCACAGCTCTGCTAGAACCAGTTTATTTTGGAAGTCTCTCAGCCCTCAGCTTTGCGAGAAGAAAAACCATGGAGTCCTGGTTAAGAAACCAAGTGCAAAGACCTGAAGAGCAGCAAGTTAAGGAAACTAGAGAAATGAAAAGTTTCCAAGAAGTCTGAGCTTAAAGGTACGAGAACAGAGAACTGTTCAGCAAAGATAAACAGAACTGAGAAAAAGGCGGAGACTCCAGGAAAGATATCTGAAGTAACTTTCAGGTTTGTGAGATTATACTACAGCCTGTGGAATGAGAGCTGAAGTAACTATGAAAATCGGTGGCTGGGTCGCCGAGTTTGTGTAAAAGTGGTGAAGACAAAAGGAACCTAAAAGGGGTGGTGCAAAATCCTACACTGGATTCGCTGTTAAGAATCGAGAGGAAGCTTGTGTTAAAAGAGTCATTTGTAAAACCGGGACTTAAATTTTAGAATGGAAACTCTAATGTGATCGGCATCTGGGGGGAATCTGTGAAAAGATCCGCAGATATTAACTTAGGTTCAGAACGATGGGTGTGTATTTGACCACAGTCATCCTGTGTGCTTTAAAGGGACTTTGTGTTAATGAAACCATTGTAGATCAAGATGTACTTTGTAATCCTTGTTAATCCTAAAACCTGCGTGTAATTGTTTTCTTTTATTTAGACTACCCAATTCTCATCTTCCAATTAAAGGGCAATTCAGTGTGGCCAATTCACCTACCCTGCACATCTTTTTGGGTTGTGGGGATGAGACCCTCGCAGACACGGGGAGAATGTGCAAACTCCACCTGGACATAGACATTCTGAATTTAACATCCCATCCCAAAGATAGCATTTTCAACAGTGCAGCCATCCATCAGTTCTGCACTGTGTCAGCCGGGCACCTGGATTTCATAGATTTCAAAGAATTTACAGTACAGGAGGCCATTCGGCCCATCGAGTCTGCACCGGCTCTTGGAAAGAGCACCCTATCCGAGGTCCACACCTCTACCCTATCCCCATAACCCAGCAACCCCACCCAACACTAAGGGCAATTTTGGACACTAAGGGCAATTTATCATGGCCAATCCACCTAACCTGCACATCTTTGGACTGTGGGAGGAAACCGGAGCACCCGGAGGAAACCCATGCACACGCGGAGGACGTGCAGACTCCGCACAGACAGTGACACAAGTAGGAATCGAACCTGGGACCATGGAGCTGTGAAGCAATTGTGCTATCCACAATGCTACCGTGCTGCCCGTGAGTAGAATTTGAATCTATCCCCTGATTCAGAAGCAGGGGTCAAGGTTAACACTACAATGGAGGACATAACATGCAAATTTCTCCCTCATTCCCGCTGATTGAAGTCCTGGTCAATGTTGTGGGAAAAGGTCAATGCACCTCAAGCTGTTTGGCAAAATGTCAAAGTACAAGCGTCTGGAAGTTGCAGTGGTGGAAGAAGAAGCAAGTATATTTCAAACAGAAGAGTTCTCCTGAAGATCACAGGGGGAAACAAGAGATATGTTTATTGCATTCTGCAGGTCACCTGATAGAACACAGAATAATCTTTATTAGTGTCACATGGTTGTTCCATACGGGACCAAATTCGCACCTCAATATGCCAACATCTTCATGCACAAGTTTGAACAAGACCTCCTCACCACACAGGACCTTCAACCAACGTTATACACCAGATACATCAATGACATTTATTTCCTTTGGACCCACGGTGAAGAATCACTGAAACGACTACACGATGACATCAATAAGTTCCATCACACCATCAGACTCACCATGGATTACTCTCCAGAAGCGGTTGCATTCTTGGACACACACATCTCCATCAAGGACGGTCACCTCAGCACTTCGCTTTACCGCAAGCCCACGGATAACCTCACGATGCTCCACTTCTCCAGCTTCCACCCTAAACACATTAAAGAAGCCATCCCCTATGGACAAGCCCTCTGTATCCTCAGGATCTGTTCAGACGAGGAGGGTAACAGACATCTACAGATGCTGAAAGATGCCCTTGTACGAACGGGATATGGCGCTCGACTCATCGATCGACAGTTCCAACGCGCCACAGCAAAAAAACGCACCAATCTCCTCAGAAGACAAACACGGGACACAACCGACAGAGTTTTTCGCCGTCCAGTACTTCCCCGAAGCAGAGAAACTACGACATCATCTTCGCAGCCTTCAACACTTCATTGATGAAGACGAACATCTTGCCAAGGTCATCCCCACACCCCCACTACTTGCCTTCAAACAACCGTGCAACCTCAAACAAACCATTGTTTGCAGCAAACTACCCAGCCTTCAGAACAGCGACCACGACATCACACAACCCTGCCATGGCAATCTCTGCAAGACTTGCCAGATCATCGACACGGGTAGCACCATTACACGTGAGAACACCACCCCCCAGGTACGTGGTACATACTTGTGCGACTCAGCCAATGTTGTCCACCTCAGACGCTGCAGGAAAGGATGTCCCAAAGCGCGGTACATTGGCGAGACCATGCAGACGCTGCGACAACGGATGAACGGACATCGCATGACAATCGCCAGGCAGAAATGTTCCCTCCCAGTCGGAGAACACTTCAGCAGTCAAAGCCTCTGATCTTCGGGTAAGCGTTCTCCAAGGCGGCCTTTAGGACGCACGACAACGCAGAATCGCTGAGCAGAAACTTGTAGCCAAGTTCGGCCAATATGAGTACGGCCTCAACCGGGAACTTGGATTCATGTCGCATTACATTCACCCCCCCACCATCAGGCCTGGGCTTGTGAAATCCAACAACTGTCTTGGCTTGAGACAATTCACACCTCTAACCTGTGATTATCCCTCTCCCAGTTGCTCCGTCTGGACCTGTAGACTTAATTACCATTCAAAGTATCGTATTGCATCTTTGACTTTGTCTATATACATGTTTCTGGAACCCGCCTCTTCATTCACCCGAGGAAGGAGCAGCGCTCCGAAAGCTAGTGAGTCAAAACAAACCTGTTGGACTTTAACCTGGTGTTGTAAGAGTTCTTACTTTGTAATCTATGCTTCGAATGATAAAGGCAAGTGTCCCAAATGCCTTTTTCACCACCCTCTTACCCTGTCCTTCTGCCTTCAGAGATCTATGGACAAACACGCCGAGGTCCCCAGGAATTATTCTGGTGAACCTTTGTTGCACACCCTCTGTGGCAAGTATATCCTTCCTTAGGTAAGGAGATCAAAACTATACACATTATGTCAGGTGCAGTTGCACCAAGCCTCTATAAAATTGCAGCAAGATACCTTTACTTCAGTATGCAAATTCTCTTGTAATAAAGGCCAACGTCAGGTCTTTTGTCTTTCTAATTGTTTGCTGAACTTGCATGTCAGCTATCAGTGACTCTTGAAGAAGGACACCCAAGTCCCTTAGGACAGCAACACATCTCAAATCACTCATCATTTTAAAAAACTGTATTTCTGATTTTCCTGCCAAAGTGGATAACTTCACATTTTTCAACATTATATTCCAACTGCCATGTTCACTCACTCACTTAGCCTGGCTAAATCCTCTCAAAGCCTCTGTGCATCCTCCTCACAATTTACTTTCCTACCTAGTTTTGCGCCATCAGGGGCAGCACATTGGTGCTATGGTTAGCACTGCTGCCTACCACGTTGAGGATCCGGGTTCCATCCCAGCCCCTGGTCACTGTCTGTGTGGAGTTTGCACATTCTCCCAGTGTCTGCGTGGGTCTCAGCCCCACAACCCAAAGATGTGCAGGTTAGGTGGGTTGGCCACGCTAAATTGCCCCTTAATTGGAAATAAATAATTTGGTACTCTAAATTTAAAAAGAAAATTGTTTTGTGTCATCAGCATATTATAGTTTGTCACCACATCCAAATCGTTGATATAGTTTGTGAATAGCTCGGGCCCAAGCGCTGTTCCCTGCAGCTCCCACTAGTCACAGCCTGCCAACCTGAGACTAACCCATTTATTCCAATTCATAGAATTTACAGTGCTGAAGGAGGCCATTCGGCCCATCTAGTCTGCACCAACCCTTGGAAAGAGAACCTTACTCAAGCCCACGCCTCCACCCTATCCCCGTAACCCCATTAAACCTCTTTGGACATCAAGGGCAATTTAGCATGGCTAATCCACTTAACCTGCATGTCTTTGGACTGTGGGAGGAAACCGCAGCACCCGGAGGAAACCCATGCAGACACGGGGAGAATGTGCAGCCTCCGCACAAACAGTGACCCGAGACAGGAATCGAACCTGGGACCCTGGAGCGGTGAAGCAACTGTGCTAACCACTGTGCTACCATGCTGCGCCAGTATATTTCCCTCAATCCCACCGTAAATTCTATGATTCTATGGGCTCTAATATTGCTTATGGACCTCATCGAAAGTCTTCTAAAAATTTAAATACCACATTCAGTGCCTCTCCCATATCTATCTGCTGGTTGCATCCTCAAAAACCTTCACCAGGTTTGTCAAACATGATTTCCCTTTCATAAATCCTTGTTGACTCGGCCCAATCTAGCATTATTTTCTAATTGTTCAGTTATCACATCCTTTATCACAAATTCTAGCATTTTATCTACTACTGATGTCAGGCTAACAGGTCTGTAGTTCCCGTTTTCCCACTCCCTCCATTCTTTAACAGCGGGGTTACACTTGTGACCTTCTAATCTATGTAGCCACCTGGGATGGCCACTTACAATAAGAAACATGGAAGGTCGCAAAGCATAACAAGAAATGTGGACAATATAAGGTTCAGGCAGGCTCAGAGCCTGAAGGTATATTTGTGAGCGAAGAATCCAGACAACATCAAAACCCCCAACCGATTAGCATTTTGATGGCCCATCTCCGTAAGATAAAAGACTGATACTTGAGTAACCAATACAATCCCAGACATTTTGGCGCCACTCCCTGTACTCAGGAAGCATCAACAACAGGGTCAATGACCACTTAGGTCACACCCAGCCATCCAAACCGAAGGATCGCCCAAAAGAGCGCGAAACTCCCCAAGGATAAAGAGTGACCGCCATGCGTTCAACCTCTCTTGGACCTGGCGCTCCGAAAACGTCCACCTCCAAGTGCAGCACCACCAGAAGCAAGTTCAAGTTCTACGCCCACTACCAGACGGATGAGCCCAGCTGAGCAGCAGTTACTTCTCCAGACCCAGTAGATCCAGATTCGAACAAAGGCCACTGTTCCTCTGACCTAAGACGGATGCCTGAAGTTAAGTACAGGTTGTCAGAGTTGTTAGGTGTAGTTTAACTAGTAGTGTTTATGTTGCATGATAATTGTGTGTGTAAATAAAGTACCATTGATCTAGAACTAACTAACTGGTGTTTGGCTCTTTGATCGGGATCCGGTTAAACCTTGTGGTGGTATCATTTGATACCTGGCGACTCTGAGCAATATAATATCGATATCAAAAGAAAGAAGGGCAACCTTATTGATTGCCATATTTATAGCAGGTTAAAAAAGGCAACATCTACAGGAGCCGTTCAAGAATCTATAGAATTTGCAAGGAAAGAACAAATGCATTCACTCACCTCTTTCAGATTATCAAGTCCAGGGGATTTATTAACTTTCAGCACCATCAGTTTCTCCAGTACTACTTTTTTTACTAACAGTAATGTTTTCCCATTCCTCATTCCCACTACTAAGTTTTCTAGTACTTCAGGGAGGTTTTTGGATCTTCCCCCATGAAGACAAACATAAAGTATTTGTTTAGTTGCTCTGCCATTTCCTTATGCCCCATTATAAATTCTTGTTTAGCACAGGGCTAAATCACTGGCTTTGAAAGCAGACCCAGGCAGGCCAGCAGCACAGTTCAATTCCCGTAACAGCCTCCCTGAGCAGACGCCGGAATATGGCGACTAGGGGCTTTTCACAGTAACTTCATTTGAAGCCTACTTGTGACAATAAGCGATTTTCATTTCATTTCATTTTCATTTCTGTCTCTGCCTGTAACCGGCTTACATAGGTCTTTGATAATCTTTTCCTTTTTACAAAGCTATATCAACTTTTAAAGTCCGTTCTATGTTTTTTGCAAGTTTACTTTCGTATTCTATGTACCCTCGCTTTATCAGTTTCTCCTTTGCTAAATTCTGAAAAGTTCCCAATCCTCAGGCTCACTACTTGCTTTTTTTCCCCAAAATACTTTGACTTGGTTTTGAAATGAAATGAAATTTTAAACTGCTTCACCTTTCTCCACACTCTTTTAAACGCTTCGCCTTTCTCCACGTTCTTTTAAACTGCTTCGCCTTTCTCCACACGCTTTTAAACTGCTTCACCTTTCTCCACTCTTTTAAACTGCTTCACCTTTCTCCACACGCTTTTAAACTGCTTTGTCTTTCTCCACACTCTTTTAAACTGCTTCACCTTTCTCCACGCTCTTTTAAACTGGTTTGCCTTTCTCCACACTCTTTTAAACTGCTTTGCCTTTCTCCACGCTCTATTAAACTGCTTTGCCTTTCTCCACGCTCTATTAAACTGCTTTGCCTTTCTCCACGGTCTTTTAAATTGGTTTGCCTTTCTCCATGCTCTTTTAAACTGGTTTGCCTTTCTCCACGCTCTTTTAAACTGCTTCGTCTTTCTCCACGCTCTTTTAAACTGCTTCACCTTTCTCCACGCTCTTTTAAACTGGTTTGCCTTTCTCCACGCTCTTTTAAACTGCTTCACCTTTCTCCACGCTCTTTTAAACTGGTTTGCCTTTCTCCACGCTCTTTTAAACTGCTTCACCTTTCTCCACGCTCTTTTAAACTGGTTTGCCTTTCTCCACGCTCTTTTAAACTGGTTTGCCTTTCTCCACGCTCTTTTAAATTGGTTTGCCTTTCTCCATGCTCTTTTAAACTGGTTTGCCTTTCTCCACGCTCTTTTAAACTGCTTCGTCTTTCTCCACGCTCTTTTAAACTGCTTCACCTTTCTCCACGCTCTTTTAAACTGGTTTGCCTTTCTCCACGCTCTTTTAAACTGCTTCACCTTTCTCCACGCTCTTTTAAACTGGTTTGCCTTTCTCCACGCTCTTTTAAACTGCTTCACCTTTCTCCACACTCTTTTAAACTGCTTCACCTTTCTCCACGCTCTTTTAAACTGGTTTGCCTTTCTCCACGCTCTTTTAAACTGCTTCACCTTTCTCCACTCTTTTAAACTGGTTTGCTTTTCTCCACGCTCTTTTAAACTGCTTCACCTTTCTCCACGCTCTTTTAAACTGCTTCACCTTTCTCCACACTCTTTTAAACTGGTTTGCCTTTCTCCACGCTCTTTTAAACGGCTTCACCTTTCTCTACGCTCTTTTAAATTGCTTCGTCTTTCTCCACACTCTTTTAAACTGGTTTGCCTTTCTCCACGCTCTTTTAAACTGCTTCACCTTTCTCCATGCTCTTTTAAACTGGTTTGCCTTTCTCCACGCTCTTTTAAACTGCTTTGCCTTTCTCCACACTCTTTTAAACTCAAAGTTATGGTAACTCTTACATGAATTGCAGCTCTTCCCTCATTCACCAATTTTCCAAGCTCACAATTTGTAACTAGCTGCACTCGGGTGACCAGCCGCTGTCTTCACGCCTGCTTACTTCATGCACTTGACAAGACCACCTCTAGTTATACTAGCTGAAATTCTACAGAGATGAGTCAGTGCCGCTGCCTGGAGAATTTAGTTCAAACTAGCTACCTAGCCAACTAACCTCAGCTGCCTCTCCTGCATCGAGCTTGTTTATCCCAAAGACAGAAAGAGAATTAACTTTAACAGTAAATTGTAGTTAATTTTAAAAATAAATTTAGAGTACCCAATTGTGTTTTTCCAATTAAGGGGCAATTTAGCGTGACCAATTTGGTAAACACACAAGGAGAGAATGTGCAAGCTCCACAGGGACAGTGACCCGGGCCGGGATCGAGTAAATTGTAGTTAAATTTGAAATGCAAACTAGACTAGATTTTTGAAAGAGATTAACCCTTAAAATGTCCTCATTCAGCAAATTCCCACGCTCACACTCTTGTGACTCGTTGCACTCAGTGGCCAGTTGGTGTCCTCATGTTTCCTTAATTCCTAGCCTCAAAAACCATCCCTGTGAGTGCTGGAGGTAATAGATTCATACAGTACTGAAGAGGCCCTTCAGCCCATCGAGTCTACACCAACTGAACTACACTAAATTTACACTAATCCCATTTTCCAGCATTTGGCCCTTAGCCTTCAATGTTATGACATTTCAAGTGCTCATCCATGTACTTTTTAAAAGGTTGTGAGGTTTTCTGCCTCCACTACCTTCCCAAGCAGTGCATTCATTCATTCATTCCCTTCACCCTCTGGCTGATAAAATGTTTCCTCAAATCCCCTCTACACCTCCTGCTCCTCACCTCAAAGTTATGACCTCTCGTTATTGATCCTTCAACTAACAGCTGCTTCCTCTCCACCCTGTTTCGCAATCTTGTGCACCTCAATCAGGTCCCCCTCCTCAGCCTCCTTGTTCCAAAGAAAACAACCAGAGCCTATCCAGCCCCTCTTAGGCAACGTCCTAATGAATTTCCCCTGCACCCTCTCTAATGCAATCACATAGTAAGATGATCAGAACTGCTCACACAACTCCAGTTGTGGCCTAACCAAAGTTCTGTACAGCTCCAACATAACCTCCCTGCTCTTAAAATCTGTGCCATGACTAAAGGCAAGTGTCCCATATGCCTTCTTAATTACCCTATTGACCTGTCCAGCGCCTTTAGGGATCTGTGGAAAAGCACCCCAAGATTCCTCTGAGCTTCCTGGTGTCCACTGAGTACTCCCTTGTCTTGTTACTCCTCCCAAAGTGCATCAGCTTACACTTTCAGGGTGAAATTCCATCTGCCACTGATCTGCCTATCTGACCAACCTGTCTATATCTTCCTGCAACCTAAGACCTTCTTTCGCAATATTAACCACCCTGCCAATCTTCCAGTCATCCGCAAACTTACTTATTATCCCCCTAACATTCTCATCTATATTGTTTATATATCACAAACAATAACAAACCTAGCACGGATTCCTGTGGTACATCATTGGACACCGGCCTCCAGTCACACAAACAGCCTTCTACCACCACCCTCTGTCTCCTACCACTAAGTCAGTTTTGGACCCAACTTACTAAGTTACTCTGGATCCGATGTGGTTTTATCTTTGTTATGGGCCAGGGTTTAGAAAACTCCAAAGTATATCATGTTCACTTGACCTACAACTGTTTATAGATTTTGGTTACGATGAGCACAAGAGCCTGTCTTTCAGGTGTTATTCAACAGAGTTCTTAGGCGCTTTTAATCAAAAAAACAAGCTTTATTCTAAGAATTTAGTTAACATTTGTATAAACACAGAGTAAGAATTATCAACTAGAAACATAAAGACCCCACACAGCTACAGTAATCTATGTATAATCCTTAATGAATTTCCCCTTAACTGTTCCAATCCAATAACAAAATCCAAGTAAAACCAGAAACCCCTTTCAAAGGTGTGGCCCAGCACACGGCATTCTCACTGGTATAAGACTTGTTACTGATACTCTGTTCCCCTTTTCAAACAGCAGGTTTGAATTCTTTCCAGAAAGCCATTATCTCTTTCAAGTTATCAAGCGGTCTGGAAACAGCTTTTAAATTGCAGAGAGACACTTCTTTCAACCTGTGCAGTTCAAACCAGTCCAAACTCAAAGCAAAAGTAAAACTCAGAGCCACAGCCCAGCACCACCCACACAGTGACATCACTGAAGCCATGTGATAAGACAAAAACATTTTTTTTTAAAGGGACACTCCCATGACACCTTCTTTATCAGTCTCCCATATGGGCCTTAGAATCATAGAATTTACCTGCGGAAGGAGGTCATTTAGCCCATCTAGTCTGCACCGACCCTTGGAACGAGCACTCTACTTAAAAGCCCACACCTCCACCCTATCCTCGTAACCCAGTAACCTGACCTAACCTTTTGGACACTAAAGGGCAATTTAGCATGGCTAATCCACCTAACCTGCACAGCTTTGGACTGTGGGAGGAAACCGGAGCACCCGGAGGAAACCCACGCACACACGGGGAGCATGTGCAGACTCCGCACAGACAGTGACCCAAGCCGGAATCGAACCTGGGACCCTGGAGCTGTGAAGCAATTGTGCTATCCACTCTGCCACCGTGCCTTGTCAAAGGCTTTTCTGAAATCCATATAAACTACATCAAGGCACTACCCTCATCCACATACCCAATCACTTCCTCGAAAAATTCAATCAATTTAGTATAGTGGAAATGAAAATAAATGGTAAAAAGCAGAGGATTAGTGCCAAAGAACCTCATCTATTGAATTGGCAGAAGGCATCAGAAGATTCAGGTGGGGCTAGGATAGCCTGCATCAGGCAGGCTCTACTTTTTTTAAGCTTCATGTGCTGGACTACAAAGTCATACAACAAAATGCAAAATTATGAACTGAGATTTATCAAATTATTGAATCCATCACACATTAAACAACGTCACAGACAAAGCAATGGCTAACTATTACCATCCCTGTTTGTTGTGCTGCTACCGATAATGTAATTAGGATAAGTGAATTCAAACTCTTGCCAGGGCAAGGGTAATGCAACAATTTATTCTTTGATGACCGAAAAGTGAAAGTTATGCCTAAAAGCATTACATAAACTAATAGACATTAGAGAGACAATTTAACATTGTAATTCAATGTCAGGACTCTGCTGAAAGCATTCAAACTACTCTGCAGATTTATGAGGGCAACAGAACTCCTCAAATGAATTATAATCTCAAAATTCCACCAGTCTTAGCCGTTATTCATATTGCACAATAATGCACCTTTGAACATAGAAATATTTTGGAAATAGAAAATTACTTGGCTGCAAATTGATCATATACACCCTTAGAATAAGATTTAATCTTTAAGACAATTTTCTTTGCAAATTTTGTTTCCAGCTGATTATGAAGTATATTCCTTATTACAGATTCTGCAGTCTCCTCTAACAGCATTATTTAATCAGGATGACATATTTTCTTTGGTAATACTGAACTAGATTTAACCCTCGGCTGATGATTGGACCAAGCAATGATTACTCACATCACATCCTGAGAGGCTCGGTGCAAGATCAGCAGCTTGACAACATCCACATGCCCATTCCGGACAGCATCGTGCAAGGGAGAATCGTTCTGGTATCCTGGCGTGTTCAATAGAACGCCAAATTTCAGTAACAGCTCGACAATTTCCACATGTCCATGGTTACAGGCTTCGTGCTACAAACACATAGCCATTTATTAAAAGCTTGAAGAAAGATATGCACAAAGATCACAATGCCAACATCAAGTCAAATAGTAAAACATGGGGTCAGATGAATAAGCTTAGCAATCAAGCAATAGATTTAAGACTCCAGCATTGGACAGTTCCCAAATATTTGAGAGAAAAGCAGTATTTATTTTCTGTGAGAACACATTGGAGCTACAAACGCATACATTTTGTTAATATTCACAAGTTACAGGGGCAGGTACCAAATAAAAAATTCTAATGCTAAAACAGCTTGAGCAGCAAATTGGGGCAGAGTTCCATTGAGCAATGAGGTTAATCTACAACCCCCCGCATATGTTCAATTCCTGCTCTCCATCATCTAGATCGGAAGATCCCAGGACAAAAACTATAACACAGCGACAAACACTGGTAGACTTCATTGCACAATCTGCAACAGCTAAATGAACTTCTTTAAACAAAGGTTGATTAGAATATGGAAATTGTTACCACACGGAGCAATTGAGGTGAACAGCATTGATACATATAAAGAATGCTAGATAAGTACAAGGAAGAAAGAAATAGAAGGATATGCTGAGAAGGAATAGATGAAGACAGTTGGGAGGACACTTGTGTGGAACATGAACACCAGCATGTGTCAACTGGTCTGAATGACCCATTTCCATGCCGTGTATTCTACTTAATTATATGTAACACCGGCAGCCCGGTGGCGCAAGTGCCTCATGGCACCGAGGTCCCAGGTTCGATCCCGGCTCTGGGTCGCTGTCCGTGTGGAGTTTGCACATTCTCTCCGTGTTTGCATGGGTTTCGCCCCCACAACCCAAAAGATGTGCAGGATAGG
The DNA here is from genome assembly GCF_047496885.1 of Scyliorhinus torazame. Lineage (NCBI taxonomy): Eukaryota > Metazoa > Chordata > Chondrichthyes > Carcharhiniformes > Scyliorhinidae > Scyliorhinus > Scyliorhinus torazame. The sequence continues at coordinate 207,781,920 of NC_092708.1, read as the reverse complement.
TGGATTGGCCACGATAAATTGCCCCTTAATTGGAAAAAATGAATTGGATATTCTAAATTTATAAAAAAATAGAAACACAATTTTTAAAATTATATGTAACACCACAGGTCTGCCAAAAACGGACTCATTTTCTGTTTGGTAGCACAGTGGTTAGCACTGTTGCTTCATAGCTCCAGGGTCCCAGGTTCGATTCCCGGCTTGGGTCACTGACTGTGCAGAGTCTGGAGTCTGCACGTTCTCCCCGTGTCTGCGTGGGTTTCCTCCGGGTGCTCCAGTTTCCTCCCACAGTCCAAAAGTGTGCAGGTTAGGTGGATTGGCCGTACTTAATTGCCCTTATTGCCCAATAAGGTTAGGTGGGGTTACTGGGTTATGGGGATAGGATGGGGGTGTGGGTTTAAGTAGGGTGCTCTTTCCAAGGGCCGGTGCAGACCTGATGGGCCGAATGGCTTCTTTTTGCATTGTTAATTCTATTAAATAAATTCTATGAAATGTAAATTATTTTTTAGCACCGTCCAACTTTCAAAGGACTTGAATAAAGCAAAACAGTATTTAACATTTTTTCTGATCAGCTACTCCAGGCTGGTTTCTGATGTGGATCTGTTGCAAATGGAAATTTTTTTGTGGGTAAAAGAAAGCTACAAGAAAGCACAGCTAAGTGTAGCTTGCTCGCCCAGAGTGCTCTCAATAAACTAATCACCTATATGGGGATAGACATCAAACTGATTTAGATGCAGCCAGTGCTGTTCGACATGCAGTGAAACTAAGCTGAGCCTCAATAACAAACCCCTTGTTCTCATACATTCCCATCGCCTGCATCTAAAGGAGTTCTGCCTTTCGTTGAAAGCACTGTGCAAAATAAATATCTTTTACTTTAGTGCCATCCAGACATTGATGAACAATCTGAATTATGTTGAAGTGATTTCCTTTTGTTGCAGCTTGTGCAATTTTGAGACTAGAATTGAACAAAACTCTATTTTTGGGGACGATACTGTAATTTTCCTTATATTTTAAGTCTTTGTTACTTTTTACACTTCATGCCAGTGGGCATTGATCAGGGCTTTTTTTGCGGAAGATCATTGAGATTGCAGCATGTGATGAAATACCCAAAACTTGGATTTGGCACTGCTGGGTCACAAAATCTCATGATCTATCATTTCATTCCATGCAATTTGTGATCTGCTGCCAATTCCTACTCAGCTCTCCAGGCACAGCTGTCTATTACACTGCACTGCTTGAGGAACAAGAATACTGTGGGTTTTCCCTGGAGAACCTGTGGACACATCTGTTCACACATTACTGGAAACGCAACTATCCCAATTTTACCAAGCTTGCTGCATGAAAGAAAATAAAAAGTTCAGAAGATGAAATAATGGCCAAATATCTGATTGCCACTAATAGTAAAGTTTCAGGAAGGCTGGCTCTTAGCTAAGTGATAATGCATTTGTTATTTAACAGCAACATTTCAATTGCAATAATTTGTATAATTAACAGCACAATCTTTGAAAAGTTCTGTAAATTACTTTATTTTGAAACAGTCAAATGCAAATGAATTGAAAAAGCCAATTAAGCAAATTGCGAATGTCTATAGATGTTGTTTAACCTGTGCAGAAAAAGTGTGGTAATTTACGCAGCGCAACATGCATTTCCCAAACACTGATAAAATCCAGAACCGCAAAAAGCAGAACCTATGCATGAACAGCATGTTTGCCTTACTTGGCTACCACAAACTAGTGATCTCAGTCATGGCACATCACCCTCTGCAGCTCCTTAACTGAACAGCAACCATAACACTGAATTCATGCCTTAGCTTGGGCAATTGTTGGTGTTGCAGTCCTACACTTTTCTGATCTACCATGAAAGCTGCAACAGTGCTTACATTGTAAATGGGTGGACGTTGCTCGAGGGAGACAGTTTCTAGTTGGGAGTGGAAGCCTCAGATTCCATAGAATCCAGACAGTGCAGAAGGAGGCCATTCGGCCCTTTTGAGTCTGCACCAACCCTCTGAAAGAGCACACTACATATGCACCCCCCCCCCCCACACTATCCCTGTAACCCCTGCTAACCTGCGCATCTTTAGACTCTAAGGGGCAATTTTTGGCATGGTCAATCCACCTAACCTCCACATCTTTGGACTGCGGGAGGAAACCGGAGCAGTCGGACGAAACCCAGCCAGACGCAGGGAGAACGTGCAAACTCCGCACAGACAGTCAACCGAGGTCAGAATCGAACCCGGGTCCCTGGTGCTTTGAGGCAGCAGTGCTAACGACCTTGCTGCCCTTTATAGTGGGTTAACTCACTGTAAACGGTCTGAAGCTTTTTGTCAGGTATCCCAATCTAGGGAAACTTGTTGCTGCTGCTACTCCTTGAGAAAGGTAGTGAGACAAAGCGAATCATCCTGATTGCAATGAGACGTAAGCATCTCCTTTAAAACAACTGACAGGTAATTCGCAGGCAGGCAGCTAAGCTATAAGTTACAGCAATCCTACTGAGAAAAGATAATCATATCTGACTGGCAACGTACAGTCACACTTAATTGACAAATAGTTCGAACTAGTTTACGTTTTTAAATCAGATGCAGAAATACAAAAAAATTATTTTGTGAATAGGAACAAATACATACCAATGGCATCCATCCTGCATTGTCTTTGATATTTGGATTAGCTCCATTGTCCAATAGCTGCTCCACTGCTGCAATGTCGCCCTAAAACACAGTAAAATGGTCGGATCAGTATTACACTGGTTAAATAATACGGCACACTCCGTTTTTGTACATAATCTGCTTATACATAAATTCATTTTTAATATTTTGCTTTGGTAAGGTAATATACAGTGAGCAATTTATCAGAACTGCAATGTTATTTAAAAGATTTTATATTAAATACAATTCACCCATTGCCTTCAGCTCGCTTCAGCATTGTAATCCTTATGATATGAACACAAGAGATAGGAACATGAGACAACTTCATAGCCCTTCAAACCTGGTCGATACCAGGGTGTGAACAGTTGTGCTGTATACCATCGAATTAGGTCAAAGATAAAAGAAAGTTGGGTGAAGAATAGCTCTTCAGCAGTTCGACCTAGATGCAAGGTTAATGTGATTCATACTGCCATGGGGAAAGAGGGCAGAGGAAGCCATTTTTGAGATCAAGTTACAGGCATCCCAACAAATCAAGGAGTATCAGACAGCAGAAGTTCTCCGTGGTCAGCAAAGGCAGCTCAACTTTGGGAGCCACCACAGCCAGATATGGGCAGTTTCTAGTCGAAAAGACGCATCCTGTAGTCTTCTACGGATTCCAAATTTGTTCCGACACAGCTAGGAGAAAGAAGAATCATCAGAACAGGTTTTACTGTTGGTGGTGGATTTAAGAAACTCTCCAAAAACTGCGCAAAGTGCCTGGAGATGAACACTCAAAGTGACTACTCAGCAAAGGGGGGAAACTGGAACCCACTGAAGGCTGAGAGCAACTGCGGACTGTTTTTTTTTTATAAGGATTGTAATTATGTGGAGAGGGATACACATGATAGGTATAAAAGGGGAATGTTCCTCACTCTGGTTCAGTATAACTTGCCAACAAACAGAAAACAGTGTTAAGTCAGTAGTGCTTTTAGTCACATGCTCCAGTAAAAGTTTTAAAACATGAAATCTTGTCATGTCATTCTTCCAGTTACAAACTTTTAAAAAGAGATTCAAACTTCCAGTTATCAGTCTCTATGGAGATCGTAACTACACAAATGATGTTAGGACACCTAGAGCCTTACAAGTTTCAGCATTTTAGACCACTCCTCTTGAGAAAACAATGCAGCCGACCGATCCACATAGTGGCAAGTAGTGAAATATGGTTCAGAATATTTCGAAGTCAAATCCGCAACACACAATATGCCCAGAGGGTGGTGCAGCTGCAGAAGTTTCCAGAAACATCAATAGCAATGTGAACTGCCAGTTCTGTGGGTGTCCATGGCAATCCTGCATATCCAGTCACAAGGGGACCCACAAGAAATAATGAAATCATGTACAGTTTGGAAATACTTGAATGAGGAGCCTACCAGAAAACATGAGGTGCGAACCTGGTGAAGCCAAAACAAAGAACTATATTTGGATGCTGAGCAGAATGAGAACACGAAGGAATTACACAACCAATAATTAGGTCTAAGCTCTGCAGTCCTGTTACATCCAGTCTTGAGTGGTGATGGAAAATTAAGCAAAATTCAGGAGATTCTAGGAATAGACCCATGTTCACCAATGGCAGAGCCCGGCACATCAGTGCAACACAAGGCTAAAGCATTTGCAACCATCTTCAGCCAGTAAGAAGTGAATGATCCATCTTGGCTTCTTCCCAAGAGCCCCATTATCACAGATGCCAGACTTCAGCCAATTCAATCCACATAGTATCAGTATCAAGCATGAGTACACGAGAGATAGCAAAGATTATGGACCCCAACATCCCTACTGTAATGATCTCCAGAAACTATCATAACTCTAGCCAAGCTGCCCCATTACAGCTACAACACTGGCATCTACCCAACAAAGTGGAAAATTACCTGGATATTTTCAGCCCATAAAAGCAAGACAAATAGAATCCATTCATCACTTGCCATCCTATCACAAGAGTGGCAGAGGTGTCATTGGCAGAGCGATCGAGTAGCTGTTAGTCAGCAAAAATCTTCTTACCAGAGTCCAGTTTGGATTTCACCAGGATCACTCACCTCCAGACCTCATTACAGTCTTGGTCTACACATGGTCAAAAGAGCCAACATCCAGAGCAGAGGTGAGTGCGAGTGCTCTTGGCACAAAGGCAGCAAGCATTTAACCGAGTTTGACACAAAGGAACCCCAGTAAAACTGACGTCAATGGTAACTGGAAGGGGAAACTATTCATTAGCTGGGGTCCTGTGTAGCACAAAGCCCCGGGACATTGCGGAGTTTTCAGGGAAATATTCCATCTTCAGCTGCTGAATCAATGACGTCTCCTGCATAGGTCAGAGGGTTCACCAGGGCTGGTTTAGCTCAGTGGGAGAGACAGCTAGTTTGTGATGCAGAACAAGGCCAGCAGCGCGGGTTCAATTCCCCGACCAGCTGAGAATTCTGAATTCTCCCGGTGTACCCGAACAGGCGTCGGAATGAGGCGACTAGGGGCTTTTCACACTAACTTCATTGCAGTGTTAATGTAAGCCTACTTGTGACAATAAATATGATGATTACTATTATTATTGCAATGGTTTCAGTTCCATTCATAATAATGAAATGTTTGTGCCCTCACCAAGACCTGGATGATACACATGCTTAAAAGTAGCAAGTAATATTCGTACCACACAAGTGACAGCAATGACTAACTCCCACAAGAGACAGTTGACCCATCTCCCCATTACATTCACTGACATTACCATCGTCGAACGCCCCACCCCAACATCTTTTGAGATTCCCCAATGGCCAGAAACGTAACTGGATCAGTCACGTAAATACTGTGGCCATAACAGCAAGTCAGCGGCTGGTTATTCTGTGACAAATAACTCATCTTCGGATTCCTCAAAGCCTCTCCAACACCTGCAGGGCACAAGTCAGGAACGTGATGGGATACTGGCCTGGATGAATGCAACTCCAAAAATATCGAAGAAGCTCGACACCAACCAAAACAAAGCTTGATTGGTACCCCATCTACCACCTTAAATATTAACTCCCTCCACAACTAATGTAACATGGGTTCAACATACACAATCTAAGATGCACTGCAGTAACTTGCCAAAGCTCCTTTGGCAGCACCTTCCAAACTTACAATCTCTATCACCTGGAAGTACAAGGGCAGCAGACTCTTGGCAACAACATCAGCTCCAAATCACCCACCATCCTGACTTGGAAATATATTGGATTCTCCAATTCTGTGGCTATGTCCGCAGGATCCGTCTGGTCTTATGACCAGAAAGTCGGCGCCACTCCCGCACCGATCCTCCACCCGGTGGGGGGCTAGCAGCCGCGCCACTTCCGGCTTTATCTGCGGATATGGCCGCAGAATGGCCAGATCCGTAAATGTGCACCCTCCTCGCCACTCCCGGACCACCCTTCACCAGTCCCCCAGCCCCCGCCAAAGCCCCCCTCAGCGGAACGCCCCCCCCCTCCGCCAGCGGACGCCCCCCCCCCCCCCCCAAACTGTGGTGGCGCTGGACACAGTCCGCAGCCGCCACGCGAGGCCCCGAAGGGTGTGAGGACACGTGTCCCACGCTATCTGGAACGGAGCATCAGGGGAGGGCCTCAGGTGATGCCCGAGGCCGTCACGACAGCGTGCGCATATTCCTAGAGGACGCTGTTTTTGAGGGGTTGGAACATCGGAAAACAGGGCCGCCCCCAATTCCAGCGTAAAAATGGTTTCTGCGGCCGATCTCAGATTGCGATTTCACCATCAGCAATCGGTGAATCCAACCCACTGCCTTTTCTTCAGCATTGCCAGGTAGAAATCCTGGTGCACCCTACCCATTGTCTGTGGGAATAGTACCTTCATCATACAATCTGCAGCAATTAAATAGGCAGCCCACCACCTTTTGAGGGAATTATAAATGGGCAATAAATTCTGGCCTTGCCAGTAACACCCACACTCCATGAATAAATGAATACATGAAAAATAATCAACTGAATGACTAGGATTACTTGTCAAAAATTCTAAGGGTCGGAAGGGAACTTGGGGCAAGCTTACTTTGTGTGCAAAGGAAAATAAAATTGGCAGAGCAGCTTCCCAAACAACTATCAGGGGGTCATTTTCTTTTTGTTTCTCCGACAATAAAATGTCATTCAACCCATGTAGGTAGTTCAGGAATCTGCTGACATTTCACTAAATGTCATTTGGTGAATTCACAATTTCACAATTCCCTGCTCGTCTGTCACCGAGCTCAAGATGAGATTATGTTACTGGGAGATGTATCTGACCCTACCTGACCGAACCGCAGTTGACCTACAGCCGGTTGCAAACCTCAGATGAATAGCAAAGCGCTCCTATTTCACTCCAGTGCCTTCCTGAAGGAGTTCTGCTCTGACGGAGGGAGCTAACGTTTGGGTGAGACTTTAAACAGAGACGCTGTTTTCCCTCAGGTCGAAGCAAAAGATCCCTTGACACTTTTTTGAAGGACAGAGCATTCTCAACAGCATCCTGGACCATTTTTATTCCCCAAGCAATACCGAGAACAAACTATCTGGTTGTTTATTTCTTTATTGGTTGTGGAATGCTTCCCTTGCAACAGGAACTATACTTAAAAGGTATTTAATTAGCTCTAAAGCATATTGGGCAGTCTTGAAAAGGTGCTATTACAATTCAAACCTTTCTTCCACACTGTCACCATTCCAAAGTGGAAGCTGCTTCAGCACACTAGTCACAAAGACAGTGACAAAGCACAGTGACCTCAAGCTGTAATATTCCATTTTTAATTATCTGTACCGCATTTCAGACACATTCCCATAGCGCATATCAAATCAACCAAATTTTCTTCATCCAGCCATAAATATATGACTGTCAAATTTAAACAGATGGCAAATTTAAATTGTCACGTCACAGAAATTGGATAAAATCCCAATGACCAAGTAAGCACCAATGTATTTAAAAAGAAAAGCGCAATGCTGTTGATGCAAGAACTCTAAAATAAAAATGCAAGTGTTGGAGGCGCTCAGCAAGTTGGGCAAGTTAGCTGTGGAGACAAACAGTTAACGTTTCAGGTTGATGTCCTGTTATGGGAACTGGATGATGCTAGAGCCTAACCAAGTAGAGGGGGTTTCCTATTGATACATAGCTAGAAGCATGGTCCACACATGGGGACTATACACTTTATTTCCCACATTCCTTGGCCATGGGAGTCTTTCTCGCTATTCCATCTTTTCTATGCAACCCTCCCCCTTTGTGATTCTGCAGTAACCAGTAGAGAAAAATGTTACTTATCTTAACCAACTAAACCATACCAGTGTTCAGGGTTGGAGCAGACGGGACAGGGATGGAGCAGACGGGACAGGGATGGAGCAGACGGGACAGGGATGGAGCAGACGGGACAGGGATGGAGCAGACGGGACAGGGTTGGAGCAGACGGGACAGGGTTGGAGCAGACGGGACAGGGTTGGAGCAGACGGGACAGGGTTGGAGCAGACGGGACAGGGTTGGAGCAGACGGGACAGGGTTGGAGCAGACGGGACAGGGTTGGAGCAGACGGGACAGGGTTGGAGCAGACGGGACAGGGTTGGAGCAGACGGGACAGGGTTGGAGCAGACGGGACAGGGTTGGAGCAGACGGGACAGGGTTGGAGCAGACGGGACAGGGTTGGAGCAGACGGGACAGGGTTGGAGCAGACGGGACAGGGTTGGAGCAGACGGGACAGGGTTGGAGCAGACGGGACAGGGTTGGAGCAGACGGGACAGGGTTGGAGCAGACGGGACAGGGTTGGAGCAGACGGGACAGGGTTGGAGCAGACGGGACAGGGTTGGAGCAGACGGGACAGGGTTGGAGCAGACGGGACAGGGTTGGAGCAGACGGGACAGGGTTGGAGCAGACGGGACAGGGTTACATAGAACATACAGTGCAGAAGGAGGCCATTCGGCCCATCGAGTCTGCACCGACCCACATTAATCCCTCACTTCCACCTTATCCCCGCAACCCAATAACCCCTCCCAACCCTTATGGACACTACGGGTAATTTATCATGGCCAATCCACCTAACCTGCACGTCTTTGGACTGTGGGAGGAAACCGGAGCACCCGGAGGAAACCCACGCGGACACGGGGAGAACGTGCAAACTCCGCACAGACAGTGACCCAGCGGGGAATCGAACCTGGGACCGTGGCGCTGTGAAGCCACAGTGCTAATCACTTGTGCTACCGTGCTGCAGACGGGACAGGGTTGGAGCAGACGGGACAGGGTTGGAGCAGACGGGACAGGGTTGGAGCAGACGGGACAGGGTTGGAGCAGACGGGACAGGGTTGGAGCAGACGGGACAGGGTTGGAGCAGACGGGACAGGGTTGGAGCAGACGGGACAGGGTTGGAGCAGACGGGACAGGGTTGGAGCAGACGGGACAGGGTTGGAGCAGACGGGACAGGGTTGGAGCAGACGGGACAGGGTTGGAGCAGACGGGACAGGGTTGGAGCAGACGGGACAGGGTTGGAGCTGACGGGACAGGGTTGGAGCTGACGGGACAGGGTTGGAGCTGACGGGACAGGGTTGGAGCTGACGGGACAGGGTTGGAGCTGACGGGACAGGGTTGGAGCTGAAGCCTGCAGATAACCCAGAAATGACATACTGATAATCTGCTGTGAGTGGTTCAGAACAGAGGCAAAATGAAAGTAATTTTGAAGTGGATGCTTTTGTCATCTTTCAGCTTTTATTGGTGTACTGTACCTTTATAGAAGCGATGTGAAGTGGAGTCTCACCCTTGTGATTTCTCTTCATCGTGGGAGTAAGAGGAGATATCGGAGTCATTGCACAACTTCCAGGTGTCTGGTTTCTATACGTAGGCAGTGGCGTTCGAGGAGATTTCGGTGTTGCACATTGTTTTCTCTGACTATTGTGTCTGCCAGATGGTGTTCTACAGTTATTTTCTGTTGAAGGGAAGGCTCCTGTCCCAGTAATATTCTCGTTCAGCTCGGATCCAAGTCGTGTAGTAGCTGGAGATTCCTGGTGTGTGTCGAATTTAGCGGGCTCACATTCATTCGCACTATAACTTGCAGGTGGTCTTTCAAAGCAAGAAGAACTCGGTACTTCTTTTCTGCTCTTTTTTGAGGGAGTTTTTGTGCTTGAATCTGGTGATTTTCTTGACCTTTTGGCATTAAAATGGGTTGTTGGTACAGGAAAAGAAGAAGTGTCTCCTTTCTTCTTGAAGGTTTGACCCAACTGTTCAAGGGTAACATCCTTGGAACTGGAAACGGCTGTAATGGAACTTGCTTCAGAAAGATGGTTAATCATATTTTTGGTTGAAGACTCTGCACTGGAGCTAATCAAACTGTCAGCCAGTGGATCGGCAAGTGAATCCTCACCCATCTCACCTGGAATTGTTTGTCTCCGACTGCTGAAGACCACTGGTTGGCTGCAAAACGAGACAACTCTATCACAATCCATTTCTCCAGGGTTGGCATTTTCTCCCTCTGTTTTCTTGCTTCTTCGCTTTCCAAAACCCCAATCTTTATTGGCATTAGCCAATCTTTTCCTCACTGCCTGTTTTGACTTGGCCAGAGGTTTATTCTTTGGAGAGTCGTGTGGAGGAGATGGCGATGACAAGAATTCAAACACAGACGGTGACGTCGCAATAAAATCAGAGCTTTGATTCACTTTCTGGTTCTTCGTCATAACATTCATATCCAGCACACACCTCATTTTTCCACTGCGTGGACTGAACCAAGTTCTCATTTGCCATTTTTTACCAGTTACTCCTTCAGGACTATTTTCTGGTCCAGCTGGAATACATTTAGCAGCTAAAATGAACAAGGAAATTAGACAATGATTTAAAAAACAAATACTTTGCATGTAATTTCCAATAAATAAGCAGTACATCAGAAACAAAATGTAGGACCAACTTTCCTTAACCTTTAGCCAAAAAACTCCAAATTTCCTCCACCTTGGGTTGCAGAAGCCCCTTTTCCAAGAAGCAAGATTAGGAAAAAGGGAATTTGGGTGGCACGTGGCGCAGTGGTTAGCACTGGGACTACGGAGCTGAGGACCCGGTTTCGTATTCCGGCCCTGGGTAACTGTCGTGTGGAGTTTGCACATTGTCCCCGTGTCTCCGTAGGTTTCACCCCCACTACCAAAAGAGGTGCAGGTTTGGTGGATTGGCCACGCTAAATTGCCTCTTAATTGGAAAAAAAATAATTGGGTCTCTAAATTTAGTTTTTTTTTTTAAAAAGGAAAAAGCAATTTGATTTTCCAGGCCTCTGACCCACTCCTACCTTTGCAATGCCAGGGGTCCCAGAGTTCCAGATATTCCAATTCTAACCACCAGATCTATTTTAGCCTTGCCAACTGCACTACTTAATGATATAATTATATCCATTATCTCGGCCAGTGTTTTTCAAACTTCTTTGCCGGGGCCCATTTTTACCAACCGGCCAACCTTCGGGACTCACGCCGGCCGACCTTCGCGACCCTCCTGGCCGACCCATGCCGGCCGACCCTCAAGACTCAGGCGGGCCGACCTTAGTGACCCATACCGGCCGACATTTGTGACCCACCATTTTCTCTTACCTTTAATGCGAGAGGTGAGCATGCTTGGTTCTCACTTACTTGTTTGCTGCTGACAAAATGGAGGATTCGCAATCACGCCCAAAGCACATGACGTCAGTGTTCTGGACACGTGACCTGCTCTCTGCCTTGCTTCAGGCAGGAAGATTACAGTGAACTTTTAAAAAAATCTTCCCCTGCGTCAGCGCGCTGACGTCAGAAGGCGGTGCTTCTCGCGTGCATTTTTTAAATAGGTTCACGGTTGTCATTTTCAAAGCTGCTTGCTGCCAGCCTTGTTAAAAGCTGTAAGATCTTCTCAATTTGTATTCCTACATTACAACAGTGGGTAGACATAAGAGTAAACTGTAAAGTGCTTTGGGACATCCTAAAGTTGTGAAAGGTGTTATAGAAACATAAGAAATAGGAGCACGTGTATTATTCTTCCCCTCAAGCTTTCTCTGCCATTCAATATGATCGTGGCTGATCTTCTGCCTCAATTCGTGCCTGTTGCACATATTCCTTAATGCCCTCAAGAGTTCAAAAATCAGCCTATCTCAGCCTTGCATAATACTCAATGATGCAGCATCCACAACCCTCTGCGATCAACAATTCCAAAAGACTCAACCCTTTGAGTGAAGAAAGTTTTCATCTTGGTTTTAAATGATCGGTCCCTTATCCTGAGATTATGGGGGACAAGGATTTGTGTTGGGACACCCCTACCTCCCAGGGTCAGCTGTTGCTTGTTCGTTAAGTTTTCCTTTCACTGAGCACTGACCTTTGTTCTCCTATTAAAACATTCTGACATCTTACCTTTATGCCACTATCAGCACTTTTAGTCCTTAATGCTACCAATAACACTCCCTTTTGTCTTGTGCCCTTTGTCAATCTCTCCTTGGCTCCAGCCTACCCCCGACCTTCTATTTTGTTCCACCTTCTCCATCCCCCTCTCCCATTATATAATCCATCACACTTGTACCCCTCTTCAGCTCTGAAGAATCATACAGACGTTAACTCGCTCTCCACAGATGCTGACAGGTCTGCTGAGTTTATCCAGCATTTTCTGTTTTTATTTTATTTGCCTTGCTAATTGCTTGCTGTACCTGCATGATCATTTTGTGTTCATATATAATTTACAGTGCAGAAGGAGGCCATTCGGCCCATCGAGTCAGTACCGGCTCTTGGAAAGAGCACCCTGCCCAAGCCCACACCACCCTATCCCCATAACCCAGTAACCCCATTCAACCTACACTAAGGGCAATTTTTGGACACCAAGGGCAATTTAGCATGGCCAATCCACCTAACCTGCACATCTTTGGACTGTGGGAGAAAACCGAAGCACCCGGAGGAAACCCACGCACACACGGGGAGAACGTGCAGACTCCGCACAGAGTGACCCAGCCGGGAATCGAACCTGGGACCCTGGAGCTGTGAAGCAATTGCGCTAACCACTATGCTACCTTGTTCCTTGTATGAGTACACCCAAGTCCTTCTGAACATCACATTTGCAAGTTTCATTCCTTTTTAAAAATACTCTACTTTTCTATTCTTACTGTCAATGTGAATAATCCCACACTTCCTTACATCATATGCCATCTGTCAGCTTGTTGCCTATTCAATTAATCTGTCCATATCTCTTGGCAGCCTTTTTGTGTGCTCCTTATGTTCCCACCTAGCTTTGTATCATTAGCAAACTATTGGTCTCTTTAGATTGTAAACAGCTGAGGGCCCAGCACTGATCCTTCAACACTTCACTTGTTACAGTCTAATGAAAATGTTCTGATCATCCCGACTCTGCTGCCCATTTGTTTTTTTTAAACGAACATTTTATTAAGGCATTTATGGTTTTATAACAAAAGATACAAATACAAATGTAAACATAATTCAGTGCGTAGCACCCCCCTCCATCTCTTCTCACTGTTCCCGCCTAAACTAAACTAACTCCCCCTTCCCCCCCTTAATCCCTAACCCCCCTTATTGAATCTGCTAACAGTTTTGTTTTCCCCAAAGAAGTCGATAAACGGCTGCCACCTCCGAACGAACCCTAACATTGATGCTCTCAGGGTGAACTTAATTTTCGCAAGCCTGAGAAACCCTGCCATGTCGCTAGTCCATACCCCCGATTTCGGGGGCTCCGAGTCCCTCCATGCTAATAAGATTCGTCTCCGGGCTACCAAGGAGGTAAAGGCCAAAACGTCAGCCTCTCTCGCCCCCTGGACTCCCGGGTCTTCAGAAACTCCAAAAATCGCCACCACTGGACTAAGCGCCACACTCATTTTTAGCATTGTGGGCATGACATCCGCAAATTCCTGCTAGAATCCCCTAAGCTTTAGGCATGTCCAGAACATGTGGACATGGTTCGCTGGTCCTCCTGCACACCTCACACACCTGTTCTCCACCCCAAAAAACCTGCTCATCCAGGCTCTGCCATATGTGCCCACTGAACCACCTTGAATTGTATCAGGCTGAGCCTGGCACATGATGAGGACGGGTTGACTCTGCTCAGGGCATTCTCCCACAGACCCGCCTCTAACTCCTTTCCCAACTCATCTTCCCATTTACGCTTTAGCTCACCTATCTGGGTTTCCTCCCACTCCATAAGTTCTTTATAGATTTCCGATACCTTCCCCTCCCCACTCCCGTTCTAGAAACTACCTTGTCCTGTATCCCCTGTGGCGGCGGAAAGGTCGAAACCTCCCTTCGCGCAAAATCCCTCGCTGAAGATAACAAAACCCATTCCCTACCAGCAAATCATACCCCTCTACCAGATCCTGCAAACAGGGATAGCTCCCATCAATACACAGATCCCGCAGTCTCCCAATCCCTGCTCTCTACCATCTCCGAAACCCTATCTAACCTCCCCGGGACAAACCGGTGATTACCACAAATTGGAGCCCACACCGATGCTCCCTCCACTCCCCTATGCTTCCGCCACTGTCCCCAAACTCTCAGGGCAGCCACTACCACTGGGCTTGTGGAGTACCGGGCCGGCGAGAAAGGCAGAGGAGCCGTTACCAATGCCCGCAAAGCTGTGCCTTTACATGAGGCCGCCTCCACCCACTCCCACACCGAGCCCTCCCCCACTACCCACTTCCTAATCATGGCTATATTTGCCGGCCAGTAACAGTTCCTAAAGTTCGGCAGTGCCAACCCTCCCCCACCTCGGCTCCACTCCAGCAGCACTTTCCTTACTCTCGGGGTTTTACCCCCCACACAAACCCAGAGATCACCCTATTCACCCGCTTAAAAAAGGACTTTGGTTTAAAAATAGGGAGACACTGGAAAACAAACAAAACTCTCAGGAGAACAGCCATCTTTACGGTCTGTACCGTCCCCGCCAGTGACAACGGGAGCATGTCCCACCTCCGGAAGTCCGCCTTCATTTGCTCAACGAACTGGGCCAGATTTAATTTATGCAACTGCTCCCATCCCCGTGCCACCTGGATTTTCAAGTACCGAAAACTCCCTCCCACCACTTTAAACAGCAACTCCCCCAGTCTCCTCTCCTGTCCCCTCACCTGGATCAAAAAAACCTGGCTCTTATCCATGTTCAATTTGTACCCCGAAAACCGGCCAAATTCCCCTAATATCCACATGATCTCTCCCATCTCCCCTAACGGGTCAGATATATACAGGAGCAGGTCTTTGCATACAACAAGACCCTGTGTTGCACCCCCCCACCCCCCGGACTAGCCCCCTCCAGTCCTTTGACGCTCTCAGCGCCATCGCTAATGGCGCTATAGCCAAGGCAAACAACAGTGGGGAGAGGGGACAACCCTGCCTTGTCCCCCGGTGCAGTCCAAAGTAGTCTGAACTCACCCGGTTTATCTCACAAAGCCCTGCCCAAACCCAAACCGTCCCAGGGCCTCCCACAGATAATTCCACTCCACCCAGCCAAAGGCCTTCTCCATGTCTATAGCAACCACTACCTTCACCTCTCTTCCCCCCCGCCCCCGGAGGGCATCATGATTACATTCAAGAGCCTTCAAACATTGGCCGTTAACTGCCTGCCTTTGATAAACCCCAGTCAGGTCTTCCCCTATCACTCCCGCAACGCAATCCTCTATTCTTAAGGTCAAAATCTTGGCCAGCAATTTTGTGTCAACATTCAGCAGGAGATTGATCTGTATGACCCACATTGATCTGGGTCCTTCTCCCGCTTCAGGATCAATGAGATCAAAGCCTGTGACATTGTTGGGGGAAGAACACCCCGCTCCCTAGCCTCATTAAATGCCCTTACCAGCAGCAGGCCCAGCATCCCAGAAAACGTCTTACAAAATTCCACTGGCTAGCCGTCTGGTCCCGAGGCCTTACCAGACGGCATGGCCTCCAATCCCTCTCCTACTTCTACAATTCCGACTGGGGCTCCCAGCCCCTCCACCAACCCTTCCTCCACCTTCGGAAACTCCAACCCCTCCACAAACTGACTCATCCCCTCCCCCCAGCTGGGGGCTCCGACTCATATACAGCCAACTGTAAAACTCCTTAACACCCCGTTCACCCCCGCTGGGTCCAAGACCGTGTTTCCCCCTCGGTCCTTCACCCTTCCCATCTCCCTGGCCGCCTCCCTTTGCCCAAGCTGGTGTGCTAGCATCCTGCTGGCCTTCTCACCGTACTCATATATCGCCCCTCTAGCCTTCCTCAACTGCCCCACCGCCTTCCCTGTAGATATCAGACCAAACTCCACCTGCTGCTTCTGCCGCTCCTTCAACAGCCCCGCCTCTGGGCTTCAGAGTACTTTCTGTTCACTTGGGGTATCTCCCTAACCAATCTATCCATCTCTGCCCACTCCACCTTCTCCCTATGAGCCCATATCAAAATCAGTTCCCCTCTAACTATGGCCTCCAGTGCCTCCCATACCGTTGCTGCCGAAACCTCCCCTGTGTCATTTCTCTCCAAATAATTCTGGATGGCCTCCCTCACCTGCCCGTACACCACCTCATCCACTTGCAGTCCTACATCCAATCTCCACTGCGGGCAATGGCCCCCCTCCTTGCTCACCCATAAATCCACCCAGTGTGGGGCATGGTCCGACACAACAATCGCTGAATACTCGGCATTCATCACCCCCGCCCAGCAAAGCCCTGTAAAAAATGAAAAATTCAATCCAGGAGTACACTTCGTGAAAATAGGAGAAAAAAGAAAATTTGTTCGCTCTTGACCATCCGAACCTCCACAGATCTTCCCCTCCCTTCTGCTCCATAACCTCCTTTGCCCCGGGTGGCACCCACCCTGTCCTTGAACCCGACCGTTCCCCCCCCCCCCCCCCCCGATGATCAGCCTATGTGAGTCCAAGTCCAGGTCTTCCCCAACAGCCGCCTCATAAACTCCATGTCATGCCAGTTTGGTCCATAGATACTCACTAATACCACCGGCATCCCCTCCAGTTTCCCACTCACCATAACATACCTACCCCCAAGTCCGCCACTATATTCCCCACCTCAAATGACACCCGCTTATTGATCAAGGTCACTACCCTCCTAGTCTTAGAGTCTGCCCAACACATCCCTTCCTCAGCCTAGTCTGATCCACTACCCAAAGGTATGTCTCCTACAGCATTGCCACGTTGTGGGGAGAAGGCAGGAGAATGGGGATGAGAAAATGTCAACCGTGATTGAATGGCGGAGGAGACTCGATGGTCCAAGTGGCCTAATTCTGCTCCTATGTCTTATGGTCCACCTTCAAACACTGCAAATGAGCGAACACACGAGCCCTCTTGACTGGCCCAATCAGTCCTCTCACGTTCCATGGGGTCAACCTGGTCAGGGGGCCACCCAGCCATCACCCTTCTTAGGCCAGCCTCCAGCCCACATCCCACGCCTCCTCAAACCCGCCCTCGAGTGCCCACCGTCATCAACCTCCAAGGTGTTTCCAAGCGCCATACCCTCCCCCGGTCAGAATAATTCCCCCCTCCCTTCCTATTACAAAATAGCAATCCCAACCCCCCTCAATAAACTTATCACCTGCTCGCCCCCACCACTGCACTTCCATGAGCTAGCGTGCCCAGCTAGCCCCCGCCCATGGTGCCAAGCATCCTACCCCCCACTGATCTCCCTTCCCCCCCACCCCCACTCGAACATACATTTGCAAAACATCACAATCCCCAACAGAGACAAAGAAGAAAATTCCACCCACCATCCCCCATCAAGAACAAATTCACCCGCATACAAAACTGAGCAACAGCCCAAAAATTAGTACAAAAACAACACACACAGAACCCAAAGAGAAAAGGAATTTAGCAGCATCAGTACAGAATCACTCACCCCAAGTTCCATGTCCACCATCACCTGCCAGTCCCCTGTCCTTAACAAGGTTTGTCGTCTCATCTGGAGATCCGAAATAAAGTTCTTGGCCCACGGAAGTGACCCACAAATGTGCTGGGTAAGGCATGTCGAACTTCATCCCCGTCTTAAAGAGGGCCGATTTAACTTTATTGAAGCTCGCCCTTCTTTCAGTCAGTTCCACATGCAAAGTCCTGATAAATATGCAGCTTGTTATCTTCCCATTTCTTTCTCATCTGTCTGGCCCACCTCAAGATCTGTTCCCTGTCCAGGAACCGGTGCATTCGTACCACCATCGCCCTCGGCAGCTCATTCTTCAGCAGATTCCTCATAAGCGCTCTGTGCATCCTGTCCACCTGCAAGGGCCGAGCAAACGCACCTTCCCTCAGAAGCTTCTCGAACATACGTGCCACATATGCCCCTGCGTTCGATCCCTCGCTGGGAGGCCAACAATCCTCAGGTTCTGCCTGCGCGACCCGTTTTCCAGATCCTCCATCTTCTCTTGCAGCCTTTTCTGGTGGTCCCTCATCATCCCCATCTCTACCGCCATTGCGGCCAGCTGGTCATCAGGCTCAGCAACCACCTCTTCAACCTTCTTAATCACCTGGCCCTGGGCTTCCAATCTTTGCTCCACTCAGTCAATCCCCATCTTAATCAGATCCAGGTACTCTTGTCTCTGCTTGGCAAAGCTCTCCTGGAGGAAGTCCACCAGCTGCTCCGTTGACCACTGGGCTGGCAATCCCAGTCCCTGACTCTCCGCCATATTTTTCTGTGCTGCAGACTCCACTCCCTTCTTTGACTAACGATCCCTCCTTTTCAGACCACTTCTGGTCCACAAATTCATACACTGGTGGAGAATCCTTCTCCTCTACCTCACCAATCTCCTGTTTTGCCAATCAAATCCCCCATAAGTCGGGGAAAAAGGTCTCAAAGGTCCACCACGAGTGGGACCTACCAAATAAGCGGCCACTCACTCCATGGCCACCACCGGAAGACATGCTGCCCATTTGTTAGCCAATCCTTTATCCATGCTTCAATATTACTCTCAATTCCATCTTATCGTGTATATCAATCTTTTATGTGGCATCCTAACAAACACCCTTTGAAAATCCTGGTACATTACATCCATGGTTCTCCTCTACCAACCCTCCTAGTTACATCCTCAAACTGTTGTAATACATTTACCAAACATGATCTTCACGCTCATAAAACCATGTTGACTTTGTCTGATCATATTAAGATTTTCTAAATGAATTGTCAATAATTATTTCATGGCGGCACGTGGCGCAGTGGTTAGCAATGCTGCCTCAGGGCGCCGAGGACCCGCGTTCGATCCAAGTCCTGGTCATTGTCCGTGTGGACTTAGCACATTCTTCCTGCGTTTGCATGGGTCTTATCCCCACAAACCAAAAAAGACGTGCAGGGTAGGTGTATTGGCCACATTAAACTGCCCTTTAATTGGAAAAAAAAAAGATGCAGTAAAGTGGGTTAGTTGCCTCACTATGTCGCAAATTTTCACGTAAAGCCCACTCGGTGAAAAGGAGTGGGGCCCCAAAATACAGTGGTTAACTCTGGGGAGAGTTCACAGTGAAAATGGGCTGTTCATTAAACCAGTTAGCAAATAACCAAACTTGCAAATAGTGAGGACAATGCTAGATTTTCTGCTGTACATGGATAGATACTGGGAAAAATTGTAATCATTCTCTCTGAGACTGCATTTGGATCACAGAGTATTTACTTTTGACTCCACTGCCCTATTGGTGGAATGTGAAATAATGCAGGTTCTGTTGACTTCTAATTGCTGGGGTATAATCATAACCTTCTAGAAAGCATCTGTCTAGGTTGAGCTCTTGTGGATAAAGGTAAGTGAGAGATAGGATTTGAATATTTTTAAAAGTGGAACACTCCTTTGTTAAACATGGAGTACAGCACATAGTCTTGCATTTGAATTTTAAATTCCTGTTGTAAACACAGGGACTTGATTTATATATTAAGTTCAACATAAAATAGGAAATGCAGGAGGAACTGTTTAACTAAAGGTGTGCTAACTATGCTAATCATGTCTGTGGCATGTGCAGTAGACCAGAAACTTTTAACAGGTTTCAAGAAGCAACAAGATGCCAACATATGGGATTCAGTCTTATTAGAAATGTACAAGAAGATGCAGTGGATAGGCTGGATTGACAGACCGAAGGTTTTCTTTTGGTATTTGTACCATGTTATATTCTCACTCTCATTAGGCTCACTTGCTGTCAACAAATAATGAAACAACACTCCTCAATGATGCCAGCATTTTGCAATTTAGCCCTCTCTTTAACTTTGTTAACCACTTTGTCAAGTGGGCTAAATCGCTGGCTTTGAAAGCAGACCAAGGCAGGCCAGCAGCACGGTTCAATTCCCGTAACAGCCTCCCGAACAGGCGCCGGAATGTGGCGACTAGGGGATTTTCACAGTAACTTCATTGAAGCCTACTTGTGACAAGCGATTTTCATTTCATTTCCACTTATGTTTTTCCCTCTTCCCCTCATGCCCCCAAAATTACTTCACTCTAACGCGTTATATGAGGGAGAATGAAAAATGAACTGCTCAGATTATAACCATCCATAAAATTTAGCTGTTATCAAAGTAAAGAAATCGAGCAATCAACACATTGAAGTAATCTCATTTATCTAACAATTTGAAAAGTAAGGAGGCACAAATATGAAGCAAACTAGTAGAAAGCTTTACTGGAGTCAATTTTCTTTCAACAAACGACATCTTACATCAAACAAAGGTAGTTCAACGACATATTGAAAGCTTAATCTTGCAAGGCTGGCTTTAAATAGGCAACTTGTACCATAATTGTCCCAGGCATTAAATGCTTGGCATTGAGCAGACAAGTCCCTCTAATTACTTGCAATAATTACAGTAATTCTGCACATTAAATAATAAATCACAAATAAAAGATCTTTTCAAAAATATGAACCCCTTCGCCTTTCAAACAGATAAAGATGAGATTGCACAGCTGAAGTGAATTGGTTTTTTTTACCAATTAAAGCTAGATACAGGTCTATTCTCACAATAGGGTTTGAAAGGAGATCAGATCAGTTGCTTGTGCTACTTATACCTACAAGGAAAGGAGTCTAATTAAACTAACATCTGTATTAAACCAACATTTCTCTGTCCAACTGCAAAATGACAAAGTTATAATTTTCTACTCAATCAAGAACCCGCCACAATGAAGACAGTGAATTGAATGTAGGAGGGCCTTCGCCTCAATTCAGTATTCTGGTAAACAATTATAAAACATTATGCCATAGGTACACAGATGCTGAAGCTCGGTACTGCTGCATAAATAGCCATTATAGTCATTCGGAGCTAGCTCATTCCAGCTGCTGCATTCCCACACACGGAAACCAAACTGTGCAGATCTGTGCAGGCTCTCTTTCTGTTATACTTCGGCGGTGACAAAAAAAACAGTGGCTATCAGCAAGCTATAGTCTGCATTCAGCTAAGAAAGCAAAACAAAGGTTTTTTTGCAATGTGTTTAGCAGCAACGTACAATAAAACTAGGAAAATAGGAACAGGAGTAGGCTATTTACCCATTCATGCCAGTTCCACTATTCAATAAGATGATGGATAATCTGCTGCCTAACTTCATGTACTCGTCATTGCCCTGTATCCCTCAACACCTTTGGTTAATAAAAATCTATCAATTTCAGATTGAAAATGAATTAGCAATTGATCTCGCATCAATTGGCATTTGCTGAAGAAAGTTTCAAACTTCTAACACACTTTGCGCGTTGAAATATTTCCGGATTTCACTCCCGAGGGTTCTTGCTCTAATCTTGACTGTGGTCCCTAGTCCTAGACTCCCCAACAAGCAGAAATAGTCTCTATCGACCCCATCAGTTCCCCATATAATGTGAAAACTTTGATCAAATTACTCCTTAACCTTCCAAATACTAAATTTGGCTTTTAACTTGGCCTTTATTAAACCACTCACTATGAAAGAAACTCAACTGAGGGTAGTGCTAATATTATTTCAGTTCAAATTTGTTTCCTTCACATTTTCTTTCCTGTAGGCAGGCACGTTTGCCTGGGGCATTGTGCACACATGCCCAAAGCCCTCTTGCACATTGCCCCATATCTGAGCTAACCACAAAATGTACACAGGGCATTCAAACACAAGGGGCTGGATTCTCCGCCCCGCCCCGCCACATTGCAGGTTCACCCCACCGGCGGGATGCTCTGTTACGCCGGCTGGTCAATAGGGTTTCCCAGTGTGGGGAAGCTCCATGCCATCGGGAAACCCCCGAGCTGCCGACAGAGCATCCCGCCGGCGGAGAATCCAGCCCAAGATGTATCACAACAATTTGTATTTATCTTGAACAAAGCAAAACATCCCGTTGATTGCCTAATCAATCACAGCCAACCACTCACCCAATGTCCTAGCTGAGCAGTGATTAGTGATAGTGGCACGGTGCAGGAAACCTCGAAACCAAAGGCAGGTAAAAAAGTTTATTTTAAACAAATTAATTGATTACTTTAACTTATATAGCTTAATCTTTTGTAAAAAGGGAGTAAATAAGGGGCCGAGTCATGGCAGGAGAGCTCGCACTCATGATAATCTCCTCCTGTGCTATGTGGCAGATCATGGAAGCTCCAGTTGTCCCTAGTGGCCATGTGTGCATGCAGGAAGTGTGTCCAACTGCAGCTACTGACTAACCGCATTTTGGAGCTGGAGCGGACGGTGGATTCACTCTGGAGCATCTGCCATGCTGAGCAGGTCATGGATAGCACATTCGGTGAGGTGGTCACACTGTAGGTGAGGATTGAACAGGCAGAGAGGGCATGGGTGACCACCAGGAAGAGTAGAGGTAGGCAGGTAGTGCAGGAGTCCCCCGTGGCCATCCCACTTTCCAACAGATATACTGTTTTGGATACTGTTGGTTGTATGACTCTACAGAGAAGTGCGACAGCCAACTTAATGGCACTATGGGTGGATCTACTGCACAAGAGGGGAGGGGGAAGAATGGCAGGGCTATAGTGGTTGGGGATTCAATTGTTAGGGAAGCAGATAGGCGCTATTGTGGCCGTCAACGTGACCCTAGGATGATGGGTTGCCTCCCTGGTGCCAAGGTCCGGGATGTCACTGAACGGCTGCAGGCATCCTGAAGGGGAGGGTGAAAAGACAGAGGTTGTGGTACATGTTGGTACCAATGACATAGGTCGAGAGAGAGAGATGAGATTCGCATCAGGAATTCAGGGAGCTATGCTGTAGTCTAAAAAGCAGGACCTCTAGGGTTGTAATCTCTGGATTATTCCCAGTGCCACGTGCTAGCGAGTATAGAAATAGGAGACTAGCACAGATGAATGCATGGTCTACATCTAAATCCTAGCGTGACGAACATCCTTGCTGGCAGGTTTGCGAGTCTTCAGGTGATGTCCCGGATGACTGAAGAATAGCCAATGTTGTTCCTTTGTTTAAGAAGGGTGGCAAGGATAATCCAGGGAACTGCCATCACCTGCAGAACAGTTATCCTACTTTGGATACTGTTGAGGGGAATGGCCTCTCGGGGGAAAACAGCAACAGCCAAACTCGTGGTAGCACGGTTGGTTCTGCTGCAGAGGGAGGGGTGATAAGTGTGACAGTGCAATAGTTAAAGGCGATTCAATTGTAAGGGGAATAGACAGGCGTTTCTGTGGCTGCAAACGAGAATCCAGGATGGTATGTTGCCTCCCTGGTGCTACGGTCAAGGATGTCTCGGAGCAGGTACAGGACATTCTGGTGGGGGAGGATGAACAGCCAGTGGTCGTGGTACACATCGGTACAAACGACACAGATAAAAAAAAGGGATGAGGTCCTAAAAGCAGAATACAGGGAGCTAGGAAGGAAGTTAAGAAATCAGGCCTCGAAGGGAGTGATCTCAGGATTACGACCGGTGCCACATGCTAGTCAGCGTAGAAATGAGAGGACATATAGGATGAATACGTGGCTGAAGGGATGGTGTCAGGGGGAGGGTTTCAGATTCCTGGGGCATGGGGACCGGTTCTGGGGGAGGTGGGACCTGGACAAACTGGACAGGTTACACCTGGGCAGGACTGGAACTGATGTCCTAGGGCGGCTATTTGCTAGAGCAGTTGGGGAGTGTTTAAACTAATGTGGCAGGGGGATGGGAACTGATGCAGGAAGTCGGAAGGTAGTAAAACAGGGACAGAAACAAAAGGCAGTAAGGGGGAAAGTGTAAGGCAGAGAAGCCATAGTCAAAAATCAAAAAGGGCGACAGTACAAGGTACAGTGACTGAGGGGAGCTCAGTGAATAGGACCAGTAATATTAAAAGGAATAAAACGGGAAGTAAAAACATAAATGGAAATCGACGCGGCAAGTTGTTACATGAAGATATGGGTTCAACGACAAGGAAAATTAGGAGAAAAGTTAAGAGGAAATATAACTTAGGAGAGGTTACTGATCGAGGTGTTAAGATTCAAAACAGAGGTATAAAGGCCAACATAAGTGGACTTTACCTGAATGTTCGTAGTATTCGGAATAAGGTAAATGAGTTGATGGCGTAAATCATCGTGAATGACTATGATTTAGTGGCCATTGCTGAAACATGGTTAAAGGATGGTCACGACTGGGAGTTAAATATACATGGGTATCAAACTATTCAGAAGGACAGAGTGGATGGTAAGGGAGGTGGTGTAGCTCTGTTATTTAAGGATGACATCCGGGCAATAGTAAGGGATGATATCAGTGCTATGGAGGATAAGGTTGAATCAATTTGGGTGGAAACAAAGAATAGTAAGGCAATAAAGTCACTGATAGGAGTAATCTATAGGACACCAAATAGTAACATTATGGTGGGGCAGGCAATAAACAAAGAAATAACCGATGCATGTAGAAAGGGTACAGCAGTTATCATGGGGGATTTTAATCTACATGTCGATTGGTTTAACCAGGTCGGTCAAGGCAGCCTTGAGGAGGAGTTTATAGAATGTATCCGCGATCGTTTCCGAGAACAGTATGTAATGGAACCTACGAGGGAACAAGCGGTCCTAGATCTGGTCCTGTGTAATGAGACAGGATTGATTAATGATCTTATAGTTAGGGATCCTCGCGGAAGGAGCGATCACAATATGGTGGAGTTTAAAATACAGATGGAGGGTGAGAAGGTAAAATCAAACACTAGTGTTTTGTGCTTAAACAAAGGAGATTACAATGGGATGAGAGAAGAGCTAGCTAAGGTAGACTGGGAGCAAAGACTTTATGGTGAAACAGTTGAGGAACAGTGGAGAACCTTCCAAGCGATTTTTCATAGTGCTCAGCAAATGTTTATACCAACAAAAAGGACGGTAGAAAGAGGGAAAATTGACCGTGGATATCTAAGGAAATAAGGGAGAGTATCAAATTGATGGAAAAAGCATACAAAGTGGCAAAGTTTAGTGGGAGACTAGAGGATTGGGAAATCTTTAGGGAGCAACAGAAAGCTACTAAAAAAGCTATAAAGAAGAAGATAGATTACGAGAGTAAACTTGCTCAGAATATAAAAACAGATAGTAAAAGTCTCTACAAATATATAAAACAAAAAAGAGTGGCTACGGTAAGTATTGGTCCTTTAGAGGATGAGAAGGGAGATTTAATAATGGAAGATGAAGAAATGGCTGAGGAACTGAACAGGTCTTCACAGTGGAAGACACAAATAACATGCCAGTGACTGATGGAAATGAGGCTATGACAGGTGAGGCCCTTGAGATGATTGTCATCACTAAGGAGGTAGTGATGGGCAAGCTAATGGGGCTAAAGGTAGACAAGTCCCCTGGCCCTGATGGAATGCATCCCAGAGTGCTAAAAGAGATGGCTAAGGAAATTGCAAATGCACCAGTGATAATTTACCAAAATTCACTAGATTCTGGGGTGGTCCCAGCGGATTGGAAATTGGCAAACGTGACACCACTGTTTAAAAAAGGATGTAGGCAGAAAGCGGGTAATTATAGGCCAGTTGCTTAACATTGGTAGTAGGGAAGATGCTGGAATCTATCATCAAGGAAGAAATAGCGAGGCATCTGGATGGAAATTGTCCCATTGGGCAGACGCAAAGGGCAGGTCGTGCCTAACTAATTTAGTGGAACTTTTTGAGGACATTACCAGTGCGGTAGATAACGGGGAGCCAATGGATGTGGTATACCTGGATTTCCAGAAAGCTTTTGACAAGGTGCCACACAAAAAGTTGCTGCATAAGATAAAGATGCATCGCATTAAGGGTAAAGTAGTAGCATGGATAGAGGATTGGTTAATTAATAGAAAGCAAAGAGTGGGGATTAATGGGTGATTCTCTGGTTGGCAATCTGTAGCTACTGGTGTCCCTCAGGGATCAGTGTTGGGCCCACAATTGTTCACAATTTACATAGATGATTTGGAGTTGGGGACCAAGTGCAATGTGTCAAAGTTTGCAGACGACACTAAGATGAATGGTAAAGCAAAAAGTGCCGTGGATACCGGAAGTCTGCAGAGGGATTTGGATAGGTTAAGTGAATGGGCTAGGGTCTGGCAGATGGAATACAATGTTGGCAAATGTGAGGTTATCCATTTTGGTAGGAATAACAGCAAAAAGGATTATTATTTAAATGATAAAATATTAAAACATGCTGCTGTGCAGAGAGACCTGGGTGTGCTAGTGCATGAGTCGCAAAAAGTTGGTTTACAGGTGATTAGGAAGGCAAATGGAGTTTTGTCCTTCATTGCTAGAAGGATGGAGTTTCAGACTAGGGAGGTTATGCTGCAATTGCATAAGGTGTTAGTGAGGCCACACCTGGAGTATTGTGTTCAGTTTTGGTCTCCTTACCCGAGAAAGGACGTACTGCGCAGGAGGGTGTGTGCAGAGGAGATTCACTAGGTTAATCCCAGAGCTGAAGGGGTTGGATTACGAGGAGAGGTTGAGTAGACTGGGACTGTACTTGTTGGTATTTAGAAGGATGCGGGGGGGATCTTATAGAAACATATAAAATTATGAAGGGAATAGATAGGATAGGTGCGGGCAGGTTGTTTCCACTGGCGGGTGAAAGCAGAACTAGGGGACATAGCCTCAAAATAAGGGGAAGTAGATTTAGGACTGAGCTTAGGAGGAACTTCTTCACCCAAAGGGTTGTGAATCTATGGAATTCCTTGCCCAGTGAAGCATTTGCGGCTCCTTCATTAAATGTTTTCAAGATAAAGTTGGATAGTTTTTTGAAGAATAAAGGGATTAAGGGTTATAGTGTTCGGGCCGGAAAGTGGAGCTGAGTCCATAAAAGATCAGCCATGATCTCATTGAATGGCGGAGCAGGTTCGAGGGGCCAGGTGGCCTACTCCTATTCCTAGTTCTTATGTTCTTATGTACAGGCCGGTAAGCCTTACGTCAGTGGTAGGGAAATCACTGGAGAGAATTCTTCGAGACAGCATCTACTCCCATTTAGAAGCAAGTGGTCGTATTAGCGGGAGGCAGCACGGTTTTGTGAAGGGAAGCTTGTGTCTCACTAACTTGATACAGTTTTTTGAGGAGGTCACAAAGATGATTGATGCAGGTAGGGCAGTGGATGTTGTCTATATGGACTTCAGTAAGGCCTTTGACAAGGTCTCTCATGACATACTGGTACAAAAGTCACATGGGGTCAGAGGTGAGTTGGCAAGATGGATACAGAACTGGCTAGGTCATAGAAGGCAGAGAGTAGCAATGGAAGGGTGCTTTTCTGATTGGAGGGCTGTGACTAGTGGTGTTCCGCAGGGATCAGTGCTGGGACCGTTTGTTGTTCGTAGTATATATAAATGATTTGGAGGAAAATGTAACTGGTCTAGTTAGTAAGTTTGCGGACAACACTGAAAGGGGCAACACAGGTGGAGAAGGTAATCAAAAAGGCATACGGCATGCTTGCCTTCATTGGCCGGGGCATTGAATATAAAAATTGGCAAGTCATGTTGCAGCTGTATAGATCCTTAATTAGGCTACACTTGGAGTATAGTGTTCAATTCTGGTCGCCACACTACAGAAGGATGTGGAGGTTTTAGAGAGGGTGCAGAAGAGATTTACCAGGATGTTGCCTGGTATGGAGGGCATCAGCTATGAGTCGAGGTTGAATAAACTTGGCTTGTTCTCACTGGAACGAAGGAGATTGAGAGACGACATGACAGAGGTCTACAAAATTATGAAGGCATAGACAAGAGTGGATAGTTAAGAGACTTTTTCCCAGGATAGAGGGGTCAATTACTAGGGGGCATAGGTTTAAGGTGCGAGGGGCAAGGTTTAGAGGAGATGTAAGAGGCAAGTTTTTTTTACACAGAGGGTAGTGGGTGCCTGGAACTCGTTGCCGGAGGAGGTGGTGAAAGCAGGGACGATAGTAACGTTTAAGGGGCATCTTGACAAATACATGAATAGGATGGGAAGAGGGATACGACCCCGGAAGTGTAGAAGATTTTAGTTTAGACAGGCATCATGGTCGGTGCAGGCTTGGAGAGCCGAAGGGCCTGTTCCTGTGCTGTACTTTTCTTTGTTCTTGTTCTTAGTGCTGTTGGGAAGAGTTTAAACTAGTTTGGTGGGGGAGGGGACGCAGACTGTTAGCAGAATAGGGACACAAGTGTATCACAGAAAAATAATCAAGTCAGAGAGAATACAACAGTAGTAAGTTTCAGGAGAGTAAGACAAGGCTGGGTTGGCCTCTACTTTAATGCAACGGGTATAACAGGGAAGATGGATGAGTTAAGGGTGAGGGTTGACATGTGGGATTATGAGAGAGGAGCCATCACGGAGACGTGGTTGAGGGATGGGCATGACTGGCAGCTTAACATCCCGGGATACAGAATCTTTAGGAGGCAGGGGGAGAGGGCAAAGGATGGGGAGGCTTTGCACTATTCGTTAAGGAGTCAATTACTGCAGTAAGGAGAGATGATATCTTGGGAGTGGCATTAAATGAAGCTTTGTGGGTAGAGCTAAGGAATAAAAGAGGGACAGCCACATTGCTAGATGTTTATTACAGACCCCAGATAGTCAGCAGGAAATTGAGGAACAAATATGTGCGCAATTTGCATTAGTGTGCAAAAATAATAATAGGGTAATTATAGTGGGTGATTTCTAATTTCCCAACATTAACTGGGATAGTCATTGTGTTAAGGGCTCAGATGGAGCAGAGTTCGTAAAATATATACAAGAGAACTTTTTAGCTCAACATGTGGAGGGTCCAACGCGGGATGGTGCAGTGCTGGACCTAATTCTGGGAAATGAAGCTGGACAGGTGGTTGATGTTATGGTGGGGGAGCATTTTTGTGATAGCGACCACAACATGGTGCAATTTAAGTTTGTTAAGGACAAGGAAATAGACAAATTGCAGAAAAAGGTCTTGGATTGGGGGAAGAGCAGACTTTAGTAAAATAAGACAGGATCTGGCCAAGGTAGATTGGAACAAGTTACTGGCGGGGAGAGCTACGGAATAGCATTGGGGGGGGGGGGGGGCGGGTTTCAAAGAGGAAATGGGGAGGGTACAGTCCCAACATGTTCCCAGTAAGGTAATAGGAAGGAGTAACAAGCCCAGAGAACCATGGATAATCAGAGATATTCAGGATACAATGAGAAGGAAGAAAGAGGCTTTCAATGATTAAAGTGCAAATCAACATTGGCATTAGTGGAGTTCAGAAAGTGCAGGATGGAGCTGAAGAAAGCAATTAGGCGAGCAAAGAGGGGATATGAGAGATCTCTAGCTGGCAAAAGTAGGGAAAATCCCAAGATATTCTCTAAGTATATCAATGGGAAGAGGATAACTAGGGAAATAGTAGGGCCCATTAGGGACCAAAGGGGAAATCTGTGGGTGAAGCCACAGGAAATTGTTAGGGTGTTAAATGAATATTTCATATCTGTCTTCACCCAAGAGAATGAGGAGGCAGATATGGAACTGTGGGAGAGAGACTGTGAGGTTATTGAGCAAGTTGCCATGGGGCGGGACAAGGTATTGGAGGTGTTGGCAGTCTTAAAAGTGGAGAAATCTCCAGGCCTGGACAAATTGTGACCCGGGTTGCTGTGGGAGGAGAGGAAGGAAATTGCAGGGGCCCTGATCCAAATTTTGCATTCTTCTCTGGCCATGGTAGAGATGCCGGAGGACTGGAGAACAGCTAATGTGGTCCCACTATTTAAGAAAGGCTGTAGGATAATCTGGGGAACTACAGGCCAGTGAGTCTCATGTCACTGATCGGGAAACTAATGGAGAAAATTATGAAGGAGAGAATCTATCTCCACTTAAAGAGGCACGATTTGATCAGGGATCATCAGCATGGCTTTGTCATGGTTTTGATTGAATTGTTTGAGCACATGATTAAGTGTGTAGATGAGGTTAGTGCAGTCGATATAATTTACATGGTTTTCAGCAAAACATTTGACAAGGTCCCACATGGGAGACTTATAAAGAAGGCAAATGCACATGGGATACCATGGAATTTGATAAGGTGGATTCAAAGCTGGCTGAGCTGTAGAAAACAGAGGATGTTGACAGGCGGCTGCTTTAGTGACTGGAAGCCAGGGTCCAGTGATGTACCACAAGGGTTTATGCTGGGTCCCCTATTATTCGCCATTTATACAAATGACTTAGATGACTATGTGGGGGTTTAGGATCAGTAAGTGTGCGGATGACACAAAGATAGGCCAGGTGGTTAACAGTGAGGCTGAAAGTTTTGGATTACAAGAAGATATAGACGGGGTGGTCAAATGGGCAGAAAAATGGCAGATGGAATTCAATCTTGAAAAGCGAGAGGTGTTAAACTTTGGAAGGAGCAATTTGACAATAAATATTAAATGAATGGCACCACACTGGGAAGTCCTGAGAAAGAAAGAGGCCTTGGCATGTTTGTAAGCAGATCTCTGAAGGCAGAAGGGCAGGTTAATAGGGTGGTGAAAAAGGCATATGGTACACTTGCCTTCATCAATCGTGGCATCGATTACAAAAGCAAGGTCAGTTAGAGTTATATAGAATAATGGTGAGGCCACAGCTGGAGTACTGTGTGCTGTTCTGATCGCCACATTATAGGAAGGTCGCGATTACACTGGGATGGATGCAGAGGTGTCTCACCAGGATGTTGCCTGGAATGGAATATTTCCAAGTTATGACAAGAGGTTGGATAGGCTTGGGTTGATTTCGCTGGAGCAGAGAAGACTGAGGGGCGACCTGATCGAGGTGTACAAGATTATGAGGGGCCTGGAAGCCTACTGTGACAATAATAAAGATTATTATTAATGACAGGGGTAACCCCCTTCACCCTCCTCCCCCCACACCAATATCAGCTAACTCCCACCTGTCTCAGCCCTAACTGTTTCATCGGTTTCGCATTTCATGATACATATATTTAGGGTTTTAGTTATTTACATGTGGCAGCACCATCTGGAAACAGGAACGGGAGGCATTATATGCAGGGTATCCAGATAACCTTACATCTATCCCTGTCCCCGTTTGGATGTGTATTGGTTTGGCTTGTTCGCCAGTTTTATTTACATGTTTCCATCTGAGGAGGCGGGGTGGTGCCCCTCCCTGTGCAGGGTTAGTTTGGCAAGTGCTTGCCCCCGGTTCTGACCTGGGACCTTTTGACCTGCTGTCGGGTCCTCTCTTTGTGGCCTTGCCCCCTGTTGTCTGCCTTAGCGGTTTCCGTCCCTCCCCTTTCCCCCCCCCCCCCCCCCCCCACTTCTTCTCTCCCTTACTCTTTAGTGCTTTTGTGGTCCCTCCGCGGAGCCCCCCCACGCTATTGACTGTTGGCTTGAAACAGATCCTGGAACAGGTTGGTGAATGGCTTCCATGTCTTGTGGAAGCCCTCTTCTGACCCCCAGATGGTGAATTTGATTTTCTCCAGGTGGAGAAATTCCAATAGGTCGGCCAGCAGCCTGCAGCTTTGGGTGGTGCTGCAGATCGCCGGCCGAGCAGGATTCTTCAGTGGGCAGAAGGTCCCCCATGTCTGGTGGAGTTGGTGCACTGCTTTCCTAGTGGATAGCAGGATAAAGTCCAACCTCCATGGAGTGTTGGGAACGGTCCCGCTCCAACCTCACATACATGTACTGTGGAGCGTGGCCGAGGATTACGATTGCGGAGTTTTCGTTCTTTCTATCCCTGGAAGCACCAATTTCCCCATTACAAAGAAGTGTAAACCCTGTGTATCTGCAAGAAGAATGAAGCTCCTCCTCCCCTGGGTGCGTGAATCTCCTCAAATCCACTGCCCACATCCGCTCCATAAATGCCCCTAGTTCTTTTGCCACATTTGGCACTCTACCTGGCGCTGTTAGCGGAAGAAATTGCTATATGTATTAAAGAATTGATATAAGTAATAATAAAGATGTTCCAGGTTCATAGCAGCACAAGGCATGGGGAAAACCAGTCGGCAAGGGGTTAAAATGTTGAACCTTAAAGAAAAGTCACCTGCACTCGGGATAATTCAATCATCCTACAGAGCATTAGAATAAGAATGGGGACCCACGTCAGAGAAACCATGATTCCAGCCTGTCTGTAGGAGATTCATTGTGCAGCCCAAAGGCAGGGAATAAAAACACATTTGCACCCCATCAAGGAGTTCAGGTTAAGGGGAATATTTTGAACAGGATCCGGGAAATTGTAAAGATGCATTGTATTAATAAATCGTTTTCCCATTATGGAGCCGAGAAAAATATGCCTACTGATCATCTTGTATTGTTTGGAATAAATCGATGACGTCAATGCCTACTTGTAACTCTGAAAGAACTTTAAACATGTATGCATGTAACCCTGAATATGATCAGAGCTGACTTTTGCGAGCTAAAGGGTAGCAGCAGAATCTGTGTGCATACAGCAATTTTGAATAAAAACAACATTTACAACTCCACGCAGTCAAGAAAAGACTGAGTATTCCTTCCCTCCAACAGGTGCTTTGCCAGGTCCGCCCCAATGTCCCGATATATTTCCCCCCCCCCCCCCCCCCCAAGTTGAAGGCCTTCATTTACCTGACCCAGCACAGAATTCTCTCCTGCTCCCATCCATGCTCTGCGGGGAGGGGGGCTCGTTTTGTGGCTTTGCTGGTCTCCCTCTCTCGGGTGTTGTCGGGAGCCTCCTGCCTCGTGGGTCTGCTGATCTGTCCTCTCGCTTCTCCTGCCCTTTGCTGCTGCTTTTGGCTTCTGCGGCCTCTGGAGCTACTGCTACCCAGCATCTCTCCTGGCCTGTGTTTTTTAGAGGGTGAGGGGATATTTTTGTCCGCTTTGTGCGGGCTAATTTCGGTCAAAAGTGCCTATTTTCTAGTTCTTCGGAGGAGAGCCATCTTTTGTGCGTCCGCTGAGCACATCCCCGTCACCAGAAGTCAACCATAATCATAATGAATGGCAGAGCAGGCTCAAAGAGCCAAATAGACTACTCCTGCTCCTATTTTCTGTTTCACTGCTTTTACATTCCATTCTTCTTGCAATAACCATCAACATTAATTTGCTTTCCTAATCACTTGCTGTATCGACATACTAACCTTTTGTGATTCGTGTACCAGGACACCTAGACCGCTCTGCACCACAGAATTCTGCAATCTCTCTCCCTTTAAATAATATTTGGCTTTTCTATTCGTTTGCCAAAATGAACAAGGTGACATTTTCCCACATTATACTCCAGATGCTAAAGTTTTGCCCACTTACCCAACTTATCTAAATCTCTCTACACACTCGTTATGCCCTCTTCACAACTTGTTCTCCTATCTTCGTGTCATCAGCAAATTTAGCTACCACAAAGTCTCTTTATCCATTGACGTGTTACGTCCTCCAAGATCTCGAATAAAAACCATGATTACTCTGCCTGATTGTATTAAGATTTTCTCAGTGCCTTGCTATAACGTCTTTATTAATAGGTTCTGGCATTTTCCCTATGATAGATGTTAGACATTCTGTCTCCCTCCTTTCTTGAATAGTATTCCATTCACTATTTTACAATCTGATGGAATCTTTCCAGAATCTAGGGCAGTTTTGAGAATTGCAACCAATGTATTTACTGTCTAAGCAGCCACTTCTTTTAACACGCTAGAGTGCAAGCCTTCAGGTTCTGGGGTCTTGGTAGCCTTAAGTTCTCATAGTTTCCTCAGTACACTTTACCTGGTGATTGCAATTGTTTTAATTTTCTCCTTCCCTTTCATCTTTTGATTTCTGGGATGTTCTTTATGGAGTAAACAACAACAAATTTATTCAAAGATACCGCTCCTTTTCTTGTTTCTCATTATTAATTCTCCAGACTGCCTCTCTCTGGAAGACCAATGCTCATTTTAATTACTCTTTTTATTTTTCAGTATTTATAAAAATTATCAATTATTTTTATATTTCTACCTAGCTTTCTCTCGCGCTCTTAATTTCTCTTCGCCCCTTATTCAACTTTTAAATAATTCTTTGCAGTTTTTTAAATCCAGTCCAATTTTCTACTATTACTCTGGAGAGAACTGTACACTTTTTCTTTCAATTTGATATTATTCTTCTCCTTTCAATTTGATATTATTCTTCTCCGTCAGCCACGGGTGGGGTATCCTTCTCATGGTCTTTATGTCTCACTGAGTTGTATCTTTGTTGTCTGTTATGAACTATCTTCTTAAATGTCTGCCATGCCTAGTATCCCAGTTCACTTTAGCCAGTTCTGCCTTCATATCCTTGATTTAAGTTTTAAAACATTAGTCTTAGATCCACACTTCTCACCCTTGAATATTTTTCTTACAAGTCTCCGCTATTCTTTCCGGTAGACTCTGTCTGACACACTATAGCTACTGTTAGGGGGGCCAATAAACTACTCCAAGTGACATCTCACCGTTATCTTTTCTCTCCCCAAACTGCTTCTACATTTTGATTCAGAACTAAGCCCATCGCTCACTATTGTACTGTCATCCTTAATTAACAGATCCACCTTTCCGGTGATGGGGATGTGCTGAGCGGACACACGGAAGGTGGCTCTCCTCCTAGGAAATTGAATTTAGGCAGTTTTATCCAAAATTAGCGTGCCAGGTCTGGGGAAAAGGCATCCCCTCATCACCTCCGCTTCAACCCACTAAAGAAGGTACAAGTAAATAACCGAAATCCCGAACATCAGCTGCACCAGATGGCGCTGGGAGACGAGAGGCAACAGGAGCCTAGAGAAACCAACGGGCGAGACAATGGACCCACGAGGCGAGGAAACCCTGGCTGCACCCAAAAGAGAGGAGCTAATGAGCCGGGAAAGGAATCCCCCCTCGCCGGACGATGGCTGAAGGAAATTCCTCACCCGAGAGCTAAAGGAGCTCAAAGAGGGCATAAGGCTTGAGATCCAGGCAGCCATCAAGGTGGCAGTCATGAAATACTGGCCACCATGCAGCGGCCCTCGACAAACAGGCCCAGGAAAACACAATCAAGAGAACTAGAAAAGGCCTCCACGGACCAAAGTGACCGGATTGTCGCCCTAGAGGTGGACGTAGCAAAGTTCGTGGCGACCCTGGAAGCCTGAAGAGGAAGATGGATGACCAAGAAAACCTCAGAATAGTGGGGCTGACAGAGGGGACCGAAGGCAGAAATCCCACGGATTATGTGGCCCAAATACTGGGAAACCTGGGTGGGAAGGGACAGCTTCCCCAGCCCGGCAGAGATACACAGGGCACACAGGTAGCTCCGACCCAACCCCAGGGCCAGAGAGCAACTGAGGGCAGTAATTGCAAAGATGCACCGGTACCAAGAACGGGAAAGGATCCAGAGATGGGCAGGCAGACAAAAACCTGCCACTAGGAGGGACACCAGATAAGAATTTATCAGGACATTGGGGCAGTCCTGGCCGAGCGCCAAGCCGAATTCAACAGAGCGAAGGCGGCCCTGTTCAAAAGTGGGTCAGGTTTAGCATGCTTTACCCAGCCAAGCTTTGGGTTACCTACCAGCATAAGGAGCATTATTTTACTGCCCCTGCACAAGTGGACGGATTTCTCCAAAAGAACAGCCACACTCCAGTTGTGGAACCAGCTGAGACATCACTTAGGTCTGACTGAAATGTCCGTCATGGCCCCCAACTGCAATAACCATAGGTTTAAGCCAGCCAAAATGGATGTCACCTTCAAAAGATGGAGACAGGATCGGGGGGGGGGGGGGGGGGGGGGGGACGGACAATGACAGTTAAGGACTTCTACATGGACAACAGACTGACAACACTAGAGGAACTGACAGAGAAGCTCCAACTGATCGGTGGGAACAAGTTACGATACATGCAAATCAAAAACTTCCTACGGTGGGAAACGAGGACATACCCACGGGCGACGAGACAATCACTATTAGAAGAACTACTGGTTGCGGACAACTTGGTAGGGGGGGGGGGGCGCGACAGCAGGGACTTGTATGGGCGACTACTGGGGAAGGCACGCTCCCCACTGGATGAGACAATAGAAAAATGGGAGAAAGAGTTAGGGTTTGAAATAGGATGGGATTTCTGGAACAAGGTACTGAACAGAATCAATTCCACCTCCACATGCGCAAAGCTAAACTTAATGCAGCTGAAAGTAGTACATAGATCGCACCGAACCAGAACCCAAATGAGCAGGTTCTTCTCACAGGTGGAGGGCAAATTTGAACAGTGTCAGGGAGGTCTGGCCAACCACACCCACATGATCTGGGCATGCCCCAGACGTGTCGGGTTTGGACAGCCTTCAAGGCAATGTCCAAGGTTTTGGGGATGAGGGTGGAGTCGTGCCTGAAAATGGCAAGTTTTCGGGGTATCAGAACAGCCAGAACTCTTTATGGGGAGGAGGGCCGATGCCCTAACCTTTACCTCCCTCATCAGCCACCAAAGAATCCTGCTCGGCTGGCGATCAGCAGCACCACCCAAAGCTGTGGACTGGCTGGACGACCTGTCGGAATTTCTCCAAATGGAGAAAATCAAAATCACCATCCGGGGGTCGGAAGAGGGCTTCCACAAGACATGGAGGCCATTCACCAACTTGTTCAAGGGCCTGTTTGTAGACTACAGGGCAGCAGGGAAGGGGGGTCCCTCAGAGGAACCACAGACACCAACAAAAAGGGAGAGAGAGGGGTGGGGAGGGATTTGGGAAGCACATAAGCTGACCAACCCCCTCCCTCTTCTTCCCCCTCATTTCACCCCTCCCTCCCCGTTCCTGGGAGGCGGCGGGGGGTGGGGGGGAGAATCGAAGGTTTTTAAATGCAGACAATTAAATAAGAACAACCTATCACAATGTAACATATGTATCACTATATTACCTAGCTATGTACAAGATTGATGAACAAGCAAATAAATAAAACACAGCAGATAGCAATAGGGGGAGGGGGTCTCGGAGAAGGGGTGGTGGGGGAGTTGGGGTTAGGAGGCTAATTCTAATGCGGGGCTTTTGTAAATTTTAAACTGGAACTGATGTGTACAGATTTGTTGATGTTTGTTTTTGTTGTGTATCAAAAGAAAAAAACTCTAATGAGATGTTCAAAATTCTGAACAATTTTGACAGGGTAAAGAAAGGATATTCTGTTTCCACTGATTGGTATGTTAGTGACTGGGGATCACAATTCCAAGATGGTCAGCAAGAGAGCAAGGAATGTGACGAGGAGAAACTTGTTTACTCAGTTATTGGGATTTGGAATGTGCTGCCTGGGAGAGTGGAAGAGGTAGATTCCATAGGAGGTTTCAAAAGAGAGCTGAAGATTTATTTGAAAGTGATGAATTTAGAGGGCTACAGAGATAGTGCTGGGAATGGGACCAACTGGGTTACTCTGTAAATAACAAACAAATAATAAAAACATTTTCAAAAAAATAATTAACAGGGCCACCCTACCACCACCTTTTCAGAGTTTCTTGCCTATCAAAATTGTCCAAGTACCCTTGAATATTCAGGTCCCAGCTAGGT
This sequence comes from Scyliorhinus torazame, assembly GCF_047496885.1. NCBI lineage: Eukaryota > Metazoa > Chordata > Chondrichthyes > Carcharhiniformes > Scyliorhinidae > Scyliorhinus > Scyliorhinus torazame. Next base: position 207,744,644 of record NC_092708.1, on the reverse strand, counting down.
TTCTCTAATGGCTATCAGGCCATACACGTATTGGTGCTTAAAATTGATCTGCTTTGTTATGAATGCTGCACAAATTCAGATAAGAGCCTTTAATTCTGACTTTCTCCTATTTCTGCAATCTCTCGCCTTATCTACTGGTGCACACTTAAATTTGTACTTTCTTATTGTTATTACCCTTTTTGCTACCTTACATTATTGCCTTGTCCTCTAATTTACCACATCTTTCTCAAGTGATCCTCACCCCTCCGCAATTAGATTAAAGCCCTCTCTACTGCCCGAATTATACCGTTCAGATGAGGACGGTCCCAACAGTTCCCATGTAATACTGGTGCCGGTGCCCCAGGACTCGAAACCCATTCTGCCGACACCAATCTTTAAGCCAAACATCCAACTCCCTAATCTTACTTACCCTGTGCCAATTTGCTCATGGCTCAGATAATAATCCAGAATTTACCATCTTTGTGGCGCTGTTTTTTTATTTAACCCCTAGCTGCTCACTCCATGGAGCAGAACTTCTTTCCTAGTTCTATTCTATGTCGTTGGTATCTACATCGAATACGCAAATGGATCCACCCCTCACACTGCAGGTTCCTTTCCAGCCCTGAGCAACTGGCACCGGGTAGGCAACACAGTCTTCTGTGTAATGCTCTCTGTGTCTATTCCTCGGACTCTACTGTTCCCACTACTACATCCCTACTTACTTAATCCCCACCACTTGAATGACGTCCAGTGCCATGGTCCATTTGCTCATAACCCTGTAGCCCCTGCTCTGATCCATATAGGGTTAAAGAACCTCAAACCTGTTGGACAATTGCAAAGGCTGTGGCTTTTTTGCTTCTGCCTTCTCGACCTCCATGCCGTCCATGATAGCATGGCATAAGCTACATAAGTCAGAACCCTGAAGTATAAAACAATGAATAAAATCAAGTAGATTGCCGCATTTCAGTGAACCGTCAACATTATAGCTTTTTATTTTCATCTTTTGAGAGTCTACAGCGTCATGGGACCAAAAAAGTAATTGACTGTCAAACTGGAGGTTAGAATACATCAATTGTTCAAACTTAAATTGGTTTGCTCAAACCATCATAATTTGTTTGCTTCGCCAAAAGACTGCACAAAGCCAGCAATAACAGCAGACAAGAACAGCAGAGTAACAATGCAATCACCTTGATAACTGTGCAGGTTATCACTAATGATATACTTATTCTTTCTGTAACTCCGTGAAGAGATGCCAAAGATTTTCTATGCCTGTGCTGAACAATGAGTGGCGCAGTACACATTTGCATTTTGCTGCTACAACACAGTCAATTGTGGAAAACTACTGCATGTTCATCAGGTGATGCAGGTGAACGTGGTGTGAAACAGAACATTGTAAAAAATCAAATTCTAGTCTGCAATCAAGGTCTAGCAAATGATCCAATCCTATGGTGTGCAATTCCTGAGAGTTTGAAAGCAGCAAAATAGAATCAAATGAAAATGACAGAAGCCAAGCTCCACTTGTAGAAAAGGCTCAGTGGCAGACTCGTTAAAAATAAAATGATGAACTGCTCTGTGGCTGTCCCATTAATTCTGTGCAATTGCTCAGTGACTAAGTGACACCCCGAATTATTTTGATTCACACTGCTAGCCTAGAGCTTCCCTAGAGTATTATCAGTCAGACTAGCTTTATTTTATTTTAGGGAAAATAAATATTTAATAGTTCAAATTTGTTTTCCTGACAAAGCAGCACCCTGCTGCCCCATCCCCCAGCAACATTAGAAAGATTTACAATACACCCAGGGCCCTTAGCTTCTGCAATTCTTCAGCTGTGGAAAACGACAAAGGTGCGTACATTTAGCTTCAGAATTTCTCCATTGCTATCCATCTGGCATGTTTAACTTGCTCTTTTAAAGTCACAGAACAAGTAACAAAATGGCCATCACAAGGAAAAAAATTATCTTCATCTTAAGGAGTGGGGAGATTAAATTTAACTTTCAAACTCCATCCAACATATAGTTAAAATCAAGCCCAGTATCTGACATCACACAGCCAATCAGGTGATTGAGTGCAATACATCCAAGCAGCAGAAGAAACACAAGGAAGATGCTGAATGATCTCTTCATACTCGCCACACCCAACACATTGATCTTTGGAATTATCCCACAAGTACATCAGTCCTTTATAAAATTAAACTTGGATTCTATTTCACTCTGTGCAGACTTAATAATGAACCCCTGATCAGAGTAAATAAAGTGCCTGGTGAAGAATATGTGGAATGGCCACCCCAATCAAAATTATCACCAGGGTAACAAGAACAGGCTAAAACTATGAAATCAGATTTATTTACAGGCAAAAAAAAACAACACAGCTGCAGCAAGATACTAAAATAGTACAATAATCAAACTCACAATATGTGCATTGGTTGAATATAAAATAAATTATTGAAACTTCCTGAAGTTCTTTGCAGCATGAGTTTTAGTCTCCAATGCTCTCAAGGCCCTGTTCTACCAGACAGGCATCATGTTTTTGCAGATTATAAACATCACTGAGATCATACATTCTTGGAAAAAGTTAAATAGAAAATAATTTCAAATGGTAGAAATTACGCCATTGTTGTGAAAAAAAATACCGTGTAGCGCACAGTTAAAACTGTACACTTTGGTCAGTTATTAGACCGCAACACGGGGGGGGGGGGGGCAGCACGGTAGCATTGTGGATAGCACAATTGCTTCACAGCTCCAGGGTCCCAGGCCCCATTCCGGCTTGGGTCACTGTCTGTGCGGAGTCTGCACATCCTCCGTGTGTGTGCGTAGGTTTCCTCCGGGTGCTCCGGTTTCCTTCCACAGTCCAAAGATGTGCAGGTTAGGTGGATTGGCCATGATAAATTGCCCTTAGTGTCCAAAATTGCCCTTAGTGTTCGGTGGGGTTACTGGGTTATGGGGATAGGGTGGAGGTGTTGACCTTGGGTAGGGTGCTCTTCCCAAGAGCCGGTGCAGACTTGATGGGCCGAATGGCCTCCTTCTGCACTGTAAATTCTATGATAACACAGCTGAATTTACATGATCTTTAAATGTCATTCAGATCCACATTTGTGCCTTCTTGTGCTTTCTGGGACCAACTAGGCACAGAGCTCAGAATACTTTATTTGGCTGTCTGCAGAATAAACAGGTGAAACATAAAGGAACCTGTGAACATGGTTCTGAATCCATCAAGATCTGAAGAAGCAGCTGCTAGTGACATCTAAGGAAGATATAGCAGCTATGAAAAGTAAAAGCAGATGCCAGACAGTAAGGCAATAAGGATTTTGAATCTCAAACATTATATAGAGTTAGATATAACTCTATATAGTAATTAATGGATAGATATGTTTTTATAAAAGAGAGATCCGTTAGCCAGGGTTCAAAAAGTAGCAGTCCCATCTCTGGTTCATGCTATGGGTTCAAACCCAAGATGTGTACACAATCTCATCTAGGCTGACACTCCAGTGCAGTACAGAAGTGCTGGCAGCAAAATTTGGATCCGTAGTACCACTGGTGTTGGCGCTACAAAGCCCAGAGTCCCAAAATTGATGAGTTGCACCACGCAGCATGTAAAGGCTCTATCGTGAACTTGCTGTGCCTGCACCAGAAGCAGAGTGGGCAAATCATGAGTCTAATACTGATTTGATGCCCCACTTCCCATTTTAGACCTTGCAGCTGCTGTTAACTCCCTCTAAAACACACTCAGCCAAACACAAGGTCTCTCCTCACCAGCCCTATTCAATAGCATCTCTGTGGGATTTTCAGGTGAGCTGCTTTTGTCTTTCTTTTGTTCCTGCATTGTTGAAAGGGCTCTCAAAAGTTGTTGATGTTGGAAGGATTGATGCTGCACTTTTCCAAGGCCAGTGGAGTTTGTAGGGCTGTGAGTTTCTACTTTCAATAATGCTAATACTTTATGTGAGAGACATATTGTCGCTCTGCTAGTAATCCGGAAAACAAGGATAAGGCTCTGGGGAACCTGGACTAGAATCCCACCATGGCAGATTTAATGAACAATCTGGAATTAAAAGTCTAATGGTGGCCATGAAACCCAAACCCATCTGGTTCACTAATGGTCCTACCTGGTCTGGCCTACATGTGACTCCAGACCTACAGCAATGCGGTTGACTCTGAAAATGCCCTCTGAACTGAAACCTGTCAACCAAAGTCCTCCTTACCTGCGCCAAAATTGGGTGAGCCGATTTTCAGACGAGTCATACTTACAGAATCATATCTGACAGATAATGTCCCAGGCATCACCATTCCTGGTTATATCCTGTCCTACCAGCACAACAGATCCAGCAGAGGTGGCAGTGTCACAGTGATATTCTGGAGGGAGTTGCCCTGGGAGTACTCGATATCGACTCCGGACCTCATGAAGTCTCAGGGCACCAGGTCAAACACAGTACTATTTGCATGCCAAACAACATAGCAGCAAGTAATATACAGAGTTAGGCGATTCCACAACCAACAGATCAGATCTAAGTTGTGCAGTCCTGCCACATCCAGTCGTGAATGGTGGTGGACAATTAAACACCTCACTGGAGGGGGCCGGCTACACAAAAATCCCCATCCTCAATAATGGAGGAGCCCAACACATCAGTGCAAAAATATAAGGCTGAAGCATTTATAATAATCTTCAGCCAGAAGTGCTGAGTAGATTATTCATTTAGCCTCCTCCAACATCACAGATGTCAGTCTTCAGCCAATTGAATTCACTCCACATATCAAGAAATGGCTGATGGTACTGTAAAGGCTATGGGCCCTGACAATATTCCAGCAATAATACGGAGGACTTGTGCTCCAGAACTTGCTGCACCCCTAGCCAAGCTATTCCAGTATAGCTACAACGCTGGCACCTACCCAGCAATGTGTAAAATTGCCCAGGTATTTCCTGTACACAAGAAACAGGGCAAATCCAACCCAGCCAATTACCGCCCATCAGTCTACTCCTGATCATCAGTAAAGTGATGCAAGGGATCATCAACAGCACTAACACGCCGCACTTGCTTAGCAATAACCTGTTCACTGCTTAGTTTGGGATCAGCCAGGGTTACTCAGCTCCTAACCTCATTACAACCTTGGTTCAAAACATGGGCAAAAGAGCTGAACACCAGAGGTGAAATGAGATTGATTGCTCTTGATATCATGGCAGCATTTGATCGAGTATGGCATTGAGGAGCCCTGGCAAAACTGGAGTCAATGGGAATCAGGGAGAAAGCCCTGCACTGGTTGAGTCATACCTAGCACTAAGGCTGTGGTGGTTGGAAGTTAATCATTTCAAGTGCAAAACAACACTGCAGTTCTTCATGGTAGTGCTCCAGGCCCAACCATCCTCGGCTGCTTCATCAATGATCTTCCTTTCATAATAAGGTCAGAAGTAGGGGTGATGACTGCACAATGTATAGCAGCTAGACCTGGACATTATCCAGGCTTGGGCTGGAGTAACATTCAGGTCAGGCAAGTGCCAGGCAATGACCATCTCCATCAAGGGGCTGGTTTAACACAGTGGGCTAAACAGCTGACTTGTAATGCCAGCAGCATTACAATTCAAGGCCAGCAGCGCGGGTTCAGTTCCCGTACCGGCCTCCCCGAACAGGCGCCGGAATGTGGCGACTAGGGGCTTTTCACAGTAACTTCACTGAAGCCTACTTGTGACAATAAGCGGTTATTATTATTAAGAGAGAATTTAACCATCACTCCAAAAAATTCAATAGCATTACCATCGCTGATTCTGCCACTATCGTGCTTAATGGTGACTGATGTACAAGAAGCATTGCGTGAAAGTTGATGGTGCAGTGGATAAGAAATCGCAACTGAAGATGTATTCACTGACCTTATCTACCCATGTGTCATCACTGAGCTTTTTGCTGCACTGCAGCCAGGTTCTCGGGTCTACACTCCATGAACTGATCTTCAGCTAATTGCTCCGATTCCCTCCGCAGTTTGTGCCTCACGGGTCACCTGGACTCCTGCAGAAATATGAGCTCTCTCCTTATTGCCGCTTCCTGGATTAAGGTCTCCATGGCATAGATAACCTGGAAACCCTTTATCTGGCCTACTAGTTCACTGGTGGTCTTATTTATTCCCAGAAATACTTTTGAGACAATTTAAGCAGCTGCTGCAGCCAAAATGTGCCTCCAATTCAAGAGGCGCAGGCTGCTTTAACACCATTAGGCTGGCAGAGACTCAAGCTAGCCATTCCACGTATGAGCCCTCTGCTGAACGTGTAGTCAGCCGGCTGTGTGTTCAGCTGCACGTAGTAATCATGCTGAGCGAGCAGCACAATGTTTGCTGCCTCCAGCGCCCCTAACGAGCATGAGGTAATCAAGCATTGCAATCCCCACACCCAAAAAACAATGGTCAAATTTTTTAGTCAGCTGAGATTTAAAGCCTGGCCCCATCCACCTTCTCAAGTTTATGCCAAATATCCCACTGAATTTGGATGTCCATTTAGCTCTTAACCAACATCACTAAAACAGATTATCTGTCATTATCTCATTGTTGTTTGTGGAACTTGCTCTCCCGTATCCTATGTTGCAACATGGATAACATTTCAAAAGTATTTCATTGGCTGTGAAGCACTAAGGGTCATCATACTATGGAGCTTCTTTCTTTCCTTTTACAATGCCATCCCATGATTTTGGGATATTTGATACACAGAACTTAAAACATCTTGCTAATTACAGCTCCACATTTCGCTGCCAAACTCCAAAAGGTCTTGTGAAAATGCATAAGCCTGTTTGTGCCGCAGTGCTAAGCTACGGTCTGCACCAACAACATTACCATTTCTGCAGATGTATGGGAAATGCCAGTTCAATATACTCCAGAGGGAAGAGCCATTCATGAAGAGCTCCACTCTGCTGTGTTGACTAAAACTCACTCCCAGCCAACTAAATTTACCAGCCCCCACCACATGAAACTTGCTCGGCCATCTGCTATTCAACATACAATACCATTCACAATACCATTCATTTCCGGAGTTCAAAACATTGGGACAAAATGTGTTGCAACAATACATGCAGAAGCTGCTAAAATGATGCCACCATTTAATCCTCTTGCTGACAGCATAATTCCTACCCTGCGCTGCGAGAAGAAAGGGTTTGCACACAGATTGGTGATAATCCAGCATCTCTCTGGCAATTGAAATATTGTGAAGTACACAAATTGGGTGCCAAAACGCCTTGTACCTGATGTGTTAGGCAGGTTGGTTTGATGTGGACTGCACTCGATGCAGGGAAGTTAGAAACAGACGTCTAACACAGGAGAAGATCCAACACTGTTTTATTCAACTAGATGAACTGCTGTACATATTCAGCTGTGTGTTGACACTATACTGATCTGACTAGTGACCTTGTACTAGCCTGACCAGACTTACTAGCTACTGCATGGTGTTTGTGCTTGCTAGCTCGTGGACTCTGACTGTCTCAGTGGCTGGGTCCAGAGAGAGCGGGAAACCTAGTGCCCTCTGGCTTTACAGTGGTAGTGTCCTGTCTGGTGATTGGCTGTGCTGTGCTGTATGCTTACTGGTCATCCTACGTGTCACATCACAGCCTGTCTGCATCTTATATACGAGTGGATATTATGACATCTCCCTTTTTTTTTCTTAGTTAAATAAATACTGAGGTGTGTACATAATATATATATATATATATATATATAATATACATACACACATGCCTGACTATACACAAACGGTGATTGAACAAACGTATATACATGGGAAGGTGTCGATAGTGCAGATACATGGCAAACTAAGCAATATTTACAAGAGTTAAGTCGACAAAAATTTACAAAAGTTAAGTCTACAGATTCAGTCTTTGTGGCGGGCGACAAATTCTTGTTGATCGCCTCAGAGGTGGATCAGGAGCCGCCTGCACGTGGAGAGGTGGGATCGCTGCCATTGCGGTGGTCGAGTGGGCTGGCAGGACCGCTGGCAGATCGGTGGCCTCGTGGCAGGGTACGTCCGGAGGAAGCATGATAGCCGGCGGAGCACTGCGGTCAGGTGGTGGGCGTGGAACTCTTCGCAATGTCCATCCGTTGCGCCGTAGCAAGGAGCCATCAGCCATGCGAACAATGAAAGACCTCGGGGCAACTTGTTTGACAACAACTGGATGCGAACATGATCGGCTGGAGCCAGCTCAGGTAAATCCGTGGCATGAGCATCATATATGGCATTCTGCTGGGCCTGGGACTGCTGCACTTTTTGTAGTACCGTGAGGTGGTCAAGGTCTGGAACATGGATGGCTGGAACTATGGTCCTCAGTGTGCGATTCATGAGCATTTGCGCTGGGGGCAACCCAGTGGACAGTGAGGTTGCCCTGTATGCCAGCATTGCCAGGTTGAAGTCGGAGCCTGAGTCTGCAGCTTTGCACAGCAACCGCTTGACAATATGGACCCTTTTCTCGGCCTTCCCGTTTGATTGCAGGTAGTGGGGACTGGAGGTAACGTGGCGGAAGTTGTAGGACTGTGCAAAATCAGACCATTCTTGGCTGTAAAAGCATGGACCGTTGTCGCTCATTACTCTGAGCGGTATCACGTGCCTGGTAAACGTTTCTTTGCAGGCTTTGATGACCGCCTTCGACGTCAGGTCGGACAGTTTCACCACTTCTGGGTAACTGGAGAAGTAGTCGACCAGGAGTACGTAGTCACACCCCTTGGCGTGAAAAAGGTCTACATCTACTTTGGACCACGGAGAGGTCACGATCTCGTGCTGTTGCAGTGTTTCCTTGGGTTGAGCCAGTTGAAACTTCTGACAGGTGGGGCAGTGGAGGACTGTGTCGGCAATGTCCTGGTTGATGCCCGGCCAGTAAACCGCCTCCCAAGCTCTGCGTCGGCATTTCCCGCCTCCAAGGTGACCCTCATGGAGTTGACCCAGCACCATAGCCTGCATGCTTTGAGGAATAACGATCCTGTCGAGTTTCAGAAGGATTCCCTCCACAACCGTCAGCTCCTCTTTAACATTAAAGAATTGGGGACATTGTCCCTTCTGCCAGCTGCTGCATCACACGCTGCAGTAAAGGATCCTTGGTCGTTTCCTCACGAATTTGGACCACCCGTTCAGAGGCTGGGAGGTTGGTGGCACACAATTGCACTTGCGCTTCTATGTGGCAGATGAAGTCACCTTGTTCACATGGTGTGGTGATGGACCGGGATAGGGCATCTGCAATGATCAGCTGTTTGCCTGGCGTGTAGTCAAGTTCGAAGTCATAGCGGCGGAGTCGAAGAAGAATTCGCTGTAACTGAGGTGTCATGTCATTTAAATCCTTCTGGATTATGTGGACTAGAGGCCTGTGGTCCGTTTCCACCGTGAATTTCGGCAGGCCGTAAACGTAGTCATGAAACTGGACTATTCGCGTCAGGAGACCCAGACACTCCTTTTCTATCTGGGCATACCATTGCTTAGTGGGCGTCATGGCCCTGGAGGCATATGCCATTGGGGCCCAGGACAAAGAGTCAACTCGCTGGAGGAGCACCGCCCCAATGCCATCCTGGCTTGCATCAGTTGATATCTTGGTTTCCTTGGTTGGGTCGAAGAACGCTAGAACTGGGGCTGTGGTGAGCTTTGCCTTCAGCTCACGCCATTCCGCTTCATGTGTGCGCAGCCACTGGAATTCCGCTGACTTCTTGACAAGATGGCGGAGGGCCGTGGTGTCGGATGCCATATTGGGAATTAATTTCCCGAGAAAGTTGACCATCCCAAGGAAGCGGAGGACCGCCTTCTTGTCCTCCGGGGTCTTCATGGCGTTGATCGCCAAGACCTTGTTGGCATCTGGCCGCACACCCTGCCGCGAGATGTGGTCGCCTAGAAACTTTATATCAGATTGACCAAATGAGCACTTGGCCCTGTTGAGCTGGAGACCATGTTCATGAATTCGCTGGAAGACCTGCTTGAGGCGAGCGATGTGTTCCTGGGGCGTTGTGGACCAGATGATCACGTCGCCCACGTATACGCGTACCCCCTCTTTGCCCTCCATCATCTGCTCCATCATGCGATGAAACACTTCGGAGGCAGATATGCGGTTGTAACAGTAGCGGCTGAACGGGGTCCCGGGAGGAGTCCAGCTTAGTGAAGAATTTGGCATGAGCCATCTCACTGGTTAACTCTTCACGCTTCGGGATCGGGTAGTGCTCCCGCATGATGTTGCGGTTTAGATCCTTGGGATCAATGCAAATGCAGAGCTCCCCTGATGGCTTCTTTACACAGACCATGGAGATGACCCAGTCCGTTGGCTCAGTGACCTTCGAGATGATGCCCTGGTCTTGGAGGTCCTGTAGTTGCTTTTTCAGACGATCCTGGAGGGGCGCCGGCACCCGGCGTGGTGCATGTATTACGGGGGTAGCGTTTGGCTTGAGCAGTATTTTGTATCGGTACGGGAGAGTGCCCATTCCATCGAATACACTGTGGTACTGCGTGATAATGTCGTCTATGTCGGCTTGCAAATTTCCATCGGCGAGGCCGATGACGATGACATGGTGTGGACTCGCTGAACCAGGTTCAGGAGCTTGCAGGCGCGAGCACCGAGCAGGGATGCCCTGTTAGGCCTGACGATTTCAAATCGTAACGTTGCCTTGATCGCCTTGTTGGATACCCCTAGTTGATATGAGCCACTGGCAGCTATGGCATTGCCATTGTAGTCAAGGAGCTGGCAGGCCGGTGGAAGAATGCTTGGTCGGGCCCGGATGGTGTTGAGGTCGGATTGGGAGATGAGGTTCGCAGACGCGCCGGTGTCCAGTTTAAATCGGATGCGAGCCTTGTTAATTGTGAGGACAGCACACCACTCGTCGTCAGGATCCACACTGAGGATCGCGAGGCGGTGCGCAGGTGTGGTGGAGGCCAGCTCGTGTGTGGTTATGATGCCCACCCGATATGGAGACTTGAGGCAGTCAGCATCAGGCTGTCGGGATCAGAATTTGGCATGCCTTGTTGTATTGAGCGGATACTTCTGCGCCGCATGGGATTGCTGGCTGCTGAGCGGTGGAGCGGATCTGCAGAGGATTGCAGAGTGGCCAAGCTTGCCACACTGGAGACATCGGCGTCCTCTTGCCAGACATTGCCGCTTTAAGTGGGCGGAGACACAATTCGGACACGTCATGACGCTGACATCAGCGCGATCCGTGCGCCATCGCGCATGCGCAGTGCGGTCGGCGTACACACCTGCGCAGTCGGGTTTTCGGGCTCGTCGTCCACTCGGTCGTGGCGCGCATGGGCAGGGATCCGAGAAAACGAGTGAAACGGCGACGCTCCTCGATGCTCAGGCCCTGCATCTGTGCAATAGTTTGCACCCTTTCTGCCTCGTGGGAGGCCAGTTTTGCAGTTTCTGCCGCCCTGATGTGGGAGTAACGATTCTTGGCATGCTTATGGACAACGCATGTCTCGATAGCGACAGAGAGGGTCAACTGTTTGATTTTGAGCTGCTGCCGCAGGGAGTCGGAGTGGATCCCGAAAACGATCTGATCCCGGATCATGGAATCAGCCGTCGAGTCATAGTTACATGACTGCGCTAGGATGCGGAGATGGATCAAGAAGGACTGAAAAGGTTCATCCTTACCCTGAAGCTTCTGCTGGAAGATGTACCGTTCAAAACTCTCATTCACCTCAATGTCGCAGTGGCTGTCGAACTTCAACAGGACTGTTTTGAATTTTGTTTTGTCTTCGCCGTCGGCGAACATAAGCGGATTGTAGATGTGGATGGCGTGGTCACCCGCAGTGGGGAGAAATAGCGCGATCTTCCTGGCATCCGATGCTGCCTAGAGGTCGGAGGCCTGGATGTACAAGAGGAACTTTTGCTTGAAGATTTTCCAGTTGGCACCAATGGTTGGCGCGATGCGGAGGAGGCTGGATGTTTTCCATTTCGCTGGATGGCTGCTTACTGGTCGATGCTGATTTACTCGAGGTAGGTCCGTCAAGATCAATATCACTCTGGTACCATGATGTGTTAGGCAGGTTGATTCGATGTGGACTGCACTCGATGCAGGGAAGTTAGAAACAGACGTCTAACACAGGAGAAGATCCAACACTGTTTTATTCAACTAGATGAACTGGTGCACATATTCAGCTGTGGGTCGACACTATACTGATCTGACTAGTGACCTTGTACTAGCCTGACCAGACTTACTAGCTACCGCATGGTGTTTGTGCTTGCTAGCTCGTGGATTCTGACTGTCTCAGTAGCTGGGTCCCGAGAGGGGGAAATCTAGTGCCCTCTGGCTTTATAGTGGTAGTGTCCTGTCTGATGACTGGCTGTGTTGTATGCTTACTGGTCATCCTATGTGTCAATCACTGCCTGTCTGTATCTCATTTTATACACGAGTGGATTTTATGACAGTACCCACTTGCTTACCATGTTGTTGTGGAACTGAACCACAGACTATTGGAGGCCAGTCCATTGAAAGAGCAATCAATTTAGCTGTGCAGTGGTACACAGGAACCAACAACCATTTTCTCAATGCTACACTGAGGGGTAGCTACAGTGACAAAATAAAAAGTTACTGCCTGCTCCTTTAAAACAAGTCACAAGACTAGAGCCCCTTTACCAGGCCATTACTCCAGAGTTCCTTTATTACACAGGTGGTGCCAACACAGATACCACAGAAGAAATGATTTGAATGAACATGACTAATCAAACTAGCAGCACTAAGAAGCAAAAGTTGTACACAGCCAAAAACAATAAAATATAATTCAGCTCCTTATTAGCCTCCCACCAAAAATGTCTAGCTTGTTACCTACAAAATGAATGACATTTTTATTAGAAAGAAATTGAACAAGAATTTAAATTCATTAAAAAAAAATATCTTATAGTCCATGCTTCATTGCATCTTATAATAGAAAATATCTGATTAGAAAACAAATGGGAACAAATCAGCTGAAGTGGGAATTACAGGACTTCGGGTGGAAGCCATGGAGTGAGTGGTCGCACACAGGGCAGCTCCAGCTCGAAGGCGTGGATTTGAGCTCTTTTTACACAAAATCGGGAGAATTTAAAAAAAAAAAAATTTAGAGTACCCAATTAATTTTTCCCAATTAAGGGGCAATTTAGTGTGGCCAATCCACCTAGCCTGCACATTTTATTTTTTGGGTTGTGGGGGCGAAACCCACGCAAACACGGGGAGAATGTGCAAACTCCACACGGACAGTGACCCAGAGCCGGAATCCAACCTGGGACCTCGGCGCCGTGAGGCAGCAATGCTACCCATTGCGCCAATGTGCTACCCGGAGAATTTTGATGGGAAAGTGTAGCTGAAGGTGTGAAGGAGAAGTTCCCCCGGGAGTGGCATGTCTGCTGGTTACCAGAAGGTTAACGACCTGGCCAAGTAATTGGAAGAGACCTGTGGCGCAGCAACAACTGGAAAGATGGCAGAGAGGGGAGGGTCATCGCAAGTTGGAAAACCCCAGAAGGAGCAGCTGATGGCATTCATCGAGAGGAGTTCAACCAACAAAGAAAGGAGATGCAGGAAGACCGATCGAAGGACCGATTGCACCCCTGAAAGGCTCGATGGAGACAGTCGCGAAGTGCTTGGAGATACAAGGGTCACAGATCCGGGAGATGGAGACGTGATGGCTGACCACAACGATCGGGTGGTAGCATTGGAGGTGGAGGTAGGGCTCCTGGGGGACCTTTGCAAGTCGTTAAGGGCAAAGGTAGAGGAGCAGGATTACAGATCTAGAAGGCAGAACCTGCGTCTCGTTGGCTTGCCTGAGGGTATGGAGGGTATAGCACGGGTGCTACAAGATATGTCTCGAGGATGCTGGCGGGGCTCGTGGCAGAGGGAGTGCTGGACAAGGTGGATAGAGCACACAGGTCCCTAAGGCCGAAACCAAGAGCGGAGAGCCGACACGGGCAATGATTGTGAGGCTCTACAAGTTTGTGAAGAAAGGAGATCCTGCAGTAGGCCAGGGAGAAACAGAACTGCGAATGGAAGGGGATTAAGGTCTGAATATATCAAGACATTGGGGCAGAGCTGGCGAAAAGGCGTGTCAGGTTCATCAGGGCCAAGGCGGCTCTCTATCGACGGCAGTTCAGGTTTGGGGTGCTGTACTCAGCAAAACCGTGGGTGACTTCTGAAGGCCAGGAGTATTATTTCAAAACCCCAGAGGAGGCCAACTGAACTTTGATGGGAGACGGAAGATTTGGCACAACGGAGTTCGGCGGATGAGAGTAGTGTGGGGGCCGGAGGATTTTTTTCCCCCCTTTCTTCTCGGGGGGGCAGATTTCACTGTGGTGATTATTTGTTAAGGGGTAATAAACTTATTAGCCCCCCCCCCCCACCAGTCTGTGGTGGTATTTATTTTTTAGAAGAGGTGACCTGTGGTTTTGGATCTTTGTTTGTTTGGATAGACTTGATAAAAGATCTTAAAGTAAGGAACACTTAGGAGGCAGTGATCATAATATGGTAGAATTCAGTCTGCAATTTGAAAGAATGAAGGTAGAATCAGATGTAAAGGTGTTACAGTTAAATAAAGGTAACGACAGGGGCATGAGGGAGAAACTGACGAAAATCGACTGGGAGCAGAGCCTAGTGGGAAAGACAGTAGAACAGCAATGGCAGGAGTTTCTGGGAGTAATTGAGGACACAGTACAGAGGTTCATCCCAAAGAAAAGAAAGGTTATCAGAGGGGGGGATTAGGCAGCCATGGCTGACAAAGGAAGTCAGGGCATGCATCAAAGCAAAAGAGAAAGCCTATAATGTGGCAAAGAGTAGTGGGAAGTCAGAAGATTGGGAAGGCTACAAAAACAAACAGAGGATAACAAAGAGAGAAATATGGAAAGAGGATCAAATATGAAGGTAGGCTAGCCAGTAACATTAGGAATGATAGTAAAAGTTTCTTTAAATACATTAAAAACAAATGGGAGGCAAAAGTAGACATTGGGCCGCTCCAAAATGACGCTGGTAATCTAGTGATGGGAGACAAGGAAATAGCTGAGGAACTAAATAAGTACTTTGCGTCAGTCTTCACAGTAGAAGACACGAGTAATATCCCAACAATTCAGGGTCGGATTAGGACAAGTCAGCATGGATTTAGTAAGGGAAGGTCGTGCCTGTCAAACCTGTTATGAGTTCTTTGAAGAGATAATAAATAGGTTAGACCAAGGAGAGCCAATGGATGTTAACTATCTTGACTTCCAAAAGACCTTTGATAAGGTGCCTCACGGAAGACTGCTGAGTAATATAAGGGCCCATGGTATTCGAGGCAAAGTTCTAACATGGATTGACGATAGGCTGTCAGGCAGAAGGCAGAGAGTTGGGATAAAAGGTTCTTTTTCGGAATGGCAACCGGTGACGAGTGGTGTCCCGCAGGGTTCAGTGTTGGGGCCACAGCTGTTCTCTTTATATATTAACGATCTAGATAACGGGACTGGGGGCATTCTGGCTAAGTTTGCCGATGATACAAAGGTAGGTGGAGGGGCAGGTAGTATTGAGGAGGTGGGGAGGCTGCAGAAAGATTTAGACAGTTTAGGAGAGCGGTCCAAGAAATAGCTGATGAAATTCAACGTGGGCAAGTACGAGGTCTTGCACTTTGGAAAAAAGAATAGAGGCATGGACTATTTTCTAAACGGTGACAAAATTCATAATGCTGAAGTGCAAAGGGACTTGGGAGTCCTCATCCAGGATTCTCTAAAGGTAAACTTGCAGGTTGAGTCCGTAATTAAGAAAGCAAATGCAATGTTGTCATCTCAAGAGGCTTGGAATATAAAAGCAGGGATGTACTTCTGAAGCTTTATAAAGCACTAGTTAGGCCCCATTTAGAATACTGTGAGCAATTTTGGGCCCCACACCTCAGGAAGGGCATAATGGCACTGGAGCGGTTCCAGCGGAGATTCACACGGATGATCCCAGGAATGGTAAGCCTAACATACGATGAACGTGTGAGGATCCTGGGATTATGTTCATTGGAGCTTAGGAGGTTGAGGGGAGATCTAATAGAAACTTACAAGATAATGAATGGCTTAGATAGGGTGGACGTAGGGAAGTTGTTTCCATTAGCAGGGGAGACTAGGACCCGGGGGCACAACCTTAGAATGAAAAGGAGTCACTTTAGAACAGAGATGAGGAGAAATTTCTTCAGCCAGAGAGTGGTGGGTCTGTGGAATTCATTGCCACAGAGGGCTGTGGAGGCCGGGACGTTGAGTGTCTTTAAGACAGAAGTTGATAAATTCTTGATCACTCAAGGAATTAAGGGCTATGGAGAGAGAGAGCGGGTGAATGGAGTTGAAATCAGCCATGATTGAATGGTGGTGTGGACTCGATGGGCCGAATGGCCTTACTTCCGCTCCTATGTCTTATGGATGGGAGAGTTCACAGGAAGCCGTCTATACACATCAAGAAGGAAAGGTGGGGGGGGGGGTGCGCGCGCGCCTCCGGGTGAGGGATCAGGCTAGGTTGAGGAAGGGATGGGTGGGTCAGGTATTTCACTCAGGCTTTGACTCTAAGTCGCGGGGGGTGGCCATTCTGTTGAGTAAGAAAACAGAGTCGATAAGTGCCAAAGAAGTGTGGGACCCAGGTGGGAGATATATGATAGTGAGCGGGTGTTGGAGGGAATGCCGGCAGTGCTAGTGAATGTATATGCACCAAATTGGGACGACGTGGGGTTCATGAGAGGGTTGCTGGGAGCAATTTTGGACTTGGCCATACATCAGTTGATTATGGAAGGGGAATTTAGTTGTGTACTGGATCCAAGGGTGGACAGGTCGCGCCCCAGGTCAATGGGAAGGCTACGAATAGCGAAGGAACTGGGAGGGTTTATAGAAAGGATGGGTATAGTGGGCCCGTGGAGGTTTAAGAACCCGGGAGAACGGCAGTACTCCTTCTTCTCGCACATCTGGTACACTCCAGAATCTATTATTTTGTGGTGAGCTGTGAGGTGCTGGTCGCGGGGGCGGAGTATGCGGGAATCATAATTTCAGACCACGCACCACACTGGCTGGAGGTTCGACTTAGCTTGAGACAGGAACAAAGGCCGGGATGGAAGCTAGACCCGGGGCTGTTAGCGGACAGAGGGTTCTGCGATAAGGCTGGAGATTAAGGATTACATGGAGTTTCACCAAAATGGGGAGGTATAGAGAAAGAGGTTACAGGTGTAGTTCGATAGGCTGGCGACGGGAAGGACTGTTGGGCAGCTACGGAGGGCAAGGGGGGTGGGGCGCAGAATGAATATGGAGAGAAGACAAGCCGTATACTAGCCCATCAGCTATGGAGACAGGCCGCGTCCAGAGAAACCCTGAGGGTAAGGACAGGGAAGGGGGAGGGAGTGTCAGAGCCAGGGAGGATAAATGAGGAGTTCAGGGAGTATAATGAGAAATTGTATATGGCCGATCCGGGAGGTGGGGAAGGGGATATGGGGCGGTTTTTGGATGGGTTGTAATTCCCACGGCTGGATGAGGAGAGGAGGCAGGTGCTAGAGGAGCCGTTAGGGTTGAGATAGGTGATGGAAAGCATAAGAGGGATGAAGTTGGGGAAGGCCCCAGGGTCAGACGATTAGCCAGAGTTTAATAAGGAGTTTGCGGTGGAGTTGGCACCCTATTTGCTGGGGGCGTTTAGCGAGGTGCTGGGGAAGGGGCAGCTGCCAGAGACAATGACACAGGCAATGATTACGCTAATTCCAAAGAAAGGAAGAGGGTGGGTCATATCGGCCCAGATCACTGTTGGATACAGATGTGAAAGTGTTGGCTAAGTTAGTGGTGGGGAGGATGGAAGGATGCATTTCAGGGGTGGTTGCAGAGGATAAAACAGGCTTCGTGAAGAGTAGGCAACTCTCAAGTAATATAAGGCAGCTATTGAATGTGATCATGACCCCATCGAGAGGAGGGGTACCGGAGGTAGCGGTGCTCATGGAGTTGGGGAAAACTTTTGACCGGGTGGAGTGGCGGTACCTGTTCGGGGTTCTGGGAAGGTTTGGGTTCGGGCTAAAGTTTGTGGCATGGATACGTCTGCTGTACGTGGCTCCGGTGGTGAGTGTACAGACCAACAAGATGAGCTTACGGCTGTCGCCGCTGTTGTTTGCGCTAGCGATAAAGCCCTGGGTGAAGGCCCTTAGGGGGTCAGCAAAGTGACAGGGATTATGAGGGGAAGTAGGAAGCACCGGGTGTAGCTGTATGCGGACGAATGTGGGGAGAATTATGGGCTTATTAGAGGCTCGGGGCTTTCTCGGGTTATAAGTTGAACGTGGGGAAAAGCGAGGTGTTTTCGGTGAACGAGGCGGGTCGGGGAGCTAATTTAGGGGTGTTGCCATTTTGGGTAGCCAGGGGTAGGTTTAGATATCTGGGGATCCAGGTGACGGGGGAGTGAGTGACATTTCACAAATGGAACTTCAACAAAGTTGGTGGAGGAGATAAAGGAGGACTTCAGGAGGTGGGATACACTGCACCTGATGAGGAAGATACAAGTGGTGAAAATGAATGTCCTGCCAAGATTCCTATTCGTATTCCAGACACTCCCGTTCTATGCTCTGACGGCCTTTTTCCGGAAGCTGGACACAGTGATTTCGGAGTTTATATGGGCGAGGAAGGTGCCCAGGGTAAAGAGGGCCCTGCTACAGAGGTAGAAGCAGAACGGGGGGGGGGGTTGGCATTACCTAACCTGCTGCACTACTACTGGGCAGCGAATGTGAGGTGGTGGTGGGAAGAAGAGGAGTTAGAACGGGTCAGGATGGAGGAAGAGTAGCATTGCTGCATCACGGCGCCGAGGTCCCAGATTCGATCCCGGCTCTGGGTCACGGTCTGCGTGGAGTTTGCACATTCTCCCAGTGTCTGCATGGGTTTCACCCCCACAACCCAAAGATGTACAGGGTAGGTGGATTGGCCGTGCTAAATTACTCCTTAATTGGAAAAAAATGAATTGGGTACTCTAAATTTATTTTAAAAAAGAATGGAGGAAGTGTCCTGTAGGGGGTCCAGCCTGAGGGCCAAAGTTACGACAGCGCTACCGCTGGCACCGAGGAAGCATACTGAGAGCCCGTTGTACAGTCCACAATAAAGATGTAGAACCAGCTGAGAGATTTTAGGGTGGATGGGATGTCAGTGTTAACGATGTTGTGTGAGAACCACAGGTTCAAGCCGGGGGAGACAGATGGCATGTACAGGAGGTGGAGAGAGGTGGGGCTGGTGAGGGTGAGGGATTTATATTTGCAGGAGAGGTTCACAAGTCTGGAAGAGCTGAGGGAGAGGGTAGAGCTCCCAAAGGAAAGTCAATTTAGGTATATACAAGTGAGGGACTTTGCATGGAAGGTGTGGACAGGGTTTCCCAGGCTGTCGAAGTATGCCCTATTGGAATGGTTGCTGCTTCCGGATGTGGAAGGGGCAGATAGGATTGGGGACACAAATGGGTGGCTGGGGGAGCAGGGGGGTCGCCCAAGTGGCAAGGATCAAGGAGAAATGGGAGGAGGAGTTGGAGGTTGGGGGGGGGGGGGGGGAGGGGGTGGAAAGACAGGTTAGGGAGCATGGAGTGAAGCGCTGTGCAGGGTGAATTCGACCTCCTCGTTTGCGAGAATGAGTTTGATACAATTTAAGGTGGTACACATGACTCAGGCGAGAATGAGTGGGTTCTTCCAGGGGGTGGCACACAAGTGTGAGAAGTGTGGGCAAGGACCAGCAAACCATGCGCATATGTTCTGGGATTGTGAGAAGCTGGAGAGATATTGGGAGAGGGTGTTCGGAACGCTAGCAAAGATTGTGGGGGTAGAGGTCGGGCTGGACCCTATGATGGTGATTTCTGGGGTATCGGAAGTGCCAGGGCTGATGGAGGGGAGGAAGGCCAATGTCATGACTTTCGTCTCTCTGGTTGCCCGGCAAAGAATGTTGCTGGAATGGCGGTCAACAATGCCGCCCGGGGTGGCGGCCTGGCTAGGGGACCTGTACGACTTCCTCCAGTTGGAGAAGATTAAGTTTGAATTGAGGGGTTCAGCGGAGGGCTTTGAGACACTGTGGGGATTGTTCACAACCATGTTTGAGGAATTGTTTGTCGTTGGGCGGGGTTGGTGAAGAAGGGGAAAATCTTGTATAGACTATAAAATTGGGAGTTGGGGAGAATGTTCCCCAGATTATTTATGTTTTTGTATTTTTGAATATGTTTGAAATAAAATACATTTTTTTAAAAAGTGTGAATTACATTTCATGCAGGGATGTGTGGAAACTATTCGAAATACACGCCACATTTTTAAAAAAACACAGCACATCATAGAACATCAACTGTACTTCTTACAGGAAACATTTAACAATTTGGGTTTTGGAAATTGATTTTGAAGACATCAAATTGAAGTTTGCAAGATTGAGGGGCCAGACCAAAATTGATCAGGGTTAATTCTTCACTACAGCAGAACAGTCAAATAGCAGTGGTCACAAGTGATAGAGTTGGGTATTAGAGCAAAAAATTAAGTCAAGCAGAACTTCCCATCAAAGTATAATAAAGTGCCAAGATGTAAAATGGAAAACGCTTCTCTGGAAACTAAAAGAATTGGCTGCTAACCAAATTTAATTATCGGCTAAAGCAGCTGGGTATGGGTGAAAGTGTTAATTTGACAAAAGTGTTAAATGGGCTGTGCAACGGAAGTGCCGAGAGAGTCCGTCACAGTGGAAATACCTCACTCAGAAGGCTGTCTTGAAGGTTATCGAGAGTCTGTGAGGAACTCGTGTAGTTATCAGATGCTGTAGCATTAACTTATTTTAAGGATGGTAGGGCGAGATCGAGGGGGGGAACCGGAGAAAGCTTGGGGGGGGGGGGGGGGATTGTGGCAGGGCGGGGAGAGTGAGCAATGGGCAGGGAGAGTAAGAAACGGGGCCGGGGTCCCTCAGTACAAGATTAACCTGGCTCCCTCTCTCATCTTCAGATCAGCGGTTTCTAGCTTGGCGAGGCAGAAAGCCAATCTGCAAGTGCCAGATTAGTCCCCTATTAGTGCCCACTCTCTGACCCTTACTTGGCCATTCCTTTAAAAATAGCAGTGGGTGGGCCTGGATTGGGCCATGCAGGAAACTGGTCCACGTTTCTTGTTCCTGCCACCAGAAGGAAAATTCAGCCCTCAGTCTCCCAAAGCAGACTTTCCAGTCGGACTACTGATTTTAAAAGATAGTATGGATTTGTCAACTTTCTGTCTTAGTGTTAATAAAAACCAATTAGTTAACAATAATAAGCCTCGATTGATTCTCACCACCAATTAAGCTGAAGAGTTACAATAAATACCCAACTCAGAGCAGTACAAATGGGCTAAATGACGATCAGACCCAATTCTTTTTCTTTAATGTTTTTATTGGTTTTACAATTATTTACAATAACATTTGTCATGGATAACGCACAATAGTAAAAACAACGAAGAATGAACATCCACAAAATGGGTATACAAATGAAAATAATGAGGAACTAACAGACCTTTTTACATTCACGCAAATGGACCCATGTACAGGAA
This sequence comes from Scyliorhinus torazame, assembly GCF_047496885.1. Classification (NCBI taxonomy): domain Eukaryota; kingdom Metazoa; phylum Chordata; class Chondrichthyes; order Carcharhiniformes; family Scyliorhinidae; genus Scyliorhinus; species Scyliorhinus torazame. The sequence goes on along the minus strand of NC_092708.1, from coordinate 207,723,251 downwards.
TGGGGGCCCCTGTTTGTGAGCCCCCAGGGGTTGGTTGTCACAACCGCACTGGGGTGGGGGAATGTTTGTCGTCGGTGTGAGAGCTTCAGGTTTGCTGCTGTGGCCATTGTGTTCGCTCACAGTGCCTTCGCCCATTGTCCCTTCTGGCTCCCCTGTCCTGCTTGCCCTAGTGTTCGCCTTGGCATCTTCACTGCCCTCTTATTCCCCCTCCCCTTCCCTCCATCCCTATCCTTCCCACCAACGCCCCCCCCCCCCTCCCCATCTCCCTCCATTGTCTGGTTCAGTCCTCCTTCCCTTCCCCTCGCTTATTGGTTGCTGGTCACAAACAGGTCTTGGAACAGGCTGGTGAGTAGCCTCCGCGTGCTGTGGAAGGCTTCCTACAATCCCCAAATGGCGTATTTCATTTCTTAATTTGAAAAACTCTGCCAAGTCGGGCAACCAACCTGCCAAGTCGGGTGGCCTTGGGTGGTGCTGCTGATGGCCAGCCGAGCAGTAGTCTTCGGTGGGAGATACGGGAAGCAACGGCAAAGGTGCCTGCCCCTCCCACCATAAAGAGCTCTGGCTGCTGCGAAACTCCGAAAACCGCTATTAGAGAGCATGGCTCCACCCTCACCCCCACAACCATGGACATCGCCTCAAAAAAAGGCTATCCAGCCCCAACAAGTGTGGGGGAGGGCCTCAGGTAACGTCCTGAAGCTGTCCTTATGGCGTGCTCCTAGAGTATGCTGCTTTGGAGGGGGTGGATCATCGCAAAAGCGCCGCAGTCTCCGATTTCGTCGCAAACCGGGAGTCTCCGATCGTCAAACGCGTTTTTGGCGTCGGACACCGGAGAATCCCACCCATGGTTCTTGCAGATGGGGGCCATGGTGAACATTGCAATCAGGCCAAAGTGGTGTCACAGTTGGTTCCAAGTTTTCAGTGTGGCCACTATCACTAGACTTCTTGAGTATCTGGCTGGGGGGAATTGGAGTGGGGCCCTGGCCATTGCTCAGATATCTGTCCCCGTGCAGGAATTCTCCTCCATTTTGGACCCCCCCCCCCTACAAGTCCCACCTCTCTTTACCCTTCCACTAGACTCGACAGGTTCCAGTCCAGTCATGGGCCATTTGGATCCTGAGATATCAGGATTTGGCTTCGGCCAGCATGAACGGCAGCTTCCGCAGCTTTGATTCCTCCTCTCTCTCTCCCTCCCTCCTCCCCCCCCCCCGCCCCCCCCCAAACCAACCACACTATCCGCGGGTTCAGGTTAAGTTTGTAACCTGAAAAGGTTTTGAATTCCGTTAGGAATTCCATTATTCCTTCCATGCTGGCTGGGGGTTCGAGGCGTAGAGAAGCAGGTCATCCGCATAGAGTGAGACTCTGTGCTCCTTATCTCCCTTTTGGATGCCTCTCCACCCCTTCGCCGACCTGAAAGCAATAGCCAGTGGCTTGATTGCCAGGGCAAATAGTAGAGGAGATGAAGGGCATCCCTACCTCGAGCCTCTGTGCAGCCAGAAGTATTCAGAGCTGGAGTTTGTTCGGACGCTCACTATGGGAGTGCTGTACAATATTTTCAGCCATGAGGTGAACCCTGGCCCAAACCCAAACTGTTCCAGTACCTCCATGAGGTCTCTCCATTCGACTTTGGCTTCTCTACGTCCAGGGACGTGATCACTTCTGGTGTCTCTGTGCTAGGTGGGGTCATGATCATGTTCAGCACATGCCTGATGTTCGCCATTAGTTGCCTGCCCTTGACAAAGCCTTTCTGATCCTCCACGACCACATCTAGCACACAAATCTCCAGTCTCAGGGCAGCACGGTGACGCAGTGGTTAGCACTGCTGCCTCACGAGGCCGAGATCCCAGGTTCCATCCTGGCACTGGGTCACTGTCTGTGTGAAGTTTGTACATTCTCCCTGTGTTTACGTGGGTTTCGCCCCCACAACCCAAAGATGTGCAGGGTAGGTGGATTGGCCACGCTTTAGCCCCTTAATTGGAAAAAATGAATTGGGTACTCTAAATTTATATATATTTTTTAATTTCTCCAGTCGTCTCGCAAGGGCCTTCGCCAGAACCTTTGCGTTAAGTGTTTAGGAGCGAGATGGGTCTATATGATCCGCACTCAGTTCGATCTTTTGTCTTTTTTAGGAATCAGTGATATCGAGGCCTGTGCCAACGTGAGTGGCAGGGTCCCTCTCGATAGCAAGTCGTTGAGCATCTTCCGTAGGTGCAGGGCCATGCTGTCGCAAATATTTTATGGAAGTCCACCAGGAATCCATCCGGCCTAGGTGCATTCCCCGACAGCATGGAGTTGATACTCTCCATTACTTCACCCAGTTCTAGTGGTGTTCCCTGTCCCTGTTTCTTTTACTCCCCCCACAACTGATATCTCCAGTCCGTCGAGGAACGGTCTCATCCTCAAGTCCCCCTCCGGGGGGCTTGTAGGTATACAGCGCTTGGTAGGAAGTTGTAGCCATGTAAAATGGCTGCGTTCCGATTAATCTGGCCAAAACCCAGTTTAAAATGGCTAACCCGAAAGACTGCTGGGAAAAGCAGCCAAAAAGACACAAGCAGGCAGCTGCAGACAGGTTTGCATATTCAGCTCGGGGAACGTAGCCCAGATCGATACTCAGGGCTATCAACAGCTCATCAACCCAGGTATCCGCAGTTGCATTCAGGACTGTTTACACCTAATCTACTCAGACATCCACAACTAAATCGGCTATCCCCGGGAACAATTGCAACATATTAGCAATTGAATACCGGGCCAGACCAGTCGGCACCTGCAGTGGCCGAAACAAAGACAGTTGAGCGACCACCCCCCGATCGAGGAATCGCCTCACCATTGGACACATCGACCCCAGAGACTGGGGACAGAATGCAATCATTTGGGACTCAGGGTCAAGGGCCGCACGGGAGGCGGGAAGCCCCTGGGCCCTATAAAAGTAAAGGTCCAAGTTCAGATCTCGCTCTCTCTCATCTTTGCCTGCCCGAGACCTTCGCAAGACCAGCCACCGTGTATCGTAAGTTTGAATCCGATCGCTGTTCGGTAGAGACACCTAGCCACCAACCTGTAGCAGCCTTTTGAATCCCGCGGGCCAGATTTGATTGGACAAGCCATTCGTTTCCCTGACCTGGTGGGCTCTTCCTAAGTTAAGTATTGGCCAGTAGTGATAGGTTTGTTATATAGAAAGTAGTATTAGGGTATTAATATTGCTTGTTGTATATAATAAATGACCGTTGTTTTAATCCTTACTAAGCGGTGTGCTGTGTTATTAATCATAACCTGAACTTGAACCACGTGGCGGTATCATAAAGATACCTGGCGACTCATGAGAAAAGGTGACCTAAACAGACCAAATAGACTAAAGCTAGAAAGAGCAACAAAGTCATAAAGGCCTCATTGATCTTGTGCGGCGCTGTGACTAGCTTGCCTCTCCTGTCCTTTTTCTGTGCTATTTCCCTTGTGGCAGCCTGCTTTCTCAGCTGGTGTGCCAATAGGTAGCTTGCCTTGACTCCATGCTCATAAAAGGTCCCCCGTGCCTGGCGTAGTTGGTGCACTGCTTTCCCAGTGGAGCAGGTCAAATACCATGTGTAATGTTTTTCTCTCTGCCAGTAGTTACACGGTCAGGGCCGTGGAGTACCGCCTGTCCACCTCCAATATGGAGTCGACCCACTGCTGCCTAGCCCTCCTCTCCTTCCTGTCCCGAGGTGCCCTAAGCAATTATTTCCCCCCTTATGAGACTTCCCTATTCCGGGTTGCAGGATACATACCCGTCGAAGGCTTGTGACACCCCCCCGCCCCACCAACACACGTAGCAATCCCCGCCACCGGAAGTGGTCAGATCCAATTCTTACTGAGAGAAGCAATTGAAGAGCATGGTGAAAATGTTGGTAGGTGGTGTTTACTCAGGCCAAATGGGGAGAAACTTGTTGGGTGCAATGGTTTTCTTGTGGCACTGAAAATTCTCAGTTCACATATTGAAATGTAGCATTTTCCAAGATTTTTGGAGCGGAAAACATATGATGGAAAATACTGTCGACAAGAGGAGTGAACTAACTGGTGCCTCTAATATCCTTTCTTTTCAATTAAAAAAAAAAAATCAGACCATTACCAAGAAGTATGTATTATTTAATATTAGCTTCCTTTTTTTTCTATTGATTGTTATTAATGTTTTATTTCAACATCTATAGGTATCATAGTTGGGGGCTGGGGAGCAATTCTAATTAAAGAGCTGAGTTAATAAATCTAACAACATAAATGCATTCAAACTTTACCCGTGTGTCACTCAACGTGGAAGTTTCACAGAACTTTATAGAATGAATTCTATTCCTGCACATTCGTCAGGCGTAGCCCCTCCTCACAATCAGGTGGGATCAGCAGTGACAAAACACCACCATCTTTATATAGCGCTTTTCGTGCAATAAAACATTCCAAAGCACTTCATCTGAGCCTTAGAGAGCAAAGTCAGACGACAAGCCACATAGTGAAAATGAGTGCAAATGGTCAAAACTTGGCCAAAGCGTTATGTTTTAAGGAGGGTCTTAAAGAGAAGGGCCAATATCATTAGGGAGGAAATCCCAGAGCTCAGGGCCAAGGCAATCAAAATTGAGATGCTCTTAACAGGTAGGAATTAGTGGAGCGTGGACGTCTCGGAGGGTTGTGGGACTGCAGGAGATTATCCATCTAGGAATGGGCTGGATTTGAAAACAAGGTTAAGAATTTTTTAATAAATCAAGACATTACCTGAACTGGAGCCAGTGAAGGTCAGCGGGCACAAGGATGATAGGTGAGCGGACTTGTGAATAAAGATGCTGCAGCTGAGTTTTAGATGACCTCAAAGTTTACAAAGGGTGGAATGTGGGAGACCAGCCAGGAGTGAGCTGGAATGGTCAAGTCTAAAGGTAACAAAAGCAGGAGCGATGGTTTCACCAGCAGATGAGCTAAGGCAGAGGCAAAATCAGGCAATGTTATGGACGTGGAAATAAGCCATCTTATTCACAGCACGGGAAGTCAGAAACCCATCTTGGGGACAAATATGACACCAAGGTTGCACACAGCCTAGTCTGAGCTCAGACAGTTTATCCCATTGCCTGGGGTTGGTTGGGTGTCAGGAGAGCGATTCCACAAAATTGAAACTAAATGAATCGCTGATGTTGGGATCACCCACTTTGAGGCTTACTGCCACCATTCCTGACTCCCTTAGAAAGTCAGTATCAAACACAAACTTACAAAATTTAGGTGGCACTGTAGCAAGGTGGTTAGCACAGTTGCTTCACAGCGCCAGGGTCCCAGGTTCGATTCGCAGCTTGGGTCACTGTCAGTGCGGAGTCTGCATGTTCTCCGTGTCTGCGTGGGTTTCCTCCGGGTGGTTTCCTCCCACAAATCCTGAAAGATGTGCTGTTAGGTGGATTGAACATTCTGAATTCTCCCTCTGTGTACTCGAACAGGTGCCGGGGTGTGGCGACTAGGGGCTTTTCACAGTAACCTCATTGCAGTGGGATTAATGTAAGCCTACTTGTGACAATAATAAAGGTTATTATTATATTCCGAGACTGGAAGGAACAGCGAAGCGGGAAATGTTTGCTCAGATACAGGAAATGTACATAATCCATATAGAGACTCAGGGTCTTTTGTTTTCTTGTAACATGCAGTGAAATGAAACCTTGTGGTCTGCAGGTCACATCATTTCACACAAGCACCCATCAGCTCGAGCCACATAATTAGACTATTGGAGCCTGCCATTTATCACTGTCCAACATGACACCTATAACCAGCGAAACATTTTTAAAAAAGCAAATGCCACAAAGCAGAATTGAGCCAGTCCCCAATTGAACAGAAAGATTGGAGTGTTCTGACGCAACACATCCAAAAACTAAGGTAACGGTGATAAATAGTTCAAGTGTCACTCTCTGTTAGAGGTCTAACCGCAGGCCCCCACCTCCACAAACATGTTACTAATATATAATATTTTACAGTTGAAGTGGTTAGCACTGCTGCCTCACAGCGCCAGGGACCCGGGTTCGGCTCAGACCTTGGGGTGCAGTCTGTGTGGAGTTTACACGTTCTCCCCCTGGCTGCTTGGACTTCCTCCAGGTGCTCCGGTTTCCTTCCACAGTCCAAAGATAGTCTGGGATCTTAATGAATAAGTAAGGCTGGACATAAATGGCAAGGTTGGTAGTGTGCCATGAGTATAGCATGTGGGAATCCATGGAATACACTGCGATCCCAGACAACCATATCTGCAGAAAGTGTCTGCAGTATAGACAACCCGGGCTCAGACATGTTGAGCTGGAGTCCGAGTTGCCGACATTGCAGGAAATTAGGGAGGACATTAGGGAGGAGGGAGAGTTCCCTGGGTACTTTGTTCCAGGAGGCAGTCACACCCCATAGTTAAGCAAAACTTTACGTTTGGTCAATGGTCAGGGACAGGTGCATGTGACTGCAAGTCAGGCAAGGATGGGAAAACAGCATGTAGTGATGGAGAAACCTCAGGCCCTGACTTTGTTGAACAGGTACGAGTTGCTTGTTAATTGTATGGATGAGAAGGGCAGGTGGATGAGTGGACTGGCTAAGGCATCATAGTGAAGAATGGCATTCAAGTGGAGGGAGCGAAGAAGGATGCAAGTGTGACAGGAGACAGCAGAATGAGGGGGATAGATATCACAGTTGGAGCACTGCACCCTGCTGAGTGACATTTAAGCACTAGTTAATTAATTTAAAATAAACACCTGAATTATTGTTAGATTGAATTACAATTAACTATGTGACCCTGATGCTAGATTTTTATTGTACAATTAAATGCTAAATACTAATCTCTTCCCTCAGGTTTAGTTACTCCACTATCTACTTAATCAATTAGATTTAGTTACATTCTCAATGGGGTTTTTTTCTCCAAATTTAACAGATTTCCTACCAGCCAATCAGGTCAAAGTTTTACTGTGATTTCACTTCAGTTTTCCCCCCACAAGTGAAAAGGTATTTGTATCACTTACTTTCCCAGGATGCACGGGGGTACCCCTCTCTCTGGCTCTGTAAAGACTTAATTACCTGCAAATGTTCGCATTCAAAGTATCGTGTTGCATCTTTGACTTTGTCTATATAAATGTTTCTGGAACCTACTTCTCCATTCACCTGAGGAAGGAGCAGTGCTCCGAAAGATAATGATTTGAAACAAACCTGTTGGTCTTTAACCTGGTGTTGTAAGGCTTCTTACTGAACAAAATAACAGCTCTAGTTATCAATTAAAATACTTCTTAAATAAAAGGAAAAACTTTAACTTACTCCCTACACCTATCACTATATATTCCAATTAAGCAAACCAATATAGTTCAAAGGCCACTTATAAACAAAGTTAACAATCAGGTTTACTTGCTTTTCTCTGTGTAAAGACCTTGGAGAGAACCTTTCAAGAGCCAGCTGAAGACCTGTCTTATCATGTTAAGTAATGGGTTAAGAGACATTCCAATTAGTTGTCTCATTTATGTTAAGTATCCAATAATTGACACTGATATGTAAAGAGGCTTCAGGTGGCCTTTGTGTCAGGTGATGTGATGATAGAGTTTTGTGCAAAGTCTGTTAAAGCAAAATAAAGGTGTTTGTGGAAAGGAGTAGGACTCTTTATACAACAGCAGCTAAACGTCTAATATATCAAACTAAAATCCTTTAGCAAATTTCAAGCTACAGCAGACCTGGCTCCACCCATTAATTACATCATATGGTATTCTTCAGTCTCCTCTCACCAATATGTCCCACGATGTCCTGTTTATCCAGGATTAATACCATCCCTCGTAAATTATCTACACCCCAGGATCCTCCAAAATCAAAACAAGATTCCATTGGACATCTATCGATAAATTAAATGGTTAAAATCAATGATTACCTCACTTTTACAACCCCCTACTCACAGCTTTAGAACACATACTGCCTGTATATATCTTAAACCAGGGTTATTCATAACATTACTGCAATAAATATAAAATATAATATCTCGCAATTTCCTACATTCATCACAGGTGTGAAACTTATAAGTGTTGCTATTCAAAGAGACTTGGGTGTGCTTGCACAAGGATTGCAGATATATCAAGCAATTAGGAAGGCAAATGGATGTTGGGCTTTACTGTAAGGGGATTGGAGTACAGGAATAAAGAAGTTTTGTTGCAATTGTACAGGATACTGTATGTAAAACTGGAGTTGAAGCCCAAGATCAGCCATGATGGTATTGAATGGAGGAGCAGACTGGGAAGGTCATATGGTCTACTATGCTATTACTTGTAGTCATATTCTTATGTTGACCCAATCTCTACTTTGGAAAATGGATGGAAAGAAACAATTCAAATTGAACACCACACATCAGGAAATTATTTAATAATACGTAAGCAATGAATGAAAAGATTGAAAATTCTCTGCTTTCTAATCTAATTCTTGAACTAAATTGAACATTTATACGTGTACGTGAGTATTTCAAAATCCATTCTCGTTGGAAAACTCCCTCTGTAAGAATTATTCCTGTCGATTATAAAGTTGCCTAAACCTACAACTGATGACACTCACTGGTATGTACACATACACATTGAAGGATTCTTGCACTTTAGCTAAATTAACTGATAAAAAAAGGGCAGTTGGTGGAGAAGGCTGTTAAATCAACTGTTCAAGAGTGCATACAGGGAAGGTTAACAAAACTCTCAAAGAGTTACATAAACTGACCAGATGGCTACAGTAAAGGAGGCTTTCAGGAACTGTGGTACCCACATGTGCTGCCTGTTAGCATCAGTCTGTGTACCCATAGGAAAGGGAATAGAAAGTTACTGATAGGTTCAAGAACAGTATAGATTCAAGAAAAGTCCGCAAGTCTGTCCACAAGATAGACCTGAAGAACACAACACAAAATGACAGTGGATTATTAAGTTATCACGCACGGAGGATTAACCTTTGCGTGTTTATGAAGCAGAACAATCAGCAATTCAGAGTTTCAAACTCTCTACTTATGATCTAAAGGTTGGCTTAATAATCTTCATTAGTGTCACAAGTAGGCTTACATTAACACTGCAATGGAATTACTGTGAACATCCCCGAGTCGCCACACTACGGCACCTGTTCCGGTACAGAGAGAATTCAGAATGTCCAATTCACCTAACAAGCACGTCTTTTGGGAGGAAACCGGAGCACCCGGAGGAAACCCACGCAGACAAAGGGAGAACGTGCAGATTCCGCACAGTGAACAAAGCCGGCAAACGAACCCAGGTTCCTGGCTGTGAAGCAACAGTGCTAACCACTGGCTGCATCACTATATGTAAATCTGGGTTGTTAATAAAAGCATTTGTTTGGTTGGCCCTGCCGAACTTGCTTCATTATTGGGCGGCGAATGTGGACAAAATGCGGCGGTGGTGGGAAGGAGAACGGGTTGAGTGGGTTAGGATGGAGGAGGAATCTTGTAAGGGGTCTAGTTTGAGGCCTATGGTAATTGCAGCGTTGCCAATGGCTCAGAGTAGGTATTCAAGGAGCCCAGTGGTGCAGTCCACAGTGAAGATATGGAATCAGTTGAGAAGGCATTTTAGGGTGGAAGGGATGTCGGTGCTAACGACACTGTGCGAGAATCATGAGTTTGAGCCGGGGGGGGATACATAATGTATACAGGAGGTGGAGGGAAGTGGGGCTAGTCAAGGTGAGGGATCTGTATTTGGAGGAAGGGTTCGCCAGTCTGGAGGAGCCAAGGGAGAGGGTAGAGCTGCCTAGGGGGAGTGAGTTAAGGTATTTGCAGGTTAGGGGCTCTGCGCGAAAGATCTGGAGGGGGTTCCCTCGGTTGCCGGGATGCACCCTGCTGGAGCAACTGCTGCTTCAGGATGTGGAAGGGAAGGGTAAATTGGGGATATACACAAGTGGCTGGGGGAGGAGGGAGGTGAGCGGGTGGTGAAGGTGAAGGAGAAATGGGAAGCAGAGTTGGGAGCGGAGATCAATTGGAGAGTATAGAGTGAGGCACTGCGTAGGGTAAACGGGACCTCCTCATGTGCAAGGATGAGCCTGACACAGTTTAAGGTAGTGCACAGGGTATATGACTCGGGCGAGAATGAGTGGGTTCTTTCAGGGGGTAGCAGATGAGTCTGAGAGGTGTGAGCAGGGGCCAGCGAATCACGCGCACATGTTTTGGGGTTGCGAAAAATTGGGAAGATTCTGGGCGCATGTGTTCATGGTCTTAGCCTGGATAGTGGAAGTGGTGGACCCGGACCCTTTGGTGGCGATATTGGGGGTTTCAGAGAAGCTGGAGGTCATGGGGAGGAGGAAGGCCGATGTCATGGCCTTCGCCTCTCTGATTGCACAACGGCGAATTTTGCTGGAGTGGTGGTCGGCATCGCCACCGGGGGTAGCGGCTTAGTTGGGGGACCTGTACGACTTCCTGCGATTATAGAAGATAAAGTATGAGTTAAGGGGCTCTTCAGGGGGGTTTGAGGGAAGGTGGGGGATGTTTGTGACCGTGTTTGAGGGGCTGGTCATCGTGTGGGGGAGGGGGAATCTGTACAGGCTGTATAGTCGATTGTTGGGAACTATGTTTCCCGGGGTGTTTATTGGCTGTAACCTGTTTTGATACATGTCTGTAATAAAATACTTTTTTTTAAAATAAAAGCATTTGTTTGAAAAGTTTAAACTCCTGTTTGATCTCACCTGATTTACTGTCGAGTAACGGAGTTAAAACAAATTCATACAACACACACTGCAGCATGGAGACACAAACGCTGGGAAATTCTAGATACACTCACTAAAGCATTAGGAAAGGACGTCAACAGATTACTTTCAGAGTATTTCAACTTTGCTGAGCTTATTTAACTTATATTCAAGTTATTTGAGGAGAAAATAACTCAAGTGAGACAAATTCAGTCAACACAGGCAAAAGGAAACTTTTCAAAGTAGCAGAATCAATAATTTCCCTTCAACCTGAACAGAAGTCATTTTCAGCAAGAACTGGAAAAATCCAGCAGCATCTCTGGAGTGAAAAAGAGAGTTAACATAGGCTCCAATGCAACTATTCTTTGGAATGGACAGAGTCACAGCGGACTCGAAAGATTAACTTGGTTTCACTCTCCATAGATGCTGCTGAGATTTTCAGAACTCCAGCATCCCGGGTATTTTGCTTTCATTGTATGAGTCAGTATCAAACTGTCAATGGCAAACACCATTCTCAAGTTGTAGCCTTACCTGGAGAGCCTCTGTCATCCAGTAGAGCTCGAAGCTGGCTGCACAGGTTGACCATGCTGTGTAGCTGTCTGTTTGGCTGCAGATCTTTCACCCAGGCTGGACTGTGACATATTGGACAACCCTTCCCAAAAGAATCAGCAACACAAACTCTGAAACAAAAACAAAAAATCATACTTCAGTTCATACCAACTTCACACAAAATATTCAAATCATCTGCAATTTTTCAGAGACCGGGTTTAATTCTGGCCTTGGGTGACTGCATGTGTGGAGTTTACACATTCTCCCAGTGTCTGTGTTGGGTTGCTCAGGGAGCACCGATTTCCTCCCAGTCCAAAGTTGTGCAGGTTAGGTGAATTTGTCATGATCAATGTGCGGGGTTAAAGGGGATAGAGCGTGGGAGGGCTAGGTCGCATGCTCTTTCAGAGGGTTGGTGAAGACCCGATGAGCCGAATGACCTCCTTCTGCATTATGGGGATTTTATGGATTATATGGCCACGTTAATGAACCATTCCTTCCCTCTCCCTAAATTCATCACACCACCCATTGTTTCCCCAAGTGAACGTGGGAGCAGGCAAATCATTCTCAATATTATCCCATTATTACTCTGCTGGCAGCCCCTGGGTGTGGGGGCAGCAATTGCTAAGGGACAATCAGCCTTATTATCACCCTCTTATTCCAAGTGAGAGCAACCTGGCCTCTTCCCTGTACCATCCAGCAACCCTCCCAAAATTGAAAACATGCTGAAGTAAATTAAATAACAGAATAATGCAGATGTTGGAAATCTTAAGAAAAAAGATGGGACAATACTGGAAACACTCAGCAGGTCAATCAGTGGGAGGAAAGTGTGGACCATATTTAGTGTAGTAAGTGGACAGGTGTAGTATCACAATTAGAAAAAAGTGGAGGGAAATGTCAAGAGTATGCATTTTACATAAGAAAGAGAGAGACAGAGATAAAGAGGGAGAAAAAGAAATGTATCCCCAATGAAATTATCACGGTTAAATTAAGAAATAGGCTTTTTCAAATCGTCGTCCTTCTGGTACTGTTGAGGAATCTACGGAGGGCACAATAACCCATCTCAACTTTTTCATGAATGTGTATGTGCATGTCTGCCTACACAGGTAGGAATCTGTTTTAAATGAGAAACAAACTATGTTCAATTATAATAATGTTAAGACAGACTTGCATTTATATAGCACTTTATCAAGTCTCAGAAACATCTCAAAGGGTTTCACATCATATCCAAATACGGTGACTGGAGGGAAAAGTGATGGCCATCTTCTGCATAGCAATGAGATGCATTATCAGATAATTTTTCTTTTGTTTGAGACAAAGGGGAATGTGGGAGTGAGTACCAATACTAAGTTCTCATTACAGAACCCTGGTGCTTTTATTGGGCAATACAGTATGATACATTTGAAGTAGTTATATCAAATTGATCAGGTAGGCACAGTAATTTACAATGTTTCACTTTAAGATTAGTTAGCCGAATGAAGAATAACTTGTTTTCACAATTCCGATCATTACATTTGAGTTTATAAGCTAAATATCTCTTGGATTCAGTGTCATTGGACCCTTCACCTCAGGGTCCTTGCAAATCAAAGGGCACATTTTTCTCCTCACTATCTCGGTAATAGCAATACATAAGCAGAATAGCTCTAAACACTGACTACATGATTAACCTCAGTGGACTGAATTATCATTCCTATCAAGTGCCCAGCCTTTGAAACAACTGTTTTCATTTATACCAGACAGATGAGCAGGAAATAGTGAAATATACATTACTCTATTCTCTCTGATACATGAAATAACAAAGTCACCAGCATGCAACACGATCCCACTGGGATTGACCCTTCATGCAATAATAATTACTGCTTTGACAGTGCTGCCCATATCCCCAGAGCAAACAAACAAAATCAAGAATCAATTGGCTATTGCTGTACAGGGTCTTTAGGGTCATTATGGATGGACACATTAAGATGCATTGAATATCTTTCTTCAGCTACAATTATCGTGAGTGTTAAAGAAGATTCCAGCCAATCAATGATACCCTCTCTTCGCAAAACAGAGCTGTTAATCAATCCCGCTATCCCTGGGCTTAGCCTATTCCAGCTCCCCACCCCCCCCAGCAATGCTGAAAAAACAATAAATGGTTACAGCTCAGATAATTCCATAAAATCAAAGCCATTTATCAATATCAATGCATCATTTTTGCAGTACAAGTGACTGCAGATCAAAAGTACTTAATTGGCTGAAAAGATATTTATAACGTTTTGAGGGCATGAAGGGCCTGTGGAAGTGCAAGTCCATCTTCTTTTCAACCATAGAAACTTTGACAATGGCAAAGATGCCTGCACTTTGACAATACTTTAGATAACCATTATACAGGGCCACGGGAACTTGCATCTTAGCTCTCAACTTCTGGCCTTCTGTTGAGACAGGCCTGGGCACTTAGCAGTTACATCTCCTAACATCACCATTTTACCAAGGGCTTGAACAGTAAACAGTAATTTTCCTTATATATAGATTGAAAGACTGTGGTCCAACGTGTTGATTTTGGCCAAGAACTGGCATAAAATTAAAGAGCAAAATATTGGAAATCTGAAAAGGAAAGCAGAAAAATAATTCAGGAGGACAGCATTCAAAACAACTACATGTTTCCTCCACTGGTGATATAGGCCGCTGGAAATTATAAATTACCTTGCATACATCTCCTCCTTCTACCTTTGGCTAAAGAGATTACCACCCAATGTTTATGTATTTCGCCTGCTCAGCGAAAATCGCCTATCTGAGTGCTGTGTATATATGTGCAGGTAATCACAAGGGTTCACATTTCGATCAATATTGATAGAGGTTTCCCACAAAAAAAGGTTGAAGACTGGCTTAGTACTATTATTACTATTAGTAATATACTAATTACGGCACTATCATGTTATTCCTTGCAGAGCCCTGGCGCAGCATGCTAGCTACAAGATACAGCAGACACGGAGATAACATGGGTGATTAGGCAAAGGAATGAGGAGACTGTTGCAAAAATATATTTCACCAGTTGAATACTGCAAGTATGGATGTATTTAGAGAAAAATAAATCTATTTCACTGGTTGACATGTCCTCTAAGTTGGCAGCAGGAATCATATATTCTCAACATAATCAGAGGATCCCAATTCATTTTTAACATCAACCACACCCAGCCGCCGAACCGGTCAAGAAGCCAGGAAGTCCTGTGGCAATGTTACAGGGCTGAGATGACAGGCCCCCAATAACCATTTTGCTTTGTTCTGGGTACAACTCCAGTCACCGGAGAATTTCCCCCCTTGTTTCCATTGATTCAATTTTGCCAGTACTCCTTCGTGCCGCACTTGGGAGTAATGCTGTCTTAATATCAAGAGCAGTCTGTCTCACCTCTGGAATTCTGCCCTTTTGTCAATGCTTGGACCATGGTCCAGAGATTAGTGGTCCTAAAAAACTGAGCCTCGACGGCCAGGTTATTACTGAGTAAATGCTGTTTGATGACACCTTCACCAATTTCACTGATGCTGGAGAGCAGACGTCTCAGGCAGCAATTGGCCAGATTGGATTTGTCGAGCATCTGGTGGACAGGAGATACATAACTGAGCAACTTTCCAAATTGTCAGACAGATAGCCATGTACAGGAACAGCTTAGACAGAGGCCCAGTTAGTTCTGGAAAATTATTCTTCAAAACGACAGCCAGCTATTATCAGCACTGGTAGTCTTTGCCTTCTCTGAACTCAGGTGTCATGCGGAATGAAGTGAATTGTCTGAAGGCTGGCATCAATGATCCTGGGGGCTCTAGCAGGTTGAGAAGGATCATCCACTCAGCAATTCTGGCTGAAGATGGTTGCATCTGCTTCAGCCTTTTCTTTTCCTGGGCTCTGACGTCACTAAGGATGGGGGATGTTCATTGAGTCGCCTCCTTCTGTTAGTTACTAAATTGTCCACCACCATTTGTGACTGGACACGCCAGTGTTACAGAGCTTTTTCCTGATACATTGTTTGTGGGATGGCTTAGCTCATTGAAATGTCATTGCTAATAGCTCCCGCGCAATTACAATAATTACAAGATAACAGCATCCTTAACAGCAATTTTATTTGACAGTAGTCAGATTTTGACAACCCCTCCTACACTACGCTCTTACCGGCAAAATATATGCTCACAGCCTCCAAGACAGACAGGCTCCTGCAGGAGTTTGCAACTGAAAAAGAGAAACACTCCTGAATAATCAAGACACATACCATAAAATAAACAACATATTCTCTGCTCTCCATGTGCAGCTATCGAAAACAGAAAACACACCACAGGAAATGCATATAAAAACCGGACAAGGATGTTTGCCCGGGTCACTGTCCGTGTGGAGTTTGCACATTCACCCCATGTCTGCGTGGGTCTCACCCCCACAACCCAAAAAATGTGCAGCTTAGGTGGATTGACCACGTTAAATTGCCCCTTAATTGGAAAAAAATAATTGGGTACTCTAAATTTTTTTTTTTTTTTTTTAAATGATTTATGCTTTAGTTTTTTTGGTATTTGTTAGGGGAAAAAAATTAACCCATGCAGAGAAGCTGCAGTACTCGCAGAAAGCCCCTAAACATAGAAAGTGAATGAGCAGATCATATGGGTTCTTGTTCTGGCAGTGATAATTTGACATAAGGATCTGTACAGGAGTAGGCCTTACAATCTCACGGGTCTGCCCCAACATTCAGTAAGATCATGGCTGAACTCTTACGTTAACTTAGCTTTAGCATTCTATTTCCAGATTTCTCGATTCCTTTCGTGCCCCTAAATACTATGACATCTGCCTTGAATATACTCAAGTACTGCTCACATTCTCCACTTTGCTTTTGATCAGCACAGCATCACAAGTAGCTAGCACTGTGGCTTCACAGCGCCAGGGTCCCAGGTTCGATTCCCCGCTGGGTCACTGTCTGTGAGGAGTCTGCACGTTCTCCCCGTGCCTGCGTGGGTTTCCTCCGGGTGCTCCAGTTTCCTCCCACAGTCCAAAGATGTGCCGGTTTTGCTATGCTAAATTGCCCTTAGTGCCCAAAAAGGGTAGATGGGGTTATTGGATTGTGGGGATAGGGTGGAAGTGAGGACTTAAGAGGATCGGTGCAGACTCGATGGGCCGAATGGTCTCCTTCTGCACTGTATGTTCTATGTGCTACGCATTCATAGCTCTCTGGAGTAGAAAATTCTAAAGCCTCCGAATAACAACTTTCACCCCAGCTCATCCCAAATAGCCAATTCTTTATCCTGAAATTTCCAATTCTCGACTCTTCGGCAAGGCGACACAGGTCTCTCACATCTACCCTGTCAAGCTCCCAAAGAATTCTATATGCTTACTTCAATTAGACATCTCTCATTCTTCTAATCTCAACAGTATGTAGGTCCACCTCTACTCCAAATTTCCTCATAGGAGAGCCCTCTCACCCCAGAAATCAATGGAGTGAACCTTCATACCGCCCCCTCAAAGGCAAGTATAGTTTTCCTCAGCTAAGGAGACCAAAACTGTACACACAGCATCAGGTGTGGCATGACCAAAGCCCCATTAAATTGCAGCAAGACTTGCTTATGATTATACTACAACCCATTCATAATAAAGGCTGGCATGCCATCTGCCTTCCTAACTTCTTGCTGCACCCACATGTTAACTTTGTAACTCCGACAATGACGCCCAAACCCCTTTAAATACCAATATCTATTGACGTCTACCTTCTGCTTTTCCATTTTTATACGAAAAGTGGGTATTTTCTCACGTTATATTCCATCTCGCGCTTTACTGCCCACTCACTTAACCTGAGTGTATTCCTTTGCAGCCTCTGAACATACTCCTCACAGCTTACTTTGCTAATTAGCTATGCATTGTCAGCAAACTTGCATAAAAATGTGGCGACTAGGGGCTTTTCACAGTAACTTCATTCAAACCTACTTGTGACAATAAGCAATTATTATTATTACACTGAGTCCTTGTAACAATTCACAAGTTACACCGTGCCACCCTGAATATGATCCATTTAGGTCTGCATTTAGTCCATTAAACAATCTTAAATTCATGCTAATTTACCCCAAATCCCATGGGTTGTGATCGTGTATCACAAGCCTATTTATTGTGCAGCCCCTTACCAAACGCCTTCTGATAATCCAAATGCAAGTTACACCCTCAAAAAACACTGAGATTTGTCAAACATAATTTCCCTTTCATAAAACAGAGTTGACTTAATTATATTATGATTTTCTTTCTTTTTTAAAAATAATTTTTATTAAGGTTTTCACAGAATATCAATAACAAAATGAAAAAGCAACCCAACAGGGTTAAATACAAAAGTTTTAAAAAAACAACCCCCCCTACCCCACCCAGACACCCCCCTACCCCACCCAGACACCCCCCCCTATCCCCCCATCCAGACAAACCTCCTACCCTCCCCCCAGACACCCCCCCCACCCAGACACCCCCCAACCCCCACCCAGACAACCCCCCCCAGCCACACACCCCCAACCCCCCCACACAGACACCCCCTACCCCCACCCAGACACCCCCTACCGCCCCCACCCAGACACCCCCTACCCCCGTCACCCAGACACCCCCTACCCCCGTCACCCAGACACCCCCTACCCCCGTCACCCAGACACCCCCTACCCCCGTCACCCAGACACCCCCTACCCCCGTCACCCAGACACCCCCTACCCCCGTCACCCAGACACCCCCTACCCCCGTCACCCAGACACCCCCTACCCCCCCACCCAGACACACACCTCCTACCCCCCCACCCAAGCACACACCTCCTACCCCCCACCCAGACACACACCCCCTACCCCCCCACCCAGACACCCTCCCCGACCCTGACCCCCCCCACCCAGACACCCCCTACCCCCCACCCAGAAACCCCCTACCCCCGTCACCCCGTACCCCCCCACCCAGACACACACCTCCTAACCCCCCACCCAGACACACACCTCCTAAACCCCCACCCAGACACACACACCCCTACCCCCGTCACCCCCTACCACCCCCCCACTCAGGCACCCCCTACCTCCCCACCCAGGCACCCCCTACCCCCACCCAGACACCCCCTACCCCCACCCAGACACCCCCTACCCCCCCATCCAGACACACACGCCCTACCCCCCCAAACACCCCACCCAGACACCCCCTACCTCCCCACCCAGACAACCCCTACCCCCCCCAACCAGACCCACCCTACCCCGTCACCCAGACCCCCCTACCGCCCCCACCCAGACACACACCCCCTACCCCCCCACCCAGACACACCCCCTACACCCCCCAACCCAGACACACCCCGTACCCCCCCACCCAGACACCCCCCTACCCCCCCACCCAGACACCCCCCTAGCCCCCCCACCCAGACACCCCCCTACCCAGACACCCCCCCCCGCCCAGACACCCCCCCTAACCAGACACCCCCCTACCCAGACACACACCCCCTACCCCTCCCACCCAGACACACACCCCCTACCCCCCCACCCACCCAGGCACACCCCCTACCCCCCTACCCAGGCATACCCCCTACACCCCCCACCCAGACACACCCCCTACCCCCAACCAGACAACTCCTACCCCGACAACCCCCCTACCCCGACACCCCCCCAACCCTGACACCCCCCCCTACCCCGACACCCCCCCCTACCCCGACCCAGTCACCCCCCTACCACCCAGACACCCCCCCCACCCAGTCATCCCCCTACCCCCCCACCCAGACACCCCCCCCACCCAGACACCACCCCCCCACCCAGACACCTCCCTACACCGACACCTCCCCTAACCCCCCCCACCCCGACACCTCCCCTTCCCCCCACCCCGACACCTCCCCTACCCCCCCACCCCGACACCTCCCCTACCCCCCCATCCCGACACCATCCCACCCAGACACCCCCTACCCCCCCCACCCAGACACACACACCCTACCCCCCCCACCCAGACACACACCCCTACCCCCCCCACCCACCCAGGCACACACCCCTACCCCCCCACCCACCCAGGCACACTCCCTACCCCCCCACCCAGGCATACCCCCTACCCCCCCACCCACCCAGGCACACTCCCTACCCCCCCACCCAGGCATACCCCCTACCCCCCCACCCAGACACCCCCCCGACACCTCCCCTACCCCCCACCCCGACACCTGCCCTACCCCCCCACCCCGACACCACCCCCACCCAGACACACCCCCTACCCCCCACCCAGACACACACCCTACCCCCCCACCCAGACACACACCCCCTACCCCCCCCACCCAGACACACACCCCCTACCCCCCCACCCAGACACACACCGCCTACCCCCCACCCAGACACACACCCCCTACCCCCCCCCCACCCAGACACACACCCCCTACCCCCCCACCCAGACACACACCCCCTACCCCCCCACCCAGACACACACCCCCTACCATCCCACCCAGGCATACCCCCTACCACCCCCACCCAGACACCCCCCTAACCCCCCCACCCAGACCCAACACCACCCCCACCCAGACACCCCCCTACCCCCCCATCCAGACACCCCCCCACCCAGACACCCCCCCTACCCCCCACCCCGACACTTCCCCTACCCCCCCACCCCGACACTTCCCCTACCCCCCCACCCCGACACCTCCCCTACCCCCTCACCCAACCCCGACACCCCCTACCCCGACACCCCAACACCACCCCCACCCAGAAATCCCCCTACCCCCCACCCAGACACACACCCCCTACCCCCCCCCAACCCAGACACACACCCCCTACCCCCCCCACCCAGGCATACCCCCTACCCCCCCACCCAGACACACCCCCTACCACCCCACCCAGACACCCCCCTACCCCGACATCACCCCCCTACCCCGACATCACCCCCCCACCACCACCCCCAGACACACCCTCCTACCACCCCCCCCAGACACACCCTCCTACCCCCACCCAGACATCACCGTCACCCAGACACACCCCCCTACCACCCCCCCCCCAGACACACCCTCCTACCCCCACCCAGACACCCCCCTACGCCCACAACACCCTCCCTCCCATAACAACCACCCTGCCCCTCACCATTCCCCGGCTCTCTAACCGCCAGCGCTATAAGATCGGCAGTTACCAGCCCGAGCACTGCAGCATCACCTCCAGCGCGGCCAAGGCCCCGGCTGTACGGCTCCAGTCCTGTCTCAGCCCAGACTCAGGCTGCGGCCCCAACATCGCGGCTCGCTCCATCGGCCACTGTCATTCGCGCCAAAACATCAAAGTTGGAGCGGGAGTGGTCTCGCCATAATTGACAGCATAGGGGCGTGGCCTGGTCATGATTGACCGCACAGGGGCGGGGCCTTTCAATGATTGACAACCCAGGGTAGGGCTTCGCTGCTCTCTGGTCGTCCAGGGGGCTCGGGATGGATTTGATTGACAGGCGGCGGTGACGCGGGTTTGTCAGTATCGACCGAATGGGTTGGACGAGTTGTCGGGGGCGCGGCTTGGAATTGATTGACGGCTGGTCAGGGTGGGCGGTGCGTGCGCAGATGGCTTCACACTGTCCCTTTGGGGGAGGAAGGAGGAGTTAGTTGCCCAGGGTTCCGGTCAGGTGAATGAACTAGTTTCGACAGGCGGCAGGTTGAGTGGCTGGGTGCGGGATTTTGGAGGAAAGTTAGGGAGCCCTCTAATACACTATGGCAACATGCATTTTTATGTGCATGTCTTAGTTTGGAGCTTTGGCTCAGTGGTAGGGGCTCTAATGTTTTTTCCATCACACAGCTGCTGACCAGGAATATTTCCCAATCTCACTGCCTGTCATTGGCATATGTAAGAAGGATTTCCAGGTAGATAATCAACCTGTTTGGCCACAAAAGGAACACACATACTTCCATCAGCTCCTAGGGTGTCACTCTCACCTGAAGCCTCTGACTCAGAAGGAAGCCTGCCACCCACCACCACAAGATCTTCCTTAGGCCCCACCCCAGCTAAAAATCATAGGCCAGCTGCCCTCGGAGCACCCCAAATGTGGCAGTGCAATGTGACATGACATTGGTGGCAACTGCTCAATGTTTCAAATATTATTGCAATTACAGCCAACAATGTCATACTGAGCAACTAATCTGCTTTAGCGTTGTTTTAGGGATTTTCATATTTGGTGGGACACCGCAAGTGTTTTGTGTTTCTTCAAGTGTGCTGCAAAGTCTGTAAATGGGCTCTGGTGATGATTATAGTGAATTGCCTTAAAATCCTCTGAAATTAGTTCTTCTTTAACAGAGGGACTCACAAGGTCAGGCAGTGTTATTTTCACTAAATTATTGGGGTTTCACCCTCCAGCCATCCTATTTATTATGTGAGGAGAAATTAGGCACCCCCAAAAAATAAAGCCCGAAGTCCTCTTGCAGATCCGTGGAGCAGCTACCCTGGGAAGAAAAGATGTGCACAAGTACATTTCACCTACATTCCACTGAATGTCCTAGGTGACCAGAAACCAAGAGAATGAGGAATCGAAAGTGAGGCAGCGAAGGAGCGGGCTGTGAAGAATTGAAGTTTTGAACATATTCTTCTGTTAATAATAGATTACCACAGCATACATGATTCAACATTACACCTGTTCCTCCCAGCTTGGTAGGATGCATTCTGTTTAACACTGACCTACTCTACTAGAAGTAGTAGAATATCATAAAATATTTACGTATGGAAAGAAAGCACATACTTCAAAAACTGGAAAATTCACTGACTAAAATGTCAAAAATCCAAATATTTTGATGGGTGCACACTAGCTTGATAAATTGAAGTATTTTTCAAAGTCTACTGGTCAGAGGGTCATTGAGCCAGAAATGCCTCACAATATGGTTGGAATGTTAAATCCACTGACATTCACGTATCTATTTGATTGGTCTCTTTGAACTACATCCCGTCAAAATGTTCTGGTGTGTTACTCAGCTTTGAATCACTTGAAAACATGGGGCTGGATTTTCTGGCCTTCCCCCCCCACCCCCCCCCCCCCCCCCCCCCCCCCCCCCCCCCCCCCCCCCCCCCCCCCCCCCCCCCACCACCACCAGCGGGATCGCCTGGTCCAGCCATTGGTGAGCCCCTGCTGCGGGTTCCCCTGGCAGCAGAGGGTGGCGAAAGACAGGAAACTCCGTTGACAGTGGCAGGACCAAAAGATCCCATTGCCGGTCAATGTGGAACACTCCAATGCAACAGAACGTGCATGAGAAAAGTGCTGCAGAGGCTGGAAATCTGAAGTAACAGCAGTAAAAGCTGGAAACACTTTGCAGGGCAGGCAGCATCTGTGTAGGCAAAAGTGGAATTAATGTTTCAGATAAATTACCTTGCTTCATGGGAGGTTTATTCATTTTATTGAATAATTTGAAATGAGCGTTCTATCAAATACTCAGAACAGAATCCCTGGCTATTGAACCTCAGTACTGTAAGAGAGATGGAGGAAAGTTCTGTTGCCCCCATCCTAACTCGCATCATGTTCCATTCAGCTATTATGCACGTGCTCACTGATCTACATTGGCTCCTAGAAACATAAAAACATAGAAAATAGGTGCAGGAGTAGGCCATTTGGCCCTACGAGCCTATACCACCATTCAATATGATCATGAATGAAAATGAAAATTGCTTATTGTCACAAGTAGGCTTCAAATAAAGTTACTGTAAAAAGCCCCTAGTCGCCACATTCCAGCACCTGTTCGGGGAGGCTGTTACAGGAATTGAACCGTGCTGCTGGCCTGCCTTGGTTTGCTTTCAAAGCCAGCAATTTAGCCCAGTGCTAAACAGCCCCTGAAAGATTTGAACCTGGTGCCCAGAGCAGGTCTCTGGTTTACTAGTCCAGTGGCAATGCCATTATGCCACTGCCTCCTGATCATGGCTGATCATGCAAATTCAGTATCCTACTCCCACTTTCTCTCCATACCGTTTGATCCTCTTAGCTGCAAGGGACACATCTAGCTCCCTCTTGAATATATCCAACAAACTGGCCCCAACAGCTTTCTGTGGTAGAGAATTCCACAATGAATGAAATGAAATGAAAATCGCTTATTGTTACAAGTAGGCTTCAAATGAAGTTACTGTGAAAAGCCCTTAGTCACCACATTCCGGCGCCTGTTCGGGGGGGGGGGGGGGGGGGGGGCTGGTACGGGAATTGAACCGTGCTGCTGGCCTGCCTTGGTCTGCTTTAAAAGCCAGCTATTTAGCCCAGTGTGCTAAACCAGCCCCTAGTCCACAATTTTCTGAGAGAAGTTCTTCCTCATCTCAGTCCTGAATGGCTTACCCCTTATTCTTCGGCTGTGACCCTTAGTTCTGGACATCCCCAACATCAGGAACATTCTGCCTGCATCTAGCTTGTCCAGTCCCATCAGGATTTTATATGTTGGTCCAGCAACACTGAGAATTTAAAATTTGCTTTCTTCTGTTCAAATCCATCCCTGCGTGCCGCCCTCTAGACCACTTGTCATCCCTTTCAGCTCTCCAACTTGCAAGATCTCTGCACGCTTCCAATTCTGGTCCCCTCATGCATCCTTGATGTTCTTTGCCCTATCATTGGAACTGTGCCTTCTGAAGCCTAGGCCCTAAGCTCTAGTTCTCTGGCCCTGCACCTCCCCAACTCTCTTTGCTTCCTTAGAGACTCTTTAAAATCTACCTTTTAGAGCAACCTTTTGGTCATAGAGTCATAGTTTTACAGCACAGAAAGAGGATCTTCGGCCCATCGTTCCCATATTGGCCATCAAGCACCTATCCTAATCCCATTTTTCAGCACTTGGTCTGTAGCCTTGTATGCTGTGGCATTTAAAGTGCTCATCTAAATGCTTCTTAAATGTTATGAGGGTTCCCGCCTCTACACTCCTTTCAGGCAGTGAGTTCCAGATTCCTACCGCCTTTGGGTGAAAAGGTTTTTCCTCAAATCCCCTTTAAACCTACGAACCCTTACCTTAAATCTATGCCCTCTGGTTATCGACCCTGACTGAAGAGAAAACGTTTCTTCCGATCTACCTTATCTGTTGTGTTGGGCGCTCTGAATCCGTGGAACACATACAGGCCACCAACACTTAAAATAGTGCAACATTATTTTATTAAGTCAGAAATTGTTTAACATACTTTCACTGTGGGTTAACACAATATTAGATTGAACTAAAGACCTATGCCTTGTCCTAACCAGTCTATGCACTCAGCACATGGTGAAGATCTGTGCTGCAGGCTGTGAGCTCTGTCCTACTAGGAAGCTGCAGCTCGAATGAGCGGGAACTCTGATGCCACCTGTCTTTATAGTGCATGTGCTCTAACTGGTGATTGGCTGCGGTGTTGTTTGTGTTGATTGGTCCCACTACGTGTCCATCAATGTGTGTGTCTGCAACATGATATACTGGTGTATATTATGACACTATCTATGTCCTTCATCATTTTGTACACCTCAATCAGGTCCCCCCCCTCAGACTTCTCTGCTCTAAGGAGAACAACCCCAGCCTAACCAGCCCCTCTTCATAATTGAAATGCTCCAGCCCAGGCAGCATCCTGGTGAACCTCCTTTGCACCCTCTGTTGTGCAATCACATCCTTCCTATAGTGTGGAGACCAGAACTGCACACAATACTCTAGCTGTGGCCTAACAAGTTGTTATAACTGATGTGTTGGGTGCTCTGGATCCGTGGAACACATACAGGCCACCAACACTTAAAATATATTTTTTAAAATAATTTTTATTAAATGTTTTCATAAAATATCGATAACAAAATGAGAAAGAAACCCAACAGGGTTAAGTACAAAACACAGTCTAGAAAAACAACCCTCCATACCCCCCTCCCCCCCTGTACATAAATAATAAATTAACATTAGCACCCTGACTTAATACAACAAGTATATACAACCCCTCAGACCCTCCAGTGTAAATAACAAAAACAAAAAAATAAAGTGACCCCCCCCCCCCCCCACCCGCCCCGAGTTGCTGCTGCCATTGACCAATGTCTACCGCTCTGACAGAAAGTCTAAGAACGGTTGCCACTGCCTAAAGAACCCTTGTACCGACCCTCTCAAGGCGAATTTCACCCTCTCCAACTTAATAAACCCCGCCATATTGTTGATCCAGGATTCCACGCTTGGGGGCCTCGCATCCTTCCACTGAAGAAGAATCCTTCGCCGGGCTACCAGGGACGCAAAGGCCAGAATTCCGGCCTCTTTCGCCTCCTGCACTCCCGGCTCCTCTGCCATCCCAAATATTGCGAGCCCCCAGCCCGGCTTGACCCTGGATCCTACCACCCTCGACACCGTCCTCGCTACGCCCTTCCAAAATTCCTCCAGCGCTGGGCATGCCCAGAACATATGAGTGTGGTTTGCTGGGCTCCCTGAGCATCTAACACACCTGTGCTCTCCCCCAAAAAACCGACTCATCCTTGTCCCGGTCATGTGTGCTCTGTGCAGCACCTTAAACTATATGAGGCTGAGCCTCGCGCACGATGAGGAAGAGTTCACCCTCCCCAGGGCAGCTGCCCACGTCCCTTCCTCAGTTTCCTCTCCCAACTTCTCCTCCCATTTACCTTTCACCTCCACCACCGAGGCCTCCTCCTCCTCCTGCATCACCTGGTAAGTTTCCGAGATCTTCCCCACTCCCACCCACCACCCCAAGAGCACCCTGTCCTGTACTGTGTGTGGCCGTAGCCGCGGGAATTCCGCCACCTGCCGTCTGGCAAACGCCTTTACCTGTAAGTACCTGAAGATGTTCCCCGGGGGGGAACCCGTACTTCTCCTCCAGCTCACCCAGGCTTGCGAAATTCCCGTCCACAAACAGGTCCCCCAACTTTCGTATCCCTGCGCTGTGCCACCCCGCAAACCCTCCACCTGTTCTTCCTGGGGCGAACCGGTGGTTCCCCCGTAATGGGGTCCCCGACGAGGCCCCCACTTCCCCCCTGTGCCGCCTCCACTGCCCCCAGATTTTGAGGGCAGCCACCACCACCGGGCTCGTGGTATACCTCCTTGGAGGGAGCGGCAGCGGCGCCGTTGCCAGCGCCCCACACAAGATGCCGTCTCCAGCCTCTTCCATGCGGCCCCCTCATCCTCCATCACCCACTTGCGCACCATCGTCGCATTGGCGGCCCAGTAGTATCCACAGAGGTTGGGCAGTGCCAGTCCCCCCCTATCTCTACTCCGCTCCAGGAATACCCTTCTCACCCTCGGAGTCCCTCGCGCCCACACAAACCCCATTATACTCCTGTTAGCCCGCCTGAAAAAAGCCTTCGGGATAAACACGGGGAGGCACTGGAACAGGAACAAGAACCTTGGGAGCACCGTCATTTTTATTGACTGCACCCTACCCGCCAAGGACAGCGGCAACGCGTCCCACCTCTTGAACTCCTCCTCCATTTGCTCCACCAGCCTTGTAACATTAAGCCTATGCAGGGCCCCCCAGCTCCTGACCACCTGGACTCCCAGATACCTGAAGCTCCTCTCCGCCTTTTTTAGTGGGAGCTCGCCAATCCCCCTCTCCTGGTCCCCTGGGTGAACTACGAACAGCTCGCTCTTCCCCGTGTTGAGCTTGTACCCCGAAAAGTCCCCAAATTCCCTAAGAATCCTCATTACCTCTGGCATTCCTCCCACCGGGTCCGTCACATACAGCAGCAGGTCGTCCACATAAAGTGACACCCTATGCTCCTCCCCACCACGCACCAACCCCCTCCAGTTCCTCGACTCCCTCAGTGCCATAGCCAGGGGTTCAATCGCCAGTGCAAAGAGCAGGGGGGACAGGGGATAACCCTGTCATGTCCCTCGGTGCAACCGAAAGTACTTGGACCTCCTCCTGTTTGTGGCCACACTCGCCATCGGGACCTCATACAACAGCCTAACCCAACTGACAAATCCCTCCCCAAACCCGAACCTCTTCAGCACCTGCCACAGGTAACCCCACTCGACCCTATCGAAGGCTTTCTCAGCGTCCATCGCCACTACTATCTCCGCCTCCCCCTCCCTCGCCGGCAACATAATAACGTTCAGGAGCCTCCACACATTCGCGTTCAACTGTCTCCCCTTCACAAACCCCGTCTGGTCTTCATGGATGATCTGCGGCACACAATCCACAATCCTCGTGGCCAAGACCTTCGCCAGCACCTTGGCATCTACATTTAGCAAGGAAATCGGCCTGTAAGACCCACATTGCAGGGGATCCTTGACCCGCTTCAGGATCAAGGAGATCAGTGCCCGGGACATCATTGGGGGCAAAGCCCCCCCCTCCCCTGCCTCATTGAAGGTCCTAACAGTGGGCCCAACAGGTCCATATATTTTTTCATAGAATTCGACCGGGAAACCGTCCAGCCCCGGTGCCTTCCCCGCCTGCACGCTTCCTATCCCTTTGATCAGCTCCTCCAGCCCAATCGGGGCCCCCAGTCCCGCCACCAGTCCCTCTTCCACCTTTGGAAACCTCAATTGGTCCAGAAAGCGGCCCATCCCTCCCTCCTCCCTTGGGGGCTCAGATCGGTACAATTCCTCGTAGATGTCCCTGAAGACCCCATTGATGCCAGCTCCACTCCGCACCACACTTCCTCCCCTGTCCTTAACTCCCCCGATCTCCCTAGCTGCGTCCCGCTTCCGAAGCTGATGCGCCAGCATCCGGCTTGCCTTTTCCCCGTACTCGTAAATCGCCCCCTGGGTCTTCCTCCACTGCACCTCCGCCTTCCTGGTGGTCACCAGATCAAATTCGGCCTGGAGGCTATGCCTCTTCCTCAACAATCCTTCCTTGGACTCCTCCGCATACCTCCTGTCTACCCTCTCCATCTCCCCCACCAGCCTCTCCCTTCCCCCCCCCCCGCTCCCTCCGCTCCTTGTGGGCCCTAATGGAGATCAGCTCTCCCCTCACCACCGCCTTCAGTGCCTCCCATACCATCCCCACTCGGACCTCCCTGTTGCCGTTGGTCTCCAGGTGCCTCTCTATACTTCCTCGGACCCGCTCGCTCACCTCCTCGTCCGCCAACAGCCCCACCTCCAAGCGCCACATCGGGCGCTGGTCCCTCTCCTCCCCCATCTCCAAGTCCACCCAATGCGGGGCATGGTCCGAAATGGCTATGGCCGAATACTCAGTATCCTCTACTCTCGCTATCAATGCCCTACTCAAGATGAAAAAGTCGATTCGGGAATAAGCCTTATGGACATGTGAGAAGAATGAAAATTCCCTAGCCCCCGGCCTTGCAAATCTCCAAGGCTCCACCCCTCCCATCTGGTCCATAAACCCCCTCAGCACCTTAGCCGCCGCCGGCTTCCTACCCGTCCTAGACCTGGAGCGATCCAGTGCCGGGTCAGCTCCGTATTAGAGTCTCCCCCCATTATCAGGCCCCCCACTTCCAAGTCTGGGATCTGACCCAACATAAGCCGCATAAAACCCGCATCGTCCCAGTTCGGGGCATACACCCTCTCTCCCTGCAACTTACCACTTACCATTATGTACCTGCCGCCATTATCTGCCACAATGCTCGACGCCTCAAACGACACCTTCTTTCCCACCAAGATCGCCACCCCTCGATTTTAACCCAACCCCGTCCACGATAGTCCAATGTTACCGGTTTAATACCGCTGACAGGACCCCAGGAGAATCCCTTGCCGACTTTCTATCCAGGCTACGCAGGATTGCGGAGTACTGTGACTATGGTGAGACCTCATCAGAAATGTTACGTGACCGTTTGGTTTGCGGTATTAACAATGCGGCCACCCAGAGAAAGTTGTTAGCTGAGCCAACATTGACTTTTCAACTGGCCATTCAAATAGTATTGTCCCGAGAGAGCGCAGAACGAGGAGTGCAGGAGCTACAGGGAATGGAAGTGCATGCCTTAGGGCGCAACCCCTTCCATCCAAAAACGTCCCCCCACACTCCTGCGGTACCTTGGGCGAGGCGACGTCCGGATCGACGCCAGTGGCCGTCGGACATTCCTCCCAGAAGGGAGCCTTCTCCAGAACCAATTGATGAGGAGCCATGTCTGTGTCAGACTTGTAGGCACCGACCCCGTCACGGACGCCGGTCCTGGGGGCGCCAGAGGCGCCGTCGCTCCGACCAAAACTGGGACCAGCCAAGGGGCCGTACCTTCCATGTGGATGAACCTGCGGCGACTACTCCTGAGGACGTGGAGACGGAGGACGACTGCCTGCAGCTGCATTGTGTGGCAGCTCAACATGTGGCCCCCATTAAGGTGACAGTACGGGTCAATGGTCACCCGCTTGAGATGGAGTTGGACACTGGTGCAGCGGTCTCCGTGATCGCCCAGAGGACATTCGACCGCATCAAGCAGGGTATACAGACCCTTACATTTAAAAAAAAAAAATATTTTTATTAAGGTTTTTTTTAACAACACAATTTTTTCCCCTTACAAACAATAACCCCCCCCCGTAACAAAATAACGCAAATTCTCCCTGAGCAAGATATATACAAGGCAAGATGGTATATTTACATAGCTTTATACACTGGCTCTTGGCCGCGCGTACCGTTTCCCCCCACCCTCCATGCTATCTCCCGCTCGTCCATCGCCTCAAACAGTCTCTCGTTCCCCCCCCCCACCCCCCTCCAGGGTTGCTGCTGCTGCTGATCGACCTTCTTCTAACGCTCCGCGAGATATTCTAGGAACAGTTGCCACCACCTGTAAAACCCCTGTGCAGACCCTCTCAAAGCAAACTTAATTCTCTCCAATTTTATGAACCCCGCCATGTCGTTAATCCAGGCCTCCAGGCTAGAGGGCTTCGCCTCCTTCCACAATAGCAAGACCCTGCGCCGGGCTACTAGGGACGCAAAGGCCAGAATTCCGGCCTCCTTCGCCTCCTGCACTCCCGGCTCATCCACTACTCCAAATATTGCTAGCCCCCAGCTTGACTTGACCCGGACTTTCACCACCTGAGATATTGCTCCTGCCACTCCTCTCCAGAACCCCTCCAATGCCGGGCATGACCAAACCATATGGACATGGTTCGCCGGGCTCCCTGAACATCTTTCACATCTATCCTCTACCCCAAGGAACCAACTCAGACTCGCCCTCGTCAAATGCGCTCTGTGAACCACCTTAAATTGTAACAGACTGAGCCTGGCACACGAGGAGGAGGTATTAACCCTACCCAGGGTGTCGGCCCATAGTCCTTCCTCAATCTCCTCCCCCAGCTCCTCCTCCCATTTACCTTTCAGTTCTTCTACTAGCGCTTCCCCCTCTTCTTTCATCTCTTGGTATATTTCTGACACCTTGCCCTCCCCAACCCATACCCCCGAGATCACCCTATCTTGAACTTCTTGTGCCGGGAGCAACGGAAATTCCCTCACCTGCATATATCTAAATGCATTTCCCGGGGGTAACTCAAATTTCTCCTCCAGTGCCCCTAGGCTTGCAAATGTCCCGTCAATGAACAGGTCCCCCATTCTTCTTATCCCCGCCCGATGCCAACCTTGGAATCCCCCGTCCATCTTCCCCGGGACAAACCGGTGGTTACCCCTGATCGGGGACCGCACCGATGCTCCCATTGCACCCCTGTGTCTTCTCCACTGGCCCCAGATCTTTAGTGTTGCCGCCACCACCGGGCTTGTGGTGTATTTTGTCGGCGAGAGCGGCAGCGATGCCGTTACCAACGCCCCCCAGGCTCGTTCCTTTACAGGACGCCATCTCCATCCTCTTCCATGCCGCCCCCTCTCCCTCCATGACCCACTTATGGATCATCGCCACATTTGCTGCCCAGTAGTAACTCTCTAGGTTCGGTCCCTGTTGCGTTCCAAGAACCCTCTCCTAACCCTCGGGGCCTTATTTGCCCACACATACCCCATAATATTTCTACCTACTCTCTTGAAAAAGCCCTTGGTGATCACGATGGGGAGGCACTGAAACACGAACAAAAACCTCGGAAGGACCACCATTTTGACCGACTGCACCCTACCCGCCAACGAGAGCGGGACCATGTCCCATCTTTTAAAATCCTCCTCCATTTGCTCCACCACCCTCGTCAAATTCAGTTTATGTAGGGCCCCCCAACTTCTGGCTCTCTGTATCCCCAGATACCGAAAACTCCTCTCCGCCCTCCTCAGCGGTAGGTCCCCTATCCCTCTTTCTTGGTCCCCTGCCTGTAATACAAAAAGCTCACTCTTCTCTACATTAAGCTTGTAGCCCGAAAACTCTCCAAACTCCTTCAGAGTCTGCATGACCTCCACCATCCCCTCCATTGGGTCCGCCACGTCTAGCAGCAGGTCATCCGCATATAGCGATACCCAATGCTCCTCACCCCCGCGGACTATCCCCCTCCATTTCTGAGACTCCCTAAGTGATATGGCCAAGGGTTCGATCGCCAATGCAAACAACAGGGGGGACAGGGGGCACCCCTGTCTCGTCCCTTGGTACAGCCAAAAGTACTCTGACCTCCGCCGGTTTGTCACTACGCTCGCCACCGGGGCGCTGTAAAGGAGCTTAACCCATCTAATGAACCCTCCCCCGAACCCAAACCTGCGCAACACCTCCCAGAGGTACTACCACTCTACTCGGTCAAAGGCTTTTTCCGCGTCCATAGCTGCCACTATCTCCGCCTCTCCCTCCTCTGATGTCATCGTTATCACGTTTAAGAGCCGCCGCACATTGGTATTTAACTGCCTGCCCTTTACGAATCCCGTTTGGTCCTCGAGAATCACCCCATGGACACAGTCCTCAATCCTAGTGGCCAGTACCTTCGCCAATAGCTTAGCATCCACATTGAGGAGCAAAATCGGCCTGTACAATCCACACTGCAGTGGATCCTTGTCTCGCTTTTGGATCAGGGAGATTGTCGCCTCCGACATTGTCTGGGGCAGGGTTCCCTCCTCTCTTGCCTCGTTGAAGGTCCTCACTAGTAGCGGGGCCAGCAGGTCCACATATTTTCTGTAGAATTCCACCGGGAACCCGTCCGGCCCCGGGGCCTTCCCCACCTGCATGCTCCCCAAACCCTTACTCAACTCCTCCAGCCCAATTGGTGCCCCCAAACCAACCGCCTCCTGCTCCTCCACCCTCGGGAACCCCAGCTGGTCCAGGAATCGCCTCATCCCCCCTTCTCCCCCTGGGGGCTGGGATCTGTACAGCTCTTCATAGAAGTCCTTAAATACCTTATTTATTTTCATTGCACTTCGAACCGTGGCTCCCCTTCCATCTTTGATTCCCCCTATTTCCCTCGCTACCGCCCTCTTACGGAGCTGGTGCGCCAGCATCCGTCTAGCCTTTTCCCCATACTCGTAAGTCGCCCCTTGCGCCTTCCTCCACTGTGCCTCTGCCTTGCCCGTGGTCAGCAGGTCAAACTCCGTCTGGAGCCGTCGCCTTTCCCCAAGTAATCTTTCCTCCGGGGCCTCTGCGTATTTCCTGTCCACCCGCAAGATCTCCCCCACAAGCCTCTCCCTTTCCATTCCCTCTATCTTCTCCCTATGAGCCCTGATGGAGATCAGCTCTCCCCTGATCACCATCTTCAACGCCTCCCATACCACCCCCACTCGCACCTCCCCGTTGTCGTTGGCCTCCAAGTAGCTTTCAATACACCCCCTCACCTTCCCACACACCACCTCATCGGCCAGCAGTCCCACATCCAGCCGCCACAGCGCGCGTTGGTCCCTCTCCTCTCCCAGCTCCAGTTCCACCCAATGCGGGGCATGGTCCGAAACGGCTATGGCCGAATACTCTGACCCCCCCCACTCTTGGGATGAGCGCCCTGCCCAGAACAAAGAAATCTATCCGGGAGTAAGCTTTATGCACGTGGGAGAAAAAAGAAAATTCCCTGGCCTGCGGCCTTGCAAACCTCCATGGGTCCACTCCCCCCATCTGATCCATAAACCCCCTAAGTACCTCGGCCGCCGCCGGCCTCCTTCTCGTCCTTGATCTGGAGCGGTCCAGTGCTGGGTCCAGCACCATATTGAAGTCCCCTCCCATTATTAGTCCTCCTACCTCCAGGTCCGGAATGCGTCCCAACATGCGCTTCATGAATCCAGCATCATCCCAGTTCGGGACGTATACATTTACCAACACCACCCACGTCCCTTGCAACCTACCACTCACCATCACATATCTCCCTCCATTATCCGCTACGATAGTCTTGGCCTCAAATGACACATGCTTTCCCACCAGAATTGCCACCCCTCTATTTTTTGCATCCAATCCCGAGTGAAATACCTGTCCTACCCATCCCTTTCTTAACCTGACCTGGTCCGCCACCTTCAGGTGTGTCTCTTGGAGCATTGCCACATCTGTCTTCAGTCCCTTCAAGTGCGCGAACACCCGAGCCCGCTTCACCGGCCCATTCAGGCCCCTCACGTTCCACGTTATCAGCCGGATTGGAGGGACATCCCTTTAACCCCCCCGTGTGGGAATCACCCAATCAATGTACGTTCCTTTGTTCCCCTTCCCGCCCTTTTTTTTTTGCCGCACGCGGGAAAGACAACCCCGCGCTTCCCAAAGCCTGCCCCGCCCCCCATGGCGCTGCTCCTGTCATGGCCTTGTCCCTCTCCCCCAGCCCACATATCCTTTCCTGCGCGTGGTTGACCCCCCTATGTACAACAACCATCATACTTCACCCCTCAAACACTCCCCTCCCACACAAACCCTCAATTAGAGTCCAATTTTTCAGCTAATATAAAGTTCCACGCCTCTTCGGGCGTTTCGAAGTAGTGGTGTTGGCCATTATGTGTAACCCACAGTCGCGCTGGCTGCAGCATTCCAAATTTCACCCCTTTCCAGTGCAGCACCGCTTTTGCCCGGTTGAAACCCGCTCTCCGCTTAGCGACCTCCACGCTCCAGTCCGGGTATATTCTGATCTCCGCGTTGTCCCACTTGCTGCTCCGTTCCTTCTTGGCCCATTTCAGGACCCTCTCTCTGTCCGTAAGCCGGTGAAATCTCACCACCATCGCCCTTGGCGGCTTTTTTGCCTTGGGCTTCCTCGCTAGTACTCGGTGCGCCCTATCCAGCTCCAGCAATCTCGGGGGGGCCTCCACACCCATCAGCGTCCCGATCATTGTGCCCACATATGCCGCGGCATCGGCCCCCTCCATTCCTTCTGGGAGACCCAGGATCCTCAAGTTGTTTCTCCTTGATCTGTTCTCCAGGTCTTCGAGTCTTCCCGCCCACGTCTTGTGCAGCGCCTCGTGCCGCTCGACTCTCTCCGCCAGGCCCACGAGCTCGTCACCGTTCTCACTCACTTTTTCTTGAATCTTCACCTATTGGGCTTTCTGGGTTGCTCCAAGTTTTTCCACCATATTTGAATCATCGGCAGCCACAGGTGAGGTGCCTGAAGATTGGAGAGTGGCGAATATTGTGCCCTTGTTTAAGAAGAGCAGCAGGGAAAAGCCTGGGAACTACAGACCGGTGAGCCTAACGTCTGTAGTAGGTAAGTTGCTAGAAGGTATTCTGAGAGACAGGATCTACAAGCATTTGGAGAGGCAAGGACTGATTCGGGGCAGTCAGCATGGCTTTGTGCGTGGAAAATCATGTCTCACAAATTTGATTGAGTTCTTTGAGGGGGTGACCAAGAAGGTAGATGAGGGCAGTGCAGTAGACGTTGTCTACATGGACTTTAGCAAAGCCTTTGACAAGGTACCGCATGGTAGGTTGTTGCAGAAGGTTAAAGCTCACGGGATCCAGGGTGAGGTTGCCAATTGGATTCAAAATTGGCTGGACGACAGAAGACAGAGGGTGGTTGTAGAGGGTTGTTTTTCAAACTGGAGGCCTGTGACCAGTGGTGTGCCTCAGGGATCGGTGCTGGGTCCACTGTTATTTGTGATTTATATTAATGATTTGGATGAGAATTTAGGAGGCATGGTTAGTAAGTTTGCAGATGACACCAAGATTGGTGGCACAGTGGATAGTGAAGAAGGTTATCTAGGATTGCAACAGGACCTTGATCAATTAGGCCAGTGGGCCGACGAATGGCAGATGGAGTTTAATTTAGATAAATGTGAGGTGATGCATTTTGGCAGATCGAATCAGGCCAGGACCTACTCAGTTAATGGTATGGCGTTGGGGAGAGTTATAGAACAAAGAGATCTAGGAGTAAAGGTTCATAGCTCCTTGAAGGTGGAGTCGCAGGTGGACAGGGTGGTGAAGAAGGCATTCGGCCTGCTTGGTTTCATTGGTCAGAACATTGAATACAGGAGTTGGGACGTCTTGTTGAAGTTGTACAAGACATTGGTACGGCCACACTTGGAATACTGTGTGCAGTTCTGGTCACCCTATTATAGAAAGGATATCATTAAACTAGAAAGAGTGCAGAAAAGATTTACTAGGATGTTACCGGGACTTGATGGTTCGAGTTATAAGGAGAGGCTGGATAGACTGGAGCTTTTTTCCCTAGAGCGAAGGAGGCTTAGGGGTGACTTATAGAGGTCTATAAAATAATGAGGGGCATAGATAAGGTAGATAGTCAACATCTTTTCCCAAAGGTAGGGGAGTCTAAAACTAGAGGGCATAGGTTTAAGGTGAGAGGGGAGAGATTCAGAAGGGCCCAGAGGGGCAATTTCTTCACTCAGAGGGTAGTGAGTGTCTGGAATGGGCTGCCAGAGGTAGTAGTAGAGGCGGGTACAATTGTGTCTTTTAAAAAGCATTTAGATAGTTACATGGGTAAGATGGGTATAGAGGGTTATGGGCCAAGTGCAGGCAACTGGGACTAGCTTAATGGTAAAAACTGGGCGGCATGGACTGGTTGGGCCGAAGGGCCTGTTTCCATGCTGTAAACTTCTATGATTCTATGATTCATTGCCAGTATAGGCGCCACCATCTCCTTACGCAGCTCCTCGAAGCAGCAATTGAACTCTTTCATCTCCTCTCTGTCCGTGGGCGCCGCCATTTTGTTTTTTTCTTCTTTCTTCTCCCGTTGCTCCAGGGCCGCTTTCCTCGCTGTTTCACTGCGGGTCCGGTCCATGCAGGGCTGTAGGGGGCTTCCTCCGTTCTTCCCCACGGGTTTTTTTTTTTTTACAGGTCCATTGGGGCTCCGTTAGCGGGCCCAAAAGTCCGTTTCTGCGGGAGCTGCCGACTCGCGCGGCTTAGCTCCGCATCGCCGCGACCCGGAAGCTCATACAGACCCTTACATTAACCGACACACAGGCCAGGTTGGCCACCTACAAGGGGGAACCATTGGACATTGCAGGAACTACGATGACCCCTGTTGTTTATGGACGCCAGGAGGGGCGTTTCCCACTTATCGTTGTGCGCGGCCATGGGCCCAGCCTGTTGGGTCGGGACTGGTTGCGCCATTTGCGGTTACAATGGCAATACATCCTCCAAACAGCTTCAGGAGGGTTGACTGAGATGCTAGGACGATACCCAGATGTATTCCAGCCCGGTTTGGGGAAAATAAAAGGGGCCGTAGCTCGTATCCAAGTCGAACCAGGAGCCACGCCGCGCTATTTTCGGGCGCGCCCGTTGCCTTACGCCTTGCTCGAGAAGGTAGAAGGGGAGCTCACTCGTTTGGAAACTTTGGGTATTATCAGGCCTGTCCCTTTCGCTGACTGGGCAGCACCAATTGTACCTGTAATGAAGCCAGATGCCACAGTTCGCTTGTGCGGCGACTATAAACTTACAGTGAATATGGCTTCCCGACTCGACTGATATCGAATGCCTCGCATAGAGGATCTCTACACAAAGCTTGCAGGTGGACTCTCGTTCACAAAATTAGATATGAGTCACGCCTACCTACAGTTGGAGCTGGACCCTGCCTCCCGACCATATGTAACGATTAATACACATCGGGGCCTGTATGAATATACACGTTTGCCCTTTGGAGTATCCTCTGCCTGCGCTATTTTTCAATGCGTTATGGAGGACATTTTGAGAGGTTTACCGTGTGTCGCTGTCTACTTAGATGACGTTTTGGTCACAGGGACGTCGGAGCAGGAACATTTGGAAAATCTGGAGGCTGTCCTTAGACGCTTTTCGGAGGCTGGAATCCGTTTATGTCGCACAAAGTGTGTCTTTCAGGCGCACCTGGGTTATCGGGTGGACCGCGCAGGTTTGCACCCCGTTGCAGAGAAGGTGCGCGCGATTCAACAGGCCCCCGCCCCGACTGACACTTCACATCTTCGTTCTTTTCTCGGCCTCGTAAACTATTGCGGGAAGTTCCTCCCCAATCTGACAACTACGCTGGCCCCATTGCATCTTCTGCTAAAGAAAAATCACACCTGAGTTTGGGGTCAGCCGCAAGAAACCGCATTCCGGCGGGTAAAACGACAATTGTCGTCGTCTGGGTTACTAACCCACTATGATCCTGGAAAGCTTTTTCTCGTCACATGTGATGCATCCCCGTATGGTATTGGGGCCGTCCTGTCCCATAAGATGGAGAATGGGGCCGAGTGGCCGATAGCTCTCGCCTCCTGCACATTGACTGCAGCGGGAAAAAAGTATGCGCAGATCGAGAAGGAGGGCCTGGCAGTGGTCTTTGCGGTGAAACGTTTCCACCAGTACGTGTACGGCCGCCATTTCACGATCGTGACTAATCATAAGCCTCTGCTGGGACTTTTCAGAGAGGAAAAGCCAATACCGCCCATTGCTTCCGCACGGATCCAGCGCTGGGCTTTGTTGCTCGCTGCATACGAGTCTTCTCTGGAACACAAACCAGGTACGCAGATAGCAAATGCCGACGCACTGAGCCGATTGCCTTTATCGACCGGCCCCATGTCGACCCCCACGACCGGTGAGGTAGTTGCAACCCTAAATTTTATGGACACCTTGCCTGTCACTGCATCACAGATCCCTGAGTGGACCCAGTCGGAGCCAGTCCTGTCAAAGGTTCGACACATAGTCCTGTATGGTGGGCAGCATAGACAGCTCCCAGGCGAGTTGCGGGCATTTTCCTCCAAGCTGTCAGAATTCAGCGTGGAAGACGGCATCCTCTTGTGGGGGACGCGTGTGATTGTCCCGGAAAAAGGACAGGAGTTGATACTAAGAGACTTGCACAATGGGCATCCAGCTGTGACCAAAATGAAAATGTTGGCCCGGAGTTATGTTTGGTGGCCAGGCCTCGACGCCGACATTGAGAAGGTGGCCCAAAACTGCTCCATTTGTCAGGAGCATCAGAAGCTTCCTCCGGCCACGCCCCTACATCACTGGGAATGGCCAGGGCGGCCTTGGGCGCGCTTGCATGCGGATTACGCCGGCCCTTTTCAAGGATCCATGTTCCTTTTATTAATCGACGCCCAGTCTAAATGGCTAGAGGTGCATAAGATGCAGGGGACAACGTCCTGCACAACAATTGAGAAGATGCGTTTGTCTTTTAGTACGCATGGCCTCCCCGAGGTACTGGTCACGGATAACGGCACTCCATTCACCAGTGAGGAGTTTGCGAGGTTCATGAAGATGAATGGCATATGCAATATCCGCACTGCCCCTTACCACCCGGCTTCAAATTGGTTGGCGGAACGCGCAGTGCAGACATTCAAACGAGGCCTAAAGAAGCAGTCTTCCGGGTCAATGGACATGAGACTGGCTCGCTTTTTGTTTTCGGAGAGGACCACCCACCATGCGGTGACTGGGGTAGCTCCCGCAGAACTCCTAATGGGCTGGAGACTTCACACCCGCCTTAGTATGGTTTTCCCGGACATTGGCGCAAAAGTACGCCGCACACAAGAACGGCAGGGACAGGGTTTTTCTCGGCATCGGCCGATTCGGCAGTTTGTGCCCGGTGACCCGGTGTTCGTTCACAATTTTGCTGGTGGTGCCCAGTGGGTCCCTGGCATAATCGTTCGCCAAACGGGCCCTCTATCTTACCAGGTGCAAGCCCAGGGTCGTCTCCAGCGCAAACATGTAGACTACGTTCGGTCCAGAAGACTATCCCGCCCAAAGATTCCCCGTCCCCGGATCTCATTTCTACAGCCGCAGAGACCAGAGACAAGGGAAAGTAGTCCTCACAATCTTCCTCTGGTGCCTCACTCGAAGCCTGCGCAGGTCGTTACAGAACCGTGTGGAGATAGAGACGCCGAGATGACAGAGGCAGCAGACTCTGACTCCGAGATGGAGACACAGGACGCAGCAGAGGGGGAATCCTCGAGCCCACAGGCCGTGGATGCACAACCGTTAAGCCGTTCATCACGAGAGTGCCGGTCTCCGTCTCGTTACACGCCGCCCGATCCAGCGCCGCGTGCAAATGGTGTCCGGCATGCGGCAAAACGAGTCCGACGCCCTCCTTCGCCAGGGTCTTCGGTGGATTCCTTGGACTTTGGGGGGGAGGGATGTTATAACCTGCCTGCTTACCATTGGCTGGGGACTAATGACAATCCCACAATCCTGTGGGAGTATGAGCTTCCCCAATGAGGTGGGCGGAGAAATCATTAGCAGACTCCTAGTATAAATAAAGCTGGCCAGTTTGGAACCAGCAGGAAGGACTAAGCAGCAAGCGAGGTTGCAGCTGCTGTTGTATATATATATATGTTATTGTAATAAATGTTATTTCTTTGTATCCTTGAAACTCGTGCTGGATTCTTCGTGGCCCTCACAAAAACTACCTTAAATTGTATCAGGCTAAACCTGGCACACGATGAGGAGGTATTAAACCTGCTTAGGGCATCCGCCTACAGACCCACCTCTATCTCTCCTCCTAGCTCGTCCTCCCACTTGCCCTTAAGCTCCTCCACCGGAGTTTCCTCCGCCTCCGAAAGCTCCTGGTTAATATCTGAAACCTTCCCCTCTCCCACCCAGGTACTGGAAACTACTCTATCCTGTATCCCCCGTGGCGGCAGCAGCGGAAAGGCCAGAACCTGTTTTCTCAGGAAGTCTCGCACCTGCAAATACCTAAAACCATTCCCTGCTGGCAATTAAAATTTATCCTCCAAAGTTTCCAAGCTGGGAAAGCTCCCATCTATAAATAGATCACCCATCCTTCTAATTCATACCCTCTGCCAACTCCGGAACCCACCATGTAGCCTACCCGGTACAAACATGTGGTTGTTATAAATCGGGGTCCAAATCGACACTCCCTCCACTCTCTTATATCTCCTCCACTGCCCCCAGATCCTCAGAGCTGCCACTACCACCGGACTTGTGGCGTATCGGTCCGGCGAGAACGGCAGAGGTGCCGATATCAGTGCTCCCAAACTTGTGTATTTACATGACGCCATCTCCATCCGCTCCCATGCCTCCCCCTCTCCCACGACCCACTTCCTAATCATGGCTATATTAGCCGCCCAGTAGTAGTTCCAGAAGTTTGGCAGCGCCAACCCACCCTCCCACCGACTGCGCTCCAGCAACACTTTCTTCACTCACGGGGTTTTACTCGCGCACACAAACCCCAAAATAATCTTATTCACCCGCTTGATGAAGGCCTTAGGGATGAAGATGGGGAGGCACGGAAAGACAAACAGAAATCTGCGGAGGACCATCATTTTCACGGTCTGTACCCTCCCCGCCAGTGATAGCGGGAGCATGTCCCATCTCTTAAAGTCACCTTCCATTTGTTCTTCCAACCAGGATAGGTTTAACTTGTGCAGTGCCTCCCATTCCCGGGCCACCTGGATTCCCAGATATTGAAAGCTCTTCCCTACCATTCCAAGCGGCAGCTCTCCCAGTCTCTTCTCCTGTCCTCTCGCTTTTCCCCATGTTCAATTTATACCCCGAAGATTCGCATTACTTCCCCCATCCCCTCCAGCGGGTGTGAAATGTACAAGACCAGGTCATCTGCGTAGAACGAGACCCGGTGCTCCACCCCACCCCGAACCAGCCCTTTCCAGTTCCTAGAAGCTCTTAACGCCAATGGCTCTAAGGCCCGAGCAAACAGTAACGGGGAGAGGGGGCACCCTTGCCTCGTCCCTCGGTGTAGTTTAAAATACCCCAACCTCAGCCGGTTCGTATGCACACTCGCTACTGGTGCCTGATAGAGCAACCGCACCCAGTCAATGAAGCCCTCACCAAACCCAAACCTTCCCAGCGCCTCCCACAGGTAATCCCACTCCACCCGATCAAAAGCCTTCTCCGCATCCACCGCTACCACCACCTCCACCTCCTCTCATTCTGAGGGCATCATAATAACTTTTAGAAACCTTTCAACATTGGCCTTGAGTTGCCTGCCCTTTACAAATCCCGTCTGGTCTTCCCCCATCACCCCCAGGACACAGTCCTCTATCCTTGTGGCCAGTATCTTAGCCAGCAGTTTGGCATCCACATTCAGTAGAGAAATTGGCCTGTATTGCTCCGACTGCTTTCCCTGTGGTCAACAGCCCAAACTCAGGCTGTAACCTTCACCGCTCCCTCAGTAGCCCCGCGGCTGGGGCCTCCGAGTATCTCCTGTCCACCTGGAGTATCTCCTCCACTAACCTGTCCCACTCAGCCCGTTCCGCCTTTTTTCTGTGGGCCCGTATCGAGATTAATTCCCCTCTGACCACTGCCTTCAAAGCTTCCCAGACCGGAGCTGCAGAGAGCTTCCCCGTATTATTTGTTTCCAGGTGGTTCTGGATGGACTTGTTAACCCGCCCACAGCTCGCTTCGTCCGCCAACAACCCCACATTCATTCTCCAAAACGTTGCCCTCTCTCTACACTAGCCGGTAGATCCACCCAATGTGGGGCATGATCCAACACTGCGATTGCCGAGTACTCAGTGTCCACCACCTTCGGTATTAGCGCCCTACTCAGAACAAAAAAGTCGGTGCGAGAGTATACCTTGTGGACATGTGACTCCTTCGTCCTCGGTCTTGCAAACCTCCACGGGTCTACTCCCCCCATCTGTTCCATAAAACCCTTCAATTTCTTTGCTGCAGCCGGCCTCCTCCCTGTCCTGCATTTTGACCGGACCAATTCCGGCTCAATGACTGTATTGAAGTCCCCTCCCATGATCAGGTTATGTGATTCTAAGTCTGGGATCTTACCTAACACCCGCCTCATAAATTCCACGTCATCCCAATTCGGAGCATATATGTTCACAAGTACCACTCGCACCCCCTCCAGCTTCCCGCTCACCATTATGTACCTACCCCCCCTTGTCTGACACGATTCTCCCTGCCTCGAATGCCACTTGTTTGCTGATCAAGATCGCTACTCCCCTGGTCTTTGAGTCCAGTCCTGAGTGGAACACTTGGCTAACCCACCCCTTTCTCAATCTCGTCTGGTCTGTAACCTTCAGGTGTGTCTCTTGCAGCATTGCCACGTCCGCCTTCAGCCCCCTCAAATGTGCAAACACGCGAGCCCTCTTGACCGGCCCATTCAGTTCTCTAACGTTCCATGTGATCAGACTGGTCGGGGGGGGGGGTGTTCTAACCGCCCTCCCTCCCACTGCCGACTAGCCATCACCCTTTTAAGGCCAGCCTCGAGATCGTGTCCCCACTCGGGCAGTCGCCGTTCCTCACCTCCCATTTGTCCACTAGCAACAGTTCCTCCCCTGTCAGCAAAGCAGCTCCCCCCCTCCCCTCTGAGCAACAACACTAGAAACCCAATCCCCCAAGTCAAGCTCCAGCTTAACACCTGCTCGCCCCCCACGGAGCTTCCGAGTCAGCTGACCCATGCTGACTTGATAGCGCCCTGCCCTGGCACCAAGCAGTCTGTCTCCCTATTGTTCTCTCCCCTCTCCCCCCACATGAATAAACATTTTAAAAGCATCACATTCCCCAGTAAACAAACATCAGAAAGAAAATAGTGAAGAAATAGTCACTTTAGAAAAATAATCACCCAAAAGGCAGAACAAATTCAAAGCCCATTCCTCCCTCTAACCAGCTCCCTGCAAGACAAAGCAACCTTTACCCATCCACACAGCCCCTTATTTCACATAGCGCTACTCAATTTTATACAATCCAGCACAACAAATCGCCACCACAGTACTTCTCCAAGGCTTCAGTGTCTTTTAATTCGCCTCCAGCTTAATTCCTTCAATAAAAGTCCATACTTCATCTGGTGTTTCAAAGTAGAAGTCCCGTTCCTCATGTGTGACCCACAGATGGGCTGGGTACAGCTTCCCGAACTTCACCCCCTTCTTAAAGAAGATCGTTTTTGCCCGATTGAACCCAGCTTGCCTCTTGGTCAAATCCGCCCCCAGGTCCTGATAGATGTGCAACTCACAGTTCTCCCACTTGCTGCTCCGTTCTTTCTTGGCCCATCCTTTTTAAAAAAGTTTTTAAAGTTTTCTTTTCAGAGTTCTGTTTTTGCAAAAGTTATTTTTTCCTTCCTTCTCCCTCACTCACACAGGTCAAGAGAGAGAGAGAGTGGCTTCTGGTCCGGAATCCCTCTTTGTTCCTGCCTCGTGGTGGTCGCCGCCGGGGGGGGGGGGGGGGGGGGGGGGTCGGACAGTCCCTGCTTCGTTCCCCACTGCTGTCCCCGCTGCTCGGTCCGGGCTGCCACTCGTCGCACCCTGCGCTCTCCTGCTGTCTTTTTTCACTTTTCTCACCCAAAACAAGTTCACCTGAGAAGAATTTTATAAAAGAGGGAAAAATAAAGTGGGAAAGGAGAGAAGGGAGGGGAGAAGAAAAAGGGAAGTGGGGGGGGGAGAAAAAGGGGGGGGGGAAATGCCAGAAGGGAGTCAAAGCAGAGGGAGAAGGGGCACCAAAGGCAGACGGGGCAATGGGCGGGCCAGTTCAGATGAGCCAATCAGCGAGCA
Source organism: Scyliorhinus torazame (assembly GCF_047496885.1). Taxonomy (NCBI): domain Eukaryota; kingdom Metazoa; phylum Chordata; class Chondrichthyes; order Carcharhiniformes; family Scyliorhinidae; genus Scyliorhinus; species Scyliorhinus torazame. The sequence continues at coordinate 207,679,598 of NC_092708.1, read as the reverse complement.
AAGCGGCAGAACGGAAGTATCGCCGCATCAAGAAGAGCTGGGCAGACAGGTGCAGTCCCCCCGGGACCAGGGGGAAGCTGGAACTGGAAGGCAGCCTTTGCTGATGCGCTGAGGGAACATCAGCAGGTAAACAAGGCAGAGGCTAGGGCAGACATAGAGGGCGCAGTGCAGGCAGCAATGGCCAAGGTCCTGGCAGAGATGCAGCAGGCCCTGGGCAGAGCAGAGGAGAAATTGGACGCCGAAGGGAAGAAACTGGAAGCCCAAGAGGCGACCATTAAGGAGCTGGAGAAAGCGGCGACTGACATGAACGACCGAATCACGGCCCTGGAGAAGGAGGTGGTGAGACTGGGCAGAACACAAGGGAGCCTGAAGGGCAGCATGGACGACCAGGAAAACCGCTCGAGGAGGCAAAATGTCAGGATAGTGGGCTTACCAGAGGGGATCGAGGGTAGAAACCCCACGGCATACGTGGCCGTGATGCTGGGCAACTTTAGTGGGGGAAAAAACCTTTCCCAGCCCACCAGAAATGGACAGAGCACACCGGTCGCTGCGCCCGAAGCCCAAAGCAGGGGAACACCCGAGAGCAGTTATAGCTAAACTGCACCGGTACCAAGATAGGGAAACAATCCGACGCTGGGCCAGGAAAAACAGAATCTGCAAATGGGAAGGACATGCCATTAGGATTTACGGGGACATTGGGGCAGACCTAGCCAGGAGACGGGCCGAGTTCAATAGAGCAAACGTAGCTCTTCACAAGAGCAACGTGCGTTTTGGTATGCTGTACCCAGCGAAACTCTGGGTCACATACCAAGAAAGAGAATATTTCTTTAGAGCCCCTGCTGAAGCAAACAAGTTTGTCGAGGAACACGGGCTGGAAAACCACCAGCGAAGGTAGCAATGAGGGGCCCCTGGCAGGCGCCAACTGGGGGGAGGGAGGGGTGAGGCAACGCCAGGCCCCCCCGCCCCCGCCACGGCGAGCGCACCCTGAACAAAGACCAAACCACTGCCCAAGGGACCGCTTCAGGTGGGAGGCCAGGCCCCAGAACGAGAGAACAAGAGTAGCGGAGAAGGGAGAGCAAGCAAGAGGAGTGCAGGGTAGGATAGGGGAAGAGCGGGCAGAAAACCGTAGAGGCCGGGCAGGGGAGAAGCGAGACAGTAACTCCCGAGAGGGGGGCCACCATACTAGCGGGAAAGCTAGCGCCGGGGGCATGCAACAAAGCAGGGCCGCAGCGCGCCCCCAACAGGGGTGAAGGCGCCAGGCTGGAGGGGGGGGGGACCACTCAACAGAGACAGGAGAGCAAACTGGGACAGGAACAGGGGAAAGAGGGACAAAGGGGGGGTACAAGGGAGAGGGGGGAAAGGGGAGAGACTGGGAGGGGGGGGACACAGGGAAGGAGAGACCGGGAGGGGCGACACAGGGAAGGAGGGACAAACAGGGATGGAAAAGGAATTGGGCTACAAAGTGCCACAACCAAGGGCTCGAAACAAGGAATCGCTGCAAGCTCCCACCCAGTACGGTCTCTGGTCGAAGGGAGACCCCAGAGTGCAGGGGACTACCCGCATGGCGGACGCACAGTGGGCGGCCATGTCGGGTGCCCCCGGGACAAAGGGAAACCCCGGAGCGCAGGGACCCGGCCGCATGGAGAGAGCAGTGACAACGGCCATCCTGGACGGCCCCCTAACAAAGGGAAACCCCGGAGGGCAGGGGCGCGTCCACCAGGTAAGTATAGTTAATCCCACAGGAGCGAGGGGGCAGAACCTCCCCACCAGGATAGTCACCTGGAACGTAAGGGGACTCAACGGCCCAGTGAAGAGATCCAGAGTCCACACCTACCGAAGAAATATGAGGGCCGACATAGTCTTCCTCCAAGAGACACACCTGAGAGAGCAGGACCGACTGCCGGTAAGAAAGGGCTGGGTGGGACAAACCTACCATTCCTGCTATGGAACAAGGGCCGGGGGTGTGGAGATATTGATCGGCAAGAGGACGATGTTTAGGGCGACAAAGACGGTTACGGACCCAGGGGGTTGGTATGTCATGGTCAGCGAGGCCCTGGATGGGGCACCGGTAGTACTGGTTCACGTGTACGCACCCAACTGGGACGACACGAGCTTCATCAAGAAGACCATGGCAAAAATCCCTGACATAGAGACGCATCGACTAATCATGGGTGGGGGGGGGGGGACTTCAACTGTGTACAGGATCCAAAGACAGACAGATCAAACCCCAAAACGGGGAAATCCTCAAGCATGGCAAGGGAACTCAGTCACTTTATGGAAGAGATGGGAGCGGTGAACTCCTGGAGGTTCGCCCACCCAGGGGAGAAGGAGTTCTCCTTCTTCTCCCCAGTACACAACGTATACACCAGAATTGACTTCTTTGTGGTAGGGAAAACGGTGCTTCCGGGGATAGATAAGGTGGGATACTCCGCAATTGTGATATCAGACCACGCTCCACACTACATGGACGTGAGGCTGGAGACGGGCAGGGCCCAACGCCCCACATGGAGGTTGGATGTCGCCCTACTAGCGGACAAGGCCTTCAACGAAAGGTTATCACTGGCCATTGCAGAGTACACAGAGAACAACCAGAACGGGGAGGTCTCACCCTCCACATTCTGGGAAGCACTAAAGGCCGTACTAAGAGGGGAAATCATCGCTTTCAAAGTGCAAAGGGATAGGGAGGAAAGGGTGACGAGGCAGCAGCTGGTTGACTCCATACTGGAGGTAGACCATAAATACTCCGAGGCCCCGACCATGGAGCTCCTGGCGGAGAGGAAAGAGCTACAAAGGAACTTTGACCTGCTCTCCACCAGGAAAGCAGTGCACCAACTCCGCCAGGCACGTGGGACCCTATACGAACACGGAGCCAAAGCCAGCCGCCTGTTGGCACGCCAGCTGAGAAAGCAGGCAGCCAGCAGAGAAATTGCACAAACCAGGGATACCAGAGGCACGCTAGAAACAGAACCAGAAAAGATCAACAAAACCTTCAAGGCCTTCTATCAAGGGCTGTACAACTCAGAGCCCCCAATGGGGGAGTCTGGGATGCAACGGTTCCTTGATGGACTGGACATTCCAGTTGTGGGGGAGGGCAAAAAGCAGGGCCTGGAAGCACCACTAGCACTGGGAGAGATCATGGACAGCATTAGCTCCATGCAGGCGGGGAAGGTGCCGGGACCCGACGGGTTCCCGGCGGACTTCTACAAACAATTTGCAACAGCACTGGCCCCACACCTGCAGGAGATGTTCACAGACTCACTAGCGAGGGGCACACTGCCGCCCACGGTAGCAGAGGCCTCAATCTCGCTGATACCTAAGAAAGACAAAGACCCAACGGAATGTGGGTCATACAGACCCATCTCACTGCTGAATGCAGACGCCAAAATACTGGCCAAAATCCTAGCTAAAAGGTTAGAAGACTGTGTACCAGAGGTGGTCGCAGAGGACCAGACGGACTTTGTCAAAGGTAGGCAGCTTACCTCGAGCATCAGGCGCCTGCTGAACGTGATAATGACCCCCTCCAGGGAGAGAACACCAGAGGTGATCGTCTCCCTAGACGCAGAAAAGGCTTTTGACAGGGTCGAATGGAAATACCTCATAGAGGTACTGGAGCGGTTCGGGCTTGGAACAGGGTTCACCTCCTGCGTAAAGCTCTTATACAACGCTCCCATGGCGAGCGTACGGACCAACAATACCAACTCCCGATACTTCCAGCTGCACAGGGGCAGATGCCCAATGTCCCCGCTGCTGTTCGCTCCAGCGATCGAACCACTAGCAATCACGCTCAGAGCAGCAAAAAGCTGGAGGGGGATCTGAAGGGGAGGCAGAGAGCACAGAGTCTCACTCTATGCCGATGACCTGCTCCTCTTCATTTCGGATCCACAAAGCAGCATGGACGGAATCAGCGCGCTCCTGAAAGTGTTTGGCGCCTTCTCGGGCTACAAACTCAACATGAGCAAAAGCGAGATCTTCCCGGTACACCCACAAGTGTGTGTTGGGTGGGTGGGTCGGGGGGGGGGGGGGGGGGGTGGTGCAGCCCTAACGGGACTGCCGCTTAAACAAGCCCCACACAAATTCCGCTACCTGAAGATCCAAATATCCCATGACTGGAAAGGGATCCACAAATGGAACCTCACCAGTCTGACAGAGGAAATAAAAAGATGGAACACACTCCCACTCTCCCTCGCGGGGAGAGTCCAGACGATCAAAATGAACGTGCTGCCCAGGTACCTCTTCCTATTCAGATCCATCCCGATCTACATCCCCAAGGCCGTTTTCAAAGCACTCGACAAACTAATCATGGCGTTCGTATGGGGGGGGGGGGGGGGGGGGGGGGGAGAATGCTAGGATCCTAAAGAAGGTCTTACAAAAAACAAAATCAAGGGGAGGGCTAGCCCTCCCAAACCTACAACTTTACCGCTGGGCTGCGATGGCCGAGCGGATAAGGGGATGGATCAAGGAGCCAGAAGCCGAATGGGTGCGCGCGGAGTGGGCCTCCTGCAGGGGAACCTCCCTCTGGGCCCTCACCACGGTGGTGCTCCCATCCCCATCCCCACCCAAAAAACACTCCAGCAGCCCGGTGGTCATAGCCACCCTCCAGTCCTGGAACCAACTACGGCAACAATTTGGCCTGACCAGAATGTCGGGTAAAGCTCCCATCTGCAACAACCATAGGTTCACACCAGCGCTGACTGACGCCACCTTCAAAAGGTGAGGACAGGACAGAGGGACACTGACAGTCAGGGACCTATACACGGACGACAGGATCGCAACACTGGGCGAACTGACAGAGAAATTCCAGCTAGCCTGGGGGAACAAGCTAAGGCACCTGCAACTAAAAAACTTCCTACGAAAGAAGACAGGGACATACCCACAACCACCACGACAGACACTACTGGAAGAGTTACTGGACGCAAGCATACTAGATAAAGGAAACTGTAGTGACATGTATGACCGACTGGAAGAAGGGGCCGACACCGTATTGGACGCAACAAGAATGAAGTGGGAGGAGGACCTGGGGATCGAAATAGGGTGGGGACTCTGGAGCGAAGCACTGCATAGGGTCAACTCCACCTCCACGTGCGCAAGGCTCAGCCTGACGCAACTAAACGTGGTACATCGAACCCACTTAACAAGAACCCGTATGAGTAGGGTCTTCCCAGAGGTAAAGGACAGATGTGAACGGTGCTAAGGAGGCCCAGCCAACCATACTCACATGTTCTGGTCCTGCCCCAGACTTGTGGAGTACTGGACAGCCTTCTTCGAGGCAATGTCCAAGGTGGTGGGGGCGAGGGTGGAGCCATGCCAAACGTGGCGGTCTTCGGGGTTTCAGACCAGCCAGATCTATTCCTGGGGAGGAGGGCGGACGCCCTTGCCTTTGCCTCCCTGATCGCCCGCTGTAGAATCCTGTTCGGCTGGCGGTCAGCAGCACCACCCAAAGCTGCAGACTGGCTGTCCGACCTCTCGGAATCTCTCCAAATGGAGAAAATCAAATTCACCATCCGAAGGTCAGACGACTGTGGTGATGTGCATCACTGTAAATACATGTAAGCTAGCCAGACACTAGAGGGAGCACCAGAAGCATCACACACACACTCAACCAATAGATGAGTTAGATAGGAGGCGACCAATGGACATTCACGATACACAAGGAGGTGACACGACCACAGGGGGGCATTACATCAACCCATATATAAAGGACACCGCACACATGATCTGCCCTTTGGCCAGTGGAGACAGTCAGTGAGGAGAGGCACAGGGTTGATTCAATATTACACCCACCACGTGGAAGACAGCAGCTGGTTTGTCAGTTTAGGTAGCTATAATAGGATTAGCAGTAGTGTCAAACTCAAGTTATAAAAGTGTACATAGTGTAAATAAATGTGTTGAAGTTATCTACTCGTCTCGACCTTCCTTTGACAAATGCAACACAAGGAAGCCTTTTATGTTACAAAGGAAACATAACAAAACAACGACGGCTTCCACAGAACGTGGGAGCCATTCACCCAATTGTTCCGAGACCTGTTTGTGGTCAACAAACAAGCAGAAGAATAGCCAGGTAGCCAAGAATCAGGGGAGAGTAGCCAAAGCTTGAGAGGGAGAGGTAGACCGGGAGAGCGGGGGGGTGGGGGGGGGGGGGGGGGGACAGCTAAATCTAAGAGGAAGGAGAGGCGAGCCACAGGGGGGGGGGGCAAGAGCAGGGAGACGAGGGGTAGAAGGAAGAGACGGAACAATAGAGGAGAGCCAGAAAGGGGGGGGGGGGGGACAGGCAGGAAAACGTTAACAAACTTAACGTCCCCATGAACGGAGAAAACGGGTAAGACGGGAGGGTCGCAGAAGCGGAAGTGCGCAGAAGCGGAATGAGACGACAACGGCAGCGAACTCCGTCTGGGAGAAGCAAGGGACGACAACACCACGAACAGATGCCTACTTATGTGTGTAAATAATTTTGCCAAGTGTACAGAGCTGCTGCTGTTGAGCGGGGGCATAATACCGTCCAATGGCTTCTCAGGGAAAATTAAAACGTCAGCAGCAGCAGCGACCAAGTGGCAAAAATTAGTGGGAGACTAGAGGACTGGGAAGTCTTTAGGGGACAACAGAAAGCTACTAAAAAAGCTATAAAGAAGAGGAAGGTAGACTATGAAAGTAAACTGGCTCAGAACATAAAAGCAGATAGTAAAAGCTTCTACAAATATATAAGACAAAAAAGAGTGGCTAAGGTAAATATTGTTCCTTTGGAAGATGAGAAGGGAGATTTAATAATAGGAGACGGGGAAATGGCTGAGGAGCTGAACAGGTTTTTTGGGTCAGTCTTCACAGTGGAAGACACAAATAACATGCCAGTGACTGATGGAAATAAAGATATGATAGGTGAGGACCTTGAGATGATTGTAATCACTCAGGAGGCAGTATTGGGCAAGCTAATGGGGCTAAAGGTAGACAAGTCTCCTGGCCCTGATGGGATGCATCCCAGAGTGTTAAAAGAGATGGCTAGGGAAATTGTAAACGCACTAGTGATAATTTATCAAAATTCACTAGACTCTGGGGTGGTCCCAGAGGATTGGAAAGTAGCAAACGTGACACCACTGTTTAAAAAAGGAGGTCGGCAGAAAGCGGGTAATTATAGGCCGGTAAGCTTAACTTCGGTTGTAGGGAAAATGCTGGAATCTATCATGAAGGAGGAAATAGCGAGGCACCTGGAGGGAAATTGTCCCATTGGGCAGACGCAGCATGGGTTCATAAAGGGTAGGTCGTGTCTGACTAATTTGGTAGAATCTTTTGAGGACGTTACCAGTGCAGTAGATAACGGGGAGCCAATGGATGTGGTATATCTGGATTTCCAGAAAGCTTTTGACAAGGTGCCACACAAAAGGTTGCTGCATAAACTAAAGATGCATGGCATTGAGGGTAAAGTGGTAGCATGGGTAGAGGATTGGTTAACTAACAGATAGCAGAGAGTGGGGATAAATGGGTGTTTCTCTGGTTGGCAACCTGTAACTAGTGGGGTCCCTCAAGGATCAGTGTTGAGCCTGCAGTTGTTCACAATTTACATAGATGATTTGGACCAAGTGCAATGTGGCAAAGTTTGCAGACGACACTAAGATGAAATGAAATGAAATGAAAATCGCTTATTGACACAAGTCGGCTTCAATGAAGTTACTGTGAAAAGCCCCTAGTCGCCACATTCCGGCACCTGTACGGGGAGGCTGTTACGGGAATTGAACCGTGCTGCTGGCCTGCCTTGGTCTGCTTTCAAAGCCAGCGATTTAGAGTAGTAAAGCAAAAAGTGCAGAGGATACCGGAAGTCTGCAGAAGGATTTAGATAGGTTAGGTGAATGGGCTAGGGTCTGGCAGATGGAACTCAATGTTGCCAAGTGTGAGGCTATCCATTTTGGGAGGAATAACAGCAGAATGGATTATTATTTAAATGGTAAGATGTTAAAACATGCTGCTGTGCAGAGGGACCTGGGTGTGCTGGTGCACGAGTCGCAAAAATTTGGTGTGCAGGTGCAACAGTTGATTAAGAAGGCTAATCGAGTTTTGTCTTTCCTTGCTAGAGGGATGGAGTTCAAGACTAGGGAGGTTATGCTGCAATTGTATAAGGTGTTGGTGAGGCCACATCTGGAGTATTGTGTTCAGTTTTGGTCTCCTTACCTGAGAAAGGACATATTGGCACTGGAGGGAGTGCAGAGGAGATTCACTAGGTTGATCCCAGAGTTGAGGGGATTAGATTATGACGAGAGGTTGAGTAGACTGGGACTGTACTCATTGGAGTTTAGAAGGATGCGGAGGAATCTTATTGAAACATATAAAATTATGAAGGGAATAGATAGGATAGATGCGGGCAGGTTGTTTCCACTGGTCGGGGAAAGCAGAACTAGGGGGCATAGCCTCAAAATAAGGGGAAGTAGGTTTAGGACCGAGTTTAGGAGGAATTTCTTCACCCAAAGGGTTGTGAATCTCTGGAATTCCTTGCCCAGTGAAGCAGTTGAGGCTCCTTCTTTAAATGTTTTTAAGAAAAAGATAGATACCTTTCTAAAGAATAAAGGGATTCGGGGATATGGTGTAAGGGCCGGAGAGTGGAGCTGAGTCCACAAAGATCAGCCATGATCTCATTGAATGGCGGAGCAGGCTCGAGGGGCCAGATGGCCTACTCCTGTTCCTAGTTCTTATGTTCTTATGACCCATAAGGGAGTGGGGGTGAGTGCTCCGTTGGGCGGGTGTGGGAAGACTGAGGTGCGTGGGGTCACGTCTAGTCAATTGCTATTGTATATTCTCTTTTTGCACTATGTTAATGTTCACTCTATTTTGCTGTGTTCGGATTATTACTATTTATTATGAAAAACTTTGCAAAACTTTAATTTTAAAAATATTTTTTAAAAAAAAGAAGGTGCCAGATGGATTTAAAGAATTTACTAGTGTGGGTAAAGTTTACTCATGTGTATCAGGAGGAGCAGGTAAAGAAGTCACAATTTAAGAGATACAGGGGCTCGTCAATTTTTAATGATAAGAGATGAGGAATTATGTAGTTTGGGAAGAATGTTGCCAGAAAAGGTGGTGATATGTTGAATTCAGTGTGATAGGAGTAGCGTTCCATTGTACAAGGTAAGGTTGGAAAGTCCAGTGAAGTGTGGTGAAGTGGTAGTAGGAGTAATAGATAAACTATCTTGTCCAGCAATACAGTTTATCTTGGGTAATGATAAGCTGGATCGCAGGTGGGAGTGATGCTGACTGTGGTTGATAAGCCAGTGGAAAATCAGTCAACTGAAGGGTTGAAGGACGAATATCCTGGGATTTTGCCGGATTGTGTAGTCACAAGGTTGCAAAGTCACAGGTTAAGACAAGAGGAGAAATCAAAGAGTGAAGATGAAGTTGAAGTGCAATTATCAGAAATGATTTTTGATCAGATGGTTGAAAAAGAACAAGAACAGGTGGAGGATGAGGCGGATATTTTTAATTCGGGAAAATTGGCGGAGTTAAAACAGAAAGATGTAGAAATAAAACGGATATATCCGAAAGCATATACGGAAGAGGAATCTGAGAGTATACCAGAGTGTTATTACCGTAAAAATGATGTCTTGATGAGAAAATGGAGATCTGTACATATGCAGGCGGATGAAAAGTGGGAGGCGTTCATCAAGTAGTATTGCCGATAGGGTATAGAAAGGAAGTGTTGCGAGTTGCACATGAGGTACCAGTGGGAGGTCATTTGGGAAAACTCAAGCTAAAATCCAGAAACATTTTTATTGGCCTGGACTACATAAAGATGTAGTTAAATTTTGTCAATCATGCCACACATGTCAAGTGATAGAGAAACCTCAAGCAGTGATAAAACCAGTGCCCTTAATACCCATTCCAGCATTTGAGGAACCTTTAACAAGGGTCCTAATCGATTGTGTAGGACCGCTTCCTAAAACAAAAAGTGGGAATCAATATCTTTTGACTGTAATGGATGTGTCTACTAGGTTTCCAGAGGCCATTCCAGTACGTAATATTACAGCTAAAGATTGTGGAGGAGTTACTTAAATTCTTTACTAGATATGGACTACCCACAGAAATTCAATCTGATGACTTCCGGGTGCGGCGATGACCAGCTGAGTCGCACGTTTCGGCAGCTCCCGGTGGAACGGACTTTTGGGCTCTTGATAGGAGCCCCAACGGCAATTTTAACGGCTGAAAACACCGTGCGGTAAACCAGAAGGGTGTTCCCCCTGGACACGGATGGAAAAAGGAGAGGAAAGTGGCCGGATTGCAGCGGATCCTTTGGAACAACGGCAAGGAAGGCAAGCAGAAACCAAGATGGCGTCGGAAGGTGGCAGTTTCATATGGGGCCCTGAACAACAAGAGTTTTTGAAACGCTGCATGGAGGAGATAAAAAAGGAAATGAAGAAAGAGTTGTTGGCCCCGATATTACAGGCGATTGAAGGGCTGAAAGAGGAACAAAAGACCCAGGAGCAGGAGCTTCGGGTCGTGAAGGCGAAAGCAGCAGAGAATGAAAACGATATACAGGGCCTGGTGGTGAAGTCGGAGATACAGGAGGCACACCAGAAACGATCTGTGGAGAGGTTGGAGGCACTGGAAAACAACGCAAGGAGGAACAACTTGAGGATTCTTGGCCTTCCTGAAGGTGTGGAGGGGGCGGACGTCGGGGCATATGTGAGCACGATGCTGCACTCGTTAATGGGAGTGGAGGCCCCGACGGGTCCGTTGGAGGTGGAGGGAGCATACCGAGTTATGGTGCGAGGATCGAGAGCAGGAGAAGCTCCCAGAGCCATAGTGGTGAGATTTCTCCGTTTTAAGGATAGAGAAATGGTCCTTAGATGGGCGAAGAAAACTCGGTGTAGTAAATGGGAGAACGCGGTGATCCGCGTCTATCAAGATTGGAGTGCGGAGGTGGCGAGAAGGAGGGCGAGCTTTAATCGGGCCAAAGCGGTACTTCACAAAAAAAAAAGATAAAGTTTGGAATGCTGCAACTGGCAAGACTGTGGGTCACATATCAAGGGAGGCACCACTACTTTGAGACGGCGGATGAAGCGTGGACTTTTATTGTAGAAGAAAAATTGGAATGATTGGACTACGAAAATGAACGTTTGGACAAAGTGGTGGGACGAGTGGGGGGGGGGGCGAAGAGGGATTGTATGATTAATCCTGCGGTATGGTAACTTTTCTTTCTCCCACAGGTGGTGATGGGGGGAGGTGGGGAGGGAGAGGAGATGGGGCGTTGGCCATGGGAGGCGAGGCCGAGGGAGAGGCGCGGGCTTGGTTCCCGCGCTATGATAATTATGGCGGGAATAGAGAAGCAGGAAGGAGGGGGCGCCGCACGGGGCGAGCCGTGATCACGGGGGGAAGCCGAGGTCAGCCAGAGTTTGCTGACTTCTGGGAGCAACATGGGGGGAGTAATTACGCTAGCGGGGGGTCTAGCGGGGGGGGGGGGAGGGGGGAGTTACTGGGTTGCTGCTGCTGGGGAAAGGGGGGAGTGGGTACGGGAAAGGATGGGCGGGGGGGCACCGTCTGGGAGAAATACAGCTGCGTGGGAACTGGGCTAGAAGCTGGAAAAAGATGATGGCTAACCGGCAGGGGGGGGGGGGGGGGGGTGGGAAGCCCCCCAACTCGGCTGATCACGTGGAACGTGAGGGGGCTTAACGGGCCGATAAAGAGGGCACGAGTACTCGCACACCTTAAGAAACTTAAAGCAGATGTGGTCATGTTACAGGAAACGCACCTGAAACTGATAGATCAGGTTAGGTTGCGCAAAGGATGGGTAGGGCAGGTGTTCCATTCGGGGCTGGATGCGAAAAACAGGGGGGTGGCTATATTAGTGGGGAAGCGGGTAATGTTCGAGGCAAAGACTATAGTGGCGGATAACGGGGGCAGATACGTGATGGTGAGTGGCAAAGTACAGGGAGAGATGGTGGTGTTGGTAAACGTGTATGCCCCGAATTGGGACGATGCCAATTTTATGAGGCGAATGCTAGGACGCATCCCAGACCTAGAGACCGGAAAGCTGATAATGGGGGGAGGCTTCAACACGGTGTTGGAACCAAGGCTGGATAGGTCGAAGTCCAGGACTGGTAGGAGGCCGGCAGCAGCCAAGGTGCTTAAGGATTTTATGGAGCAGATGGGAGGGGTGGACTCGTGGAGATTCAGTAGACCGAGGAGTAAGGAGTTCTCGTTTTTCTCCTATGTCCATAAAGTCTATTCACGCATAGACTTTTTTGTGTTGGGTAGGGCATTGATCCCGAGGGTGAGGGGAACGGAATATACGGCTATAGCCATTTCGGATCATGCCCCACACTGGGTAGACTTGGAGATAGGGGAGGAAACAAGAGGGCGTCCACCCTGGAGAATGGACATGGGACTAATGGCGGATGAGGGGGTGTGCTTAAGGGTGAGGGGATGCATTGAAAAGTACTTGGAACTCAATGACAATGGGGAGGTTCAGGTGGGAGTGGTGTGGGAGGCGTTGAAGGCGGTGGTTAGGGGGGAGCTGATATCAATAAGGACACATAAAGGGAAGCAGGAGAGTAAGGAACGGGAGCGGTTGCTGCAAGAACTTTTGAGGGTGGACAGACAGTATGCGGAAGCACCGGAGGAGGGACTGTATAGGGAAAGGCAAAGGCTGCATGTGGAATTTGACTTGCTGACCACAGGCACTGCAGAGGCACAGTGGAGGAAGGCGCAGGGTGTACAGTATGAATATGGAGAGAAGGCGAGCAGACTGCTGGCACACCAATTGAGGAAAAGGGGAGCAGCGAGGGAAATAGGGGGGGTGAGAGACGAAGATGGAGAGACGGAGCGGGGAGCGGAGAGAGTGAATGAAGTGTTTAAGACATTTTATAAAAAATTGTATGAAGCTCAACCCCCGGATGGGAGGGAGAGAATGATGGAGTTTTTGGATCGGCTGGAAATTCCCAAGGTGGAAGAGCAGGAAAGGATGGGATTGGGAGCACAGATCACGGTAGAAGAAGTGGTGAAAGGAATTAGGAACATGCAGACGGGAAAGGCCCCGGGACCGGACGGATTCCCATTTGAATTTTACAGAAAATATTTGGACTTGCTCGCCCCGCTACTGACGAGGACCTTTAACGAGGCAAAGGAAAGGGGACAACTACCCCCGACTATGTCAGAAGCAACGATATCGCTTCTTTTAAAGAAGGAAAAGGATCCGCTACAATGCGGGTCCTACAGACCAATCTCCCTCCTCAATGTAGATGCCAAGGTCTTGGCCAAGGAAAAAAAAAAAAGAAAAAAAAAAAAAAAGAAATTCAATCTGATCAAGGAACGAATTGTACTTCAAAGTTATTCAAATAAGTTATGGATAGCTTAGGAATAAAACAATTTAAATCAACTGCTTACCATCCAGAATCGCAAGGAGCGTCAGAAAGGTGGCATCAGACATTAAAGACAATGTTGAGGTCGTATTGTCAAGATTATTCGTATTGTTTGCAATTAGGGATGCACCTAATGAGTCTACCAAATTTAGTCCTTTTGAACTAATTTTTGGGCATGAGGTAAGAGGACCACTTAAATTGATTATGGAAAAATTGGTGGGTGAGAAATCGGAAATTACACTATTGGATTACGTGTCAAATTTTAGGGAATGATTAAATAGAGCAGGTGAATTGGCTAGACAACATCTAAAAGTTGCACCAAATGTGGTGAACCGGGTAGCGGACAAGAAATCCAAAGTTCGTAGTTTTGCCAGTGGGGATAAAGTTTTAGTGTTGTTACCAGTGTAGGGGAGCCTTTAAAAGCTAGGTTTTGTGGACCGTAACAGATTGAAAGGAAATTAAGTGAGGTGAATTATGTGGTAAACACACCAGATAGAAGGAAGACTTACCGAGTGTGTCATGTGAATATGCTTAAAAGGTACTTTGAAAGGGAAGGAGAGAAAAAGGAGGTTTTAATGATTCTAACTCAACGTGACGAAACAGATCCAGATGACTGTGAATTTGACATACCTCAAATTAAATTGGAAAATGAGGATGTTCTTAACAATTGGGATGAATTGTTAAGTTACCTTCCAGAGGAAAAACGCACTGACCTGAAAGAGTTATTGATATCACATGGGCAAGTTTGTAGAGATAAATTGGGAAGTACTAAAATGGTTATACATGATGTAGATGTGGGAAATACTGTTCCTATCAAACAACATCCATATAGACTTATCCTTTAAAATTGGCACAGGTTAACAGAGAGATTGAGGGAGTGCTGAAGAATGGCATAACTGAAGTCGGTTGCAGCCAATGGAGCTCACCCATAGTGATGGTACCTAAACCAGACGGTACCCAACGGTTGTGTGTGGACTATCGAAAGGTGAATGCAGTTACAAGAATGGACTCTTATCCTATCCCACGTTTGGAGGAAGTGGGACAATCCGCTTTTATTTCCAAATTGGATTTACTGAAAGGTTACTGGCAAGTCCCTTTATCTGAAAGGGCAAAAGAGATTTCAGCTTTTGTGACTCCAGATGGTATATACCAGTTCAAAGTTATGCCATTTGGCATGAAAAACGCCCCAGCAACATTTCAACGGTTAACTAATACAGTCGTTTCTGGATTACCCAATTGTGCGTTATACATTGACGATCTGGTAGTTTTCAGCCAGACATGGAAAGAACATTTAAAACACCTGATGGAGTTATTCGATCGACTTCAGGAGGCTGGTTTGGTGATAAAACTAGCCAAAAGTGAATTTGGAAAAGCCCAAGTCACTTTCCTTGGCCATACAATCGGACAGGGTCGACTGGCCCCACGGGATGTGAAAACGAACGTTATTGGTGAGTTTCCGATACCCTCGACACGATGGGAAATATCGCAATTTCTTGGTATGAGTGGATTTTACCAGAAATTTGTACCAAATTTTAGCAGTGTGGTTGTTCCACTGATGGACTTGTTCAAGAAGCGTAACAAATTCCAGTTGACAGCGGAGTATCAACAGGCAATTGACGGCCTGAAGGCTGTGTTAACCACTGCTCCTGTGTTAGTCATCCCAAATTATACCAAATCTTTCAAAGTGGCTGTTGATGCGAGTGATGTGGGTGTAGGTGCGGTGCTTCTACAAGTCAACGATGAAGGGCTAGAGCGGCCTGTTGGTTATTTTTCAAAGAAATTGAATTCTCACCAGAAAAAGTATTCGACGATTGAGAAGGAGACTTTGAGTTTGGTGCTGGCTTTTCAACATTTTCACATTTATGTGACCAGCAATCCATCTGACACCATTATACATATGGATCATAATCCTTTGACGTTTTTGGAGCGATTCCGGAATAACAATGCAAGGCTGTTTCGCTGGAGTTTGTTGTTACAGCCATTTCATTTAAAAATAGTACATGTGGCAGGGCGGGAAAATGTGATAGCCGATGCTTTGTCACGAATATGATGAATCAAAAAGGATTTTGGTTGGAGGAAGAAGAACAAAGAAAAATGGACTATATTATTATACCTGTTTGCGTGTGTTGTTTTCTTTAAATGAAAATGTATATTTACTGTGTGCATTTCTTCGTGGATGGTGCAAAAGTGAAAAATGAAACCATCTTGAAGTTGATGGTTTATTTTTTTTTCTTGGGGGGAGGTGTCATATCAATCTGGGAAGCAACTAATGTGCAGCCAGCACAGATGGTTTTATATCACACATGTTACAGGTGTTGAAAAACAGACCAAACCAGCACTGAAAAGAATGGGAAACCTGCATCTCAATAGCGCCTTTCATGACTTGAGGACATCCCAAATCATTTTGTAGCCAATGAAATACTTTTAATATGCGGCCCCTTTTTGTGTTGTGGAATACATGGGAGGCAGTTTGAGCACAGCAAACTCTCACAAACATAAGCAATGAAATAAAGTGATCAGATAATCAGTTTCACGTTCAAGTTGAAGAATAAATAGTGGTCAGGTCACCAGGAGAAGTGTCCCATTCTTCTTCGCAAAGTACCGTTATATCTTTTAACTGCACCCGAGAAGGCAGGCTGGGCCTTGGTGTAATGGCTCAGCTGAAAGATGGTACCTCCAACAGTTGCGTTGTGCAGGTTGGTGTTTTGACATGTTTCACAGTCGAGAATAAGAGTTGTGATGACTTTGTTGATACCTGGCCAGTAGACTGTTTGTCTCACTTTTCATTTGCATTTTTCTATGCCTAGATGACTTTCATGTAGAAGGTCGTAGAATCATGGGTCTAAGTGAAATGAAATGAAAATGAAATGAAAATCGCTTATTGTCACGAGTAGGCTTCAATGAAGTTACTGTGAAAAGCCCCTAGTCGCCACATTCCGGCGCCTGTTCAGGGAGGCTGGTACGGGAATTGAACTGTGCTGCTGGTCTGCCTTGGTCTGCTTTAAAAGCCAGCGATTTAGCCCAGTGAGACATAGGAATCACTATGCAATCGAGTCGGAGTAATAATCCATCAAGAACTGTGAGTTCAGCTTGTATGTTTCTATATTTGGAACTATGTCCTTTCGGCCAACCATTGTTTAAATGGTCTATGACACGTTGCAACATCGAATCTTTGTTGGTAACATCACGGATGACTTTAAGTTTGTTGTCTGAGACAGGTAAAGTTTCAGCTCGAAGCTGCACTTGAGCTTCTAGATGCTGAATAAATTCTGGTGGTCGTTCTTCTGAGTTGACAGAGCGAGATAACGCGTCAGCAATTATCAATTCCTTGCCTGGAGTATATACAAGTAGGATGGGAATAGAGGGATACGGACCACATAGGTGTAGAAGATTTTAGTTGAGATGGGCAGCATGGTCGGCGCAGGCTTGGAGGGCCGAAGGGCCTGTTCCTGTGCTGTACTTTTCTTTGTTCGTTGTTCTTTGTTCTTTGTTCTTTGTTCCTTTGTTCTTTGAAAACCATATCTACCTAACTTCATAAGGAAACGCTGTAACCTTGGTGTCATGTCATTCAAATCCTTCAGAATGATGAGAACAAGTGGTCGGTGATCAGTCCCGACCCTGAATGTAGGTAGGCCACATACATAGTCGTGAAACTTGAGAATTCCAGTTAGGACACCTAAACATTCCTTTTCTATCTGGGCATACCTTTGTTCAGTAGGTGCCATTGCTCTTGAAGCATAAGCAACTGGTGTCCACAAAGAATTGTCATCTCTTTGTAGAAGAATTGCTCCAATTCCACTTTGACTTGCATCCGTTGAGATTTTTGTTTCTCTGTCGGGGTCAAGGAAAGAAAGAATAGGTGCAGTAGCCAATTGTGACTTCAGATCGTTTTTGAAGATTCTTTTTGATGATGTCAGTCCATGAAAATGTGGTAGACTTTTTGATGAGATGTCGTAGTTCTGGACGAGAGGATAGGAATAAACTTTCCAAAAAAGTTAACAACTCCTAGGAATCTCAACACAGCTTTCTTGTCCTCTGGGACTGTCATTTTCTGTATGGCAGCAATCTTGTCGTCGCCAGGTCGTTCACCATGTAGCAAAATTTGATCTCCCAGGAACTTTAAAATTGAGATACCAAAATTACATTTGGCTCTGTTCAATTTTAAACCAAAGTTATATACTCATTGGAAGACTTTCAACAGCCTTGCATTGTGCTCTTCACGTGTAGATGACCAGACAATGATATCATCCACGGAAACTCGTACTCCTTCAATACCTTCAGTCATTTGTTCCATCACTCGAGGAAATATCTTCTCCGATGCTGAAATAATACCAAACGGCATTCTGTTGAAACAATATCGACCAAACGGTGTGTTCAAAGTACACAATTTCTTGCCTGTGTGATGTAACTGCATTTGCCAAAATCCTCTGGAGGCATCCAGTTTGGAAAAAATGTTAGCTTCGCCATCTCACTGGGGATTTCTTCACGCTTGGGTATTGGGTAGTTCTCTCGCCTAATATCTTTATTAAGATCTTCTGGATTGATGCATGTCATTAATTCCCCAGAAGGTTTCTTTACACACACCATTGAACTGACCCAGTCAATCGGTGCTGTTATTTTGGATATTATGCCAAGATTTTGCATATGTGCAAGTTCTTGCTTTAATCTTTCACAAAGCGATGCAGGTACTCATTGCGGAGGGTGTACCAGCATGGGCAGCACGGTAGCACAAGTGATTAGCATTGTGGCTTCACAGCGCCAAAGGTCCCAGGTTCGATTCCCTGCTGGGTCACTGTCTGTGCGGAGTCTGCACGTTCTCCCCGTGTCTGCGTGGGTTTCCTCCGGGTACTCTGGTTTCCTCCCACAATCCAAAGACGTGCAGGTTAGGTGGATTGGCCATGATAAATTGCCCTTAGTGACCAAAAAACGTTAGGAGGAGTTATTGGGTTACGGGGTTAGGGTAGAAGTGAGGGCTTAAGTGGGTCGGTGCAGTCTCGATGGGCCGAATGGCTTCCTTCTGCACTGTATGTTCTATGTATGTAACCACTGGTTTGGCATCTGGCTTCAATTGAATTTTATATTGAGAGGGAAGAGTACCCATGCCTTCAAAGACGTGAGAAGCGATCAAGAATTCCTTGTATGTCTTACCGAAGAATCGCCGGGGGGGTGCCGCTGCCAACGGCCCCCGACCGGCGCGATGCAATTCCCGCCTCCGCCGAAAAACCGGTGCCGGAGAATCTGGCAGCCGGCGTCGGGGCGGGATTCACGCCGTTCCCCGGCGATTCTCCGTCCCAGCGGGGGGTCGGAGAATCCCGCCCCCTATCTCTGATCAGATTTTTGGCCATCTCTTCATTGTCAAATTTTGTTTGATTTCGGCCCTGTGAAATGTGATTTGCCACATTGAAAGCGGTATATAAATGCAAGTTGTTGTCACTAAACAATTTCTGCTGAATATAAATTAATTGCATTAAGTTTACAATATTTCCTGCTCGCTGTGTAACCTTTACACTGTGTCCTCTTGCCTGAAGTTGTGCAGACATCTATTCGATAAAACAAGAGAGCAATTTGCTGAATTACAGGTTCTGCAGCATTGAGATTCCATGCAAGTTCCATTTACCAGCTACCATGGGGCATGTCAGAGGGCTCAGCCAGTCATCTCCGGTCAGATGCTAGATCAGCACAAAAATAAACTTGTGCTTTGTGTATTTGCTCCCCTGAATGATTTCATTTATCAGCTTGGAGAAAGTGCAACTTGCTGCAGCGTTAACAAGTATTACATTAAATCTTGTCCAGGAATTAAGATACCTTTTGTAACCACTGCATTCATATCCCAATGTAGTATTCCATCCCAAACAGCATTGTAAACAACAGCACTTGCATTTATATAACAACTTGTCACGTAGTAAAATGTCCCAAGATACTTCTCATCACTTATCAGACAAAATGTGACGGTGGAAATTTGTCACTTAAGTACATATTAGGACAGTTAAGCATGAAGCTTGCTGAAAAAGATAGGTTTTAAGGCACGTTATAAAGGAGTGGAGAGGTAGGTAGTATAGTATAGAACATAGAACATAGAACATACAGTGCAGAAGGAGGCCATCGAGTCTGTACCGACCCACTTAAGCCCTCACTTCCACCCCAGCCCGTATCTTCAAAGACTGGCAACCACCAAGTAGATTAATGATTAAAGTTTATTAAGGCAAATAACTATTTACAGAGTGTGAGATAAAGACTACTGTATTCCCTGACTCCTATCTCCTAACAGGAAAACCCTTGCTCAGGATTCGCGCACTCCAGCCCGATTGGCCCTTCGGGTCACATGACCCTCCGAGAACTCACCCCCTTCAAGGCGAACACTACCACATCTCTCCCTCTATACGTCCCTGATCGAAACATTACAACAACAACTACTTACAATATTATGCAACAAATGGATTTCAGTGCGGTAACTGATAGTGTAAGTCAGTTCGGAGACTTCCTGATCCTTTGGGAGCATTGTAAGTCACCAGCGGCTGCTACCACAGTAGTGGTAACTTTGGTGTGAACCTCAATGGGTTGACTCTCGGCTTGCCATTGTGTATCCGTGCAGACAATCTTCCGAGTTCCCCCTGGAACATTATTGGGCTCTTCCTCGGAGTAGCTTGCTGTCACATTACTTTCATCCGTAGCAATATCACTGACAGGCATACTGTCCCACTGGATCAGTGTGTAATTCTCTCCTTCTCAAATGTCCTGATGTTTCTTCACCTTTTTCCTTGGACATCTATCTCGCACAACACTGGACCTGCTCTCGCTATGACCGTTCCAAGGATCCAATTTGGATATGTGGTAGCGTGGCCTCTTTAAGGAGGCTGGTTTGGCTGACCAGCTGACTGGCTCAGGGTTAACCGTGCAGGAGCATGCAAACCCCGGCCAATAGTGAGTTAGCACACAGCCCTGGGAGTAGGGGCCCAGGCAGTGTGGACCCCAGAGCCAAAGAGACCAAACCCATCCTATTGTGTCTGTACCTGTATATAACCCAGCCTTTGCCTTTTATTAATAAACCACGTTGTTACTACTGGAAACCTTCAGACTGTTACTCGAGCCACCACAGACCAGCAACAAAATTCTTCACATAGACCAAGTCGTCCACCTCAAATGTTCTCTCAGGTTTTCTCAAGACGTGATACTTCTTCTGTGCATTCTACCTCCACCCTCCCTGCCAAATATCAGATCCAACCGTGTTCTAATGAGTCTGCCCATCAGCAACGCAGGAGGTGTAATGCCTGTTGGGACATGAGGTATTGTTCCATAGGCGATCAGGGAACAGGCCAGTTTGGTTTGTAGTGAGGTTGATGACTGTTTCTTCATGGCGGCTTTGAATGTTTGGACGGCTCTCTCAGCTAGTCCATTTGAAGCAGGGTGGTAGGGAGTGGTTCTATATTGAACGTTTGTGGTTCTCATGAAATATTGGAACTCTTCACTCGTAAAAGTAGTCGCATTATCTGAGACCAGCACCTCGGGCAACCCGTGGGTGGCGAATGTTTGTCGCAATTTTTCCACCATTGCTGATGAGGTCGTGGACTTCATTTCTTGTATGCCCAATCACTTGGAGGCAACATCTATGATGAGCAAGAACAGGGAGTCTATGAACGGGCCCGCAAAATCGCTGTGTTGTCGCACCCGTGGTTGACCTGATCCGAGGGTCGACTAAGGCCGCAGACCGACAGTTTTGCTGCCTTTGACACTGGTTGCATTGTTTGACCAGATTCTCTATGTCATTATCCATCCCGGGCCACCACACATAAATAACAATGTGTGAGCATTTTCTTCTTTGTCATCCCAGAATGGACACAGCTCTTCAATAATAGCTATCCAGTGGGAGTGGGAATGACCACCCCTGCTCCACATAATAATACGCCGCCTTCACAATTTAACTCGTCTTTTCTTATCTGATAGAGTTGGAACTTCTCAGACCTGTTATCATGATGCCAGCTGTGGAAGACCATGTGCTTGACTCGAGATGTTGCGCCAAGTCTGGCAACGTTTTGAGAATGTTTAAAGAAAGAACGATTTCCTATGGTACTGGCGGAGGTGGTTTACTTTCGGGTAGGGGAAGGCAGCTCAAAACGGCCATGTTTGAAATGTGTGTGCCCGGCCTATGTTGAAATGTATACTCATAGGCCGCCAACGATAGAGCCCAGCGTTGGACCCTAGCTGAAGCTATGGGGGAAATGGCCTTATGATCCCCAAGTAGGCCCTACAGGAGTTTGTGGTCATTAACTCCTATGAAATGTTGTCCATAGACATATTTGTCGTGTTGGGTGTTCCGAGACACAAACGAACCAACACGGTTGTAGATGGTACAACTCTGTTTTATTATTCTGTACAATAATAACTATTAACTTCTGGCTGTGATTCGTACTTCACCAGCTAACCTGTGGACCCAGCCCGAGCACAATCTTAGTGAGGCACTCAGCACATGGTGTATGTCTGAGTGGCACGCTGTGAGCTCTGTGCTCTGAGCTATCTCCTGTTAGAATGAGCGGGAACTTTATCGGCATCCGGACGCACCCCTGACCGGGATATGTGGTCCCCCAGAAACTTTAGCTCAGTTTGGCCAAAAGAACACTTGGCTCGGTTGAGGCGCAGGCCGTGATCTTGTATCCGTGCAAAGACACGCTGGAGATGACTGATGTACTCCTGTGGTGTGGTGGACCAGGTGATGACGTCGTCAACATAGATGCGCACCCCTTCGATGCCCTCCATCATCTGTTCCATGATGCGATGAAACACCTCGGATGCCGAGATGATGCCAAACG
This sequence comes from Scyliorhinus torazame, assembly GCF_047496885.1. NCBI lineage: Eukaryota > Metazoa > Chordata > Chondrichthyes > Carcharhiniformes > Scyliorhinidae > Scyliorhinus > Scyliorhinus torazame. The sequence continues at coordinate 207,657,463 of NC_092708.1, read as the reverse complement.
GCATCCTATTGTAGCAGTATCTGCCAAAGGGAGTGTTGAAGGTATACAGCTTCCTGCTGGACTGATCCAGTTGAATCTGCCAAATACCCTTTGAGGCATCAAGCTTGGTAAAAATTCTAGCCCGGGCCATTTCGCTCGTGATTTCTTCCCGTTTGGGGTATGGGGTAGTGTTCCCTCCTGATGTTATTGTTCAGGTCTTTCGGGTCGATGCAGATCCGGAGCTCTCCAGAGGGCTTTTTTACGTACACCATGGAGCTGATCCATGGCGTTGGCTCCGTGACCCGGGAAAGCACTCCCTGGTCCTGCAGATCCTGTAGCTGCTGCTTGAGGCGGTCTTTGAGTGGTGCTGGGACTCTACGAGGTGCGTGAATGACCGGGGTGGTGTCTGGTTTGAGCCGTACTCTGTAAGTGTAGGGCAGGGTGCCCATGCCCTCGAAAACCTCCTGGTTGTGGGCGAGGAACGAGTGGAGCTGCGCCCTAAAGTCTGCATCCGGGAAATCGGACGTGCCTTCTGGAGACAGAGCGTGTACCCGCTGAACAAGGTGGAGGATCTTGCACTCCTGTGCGCCTAACAGAGAGTCCTTCGAGGATCCAACTATCTCAAAAGACAGTGTGGCTGTGTATGAATTGTGTGCAACTTCAAGCTGGCAGGATCCCATGGCTGGGATAACATTACCGTTGTAATCAACCAGCTGACAGTGGGATGGCCGAATCGATGGTTTGACCTTCAAGGTGTAGAAGGCTGACCATGCAATGAGATTGGCGGAGGCACCAGTGTCTAAGCGGAACGTGATTGGTGATCGGTTGACCGTTAGGGTGGCACACCATTCATCGCCCGGATTAATGCTGTGCACTGGCATCGGCTGGTGGGTCCTACTTGGGGGCATCCGGTTCCTGTCTATTACCGCAATGCGGAAGGGTTCCCGGTCATCGGTGTCACCGGTCTGCACGTCGTCAGGGTATGACTCAGTGTATGTGGGCTGAATGGCCCGCACGTCCCTGCAAGGCTGGCAGAATTGCTGAGGGTTGGTGGGTTGAGCTGCTCGACAGCAGGCAGCGTAGTGGCCCATCCTGCCACAGCGGAGGAATTGTCGCGTTCTAGCTGGACATTGCCGCTTTAAGTGTGCGGAACCACAGTTGCCGCACATCGTGATGTCATGGCGTTCGTTGCGCCACCTCACGTGCGCGGTGCGGTCCTGCATAGAGCGCGCCTGCGCATCATGTCCCTCTGCGTTGACGTCCCCTCTTTTGGCGCGTACAAACGAGAGAGGCCTCAGAAAGCGCGCACAATGGCCACCCTCGTCCAGGCCGCGGGCCGGGAGGAACTCGATTGATTGGACCCGCTCGGCCTCGTCGGACCCCTGCCGTGCCGATTCGGCCGCCTGGAATTGGGAGTACCGGCTGGTCGCGTTTTCGTGGAGGCCGCAGGTTTCGATGGCGGTGGCTAGGGTGAGGCGCTTTATTTTGAGGAGCAGCTGGTGTAGGGTGTCCGAGGTGACCCCAAAAACTATCTGATCCCGAATCATGGAGACGGAGGTGGCCTCATAGCCGCAGGACTGCGCGAGGATACGGAGGTGTGTCAGATAAGATTGAAAAGGCTCATCCTTACCCTGCAGGCGCTGCTGGAAGAGGTACCTAGATCAACTTAATATAGATCATAGAATTTACAGTACAGAAGGAGGCCATTTGGCCCATCGAGTCTGCACTGGCTCTTGGAAAGAGCACCCAACCCAAGCCCACACCTCCACCCTATCCCCATTAGCCAGTAACCCCACCCAACACGAAGGTCAATTTTGGACACTAAGGACAATTTATCATGGCCAATCCACCTAACCCGCACATCTTTGGACTGTGGGAGGAAACCGGAGCACCCGGTGGAAACCCATGCACACACGGGGAGAACGTGCAGACTCCGCACAGACAGTGACCCAAGCCGGGAATCGAACCTGGGACCCTGGAGCTGTGAAGCAATTGTGCTAACCACAATGCTACCGTGCTGCCCCTGTACCTCTCGAAGCTCTCATTAACTTCCACGCTGAAGTGTTCCTCAAATTTTAGAAGACCGTCTTGTACTTCGTCTTGTCCTCGCCTTCCGCGAATGCCAGGGAGTTGTAGATGTGGGTGGCGTGTTGCCCTGCCGTGGAAAGGAGGAGGGCGATCTTCCTGGTGTCCGATGCATTCTCCCTGTCTGTGGCTTCTAGGAAGAGCTGGAAGCGCTGTTTAAACAGCTTCCAGTTGACGCCGAGATTTCCAGCGATTTGGAAATGGTGTCCATGGCGCAGGATGGTGGATCTCTGAAGAGGTGCAGGTAGGTCTCACAGTCGCTGGCGAGTTTCCAGTCCTGGTATCATGTCATGTTGGGTGTTCCAATACACAAACAAACCAACACGATTGTAGATGGTACAACTCTGTTTATTATTCTGTACAATAATAACTATTAACTTCTGGCTGTGGTTCGTACTTCACCAGCTAACCTGTGGACCCAGCCCTAGCTCAATCTTAGTGAGGCACTCAGCACATGGTGTATGTCTGAGTGGCATGCTGTGAGCTCTGAGCTATCTCCTGTTAGAATGAGCGGGAACTGTGGTTGTTCCCTGTTTTATAGTGCGTGTCCATCAACCTGTCCATCAGTGTGTGTGTGATTGCACCATGATATGTTAATGTGGATATCATGACAATATTAATAAAACTTTTTTACTCCAAAGATTATGGCTAGTCCCTCTTTTTCGATTTATGAGTAAGCTTGTTCTGCCAGAATCCTCAAGGCACAGGCAATAAGACCTTCTGCAGCATCTTCCATCTTGTGCACTAAATTTGCTCCGATTCCAGAAGGAGACCCATCACAGGTAAGAATGATCTCTTTTGAAGGGTCCAAATGAACCAGAAGACTGGATGACTGAAAAGCTAGTTTGATGTGTTCAAAGGTGCCTTTCTGATGCTCTCTCCAATACCACCTCTGGTGTGTCGGGGTGCCAACACTGTAGACAGATTGTGAATAAACCTTTCATAATAATTCACCATTCCTAAAAAGGATTTCAACTCTGACATATTTTGGGGGGTCGATGCTTCCTTAATTGATTTTATTGTCTCCTCCGTAGGAGCCCTTTGGCGTCTACCCTAAATCCAAAGTGTGATAACCCACATGAGGATCATGAAGAATCACTCATTGATCTACAAGTTTCCATGGTAATGGGCTGAGGCCCATCCAGCTTTATCAAGCCTTTTAAATATCGCTGCAGGCCCTGACTGGGAGATCCTGTCAGTTCCGGGCTGGGACACGAGTGTTATATGCGGAGGATGTGGCTTTATCCTTGAGTTAAAATAAATTTGGTTTCATCATTATCTTCGCATCTCCTGGATTACTACACTAAGTATGAGCTAGGAACGTACATTTTTCTCTTTTCAGCCTTCTTAAAAACTTTTTTGAGATTTTCTAGGTGCTACTTATCAGATGCTCCTGTAATCAGTACATCATCTCAAGAGACAACCACCTTGGATTGGTCCTGTAGTAACTTTTAACATGCGTTGGAAAATCACACATGCTGATGAGATTCTGATGGGTAGTCGAGTATACTTGAATAGGCCTTTGTTGGTATTTGTAGTGATAAATTCTCGAGAAGCCTTGTCTAATTCCAATTGCTGGTACACATGACTTGTAGTAAGTTTAGTGTAAGTTAAACCTTCTGTTAATTTAATGTTTAAATCTTCAATTCTTGGTATTGGGCATCGATCCAATTTTACCACCTGATTCACAGTTAATTTGTAGTCTCCATGTATCCTCATGGTTTCATCTGATTTATCCACTGGTATGATGGGATCTGGCTGTTCAGGCTTGGTGATGCCTAATTCTTTTAGCCGCTCGAGTTCAGATTTAACCTCCTCATATAAGGCATAGGGCACGGGTCAGGCTCTGTAAAACTTGGGTGTGGCCTCAGGATCCACATAAATCTTTGCTTTCAGGCCCTGTTTCTTGCCTAACTCGTCTTGGACAACCTTGTGGTATTTTTTTAAGACATCATAAAAGCCTCCTTCATACATTTTGAAAATTTCTCGCCAATTTAATCTAATTTGGCAAAACCAATCTTGGCCTACCAGACTTGGTTCTTGGCCCCTCACTATTATTAGAGGCAGGTTAGCTGACTGGTGCCAATAACGCACATGTATTATGGTTGTTCCCAGGATCCTTAAAGCTTCCCTAGTATGCATGGCTAGCCTGGTCGTCGTCCATCTTCACTTCAGGGGCTAGATTCCACCTTGTAAATAACAATACATTTGCTCGCCTACAATTGTAGCAGAAGTCCCCCAGTGTCCACCTTCATTCTTAGTGGCTGAACATTTGCCATTAACACAATTGTAATTACAAAGAACAAAGAACAAAGAAAAGTACAGCAAAGGTACAGGCCCTTCGACCCTCCAAGCCTGCGCTGACCCTGCTGCCCTTTCGAGCCTAAAACCTACATTTCAGATGTCCCTAACCCTCCATTCCCATCTTATTCATGTATTTGTCAAGATGCCCCTTAAACGTCACTATCGTACCTGCTACCACCACCTCCTCCGGCAGCGAATTCCAGGCGCCCACTACCCTCTGTGGAAAAAACTTCCCTCGTGCACCTCCTCCAAACTTTGCCCCTCGCACCTTAAACCTATGTCCCTAAGCAATTGACTCTTCCACCCTGGGAAGAAGCTTCTGACTATCCACTCTGTCTATGCCCCTCATAATTTTGTAGACCTCTATCAAGTCACCCCTCAACCTCCATCATTCCAGTGAGAACAAATCCAATTGATCCAACCTCTCCTCATAGCTAATGCCCTCCATACCAGGCAACATTCTGGTAAATCTCTTCTGCATCCTCTCCAAAACCTCCACATCCTTCTGGTAGTGTGGCAACCAGAATTGAACACTATACTCAAGTGTGGCCTAACTAAGGTTCTATACAGCTGCAGCATGACTTGCCAATTTTTATACTCAATGCACTATATGATCCTTCCTTTTAAAAACAAAAATATTTTATTAAGGCATGTATAATTTTAACAATTTTCAAGAGGAAAAAAACCAACAAAAACAACTAACACCCACCCAACCAACAACCAAACCCAGCCAACGTGGCTTACACACATAGTTCCCCAATCCCGCTTTCCCACTAACTAATTCCTACCTCAACCAGCCCCCCATGCCTCCCTCTTTCCCTTTACCCCCGCCTTTTATCTGCTGTCAGCGTAATTTCCCCAAAGAAGTCGATACCTCCGGGCGAACCCTAGCATTAATCCTCTCAGGGCAGACTTGACCTTCAAAAGCCTGAGAAACCCGGCCATGTCACTGACCCATACCCCAGATTTCAGGGGTTCCAAGTCCATCCACGCCAATAAGATCCGACTCCGGGCTACCAGGGAGGCAAAGGCCAAAACGTCAGCCTCTCTCGCCCCCTGGACTCCTGGGTCTTCCGACACACCAAACATCACCACCTCTGGACACGGAACCACCTGTGCCTTCAATACTGTGGACATGACATCGACAAATTCTTGCCAAAATCCCCTAAGCTTCGGACATGCCCAAAACATGTGGACATAATTTGCGAGCCCTCCCGTACACTGCCCACACCTATCCTCCATCCCTTCAAAGAAACTGCTCATACGGGCCACAGTCATATGTGCCCTGTGAACCACCTTGGAATTGTATCAGGCTAAGCCTGGCACACAGCGACGTGGTGACCTTACTCAGGGTGTCCTCCCACAGCCCCGCATCTAACTCCTTAGCCCAGTAGTAGTTCCTGAAATTCAGTAGGGTCAACCAGCACGGGCCCCAGCACACTGAAAACCTTTTATAGAACTCCACTGGGTACCCTCCGGCCCTGGGGCCTTGCCCAACTGCATCACCTCCAGCCCCTTCACCACTTCAAACAGCCTAATTGGGTCCCATTGGCCCTCCACCTGCTCTTCATCCACCCTCCGAAACTCCAATCCCACCAAAAACCGCCTCATCCCCTCCACCCCGGCTGGGGGCTCCGACTCGTGTAACCTGCTGTACAAGTCCCTAAACAACCCGTTCACCCCCACCGGGTCCAAGATCGTATTCCCCCTTCTGTTGTTCATTTTCCCAATCTTCCTCGCCGCATCCCATTTCCTTAACTGGTATGCTAGAATCATGCTAGCCTTCTCCCCCTATTCATACACCGTCCCTCTCGCCTTTTCCAACTGCTCCACCGCCTTCCCTGTAGATAGCAACCCAAACACCATCTTCAGCTTCTGCCGCTCCTTCAACAACCCCATCTCCGGGGCCTCTGAGTAGCTCCTGTCTACCTGGAGAATCTCCCTCACTAATCTATCCATCTCTGCCCGCTCCGCCTTCTCCCTATGTGCCCATATCGAGATAAACTCCCCTCTCACCACTGCCTGCAATGCCTCCCATACCGGAGCCGCCGAAACCTCCTCTACATACGTCCAAATGGCCTCCCTCACCCGCACACACACCTCCTCCTCCGCTAATATTCCTATATCTAACCTCCAGTGCGGGCGCTGGCCCGCCTCCTTACTCACCAGTAAGTCCACCCAGTGCGGGGCATGATCCGACACCACTGTCGCCGAGTACTCAATGCCCACCCCCCCTGCCAACAACGTCCTATCCATAATTGAAAAGTCAATTTGGGAGTACACTTTGTGTACATGGGAAAAGAATGAGTACTCTTTCGCTCTCGGCCAACCAAACCTCCACAGATCCACCCACCCCATCTGTTCCATAAACCCCTTTAGTTCCTTCACAGTCGCCAACACCCTCCCTGTCCTCGAACACGACCGATCCAGCCTTGGATCTATAACCGTATTAAAATCCCCCCCTTATAATCAGCCGATGCGAGTCCAGATCAGGGATCTTCCCCAATACCCGCCTCATGAACTCTACGTCATCCCAGTTCGGTGCATAAATGTTCACCAGCATCACTGGCATCCCCTCCAGCTTCCCGCTCACCATAACGTAGTTGTCCCCCCGAGTCCACCACTATACTTCCCACTTCAAACATCATCCGCTTATTAATCAGAATCGCCACTCCCCTTGTTTTGGAATCTAGCCCTGAATGGAATACTGCCCTACCCACCCTTTCCTAAGCCTAGTCTGATCCACCAACCTCAGGTGCATCTCCTGTATCATTGTCACGTCCGCCTTTAAGCTTTTCAGATGTGCGAACACATGGGCCCTCTTGACTGGCCCATTCAACCCTCTCACATTCCATGTGATCAGCCTCACCATGTCACCCTTCAGCAACCCCTCCCCGGTCAGCCGTCTTCTACCCCCCTCCCTTCCCTCCCTACCACATGACAAAATAACAATCCCAACCACCATCAACACACTAACAACCTGCTCATCCCCCACTGCGCTTCAGTGAACCAGCCCGCTCAGCTAGCCCTCACCCATGGCACCTAGCATCCTACCCCCAGTTAATTCCCCTTCCCCCCGCTCAACCATCCTCCCAGGGCAAACTTTACAATCCCCACCCAATACATAGAAAGAGCAACCCACAATCCCCCATCAAAAATAAACAAACGCAAAACAAATCAATGGCCCCAAGCACAGTGCAAAAGTAGTTCATACATTAAACATAGAACATAAGAACATAAGAACTAGGAGCAGGAGTAGGCCATCTGGCCCCCCGAGCCTGCTCCACCATTCAATGAGATCATGGCTGATCTTTTGTGGACTCAGCTTCATTTCCGGCCCATAACCCATAACCCTTAATCCCTTTATTCTTCAAAAAACTATCTATCTTTATCTTAAAAACATTTAATGAAGGAGCCTCTACTGCTTCACTGGGCAAGGAATTCCATAAATTCACAACCCTTTGGGTGAAGAAGTTCCTCCTAAACTCAGTCCTAAATCTACTTCCCCTTATTTTGAGGCTATGCCCCCTAGTTCTGCTTTCACCTGCCAGTGGAAACAACCTGCCCGCATCTATCCTATCTATTCCCTTCATAATTTCTAATGTTTCTATAAGATCCCCCCTCATCCTTCTAAATTCCAACGAGTACAGTCCCAGTCTACTCAACCTCTCCTCATAATCCAACCCCTTCAGCTCTGGGATTAACCTAGTGAATCTCCTCTGCACACCCTCCAGTGCCAGTACGTCCTTTCTCAAGTAAGGAGACCAAAACTGAACACAGTATTCCAGGTGTGGCCTCACTAACACCTTATACAATTGCAGCATAACCTCCCTAGTCTTAAACTCCATCCCTCTAGCAATGAAGGACAAAATTCCATTTGCCTTCTTAATCACCTGTTGCACCTGTAAACCAACTTTTTGCGACTCATGCACTCGCGCACCCAGGTCTCTCTGCACAGCAGCATGTTTTAATATTTTATCATTTAAATAATAATTCCTTTTGCTGTTATTCCTACCAAAATGGATAACCTCACATTTGTCAACATTGTATTCCACCTGCCAGACCCTAGTCCATTCACTTAGCCTATCCAAATCCCTCTGCAGACTTCCAGTATCCTCTGCACTTTTTGCTTTACCACTCATCTTAGTGTCGTCAGCAAACTTGGACACATTGCCCTTGGTCCCCAACTCCAAATCATGTATGTAAATTGTGAACAATTGTGGGCCCAACACTAACCCCTGAGGGACACCACTAGCTACTGATTGCCAACCAGAGAAACACCCATTAATCCCCACTCTTTGCTTTCTATTAATTAACCAATCCTCTATCCATGCTACTACTTTCCCCTTAATGCCATGCATCTTTGTCTTATGCAGCAACCTTTTGTGTGGCACCTTTTCAAAGGCTTTCTGGAAATCCAGATATACCACATCCATTGGCTCCCCGTTATCTACCGCACTGGTAATGTCCTCAAAAAATTCCACTCAATTAGTTAGGCACGACCTGCCCTTTATGAACCCATGCTGCCTCTGCCCAATGGGACAATTTCCATCCAGATGCCTCGCTATTTCTTCCTTGATGATAGATTCCAGCATCTTCCCTACTACCAAAGTTAAGCTCACTGGCCTATAATTACCTGCTTTCTGCCTACCTCCTTTTTTAAACAGTGGTGTCACGTTTGCTAATTTCCAATCCGCCGGGACCACCCCAGAATCTAGTGAATTTTGGTAAATTATCACTAGTGCATTTGCAATTTCCCTAGCCATCTCTTTTAGCACTCTGGGATGCATTCCATCAGGGCCAGGAGACTTATCTACCTTTAGCCGCATTAGCTTGCCCATCACTACCTCCTGAATGATAACAACCATCTCAAGGTCCTCACCTGTCATAGCCTCATTTCCATCAGTCACTGGCATGTTATTTGTGTCTTCCACTGTGAAGACCAGCCCAAAAAACCTGTTCAGTTCCTCAGCCATTTCCTCATCTCCCATTATTAAATCTCCCTTCTCTTCCTCTAGAGGACCAATATTTACCTTAGCCACTCTTTATGGTTTTATATATTTGTAGAAACTTTTACTATCTGTTTTTATATTCTGAGCAAGTTTACTCTCATAATCTATCTTACTCTTCTTTATAGCTTTTTTAGTAGCTTTCTGTTGCCCCCTAAAGATTTCCCAGTCCTCTAGTCTCCCACTAATCTTTGCTACTTTGTATGCTTTTTCCTTCAATTTGATACTCTCCCTTATTTCCTTAGATATCCACGGTCGATTTTCCCTCTTTCTACCGCCTTTCCTTTTTGTTGGTATAAACCTTTGCTGAGCACTGTGAAAAATCGCTTGGAAGGTTCTCCACTGTTCCTCAACTGTTTCACCATAAAGTCTTTGTTCCCAGTCTACCTTAGCTAGTTCTTCTCTCATCCCATTGTAATCTCCTTTGTTTAAGCACAAAACACTAGTGTTTGATTTTACCTTCTCACCCTCCATCTGTATTTTAAATTCCCCCATACTGTGATCGCTCCTTCCGAGAGGATCCCTAACTATGAGATCATGAATCAATTCTGTCTCATTACACAGGACCAGATCTAGGACCGCTTGTTCCCTCATAGGTTCCATTACATACTGCTCTAGGAAACTATCGCGGATACATTCTGTAAACTCTTCCTCAAGGCTACCTTGACTGACCTGGTTAAACCAATCAACATGTAGATTAAAATCCCCCATGATAACTGCTGTACTATTTCTACATACTTCAGTTATTTCTTTGTTTATTGCCTGCCCCACCGTAATGTTGCTATTTGGTGGCCTATAGACTACTCCTATCAGTGACTTTTTCGCCTTACTATTCCTGATTTCTACCCAAATGGATTCAACCTTATCCTCTATAGCACCGATGTCATCCCTTACTATTGCCCGGATGTCATCCTTAAATAACAGAGCTACACCACCTCCCTTACCATCCACTCTGTCCTTCCGAAAGGTTTGATACCCTCGGATATTTAACTCCCAGTCGTGACCATCCTTTAACCATGTTTCAGTATTGGCCACTAAATCATAGTCATTCACGATGATTTGAGCCATCAACTCATTTACCTTATTCCGAATACTGCGAGCATTCAGGTAAAGTACACTTATGTTGACTTTTTTTTAACCTCTGTTCTGAATCTTAACAGCTCGATCAGTAACCTCTCCTAAGTTATATTTCCTCTTAACTTTTCTCCTAATTTTCCTTGTCGTTGAACCCATATCTTCATATAACAACCTGCCGCGTCACTTACCATTAATGTTTTTACTTCCCATTTTATTCCTTTTAGTATTACTGGTCCTATTCACTGAGCTCCCCTCAGTCACTGTACCTTGTACTGTCGCCCTTTTTGATTTTTGACTATGGCTTCTCTGCCTTACACTTTCCCCCTTACTGCCTTTTGTTTCTGTCCCTGTTTTACTACCTTCCAACTTCCCGCATCGGTTCCCATCCCCCTGCCACATTAGTTTAAACTCTCCCCTCAGCTCTAGCAAACACCCCTCCTAAGACATTGGTTCCAGTCCTGCCCAGGTGCAGACCGTCCGGTTTGTACTGGTCCCACCTCCCCCAGAACCGGTTCTAATGCCCCAGGAATTTGAATCCCTCCCTCTTGCACCATCTCTCGAGCCACGCATTCATCCTATCTATCCTGACATTCCTACTCTGACTAGCTCATGGCACTGGTAGCAATCCTGAGATTACTACCTTTGAGGTCCTACTTTTAATTTAACTCCTAACTCCCTGAATTCAGCTTGTAGGACTCGTCCCGTTTTTTTACCTATATCGTTGGTGCCTAGACAGCTGGCTTTCACCTGCGGTGTGACCAACTCGCTAAACGTGCTATCCACGACATCCTCAGAATGGCGGACGCTCCAAAATGAGTCCATCCGCAGCTCCAGAGCCATCAAGCGGTCTAACAGGAGCTCCAACTGGACACACTTCTTGCACGTGAAGGAACATACAGTGCAGAAGGAGGCCATTCGGCCCATCGAGTCTGCACCGACCCACTTAAGCACTATCCCCGTAACCCAATAACCCCTCCTAACCTTTTTGGTCACGAAGGGCAATTTAGCATGGCCAATCCACCTAACCTGCACGTCTTTGGACTGTGGGAGGAAACCGGAGCACCCGGAGGAAACCCACGCAGACACGGGGAGAACGTGCAGACTCCGCACAGGCAGTAACCCAGCGGGGAATCAATCCTGCGACCCTGGCACTGTGAAATCACAGTGCTAATCACTTGTGATACCGTGCTGCCCGGCAGACAAACCAGAAGAAAAACAAAATACCATGCCGAACTTCACCCCCTTCTTAAAGAGGGCCGGCTTCACCTTGTTGACGTTCGCCCTCCTTTTGGCCAGCTCTGCACCCAGGTCCTGATAGGCACGCAGCTCGCTGCCTTCCCATGTACAGCGCCTCGTCTGCCTGACCCACGTCAAAATCTGTTCCTCATCCAGGAACCGGTGCAGTTGCACCTCCATCGCCCTCGGTGGCTCGTTCCCTTGCGGTTTCCTCATTAGCGCTCTGTCCACCTTCAGGGGCTGAACAAATGCCCCTTCGCCCAGTAGTTTTCGAACATCTGCACCACATATGCGCCAGCATCCGCTCCCTCACTGCCCTCCGGCAGGTCCACGATCCTCAAGTTCTGCCTGCACGATCTAGTCTCCAGATCCTCCACATTCTCCTACAGCCTCCTTTGTTGATTTACCATCAATCCCATCTCCTCAGCCATCGAGGCAAGCTGCTCCTCGTGCTCCCCCACCGTCTCCTCCACCTTCTGGCCCTGGGCCTCTAACCACATCTCCATGCGGTCGATCCCCGCCTTTATCGGATCCACCACCCTAGCCAGGTCCTCCAAGTTCACCTTCCTCTGCTGGGCAAAATTCTTATGGAGGAAGCTGATCCGTCGACCACTGTGCCGGCCAGCTTGGACCCTGACCCTCCGCCATCTTCCACTGTGTTGCACGCTCCTCACCAGCTTTCAACAATTGTTCCCTTTTTAGACCACTTCTGATCCACGAATCCATACACCGGTGGGACACTCAGTTTTTCCACACCTCCTGCACTTTTTACAATCACTCAGCTCCTCCGTTAGCTGGGGAAAAGGTCCAAAAAGGACCACCACGAGAGGGAGCCACCAAATGTGCGACCACTCCCACCATGGCTGCCACCGGAAGTCTGTCGTATGCCTTCTTGACTACTTTCTCCACCGGCCTTGACACTTTCAGTGACCTGTGGACCTGTACGCCCAGATCCCTCTGCCTGTCAATTCCCTTAAGGGTTCTGCCATTTAAGGGGAAATTTAGCGTGGCCGATTCAGCTACCCTGCACATCTTTGGGTTGTGGGCGTGAGGCCCACGCAGACACGGGGAGAATGTGCAAACTCCACATGGACAGTGACCTGGGCTGGGATCGAACCCGGGACCTCAGCGCCGTGAGGCAGCAGTGCTCAAAGAGATTGAGGGAGGTGCAGAGGTTGAGGGAGATGCAGAGGTTGAGGGAGGGGCAGATGTTGAGGGAGGTGCAGAGGTTGAGGGGGATTCAGAGGTCGAGGGGGATTCAGAGGTTGAAGGAAGTGCAGAGGTTAAGGGAGGTGCAGAGGTTGAGGGGGATTCAGAGGTTGAGGGAGGTGCAGAGGTTGAGGGGGATTCAGAGGTTGAGGGGGATTCAGAGGTTGAAGGAAGTGCAGAGGTTGAGGGAGGTGTAGAGGTTGAGGGCGATTCAGAGGTGGAGGGAGAGGCAGAGATTGAGGGAAGTGCAGAGATTGAGGGAGATTCAGAGGTTCAGGGAGGTGCAGAGGGTGACGGAGGTGTGGACGTTGAGGGAGACTCAGAGGTTCAGGGAGGTTCAGAGGTTGAGGGAGGTGCAGAGGTTGAGGGATGAGCAGAGGTTGACGGAAGTGCAGAGATTGAGGGAAATTCAGAGTTTGAGGGAGGTGCAGAGGTTGAGGGAGGTGTGGAGGTTGAGGAAATTAAGAGTTTGAGGGAGATGCAGAGGTATAGGGAGATTCAGAGGTTGGGGGAAATGCTGAGGTTGAAGGAGGGGCAGAGGTTGAGGGAGGGGCAGAGGTTTGGGGAGGGGCAGAGGTTGAGGTAGGGGCAGAGGTTGAGGGAGATTCAGAGGCTGAGGCGGGACAGAGGTTGAGGGAGGTGCAAAGATTGAGGGAAGTGCAGAGGTTGAGGTAGATGCTGAGGTTGAGAGAGGTGCAATAGTTGAGGGATATGGGGAAGTTTAGGGAGATGCTGAGATTGAGGGAGGTGCAGTGGGTGAGCGAGGGAAAGAGATTGAGGGAGATGCAGAAGTTGAGGGGGATTCAGAGGCTGAGGTAGATGCAGAGGTTGAGGGAGAGGCAGAGATTGAGGGAAGTGCAGAGATTGAGGGAGATTCCAAGGTTGAGGGAGGTACAGAGGGTGACGGAGGTGCAGGGGTTGAGGGAGGTGAAGAGGTTGAGGGAAATGGGAAGGTTTAGGGAAATGCCGAGGTTGAGGGAGGAGCAGAGGTTGAGGGAGGTGCAGTGGTGGAGCGAGCTGCTGAGGTTGAGGGGCGTGCAGTGTTCGAGGGAGATGGGGAGGTTGAGGGAGGTGCTGAGGTTGAGGGAGGTGCTGAGGTTGAGGGAGATGGGGAGGTAGAAGGAGGCATAAATATCCTGGCCGCGAGGTTTGCTAGTGTCACATGGGAGGGTTTAAAGTATTATGGCAGGGGGGTGGGCATGGGAGCAATAGGTCAGAAGGTGAGAGCATTGAGGGAGAACTAGGGAATAGGGACAGTGTGGCTCTGAGGCAGAGCAGACAGGGAGAAGTTGCTGAACACAGCGGGTCTGGTGGCCTGAAGTGCATATGTTTTAATGCAAGAAGTATTACGGGTAAGGCAGATGAACTTAGAGCTTGGATTAGTACTTGGAACTATGATGTTGTTGCCATTACAGAGATCTGGTTGAGGGAAGGGCAGGATTGGCAGCTAAACGTTCCAGGATTTAGATGTTTCAGGCGGGATAGAGGGAGATGTAAAAGGAGTGGCGGAGTTGCGCTACTGGTTAGGGAGGATATCACATCTGTACTATGGGAGGACACCTCAGAGGGCAGTGAGTCTATATGGGTAGAGATCAGGAATAAGAAGGGTGCAGTCACAATGTTGGGGGTTTACTACAGGCCTCCCAACAGCCAGCGGGAGATAGAGGAGTAGATAGGTAGACAGATTTTGGAAAAGAGTAAAAACAACAGGGTTGTGGTGATGGGAGACTTCAATTTCCCCAATATTGACTTGGACTCACTTAGTGCCAGGGGCTTAGACGGGGCAGAGTTTGTAAGGAGCATCCAGGAATGCTTCTTAAAACAATATGTAGACAACTAGGGAAGGGGCGGTACTGGACCTGGTATTGGGGAATGAGCCCGGCCAGGTGGTAGAAGTTTCAGTAGGGGAGCATTTCGGGAACAGTGACCACAATTCAGTAAGTTTTAAAGTGCTGGTGGACAAGGATAAGAGTGGTCCTAGGGTGAATGTGCTAAATTGGGGGAAGGCTAATTATAACAATATTAGGCGGGAACTGAAGAACCTAGATTGGGGGCGGATGTTTGAGGACAAATCAACATCTGACATGTGGGAGGCTTTCAAGTGTCAGTTGAAAGGAATTCAGGACCGGCATGTTCCTGTGAGGAAGAAGGATAAATACGGCAATTTTCGGGAACCTTGGATAACGAGAGATATTGTAGGCCTTGTCAAAAGAAAAAGGAGACATTTGTCAGGGCTAAAAGGCTGGGAACAGACGAAGCCTGTGTGGAATATAAGGAAAGTAGGAAGGAACTTAAGCAAGGAGTCAGGAGGGCTAGAAGGGGTCACGAAAAGTCATTGGCAAATAGGATTAAGGAAAATCCCAAGAGTTTTTACACGTACATAAAAAGCAAGAGGGTAGCCAGGGAAAGGGTTGGCCCACTGAAGGATAGGCAAGGGAATCTATGTGTGGAGCCAGAGGAAATGGGCGAGGTACTAAATGAATACTTTGCATCAAAGAGAAGGAATTGGTCGATGTTGAGTCTGGAGAAGGGTGTGTAGATAGTCTGGGTCACATTGAGATCCAAAAAGACGAGATGTTGGGTGTCTTAAAAAATATTACGGTAGATAAGTCCCCAGGGCCTGATGGGATCTACCCCAGAATACTGAAGCAGGCTGGAGAGGAAATTGCTGAGGCCTTGACAGAAATATTTGGATCCTCACTGTCTTTAGGTGATGTCCCGGAGGACTGGAGAATAGCCAATGTTGTTCCTCTGTTTAAGAAGGGTAGCAAGGATAATCCAGGGAACTACAGGTCGGTGAGCCTTACTTCAGTGGTAGGGAAATTACTGGAGAGAATTCTTCGAGACAGGATCTACTCCCATTTGGAAGCCAATGGACGTATTAGTGAGAGGCAGCATGGTTTTGTGAAGGGGAGGTCGTGTCTCACTAACTTGATAGAGTTTTTCGAGGAGGTCACAAAGATGATTGATGCAGGTAGGGCAGTGGATGTTGTCTATATGGACTTCAGTAAGGCCTTTGACAAGGTCCCTCATGGTAGACTAGTACAAAAGGTGAAGTCACACGGGATCAGGGGTGAGCTGGCAAGGTGGATACAGAACTGACTAGGTCATAGAAGGCAGAGAGTAGCAATGGAAGGATGCTTTTCTAATTGGAGGGCTGTGACCAGTGGTGTTCCGCAGGGATCAGTGCTGGGACCTTTGCTGTTTGTAGTATATTTCAATAATTTGGAGGAAAATGTAACTGGTCTGATTAGTAAGTTTGCAGACGACACAAAGGTTGGTGGAATTTCGGATAGCGATGAGGACTGTCAGAGGATACAGCAGGGTTTAGATTGTTTGGAGACTTGGGCGGAGAGATGGCAGATGGAGTTTAATCCGGACAAATGTGAGGTAATGCATTTTGGAAGGTCTAATGCAGGTAGGGAATATACAGTGAATGGTAGAACCCTCAAGAGTATTGAAAGTCAGAGAGATCTAGGTGTACAGGTCCACAGGTCACTGAAAGGGGCAACACAGGTGGAGAAGGTAGTCAAGAAGGCATACGGCATGCTTGCCTTCATTGGCCGGGGCATTGAGCATAAGAATCGGCAAGTCATGTTGCAGCTGTATAGAACCTTAGTTAGGCCACACTTTGAGTATAGTGTTCAATTCTGGTCGCCACACTACCAGAAGGATGTGGAGGCTTTAGAGAAGGTGCAGAAGAGATTTACCAGAA
This sequence comes from Scyliorhinus torazame, assembly GCF_047496885.1. Taxonomy (NCBI): domain Eukaryota; kingdom Metazoa; phylum Chordata; class Chondrichthyes; order Carcharhiniformes; family Scyliorhinidae; genus Scyliorhinus; species Scyliorhinus torazame. The sequence continues at coordinate 207,640,849 of NC_092708.1, read as the reverse complement.
TGTTGCCTATTATTAGCTATGAGGATCGGTTGAATAAACTCGGTTTGTTCTCACTGGAACGACGGAGGTTGAGGGGCGACCTGATAGAGGTCTACAAAATTATGAGGGGCATAGACAGAGTGGATAGTCAGAGGCTATTCCCCAGGGTAGAGGGGTCAATTACTAGGGGGCATAGGTTTAAGGTGAGAGGGGCAAGGTTTAGAGTAGATGTACGAGGCAAGTTTTTTACACAGAGGGTAGTGGGTGCCTGGAACTCGCTACCGGACGAGGTGGTGGAAGCAGGGACGATAGTGACATTTAAGGGGCATCTTGACAAATACATGAATAGGATGGGAATAGAGGGATATGGACCCAGGAAGTATAGAAGATTGTAGTTTAGCCGGGCAGCATGGTCGGCACGGGCTTGGAGGGCCAAAGGGCCTGTTCCCGTGCTGTACATTTCTTTGTTCTTTGAGGTGCTGAGGTTGAAGGAGGTGCTGAGGTTGAGGGAGGTGCTGAGGTTGAGGGAGGTGCTGAGGTTGAGGAGGTGCTGAGGTTGAGGGAGGTGCAGAGGTTGGTGGAGATTCAGAAGTTGAGGGAGGTGCAGAGGTTGATGGAGATTCAGAGGTTGAGGGAGATGGGGAGGTTGAGGGAGGTGCAGTGGTTGAGGGAGATGGGGAGGTTTAGGGAGGTGCAGTTGTTGAGGGAGATGGGGAGGTTTAGGGAGATGCTGATGTTGAAGGAGGTGCTGAGGTTGAGGGAGATTCAGAGTTTGAGGGAGGTGCTGAGGTTGAGGGAGATTCAGAGGTTGAGGGAGGTGCAGAGGCTTAGGGAGAGAATTCAAGAGCTTAGGACTTTGGCACCTGTTACCTCTAGAGCTACATTTTGTTTTTTACCTGTTCGATCAATATCCCCTTTTGACTTGTCCAACTATCCTTTCTGTCATTCAGTCTCACCTGCATTCTAAGCCTCTCACAGATGTTCCCCTTCTTTGTTTCCTCCATTCTGTCACATTCCCTTTCGACTGTTTCTGCGCTGCTTCATGTTCCCGCCTGGACAGGGAAACATTTATTAATTTCATTCCAATTTCCACCTCGCTATCACCTTCACATGTTCCATCTCTGACACTTTCCATTCCTTTCCTGACCTCACTATTTCCATTTCTGGGGATAGCCTGTCCACTAGTATCCATTACAAGCTCACTGACTCCCATGCTACGTCGACACCAGCTCTCCACACCCCACATCCTGTAAGGACTCCATCCCATTCTCCCAGTTCCTTCACATCTGTCGCATCTGTTCCGATGTTGCCATTTTCCAAACAGGTGCTGCTGACATGTCTTCCTTCTTTCTTAATTGTGGTTTCCCACAGTCTGAGATCAACAGGGTTCTCAACCATGTCCAAACCATCTCCCTCACCTCTGCAGAATAACAGGAAGACTGAGTACTGGGCTAATGGTCAGATTCTTGGCAGTGTGGATAAGCAGAGAGATCTCGGTGTTCATGTACATAGATCCCTGAAAGTTGCCACCCAGGTTGAGAGGGTTGTTAAGAAGGCGTACGGTGTGTTAGCTTTTATTGGTAGAGGGATTGAGTTTAAGAGCCATGAGGTCATATTGCAGCTGTACAAAACTCTGGTGCGGCCACATTTGGAGTATTGCATGCAATTCTGGTCGCCACATTATAGGAAGGATGTGGAAGCATTGGAAAGGGTGCAGAGGAGATTTACCAGAATGTTGCCCGGTATGGAGGGAAGATCTTGGGCGAAATTCTCCCCCAACGGCGCGATGTCTGCCGACTGGCGCCCAAAACGGCGCCAATCAGACGGGCATCGCGCCGCCCCAAAGGTGCGGAATGCTCCGCATCTTTGGGGGCCGAGCCCCAACATTGAGGGGCTAGGCCGACGCCGGAGGGATTTCCGCCCCGCCAGCTGGCGGAAACGGCGTTTGTTGCCCCGCCAGCTGGCGCGGAAATGACATCCCTGGGCGGCGCATGCGCGGGAGTGTCAGCGGCCGCTGACAGTTTCCCGCGCATGCGCAGTGGAGGGAGTCTCTTCCGCCTCCGCCATGGTGGAGATAGTGGCGAATGGCGGAAGGCAAAGAGTGCCCCCACGGCACAGGCCCGCCCGCGGATTGGTGGGCCCCGATCGCGGGCCAGGCCACCGTGGGGGCAGCCCCCCGGGGTCAGATCGCCCCGCGCCCCCCCCAGGACCCCGGAGACCACCCACGCCGCCTTGTCCCGCCGGTAAATACCTACTTTAATTTACACCGGCGGGACAGGCAATTTCTCGGCGGGACTTCGGCCCATCCAGGCCGGAGAATTGAGCGGGGGGGCCTGCCAACTGGCGCGGCGCGATTCCCGCCCCCGCCCAATCTCCGGTACCGGAGACTTCGGCAACCGGCGGGGGCGGGATTCACGGCGGCCAACGGCCATTCTCCGACCCGCGGCGGGGTCGGAGAATGACGCCCCTTATGAGGAAAGGCTGAGGGACTTGAGGCTGTTTTCGTTAGAGAGAAGAAGGTTAAGAGGTGACTTAATTGAGGCATACAAGATGATCCGAGGATTAGATAGGGTGGACAGTGAGAGCCTTTTTCCTTGGATGGTGACGTCTAGCACAAGGGGACATACCTTTAAATTGAGGGGAGATAGATACAGGACAGATGTCAGAGGTAGGTTCTTTACTCAGAGAGTAGTAAGGGTGTGGAATGCCCTGCCTGCAACAGTAGTGGACTCGCCAACACTAAGGACATCCAAATGGTCATTGGATAGACATCTGGACAATAAGGGAATAGTGTAGATGGGCTTTAGAGCGGTTTCACAGGTCGGCGCAACATCGATGGCCGAAGGGCCTGTACTGCGCTGTCATGTTCTATGTTCTATGTTCTCCCAGAACCAGGATAGGGTCCCCCTTGTCCTCACATTTCACCCCACCATCCTCCGCATTCAAAGAATCATCCTCCAGCAGTTCAGCCAACTCCAACATGATGCCACCACTAAACACATCTTCCCCTCACTCCCCCTGTCAGCATTCCGCAGAGACTGTTCCCGCCGGGATACCCTGGTCCACTCCTCCATCGCCCCAACACCTCATCCCCTTCCCACAGCACCTTCCCATGCAATCGCAGAATGTGTAACACCTGCCCGTTTACCTCCTGCCTGCTCATCATCCCAGGGCCTGAACATTCTTTTCAGGTGAGGCAGCGCTTCACGTGCACCTCCGTCAATCTGGTCTATTGCATTGGCTACTCCTAATGCTGTCTACTCTACATTGGAGAGACTAAACGCAGACTAGGTGACCGCTTTGTGGAACACCTCTGGTCCGTCTGCAAGCAGGATCCAGACCTTCCTGTCACTTGCTATTTCGATTCACCGTCCTGTCCTCGCCCCCATGTCTGTTCTTGCCCTGATGCAATGTTCCAGTGAAGCCCAGCGCAAAATGGAGGAACAGCAACTCATCTTCCGATCAGGCACGGTATAGCCTTCCGGACTTAACATTGTGTCCAACAACTTCCAGCTGTGAACTCTCTCCTCCACCTTCACCACATTTTGTTTCATTTTCATTTCTTCCATCGATTCGGTTTTGCCTCACAATTGCCCCCCCTCCAGTGTAAGGCAGTCTGACACATGCAGCCGAGGGGTGGGTAGCTGGTGGTTTCAGTGATGGCAACCGAATGGTGCCGGCATGTGGTGCAGGTTGGGGATTCGGACACCCGCCGGGTAGGGGGGTGTTATGGGTATGTAGGACAGGCGTTGGTGCCGGGGCACAGTGCTGCCGACTCACCTTGAGGAGATTGTGGTTTCTTACGGCACTGTTAGTCGGTTCAGATGGTGTTCCTCATGGCTCTTACATCCTCTGCCACCTGCGCCCAGGCACAGCGAATGGCAGTGGCTGGCAGCCTCCTTCTCGGGCCAGGGTACAGGGCCGACCGCCTCTCCTCCACTATGTCCAGGGGGGTCTCAAGCTCGGCATTCGTGAATCTTGGGGCCGCGTGTCTTACTGCCACCTTGTTGGCTGGGATGTTTTGTGTGGCAAGTAAAGTGTGTATATGCGGCTGCAGCTTGTCAGCCTCCTGAGTGTTAATCCCGATCCCAGCGAATTCCGCACCGTTTCTCATTGGAATAGATTGTGTTCCACGTGGTGCCGGTGCGAGCCCCTTAACAGCCGCTGAATCCGTCCAGGTGCGGCACCAATTTTGCTGTCATGGAAGTCCACGAATCCTGCCCTAGCAGCAATACTTAGGGCTGGGACTTCCGGTTGCGGCTATGCAGAGCTAAGCCGCACGATTCGGCAGCTCCCGCTACCACGGACGTTCGGGCTCGCTAGAGGAGCCCCAACGGAACCTTTTTTTGATGCAACCCGTGGGGAAGGGAAGAGAGAGGTCCCCCTCCAACTTCTATGAAACGGACCAGAAGTGCAACGGCCAAAAAAGCGGCACTGGAGCAACGGGAGAAGCGAGGGAAAAAAAACAAAATGGCGGCGGCCAGGGACAAAGGGGAGCTGCAGGAGTTCATCAAGCGCTGCTTCGAGGAGCAGCGCGAGGAGATGCGCAAGGAGATGCTGGCACCTATGCTTTCGGCAATTGAAGGACTCGGGATCACCCAGAAGGCCCACGAAGTTAAGATCCAGGAGGTACAGAAAAGAGTCAGTCAGAACGAGGACGAGCTCGCGGGCCTGGCGGTGAGAGTGGAGCAGAACGAGGCACTACACAAGAGGTGAGCGGGAAGACTCGAAGACCTGGAGAACAGGTCGAGGAGAAAGAATCTGCGGATCCTGGGTCTCCCTGAAGGAGTGGAGGGGGCCGATGCCGGGGCATACTCGAGCACGATGCTCGAGGCGATGATGGGCACGAAGGCCCCTTCGAGGCCGCTGGAGTTGGACGGGGCACATCGGGTGCTGGTGAGGAAGCCCCAGGCAAATGAGCCGCCAAGGGCGATGGTGGTGAGGTTTCACCGGTTCATGGACAGAGAGTGGGTCCTGAAATGAGCCAAGAAGGAGCGGAGCAGTAAGTGGGACAATGCAGAGATCCGAATATACCCGGACTGGAGCACGGAGGTTGCAAAGCGGAGAGCGGGTTTCAACCGGGCCAAAGCGGCATTGTACCGGAAAGAAGTGAAATTCGGAATGCTGCAGCCAGTGCGACTGTGGGTCACATACAAGGGCCAACACTATTACTTCGAAACGCCTGAAGAGGCGTGGACCTTTATACAAACCGAAAAGTTGGGGGGGGTGAGAGCCCCTCCAATCCGGATGATAACTTGGAACGTGAGGGGCCTGAATGGGCCGGTGAAAAGGGCTCGAGTGTTCGCGCACTTAAAGGGACTGAAGGCGGACGTGGTCATGCTCCAAGAGACACACCTGAAGGTGGCGGACCAGGTCAGGTTAAGAAAGGGATGGGTAGGACAGGTATTCCACTCGGGACTGGACGCGAAGAATAGAGGGGTGGCAATATTGGTGGGAAAGCGGGTGTCATTTGAGGCCAAGACTATTGTAGTGGACAATGGAGGGCGATATGTAATGGTGAGCGGTAGGCTGCAAGGGACGTGGGTGATGTTGGTAAACGTATACGCCCCGAACTGGGATGATGCAGGATTCATGAAGCGCATGTTGGGGCGCATTCCGGACCTGGAGATAGGAGGCCTGATAATGGGAGGGGACTTCAATACAGTGTTGGATCCAGCACTGGACCGCTCCAAATCAAGGACTGGAAAAAGGCGGGCAGCGGCCAAGGTACTTAGGGGGTTTATGGATCAGATGGGGGGAGTGGACCCATGGCGGTTTGCAAGGCCGCAGGCCAGGGAATTTTCTTTCTTCGCCCATGTACACAAGCCTACTCCCGGATAGATTGTTTTGTTCTGGGTAGGGTGCTCATCCCGAGGGTGGAGGGGACGGAGTATTCGGCCATAGCCATTTCGGACCATACCCCGCACTGGGTGGAACTGGAGCTGGGAGAGGAGAGGGACCAACGCCCGTTGTGGCGGCTGGATGTGGGACTGCTGGCGGACGAGGTGGTGTGTGGGAAGGTGAGGGGGTGTCTCGAAAGGTACTTGGAGGCCAACGACAACGGGGAGGTGCGGGTGGGGGTGGTATGGGAGGCTTTGAAGGCGGTGATCAGTGGAGTGCTAATCTCCATTAGGGCTCATCGGGAGAAGACATAGGGTATGGAAAGGGAGAGGTTAGTGGGGGAGATTTTGAGAGTGGACAGGAGATACGCAGAGGCCCCGGAGGAAAGATTACTTTAGGAAAGACGACGGCTCCAGATGGAGTTTGACCTGTTGACCACAGGGAAGGCGGAGGCACAGTGGAGGAAAGCGCATGGGGCGACCTACGAGTATGGGGAAAAGGCTAGTCGGATGCTGGCACACCAGCTCCGTAAGAGGATGGCAGCGAGGGAAATAGGGGGATTCAAAGATGGAAGGGGAGCCACGGTTCGGAGGGCGACGAAAATAAACGAGGTATTTAAGGCCTTTTATGAAGAGCTGTACAGATCCCAGCCCCCATCGGGGGAAGAGGAGATGAGACGATTCCTAGATCAACTGAGATTCCCGAGGGTGGAGGAGCAAGAGGTGGCTGGTTTGGGGGCACCAATTGGGTTGGAGGAGCTGAGCAAAGGTTTGGGGAGTATGCAGGCGGGGAAGGCCCCGGGACCGGACGGATTCCCGGTGGAGTTCTACAGGAAGTACGTAGACCTGTTGGCCCCGCTACTGGTGAGGACCTTTAATGAGGCAAGAGAGGAGGGGACCCTGCCCCCGACAATGTCGGAAGCGAAAATTTCTTTGATCCGAAAGCGGGACAAGGACCCACTGCAATGTGGATTGTACAGGCCGATCTCGATCCTCAATGTGGATGCGAAGTTGCTGGCAAAAGTGCTGGCCACGAGGATCGAGGACTGTGTCCCGGGGGTGATCCATGAAGACCAGACAGGATTCGTAAAGGGCAGGCAATCAAACACTAACGTGCAGCGGCTCTTAAACGTGACAATGATGCCATCGGAGGAGGGAGAGGCGGAGATAGTGGCAGCTATGGACGTGGAGAAGGCCTTTGACCGAGTCGAGTGGGAGTACCTCTGGGAGGTGCTGCATAGGTTTGGGTTCGGGGGAAGGTTTATCAGTTGGGTTACGCTCCTTTACAGAGCCCCGATGGCGAGTGTAGTGACGAACTGGCGGAGGTCGGAGTATTTTCGACTGGACCGGGGGACGAGTAACCCTGTCCCCCCTGTTGTTCGCATTGGCGATTGAACCCTTGGCCATGTCATTGAGGGAGTCTAATAAATGGAGGGGGGTGGTCCGAGGGGGAGAAGAGCATCGGGTGTCGCTATATGCGGATGACCTGTTGCTGCACGTGGCGGATCCAATGGAGGGGATGGTGGAGGTCATGCAGACTCTAAGGGAGTTTGGGGAGTTTTCAGGCCATAAGCTCAATGTAGGGAAGAGTGAGCTCTTTGTATTACAGGCAGGGGACCAAGAAAGAGGGATGGGGACCTACCGCTGAGGAGGGCGGAGGGGAGCTTTCGGTATCTGGGGATCCAGATAGCCAGGAGTAGGGGGACCCTACATAAACTGAATCTGACGAGGTTGGTGGAGCAAATGGAGGAGGATTTCAAAAGATGGGACATGTTACCGCTCTCGCTGGCGGGTAGAGTGCAGTCGGTCAAAATGGTCCTCCTTCCGAGGTTTCTGCTTGTGTTTCAGTGCCTTCCCATCGTGATCACTAAGGCCTTTTTTAAGAGAGTAGGTAGGAGTATTATGGCGTTTGTGTGGGCGAATAAGACCCCGAGACTAAGGAGAGGGTTCCTGGAACGCAGTAGGGACCGAGGGGGGTTGGCGCTGCCAAACCTGGGGAGCTACTACTGGGCAGCAAATGTGGTGATGATCCGCAAGTAGGTTATGGAGGGAGAGGGGGCGGCATGGAAGAGGATGGAGATGGCGTCCTGTAAAGGAACGAGCCTGGGGGCGTTGGTGACGGCACCGCTGCCGCTCTCGCCGACAAAGTATACCACGAGCCCGGTGGTGGCGGCAACGCTAAGGATCTGGGGCCAGTGGAGACGGCACCGGGGTGCAATGGAAGCATCGGTGTGGTCCTCGATCAGGGGTAACCACCGGTTTGTCCCGGGGAAGATGGACGGGGGGGTTCCAGAGCTGGCATCGGGCGGGGATTGGAAGAATGGGGGACCTGTTCATCGACGGGACGTTTGCGAACCTAGGGGCACTGGAGGAGAAGTTCGAGTTACACCCGGGAAATGCCTTTAGATATATGCAGGTGAGGGCTTTTGTGAGGCGACAGGTGAGGGAATTCCCATTGCTCCCGGCACAAGAAGTTCAAGATGGGGTGATCTTGGGTGTATGGGTCGGGGAGGGCAAGGTGTCAGAAATACACCAGGAGTTGAAAGAAGAGGGGGAAGCGCTGGTAGAAGAGTTGAAGGGTAAATGGGAGGAGGAGCTGGGGGAGGAGATCGAGGAAGGTCTGTGGGCTGATGCCCTAGGTAGGGTTAATTCCTCCTCCTCGTGTGCCAGGCTCAGCCTGATACAATTTAAAGTGGTGCACATAGCGCACTTGACAGGGGCGAGGTTGAGTAGTTTCTTTGGGATGGAGGACAGATGTGGAAGGTGCTCAGGGAGCCCGGCAAACCATGTCCATATGTTTTGGTCATGCCGGGCACTGGAGGGGTTCTGGAGGGGAGTTGCGGGAATAGTACCTCAGGTGGTGAAAGTCCGGGTCAAGCCAAGCTGTGGGCTAGCAATATTTGGAGTAGTGGACGAACCGGGAGTGCAGGAGGCGAAAGAGGCCGGCATTCTGGCCTTTGCGTCCCTAGTAACCCGGCGAAGGATCTTGCTAATGTGGAAGGAGGCGAAGCCCCCCAGCGTGGAGGCCTGGATAAATGATATGGCAGGGTTTATCAAGTTGGAGAGGATAAAGTTTGCCTTGCGAGGGTCTGCGCAGGGGTTCTACAGGCGGTGGCAACCGTTCCTAGACTATCTCGCGGAGCGTTAGAGGAAGGTCGGTCAGCAGCAGCAGCAACCTGCGGGGGGGGGGACGGGGGACGGGGACGGGGGGGACGTCCTGGGAGGGTGGGGGGGGGGGGAAGGGGGGACTGCCTGGGAGGATGGATGAGCAAGAGATAACATGAAGGGTTGGGGAAACTGGCACGTACGGGAGAGGGCCAGTGTACAAAGCTGTGTAAATATATCATTTTGCCATGTATATATCTTGCTCTGCGCGGCTTCTCGTTCTTTTTGTTACGGGGGGGGTTATTGTTTGTAAGGGAGAAAAATTGTGTTAAAAAACTTTAATAAATATACTTTTAAAAAAAAATACTTAGGGCTGGATTCTCCGTGGGAAAATGCCGAAATCGCGAAACGCGATCGGCCAGAGAATCGGCTCCGACTCCAGAATCGGGCCCGACTCTGGTTTCATGCCGAATCGGCGTTTGCGGACTCCCAAAATTGCCGAAGTCGATGCGCCCGCCGCGCGGCCCGAAAGTACAGTATGCACTTCATTCTCCGGGGCCTCAGCGATTCTGTGCATCGGATGGGCCTAATTCCCGACGGCGTGTTTCTAATGTGGTAGAGAAAATCGTGAACCTGTTGTGCTGGCTGAGGGGGCTGAGAGAGGAGGTAGGAGATGGCGTGGGGGGACTGCGGATCCAGGATCGGACACCGGCCTGATTTCTGTGGGGAGGGGGGAGGGGACAGGCCAACCAGCCGGGGAGCCCCCGATAGGACAGGGGCGGTGCCCTGGCACTGACCGCCATTACGGCGGCCGTCTTGCTGGCCACCCATCCCGGCCCCTGGGTGGACGCAGAAAAAACGGCCGTATGTGTGGGTGCCCTTGCCCCGCACCCACCCCACATAACCGGCGACACCCACTGGGGGACCATCTAGGGCCACGTCGACGGAAGCCCCCAGTGAGGGCAGTGCCATCAAATGGTGCTCCTGGCAGCAGAGACAGGCTCCAGGCTTGGGGGCACTGATGGGGACGGGGTGCGGGGGTGGGGGTGATGCGGGGCACTGATGGGGACGGGGTGCGGGGGTGGGGGTGATGCGGGGCACTGATGGGGACGGGGTGCGCGGGTGGGGGTGATGCGTGACGGGGGCATGCGGAGACAACCGGGGCCACCGTGCAGCTCATGGTACCTGATTGTGCGCAGGTTTATATGCCATGATGACATGTTTTCCCATCACCCCTTGCAGGTAATCATGGCATTCGGTCATCAACCAGCGATGTTGGCTGCCGTGGCGGCGACGGCTGCCCTGCATGCAGCCCTTTGGCAGCATGAGGGGGGGCGGCTCAGAGAGAAGGCGGAGGCTGCAGAAAGGAACGGGCTGCAGAGGGACAGGTGGCAGCCGCTCAGGTTGGAGGGCTGGCCATCCAACAGGACGAGGAGGAGGTGCAGGTGGTGCCAAGGAGACAACGGATGAAGACACGTGTCTACCGCGACCACATGTCCTTTGAGGACCTTAAGGACCAGGAATGCAGGAGGAGACTGCAGATTAGCAGAGGGACAGTGAGACACATCTGCCGCATGATTCACATCTGGCACCGCATGGGAATGGTGGAGGACACCCGCGACCAGTGGCCGTCAAAGTGACGGTGACCCTCAACTTCTGCGTGATGGGGTCTTTCCAATCGCCGAGTGGGGACCTGTCTGGCATCTCCAAGACATCGGCGCACAGGTGCATCCTTGCCGTCACGGGCGTCCTGTATGCCCTGGCGGACCGGTACATCTAGTCCCCAGTGGACCACACCCACCAGGATGCCCAGACAGCAGGCTTCACTGCCATCGCCGGGATGCCCCGGGTCCAGGGGGTAATCGATGGGGTGCATGTCACCTTATGGCCTCCGGTGGATAACAGGCCGATGTTCACGAACAGGAAGGGGTACCACTCCATGAACGTTCAGGCGCTCTGTGACCATCAGATGCGGATCCTGCACGTTTGCTCCCGGTACCCGGGCAGTGTACATGACTCATTCATATTGGCACAATCGGTGATCCCCGACATGTTCGAAGGACACACCCCGTGACTCCCCCCCCTTAGCTGCGGGGCTGGTTGCTGGCCGACAGGGGTTACCTTTTGTGGCCGTGGCTGATGATGCCTATGCGGAGGCCACAGACCACCGCGGAGATCCGCTACAATGACGCCCATACAGTGACCAGGGGTGTGGCCGAGAGGTACTTCGGGGTCCTGAAGACGTGCTTCAGGTGCCTGGACCGCTCTCTAGTACGAAGCCAGGAGGGTCGGCCGCATCGTGGTACTCTGCTGCATCCTCCACAATATAGCTCAGCAGAGGGGCGATGTGCTGGAGGAGGATGAGGAGGAGGGCAGGCCTCGTCAGACGAGCAGGATGAGGGTGAGGAGGACCTGGGGGCTGGCCAGGCACTGGAGGCGCACAACGGAACCGCTAGGGCCAGCGCGCATGGGACACATTAATCGGGGCACGTTTCACCAACTAGGCGGGAGGGGGATTGCTGGGCAGTGGCACGGACATCACAATACCACACCCCCTCACAACCAGACACCCTCACCTCCCACACCACCGAACACCCTCACCTCCCACACCACCGAACACCCTCACCTCCCACACCACCGAACACCCTCACCTCCCACACCACAAACACCCTCACCTCCCACACCACCGAACACCCTCATCTCCCACAGCACAAACACCCTCACCTTCCACACCACCGAACACCCTCACCTCCCACACCACCGACCCGCTCACCTCCCACACCACAAACACCCTCATCTCCCACACCACAAACACCCTCACATCACACACCACCGAACACCCTCACCTCCCACACCACAAACACCCTCACATCACACACCACCGAACACCCTCACCTCCCACACCACTGAACACCCTCACCTCCCACACCACCGACCCGCTCACCTCCCACACCACAAACACCCTCACCTCCCACACCACCGAACACCCTCATCTCCCACACCACAAACACCCTCATCTCCCACACCACCGAACACCCTCGTCTCCCACACCACAAACACCCTCACCTCCCACACCACCGAACACCCTCATCTCCCACACCATCCAACACCCTCACCTCCCACACCACCGAACATCGTCACCTCCCACACCACAAACACCCTCATCTCCCACACCACAAACACCCACACCTCCCACACCACAAACACCCTCACCTCCCACACCACCGAACACCCTCATCTCCCACACCACAAGCACCCTCACATCACACACCACAAACACCTTCAACTCCCACACCACAAACACCCTCATCTTCCACACCACAAACACTCTCACATCCCACACCACCGAACACCCTCATCTCCCACACCACAAACACCCTCACCTCCCACACCACCGAACATCGTCACCTCCCACACCACCGAACACCCTCATCTCCCACACCAGAAGCACCCTCACCTCCCACACCACCGAACACCCTCATCTCCCACACCACAAACACCCTCACCTCCCACACCACCGAACACCCTCATCTCCCACACCACAAACACCCTCACCTCCCACAACACCGAACATCGTCACCTCCCACACCACTAACACCCTCACCTCCCACACCACCGAGCACCCTCACCTCCCACACCACCGAACACCCTCACCTCCCACACCACCGAACACCCTCACCTCCCACACCACCGAACACCCTCACCTCCCACACCACCGAACACCCTCACCTCCCACACCACCGAACACCCTCACCTCCCACACCACCGAACACCCTCACCTCCCACACCACCGAACACCCTCACCTCCCACACCACAAACACCCTCACCTCCCACACCACCGAACACCCTCATCTCCCACACCACAAACACCCTCACCTCCCACAACACCGAACATCGTCACCTCCCACACCACCGAACACCCTCACCTCCCACACCACCGAACACCCTCATCTCCCACACCACCAACACCCTCACCTCCCACACCACCGAACACCCTCACCTCCCACACCACCGAACACCCTCACCTCCCACACCACCGAACACCGTCACCTCCTACACCACCGAACACCCTCATCTCCCACACCACAAACACCCTCACCTCCCACACCACCGAACAGCCTCATCTCCCACACCACAAACACCCTCACCTCCCACACCACCGAACACCCACATCTCCCACACCAACGAACATCGTCACCTCCCACACCACCGAACACCCTCATCTCCCACACCACCAACACCCTCATCTCCCACACCACCAACACCCTCACCTCCCACACCACCGAACACCCTCACCTCCCACACCACCGAACACCCTCACCTCCCACACCACCGAACATCGTCACCTCCCACACCACCGAACACCCTCATCTCCCACACCACAAACACCCTCACCTCCCACACCACCGAACACCCTCACCTCCCACACCACAAACACCCTCACCTCCCACACCACCGAACACCCTCATCTCCCACACCACAAACACCCTCACCTCCCACACCACCGAACACCCTCATCTCCCACACCACAAACACCCTCACCTCCCACACCACCGAACACCCTCATCTCCCACACCACCGAACACCCTCACCTCCCACACCACCGAACACCCTCACCTCCCACACCACAAACACCCTCACCTCCCACACCACAAACACCCTCACCTCCCACACCACCGAACACCCTCATCTCCCACACCACCGAACACCCTCACCTCCCACACCATCGACCATCCTCACCTCCCACACCACATACACCCTCACCTCCCACACCACCAAACACCCTCACCTCCCACACCACAAACACCCTCACCTCCCACACCACAAACACCCTCACCTCCCACACCACAAACACCCTCACCTCCCACACCACAAACACCCTCACCTCCCACACCACAAACACCCTCACCTCCCACACCACAAACACGCTCACCTCCCACACCACCGAACACCCTCACCTCCCACACCACCGAACACCCTCACCTCCCACACCACAAACACCCTCACCTCCCACACCACAAACACCCTCACCTCCCACACCACAAACACCCTCACCTCCCACACCACCAACACCCTCACCTCCCACACCACCGAACACCCTCACCTCCCACACCACAAACACCCTCACCTCCCACACTACAAACACCCTCACCTCCCACACCACCGAACACCCTCACCTCCCACACCACAAACACCCTCACCTCCCACACCACCGAACACCCTCACCTCCCACACCACCGAACACCCTCACCTCCCACACCGCAAACACCCTCATCTCCCACACCACCGAACACCCTCACCTCCCACACCACCGAACATCGTCACCTCCCACACCACCGAACACCCTCATCTCCCACACCAGAAACACCCTCATCTCCCACACCACCGAACACCCTCATCTCCCACACCACAAACACCCTCACCTCCCACATCACAAACACCCTCACGTCCAACACCATCCAACACCCTCACCTCCCACACCACAAACACCCTCATCTCCCACACCATCCTACACCCTCACCTCCCACACCACAAACACCCTCACCTCCCACACCACCAACACCCTCACCTCCCACACCACCGAACACCCTCACCTCCCACACCACAAACACCCTCACCTCCCACACTACAAACACCCTCACCTCCCACACCACCGAACACCCTCACCTCCCACACCACAAACACCCTCACCTCCCACACCACCGAACACCCTCACCTCCCCCACCACAAACACGCTCACCTCCCACACCACCGAACACCCTCACCTCCCACACCACCGAACACCCTCACCTCCCACACCACAAACACCCTCACCTCCCACACCACCGAACACCCTCACCTCCCACACCACCGAACACCCTCACCTCCCACACCGCAAACACCCTCATCTCCCACACCACCGAACACCCTCACCTCCCACACCACCGAACATCGTCACCTCCCACACCACCGAACACCCTCATCTCCCACACCAGAAACACCCTCATCTCCCACACCACCGAACACCCTCATCTCCCACACCATCCTACACCCTCACCTCCCACACCACAAACACCCTCACCTCCCACACCACCAACACCCTCACCTCCCACACCACCGAACACCCTCACCTCCCACACCACAAACACCCTCACCTCCCACACTACAAACACCCTCACCTCCCACACCACCGAACACCCTCACCTCCCACACCACAAACACCCTCACCTCCCACACCACCGAACACCCTCACCTCCCCCACCACAAACACGCTCACCTCCCACACCACCGAACACCCTCACCTCCCACACCACCGAACACCCTCACCTCCCACACCACAAACACCCTCACCTCCCACACCACCGAACACCCTCACCTCCCACACCACCGAACACCCTCACCTCCCACACCGCAAACACCCTCATCTCCCACACCACCGAACACCCTCACCTCCCACACCACCGAACATCGTCACCTCCCACACCACCGAACACCCTCATCTCCCACACCAGAAACACCCTCATCTCCCACACCACCGAACACCCTCATCTCCCACACCACAAACACCCTCACCTCCCACATCACAAACACCCTCACGTCCAACACCATCCAACACCCTCACCTCCCACACCACAAACACCCTCATCTCCCACACCATCCAACACCCTCACCTCCCACACCACCAAAACACACGCATGCGTTATATATACCTGCGGCACGATGAGCCGGGGGCACTGGGTTGGCAGTGACAGCAGGTCTGGTCCATCGGATGGAGGATGATGACAGCCCACTCTGCGATGAGCTCCATGATCAACATCGTTAGACAATGTCTGGCTCATGCCCACCTGGGTGATCTCTGCATGTGAGCTGGCCAGTCAATCACACAGCCTTGTCGAATAGCTGGGGAGGGGGTTCTGGGGACTGTCGGGGGGTGGGTGGGGGGGAGGGGGATAGAGGAGTTACACGGCCTCACCGTTCACCACTCCCACTCCCAGTGGCCAGCACTGACCGCCCCACCCCCACACCCATCAGACAGAGCACCAAGGCTGGTTTTAACGGTGTGAACATGTGTTTATTCTGTACAATAACATACAGTCTGTGCCCTAGTCCCTATATCTAAGCTGTGCCCTGCACTGGTGCCAACTCAACTGGTGTCTAACTTTCTGACCTTACGGGCCCTACCACTACGCCTCTGTGGTTCCCCAGGCGGTACAGCAGCAGTGGAGGTGGCCTGCTGTGACTCCTGCCCTGCGACAAGGGTCCCCGTTGGCACACGTCTCCTGGGACGACCCGACCTGGATGGGCTTGGCTGCTCCTCAGGCGTCCTGGGTGGCATGGTGCCGCTCTTTTCTGCCCGCTGCCCACCAGATTCAGCGGGGGGGGTTCAGGTGGACATTTGTCGTGAGGACCCGCAACCAGGCAGGGGGTCTCACTTTGTCGCGCGCTGACGACCTCCGTGTCAGTGACCTCCCTCTCCTCCGGGCCGCCGACCACGTCCAATGCCCTCTGCTCTGCCATGGTTTGGGGTCGCAGGTCTGGTGGACCCCCTCCGGTCTTCTCCCGCTCCTGGCGGTTGTGCGTGGCCTTGTCCTGGGGGGTGGGGGGGCAAAGACAAACAACGACAGTGTTAGACAGTGCGGCAATGACCACTTTGCGGCCATGTTGGAGGTCGGTGGCGCTGCGACGCTTGTGTGAGGGAGGTGGAGAATGCCTTATGTCCAGCCGCGGCGGTGTGTCAATCCATTCCCAAAGTTGGCGTTCCTTGTTACGCTAGTGTGGTGAATGTATTACTGCTACCATTCACCATTGTATTGCATTACATTGTATTGTATTATGTTGATGCCCTTGTAGGCTCCGCCTATGGCTCCGCCCCCTCGGGGGAGGTATATAGATCTGCAGCCTGTAGGCGACACTCAGTACAGGGAAGTTGCAGGCAGGCACAGATCTAGCTGATTAAAACCACTGTTCACTTCTCCTCAACGTCTCTTGTGAATTGGTGGTCGCATCAGCTAGCCCCTTGGGAGCGGTTGAATTGCTGCAGCTGTGGACATGATTTCGCTGTCGTGAAACTCCACAGTTTTCATGTCAGCATCAACACTTCGTCTCCAGAATGGAGAATCCAGCCCTTAGTCTCAGGAATGGAGAATTCCGTTGCTAATCTCTCAAACGGAGAATCCAGTTCCTTGTGTCACGCAACAAACTTTTTAATGATTATATTTCAATGTTAATCTGCATTCTGAAGAACAGGTGATGTGTAATATATCCTCTGACTATACCTAATGGTTAATTAAAAATGTATCAGACGTGGCTCAATAGGTAGCTCTCTTACCTCTGAGTTATGGTCTCAAGCTCCACTCTAGAAATTTGTGTGTAAAATTACAGCTGACATTCCGGTGCGGTACTGTGGGAGTTCAGCACAATCTGCTGTTTTTTTTGGATGAGACATTAAATTAAGGCCCCTCTGCGTTTTTGGGTGGCTGCATAAAATCCTGCAACATAGTTTTGAAAAAACAACATTTTATTAAGGCATTTATGATTTTATAACAACAAATACAAATGTAAACATAACTCAGTAAATAAAACTCCCACAACCAAGAACCATACCCAGCCCACATGGCTTATACACACAATTCCCCTCCTCCTCCTCTCGTTGATCTCGCCTAAACTAAACTAAACTAACTCCTCCCTACCCCCGGCCCATTCCCTAACCCTCGCCCCCCCCCCCCGTTGTATCTGCTAACAGTTTATTGTCCCCGAAGAAGTCGATAAACGGCTGCCACCTCCAGAAGAACCCTTACGTTGGTCCTCTTAGGGAAAATTTGATTTTCTCAAGCCTGAGAAACCCTGCCATGTCGCTAACCCATACCCCCATTTCGGGGGCTCCGAGTCCCTCCATGCCAATAAGATCCGCCTCCGCCTCAAGGAGGCAAAAGCCAAAATGTCAACCTCTCTCGTCCCCTGGACTCTCGGGTCTTCCAACACTCCAAAAATCGCCACCTCTGGACTCGGTGCCACCCTTGTCTTTAACACCGTGGACATGACGTCTGCAAATCCCTGCCAGAATCCCTGAGCTTCGGACATGCCCAAAACATGTGGACATGGTTTGCAGGCCCTCCCGCACACCGCCCACACTTATCCTCCACCCCTTCAAAGAACCTGCTCATCCAGGCCACTGCCATGTGTGCCCTGTGGACCACCTTAAATTGTATCAGGCTGAGCCTGGCACATGATGTGGATGTGTTGACTCTACTCAGAGCATCCTCCCACAGATCTGCCTCTAGCTCCTTACCCAGCTCACCCCCCACTTATGCTTAACCTAACATATCTGGGTTCCCTCCCACTCCATGAGCTCTTAAAAAATTTCAGAGACCTTCCCCTCCCACACTCCCGTTTTTGAAACTACCTTGTCCTGTATCGGAAAGGTCGAAACCTGCCTTTGTACAAAGTCCCTCACCTGCAGATAGCTAAACCCATTCCCTCCCGGCAGTTCGTAGTCCTCCCCCAAATCCTCCAAACATGGGAAGCACCCATCAATGAATAGGTCCCCCAGCCTCTCAATCCCTGCTCTCTGCCACCTCCGAAACCCCCCATCCAACCTCCTTGGGAGAAACCGGTGGTTCCCACAAATTGGAGCCCACACCGACGCTCCCTCCACTCCCATATGTCTCCGCCACTCTCTCAGTGTTGCCACTACCACCGGGCTTGTGGAGTACCGCGCCGGTGAGAATGGCAGAGGCGCCATTACCAGTGCCCCTCAGCTTGTGCCCCTACATGATGCCGCCTCCACCAACTCTCATACCTACCCCGCCCTTATTACCCACTTGCTAATCATGGCTATAATTGCCACTCAGTAGGAATTCCTAATGTTCGGTAAGGCCAGCACCCCCCCCCCCCCCATTCGGCTCCGCTCCAACAGCACCTTCCTTACTTCCTTAAGGGTTTTACCCGCCCACACAAACCCAGAGATCACCGCATTAACCAGCTTAAAAAAAGCTTTCGGGATAAAAATAGGGGGACACTGGAAAATAAACAAAAATCTCGGGAGAACCGTCATCTATATGGTCTGTACCCTCCCCGCCAGTGACAACGGGAGCATGTCCCACCTCCAAAAGTCCTCCTTCATTTGCTCAACTAAATGGGCCAGATTTAATTTATGTAGCTGCTCCCATCCCCGTGCCACCTGGATTCCCAAGTATCGAAAACTCCCTCCCACCACTTTAAACAGCAACTCCCCCAGTCACCACTCCTGCCCCCTCGCCTGGATCACAAAAACCTGGCTCTTACCCATGTTCGATTCGTACCCCGAGAACCAGACAAATTCCCCTAAGATCCACATAATCTCTCCCACCCCTCCTAATGGATCAGAAATATACAGTAGTAGGCCTTCTGCATATAATGAGACCCTGTGCTCCACCCCCCCCCCCCCCCCGCCTCCCCCGGACTAGCCCCTTCCAGTCCTTTGACCCACTCAGTGCTAAAGCAAACGGTTCTATGGCCAAAGCAAACAACAGTGGGGAGAATGGACATCCCTGCCTTGTTCACCGATGCAGTCTAAAATACTCCGAGCTCCCTCGGTTCGTCCGCACACTCGCCACCGGTGCTTGGTACAGCAACTGAACCCAGTCCACAAAACCCTGCCCAAACCCAAACCGCCCCAGGACCTCCCACAAATAATTCCACTCCACCCGGTCAAAAGCCTTTTCCGCATCCATAGCGACCACTACCTCCACCTCCCTACCCTCGGAGGGCATCATGATAGCATTCAGGAGCCTTCTAATGTTGGCCGTTAACTGCCTTCCTTTGACAAATCCCATCTGGTCTTCCCCTATCTCCCCAGGGACACAATCCTCTATTCTTAAAGCCAAAATCTTGGCCAGCAATTTGGCATCTGCATTCAGTAGGGAGATTGGCCTGTATGACCCACATTGTTCTGGGTCCTTTTCCCTCTTCAGAATCAAGGAGATCAAAGGCTGTGACATTGTTGGGGATTGTAATGGAAGGACACCTCGCTCTCTAGCCTCATTAAATGCCCCAAACTCGACTGATCCAGCCTCGGATCTATAACCGTATTAAAGTCTCCCCCCCATGATCAGCCGATGCGAGTCCAGATCCGGAATCTTCCCTAACACCTGCCTCATGAACTCCCAGTTTGGTGCATAAATGTTCCCACCCACCATAACACATCTACCCCTTGAGTCCAGCACTATGCTCCCCACTTCAAATGACACCCCCTTATTGATCAAAATTGCTACCCCCCTTGCCCCGAATGAAACACATGCCCCACCCATCTCTTCCTCAGCCTCGTCTGATCCACCAGCCTCGGGTGTGTCTCCTGTAGCGTTGTCACGTCCGCCTTTAAACTCTTCCGATGCGTGAACACGCGAGCCCTCTTGACCGGCCCATTCAGCTTTCTCATGCTCCATGTGATCAGTCTGGTCGGGCCCCCCCCCCTACCGATTAACCATAAACCTTCTTAGGCCAGCCTCCAGTCTGCGTCCTGCGCCTCTTCAAGCCCGCCCCTATGTGCCCACCATCATCGATCCCCATTCTGTCGCCAAACGCCAGTCCCTCCCCTGTCAGCAGATCAATGCCCCCTTCCCTCTCTCTCCCCTCCATAACAAAAGAACAATCCCAACCCTCTTCAACAAACTTATCACCAGCTCGCCTCCCCACTGCGCTTCCCTGAGCTAACCCGCCCAGCTAGCCTGGTAGCCCCCACCCATGGCGTCAAGCATCCTACGCCCCACTGGTCCCCTTCCCTTCCGCTCGACCAACTTATGTACATACGCGAACATTACAATCCCCAACAAACACAAAAAAGAAAATTCCACCCCCTGTCCCCAATGAAGAACAAAGTTAACCCGCAAATAAAACTGAGCAATGGCCAAACTTACATTCAAAACCAGAAGAAAAAGAAGTTTAACAGCAGTTCAAAAACACAACTACTTGCCCCGAAGTTCAATGTCCTCCATTAGCTGCCAGTCCCTTGTCCCTGACAAAGTTCATCGCCTCTTGTGATGATCCGAAATAAAGTTCCTGGCTCTCATTAGTGACCCACAAACAAGCTGGGTACAGCATGCTGAACTTCACCCCCTTCTTAAAGAGGGTCGATTTCACTTTATTAAAACTTGCCCTTCTTTCGGCCAGTTCCGCACCCAGGTCCTGATAGACATGCAGCTCATTGCCTTCCCACAAGCAGCTCCTCGTCTGCCTGGCCCAACTCAAGATCTGTTCCTGGTCTAGGAACCGGTGCATTCATACCGTCATCGCCCTCGTCGGCTCGTTCCTTAGCAGCTTCCTCATCAGTGCCCCTGTCCATCGCCAAGGGCTGAGCAAACGCACCTTCTCCCAGAAACATGTGCACCTGCATCCGATCCCTCACTTGCCCCCCGGCAGGCTGACAATCCTCAGATTCTGCCGGTGGGATCTATTCTCCAGATCCTCCACCTTATCCTGCAGCCTCTTATGGTGGTCCTTCATCAGCCCCATCTCCACTGCCAACGTGGCTAGCTAATCGTTGTGCTCAGCCACTGCCTCTTCCACCTTCTGGATCGCCTGGCCCTGGGTTTCCCGTCTCTGCTCCATACGATCAAACCCCGTCTTTATCGGATCCACCACCCTGGCCAGGTCTTCCAGATATTCCTTTCTATGCAGAGCAAATTTCTCATGGAGAAAGGCCACAAGTTGTTCGGTTGATCACTGGGTTGGCAGTTTCGGTCCCTGACCTTCTGCCATATTCCCCTGTGTCGCAGGTTCCACTCCCGTCTTCGACTAACATTCTCTTCTTTTCAGATCATTTCTGGTCCACGAATCCATACACTGGTGGGGAATCCGCCTCTTCTACTTCATCAGCCCCTTGTTTAATCGATCAAATTCACCGTAAATCGGAGGAAAAGGGCCAAAAAGTCCACCATGAGCGGGAGATACCAAATGTGCAACCACTCACACCATGGTCACCACTGGAAGTTCCAGTTTCTTTTTTGAATAATAATCTTTATTGTCACAAGTAGTTAACATTAACACTGCAATGAATTTACTGTGAAAAGACCCTCGTCGCCACATTCCGGCACCTGTTCGGGTCACAGAGAAGAGAAGGTAAGTTCTCCCTTGGCTGGTGGCCAATATTTATCCCTCAGCCAACACCTCGAAAACAAGTAATCTGGTTATTTTCGATGTGTTGTTTGTGGGACCCTTGCCGTTATGGAGTGTTACAGTAAGCATCTTCCTCTTTGATTATGTATACGGATGTCTTTAGCATGCGCAAGTGACACCATCAATGGCAACGGCTTGCGCAGGTTTTAGTATTGCCATGAGAAGCTTGTATATAGTCGTGCATAGCTGCTGCTGGTTTCTGAATCCATGCTGTACTGTTATTTCAATATTTTTGTAAGTAAAGACTGAACTTTCACAACTCATTCAACTGCCTTTTTGTGGTCCAGTTCCCTCACTTGACATCTGCAAATTGCCTGCCCGATTTTCCACATTACAATAGTGACTGCACTTCAGATAGCACTTTATTGGCTGTAAAGTGCTTTGGGACATTGTGAGGTTTTGAAAGGAGCTACAGAAATGCAAGTCTTGCCTTTTTCAGTCCTTAATCCGTTTAGCTTCAACACCCACCGGCAATAATTTGTTCCATATTTTACCAACAGCTTGCAGGGGAAAAAAATAGCAACTGAACACATGCTTTAACATACTGGACAGGAAGATAGTTGCGTTAAATCCAAAGAATGATGTGCAATAAAAGAATCCCGATGCAGTTGTCAAAGAGTTACAGATTATCTCCTTATTTCATGGTCAAAAGATCTGCACATGCACAATAAAAGAAAATCCAAAGTTACACAGGAGCTTTTCGCTGGAGAGGCGCGCTTCACATATTGGTCTGGCATTCATCAATTTTAGCTTGGCATTGACATTTTACTAACCATTATCTTTCGCACAACAACAGGGAATGCGTGAAAGTTCAAGTTCACGGGTTGTGGTTTTTATGACATGATTTTTTTTTAAACCACGTTAAAGAAATCCAGTTTTATGCATTGCAATTACTGAAGCACATCAAGTGGTTATAGCAGGGAATTCATCATCTTCACGAGGAGTCACTTTCACTTGTATATAAAAGATGTGGCGGATATTCCAAATACAATTTACAGCTGGATAACCATTATTTTATATTTACGATACCCAGGAAATTAATTTGATTTTCACCGTAAACCCTGAAGATATTTTGATTAAAGAGGTGTAACTTTCTGAAAAATGTTTAACAATTCCTTTTCTGTGTGCCAATGTATTAGTGTTTAAAACAATATGGATAGGTATAACTCTTCCAGCTTTTCCATTCTTTGGGCCGAATAAGACACTCGCAAAACAGGAGTGATTTCCGCATTGGAAAAGGTGATATTGGATGTAATGCAGTCGGGCAGCGTTTCTGTCATCCTCACGCCAGTTTTGAGTCATACGGTAGATGGGGCGGGATTCTGTGATCATGAGGCTAAGTGTTGACGGCGTCGGAAACTCTGTCGCGTTTTCGACAGCGTCAACACGGCCTCAGGATCAGCAATTCTGGCCCCTATAGGGGGCCCGCACGGCACTGGAGCGGTTGACGCCGTCAACTGGGCGCCGCGGGATCCGCGCATGCGCAGTGGCACCGGCGCCAACGCGTGCATGCGCAGTGGCTCCCTTCAACGCGCTGGCCCTGACGCAACATGGCGGAGGGCTACAGGGGCCGGCATGGAAGAAAGGAGGCCCCCAGCCAGAGAGGCTGGCCCGCCGAGGCCTCCCCCGGGGTCGGACCCCCCCTTCCCCCCCACAGGCTGCCCCCCGACCCTTCCATGCCGGGTTCCCACCAGCTGAGAGCAGGTGTGGACGGTGCTGGCGGGACTGGGCTTTTTTACGACAGCTGCATGGCCCATCCCGGGCCGAGAATTGGCGCGGGGGGGGGGGTGGCATTTAGAGCGGCCCCCAACCGGCGCCGCGCCAATGGCGCCGATTCTCCGCAGATTCGTGCCGGTTGTGGGGAATCTCCGGCCCCAGGCTGAGAGAATCCCGTCCATGATGTGGTAAAATTCAGAACCCGCGCTATGCTGATCTCCATCAAAGGTGTCATTGAGGTTGTTCATAACTGCTGTCCTGTTCTATGAAGGCAATGATACGTTTTTTGAGCCAGAATCACACCATGTGGGGAATCCGTTTTACCATGGTATTTTTATATTCGAGGGGTGACACCCCTTTACCGGGGAAATTCATATTCCCCGGAGGGCACAGGAAACTGATGGTTCCTATCCCGTGAGCTCGCTGGGGTTATAACAGAACCCATTCACTTCAGTTATACCAATGGTATTATTGTGTCAGTTAGCAATGTTAGAAACTGGGGAAACATTTGTGCCTTCACAAACAACTTTTGTTGATTGGCCCTGTGGACTTATTTAGACTGAAATCTAATGGTAGTTGTTTCATCAAATCACATCAATAGCTTTAAATTCCAGCTCCGTAGTTTAACGGCACCATTGGTGCTATTTTGGTATCAAAATAGAGTCTGCGTTCCCTGTGCATGTTTCCAGCACTATTTGCAGCAAACACCATCTTGGTGAGGGCATTACATGGGTGTTAGGAGGGGATCTGCAGAATAGGTAGATTGTGATACCAGTCACTGCGAAATTGATTTGATGCCAGACCGGCCATTTAACACCCTCTCTGAAATAGGCACATTTGATGTGTATTTAGTGGCAGGAAGGACTCCTCCCCATGCTACTTAAAGGGATCAGCTGTTATACCAGGGGCAAGTTTCTCCCTTTCCCAGCGGCGATTTCGTAAACAGCCATCGGGCGAAGAATCCACTTATACGACTGGATCGGGGGCGGCGCCTGTTTTACGCAGGTTACGCATGCTCCGCCCCCTCTGAAACTGCGTCATCGCGGGACGCGCCGCACGCTGTTGGGACGGCCTCAGGACGTCACCTGAAGGTCCTACCCTGTTGCTCCACACCCGATGGGCTGAGTTCACGACCGCGCAGTTCACTCATGGTCCCAGCTGCACAGGAACCTGGTACGGTGGCTGCGGACTGTGCCCAGCGCCGCCACAGTCGGGCGGGAGCCGTGTTGCTGGCCAGGAGGGGGGGGGGGGTGCTTCCGTGAGGGCTGGGGGGACTGCTGGGGGTGGCCAGGGGGTGTCGAGGGTGGAACTATTGGCAGGTCGGGTCGGTGGCTTGAGTCGCGAAAGTTGGTCGGTGAGGGTCACGAAGATTGGCTAGCATGGATTCCGAGGATCAGCTGGTTGGCAAAAGTGGGTTCCAGAGGAAAAAGTTTGAAAAATTCTCTGTTATACCCCTGCTAGCCAGTTGGTGAAGGAAGAAACGTGTAAAGATGCACTTTCACAGACTTCATTAATGAACACAAAGAACAAAGAACAATACAGCACAGGAACAGGCCCTTCGGCCCTCCAAGCCTGTACCGGTCATGATACCACCCTTGGCCAAAACCCTCAGCACTTCCTAGTGCCGTATCCCACTATACCCATGCTATCCATGTATTTGTCGAGATGCCTGTTGAACACTGTTAATGTATCTGCTTTCACAACCTCCCCTGGCAACGCGTTCCAGGAACTCACCACCTTCTGTGTAAAAAACCTGTCTCGTACACCTCCTCTAAACTTTGCCCACGAACCTAAGCCTATGCCCTCTGGTGACTGACCCCTCCACCCTGGGAAAGAGTGCCTGCCCATCCACTCTATCCATGCCCTTCATAATCTTGTAGACCTCTATCAGATCGCTCCTCATCTCTGTCGTTCTAATGAAAACAGTCCAAGTCTATTCAGCCTCTCCACATAGCTAACACCCTCCAGACCAGGCAACATCCCGGTAAATCTCCTCTGCACCCTCTCCAAAGCCTCCACATCCTTCTGGTAGTGTGGCGACCAGAATTGTGCGCAATATTCCAAGTGCGACACTGCCAAGGTTCTATAAACTGTAGCATGACTTGCCAGTTTTTATACCCGATGCCCCGTCCAATGAAGGCAAGCATTCCGTTTGCTTTCTTGACTACCTTGTCCACTTGTGTTGCCACTTTCAAAGACCTGTGGACCTGTACACCCAGATCGCTCCGACTTTCTATATTCCTCAGAGTTTTGCCATTTACTATATATTTTCCCTCTATGTTAGACCTACCAAAATGCATTACCTCACATTTATCTGGATTAAACGCCATTTGTCATATCTCTGCCCAAGTCTCCAACCTATCTATGTCCTGTTGTATCCTCTGACACTCCTCAACACTATCTGCCACGCCACCAACTTTGGTGTCATCTGCGAACTTACTAATCAGACCAGCTACACAGGCGCTGGAATGTGGCGACTAGGGGCTTTTCACAGTAACTTCATTGAAGCCTACTTGTGACAATAAAGTGATTATTATTATTAGTCGTAGTACATTTTCCTCCAAATCATTTATGTATACTACAAACAACAGAAGCCCCAGCATTATTTATCACTAAGAAGAGTACAGCTGCCTCCTGGCTATAGCTAACTTCCAAAATGTCTCTATGTCTAGGAGCCTCTCTCACCATGGGGATGATTCCACACTCTGAGTCCCCATTAGTCACATAGGTCATGTGACCCTTACTCTGCTGTGTAGCCCTTAAAGGGACAATCGCCACAAAATCAAAGCCGGTCTTTAATTGAGAAAGATTTATTCACACAGTTAAACAATACAGGTATCTCCACTCAACTCTTGTCACAGTCAGCGTTTCTTTGTACTCTTACAAAATAAAACAAAAATCAATAAATTAAACGAGAGGGGTGACAGTCCCTGGTGGAGAACTGTAACTAAAGCAAAACTGTAACTTTAACCAAACAAAAATGCCCTTTCCAGGAGTGATGATACACCCCAGCCCCAAAGGTGCCCACCGGTCACGGAAGAATGTTTATTTATATGTGCTCGAGTAACCGGCCAACCAATGTCTTCCAGCGGTCTCTACTGAACCTCAATTAATACATTTTACATTGTCAGCTACTTTCAGAGCTCTGGGTTTTCTGGTGGTGGTGTGTCACAGTTCACTCAGGAGTCCACACTAATTACATGCATGTTGACGTCTGGAGCTATGGACAGTGATGGGGAGGCTGCAACTTCCTTCCCATCACACGGCTGACCAGGAATCTCTCCCACTCTTACCATCTGCCATCAATGTTTGTTGGGCAGATTTGCAGACTGGCTCAGCAGTAGGGTCACATCAACTACACCACAAGAGCTCCTCATGGGCTTTCTACTGCTGTTTAAAGTTGGTGAAGTTGATGGGGGTGTGAAGCTGCATACGGAGGAGGTCATGGTTCTGACATTAGGGGTTCTGATCTTCTCACTTGGTCTTAGGCATGGATACTGCAGTTTATATTCCCCCTTTGGCTGTAGCATGAAAGGTAGACTGGGCAGGGGTAGAACAGAGAAGGACAAGCTGCTCACAGAGGGACAAGGAAGAGGATATCCTCAAAGAGCATTTCTTTTTCCCCAACTTAAGCCAGGAACAATGTGCTTATCACTTTAATTTTATAAAGGAAGCACTCACAGATATCACAGAATCCCTACAGTGCAGAAGGAGGCCATTCAGCCCATCAAGTCTGCACCGACCCTCTGAAAGAGCACACCATCCAAGCCCACTTCCCCACCCTATCCCAATAACCAAACCTACACATTCTGGACGCTAAGGGGCTATTTAGAATGGTCAATCCACCTAATCTGCTCATCTTCGGTCTGAGGGAGGAAACCGGAGGAAACCCACGCAGACACGGGGAGAAAGTACAAACTCCACACAGACAGTCACCTGAGGCTTGAATTGAACCCGGGCCCCTGGAGCTGTGAGGCAGCAGTGCTAACCACTGTGCCACCGTGCCACCCCATATCTGTCACCTCGTGCAAGTAGAGCTCAGAGAAAGGCAAGGGTGGTGCTGCCTGTGGCTGAGAAGATGACTGAGGCCATGAAGTTTTAATTTTAGGATCCATCCAGGCTGGAGCAAGCACCATCTTTAACATAACCCACTTTGCAGACCTCGGCTGGATAAGGGAGGTGACGAACACTCCTTATGCCAGGAGAGATAAGTATAGTGTTGTTTCCTCTGACCAGAGAGAAGTAGGCAGAGCATGCACATGCCTTTGCCAGGATAACAGAGTTCACCATGGGGCAAGGAAGCATCGACTGCACATACATGAAGTGTTGGGTACTCTGATAGACAGACAAACCAACACGGTTGCGAATGGTACAACGCAGTTTTATTTCAATGAACTATTAACATATTAAACTCTGGTATTCAGCACAGGTTGAACCTCTGAGTAGCTGGCAATGAGGTCTGTGCCCTGAGCCCTCTCCTGCTCGAGTGCCCAAGAGGTGTCGTGTTCCCTGCTTTGTACTGTGTATGCTCTTGTCCGTGATTGGATGTCGTGTTTTGTGTGTTGATTGGTCCGTTGATCTGTCCATCAGTATGTATATATGCATGTGCTGTGATGTTCACCTGAATATCATGACATCCCTTCTTTTTTACAGGATTATGTGCCTACGTGTTTATAAATAGAGATGTGTACTGAGTGCAGCTGGATGTGTGTGTGCAATATCTACAGCATGTACATGTGGCTTAACTATATACAAGGTGCGATGTCGGGTGTGACATAACAACGAGGTTGTACCATAACAAAGAACGGGGAAATGTTGAACGATAAAACAAATTCCTGTAACGATAAGAACATAAACATATTAACAAAGTGGTTGCATGAGTTCAATGTATAAACAGTCTCATAAGTCCAGTCTAGTAGCTGGGCGACGAATTCGGGTTGACCGCCTCAAGAGTAGGTCTGGAATCACCGGCTGAGGAACGGGCCTGGCCACGGGCGACGACGGAAGGGGCATGGTGGCAGGCAGCTCCACAAAGTCGAAATCAGGAACAACGGGAGGGCACGGTGTCGGTGTAAGGCCTCGTAGTGAGCGTGGAAGCAGGCGAAGAACCCGGCGATTGCGCCTACGAACGGATCCATCAGGCATGCGAACCAGGAACGAGCGGGGAGCCATGCGTCGGAGAACTTCGGCAGGTGCTGACCAGCCACCTTCTGGTAGGTGGATGCGGACCTCGTCTCCAGGGGCCAGAGCGGGAAGATCAGTTGCCCGTGTGTCATATGACCTCTTCTGGCGACCGCGCTGCAGTTGCATCCTGTGCAGTACCGGAGCATGGTCGATTGTGGGCGCCAGAATGGAAGGCACAGTGGTCCTGAGGGCGCGACCCATCAACAGCTGGGCTGGTGAGAGACCAGTGGCTAGTGGGGCCGAGCGATAGGCCAGCAGGGCGAGGCAGAAATCCGATCCGGCAGCAGCAGCCTTGCAGAGGAGCCGCTTTACAATGTGAACGCCCTTCTCCGCCTTTCCGTTGGACTGGGGGTGCAGAGGGCTGGACGTCACGTGTGTGAAGCCATACGAGGCAGCAAACGATGACCATTCCTGGCTGGCGAAACAGGGCCCATTGTCCGACATGACAGTCATCGGAATGCCGTGGCGAGCGAAGGTGTCTTTGCAGGCCCTGATGACAGTGGACGACGTCAAACCGTGCAGGCGTATGACCTCTGGGTAGTTGGAGAAGTAGTCAATGGCGATGACATAGTCCCTGCCGAGCGCGTGAAAGACGTCCACACCCACCTTCGCCCAAGGGCACGTCACCAGCTCATGGGGCAGAAGCGTTTCAGGAGGTTGTGCCGGCTGAAACATTTGGCAGGTTGGGCAGTTGAGCACCATATTGGCAATGTCAACACTGATGCCCGGCCAGTATACCGCCTCTCGGGCCCTCCTTCTGCACTTCTCGACCCCCAGATGGCCTTCATGTAGTTGGTCGAGAACCAGCTTGTGCATGCTGTGCGGAATCACAATCCGGTTCAGCTTCAGAAGGACCCATCAAAGTCGTCTCGGACATTGTAGAACTGCGGGCACTGCCCTTTGAGCCACCCTCCCGTCATGTGGCGCATCACACGTTGTAGAAGGGGGTCGGCCACAGTCTCTCGGCGAATACGGGCCAGACTGGAGTCGTCAGCTGGCAGATTTGCCGATGTGAAGGCCCCCTGCGCCTCGACCTGACATATGAACCCCTCCGAATCTGGCGGCGTGCTCACTGCTCTCGATAGGGCATCCGCGATGATAAGGTCCTTCCCTAGGGTGTAGACCAGTTGGAAGTCATACCTCCTGAGTTTAAGTAGGATGCGCTGGAGGCGAGGGGTCATCTCGTTCAGGTCCTTGTTTATGATGCTGACCAGGGGGCGGTGGTCAGTTTCAACAGTGAACCGGAGAAGACCATACACATAATCATGGAACTTGTCTCAATCGGTTAGCAAGCCCAGACACTCCTTTGCGATCTGCGCGTAGCGCTGCTCTGCGGGGGTCATGGCCCGCGAGGCATAGGCGACCGGGGCCCATGACGCAGTGTCATCCCGCTGCAGGAGCACTGCCCCAATGCCGGACTGGCTGGCATCAGTCGAGATTTTAGTGGCACGAGACGTGTCGAAAAACGCCAGTACCGGTGCAGTGGTGAGCTTGAGTTTGAGCTCCTCCCATTCCTGGTGGTGTGTGTGCTGCCACTGGAACTCCGTGGACTTTTTGACTAGGTGGTGCAGAGCTGTCGTGTGGGAGGCAAGGTTGGGAATGAACTTCCCCAGGAAGTTGACCATGCCTAGGAAGCGTAGCACTGCTTTCTTGTCTGCCGGCTGGGGCATGGCTGTGATGGCGCTCACCTTGTCTGCATCCGGACGGACACCTGACCGGGAAATGTGGTCCCCCAGGAACTTCAGCTCGGTTTGGCCGAAAGAACACTTGGCTCGGTTGAGGCGCATGCCGTTTTCACGTATGCGTGCAAAGACGCGTTGGAGACGATAGATGTGCTCCTGTGGTGTGGTGGACCAGATGATGACGTCGTCCACGTAGACGCGCACCCCTTCGATGCCTTCCATCATCTGCTCCATGATCCTATGAAAGACCTCGGATGCCGAGATGATGCCAAATGGCATTTGGTTGTAGCAGAACCTGCCGAAAGGGGTGTTGAAAGTGCACAGCTTTCGGCTGGACGGATCCAGTTGGATCTGCCAAAAGCCTTTAGAGGAATCCAGTTTGGTAAATATTTTCGCCTGGGCCATTTCACTCGTGATCTCTTCCCGTTTGGATATGGGGTAATGTTCCCTCATAATATTGTTCTTGAGGTCTTTTGGGTCAATACAGATGCGAGCTCGCCGGAGGGCTTCTTGACACACACCATGGAGCTGACCCACGGCGTGGGCTCCGTGACCCTGGATAGGACCCCTTGGTCCTGGAGATCCTGCAGCTGCTGCTTGAGGAGGTCTTTGAGTGGCGCAGGGACCCTGCGAGGTGCGTGAATGACCGGGGTGGCGTCTGGTTTGAGCCGAATTCTATAGGTGTATGGCAGTGTTCCCATGCCCTCGAATGCCTCCTGGTTGTGGGCGAGGAGCGATTGGAGCTGTGCGTTAAACTCTGCATCCGGGAAGTCAGACGTTCCGTCTGGAGAGAGAGAGTGGACTCGTTGCACGAGGTGGAGAGCCTTGCATGCCTGTGCGCCCAGCAGGGAGTCCTTCGATGAGCCGACTATCTCGAATGAGAGTGTGGCCGTGTGTGTGTTGTGTGTCACCTGGAGCTGGCAGGATCCCATAGCCGGGATAACGTTCCCGTTGTAGTCAACCATCCTGCACCAGGACGGCCGAATTGGTGGTCTGACCTTCATGGCGTAGAAGGCTGACCATGCTATGAGGTTGGCGGAGGCGCCAGTGTCCAGGCGGAAAGTTATCGGTGATTGGTTGACCGTCAGGGTGGCACACCATTCATCACCCGGATTGATCGTGTTAACTCGGTTCCCATCAATGACTACAACCCGGAAGGCGTCTCGGTTATCTGTGTCACCGGTCTGGATGTCGTCTGGGCAAGATTCGTAATGGGGAGGCTGAATGGTCCGCACGTCCCTGCGAGGTTGTCGGAGTTGTGGAAGATTGACAGGTTGAGCTGCTCGACAGTAAGCAGCGTAGTGGCCCACCTTGCCACAGCGTAGGCATTGTCGGGTTCTTGCGGGACATTGCCGCTTTAAATGTGCAGCTCCACAGTTGCCGCACGTCGTGATGTCATGACCTTCTTTGCGCCACTGCGCACGCGCAGTTCGGTCTTGCGTCGGGCGCGCCTGCGCATCACCTCCCTCAGTGTTGCCGTAAGTTTTGGCGCGCACAAGCGCGGGAGGCCCCGAAAAGCGCGCAAAATGGCCGACGTCTTCCGGGCCGGGAGGAACTCGATCGCCTGGACCCGTTCGGCCTCGTGGGGTACCTGGCTCGCCGATCCGGCCGTGTAGGACCCCCGCCGCGAAATCGCGCTCGGCACAGGGACGGAGAATGTGGCGTCAGATCCGTGATCGGGTCCGACGCCTTCCCGCGATTCTCCATGGACCGGAGAATCGTTGCTAGTCGCACGAGCACGGTCGACGCAGCGCCGGTCGGGGGGGCGATTCTCTACCAGGAGCTGGCCGAGTTCCCACCGGCGTGGTTCTAACATGTTTCCACCCGGCGGGCACTCGGAGTGGCGGCTGCCGTGGCCGCCCTGGTGGGGGGCGGGGGGAGATCCGTCACAGGAGGGGTCCTCCGTGACGTCCAGGGCTCCGATTGGGGCCACCGATCTGCTGGCGCGCGTGATCTGCGGGGGGGGGGGGGGGGCCTATATTGTTGGGGCTGGCTTGCTGTGTGGGTCCGCATGGTTCGCCGGGCTGCTGCCTCAGGCGGCCGCATCGCACATGCGCGGACCCGTGGCCGGAAGTGTAGGGCCTCGTATCGGCAGCCGGAGCTGCGTTGAGCACTCAGGCGCCCTGCTGGCCCCCTTCAGCTAAGTGAATCGCTGGGCCAAACGGCCCATTGACGCCGTCGTGAAACGCTCCGGTTAGCCACCATTTCGGAGAATCCCGGCCAGAGACTTTCTTCACATCCCTCTTTCCCGTCTGTGTTTGATTGTCTTGTGTGTGTGTAGAGGGTGGGGTGAATTAAAGAAGGGGGGGTAAGGAATTAGATAATAGTTAAGCAGTTGTATTTGCTGCCTGTTTCATTATAGTTGTTGTTCTTAATATAAATTAAATGTCTTTACATTTACAAACTTGGTGACTGTAATTATTGGACAGCGAAAGACCATGGGCGAGATTCTCCACTCCCGCGCCGGTTGGGAGAATCGCCTGGTCTGCCAAAATTTCCCGGGACGCCGGTCCGATGCCCTCCTGCGATTCTCCCAAGCGGCGGGAACAGCCTGGTCGAGTTCCGCGGGCCGCAGAATCGCTGGAGACCCCCAAAATGGCGATTCTCCGGCACCCCCGCTATTCGCAGGCCCGTATGGGCCGAACGGCCAGGCCAAAACGGCGGGTTCCCCCCGGCGCCATCCACACCTGGTCACGCTGCTGCGTGAACGCTGGGGGGGGGGCCTGCGGGGGGAGGGGGGATCCTGCACTGGGAGGTACCTCAAATGTGGGGTGGCCCGCAATCGGTGCCCACGGATCGTCGGGCCATCCTCTCTGAAAGAGGACCTCCTTCCTTCCACGGCCCCGCAAGATCCGTCCGCCATCTTCTTGCGGGGCGGACTTAGAGAGGACGGCAACCATGCATGCGCGGATGACGCCCGTTATGCAGCGCTGGCCGCGTCATCTATGCAGCGCCGCCTTTACGCAGGCGACAAGGCCTGGCGCGTGTAGATGACGTGGCCCCGATCCTAGCCCATTGTCAGGGCCTGAATCGGTCAGGACCGGGGCCGTTTCGCGCCGTCGTGAACCTCGACGGCGTTCAAGACGGCGCGGCTACTTCGGCGCGGGAGTGGAGAATCCCGCCCCAGGGACTTTGGATATTTTCGAAGAACATAGAACATACAGTGCAGAAGGAGGCCATTCGGCTCATCGAGTCTGCACCGACCCACTTAATCCCTTACTTCCACCCTATCCCTGTAACCCAATAACCCCTCCTAACTTTTTTGGGTCACTAAGGGCAATTTATCATGGCCAATCCACCTAACCTGCACGTCTTTGGACTGTGGGAAGAAACCGGAGCACCCGGAGGAAACCCACGCACACACGGGGAGAACGTGCAGACTCCGCACAGACAGTGACCCAGCGGGGAATCGAACCTGGGACCCTGGCACTGTGAAACCACAGTGCTATCCACTTGTGCTACCGTGCTGCCCAATTAATTGTCAATTTCAATTGTGTTGCGACTCCAGGTCAAGTGGGGCTGGAACTGACCTTGCACTAATCCAGAGGGTTGTAACAATTCATTGTGGTCAGCTACTTGCCGTACAATCCCACCTTCATGCAGACACAACCCTTGCCAGTGGGGATAAGGTGAGCAGCTAAAGAGAGGAAAAAGAGGACAAGTGGGAGGAAGGGATGAGGAAACCAACACGTTGCTTTTTGAGCCAGGGTGTCCATGATTGTTTCATCAATCTATGGTTTCAGTAAACACAACCCAAGTCCCCATTCTACAGCAGTTACATACGTTCCCTTCCCGATGTTAGTGACCGTCACCGTGTCGAGGCTGAAATAAAACCAGCACAAAATAAGATTCCAAACCACTTTTATCGAAGAGACTATCCAATATTCCGTACAAAATTCAAATAATGACCATGGTGCAGGTGCCTTCGCCTGGTCCAGTGCTCCTATTCAGAGCTACTCCAGTGACTGCTGCAATGTTGTAAGAACCTGTTGGTCTTTATAATAATAATAATCCTTTATTGTCACAAGTATGAAGTTACTGTGAAAAGCCCCTAGTCGCCACAATCCAGCGCCGATTCGGGTAAGCTGGTACGGGAATTGAAAACGCACTGCTGGCCTTGTTCTGCATCGCAAACCAGCTGTCGAGCCCACTGAGCTAATCCAGCCCATAAGGAGACGACAGGTAGGTTTGGAGGACAGCCTAGACTAGATCTGAGCCTAGAGGGCCTGGACTTGGACTTTCCCATCTCATAAGTGCTAGCACTTTGGACTGGTGGGCCAACAGACAACAACAACAGCAGGGGCACTGGTGGAATGGCAGTGGTAGGAGCACAAATATTGTCACCCTCAGATAGGCCAACAGGTTTGTGTTCGTAAGGAGCCATTGAAGTTCCCCAAGACAGTGTCTCAGCAATTCTAATAATCTGCTGGAGCACAGATTGCTCTGAGGGCCTGCAATCCCTTTTGAGCACTGGTAGCGGAGGCCATGATTGCATTGTACAAAATGCACTTGCACAGCAACAGATTTAGTGGTGCCTCACTCTGAGCTTCCACTGGCGCAATCAGTCATTATGTGACTTTGACCTGGACTACAATGGAAGCAGAGACATTGGCCCCTAAATAATTGAGTCCCCAAGTATTCGCATGGAGTTGGTTGTGTCCTGGAAGTGATGGGCTCCGAGTTCTTTGCCAAGTTCGAGCCTGACTCTTCCATGCTCTTTGTGGCAGGCCTGACAATGCACAGAGCATCTCTGTGTGCATGCCCAGCAGCTTTTTCTTTCAGCTCAGCCTCAATGAAATCCTCATCTGAATCCCGTGCGACTGAACCCATGTGTGTCAGCTTGCACCCTGGGGATTGGCACCTGTGAAACCCTTTCTTCCTGCCTTGGCTGCAGGACACTCCTGCCCAATGACTCATGTTATGGGTCAGGGTTTAGAGAACCCCAAAGTGTATCATGGAGTTCACCTGACCCACAACTTTTACCAGATTGTGGTATGGGGAGCACACGGCCCACTCTACAGGTGTGGTACAGCAGAAATGGAAAAGTATTTTTTAAAGCAAAATAATGTTTATTCTATGAACTCAAGTTAACCTTTTTAAAACATACAGTGAACATCCTAGCAACTATTAATTCAAATACAACCCCCAAAGAATACAACACTAAGTAATCCTTAAGCTGTCCTTTTAACATCCATAAGACTTACAAAAAAAACCCTTTAAACAGAAGCACATCTGGTTAAAGTCGCTACTCAGAGCAGTTATTTGTTTTAAATCACCAAACAAAGAACAAAGAACAAAGAAATGTACAGCACAGGAACAGGCCCTTCGGCCCTCCAAGCCCGTGCCGACCATACTGCCCGACTAAACTACAATCTTCTACACTTCCTGGGTCCGTATCCTTCTATTCCCATCCTATTCATATATTTGTCAAGATGCCCCTTAAATGTCCCTATCGTCCCTGCTTCCACTACCTCCTCCGGTAGCGAGTTCCAGGCACCCACTACCCTCTGCGTAAAAAACTTGCCTCGTACATCTACTCTAAACCTTGCCCCTCTCACCTTAAACCTATGCCCCCTAGTAATTGACCCCTCTACCCTGGGGAAAAGCCTCTGACTATCCACTCTGTCTATGCCCCTCATAATTTTGTATACCTCTATCAGGTCGCCCCTCAACCTCCTTCGTTCCAGTGAGAACAAACCGAGTTTATTCAATCGCTCCTCATAGCTTATGCCCTCCATACCAGGCAACATTCTGGTAAATCTCTTCTGCACCCTCTCTAAAGCCTCCACATCCTTCTGGTAGTGTGGCGACCAGAATGGAACACTATACTCCAAGTGTGGCCTAACTAAGGTTCTATACAGCTACAACATGACTTGCCAATTCTTATACTCAATGCCCCGGCCAATGAAGGCAAGCATGCCGTATGCCTTCTTGACTACCTTCTCCACCTGTGTTGCCCCTTTCAATGACCTGTGGACCTGTACTCCTAGATCTCTTTGACTTTCAATACTCTTGAGCGTTCTACCATTCACTGTATATTCCCTACCTGCATTAGCCCTTCCAAAATGCATTACCTCACATTTGTCCGGATTAAACTCCATCTGCCATCTCTCCGCCCAAGTCTCCAGACAATCTAAATCCTGCTGTATCCTCAGACAGTCCTCATCGCTATCCGCAATTCCACCAACCTTTGTGTCGTCTGCAAACTTACTAATCAGACCAGTTACATTTTCCTCCAAATCATTTATATATACTACAAACAGCAAAGGTCCCAACACTGATCCCTGTGGAACACCACTGGTCACAGCCCCCCAATTAGAAAAGCATCCCTCCATTGCTACCCTCTGCCTTCTATGGCCTAGCCAGTTCTGTATCCACCTTGCCAGTTCACCCCTGATCCCGTGTGACTTCACCTTTTGTACTAGTCTACCATGAGGGACCTTGTCAAAGGCTTAACTGAAGTCCATATAGACAACATCTACTGCCCTACCTGCATCAATAATCTTAGTGACCTCCTTGAAAAACTCTATCAAGTTAGTGAGACACGACCTCCCCTTCACAAAACCGTGCTGCCTCTCACTAATACGTCCATTTGCTTCCAAATGGGAGTAGATCCTGTCTCGAAGAATTCTCTCCAGTAATTTCCCTACCACTGAAGTAAGGCTCACCGGCCTGTAGTTCCCGGGATTATCCTTGCTACCCTTCTTAAACAGAGGAACAACATTGGCTATTCTCCAGTCCTCCGGGACATCCCCTGAAGACAGCGAGGATCCAAAGATTTCTGTCAAGGCCTCAGCAATTTCCTCTCCAGCCTCCTTCAGTATTCTGGGGTAGATCCCATCAGGCCCTGGGGACTTATCTACCTTAATATTTTTTAAGACACCCAACACCTCGTCTTTTTGGATCACAATGTGACCCAGGCTATCTACACCCACTTCTCCAGACTCAACATCTACCAATTCCTTCTCTTTGGTGAATACTGATGCAAAGTATTCATTTAGTACCTCGCCCATTTCCTCTGGCTCCGCACATAGATTCCCTTGCCTATCCTTCAGTGGGCCAACCCTTTCCCTGGCTACCCTCTTGCTTTTTATGTACGTGTAAAAAGCCTTGGGATTTTCCTTAACCCTATTTGCCAATGACTTTTCATGACCCCTTCTAGCCCTCCTGACTCCTTTCTTAAGTTCCTTCCTACTTTCCTTATATGCCACACAGGCTTCGTCTGTTCCCAGCCTTTTAGCCCTGACAAATGCCTCCTTTTTCTTTTTGACGAGGCCTACAATATCACTCGTCATCCAAGGTTCCCGAAAATTGCCGTATTTATCGTTCTTCCTCACAGGAACATGCCTGTCCTGTATTCCTTTCAACTGACACTTGAAAGCCTCCCACATGTCAGATGTTGATTTGCCCTCAAACATCCGCCCCCAATCTATGTTCTTCAGTTCTCGCCTAATATTGTTATAATTAGCCTTCCCCCAATTTAGCACATTCATCCTCGGACCACTCTTATCCTTGTCCACCAGTACTTTAAAACTTACTGAATTGTGGTCACTGTTACCAAAATGCTCCCCTACTGAAACATCTACCACCTGGCCGGGCTCATTCCCCAATACCAGGTCCAGTACCGCCCCTTCCCTAGTTGGACTGTTTACATATTGTTTTAAGAAGCCCTCCTGGATGGTTTACAGTTTTTAGATTACAGAGAGAGAGACTAATACCCCTTGTGGCTGTGACTGCAGCTATCCAGCTCTGAAAACGAAACTAAAACACACCCTGCAGCAAACAGCCTAAAACGAAAGTAAAAAACTGACAGACAGCCCAGCTCCACTCACACTCTGACATCACTGATAAACATCCATTTCTTAAAGGTACATTTCTTAAACACCCATTTCTTAAAGGTACTCTCACATGACACTCACCATGTGCAATTTCCGACTCTACACTATCCTCTAAAGAATGCATAGTGGCGGTACCTAGGCTGGTGGCTGCAATTGTGAAATTGCGTCATGGTGTTGCAGCACCATCAGTTTTTTCTTCCTCTTGGGTTTCATGCTCCTGCGATGCTGCTTGATCAGGTGGCACAGCCTGAAAAGCGAAATGCACAATAGTAGGACTGTGGAGCGGGTGGCACGAGGTGCATGATTACTCTTCCTGCAGCTTGTAAATCAGGAGAGATTGTGGGATGAAGTGGAATGTGTGACAAGGCAGTGTGCCGCCTACAGCACAATGAACAGGCTGGGTTAATAGTGATGGGCCATTAATCCCCACAGCATTTTCTGGCCATGCCCAATATTGCCCCTAAAACTTTAATGTACCATGACCTCTGCATGAATTTATGGGGCATTAAATTGGTTAGCATGTTTATAAATCTACCGGATATATTCTGCCATCAATAAATACATAGATGAGTGAATTTCAAGAGTTTGGAGATTTGTAAAATTAAAGTTATAGGATGTTATCTTCCCGAGATCTGGGAACTAAATCTTTACAAGCTTTTCAAATCTTTAAATTAATTGGTTTAATCTCTCCTGCGAAAACGTATAGTGCAATTTTAGAATATGCGGAAACCCCCCATTGTAGCGGGTGGCAAAAAACTTGATCACTAGAGCAAAGCAAAGGCTAGGTTTTAGTTATGATCATGGGCAGTGTCTTTTTATTACACACTGAACCAAATAGTGCAGCTCTTGCCAGAGCAAAAGACAAAAGTTTGTTCTGCATCAGGCTGCAGTTTAAAGTCATTTTCACTTCCACTTCATGGCAGGTGCCCATTATTTTGCTTCATTTATGCGAGAGATAGCTTTCCTGTCTGCATTTGACAGCCAGACATTCATTCTGCTGATACTCAGTACGTTAGCAGCTGCGATGAGGCAAACAGCAACACAGGGGGATAGGAAGTCTGATCAGCACCTTCCTGATGTTTGCCAACAAATATTACAATTAAAACCAGCTTAAATTGCATACTGTAGTGAGAATATTCACACAGCTAATGTTCATTACAAAGTAAACATGCAGACAGACACTCAATATCTTTCCAGCTATAAATTAAAATGAAAGAGTAAAGAAAAGTTAAAGTTCAGCATGAATTTATTTTTATTAATCACCCGTGTTGTGATCCATTATATTTGCCAGTGTCTAGAATAAATGGCTGACTATATTAATGATGGCTATTATATATTGTGTCTTTGCCTGAATTTCTATGGGCATGCACCTTAAATGCAATGAAACACCCCAAAGCCCTGCACAGGAGTGATTGCCATAGAAAATTTGATACAGCCATATAAAGAGATTTTCGGCTTGCTTAGGCAAAAGGGTACATTTCATAAGAACATAAGAACATAAGAACTAGGAGCAGGAGTAGGCCATCTGGCCCCTCGAGCCTGTTCCGCCATTCAATGAGATCATGGCTGATCTTTTGTGGACTCAGCTCCACTTTCCGGCCCGAACACCATAACCCTTAATCCCTTTATTCTTCAAAAAATGATCTATCTTTATCTTAAAAACATTTAATGAAGGAGCCTCTACTGCTTCACTGGGCAAGGAATTCCATAGATTCACAACCCTTTGGGTGAAGAAGTTCCTCCTAAACTCAGTCCTAAATCTACTTCCCCTTATTTTGAGGCTATGCCCCCTAGTTCTGCTTTCACCCGCCAGTGGAAACAACCTGCCCGCATCTATCCTATCTATTCCCTTCATAATCTTATATGTTTCTATAAGATCCCCCCTCATCCTTCTAAATTCCAACGAGTACAGTCCCAGTCTACTCAACCTCTCCTCGTAATCCAACCCCTTCAGCTCTGGGATTAACCTAGTGAATCTCCTCTGCACACCCTCCAGTGCCAGTACGTCCTTTCTCAAGTAAGGAGACCAAAACTGAACACAATACTCCAGGTGTGGCCTCACTAACACCTTATACAATTGCAGCATAACCTCCCTAGTCTTAAACTCCATCCCTCTAGCAATGAAGGACAAAATTCCATTTGCCTTCTTAATCACCTGTTGCACCTGAAAACCAACTTTCTGCGACTCATGCACTAGCACACCCAGGTCTCTCTGCACAGCAGCATGTTTTAATTTTTTATCATTTAAATAATAATCCCTTTTGCCGTTATTCTTCCCAAAATGGATAACCTCACATTTGTCAACATTGTATTCCATCTGCCAGACCCTAGCCCATTCACTTAGCCTGTCCAAATCCCTTTGCAGACTTCCAGTATCCTCTGCACTTTTTGCTTTACCACTTATCTTAGTGTCGTCTGCAAACTTGGACACATTGCCCTTGGTCCCCAACTCCAAATCATCTATGTAAATTGTGAACAGTTGTGGGCCCAACACTGATCCCTGAGGGACACCACTAGCTACTGATTGCCAACCAGAGAAACACCCATTAATCCCCACTCTTTGCTTTCTATTAATTAACCAATCCTCTATCCATGCTCCTACTTTCCCCTTAATGCCATGCATCTTTATCTTATGCAACAACCTTTTGTGTGGCACCTTGTCACTCCACTTCATGGAGTGGTTTAAGGGAGCAGAAGGAGGTGGAGGCAGAGGAAAGTTAATGGAAGAATTTCGAGAGCTTGGGGCCTCGGCAGCTGAAGCCCCGGATGCCCCCCACACCCCCACTGAACAGTGCAGAGGAGGAAATTGGGATGCGCACACGAGCTCTGAGAGTTGCAGGGCTGGAGGAGGTGTTTTTTAATTTGCTCACGGGATGTGAATATCACTGGCTGGACCAGCATTCACTGCCCATCGCTGACGGCATTTAAGAGTCAACCACTTTGCTGTGGGTCTGGAGTCACATGTAGGCCAGACCAGGGAAGGATGACAAATTTCCTTCCCTAAGCCAGAAGGGTTTTTACAACAACCGACAATGGTTTTATGCGCATCATTAGACTTTTAATGCCACGTATTTTATTGAATTCAAATGACACCACCTGCCTTGGTGGGATTCGAACTCGGGGCGATAGAACATTATCCTGGGATTACTAGTCCAGCGACAATGCCACTACGCCACTGCCTCCCCTACAGATGTACAAACCTTACATAAGAATAGCTGGTGCTTGAATGCCGATTGCAAGGCAGTAAGATGCTGAAGAGATTTAGGTGACATCAATAACAACAAGAGCAAATCTCCAGTGATTCATATAACTATCTGAACCCTGGCATCATTTTTCACCACATACTCAAGTTTCACCTCAGCAACTTCCCAGAGTTGTTTTCTTCGTGAGACCTCGATTATCAACAGAAATCTTCGCCGTAATGTTGGCAGATTTCCCAGGCTGCTCTGCCTCATGACAGGAAGAAAGATCTGCTCATTATATTAGAACATTGCACAATACCTGCAGTTTGGTTAGCTGATTGTTACAGGGAGAGCAATAAAACACTCCCTTTCGCACCTCTCTGCTTTCCATAACTCCTCATGAAAGCATTTAGCTCCTGCTTCTGGTCTTCAAGTCCCCCTGCAGACATTTGAGCATAAGAATCCAGGCTGACACTCGCAGTGCAGTACTGAGGGGAGTGCTGCACTTTTGGAGGTGCCTGGACATTAAATTGAAGCACCACGTCCTTGTTTGGGTGGATCTTAAAGATCTATGGCGCCCGGGGAAGGCACCGGGACCCGACGGGTTCCTGGCGGACTTCTACAAAAAATTTGTACCAGTCCTGGCCCCATACCAAAGGGGCATGTTCGCAGACTCAATAGCAAGGGCACCCTGCCCCCCACGCTAGCACAGGCCACATTCTCACTGATACCCAAAAAAGATAAAGACCTGACAGAATGTGGATCATACAGACCCATTTCACTGCTGAACGTGGATGCGGAAATACTCGCAAACGTCCTGGCCAAAAGGCTACATTTTCCAAATGTACCAAAGGTGGTCGCAGAGGACCAAACGGGCTTTGTCAAGGGTAGGCAGCTCACAGCAGACATCAGGCGGCTGCTGAATGTGATAATGCCACCCCCCCCCCCCACCCCCCCGGAGAGAGAACACCAGAGGTGATTGTGATAGTCACCACTGTTGTATTATATTGTATATACTGCACTGCATACGAGGGTATTATGGTAAAGCCCCTGTACTACAGGTCCGGGGGCAGATCCCTGCCTGCTGGCTCCGCCCAGTAGGCGGGGTATAAATGTGTGTGCTCTCCGAACTGCAGCCATTTCAGCAGCAGCTGTAGGAGGCCACACATCTCTGTGTAATAAAGCCTCGATTACTCTCTACTCTCGTCTCGTCGTAATTGATAGTGCATCAATTTATTACACAGAGATTTTACAAAGATGGATCTCCGCATCAAGCCGGATCGCCTGCAGCTGCATTCTCAAGCAGACAACGCCAAAAAGGACTTTGCACATTGGCAAGCTTGCTTTGAAGCATACATTGGATCAGCGACAGACCCAATCCCAGAAGCACAGAAGTTCCAGATTCTATACACGCGGCTGAGCTCCGATGTCTTTCCCCTCATCTGGGACGCGCCTACCTACGCAGAGGCCATGGCACTACTGAAGGAGAACTACGCTCAGCAGACCAACAAGATCTACGCCAGGCACCTCCTGTCCACGCGGCACCAAATTCCCGGTGAGTCTGTGGAAGATTTCTGGCGTGCTCTGCTCGCCCTGGTGAGAGACTATGATTGCCAGGCCATTTCGGCCGCTGAACATTCTAACCTGCTAATGAGAGACGTGTTCATTATGGGCATATGGTCAGCCTACATCTGCCAGCGCCTCTTAGAAGGGGCTATGCTTGACCTCACGGCGACCAAGAAACTAGCGCTCTTGCTCACAGTCGCCTCACGCAACGTACAGGGCACAAGCGGGAACCCCATTGTGGACCCTTCCGCGACCGTCCCCAAC
Organism: Scyliorhinus torazame; assembly: GCF_047496885.1. Taxonomy (NCBI): domain Eukaryota; kingdom Metazoa; phylum Chordata; class Chondrichthyes; order Carcharhiniformes; family Scyliorhinidae; genus Scyliorhinus; species Scyliorhinus torazame. The sequence continues at coordinate 207,597,361 of NC_092708.1, read as the reverse complement.
CAACCCCATGCCTGCGCGCGCGGCAGCCAACCAACCCCGGGGGACTCAAGTGCTACTTCTGCGGACAGACAAAACACCCCCGGCAGCGCTGCCCGGCGCGGAGCGCGCTCTGCAAGGCCTGCGGCAAGAAAGGACATTTCGCTGCAGTGTGCCAGGCCCGCTCAATCGCCGCTATTGTCCCTGCACCCTCCGCATGTGGCCAGTGGGCGCCGTCATCTTCCTCGCCTCAGAACACATGCGGCCCGTGGGCGCCACCATCTTGCTCCCCTCACAACACGTGCGGCCCGTGGGCGCTGCCATCTTCCCCGCCTCAGGACCCCTGCCGCACCTCATCGGGCCGCTCATCGCCTGCAACCGCCGATGACCAGCCGCGTCTCACCTCCGTCACGATCGACCAGTCCCGACTGCACAACCACGCGACCACGTCGACAAAGGTGAAGGTCGACGGGCATGAGATCTCCTGCCTTCTGGACTCCGGGAGCACTGAGAGCTTCATCCACCCCGATACGGTAAGGCGCTGCTCCCTCGCGGTACACCCCATTACCCAAAGAATCTCCCTGGCCTCCGGATCCCACTCCGTGGCGATCCGGGGGCACTGCATCGCCACCCTCACCGTCCAGGGCGTAGAGTTCAGTGGCTTCCGGCTCTACGTCCTCCCCAACCTCTGCGTTGCCTTGCTACTCGGCCTGGACTTCCAGTGCAACTTCCAGAGCCTAACCCTGAAATTCGGCGGGCCCCTACCACCCCTTACTGTATGCGGCCTCACGACCCTTAAGGTCGATCCGCCTTCTCTGTTTGCAAACCTCACCCCGAATTGCAAACCCGTCGCCACCAGGAGCAGACGGTACAGCACCCAGGACAGGACCTTCATCAGGTCTGAGGTCCGGCGGCTGCTGCGAGAAGGTTTCATCGAGGCCAGCAACAGCCCCTGGAGAGCCCAAGTGCTGGTGGTGAAAACGGAGGAGAAAAACAGGATGGTCGTTGACTACAGTCAGACCATCAATCGGTACATGCAGCTCGACGCGTACACCGTCCCACGCATATCTGATATGGTCAATCAGATTGCACAGTACCGGGTCTTCTCGACAGTGGACCTGAAATCTGCCTACCATCAACTCCCCATTTGCAAGGCCTGTACACCGCGTTTGAAGCAGACGGCCGCCTTTACCATTACCTTAGGGTTCCCTTTGGCGTCACTAACGGGGTCTAGGTCTTCCAACGGGAGATGGACCGAATGGTTGACTGGTACGGACTGCGGGCCACTTTCCCGTACCTGGATGATGTGACCATCTGCGGCCATGACCAGCAGGACCACGACGCTAACCTTTCCAAATTTCTCCACACCACCAAACTCCTCAACCTAACCAACAACAAGGAGAAGTGCGTGTTCAGCACGAACCGATTAGCCATCCTCGGCTATGTGGTTCAGAACGGAATTCTAGGGCCCGACCCTGATCGCATGCACCCCCTCATGGATCTCCCCTTTCCCCACTGCCCCAAGGCCCTCAAACGATGCCTGGGGTTCTTTTCGTACTAAGCCCATTGGGGTCCCTAACTATGCGGACAAGGCCCGCCCACTCATCCACTCCACCAGTTTCCCACTGACGGCCGAGGCTCACCAGGCCTTCAACTGTATCAAGGCCGATATCGCCAAGGCCGTGACGCACGCAGTCGATGAGACGCTCCCCGTCCAAGTCGAGAGCGATGCATCAGACGTCGCTCTGGCCGCCATCCTCAACCAGGCAGGCAGGCTCGTGGCATTATTTTCCCGCACCCTCCATGTCTCCGAAATTTGGCACTCCTCCGTCGAAAAGGAGGCCCAAGCTATCGTTGAAGCAGTGCGGCACTGGAGGCAGGAGATTCACTCTCCTCACAGACCAACGGTCGGTTGCCTTCATGTTTAACAACACACAGCGGGGTAAGATCAAAAGTAATAAGATCTTGCGGTGGAGGATCGAGCTCTCCACCTTTAATTACGAGATTTTGTATCGCCCCGGTTAGCTCAACGAGCCACCCGATGCCCTGTCCCGAGGTACATGTGCCAGCGCACAAGTGGACCGACTCCGGACCCTGCACGACGATCTCTGTCACCCAGGGGTCACCCGCTTTTATCACTTTATTAAGGCCCGCAATCTGCCCTACTCCATCGAGGAAGTCAGGGCTGTCACCAGAGACTGCCAGGTCTGTGCGAAGTGTAAACCGCACTTCTACCGGACAGACCGTGCATGCCTGGTGAAGGCCTCCCGCCCCTTTGAACGCCTCAGCGTAGACTTCAAAGGGCCTCTCCCCTCCACCGACCGCAACACGTGTATTTTCTCATTGTGGTCGACGAATATTCCAGATTCCCCTTCGCCGTCCCATGCCCCGATATGACGTCTGCCACCGTTATCAAAGCCCTCAACACCATCTTCGCTCTGTTCGGTTTCCCCGCCTACGTCCACAGCGATCGGGGATCCTCATTTATGAGCAATGAGCTGCGCCAGTACCTGCTCAACAGGGGCATTGCCTCGAGCAGGACGACCAGCTACAACCCCCGGGGAAACGGGCAGGTGGAGCGGGAGAATGGGACGGTTTGGAGGGCCGTCCAGCTGGCCCAACGGTCCAGAAATCTCCCGGCCTCCCGCTGGCAGGAGGTCCTCCCCGATGCACTTCACTCCATTCGGTCACTCCTGTGCACGGCAACTAACGAAACCCCCCATGAACGTCTCTTTGTCTTCCCCAGGAAGTCCACCTCCGGGGTTTCGCTCCCAACATGGCTGGCAGCTCCAGGACCCGTTCTCCTCCGTAGACACGTGCGACTCCACAAGGCAGACCCGATGGTTGAGAGGGTACAGCTACTCCAGGCAAACCCGCAGTACGCCTACGTAGCATACCCCGATGGCGCCAAGACACAGACTCCCTCAGGGACTTGGCACCAGCTGGGTCCCCACAACCCCCCCCCCCCCCTCCCTCTGCCCTGGTGCCACGCTCCCTTCCCCCAGCGCACCCCACCACAGCCCCCACTCCAGGACAATCCGCCCTCCCCTTGGTCCCACCCGGGGATGAAGAGGATGTCGACACGCTCCCGGAGTCACCGACGACCGAGCCGCGCCTGACTCGTCACCAGCACTGCGGCGCTCTCAACTATGGATCAAGGCGCCCGACCGTCTAAATTTGTAACCTTCTCTGAAATTTTAATAACAACCTGTATGTAAATAGTTTTCCACCACCCCCGCTGGACTCATTTTTAACAGGGGGTGAATGTGGTAGTCACCACTGTTGTATTATATTGTATATACTGCACTGCATACGAGGGTATTACGGGAAGGCCCCTGCACTACAGGTACGGGGGTAGATCCCTGCCTGCTGGCTCAGCCCAGTAGGTGGAATATAAATGTGTGTGCTCTCCGAACTGCAGCCATTTTGGCAGCTGCTGTAGGAGGCCACACATCTCTGTGTAATAAAGCCCCGATTACTCTCTACTCTCACCTCGTCGTAATTGATAGTGCATCAGTGACCATCTCCCTGGACGCAGAAAAGGCCTTCGACAGAGTCAAATGGAACTACCTCCTCGAGGTACTGGAATGGTTTGGGCTAGGAGCAGGATTCACCGCCTGGGTGAGGCTCCTGTACAACACTCCCAAAGCGAGTGTCCGAACTAACACCACCAGCTCTGAATACTTCCAGCTACAGCGAGGAACAAGACAGGGCTGCCCCCTGTCTCCACTCTTGTTCGCGCTAGCGATCGAACCCCTGGCGATAGCCCTGCAGGACGTGAAAAGCTGGAAGGGAATCCGGAGAGGAGACAGAGAGCACAGAGTCTCACTCTTTGCAGATGACCTGCTCCTCTATGTCTCGAAGCCACAGGAGGGACTGAAGGCAATACTGCAAATCCTGAAAGGGTTTGGAACCTTCTCAGGCTACAAACTTAACCTGGGCAAAAGCGAGACATTCCCAGTGAACCCAAAAGGGGGAGGGACAGAGCTGGAGGGGCTCCCATTCAAAACAGCCCAGAACAGATTCCGTTACCTGGGAATCCAGATAGCCAGAAACTGGATACAGATCCACAAGTGGAACCTGACCAGCCTGATGGAATAAGTAAGAAAAGACCTTCAACGGTGAGGCTCACTCCCACTCTCACTGGCGGGAAGAGTGCAGACGATCAAGATGAACGTACTGCCAAGGTTCCTCTTCCTATTTAGATCCATTCCGATCTTCATCCCTGAGGCCTTTTTCCAAAACATAGACAGTCCAATCTGGGAGGCTAGAAGTACAATTGGCACAGGGAAATGATTGGTGTGGTGTGGAAGTTAAGGTGAGACACAATGTCGGGGCAGCGATGAGAGAGTTTTGCTTTGTTATAATCTACTTCCTTGTCAACAGAGTGAAGCATTAAAAAGGACCTGTGTTCAGGCATGGACAAAACCGGAGCAGATAATTCATGGAGCAAACTCAAATCCATTCATAAATCTAGAACTTCTGGAACATCTGGTGGAAGTAAAGAAGCCAGAAAATCGAGAGGAAAACCTTTGCTGCGAAGTGAGTGTGAATTAGTTCAGGGGCTAATTTGGGGGATTCATCCATAAGTAAGAAGGAAATTCTCTTGCCAACAAATTTGAGTGATTCATTTATCGACTTGTCTCAGGACTGTATTAACAAATGTACAAATCCTTGGCTTGTAGAAGTATTAATCGCACAGAGACAGGCCAAAAGTCCACCTCAGCCTCCTCCCAACTCTTTTCATTGAACCCCATCAATATATTCCTCTATTCCTCTCTCCCTTCTGTTCTTATCTACCTATGTTATTCGTCTCAATTAAAAAAAAATAATCTTTATTGTCACAAGTAGGCTTAGATTAACACTGCAATGAAGTTACAGTGAAAAGTCCCGAGTTGACACATTCCGGCTCCTGTTTGGGTACACTGAGGGAGAATTCAGAATGTCCAAATTACCTAATCGCTCCCTGTGGTTGTGAGTTTTTTAATCTCACTAATCTCAGGGTGAAGAAGTTTCTCCTGAATTCCCTAATGGATTCATTAGTTGAGTTAGGAAGGAACATAGAAAATAGGAGCAGGAGTAGGCCATTCGGCCCCTCAAGTCTGATCTACCATTCGCTGTGATCATGGTTACTCCCACTCTCTTCTCATAACCCTTGGCACCATTAATGTCTGGAAAACTACCTGTTTTCTTCTTAAATATATTCAATGTCTTGGCCTCCACAGACTTCTGTGGAAGAGAATTCCACTAGTTCACCACCCGCTGAGTGAAGATATTTCTACTCATCTCAGTCCAAAATGGCCTACCCCATATCCTGAGTCTGAGCCCTTGTTCTAGACCCCCAGCCAGAGGAAACATCATCCCTGAGTCCAGTCTGTCCAACCCTGTCAGAAATTTATATGTTTCAATGAGAACCCTTCTCATTCTTCGAACTTTCAGTGCATATAGGAACGGTCAACCCACCTCTCCTCATAGAAATCAAAAGAAATCATTTCAGTGGGGCAAGGACAGACTGAAAGGATGGGCCCACTGATAATTTGTTTGTGGAATTTGGGAGGGGGATAGAAGACGGCTGTCCTGATTTGGGGGATTACAAGGTTAGAGGCTATGGAAGGAAGACCTCCAGAGGAGATGACTGTCAGTGACTGTTGGAGAAACGATGGCTTGATCTTTAGTGATGAGGTTACGGTCTGCGGGATGTAAGAAGAGGTGTCAAAGATTTGACACTCAGCTTCGGCAAGGTATATGTTGGTTCATCAAACAAAAATCTCCATTCTGGAGATACCAGCTTCCACTCCAGAGTTCCTGACATGCCTTCCAGGAGGACCACCTATGCCGTAAGAAGGTTAATGACCTCCACCGGGCTGCACAGGTGAGTTGGCACCGGACCCCAAACCCCCCTCCCCACAAGTATACGCATGGTACTGTCCCCCCCCAGCACCGTTCCGTGGTCTAGCCCACCCATGTCCAGCAGTGTTGCTCATACCTTTCCCCCCCGCAAACTCCCCATTCCCTGCCCCCAATCAGGCCATCACCCCAACCCTCCCACCCCCATATGGGCCATCTCCCCAACTGCCCCCCTCCCGATACAGGCCATCGCTCCAATCCCCCCTGACCCTCACCCCCTCAGCACCGAATCCACCCTCTCGATGATCGACGCATGCGGCTAACGATGTATTCTCTGTGTCCCTGCAGGCGAAGTTGGCCCACAATAGATGGGAGAGGGCCCAGACGGGCTGTGGGATGATGGACATCAGCATCCCCACCCCCTATAAGGGCCCTGGAGGTCGCGGAGGTGGTCGAGGTCAGATCTGTAACCAACGTAGAGGTTGGCGTATGACACAGAGATGAGGATCCACCAGCCCCCACCCAGAGGACTTGTCACGAGTGTGTTATTAATGCCATATAGACTGAGCCAACCTTCCAACTGACCACATGTCCATTCTCCTGCAGAATCTCCATCCAACGGCGCCAGCCCATCCAGTTGGTCCCCCCCCCCCCCGCGCCCCCCAGCCTGCCTCCCATGAGAACACCTCAGAGGAGAGCTCCGAGGATGCCATCGACAAAGTGTCACAGCTGTCATCCCCACCCTCCACCACACCTTGGTGGTGGACAGGCTTTTGGAGCACAATCTGGTGAGCACCAGACTGTTGCAGATGCACATCGGGTGGAGGCAGGAACGCCAAGGGGAGACAGCAGTCGGAGGTCTGCTGGCCCCCAGGGCCCAGCTGGGTCCCAGTCAGATGCTGGCCCTTTGGACCAGGTTTACTGGGAGTTGATGCAGATGCTAGGGTGCGGCTGGGATATCCAGAGGGGGATGTCAGCAACCCTCCAGCAGGACCATAGCCGATTGGAGGAGTCCCAGAGGCTACAGCTACAGGAGATATTGCTGGCAATGCATGGCACTTAGGCCAACACTGCTCGGGCCGCGATTGCAGTGGAGAGCCTGGTGCATGACATCGGCACCATGAGTGGAGGTGTCCGAGGCATGGCTCAGTCAGTGACCTCCATGGCTGGGTGCCTCTACAGTGTGTCCCAGTCGCTGGGGGACGTGACCCAGTACTAGGTGGACCTTGATGAGGTACTGCGGAGCATGTCCCAGTCTCAGGTGGGCATTGCCGAGGCTCTCCAGAGCACTTCCCGGTCGCTAGGGGAGGCCTCTCAGTCCCATGTAGGGATAATCAAGGCGCTGCAGAGCATGTCCCAGTCACTGAGGCACGTGTCCCTGGCGCAGGTGGGCATTGTCAGGGTGCTCCAGAGCATTTCCCAGTCTCAGAGGAGCATCGGCAAGAATGTAAACGTTGTGCTGCACACATTGGGGAGCCTCCAGGGCTGGTAGAGCCAGATAGTGCAGGGTCAGCCAGGGCTCGATCCAGCCACTCCTTCGTCCCGAGGTGAACTCCAGGGCTCTATGGGTACTGACCGGGAGGAGGGGGTGCTAGCTGCCAACCTGGACCCACCCTATGGAGTGGCGACAATGGCCACCGGCTCCCCCGAGACCCACCCCACTGACGACGGCGCCTCTCGGAGTGAGCAACCGGAACAGGGTGGCACGGCGGGGTATGTGCTGCTGACAAGTGCTCCGGCCCCAGAGCCCCCAGAGGATGCCCACCAGCGGCACCGAAGGCCACTAGACGTAGTAGACAGAAGGCTGCCTCCACCTCTGATGTGCATCCTGGGGACCACAGCTAGACGCAGCGGTAAGGCGAAGAAGGCTAAGCAGGTCGAGGATCACTGAGTGGGCACGGGGGCCAGGGGTGGGGGGAGGATGATAGGGATGGGGCCGAACTCTGTGCTCTTGGCCTGGGATCAAGAATTCAGGCCTAATTCTGTTTCTCTCTCTGTGCAGCTTTACCTGCTGCCTGAGCATTCCCTGAGTTTTCTACTTTCCTTTCAGATTTACAGCACCTGAATTAAACCCTTTCACAATGTAGTCAGGGAGCACAGAGAAGATGGGATGGCAAGACGTTGTATAAGTTAGGATCTGGGCCAGATAGTTTGAATGAGCTGAAGGTTGTGAAGGGCAGAAGGAGGGGGACCGGCCAGGAATGCATTGGAATAGTCAAGTCTAGAAGTACCAGTGCAGCACGGTGGCGCAGTGGGTTAGCACTGCTGCCTCACGGTGCCGAGGTCGCATGTTCGATCCCGGCTCTGGGTCACTGTCCTTGTGGAGTTTGCACATTCTCCCCGTGTTTGCGTGGGTTTCGCCCCCACAACCCAAAGATGTGCAGGGTAGGTGGATTGCACACGCTAAATTGCCCCTTAATTGGAAAAAAATGAATTGGATACTCTAAATCTATTTTTTTTAAAGTCTAGAAGTACCGAAGGCATAAATGAGGGTTTCAGCAGCCAATGAGCTGAGGCATGAGCAGAATCAGGTGGTGTTACGGAGCTGAAAATGGCTGACCTTAGTGTCGGCGTTGACACGAGGTAGCAGGATCATCTCAAAGTCAGATCTAACTACAATTGAGCACAGTCTAATTCTGCCTCAAGGAGCACTACCTGTGTCAGTTAAGGTCAACTCAGGTTTATGCCACAGGCACCCTTCAGGCTTAAGCAGTCGGCATCAGTGACATCTCCTGCTCCACCGCTCTATCCAGGGAAAGAACCGAAGCACCTGCACTACATCTTCTTCCCAAGGCAGAACAAAGCAGGCCAGAGAGCAGACAGTACATGAAGGAGCCACTGTGCGTCAGTGATGGAAAGGGTAGATACCGAGATCAAGGAATGTCAGGAAAGATGGCAGGCAGGTCAGCCCATCTGATCACAGCCCGCACAATGGCACGTCCAGCGCAATGAGGGATTTAAATCAGTGCAGCAGAGTAGCTGACTCAGAATTCTGATGTGAGCCCTCAGTGTCATTGTTTAACAGCAGGGAGAGAGAGAGAGAGAGAGAGAGTGAGGGAGAGAGAGCCATGCTAACAATGCTTTGATGGCTTTAGAGCCGCCACTTTTATTTCCAAATTCCACAATACTGAGATGGCACAATAACTTCAAATAAATCATTAATTCAAAAAGGCTTTGGACTCCAGAGAAGAGGCTGGAAATGTTTAACAGTCATTAATTGAAGACTAATAACATTCTCAACACTTTAATCATACAAAGAAAATCAAAATATTCTTTGTCTGCCTCCAAGCTGAACAAAATTTGTTGTGGGATCCCAGTGTGACCTCAGGTCAGGTAATCTCAAAAACACGAAAAACAGAATTGAAAATCAAACAGTTGTTCAATTTTAACTTTGATCCAAAGAATTCATGGTGTGAATTCATGCTCAGAGATGCATACAATAATGCACGGGCTAGATTCTCCATTCCTGAATGTTGACGCGGGCACAGGATTCATGGAATTCCACGACAGCCAAACTGGCGCCGCACCTGGACCAATTCAGCGACCGTTAAGGGGCTAACACCGTCACCATGTGGAACACAATCAATTCCAATGAGAAATGGTGCCGGATTCGCGGGTTCGTGATTGACACTCAGGAGGCTGACAAGCTGCAGCTGCATATACACACTTCAGTCCCCACACACAACATCCCAGCTAACAAGATGGCAGTGAGGAGAGCGGCCCCATGATTCACCAACGCTGAGCTGCAGAGCCTCCTGGACGCGGTTGAGGAGAGGCTGGTGACCCTGTACCCACCCGCCATTCGCTGTGCCTGGGCGCACGGGGCAGAGGCAGTCAGTGCCACGAGCAACACTGGATAAAAGCAAATTACTGCGGATGCTGGAATCTGAAACCAAAACAGAAAATGCTGGAAAATCTCAGCAGGTCTGACAGCATCTGTAGGTAGAGAAAAGAGCGAACGTTTCAAATCCAGGTGTCCTTGTGTCAAAGCTAAAAGGCAGAGAGAATGTTTTTGAATGCGTGCGGAGAAGACTTGCAAATCATTCAATAGCTTTCGTACTGACCTTAAGTTGAAAGTGCAGACGTGCAACTTCGCGACTCTGAAATCCTCCATGGTTAAAGATCAAATTGTTTTTGGATTGCATGATACTAAGGTGCGAGAGCATCTTTTACGAGAAAATGAGTTTCAATTAGAAAATGCCATAAAAATTTGCCATGCTAGCTGATGCGCGATCAATTACACTCAAGACGAAGTGATTTCATAACTGAAGGCTTTAATCTACCAGAACTTGTTCCCCAGCAGCTTCGATACAGAAAGTGAAGGCTGCTGGGTCGGCACCATCTCTTATACTCCACCTGTCAGGGAGGAGCTACTTAACAACTGCCAATGGTAGACTCCTGGGTCTAACCAATGGTCATCAGTCTCTTAGGTACCGCAATAGCTGGTACTACCACACTCGCCAACTAGCTATGCAACATGTTAATACGTTTAATGTAAGAAGTTTTGCCATGAATATTGCAAGCGATGCAGCCGCCATTGGTTTCATGACTCACTTAGAAATGTGGGGCGGGATTCTCCGACCTCCCGCGCGACGCTGCTCCGACGCCGGGACGCCATGTCTGCGGGCGGTATGGGGGAGGCCACCGGGTGTGGGGGCGGGGTGGTCCCACACATCCGCTGCCGGGGCTGGGGGGGGGGGGGCACACATCCGGGGATGGGGGTGGGGGTGGGGGGGTGGTCCCACACAGCCGGGGGTAGGGGTGCCCACACATCCGGGGGTGGGGGGGGTCCCACACATCCGGGGGTGGGGAAGGAGCGGTGGGGGCGACAAAGGCTGTGGGCGGCCACGGCCCGCCATGGCAGGGCGGATCCAACGGCCAGACCCCATGACGGCAGACACGCGGCTGTCCACACAACTCGTTCGCTGTCACGGCGCAGGCGGCCCGGCCGTCCTGACGTGTGCCAGACCCCTCCACACCCCCCCACCAAACAGGCGGCACCCACCAGCGGGTAGGTCCAGGGCGGCACACATGGCAGTGAGGGCAGTGCCACCAGACTGTGGCCCTGGCAGGGGGGACGGCCGACAGGTCTCAGGGCACCGAGGGGGCAGGGGTGGCGCGCATGCTGGCAACTGGGCCGGCCATGTAGCCCATGGCACCTGGTTGTGGAGGGGGGGTTTTCCAATGCTGAAACCCTGTCTACTCCCACCCCTTACAGATAGTACAATGTTCAGCCATCTCCCAGCGTTGTTGGCAGCCATGGCGGGGGCTGCTGCCCTGCATGGGGCCCAGTGGGAGCTGGAGCACGGGCGTGAGGGGGAGGTGGCAGAGCCTGTTGTAGAGCAGCAGGCTGCAGTGGGGCACGTGCAGGCCAACCAGGCCGCAGTACCGCGCGCCCGAGAGGCGCAGGAGGAGCATCACGACGTGCGGGAGCCGCAGTACGGGGATGCCGAGGGGGAGGAGGAGGAGGAGGAGGTGGAGGAGGAGGAGGAGGGGGTGCCACGGCCACGGAGGTGTCCGATGCGACAACGTGTCTACCGGCCCCACATGTCCTTCGAGGACCTCCCGGACAGGGCGTGCAGGAGGAGACTCCGGCTGGGCCGGGAGACCGTCGCCCACATCTGCCACCTGATGGCACACCTGGCACCACGTGGGACCGGGGGTGGACATGCCTGATGACGCCTAAATGGAGGCCATAGACCGACGCGGAGCGCCACTCCAATGATGCCCATGCAGCGACCAGGACTGCATTTATACATTTTCCAGCTCCTCAATTACAGCTCCTCTTCCAGCTCCGCTCCTCATTTCTGTCCCAAGCCTTCTACCTTCACGAATGCCTTAGCCGCCTCCACCGTTTCGAAATAAAAATCTTTGGTGTTGTACGTAACCCTCAGCTTTGCCGGGTATACCATACCAAATCGCAATCCCTTGTTGTACAGTGCCGTCTTCAATCGGCCGAACGCCACTCGTCTCTTCGCCAACTCCACCGTCAAGTCCTGATAGATCCGAACTCCAGCACCGTCCCACTGCACCTCGTGCTTCTGCTTCGCCCAGCTTAACACCTTCTCCTTATGGAAGCAGATAATTACTGCTCTCGGCGGCTCATTCACCTTGGGCTTCGGCCTTAACGACCTCGGTCCAGTTCGTAGCAGAAGGGGTCTCCACCCTCCCCCATCAACTCCGCCAGCATCTTAGCAAAGTACTCTGTTGGCCATGAGCCCTCTGCACCTTCAGACAAGCCCACAAACCTCAGATTGTGCCGCCCTAGAGCGGTTCTCCATGTCCTCAAGCATTGCTCGGAGCCCTCTGTTGACTTCCACCACCGTCTGCAGCTTGTCCCCCATCGAGGTGAGGAAGCATTGTGCTGCCACATGGTCTCGTCCACTTCCTTCATCTTTTCACCCTGTTCTCTCACCTCGGCCGATGTCTTTGCCTCAGCTACCCTCACCGGGGCAATTGCCTCCTCCACCAATGACTTCAATGCAACCGCCATCTCCTTCCTCAACACCTCCATGTGCTTCCAAACTGCTTCTCCAGCTCGACAGCCATCACTTTGGTCATCTTTTCCACCGTAAGTGGTGCCACCAATGCTGTCTGGCATCTGCCATCTTGTCAGCCTTTTTGCTGGTCCTCTCATTTGACGGTGAACCCAGGTTTCCTCCCTTCCCAGCTGCTATTCGCATCCTTTAACGACTTTTGTTCTTTCTTCTTTCTTCAATTCTAAAATAAATAAATAAATATTATTTTTTTCCAAAATCAAAAAATCGCTTCCCCCGGGACCTGACTTCAAACTTCTCAAAAATCCATTTTCAGCGGGAGCCACCCGATGTGCTCTCCTCCCCCTCTACATCGCGTCCTGGATTCGGGCCTGCCACCTCGACTGCCTCGCCTCGTGTCAAGCTCTGCCCCCGCTGCTCACTTCGGACTCGATGCCCCCGCTCCGGCCGCCGGACACTCCCGCGGGGCTCCTCACCGGCTCCAAGCCGGCCCGACCCGGCGCTCGTCCCTCAGGCCCCAAAGGCCAAAGAAATTCGAAGAGAAAGAACAACTGGGAAACCTCCGAAAATGTCTGAAATATTGCGGACCAGCGGGAGCCTCTTCTCGACGTGGCCACTCGGCTCGCGAGCGCCACCGGAAGTCATCGTGAAAAAGAAGAATAACGACCTCAGGATTTGTATGGATCCCAAGGATTTAAACGCAAACATTAAAAGGGAGCATTATCAAACTCCAAAGAGGGAGGAGATCACAAGTGAGATGTCTTGTGCAAATTTTTTACCAAACTCTATGCATCGCAGGGATTCTGGCAGTTTAAGTTTGATAAAGCAGGTATCAAGTTCTGCACATTCAACATTCCTTTTGGCAGATATTGCTTGATTCGCATGACCTTTGGCATTATATCTGCGTCCGGGATATTCCACTGAACTATGGGACATTTCATTGAGGGGATCCAGGTCTATGTAAACGACATTATGCCATGGGGTTCCACCTTAGAGGAACACAATGACAGACTGATCAGGTGTCACAAAGCATCAGGCAGAATGGGCTGAGGCTCAATAAGGCCAAATGCCAGTTTTGACTACAGGAGATTACATTCCTCGGCAACAAGCTTTCTGTTCACAGAATAGAGCCAGATAAAATGAAGATTAATGCCATACTAAACACAGATAAAGTAGGAGTACTACGAGTAATGGGCATGATCAATTTCATAGGGAAGCATTGTGGAAGCATGTGGGCAGCACGGTAGCATTGTGGATAGCACAATTGCTTCACAGCTCCACGGTCCCAGGTTCGATTCCGGCTTGGGTCACTGTCTGTGCGGAGTCTGCACATCCTCCCCGTGTGTGCGTGGGTTTCCTCCGGGTGCTCCGGTTTCCTCCCACAGTCCAAAGATGTGCAGGTTAGGTGGATTGGCCATGATAAATTGCCCTTAGTGTCCAAAAAATTGCCCTTAGTGTTGGGTGGGGTTACTGGGTTATGGGGATAGGGTGGAGGTGCTGACCTTGGGTAGGGTGCTCTTTCCAAGAGCCGGTGCAGACTCGATGGGCCGAATGGCCTCCTTCTGCACTGTAAATTCTATGAAAAAAAAAAAATTCTATGAAGTTTATTCCCAATCTCTCAGCCAAAACAGGGAAGTGAATGATTTCACTTGGGCAGAGCATCATGAGCAGGAGTGGCTCCAGCTAAAGAAAGCTCTTACACCCACAGCCGTGCTGATGTCCTTTGATCCAACAAGAAACATAAAAAATATCTCCTGACGCATCTAAAGTTGATATAGGTGCAGTCTTGTTGCAACAAGATGATGGAAACAATTGGAAACCTGTGGCATGTGCTTCACGGTCAATGATGGAGTCTGAGTGCAGATATACACAGATTGAAAAAGACTGCCTAGGACTGGTAGTTGGCTTGGAAATATTCCATATATATATGGCCTACTTATATTTACAGTTGAGACGGATCATCGGCCACTGGTTGTAATCATTAAAAAGAATCTCAACAAAATGTCTTCACGAATACAGCATCTCATGATGAAGCTTCAAAGATACAACTTTAAGTTGATGTACACACCTGGCAAACATAGTGGTCGCAGATATGTTATCCAGAGCTCCAACAGCACACAATGTCAGCTTTACTGGAGAAGATGTACAGGCTCACTTAGAGATGATCACTGATGCACTGCCAGTATCAGACCCAAAGTCGAAACAAATTGTCAAAGAGACAGCAAAAGATGAGATGTTGCAGATGGTAATACAAAACCTTAAAAATTGTTGGCCGAAAGTTTCATGCACAAAATATCATGAAATCAGATCTGAGCTAAGTGTAGTAAAGGGGCTACCATTAAGGCAAGAAAGAATTGTGATTCCGCAGTCTCTACGGAGCGATTTGCTGAAACAAATTCAGGAGGGTCACCTCGGGATTGAGAAGTGCAAATGGAGAGCCAGAGATATTTTCTATTGGCCTGGTATAAACAAGGATGTACAAGACATGATAGAGAAATGTGAAACATGTCAAAAGTATCACCATGGCAAGCGAAAGAACCAATGAACATAGCTGAAATACCATCAGCTCCGTGGCAAAAAGTTGTAACGGATTTATTCTACCTCAATGGCAAGGAATATCTGATAGTTGTTGACTATTATTCGAATTTTCCAGAAGTAGCCCTTCTGTCAAGCTCCTCGGCAAGTTGTGTCACAATGCATACAATGTCGACGTTTGCAAGGCATATCATATCTAAAAGTGCGGTGAGTGATAATGACCCATGTTTTAATTGCAAAGAATGGCAAGAGTTTGTGATGCAGTATGATTTTGAACACATTACTTCAAGTCCATTATACCCACAATCAAATGGTAAAGCGGAGAAGGGAGTTCAAATAATAAAGCAGCTATTAAAAAAGGCTATGAACAGCAAAACTGATCCGTATCTAGCTTTACTGAGTTATAGAACATTCACCTTTAAGCTGTCACCTGCAGAGTTTCTGATGAATTGCAAGCTACATACCACATTGCCACTCCACACAAAAACAAGGCAAAACGAAAAGTGAAGACGTAAGCTGGAACCTCAGAAGATGACAGATGACAGGCCTCTCTGCATAAACCGAAAGGAGTTAGAACATAGAACATACAGTGCAGAAGGAAGCCATTCAGCCCATTGAGTCTGCACCGACCCACTTTAAGCCCTCACTTCCACCCTATCTCCATAACTCAACAACTCCTCCTAACCTTTTTTGGACAGTAAGGGCAATTTAGCATGGCCAATCCAACTAACCTGCACATCTTTGGACTGTGGGAGGAAACCAGAGCTCCCGGAGGAAACCCACGGAGACACGGGGAGAACGTTTCCTTCCACAAGTCCTGAAAGACATGCTTGGACATCCTGAATTCTCCCTTAGTGTAACCGAACAGGCACCGGAGTGTGGCGACTAGGGGATTTTCACAGTAACCTCATTGCAGTGCTAATGTGAGCCTACTTGTGACAATAATTAAGATTATTATTATTTCCAGGTGGTTCCAGGTACGCCATGATCTGGCAGAAATGTTGCATGCCCGGTCCGGCAGGTCCTTGAATGACAGGTGCTGCCAGAACACATGAGGCCTCATGTGGTGCCTCGTTTGCTCCTCCTCCTCCTCGGCCTGTTGGGCAGCTGGCTCCCCATCCTCACCAGCTGCCTCCTGTTCCTCTGGGGCACGCTCCTCTGCTGCAGCTTCCTCCTCCTCCAGCAGTGCCAGCTCGTACAGCTGCAGGGCATCCCCCAGGGCTGCGGTGACTAGCAGGAAGGCCACCATCGCTGGTTGAATTCCAATATCCATTATCTGCAGGGGGTGAAAGGCCGACATGTTGGCATGGTGGCCCCGATTGGCACTGCTGGCTCTATCCCCGCATGCTCTCCCCATCTCTGCACCCCTGGCCCCGTCGGTGCCTGGCACCCTGAGAGCCTCTGGCGCCCATCCCTGATATCAGGGGTACCATCAGCTGGTGCGGTCCTTTCCAGCACTGGCCCCTGCCCGGTGCCCCCGTAGGGGGCTACAATGGCCATTGTTTTTGAGTGGGCCGCATGATACCCCGCCGGCAGGTGGTGGCCGGTTGGAGGTTTGGGGGTGTGGCGGAGGGTGGGGTGCAGGGGTGGGAGCTGGGGTGCAGGAGTGGAGGCACCCAAAAGGTCAGCATCACTCTGCAGAACCAAGGGCCAAGGTGGGTGGTTAGGGGGATGCACAGCAAGATGGGTGCCTTGCAGTCCGCTGTAATGGTGATCCGTGGCTGGGTACCATCCCTGTCCCGTGGGGGTGGGGGTGGGGGTGGGGGGGGGTCACCCCGCTCATTCGGCCCGTTCCCCCGTCACCTCACCCCCCCGGCCCTGGCAGGGCCCACCCCACCCCGACCAGCCCAGCCAGTGTCTGGGCAGCAGCCCACAGTCGCACCTCCCTGAGCCCTGCCTTCTCTCTCTTTCCCTCAGCTGTCACGATGCCGGTTTCACAATATTTAAAAGCACAGTGAACCGCGCCGTCGGGAATTCAGCCCATCGGAGGCCCCGGAGAATACCGGGTCAGGCCCGTTAATGATATGTAAACGATTCTCCGCCCAATCGCGTTTCTCGATTTCAGTGTCGGCCGCCGGAGAATCCCGTCCCATATCTTGAAACCTTGATCCTCAATTTACCTTCAGAAGATTTATTTTTTATTTGAGAGTCATAGAGTCATAGAGCGCAGAAAGGGCCCTTCGGCCAATCAAGTCTACGCCGGTCACAAACAACCACCTAACTATTCTAATCCCATTTCCCAGCACTTAACCCATAGCCTTGTGCTTTGGCATCGCAAGTGCACATCTAAATACTTCTTAAATGTTATGAGGGTCTCTGTCTCCACCACCCTTTCAGGCATCGAATTCCAAACTCCCACCACCCTCTGGGGAAAAATATTTTTCCTCACATCCCCTCTCAACCTCCTTCCCCTTACCTTAAAACTATGCCCCCTGGTCATTGAGCCCTCCACCAAGGGGAAAAGTTCCTTCCTGTCTACTCTATCTATGTCCCTTATAATTTTAGACATCTCAATTATGTCCCCCCTCAGTATCCTCTGGTCCAAGGAAAACAATTCACATCTATCTAACCTCTCTTCATAACTAAAACTCTCCAGCCCAGGCAACATCTTGGTAAATCGCCTCTGCACCCTTTCCAATGCTATCACATCCCTCCCAAAATGTGGATTCCAGAACTGCACACAACACTCTAGCTGCGGCCTAACTAACGTTTCTCCCTTGTCGCCCCTGAAGGTGATGTGGAGCACGAAAGATGGTTGCCATGGGTAACATGTGGCCTTCAGCACCTTACCGGTGTGATTATTTGTCATGTTAAAGTCATGTAGCATGTCTGATTATAACTTGGGTCTCTCCGGTAGAAAGCGGGGCAGGTAGCAAGGTTAAATCCGCAGCACAGCACTTGTTGACCCCAATATGTTAGCAACCCTGCCAGCTTATTTTCAGAGGCCCTACTCACACGTAAACCAGAGTTCTGTGACAAAAATAGGACACCTCGTTACCATTTTCGGACTGAATTAAGCAGAGCTGTTGTGCACCTTAACCCAAGAAAAGTAAGTTCTCAATTATTTTTGTGGAACCTGGAGAGGCAGAAGTGCTGCTTGGGACCCCTCCCTCCCAGAATGTTATGACGGCAGCTTTCAGAACAATCATCTCACATTTTTCTATTCTTTTAGGCAATGTTGCTGGCTCGGCCAGTGTTTATTACCCATCATTAATTGCCCTAGAGCAGGTGGTGGTGAGATGCCTTCTTGAGCTGCTGCAGTCCGTGAGGTGTAGGTACACCCACAGCGCTGTTAGGGAAGGAGTTCCAGGATTTTGACCCAGTGACAGTGAAAGAACGGGCAAAGTATTTCCAAGCCAGGATAGTGAATGGCCTGGAGGAGACCTTGTAGGTGATGGTGTTCCAATGCACTTGTCCTTCCAGGTGGTGGAAGCCACAGGTTGGGAAGTTGCAGTCGAAGGAGCCTCAGTGAAGATTTCCTCCCATTTGCACCCCGCCACCTTTTTTACAGCAAGTGGTGAGGATGTGGAATTCACTTCCAGGGATAGTGGTTGAAATGGGAACTGTGTCAACATTCAAGATCAGGTTGAATCGGTGAATGAAGGGAAAGGGGTTCACAAGAAGTGAGAACAGGGTAAGTAAATGTGATTAAGATGATTTACTCACTGATTGGTTGGACAGTTGGGCCATGTCTATGTATTTCTATGCACAAAATGTTATGATTCCAGTTGATGTTCTAACTGGACGGGAACACTGGCTCAAAAGACTAACTTTTAACTTTTTTTATAGAACGGGGATGAACAGAGTCACAGGACCATTAATTAGTTTTAACAAGGACAAAAGTTATTAAACATGAAAAGTTGAATTATTATACAATACATCTTCATAATACTCTTTTACGCACCCCCCCCCCCCCCCCACCACCACTTAGTTTCCCAATTACACACAGGTTTTAGGCTTAACACAGATTACAAATTACACCTTAATCTACACCGGTCTCATTAAGACAAAGTCCCTTTTATGCACACAAAATGACTGTGAGCAAACACACTCTCTACTGTGAACCCCAAGTGAATGTTTGTAGATGTTTCCTCAGAGATCTCACTCGATGATTGTCACATGCGAGTTTCCAAATTCCACTCCCAAAATCGTGCTTTAAAATCTTGTCTCATAATTAAACTGTTTGCATTCCAAAATCCAGACCAGGTGTTCCAAATGACACTTTTTAAACAACATGTCCGCTCCATGTTTAACAGAAAATCCAGTCCAGGATTTTACACCAACCCCTTTAGTGTTTCTTTGACTGTTGTGCAAACTGCTCACAATTATTCTAACTCTCGATTCCCAGACTGTATTAAAATGATATCAAAACATTCCATTTACCTATGAAGCCTACTGTCCCACTTTCAATCTAGTTACTGCAATTTTCTCTTTAACTTTGTTTACTCTTCCTTGAATTCTTCTGAACAATACTTTGGTCTCTGTTCTCTTAACTTCAGTCATTTTCACACCTGAGAGAGCAGGACCGACTGCGGGTAAGAAAGGGTTGGGTAGGGCAGACCTATCACTCCTGCTATGGGACGAGGGCCAGGGGGGTGGCAATACTGATCGGCAAGAAGACAATGTTTAGGGCGACGAAGACGGTTACGGATCCAGGGGGACGGTACATCATGGTCAGTGGGGGCCTGGATGGGGCACCGGTAGTACTAGTTAACGTGTACGCCCCCAACTGGGACAATACAAGCTTCATCAAAAAGACCATGGCAGAAATCCCCGACACAGCGACGCACCGATTAATCATGTGTCGACTAATCACCGACTTCAACTGTGTACAGGACCCAATGACTGACAGATCAAGCTCGAAAACCGGGAAAACTTCAAGCATGGCAAGGGAACTCAGTCACTTTATGGAGCAGATGGGAGTGGTGAACCCCTGGAGGTTCACCCACCCAGGGGAGAAGGAGTTCCCCTCCTTCTCCCCAGTGCACAACGTATCCACCAGAATTGACTTCTTTGTGGTGGGGAAAACGGTGCTTCCGGGGATAGACAAGGTGGAATACTCCGCAATTGTGGTATCCAACCAAGCTCCACACTATATGGACGTGAGGCTGGAGACGGGCAGGGCCCAACGCCCCACATGGCGGTTGGACATTGCTTGACTAGCAGACAAGGCCTTCAACAAAAAGATATCACTGGCCATAGCAGAGTACACGGAGAACAACCAAAATGGGGAGGTCTCACCCTCCACATTCTGGGAAGCGCTAAAGGCCGTAGTAAGAGAGGAAATTATTGCTTTCAAAGCTCGAAGAGGTAGGGCGGAAAGGGCGGCTAGGCAGCAGCTAGTCGACTCCATACTGGAGGTAGACCGTAAATACTCCGAGGCACAACCGTAGAGCTCCTGGTGGAGAGGAAAGAGCTACAAAGGAACTTTGATCTGCTCTCCACCAGGAAAGCAATGCACCAACTCCGCCAGGCACGGGGGACCCTATACGAACACGGAGACAAAGCCAGCCGCCTGTTGGCACACCAGCTGAGAAAACAGGTAGACACCAGAGAAATTGCACAAATCAGGGATACTAGAGGCACATTAGAAACAGAACCAGAAAAGATCAACAAAACCTTCAAGGCCTTCTACCAAGGGCTGTACACCTCAGAGCCCCCAATGGGGGAGTCTGGGATGAAACGGCTCCTTGATGGACTGGACATACCAGTCGTGGGGGAGAGCAGAAAACAGGGCCTGGAAGCAGCACTAGCACTGGGAGAGATCATGGACAGCATTAGCTCCATGCAGGCGGGGAAGGTGCCGGGACCAGACGGATTCCCGGCAGACATCTACAAACAATTTGCGACAGCACTGGCCCCGCATCTGCGAGAGATGTTCACAGACTCGCTAGCCAGGGGCATACTGCCACCTACGCTAGCACAGGCCTCAATTTTGCTGATACCTAAGAAAGATAATGATCCAACGGAATGTGGGTCATACAGACCCATCTCACTGCTGAATGCAGACGCCAAAATACTGGCCAAAATCCTAGCTAAAAGGCTAGAAGACTGTGTACCAGAGGTGGTGGCAGAGGACCAGATGGGTTTTGTCAAAGGTAGGCAGCTAACCTTGAACATCAGGTACCTGCTGAACATGATAATGACCCCCTCCAGGGAGAGAACACCAGAGGTGATCGTCTCCCTAGACGCAGAAAAGGCTTTCGACAGGGTCGAATGGAAATACCTCATAGAGGTACTGGAGTGGTTCGGGCTTGGAACAGGGTTCACCTCCTGGGTAAAGCTCCTATACAACGCTCCCATGGCGAGCGTACGGACCAACAATACCAACTCCCGATACTTCCAGCTGCACAGGGGCACCAGACAAGGATGCCCACTGTTCCCGCTGCTGTTCGCTCCAGCGATCGAGCCACTAGCAATTGCTCTCAGAGCAGCAAAAAGCTGGAGGGGGATCCAAAGGGACGGCAGAGAGCACAGAGTCTCACTCTATGCAGATGACCTGCTCCTCTACATTTCAGATCCACAGAGCAGCATGGATGGAATCAGCGCGCTCCTGAAAGAGTTTGGCGCCTTCTCGGGCTACAAACTCAACATGAGCAAAAGCGAGATCTTCCCGGGACTGCCGTTTTAACAAGCCCGACACAAATTCCGCTACCTGGGGATCCAAATAGCCCATGACTGGAAAGGGATCCACAAATGGAACCTCACCAGACTGACAGAGGAAGTAAAAAAGGACCTGCAAAGATGGAACGTACTCCCACTCTCCCTCGCGGGGAGAGTCCAGACGATCAAAATGAACGTGCTGCCCAGGTACCTCTTCTTATTCAGATCCATCCCGATCTAC
The DNA here is from genome assembly GCF_047496885.1 of Scyliorhinus torazame. Classification (NCBI taxonomy): domain Eukaryota; kingdom Metazoa; phylum Chordata; class Chondrichthyes; order Carcharhiniformes; family Scyliorhinidae; genus Scyliorhinus; species Scyliorhinus torazame. Next base: position 207,575,662 of record NC_092708.1, on the reverse strand, counting down.
ATCCCCAAGGCCTTTTTCAAAGCACTATACAAACTAATCATGGCGTACATATGGGGGGGGGGAGGGGGGGAAGAATGTTAGGATCCCAAAGACGGTCTTACAAAAAACAAAATCAAGGGGAGGGCTAGCCCTCCCAAACCTACAATTCTACCACTGGGCGGCGACGGCCGAGTGAATAAGGGGATGGATCAAGGAGCCAGAAGCCGAGTGGGTGCGCGCGGAAGAGGCCTCCTGCATGGGGACATCCCTCCGGGCCCTCGCCACGGCAGCACTCCCATCCCCACCCAAAAATCATTCCGATAGCCACCATCCAATCCTGGAACCAACTACGGCAGCAATTTGGCCTGACCAAAATGTCGGGTAAAGCTCCCATCTGCAACAACCATAGGTTCACGCCAGCGCTGACTGATGCCACCTTCAAAAGGTAGGGACAGGACGGAGGGCTACTGACAGTCAGGGACCTATACACGGGCGGCAGCGTCGCAACAATGGACGAACTGACAGAGAAATTCCAGCTAGCCAGGGGGAACGAGCTAAGGTACATGCAACTCAAAAACTTTCTACGAAAGGAGACAAGGACGTATCCACAACCACCACGACAGACACTACTGGAAGAGTTACTGAACGCAGGCATCCTAGATAAAGGGAACCGTAGCGACATGTATGACCGACTGGTAGAAGGGGCCGACACCGTACTGGACGCAACAAGAAAGAAGTGGGAGGAGGACCTGGGGATTGAAATAGGGTGGGGACTCTGGAGCGAAGCACTGCATAGGGTCAACTCCACTTCCACGTGCGCAAGGCTCAGCCTGACACAACTAAAAGTGGTACATAGAGCCCACTTAACAAGAACCCGTATGAGTAGGTTCTTCCCGGAGGTGGAGGATAGATGTGAACGGTGCCAAGGAGGCCCGGCCAACCACGCCCACATGTTCTGGTCTTGCCCCAGACTTGTGGAGTACTGGACAGCCTTCTTTGAGGCAATGTCCAAAGTGGTGGGGATGAGGGTGGAGCCATGCCCGAAAGTGGCGGTCTTCGGGGTATCAGACCAGCCAGATCTATTCCTGGGGAGGAAGGCAAATGCCCTTGCCTTTGCCTCCCTGATCGCCCGCCGCAGAATCCTGTTTGGCTGGCGGTCAGCAGCACCACCCAAAGCTGCAGACTGGCTGTCCGACCTCTCGGAATCTCTCCAAATGAAGAAAATCAAATTCGCCACCCGAGGGTCAGACGACGGCTTCCACAGAACGTGGGAGCCATTCACCCAATTGTTCCGAGACCTGTTTGTGGCCAACAAACAAGCAGAAGAATAGCCAGGTAGCCAAGAATCAGTGGAAAGTAGCCGAGGCGAGGGAAGGAGGGATAGACCGGGGGCGGGGGTTGTATAGCAGCTAAACCTAAGAGAAAAGAAAGGCGAACCACAGGAGAAGGGGAAGGGGAGGGGAGGGGGTGGTAGAGGGAGGAGACAGGGAACAATAGAGGAGAACTGTGAGGTGGGGGGGAGGCAAGGGAATGACAGCCGGAAGGAGGACACAGGAAACAATAACAAACTTGGCATCTACAGGAGCAGAGAACAAGGAAAATCTGGGACGAACGGCTGAAGCGGAGGCGATCGCGAGACGACAATGGCAACGAAAACCGTCCGGGATAAGCAAGCGACAACACCAACACCAGATCCATTAGCGTATTGCCCTCTGTAATTGTTCTGTATTTGTTTCCCCGGCACCCAAATGTATATGTACCCCCCAGTTCCCCCCCCCCACAAACAGATGCCTACTTATGTGCTAAAAACAATACTACCAATTGTACAGAGCTGCTGTTGTCGAGCTAGCACATCATACCCTACCAGATATTTTATTGTACCTTCTTAAAAAAAATTGTGCGTGTTCCCTTCTCTTCTATGTATATATATATATCTATATGTATTCTATTTTGTGTACATAATGGTAAATATACTTTATTCAAAAACCCAATAAAAAACATTTTTTAAAAACTTCAGTCATCTTGAGAAATTCTTTCAGTCCCAATTCCCTGGTTATCTGGATTGTATCTTGTTCCTTAGGAAGCTTGAATATTTTTTTAATTTGTTCATGGGATGTGGGCATCTCAGGCTGGGCTAGCATTTATTGCTCATCCCTAATTGCCCTTGAGGGGGCAGATAAGAGTCAACCACATTGCTGTGGGTCTGGAGTCACATGTAGGCCAAACCAGGTAAGAATGGCAGATTTCCTTCCTTAAAGAACATTAGTGAACTAAATGTTTTTTTTACAACAACCAACAATGATTCCATGGTCATCATTAGACTTTTAACTCTAGATTTTTATTGAAATCAAATTTCACCATCTTGATTTGAAACTGGATCCCCAGAGCATTACGCTTGGTCTCTGGTTTTCTACTCCAGTGACAATATCACTATGCCACCACCTCCCCATGCAGCTCCCTTGTCCTGTGCAGCTTCCCGTGGCCAAGTTGAGAGCTGTTCACTCCCCAGTGTCCTGTCTCCAACTGCAATCAAATTAGCTAAACTAAAATTTGAAAGCTTCTCGATCCTACAAGGGCCTAGTTGCTAAGTAACACTGGCATACCTCTGCTAGTCTATTTACTCTTCATGCCGTAACCCTGTCTAAGCACAATAGAACACAGTTGGAACTTAGCCAACCCCCACAGATACAAACACCTTTTTCCAGCAAGAATCTAACTAAAGGTTTTACTCTTCCAGGCACAGGAACATTACATTGATTGAACCTACTTAAAACGATACCTTATTTCTAATGTTTACCAATGCAAATATAAATCCCTTAAAACTTTGTGTTCCAAACAAAAGACAAGGCTGATGAAACAGTAAGGAGAAAAATGTCCTAACTGGGATTTTTCATTGTTTTGTAGCGCATTTCTTCAAGGTCAACAGACGATTTATGCTATCATATCTGCTTGCTAACTGGATTGTATATCTGTAGCTCGACTGGGGTGGGATTGTACTGGGCATAATCTTTGGAATAACTGCATTAAATGAACCAGTTCACTGGCATCACATTGTTGATACAAAAGCAAGTGGAAAGGTAAATAGACCTGATGCCGCTTGGTGTACAGTCATGCAAAGCCAAGCGCTAATTCCACAGTATTTATGGCTCTGTGTACATAAATACAGCAGCTCATAATTCAGTGACAGCCCATTCATGACTGCTGCAGAATTTGCATAGCTCATCTTCCCTTTGGCGGAATTAGTGAATACCAGCAATAAAAGACACAAAAAATTAAATCACAGTAACTACAGGGATTAAATTAATCTTCCATCCTGAGATAAAATGCATAAATTGCAAACACATCACAGTATAAAGACAGGCTTGCATTTATATATATCATTTTCATGACCTCAGGACATCCAGTTTTGCAGACAAACAAGTACTTTCTGAAGTATAGTTTTGATATTTTGTGATGTCGGAAATGTGGCAGCCAATTTGCAAATGACAGGGTCCAACAAACGTGATAATGAGCAAATAATTTGTTTCAGTGATGTTAATTGAAAGATAAATCTTGGCCAGAACACTAGGGAGAACTATACAATTATTCTTTGAAAAAATGGCACAGGGTCTTTTGCATACATCTGAAAGGGGTGATGTGGTGCCTCATCCAAGTGACAGCACCTCCAACAGTGCAGTATTCCCTCATACCTTTCCTGGATTGCCACCTTTCTGTGGTGGAGCGGCTTGAATGAACTGTTGATCCTGAGAGCAATGCTGTTGGGTGTCTTAAACTCCTGGCAGGGTCACCCATCACGGTAAGGTCGTAACGGAGGAAACAGACAAGGCACAATCCAAAACGAGTCCTCACCGGTAGATCAGATGGAAGATACTTGTATGGTATCAACCAATGTGATGGCGGATGAAAGCTACAGCAGGAGGGAGATCCCCAGTCGGCGAGGTTTCCTTGCCACTGGAACTGGATCTACCCTCTGTCAAGGACCATCGGCAGGATTCTCTGTCGGCTGACGCAGAATCAGGAAACGCAATTGGGCAGACAATCGGTTGCAACACCAAAATCGTTGCGGGCGCCGATTTCACGCCAAATTGCCATTGTCCATCTGATTAGCAGCTGCGTCAATGCGTTCCACTCTGCACATACAGTAAATTCAATGATCGAAACACTGTTGGCATATCATTAACAGGCCTCACCCGGCATTCTCCGGGGCCTCCTCGGAATTCCAGTAGGAATTCCTACAGGGAGGAATTCCCGATGGCGAGGTTCACTTGTGCTTGTAAAAAGCGAGAAACAGGTGCCATGTCTGATAAGGGGGAGAGAGGAGGTAGGACACGGAAAGTCTCTAACCTGGGCTGCCGGTCCTGACGATGGCCGTGCTTGGCTCTGTCAGGGTCGGGAGGCGGGTTTTATGGGGGGATGGGCCATGGGGCCAGGGTGACCCCCATGGGACTGGGGCAGTGTCCAGGCACGCACCTCCATTGCCGCAGCCTGCGAGGCAGCCATCTTGCCGCGCACCCCACCTTGGCCCCTGCAGAGTTCCACCAGCCGTATGGGCGCCGCCCAACACCTCAGCCCCCATTCTCCCACTCCAACACACCCGCACACCATACCACCCCCCCAAACAGGCCGCCACCCAGCAGTGGGGCATCACACAGCTCACCCAAGGGCAACGCTCACAGTAGCCCTACGGGGGGGGACCGGACAGGGGCTGCGGAGCATACCGCAGGCATGGGTAATGCCAGCCGACAGTACCCCTGGTGGCAGGGATGAGCGCCAGGGCCAGAGTCCCCAGAGTGCCGGGCACCAATGTGGCTAGGTGTGCACGGATGGGAAGGGGGACAGGCGGGGCAGAGTTCGCAGTGCCAACCAATGCCACCATGTAGCCCGGTGGACCTGGTTGGGCATGGGGGTACGCACCAGAAGACAATAAGAGCAGAATTAGGCCACTCGGACCATCAAGTTTGCTCCGCCATTCAATCATGGTTGATATTTTTCTCATCCCCATTCTCCTGCCTTCTTCCTATAATCTCTGATCCCTTATTAATCAAAAACCTATCTATCTCTGTCTTTAAGATACTCAGTGATTTGGCCTCCATAGACTTCTGTGGCAAAGAATTCCACAGATTCACCACCCTCTGGCTGAAGAAATTCCTCCTCATCTCTGTTTTAAAGGATCGTCCTTTTAGTCTGAGATGGTGTCCTCTAGAACATAGAACATTACAGCGCAGTCCAGGCCCTTCGGCCCTTGATGTTGCGCCGACCTGTGAAATCACTCTAAAGCCCATCTACACTATTCCCTTATCATCCATATGTTTATCCAATGACCATTTAAATGCCCTTAATGTTGGCGAGTCCACTACTGTTGCAGGCAGGGCATTCCACGCCCTTACTACTCTCTGAGTAAAGAACCTACCTCTGACATCTGTCCTTTATCTATCTCCCCTCAATTTAAAGCCATGTCCCCTCATGCTAGCCATCACCATCTGAGGAAAAAGGCTCTCACTGTCCACCCTATCTAATCTTCTGATCATCTTGTATGCCTCAATTAAGTCACCTCTTAACCTTCTTCTCTCCAACGAAAACAGCCTGAAGTCCCTCAGCCTTTCCTCATAAGATCTTCCCTCCATACCAGGCAACATCCTGGTAAATCTCCTCTGCACCCTTTCCAATGCTTCCACATCCTTCCTATAATGCGGCGACCAGAACTGCACGCAATACTCCAAATGCGGCCGCACCAGAGTTTTGTACAACTGCAACATGACCTCATGGCTCCGGAACTCAATCCCTCTACCAATAAAAGGTAACACACCGTACGCCTTCTTAGCAACCCTATCAACCTGGGTGGCAGCTTTCAGGGATCTATGTACATGGACACAGATCTCTCTGCTCATCCACACTACCAAGAATCTTACCATTAGCCCAGTACGCTGTATTCCTGTTACTCCTTCCAAAATGAATCACCTCACACTTTTCTGCATTAAACTCCATTTGCCACCTCTCAGCCCAGTTTTGCAGCTTATCTATGTCCCTCTGTAACCTGCAACATCCTTCCGCACTGTCCACAACTCCACTGACTTTAGTGTCATCTGCACATTTACTCACCCACCCTTCTACGCCCTCCTCCAGGTCATTTATAAAAATGACAAACAGCAGTGACCCCTAAACAGATCCTTGTGGTACACCACTAGTAACTGAACTCCAGGCTGAACATTTCCCATCAACCACCACCCTCTGTCTTCTTGCAGTTCGCCATTTTTTGATCCAAACTGCTAAATCACCCTGAATCCCATGCCTCCGTATTTTCCACAATAGCCTACCGTGGGGAACCTTTTCAAATGCTTTACTGAAATCCATATACACCACATCAACTGCTTTACCCTCATCCATCTGTTTGGTCACCTTCTCAAAGAACTCAATAAGATTTGTGAGGCACGACCTACCCTTCACAAAACCATGTTGACTATCGCTAATCAAATTATTCCTTTCTAGATGATTATAAATCCTATCTCTTAGGAACCTTTCCAATACTTTGCCCACAACAGAAGTAAGGCTCACTGGTCTATAGTTACCGGGGTTGTCTCTACTCCCCTTCTTGAACAAGGGGACAACATTTGCTGTCCTCCAGTCTTCTGGCACTATTCCTGTAGACAATGATGACATAAAGATCAAAGCCAAAGGTTCAGCAATCTCCTCCCTAGCTTCCCAGAGAATCCTAGGATAAATCCCATCTGGCCCAGGGGATCCGGTCCAGAATTGCTAACACCTCCGCCTTATGAACCTCAAGCCCGTCTAGTCTAGTAGCCTGTATCTCAGTATTCTCCTCGACAACAATGTCTTTTTCCTGTGTGAATCCTGACAAAAAATATTCATTTAGCACCTCTCCTATCTCCTCGGACTCCACGCACAACTTCCCACTGCTGTCCTTGACTGGCCCTACTCTTACCCTAGTCATTCTTTTATTCCTGACATATCTATAGAAAGCTTTAGGGTTATCCTTGATCCTACCTGCCAAAGACTTCTCATGTCCCCTCCTGGCTCTTCTTAGCTCTCTCTTTAGGTCCTTCCTAGTTAATTTTTTTTTTGTGAAATTTTTTTATTCTCCTCCTTTTTCACATTTTCTCCCACATTTACATCCATCAACAATAAACAATAATCAGCAAGATATGTTCTGCCAGGCTCCGATGGCCGCAGCCCCTCCCCTCACCTCACTCCCGTTCACTGGCCGGCTTAAACCGGCCAGCATGGAGGCCCCCGCCCGGGTCCCTTTCCCACTTGCCCGGCCCTAGGAAAGCCCAGAGAACCACTTTTAGCACACAAACCCCGCATATCCACCTACACCCCAAAGAACCCTCATTTCGAGTGAAAGTCCCATCCCTTCCCTTGTCCAAATATATACCACCTTGGCTCCTTTAGTCTCTACACCCGCCGCAGTGATACAAAAAAGAAGAAAATACAGTCATGGGGTTACATCGGCTCATGGCCATTCCTCAATTTGTCAGTTCTGCCACAGTCCTTCTGCTTTCGCAAACTCCTCCGCTGCTTCCGCCGTTCCAAAATAAAAGTCCTTGAGCTTGTAAGTCACCCTCAGCTTCGCTGGATATACAATGCCGCACCGCACCTTGCTAATGTACAGTGCCCTCTTCACCCGGTTGAAGGCAGCCCGCCTCCTTGCCAGCTCCACCATAAAGTCCTGGTATACACGTATACCAGCTCCAGCCCACTGCACCACCCGCTTCTGCTTGGCCCAGCTCAGGACCTTCTCCTTCACACTGTACCTACGGAAGCACAGAGTCACGACCCTTGGCGGCTCACTCGCCTTTGGTACAGGCCTCCACGACCGATGAGCCCGATCCAGTTCGTATCGGGAGGATCCTCCCCCTCCCCCAATAGTTTTGCCAGCATCGCGGCAAAATACTCAGTCGGCTTCGGTCCTTCAACTCCTTCGGGCAGCCCCACAATCCTCAAATTCTGTCGCCTGGATCTGTTTTCCAGGTCTTCCATTTTTCCTCGCAGATCCTTGTTAGTGTCCATCACCTTCCGCATCTCTTTCCCCATCGAGGCAAGTTGATCACCGTGCTGCAATAACGTCTCCTCCACTTCCTTCAGCGCCTCCCCTTGCTCTCGCACCTCCGCCACTGCGCTCGCCACCTCCGTCCTCACCGGGGAAACCGCCTCCTCCACCAGCACACTCAAAACCTCCCTCATCTCCTTCCTCACTGTCTCCATGCATTTCGCAATCTGCGCCAACTGTTTTTCAAATTCTGCAGCCATCACCTTAGTTATTTCTTCAGCCGTAAGCAATGCGGCCTTCCCTGGTGCTCCAGCCTTCATTTTCCTTGGTGACCCCGCGGTGACCTTTCCACTCCCCGACGGACCTTCAGCTGGTTTTTTTTCGGCCGTTTTTATGCTCACCCGCGACATTTTTCTTTGTTTTTTTTCTCCTCCTGTGTCTTCACTGTGCCTCCTCCGTGCCTTCTCTATGCTTCTGCCGCCTCCGTGGACCCTGGGACCGGGCTTAAAGCCCCAGAAATGCCGTTCCCGAACGGGAGCCCTCCATTGTGTGGCCGCCTCCCGCCCGCCGTCACCGGAAGTCCCTTCCTAGCTAACTTATAACTCTCGAGCGCCCTAACTGAACCTTCACGTCTCATCTTTACATCAGCCTCCTTCTTCCTCTTGACATGTGATTCAACTACTTTAGTAAACCACGGTTGCCTCGCTCGACCACTTCCTCCCTGCCTGACAGGTACATACTTATCAAGGACACGCAGTAGCTGTTCCTTGAACAAACTCCACATTTCAATTGTGCCCATCCCCTGCAGTTTCATTCCCCATCCTATGCATCCTAAGTCTTGCCTCATCGCATCATAATTGCCTTTCCCCCAGCTATAACTCTTGCCCTGCGGTATATACCTATCCCTTTCCATCGCTAAAGTAAACATAACCGAATTGTGGTCACTATCACCAAAGTGCTCACCTACCTCCAAATCTAACACCTGGCCCAGTACCAAATGCAATGTGGCCTCACCTCTTGTTGGCCTATCTACATACTGTGTCAGGAAACCCTCCTGCACACATTGGACAAAAATGGACCCATCTAAAGTACTCAAACTATAGCCTTTCCAGTCAATATTTGGAAAGTTAAAGTCCCCGATAACAACTACCCTGTTACTTTCGCTTCTGTCCAGAATCATCTTTGCAATCCTTTCCTCTACATCTCTGGAACTCTTCGGAGGCCTATAGAAAACTCCCTTTCCTGTTTCTAACCTCAGCCCATACTACCTCAGTAGACGAGTCCTCATCAAACGTCCTTTCTGCCACCGTAATACTGTCCTTGACTAACAATGCCACCCCTCCCCCTCTTTTACCACCTTCCCTGAGTTTACTGAAATATCTAAACCCCGGAACCTGCAACAACCATTCCTGTCCCTGCTCTATCCATGTCTCCGAAATGGCCACAATATCAACCCATGCTGCAAGTTCATCCACCTTATTCCGGATGCTCCTGGCATTGAAGTAGACACACTTTAAACCACCTTCCTGCCTGCCTCTGGTTCTAGTTTTTCCAACAACTGGAAACATCTTCTCCACATCCACTCTATCCAGGCCTCGCAGTATCCTGTAAGTTTCAATAAGATCCCCCCTCATCCTTCTAAACTCCAACGAGTACAGACCCAGAGTCCTCAACCGTTCCTCATATGACAAGCTCTTCATTCCAGGGATCATTCTTGTGAACCTCCTCTGGACCCTTTCCAAGGCCAGCACATCCTTCCTTAGATACAGGGCCCAAAACTGCTCACAATGCTCCAAATGCTAACATCCACCATGGTAACATGTCGGCCTTTCACCCCCTAAAGACAATGGATATTGGAATTCAACCAGCAATGATGGGTTTCCTGCGAATCGCCGCAGCCCTGGGGGATACACTGGAGCTGTACAAGCTGGAGCTGCTTGAGGAGGAGGAAGCTGCAGCAGCGGAGCCTGCTCGAGAGGAACAGGAGGCAGCCGCTGAGGATGCAGACCCGGCTGCCCAATAGGCCGAGGCAGAGGAGGAGGTGCAAAGGAGGTGCCTCAGTGTGACATATCTGTCAGATCATGGCGTACCTGGCACCGCGGGGGAATGGAGGAGGGCACCTGCTCCCGGTGGCCGTCAAGGTGATGGTCGCCCTGAACCTCTATGCAAGGGGTCCTTTCAGGCATCGAGTGGGGACCCTGTCCGGGATCTCAAATAGCTTGGTGCACAGGTGTACCTGTGCCATCACGGAGGCCCGATATGTCCAGTTAGTCCAATACACCCATTTCAATGTGAACCTAGCCCACCAGGATGCCCAGGCAGCAGGATTCGCCGCCCTCACCGAGATGTCCAGGGGGTGATCGATGGGATGCATGTTGCCCCACGAGCACAAGATGACAGGCCGCTCTGCGCAAACTGAAAGGGGTTCCACTTAATGAACGTGCAGCTGGTGTGTGACCATCAGATGCACATCATGCACGTCTGTATCCTGTGGGGGAAAGTGGGGTTACGGAGTTGGACGATCAGCCATGGTCATAATGAATGGCGGAGTGAGCTTGAAGTGCGAAAGGCCTCCTGCTTCTATTTTTTCTATGTTTCTTTACCTGGACAGCTTGTTTCTTTAGCTTGGCACACTCGACGGTTCCTGACCTGTTTGAGGCACAGCCCCGGCTGGGGGCTTGACTCCTGAGCGATAGAGGTTATCCGTTGAGGCCGTGGCTGATGGCACCTATCCGGAGGCCACAGACAGCCGCAGAGACCCGCTACAGTGACACTCATGCTGCGACCAGGGGTGATCAAGCGGTGCTTCGGCATCCAGAAGCTGCGGTTCAGATGCCTGGACTGCTCTGAAGGGGCCCTCCAGTATGGCACTGGTAGGGTCGCCCGCATCATGGCGGCCTGCTGCATCCTCCACAACATCGCGCAAGCAGAGGGGCGACGTGCTGGAGGAGGCGAATGAACACCTGCTGTCGTCCGAGAAGGATGATGCGCTGGAGGGTGAGGACCGGCAGGACATGGCGCCCTGGCAGGCATGAAAGGCCGCACAACGTGTGCATCAGGGCCAACTCTGTTCGGATATCATCTGTGTTTCCTTTTAAAGCCCGTCCTGATCAAACGTCTTGGGGTAGCTGCTACAAAGTCACTGCACCCTATGGAATTTCTGTTTAAATTGTTGTTTTTGGATACTGGAAAAACTCCCCCTGTTCTGATGGGCTGGTCCAAAAACATCCCCTTTAGGTTCTAAGGCAGAATCTGTGATAGTGTTTGATTGACTTGGCAAGCAGCCAGTTGGTGTGTGAGGAATTTTTAATCTTCTCCTATCGGGGTCTGTGGTTGGTGAAACCAGTCAGAAACCTTCAGGAAAGATACCATGTCTTCTGGAGAGTGCCATCTTTTGTTCAGATGTGTGGAAAGCTGGCGAACAAGGACACCGAAGACTTCCTCTCTCCTTCTCTCTCTGTGCTGGATGATTTTAAGAATCATTATAGCCAAATCTGTGAAGACCTTCCTGTTTAAAGGAGCTCAGACAGCCTTCAGGACTGGCAAAGAGATCTTGGGCTGGATTCTCCGCACCCGACGCTGCAATCGTGGCCAGCGCCGGGGCGGAGAATCCAGTTTGTCGCCAAAATCCAGCTTGCCGCTGGTTCGGCGGTTCACCGGGCACTAAAACGTGGCGTCACCGGGGAGGACTGCTGGGAGCCATTGCCAGAGACCGGCTCCGACATTCTCCACCCCCGACCCGCCGAATTCCCGAGGGCGTGGAACTAACCTGATATTGCCGGTTGAGAAACTCGCGTGGCGGCTTCGGACTCAGTCCGTGGCTGCCCTGGTCGGGAGGTCGGGGTGTCTTATAGGGGGTCGGGGAATGATTGTGCGGGGTTTGAGGGTCGGGCGTGCGGCGGATCGGGGGGTCTCTTTCTTGGGTCTGGCTCCACGGTCCGAGTCCGCCATGGAGCGTGGAGCAGCCGCTGGAGGTCGCCGCCGTGTGCATGTGCAGCCTCTGACCCGGAAGTGCGGGGACCCGTATCTGCAGCAAAAACTGCGAGATTTACTCCAAGTCCTTGCTAGCCCCCTGCAGGACTATGAATTCGTGTCACTTTTTTCCAGGATTTTCAGGAGTAAAACTCCACTGTTTTGATGCCGGCTTGGGGACATAGTCCCAATAATGGAGAATCCAGCCCCTTGATTGTGATAGTTTTCCCAAAGGTCACTCACCTTTGAACTGTGTGTCAGGGGCTGGGAAGAGCTGAAAAATTGTACAACACCATCTGGTGACCGGCAGCGAGAACTGCACTGATCTGAACACCCCGGACCTAACTCCGTCTGGTGGCCGACGGGCCGAATCGCACCGACATGGAATTCTTGGGTGAAACACCATCTGGTGGTCGAAGGACGGAATTGCGCCACCCCAAACCTCTTGAATAAATCTATTTCCCAAAGGCTGCAACCACAGTAGGTCTGCCTGGCTGGGCCCAAGGCCCAGAAACAAAAGTCTCATCGGGCCCACAAATCGAGCTCCCAGGCCCACAGGCCCCGCAACGCGGCTGCACGCCGGCTGCCAGGCCCCCTTCTGACGCGTCGTCAGCCTCGTGCGAGTCATGGGGGTGGCCATCTTGGCAGCGGCCATCTTCAAAATCCGAGACGTGCGACCAACGGCGGCGGCCATTTTGTGACTCCGGGCGGACATTTTGTGAGTCCGACTCGGCTGAGGACTCTGACTACCCGCAAGTGGGAGCGATCACCCTCAACCAATCATGGCCGAAGCACCTGCGGAAACCATGATGCAGGTCCAAATCAATGGGCGCGACACTCCCTGCCTCTTCTACTCCGGGAGCACGGAGAGCTTTATCCACCCAGAAATGGTAAGGCGCTGCTCCTATCCCGCCTTCCAAACTATCGCCCTCGCCTCCAGGTCCCACTCGGTCCAAATCACGGGGTATTGTGTCGCGAACCTCGCGATCCAGGGCGGCGAATACGCCCGTTTCAAACTTTATATCCTCCCTCACCTCTGCGCCCCCCTGCTGCTTGGTCTGGACTTTCAGTGTAGCCACCGAAGCCTGACACTGAAGTTTGGCAGACCACTGCCCCCCATCACGGTATGTAGCCTGGCAACACTTAAAGTTGCACCACCCCCCCTCTTCGCGAACCTCACCCCTGACTGTAAGCCCGTCGCCACCAGGAGTCAGTGGTAAGTGCCCAAGATATGACTTTTATCAAGTCAGAGGTTCAGCGGTTGCTGAAAGAAGGGCTCATTGAGGCTAGCAACAGCCCCTGGAGAGCACAAGTATTGGTGGTCCGGACTGGGGAAAAGAAACGGATGGTGGTGGACTATAGTCAAACCATAAACCATTTTACGCAGCTCGATGCGTACCCACTTCCCCGCATAGCAGAAATGGTTAACCAGATCGCCCAGTACCGGGTATTCTCCACGGTTGACCTAAAATCCGCCTACCATCAGCTCCCTATCTGCCCGGAGGATCGGCTCTACACGGCCTTTGAAGCAGCCGGTCGGCTTTTTCACTTCCTCAGGATCCCTTTTGGCATCACAAATGGGGTCTCCATTTTTCAAAGGGCGATGAACCAAATGGTGGACCAGTACGGCTTACGGGCTACTTACCCATACTTGGACAATGTCACCTGATGTGTTAGGCAGGTCGGTTCGGTGTGGACTGTACTTGATGCAGCGATGCGAGAAACAGACCTCGAACACTGTAGAAGATCCAACACGGTTTTATTGAACAATAGAACTAACCTACATATTTAACTGTGGGTCGACACTAAACTGAACTGACTGGAGACCTTGTAGTAGCCTGACCAGACTCACTAGCTACCGCAAGGTGTTTGCACTGTGGTATCTCGTGGACTCTGACTGTCTCAGTGGCTGGGTCCAGAGAGAGCGGGAAACCTAGTGCCCTCTGGCTTTAAAGTGGTGGTGTCCTGTCTGGTGATTGGCTGCACTGTGCTGTGTGCTTACTGGTCATCCTGTGTGTCAATCACTGTCTGTCTGCATCTCATTATGTACATGCGTGGATATTATGACATCTCCCCCCTTTTTAAAAAATAAATACTGAGGTGTGGATGCTTATATATATACCTGACTATATACAGAAAGATGTCTAAACGAACGTATATACATAGGAAGGTTGCGATAGTACAGATACATGGCAAACAAAATGATAGTTACAGAGGTCCAATTGGTGAAGTCACAAAAATGTACAAAAGCTCAGTCTGTAGATTTAGTCTGTGTGGTGGGTGATGAATTCTTGTTGATCGCCGCAGAGGCGGATTAGGAGCCGCCTGCGCTTGGAGAGGTGGGATCGCTGGAATCGCGGTGGGTGCGTGGACCGGCAGGATTGCTGGTAGATCGGTGGCCTCGTAGTAGGGTACGTCCGGAGGAGACATCGTAGGTGGCGGGGCACGCCGGTCAGGTATCGGGCGTGGAACTCTCCGCAGTGCCCGTCTGTTGCGCCGTAGCAGGGAGCCATCAGCCATGCGGACAAGGAATGATCTTGGGGCCACTTGTTTGAGAACAACAGCTGCGGCTGTCCAGCCGCCCTCAGGCAACTGTACGCGAACATGATCAGTTGGGGCCAGCGCGGGCAGATCCGTGGCATGGGCATCGAATGTGGCTTTCTGTTGGGCTCGTGACTGCTGCATTTTCTGTAGGATCGTGAGGTGGTCAAGGTCGGAACGTGGATGGCTGGAACTGTGGTCCTCAGAGTGCGATTCATGAGCATCTGGGCTGGGGACAATCCAGTGGACAGTGGAGTCGCCCTGTATGCCAGCATCGCCAGTGTAGCACACAATGACTTACGAGAGACGGGGGTTGCTGAGCTGCTGGGGACAAGCATCGCTTAATAAATTGTAGCGCACAATGACTTACGAGAGACGAGAAGTGATGAACTCGATCCACGCTTTATTAAGCGATGCTTGTCCCCAGCAGCTCAGCAACAGAATGAAGCTGCAGGGAGAAGCTCGGGTTCTTATACTCCGCCTTCAGGGCGGAGCCAGAAGTCGACAGCCAACCAGGACCCGGGATCTGTCAGCCAATAGCATCTCGGCTTCACAGTCCCACATGACCCCTAATATATACCACCACAGCCAGGTTAAAATCGGAGCCTGAATCTGCAGCTTTGCACAGCATGCGCTTTACAATGTGGACCCCTTTTTCAGCCTTCCTGTTTGACTGCGGGTAGTGGGGACTGGAGATAACGTGACGGAAGTTGTAGGACTGTGTGAAGTCAGACCATTCCTGGCTGTAAAAGCAAGGACCGTTGTCGCTCATTACCGTGAGTGGTATCCCATGCCTGGCGAACGTTTCTTTGCAGGCTTTGATTACCGCCTTCGACGTGAGGTCGGACAGTTTCACTACTTCTGGGTAACTGGAGAAGTAGTCGACCAGGAGAACGTAGTCATGCCCCTTGATGTGTAAAAGGTCTACACGGCTTTGGACCACGGAGAGGTCACAATCTTGTGCTGCTGCAACGTTTCTTTGGGTTGAGCTGGCTGAAACTTCTGACAGGTAGGGCAATTGAGGACTGTGTTGGCAATGTCCTGGCTGATGCCCGGCCAATAGACCGCCTCCCGAACTCTGCGTCGGCATTTCTCAACCCCAAGGTGACCCTCATGGAGTTGGCCCAGCACCACAGCCCGCATGCTCTGAGGAATTACGATCCTGTCGAGTTTCAGAAGGATTCCCTCCACCACCGTCAGGTCGTCTTTTACGTTATAGAACTGGGGACATTGTCCCTTCTGGCAGCCATTGCTGAGGTGCTGCATCACACGCTGCAGCAGAGGATCCTTGGCTGTCTCCTTACGAATTTGGACCACCCGTTTGTCGGAGGCCGGAAGGTTTGAGGCACACAACTGCACTTGGGCTTCTATGTGGCAGATGAAGTCACTTTGTTCATGAGGTGTGGTAATGGACCTGGACAGGGTACCTGCAACGATCAGCTCTTTACCTGGCGTGTAGACCAGTTCGAAGTCGTAGCGGCGTAGCTTTAGAAGAATACGCTGTAACCGAGGTGTCATGTCATTTAAATCCTTCTGGATTATGTGGACTAGAGGCCTGTGGTCCGTCTCTACCGTGAATTTCGGCAGGCCATAAACATAGTTGTGGAACTCGACTATCTCTGTTAGGAGGCCCAGACACTCCTTGTCAATCTGAGCGTACCATTGCCCAGTGGGCGTCATGGCCCTGGAGGCATACACCACTGGAGCCCAGGACACGGAGTCATCCTGCTGAAGGAGCACCGCCCCAATGCCGTCCTGGCTTGCATCAGTTGATATCTTGGTTTCCTTGGTTGGGTCGAAGAACGCTAGGACTGGGGCTGTCGTGAGTTTTGCTTTCAGCTCACGCCATTCCTCTTCATGCGTGGGTTGCCACTGGAATTCCGTCGACTTTTTGACGAGATGGCAGAGGACCGTGGTGTCGGATGCCACATTGTGAATGAATTTCCCGAGGAAGTTGATCATTCCGAGCAAGCGGAGGACCACCTTTTTGTCCTCCGGGGTCTTCATGGCGTTGATCGCCGAGACCTTGTCGGCATCTGGCCGTACGCCCTGCTGCGAGATGTAGTCACCTCGGAATTTGATCTCCGATTGACCAAATGAGGAGTTGGCCCTGTTGAGCTGAAGACCATGTTCATGAATTCTTAGGAATACCTTCTTGAGGCGAGCGATGTGTTCCTGGGGCGTTGTGGACCAGATAATGACATTATCAACATTCACTCGCACCCCCTCGATGCCCTCTATCATCTGTTCCATGATGCAATGAAATACTTCGGAGGCAGATATGATCCCAAAAGGCATCCGGTTGTAGCAGTAGCGACCGAACGGGGTGTTGAACGTGCACAGTTTGCGACTGGACGTGTCCAGCTATATTTGCCAAAAACCCTTGGAGGCGTCGAGCTTAGTAAAGAATTTGGCATGAGGCATCTCACTGGTCAACTCTTCACGTTTTGGTATCGGGTAATGCTCCCTCATGATGTTTCGGTTTAGATCCTTAGGGTCAATGCAAATGTGAAGCTCCCCTGACGGCTTCTTGACGCAGACCATGGAGCTGACCCAGTCTGTGGGCTCTGTGACCTTCGATATGATGCCCTGGTCTTGGAGGTCCTGTAATTGCTTCTTCAGACGATCTTTGAGGGGCGCTGGCACTCGGCGAGCTGCATGAATTACAGGGGTGGCGTTTGGCTTGAGCAGGATTTTATATCGGTATGGGAGCGTGCCCATTCCGTCGAACACGCTGTGGTACTGCGTGATGATGTCATCTATGTCGGCTTGCAAGTTACCATCAGGCGAGGCCGTCGCCGGTGATGATGACATGGTGTGGACGCGCTGAACCAGGTTCGGGAGCTTGCAGGCTCTAGCACCGAGCAGGGATGCTCTGTCAGGCCCGACGATTTCAAACCGCAGCGTTGCCTTGATCACCTTGTTGGATACCGCTAGTTGACACGAGCCACTGGCAGCTATGGCACTGCCATTGTAGTCAAGGAGTTGGCAGGCCGATGGAATAATGTTTGGTCTGGCGCGGATGGTGTCGAGGTCGGATTTTGAGATGAGGTTCGCCGATGCGCCGGTGTCCAGTTTGAACCGGATGCGGGCCTTGTTAACTGTGAGGACAGCACACCACCCGTCGTTGGGATCCACACTGAGGATTGATAGACGTTGCGCCGTTGTGATGGAAGGCAGCGCATGTGTAGTTATGATGCCCACCCGGTGCGGGGACTTGAGACACTCAGCATCAGGGTCTGTTGGGCTGTCGGGATCGGAATCTGGCATGCCTTGTTGTATTGAGCGGACACTTCTGCGCCGCAGCTGGGATCGCTGGCTGCTGAGCGGTGGAGCAGATCTGCAAAGGGCTGCATAGTGGCCAAGCTTGCCACACTGTAGACACCGCCGTCCTTTTGCCAGACATTGCCGCTTTAAATGCGCGGAGCCACAATTCAGACACGTCATGACGCTGACGTCAGCGCGTTCCGTGCACCATCGCGCATGCGCAGTGTGGTCGGTCGACGTATGCACCTGCGCAGTCGGGTTGTCGGGCTCGTCGTCCACTCGGTCGTGGCGTGCATGTGCAGGGACCCGGGAGAAGCGCGCGAAATGGCCACTTTCCTCGATGCTCAGGCCCTGCATTTGTGCAATGGCCTGCACCTGTTCTGCCTCGTGGTAGGCCAGCTTTGCAGTTTCTGCCGCCCTGATGTGGGAGTAACGATTCTTGGCATGCTTATGGACAACGCATGTCTCGGTAGCGACAGAGAGGGTCAACTGTTTGACTTACAGGAGCTGCTGCCGAAGGGAGTCGGAGTGTACCCCGAAAACGATCTGATCCCGGATCATGGAATCAGCCGTCGAGTCATAGTTACATGACTGCGCTAGGATGGCGGAGATGGGTGATGAAGGACTGAAAAGGTTCATCCTTACCCTGAAGCCTCTGCTGGAAAATTCTGTTTTGAATTTCATTTTGTCTTCACCGTCAGCGAACATGAGGGAGTTGTAGATGTGGATGGTGTGGTTCCCCGCGGTGGAGAGAAATGGCGCGATCTTCCTGGCATCCGATGCTGCTTTGAGGTCGGAGGCCTCGATGTACCAGAAGAACTTTTACTTGAAGATTTTCCAATTGGCGCCGAGGTTGCCGGCGATGCGGAGCTGCGGAGGAGGCTGGATGTTTTACATGTCACCAGATGGCTGCTTGCTGGTCAATGCTGATTCACTCGAGGTAGGTCCGTCAATTTTCAGTATCACTCCGTGGTATCATGATGTGTTAGGCAGGTCGGTTCGGTGTGGACTGCACTTGATGCAGCGATGCGAGAAACAGACCTCGAACACTGTAGAAGATCCAACACGGTTTTATTGAACAATAGAACTAACCTACATATTTAACTGTGGGTCGACACTAAACTGAACTGACTGGAGACCTTGTATTAGCCTGACCAGACTTACTAGCTACCGCATGGTGTTTGCACTGTGCTAGCTCGTGGACTCTGACTGTCTCAGTGGCTGGGTCCCGAGAGAGCGGGAAACCTAGTGCCCTCTGGCTTTATAGTGGTGGTGTCCTGTCTGGTGATTGGCTGCACTGTGCTGTGTGCTTACTGGTCATCCTGTGTGTCAATCACTGCCTGTCTGCACTTCATTATATACATGTGTGGATATTATGACATCACCATCTGCGGCCATGTCCAGCAGGACCACAATGCAAACCTAAAAAAGTTCCTCCAGTGTGCCCGGGCCCTCAATCTAACGTACAACAAAGAGAAATGCATTTTCCACACAACCCGACTAGCCATCCTCGGCTACATCATGGAAAACGGGGTCCTAGACCCAGACCCTGACCTCATGCGCCCCCTTAAGGAACTTCCCCTTCCCCGTAGCGTCAAAGCACTTAAACGGTGCTTAGGGCTCTTTTCCTATTATGCCCAGTGGGTCCCCAGATATGCGGACAAAGCCCGACCACTCATTAAGACCACGGTTTTTCCCCTCACGGCTGAGGCCTGGTCGGCCTTCAGTCGTATCAAGGTGGATATCATCAAGGCCGCCATGCACGCGGTGGACGAAACCATCCCCTTTCAGGTAGAAAGCGATGCATCAAACGTCGCCCTGGCTGCTACCCTCAACCAGGCAGGCAGGCCAGTAGCAATTTTCTCCCGTACCCTCACCGCCTCGGATATTCGGCACTCTGCAGTCGAGAAGGAGGCACAAACCATTGTGGAGGCTGTGCGGCACTGGAGGCACTACCTAGCCGGTAGGAGGTTCACCCTCGTCACCAACCAACGGTGGGTAGCCTTTGTGTTTGATAACGCACAACGGGGCAAAATACAAAATGATAAAATTTTGAGGTGGAGGATCAAACTCTCCACCTACACGTACGATATTACAAGCACAACGAGTCCCCAGATGCCCTGTGCCGCAGCACATGCGCCAACGCGCAGAAAGAGTGTCTGATCGCCATCCACGATGACCTCTGTCACCCGGGGGTCACCCGGCTTGCTCATTTTATCAAGTCCCGCAATCTACCTTACTTCACCGAGGAGATCAAGGCCATGACCAAGGCTTGCCAGATCTGTGCGGAGTGCAAACCGCACTTCTATCGACCAGACAAGGCTCGCCTGCTGAAAGCCTCTGGGCCCTTTGAGCGACTAAGCGTGGACTTCAAAGGGCCCCTCCCGTCCACCAACCGCAACTCCTACTTTCTCACTGTCATCGACGAATTCTCCCGCTTCCCATTCGCCGTTCCCTGTCCCGACATGACCTCACCCACCGTAATCCAAGGCACTGTACAGCATCTTCACCCTGTTTGGTTTCCCCGCTTATATCCACAGTGACTGGGGTACATCGTTCATGAGCGATGAGCTGCGTCAGTATCTGCTCAACAAGGGCATCGCCTCGAAGAGAACGACCAGCTATAACCCGCGGGGAAAGGGGCAGGTGGAGAGGGAGAAGGTGACAGTTTGGAAGGCTGTCCTTCTAGTCCTATGGTCAAGTCTTCCAACCACCTGCTGGCAGGAGGCCCTACCCGATGCCCTACACTCCATTAGGTCGCTCCTCTGCACGGCCACGAACGAGACCCTTCACAACCGTTTGTTTGTCTTTCCCAGGAAGTACACCTCTGGGGTCTCGCTTCCACCTTGGCTGACGACTCCGGGACCAGTTCTACTCCGGAGGCACGCGAGGAGCCATAAGATGGACCCTCTAGTCGAGAGGGTCCAGCTGCTGCATGCGAACCCCCAATACGCCTACGTCGAGCACCTCGATGGAAGGCAAGACACAGTTTCCCTGCGAAACCTGGTACCCGCTGGCTCTCCCACCGTCGCCCCCCCCCCTCTACAGACGCTCCCCTCCCCACACCGTCTACTGGCACCAACAGCGCCCCCCCTCTAGCCCCCCTCACCCCCCCCCCCCCCCCCCCCCCCCACCGCCGGCGCCGGCACCAATCACCCTAGTTACCCCAGATACACCGTGCTCCACCACGGGCAAAGGCTCAGACCACCGTGCTCCTGGATATACCCCCACTGAAGACGCCCGTGTCCACCGCACCACCGCCAGAGCTGAGAAGGTCAACAAGGACAATCAGACCACCCAAAAGATTGGACATGTAATTCCACTTCACCCCCAACGGACTCTGTGTTTTCTTTTAAAACAGGGGTGAATGTGATGAATGGTTACTGCACCTTTAATGTAATGATCCCTTTAAGACAGGGTTTGGAACCCTGGTGGACTCTACCTCCGGCTCCACCCCCCAGGGAGCCATATATAAGATAATGTCCAGTGGGCAGTGTGCAGTGAGCACACTTCTCGGTAGCTGACTGGTTCTCTGCTAATTAAAGCCTTTGTATTACCAATCATCTCTCTCGAGTTGTAATTGAGGGTATCCCACCGCTGTTACTGCCAATCCAGGGTCCGCACCCCATAGTGTGGCAGGTATGTATCACGGAGGGAGTTGCAGGTGGGAGGGTCGCTGGGATGGGGGAGAATGAGAGGGAGTGGGGGGTGGGATGCCGTGTCTGTGCCCCTGGCCAGTCTTCCCCCCTCGTTGGTGAACCTCGAGGTGATCAGAGCGTCCCGTGCACATTGGCCCTGGCGCACACGTCCTGCGGACCCCTGGGCTTGCCTGGGCCTTATATCCTGCCCATGCTCCCCCTCCCCCACATCCTCCTCATTGGACAAGGCCTGGTGTCCCTCATCCTCCTCCTCCTCCAGCACACGGTGGCCCCGGTTGGCACTGCAGGCTCATACCCCGTATGTCCCCACCTCCATCTCCACACCCCTGGCCCTGACGTTGCCCAGCATCGTGGGGGCCTCTGGCCCTTGCGCCCATCCCTGCTGCCAGGGGTACTGTCGACTGGTGCTGCCATTGCCTGCGGTATGCTCCGTGGCAACCTCCCGCCGCCCCGTAGGTATAGTGGACCTTGCCCTTGGGTGAGCTATGTGATGCCCTGCTGACAAGTGGTGGCCGGGTGGAGGGCTATGGTGGAGTGTGGGGTGCGGCTGTGTGTTGGGGTGGGGGGTGGGGCACTCCATACACCCATATCTCTTTGCAGAACCAGGGGTCAAGGTGGGCGGTCAGTGGGGTTCGCAGCAAGATGGCTGCCTTGCAGGCGGTGGCAATAGCGGTCAATGCCTGGATACGGCCCTAGTCCCGTGGGGGTCACCCCGGCCGCATGGCCCATTCCCTAGTCATACCCCCCTCTCCCACAGCCCTGGTAGGCCCCCACCCCCATCCCAGCCAGCCCAGCCGGTGTCCGGCCTGGCAGCCCATGGTCACGCCTCTCCTTGTCTACCCCCCTCTCTCTCCCTCATCAGCCACCATGTTGGTTTCACAATTTTTAAAAGCACCGCGGCATTGGGAACTCGGCCCGTCGGAGACGGAGCATCGTGGAGAACACCGGGTCAAACCAGCTGATTATATGCAAACGATGTTTACTGTACTTGCGTTCCAGAAAGCATTGACTTTGCTGTTGAGGTGACGGAGAATTGCGATTTGGCGTCAAATCGGTGCCCGCCACGATTTCCGCATCGGAACCGATTCTCCCCCAGAATGCATTTCCCGATTTTGGCGTCGGCTAACGGAGAATCCCGTGCTCAATATTTATAGCTCCCAGTTTTGGTTTGCCCCACAAGTGGAAACATCATTTCTAAGTCTGCCCTATTAAACCCCTTCATAAACATGTCTGTGCATTCGCCCCTCTCCTTTCTCTTTCAGTGCAGGAGGGAGCCGCTTGCTCTTTAATCTTTCCTGATAGCTGTAACCTCTCAATTCTGCATTATCCTTCATCCCCATTGCCTCCATATCCTTCTTAAATTATGGAAACCAGAACTGTTCACAATAACCAAAATGTGGTTAATCCAGGCTGACAAGTGAGTGCAGATGATCTGATCATTCTGTCCTTGCTGTTTGTGGGAGCTTGTCACAAGCGGATTGGCTGTTGTGCAACCTATGGTGATTGCAGGGCACACGTACTTCTTTCGTGGCATCCTGGAGGCATGGGGGTGCTACATGTCCACAGGAAGTGGTTCAGATGATTTCAAAAGTGTGATGAACGGTTACTGCCTTATCATCATGTAAGGTGATGTCCCCTTTAAGACCGGGCTTGGAACCCTGGGGACTCCGCCTCTGGCTCCGCCCATCTGTGAGCCATATATAAAGGGCTGCCTCATGGGCTGTGTAGCAGTCAGCACTTGTCTCAGCTCTAACATAGTTCTTAGTCTAATAAAGCCTTCTTTACAGTTTAATCTCTAAGCTTCGTTATTGAGGGTACCTCAAAAAGAAAGCTGGATGAGAACCCGAGAGAAAAGGGAGTATAAAGATCTACTCGGAGGCTGGAATGAGGTAAACGAGACGGGAGAAGGACTTGAGTGGAACGTGAACACCAGCCGTCGTCTGTTTCTATGTGGTGTATCCTATGTATTTCCACTATTTTAAATGCAAACTTTCTTCTGTTTGTATAGTTTTCACGGTGACACACCTGTGTCTTACAACCTTTTCCTCACTAGTTCATGCAAGCACTCTCTTCTTCTGGTCAATTCTGACATCCTATCCCCTAACTCCCACCCCCTCCCATCCCATCACCACCCCACCCCCACCCCCTGACCACCCTGCTCCGAACATCAGCGCCGCTGCTAGACCGGGGCTGCTTTTCATCTATGATAACGTGGAGAAACGTGCAAGAGGAAATTAAATTGCCCAATGCTCGCTATTACTTGTAGTGCGAAACATAAAGTACAATTGTTCCACATCAGGTGCAGCTCTGCAGGATTTAGCTCCTGTGCATCCCAATGGAAAACCAGGAGCATCGTCTCATCATTTACAGCTCCATACCATGATAAATTTATAGAAATATAAATAATGTAATATTGGAAACATAAAAATGTTCTTTTTAATGTACCTCTGGCTGTCTATAAATTTGCATTCTTTCCCACAATCGTTCCCATGACAACCTGGCAGCCACCAATTCACAAGCATGGTCCAGCAATAATTAATATGCTATTTCTTTTGCCATTTGCTTATTGCTATTCAATATCTCGGCATTTAAAGGGCTTTTGTGTGTTTTGCTTTGGATTCCGTCAATGAACTGCCAGATCTCTCCAGAAGGGAATTCTCAGAGTTGTTACCACAGTCGTTTCCTATCAAAGTCTTTAATGAGCTTCCAGTACTGACGCTCTGGAGGGCGAGGCTTCCTTGGGCCTTGCTTTTCCTTGGTAGCTAGCTTTACCCTCAGTCATGAGGTGCCAGTAGCTCTTAAAGGGCCAACGCTCTTGACTCAGTTTTGAAATGGGAGGCTGTGGGTCCAAGTTCTACTACGGCACTTAATCTAGGTTGATGTTACCTATTGAGTTAAATGCAAAATTAAGGGCCGCATGTCTACCTCCTTAGCTGCATGTAAGTGATCCCATGGTAGTATTTTGACAGGAGTTCTCACTGTTGTCCTGATTCAATATTTATCCCTCACCCTACATCTTAAAAAAAAGATTATTTCATTTCTGTTTGCGGGATCTTGCTATGCACAGGTTGGTTGCTATTTTCCTACATTACATATGTTGAAAGTACTCTACAGGCTGCCAATACTTTCAAACTTTTTGCGAGAAGCGCTAGATGACTGCAAGTTTTCCTTTCAATAATTTATTTATATCTAAGCAACAGGTTCAATATGAACAAACAAAAAACCATTGTTTGAGAATAAGGCTACGTGACCTCCACAGATACAAACTTCCCTGGTAATGGGGCAGGGCTTCCCCTTTAATAAGGGAAGCCCTAACAGTATAAAAACCCTGACCTGGATGCAGATAGAGGAGGGTGACCCATCAGGAAACAGTGGGCTAAACAGCTGGCTTGTAATGCGGAACAAGGCCAGCAGCGCGGGTTCAATTCCCGTACCGGCCTCCCCGAACAGGCGCTGGAATGTGGCAACTAGGGGCTTTTCACAGTAACTTCATTGAAGCCTACTTGTTACAATAAGCAATTATTATTATTATTATTGTTGTTAATAAAAGAGTATCGAACTTCTGGTGGTGGCTATGAGGGAGTAAGTTGCACATTTGGTGGCTCTTGATCCGGTCGGACTTTTGGACCTTTTCCCTGACTTTTTTGTACTTTTGAGCGCTGGATCTGAAGGCATAGGCACTCAGGCACTGACTCCAGATATAGGTGTATGGAATTAAGAAGCAGAAAGAATGGTAAACAGTTGAAGAAGTGGGCAAACAAGGGCAGTGGAGAAGCTGCTGCTGAGGACAATATGGCCGATGTCCGGACCCCGGTGCAGACAGCCCAGCCAACAACGGAGCATCTGCTGAAGGTCATCCAAGAGGGCTTCACCGCGCTGAAACGGGACAGTTTAGACCCGATCCAGAAATCAATCGAGCGCCTGGAGCATGTGGTGAACCACTGTAATAGGAGATGTAAGGTAGGTCCTGCACTACAGGTTCGCCGGTAGCTCCTGCCGGCTGGCTCCGCCCAGGGAGAACTGTATAAATATGCATGACCTCCAGTGCCCAGCCATTTCGCCAGCTGCAGCAGGAGGCCACACATCTGACTGTAATAAAGCCACAGTTGTACCCAACTTTAGTCTTTGTGCAATTGATCGTGCATCAATTTATTACAGTCAGATTTTCCACAGAATGGATATCCGAATTAAGCCCGATCGCCTGCAGCTGGATCCACAGTCGCCCGACGCCAGGAAAGACTTTGAAATGAAATTAAAATCGCTTATTGTCACAAGTAGACTTCAATGAAGTTACTGTGAAAAGCCCCTAGTCGCCACATTCCGGTGCCTGTTCAGGGAGGCTGGTACGGGAATTGAACCGTCCTGCTGGCCTGCCTTGGTCTGCTTTCAAAGCCAGTGATTTAACCCAGTGTGCTGAACCAGCCCCTGGTTTACTCACTGGCTAGCATGATTTGAGGCCTACATCAACGCGGCGGACCCCGCGCCAACGGAGGCTCAGAAGATAAACATCCTGTACTCCAGACGGAGCTCCAGCGTGTTCCCGTTGATCCAAGACGCCATGCATTACACAAAAGCAATGGAACTCCTCAAGGAACACTACGCGCAGAAGGCGAACACGCTCTTTGCCAGGCATGTACTCGCCACCCGCTCGCAGCTACCTGGTGAATCCATCAAAGACTTCTGGCGGGCCCTAATTCCACTCGTCCGGGACTGTGACTGTCAGGCCGTTACGGCCGCCGAACACGCGAATCTCCTCATGCGCGATGCCTTCGTGACGGGGATTGCATCAGATTGCATCCAAGAACGATTACTGGAAGAGGCCACGCTCGAACTGGCGGAGCAAAAACCTTGGTGCTCTCCATGACGGTCGCATCCCGTAACGTACAATCGTACCCCTTCCGCCGTGCTGCCCACCTTTCTACTCCTTCCTACCCCTCCTGGTCCCCACCGACGACATCCTCAGCCGGGGCCCTGCCTTCCCAATACGCCTGCGCCGCACGCCGATCCGCGCACCCTAGGGGTCCCCGCTGCTACTTCTGCGGTCAGCAGAAGCACCCCCGCCAACACTGCCCGTCCCGCACTGCAGTTTGTAAAGCCTGCAGTAAAAGGGCCACTTCGTGGCTGTGTGCCAGGCCCGCGCAGTCGCCCCCTCCCCCACGCCAGATGCACAATGGAAGCCACCATCCTGTCCCCTTTCGGCCACGTGCGCCCCATGGGTACCGCCACCTTGTCCCAATCCCGTAATGTGCGCACCATGGGTGCCGCCATCATGTCCCGACCCCGCAATGTGCGCACCATTGGCACCGCCATCTTGTCCCCCACAGGGTCTCCGGATATCCCGACATCGGAACTGCACTCGCTCGCCACCCGAAGCATCCGATGGCTACCCGCAGCTTGCTTTGATGACGCTGGACCAATCTCGCCCGCACAACCTGGCCACTGCGTCGACGACGGTTAAAATCAACGGCCACGCGACCTCGTGCCTGCTGGACTCCGGGAGCACCGAAAGCTTCGTTCACCCAGATACGGTAAGGCGCTGCTCCCTCGTGGTCCACCCTGCCAATCAAAGGATCTCCCTAGCCTCCGGATCCCACTCCGTCCTGATCCGAGGCTTTTGTACAGTCACCCTCACGGTCCAGGGCATAGAATTTAGTATCTTCCGCCTCTATGTCCTTCCTAATCTCTGCGCTGCAGTCCTGTTGGGCCAGGACTTCCAATGCAACCTCCAGAGCCTCGCCCTCAAATTCGGCGGGCCCTTGCCCCCCCACCTTACCGTTTGCGGCCTCACAACCCTCAAGGTCGATCCTCCCTCCGTTTTTGCCAATCTAACTGTGGATTGCAAGCCCGTTTCCACTAGGAGCAGACAGTACAGCACCCAGGACCTTCATCAGGCCCGAAGTCCAGCGGCTGCTTAAGGAGGGTATTATCGAGGCCAGCAACAGCCCCTGGAGAGCCCAAGTGGTAGTGGTTAAAACTGAGGAGAAACACAGGATGGTCGTGGACTACAGCCAGACCATCAATCGGTACACGCAGCTCGACGCGTACCCCCTCCCACGCATATCTGATATGGTCAATCAGATTGCGCAGTACCGGGTCTTCTCAACAATTGACCTGAAATCCGCCTACCACCAGCTCCCTATCCGGAAGTCGGACCGGCCATACACTGCCTTCGAGGCGGACGGTCACCTCTACCACTTCCTTAGTGTCATGATATTCAGGTAAACATCATAGTACAAACATACATACATACATACTGATGGACAGATCAATGGACCAATCAACACACACAACACCACAGCCAATCACAAGCAAGAACATACACAGTACAAAACAGGGAACACGACACTTCCTGGGGATTCCAGCAGGAGACAGCTCAGGGCACAGAGCTCACAGCAAGCCACTCCGACATCCACCATGTGCTGAGTGCCGCTCCAAGATAGTATTAGGAATAGGTCCACAGATTCTAGGGTTATGATCGAACCTCAGTAACCAGTTTACCACTGTAAATAAATGTTAGTAATAAAACTGAGTTGTACCATTCGCAACCGTGTTGGTTCGTCTGTGTAGCAGAGTACCCAACACATCACTTAGGGTCCCTTTCGGTGTCACAAATGGGGTCTCGGTCTTCCAAAGAGAGATGGACCGAATGGTCGACCAGTACGGTTTGCGGGCCACCTTTCCATACTTAGATAACGTCACCATCTGCGGCCATGACCAGCAGGACCACGCTGCCAACCTTGATAAATTTCTCCGCACTGCCACTCTTCTCAACCTGACCTACAACAAAGAGAAGTGTGTGTTCAGTACGACCCGGTTAGCCATTCTCGGCTATATAGTCCAAAACGGACTTCTCGGGCCCAACCCCGACCACATGTGCCCCCTCATGGAACTTCCCTTCCCCCCACTGCCCCAAGGCCCTCAAACGCTGCCTGGGGTTCTTTTCCTACTACGCTCAGTGGGTCCCAAACTGTGCGGACAAGGCCCGCCCACTCATCCAGTCCACCCAATTCCCCCTCGCTGCCGAGGCACAACACGCTTTCGCTCGTATCAGAGCAGACATCGCCAAGGCCGGGATGCGCGCAGTGGACGAGTCACTGCCTTTCCAAGTAGAAAACGACGCTTCAGACGTCGCCCTTGCCGTCACTCTAAACCAGGCAGGCAGACCTGTGGCATTCTTGTCTCGCACCCTTCATGCCTCTGAAATTCGACACTCATCCGTCGAAAAGGAGGCCCAAGCTATCGTTGAAGCTGTGCAGCATTGGAGGAGGTTCATTGGGTGGATAAATACGGCCATAGACTAAATAGCTGTTTTCAATGCTGTAAATTCCGTATCATTCGATACAGTCTTTCTACACAAACCTGAATCAAATCTTAATTTTAGCCTACTTATCTTGATTAAGATGCAAATCAATGAAAAGTATTCAATATTCAGTGTTGTTTTACTGGTCTCCTCTAAGTCATAGAACCATAGAATTTACAGTGCAGAAGGAGGCCATTTGGCCCATCGGGTCTGCACTGGCCCTTGGAAAGAGCACCCTACTTAATCCTGTGCCTCAACCCTATCCCCGTAATGCAGAAACTTCTCCGAACATTTTGGACACTAAGGGGCAGTTTAGCATGGCCAATCCACCTAACCTGCACA
This sequence comes from Scyliorhinus torazame, assembly GCF_047496885.1. Taxonomy (NCBI): domain Eukaryota; kingdom Metazoa; phylum Chordata; class Chondrichthyes; order Carcharhiniformes; family Scyliorhinidae; genus Scyliorhinus; species Scyliorhinus torazame. The sequence goes on along the minus strand of NC_092708.1, from coordinate 207,546,594 downwards.
TCTTTGGATTGTGGGAGGAAACCGGAGCACCAGGAGGAAACCCAAGCAGACACAGGGCGCCCTTAAGTGATGAAGTTCAGCTGATATCCCTGCTGATAGGTCTATTTGAAACTCCAGCTTGCATATGACCCTGCATGATTAAACATCGCATCATAGGCCACAATGTAGATTTCAAAAAGACGAAGATGGTCACTTTCCTCTTATCGCACTTCTTTTCCCATGACTCTGGACCTCATCCACTCCCATCTCCCGCTATCTATCCCACATGTGATCATTCTGTGTGATCTCTGCCCATCAATCTCATTTAATTGATTTAATTCTCACCGAACCTGCTGCCCCCTCATGTCACCGTCATCATTCAACTTCGAGCAGCATTTCCAATCGATTTTCCAATACCAGTCAGTATTGCGCAGAAACAAAGGGAGGGGTTTTCTGACCCTTCATGCTGGCAGAATCTAATGGCGAGTCGCCATCGCTGGTGAAAAACCCTGCCGCGGGATGGGGGGGTGGGGGGGGGGGGGGTGCAGAAAATCCCAGCCGAAGACTTGCATTTATATGGCGCCTTCCACAATCTTGGTAAGTGATAAAGCACTTCACAGCTAATTAGGAACTTTTGAGGTGTGGTCACTGTTATATTGTAAGAAACAATGGCAGCCAATTTGCACAGGGCAAGGTCCCACAAACTGCAGTGAAATAAAAGGCCAAAATTGTGGGGTAATTCTTCCCACCCCGCCAGTCACCTAATCGACATGGACGGGATGGGAACTTTGATGGACCATTGAAAGGGTCCATTGACTTTCTTATCTCGGGCTGGACACCAGTGGAAAGTCCCACCCAATCTGATTTAGTGATGTTGGTTGAATGATACATGTTTATCAGAGTACAGGAGAACACTCCCCTACACATCTTCAACATGGTGCCGTGGGACCACATACATTGGCCATGGTTTGATGTCTCATCTGAAAGCAGGCATCTTCGACAGTGCCAGAAGTTGGTTTATGGGGCTATTTCGGACGGTTTACGGGGCTATTTTGGAAGAGGAGAAGATGCCGCTGGAAGGGATCAAGGCAAAGTTGGAGGAAGAGTTGGGAGAGTGTATGGAGGAGGGGTTCTGGTGTGAGGTGCTCAGGCGGGTGAACGTCTCCACCTCGTGTGCGAGGTTGGGGCTGATACAGCTGAAGGTGATGTATAGAGCACACCTTATAAGGGCAAGGATGATCCGGCTCTTTGAGGGGGTAGAATATGTGGGTGAACGTTGCGGGGGAGGCCCCGCAAACCACGTTCATATGTTTTAGTCCTGTCCAATGTTGGAGGATTACTGGAAGGAGGGTTTTAGGGTAATCTCTAAAGTGTTGCATGTGAAACTGGACCCGGGCCCTCGAGAGGCCATATTCGGGGTGTTGGACCAGCTAGGGTTGGAAACGGGCGCGGAAGCAGATGTTCTAGCCTTCGCCTCGTTGATCGCCCGATGGCGGATCCTGTTAGGGTGGAAATCAACCTCTCCACCCAGTGCCCTGGCGTGGCGGGGGGGACCTGCTGGAATTCTTAATGCTTGAAAAGGTCAAATTTGAACTGCGGGGAAGGATGGAGGGGTTCTACAATTCATGGGCGTTATTCATTATGCACTTTCGAGAATTGGATTACATCGAATATTAGTGGGTGGGGAGCGTGGCTGGGAAGGTTGGGGGGGAGGGGGACTGTATGTGTTAATGGTGACTATGGGTGATTCCTGATTCCTTTTTGTCATTTGTTGATGTCATTTGTTGATGTTAACATGCGGGCCAATGTTTGGGGGTTTGGTGGGAGGATGGGAATGCTATTATTGACATGGGGATTGACATTGCATTCGTTACTGATTATTGTTTATTGTGAGTGTAGATTTTGGAGAAAATGTGGAAAAAAGAAGAGTCTAAAAATATATATTTTTTAAAAACTGTGCTGAAGTGTTGGTCTGGATTATGGGTTCAAGTCTCTGACTGAGAAACTACAGTGTTAAGGACAGAACAACAGCTGACAGATAAATCTAAGTAGCACCATTGCCAACAGTTGTCCAATTTATTCTTTTGGCAGAAATTACAAATACTAAAAAGGGTCAGAGAAGGACAAGATGAAGTAGAAAAGCACTGGTTTTATTTATTACTCAAGTTTGCAACTTCGCTGTTGAAAGATGCTCGCAATAGTCAATCATTGAGCTGGCAGGAACAGTTCTGCGCCATTTTGGGCTGCATTACCAGAGGATCACCCTGAAATGGTCTCCTTCATGGCACCATCCAGGACAAAGCTTCAGGCTTGGTTGGCAGCCCATCAACTCTCTCCACCACCAGCTCATCAAGACTGCACAGTGTCCTCTCTCAACCCGTCAACTCACCAAGGTTTCTTCAACAACACCTCCCAAACCCAGGACCAACATCACCTAGAAAGCAGATGCATTGGAACACCTTTGCCTCCAAATGTCCCTCCAAATTACGCACCACCCCAGCTTGGATATATTTTCAAAGTGGATCAAAATCCTGGAACTACCCACTGAGCTTCATTGTGGATTCACTTGCAATGCAGTTATTTAAGAAAGGGTTATGACCACCTTGTCAAGGATAACTAAGACAATAACCGCTGGCCTTGCTGACAACACTCGTATTTCAAGAACTGTTTTTAACTTAACTTTCATTATTTAGTAAAGGATAGTCGACACCATAAAATACACCACTGCTGGTCAGGGGCTATATCACACTAGAAGATACAGCGATGAATATGAGATCTCTTTCAGTATAAATTAAACCATCGTGTTTGGCGCTCACCAGAACCTACGTGCCATTGACTCCGTCAAGAACTCTGGCTACTCAACTGGATTGAGCCCTTCTTTGCAACGCCTCTATATCCAGTCAGCACACCTCCATTGGATTAATCGGCAAGACAATCTTCTTCTTTCACCAAATTGTTGCCCTTTTAAAAAAAGTTTTCACAGGATGTTTGCATTGCTGGCTAGGCCAGCATTTATTGTCCATCCTTAATTGCCTTTGAGAAGTCAGTGGTGAGCTGCCTTCTGGGACCACTGCAGTCCATGTGGTGTAGTTAGACCCACTGTGCTGTTCGGGAGGGAGTTTCAGGATTTTGACCCAGTGACATTGACGGGATGGTGATATATTTCCAAGTCAGGATGGTGAATGACTTGGAGGGAGCTTCCAGGTGGTGGTATTCCCAGGTATCTGCTGCCCTTGTCCTTCTAGAAGGTAGTGGTCATGGGTTTGGAATGTGCTGCCTATAGAGCCTTGGTGAATTCTTGCTGTGCATCTTGTAGCTGGTACAAATGGCTGCTACTGTGCGTCGATAGTGGAGGGAGCACAGGGCGTCAATGAAGCAGACTGCTTTGCCTTGGATGGTGTCAAGCTTCTTGAGTGTTGATGGAGCTGCACTCATCAAGGCAAGTGGACAGTATTTAATCACATGCCTGACTTGTGCCTTGTAGATGGTGGATGGGCTTTGGGGAGTTAGGAGATGAGTTACTCGCCGCAGAATTCCTAGTCTTTGACCTGCTTTGGTAGCGATAGTATTTATATGGCGAATCCAGTTCAGCTTCCGGTCATTGGTAACCTCCCAGGGTGTTGATAGTGGGGGATTTAGCAATGGTAATGCTATTAAATTGCTTCTCTATCGGAGGAGTTGTGAATGGTGCTAAATATTGTGTAATGATCAGCGAACATCCCTATTTCTGTCTTATGTTGGAGGGTAGGTCACTGATGAAGCAATTGAAGATGTTTGGGTCTTGGACACTAGCCTGAGGAACTCCTGTTGTGATGTCCTGGGACTGAGATGATCGACTTCCAACCACCACAACCATTTTCTTTGTGCCAGGTATGACTCCAACCAGCGGAGAGTTTTCCCCCTGATTCCCATTGACTCCAGTTTAGCTAGGGCTTCTTGATGCCATACTCGGTCAAATGCTGCCTTGATGTCAGCTCTTTTGTCCATGTTTGAACCAAGGCTCTAATGAGGTCAGGGACTGAGTGGCCGTGGCAGAACCCAAACTAAGCTTGGATGATGAAACTGCCACCCATACCTTTCTCATCTCAAATGTTTTGTTTGGTCATCTCCCCTCATTCCCCTTCCATTCCAATGTAAATTTCAGCTGAACCATAACTTTGAGCATTCCTGGTAAATATACTGCACGACCATCATTCCAACGATCCCCCAGTTCCATTGTCTCACTGTTGCCCAGTTAATGGACACCTTCAATGTAAATCCCTTCCAATTTCTTCACTCTTATCTCAGTAACTGGGCCTTTGTGTCAGGGTAACTGATCCATTGTAGCTTTTGCTGAGCCATTCTGCATTTGTTCTCTGGGACCCTCTCCTCAAATAGTTTTGCCATGCCACCTCTTCAGAAATCCCCCTTAATCCCTGCACCTCTCACTTGAGGCTGGCTTCCTAACCACATGCTCAATGCCTACCGCTCCTCTTGTCAAATGCTGCGAAACATTTTGTTACACGTGGAGTGCAAGCTCTAATGTTATCCTGTGAGGTTTGTGGGATATCAGGTTGTGTGCTAAATAAAAATGGGAGGAGATTTTGTGTTTTCCATCATTATAATGGGGGAAAGGTGTGCACTCCAGCATGGAGGTTTCCGGATTTATTTTTAAGACTTAATTAAGAATTCTCTCTTAGGCCGTTCGTTTGCTTTGGTGGTTTTTTTATCCCCCTATTTTTTGCAAGCACTCAGTACAAAAACAATAGAACAGATTCCATAGCCTTTTTGCTTATGTGATGTGATTAGCAGGAAAGTCCATGAATCAAACTTGATGGAGTGTTGCGAGCAGATGCACAAATATCTGTCAAGGAAGCCTGCCTTCATTGTGTTTCAGGACGCTGCTGCAGTACTGCAACTGTTATTGCGAGCAAACCTTTTATGTTCCAGTTTCCAGATTTGATATGCAGATTTGCACATTTCATTGTGCGTACAATTTAAATTGGTTAATCTTGCTGCTAACACAGGGTAAATCACATCACTATTGGGTGCATCCTGCTCATCACACATTAAGGGTGTCAGCCTTGGTTTAGTGGGTGGCACTGTGATCTTTGAGTCAGAGGATTTTGGTTGCAAATATAGATTCAAGCACAAAATCTAACTTTACATTCCCACTGCAATACTGAGGGATGCTGCACAGTCAGAGGTGTTATCTTTTAGATGGGCCGGTAAGCCTAAGCCCTACCTACACCCTCCATAAACAACAACACGGCACTATTTAAAGAAAAATTTCCCCGGTGTCCTGTTCAATATTTATCTCTCAACCAGTATCACCAATGCAGATTATCTGGTCGTTATTGCATTGCTGTTTGTGGGAGCTTGCAGTATACAAATGAACTGCTGTGGTTTGTACATTACATCTCAAAAATATTTCATTGGTTGTAAAATGCATTGGGATGTCCGTGAGGTTGTGAAAGGCATTTAAATGCCAATTCTGTTTTTCTGAAAAGCCAGAGTTTTTTTATGACAGTATTCCATCACACTCCTGATTTGTGCCTTGCGGACACTTGCGGAGTCAGCAAGTGGGTAACTCCCATAGAATTTTCAGTCTCAAACCTTAAAGGGTCGCTCCCAAAAGACTCCTGGTCAATGGTAGCATCCAGAAATCCATAGAATCCCTACAGTGTAGAAGGAGGTCATTTGGCCCATCAAGACTGCACCGACCCTCCGAAAGAGCACCCTACCTAGACCCCTCCCGTGCCTCATCCCCGCAACCCCACCTAACCTGCACATCTTTGGACACTAAAGGGCAATTTAGCATGGCCAATCCACCTAACCTGCAGATCTTTGGACCGTGGGAGGAAACCGGAGCACCCGCAGGAAACCCAAGCAGACACGGGGAGAAGGTGCGGCTGTCTCCAAGCCCAGAATTGAACCCAGGTCCATGGCACTGTGAGGCTGCAGTGCTGACCACTGTGCTACCATGCCACCCAGAATGTTGATTTTCGGCTATTTAGCAATGTTAGTGCTGTTTAACATTAAGGGTTAGATTCTCTCTTGTTCGCGATGGTCATTGCCTGGCTATTGTGTGATGTGCTTGTTACTTATCAAGCCAAGCTTGAATCTTGTCCAGGTCTTGCTGCATGTGGGCATAGGCTGTTTCAGTACCTGAGGGGCTGTAAATGATGCTGCATGCTGTGCTATCATCAACAAGTATCTCCACTTCTGACCTAATGTTGTGGGAAAGCCATTTATGAAGCAACTGAAGATGGTTGGGCCAAGGTCACTACCCTGAGGAACCCTTGCAGTTATGCCCTGAGGCTGAGATGATTGACCTCAAACCACCACAATCTTCCTTTGTGCCAGGTATGACTCCAACTAGTGGAGAGTTTTCCCCCTGATTCCCATTGACTTTAATTTTGCTGGATGCCACATTTGGTCAAATGCTGCCTTGATGTTATTGTCAGTCACTCTTGCCTCACCGCTGGGTTCGCTTCTTTTGTCTATATTTGGACCAAGGTTGCAATGAGGTCTTGAGCAGAATGGCCTTAGTAGAACCAAAATTGAGCATCTCGGCCTTTTGGCTAAGGTGAGCGTGAGGTCAGGTGTAATGCCTGGATCTGGTATGTCTCTCTTGTGGGGGCCATGAATTGGATTCAATTTGAATTGTTTTTTGGAGCAGGCAAGGTAGCTGGATTAGGAGTTCGCCCCTGTCCACACTCTGAGCTCTTGCTTTGTAACTCTGATAAAGTAATTTAAAAATGTATTTTTTAAAAGTACCAAAATTGAGCATTGATGAGTGTTAGTGATGCTTGATAGCACTGTCAACAACACTTCCCATCACTTTGCTGATGATTGAGATTAGACTGATGGATGACAGTAGACCAGGTCAGATGTAGTCCTGCTTTCTGTAGACAGGACATTCTGTAGACGGGGCAATTTTCCGCATTGTTGGGCAGCGTCCTATGCTGCACTGAATGAGTTGCCGATAGGAGCACAGTTAGTTCTGGGGCTCAAGTCTTCAGCACTACAGCTGGGATGTTTTGGGGGCCTTTGCTGTTTCCAGTGCCTTCTGGTATTTCTCGATATCACGAGGAGTGAGTTGCATTATCCAAAGACTGGCATCTGTGGTGAAGACATCAGGAGGAGGCAGAGATGAATCATCTGCTTGCCATTTCTGGCAGAAGATAGTTGCAAGTGCTTAAGCCTTGTCTTTTGCACTGACATAGAGCCATACCATAGAACTATAGAATTCCTACAGTGCAGAAGGAAGCCATTTGGCCCATTGAGTCTGCACCGACCCTGTGAAAGAGCCCCACACTTTGCCCTTAACCCAATCTAACATTTTGTACACCAGGGACAATTTAACATAGCTAATCCACGAACCAGCACATCTTTGGGCTGTGGGAGGAAACCGGAGCACTCGGAGGAAACCCACACAGGCACAGGGAGAACGTGCAAACTCCACATAGGCAGTCACCCAAGGTCGGAATTGAACCTGGGTCCCTGGCACTGTGAGGCAGCAGTGCCGTGCCGTGATATGTTGGCCGGAATTCTCCGGCCACTTGCTGGCGACGGGATTCCCTGGTCCCACCTGCAGTGCACCCCTGCCCGTAGGTTTCCCGACCATGTGGGGTGGTTTCAATGGGAATTCCTATTGATAGTAGTGGGAGCGGAGAATCCCGCCACCAGTGAACAGCGCGCTGCCTCACGCTGCTGAGAATCATGTGGCTGGGGGGGCTGGAGAATCCTGCCCGCTTGGTTTCTCAGTCAGTAAGGAAGGGGATATTTGTGAAGCCTCCTCCTCCAGTTGATTGTGTAATTAACCACCACTATTCACAACTGGATGTGACAAGACTAGAGAGGTTTGGTCTGGTGAGAGTGGAGGTCGTTTGAGAATCACAAAGCTGAGAATGATAGATTATGATAGGGAAATGTATTAAAGGATATGGAACCTGGGATGGTAAATGGAAGTAAGATAGAAATCAACTATGATAACTGAATGTTGGAACAATCTCAAGGGGCTGAATGTCCTCCTCCTAGTTCTGTGTTGTCAAGTGTTGATCCTTCCATCATGTAGGATCTTAATCTCTTAACCTAATTCTTAAAGACCCCATGATTCCTTGTGAAAATTTCCTCTACACTTCAACAGATCTTGCTACAACGGTACAGGGTGTTGGTAAGGCCGCACCCACTACATACAGATTTGGTCTCCATGTTTAAGGAAATATATATTCACACTGGTGGCAGTTCATGGAAGGGTTACTAGTTTGGGATGTAAGGGTTATTTTATGAGGAAAGTTTGAGTAGGTTAGGCCTACATACATTAGTTTAAAAGAATGCGAGGTGATCTTATAGAAATATATAACATTCTGAGGGATGTAAAAGGGTAATAGCTGAGAAGGTGATTTGCCTCATGGAGATCCAGGCAACGGGGTCATAGTTCCAAAATAAGAGGTCCCCCATTTAAGATGGAGATGAGGAGGAATTTTATCTTCCAGACAGTCATTAATTTTTTGAATTCTCAACCCCAGAGAGCCGTGGACACTGGGTCATTGAATATATTCAACGCTGAGATAGACAGTTGTTATTACCCCTATGAGACCCATGGGGTCGGCCCGATTAATCTCCCTGTGAGCCTTATCTTTTCTTGACAAATATATGAATAGGATGGGAATAGAAGGATACGGACCCAGGAAGTGTAGAAGATTGTAGTTTAGTCGGGCAGTATGGTCGGCACGGGCTTGGAGGGCCGAAGGGCCTGTTCCTGTGCTGTACATTTCTTTGTTCTTTGTTCTTTGAGCCTCGGGGAGTACGAGCTCCCCGCCGAAGGGTGGAGGACCATCAGTGGGCTCGTTGATTCATCGCCATAAAAGCTGGCTCTGGTAGGAGCCAGACTGCAGAAATGGCCCGACTGGGACTGTTACTTGTAAATACTTTCCTTTTGGAAGTCAACCATTTTTTTGACTCTCTGTTCCGGACTCCTCTATTACTAGCAAAACAGGTTTCAGAAACATGGGAGAGTAGAGGGTAATGGGGAACAGGGAGGAAAGTAGAGTTAAAGCCACTGTCAGATTACCCATGACCTTAATGAATGGCAGAGCAGGTTCGAGCGGCCAAGTGGACGAGTTCTGCTCCTATTTCTTATGTTCTTATTCAAGGCACCAATCTGAGGGGATGGCTGGTTTGTACAGTTTCTGTATTTGCTTTCATCAATTTTGACTGTAGCCCGGCCTGCAGGTTTAGACTCTCAGCCAGAGAATTACATGGAGTATTTAGTAGAAATTAGAAAAGGCTTTTCAATAACTGAAGTAGAGAAAGAGGAGCTAAACTTAATCAAACCAGATTGTCATGTTTTCCTGTGTGATTCTCGATTCTCTCTGTGAATGAAGGCTCCTGTGATGTATGGAGGAATTTCAGATGTATTGTATTATAGGTATTTGGTGCAGTAAGGGTTAAAAACCTGGGGTAGTGTGTGACTGCTGCAGTCACAATTTTAACAGAAATTCTGGTTTGAAAGACAACAAAGATTTTGGGAGCCAGAAGTGCAATTGAAGCCTCATAAAAAGCTTGGGCTAATGGAATGTTGTTCGGATTAAGGAAATTCCCTGTGGAGTTAATTAGATTTCAGCCTGGTAAGATGATGTAATTACTGGGATGAGCCACAGATTCAGGCATTTTGCAGAAAAGCAGATTTTAGTTTGAGTGTTAGTTGGAGATGTGAGCAGAAGTCAAGCATTTCAGGTCAGTTAAAAGGTATGTCTGTAGCTAAATTAGCTGTTTATTTCCAGGCAGTTCAGAGGAGTGGGATTAGAAGAAGCTTTTGATGAAATACAGCCAGAGTTTCTGCATGGTTCTGACAGCATTCAGATCTTTTCTTTAAAGCAGTGTCAAAAGATTTTTCTTTCTCAAAGGACATCTCTGTAAAGCAGGTATTGCTGAGGGCTAACTGTATTTAACAGTGGATTTAGAGCTGAGATGGCTTTTCTTGCTGTTTGAGTGGGAATAAAGGTAGCAGTTAAGGGTCACTGTATTCACTGTATTAAGTGGCATTGTTTGATGGATAATTGTAAGCTATTTTCTGCTGTGATTAAAGATATTTTAAAACTGTGTTAATAATTAGGTTTGTTTTAATATATCAAATCCCTATTTCTTCATGCAATCACTCCTGGAGCAAAGTATCCTTTCCTCAGTCATACAAAATTAAAATAAAAGATTGGGGTTTCTGTCCAGAATCCTAGCCATGATTGGGGGTCTGGTCCGGGATTGTAATAGGCCTGACTTATATGTGCTGCATCCCTCTCACTGACAGGGTAGCCACTATTTTCGCATGATATATGTTTTTGCTATCCAACCAAAGTCCCAATCCATTCACAACACTGCATCAGTGTGGTGGCTTGAAACATACACTGGAGGCTCCCCATAGTTAACAAAGGGGTTTATTGATGAAAGGCAGAGGCAGTTAAGTAACAGGCACAGGACACTATACAACAAGTCTTAACACTTCAGCTCCCTGGTCCACCCTGCCCTAGGTTCTGCTCCCAGGGCCCTGCGCAACCTCACTTCAAGCCAGGGTTCGTGCATTCCCATGCAATTGGCACCGAGCTCGTTACATAGTCCTGGAAACCCGCCCCCTTAAAAGGGCTGTCCTCCCACTGATAGCTCTCAGCAATACCTGCTTTACAGAGATATTTGAAAAACTACAACAATTACATCAGCCAAGCCCAGGAACCAATTTAATAATAACATTAGTGAGAGAATTCCAAACAACACACCATAGTACTGGCAGTGTTCTTGCAATGATACCATATATGCTTGCTGATCTACTTTGGCTACTTGTCGACCAACACCTTGACTTTAAACTTGCTCCCCCTTGTTCACATAATTTAACAGCCACACCCCCGTTACCTCTATAACTTCCTGCAGCCCTACACCCCTCTGAGATCTCTGGTTTCTTCCAACTCTCATCTTTCGTGTATTTTTTTCATTCCATCACTTGTGGGCATGCCCTCAGTCCTAAATTCTGGAATTGCCTCTCTGCTCCTTCAAACCTTCCTTTTTTAGTAAGATTTTGGCCACCTCTTATGTGGCCCGTTGTTAAATATTGTCTGGTAAGTCTCCTGTGAAGTGCTTTGTGATATTTTAATCTGTTAAAAGAGCTGTATTGATGCAAGTTGTTGTTCTTAGGACAGACCAAAAACTCTGAATGTGTCAGTTTTATAACCCTCACCCACTACATCCTAGGGAAAGGTAATAAATCTGGGGTTAAAATTGCCATGTGCACTATTACGAATGAATGCCTTTACTAACACAAGGCAAGATTCGGTTTCCCTGCGGGATCTGGCACCCGTTGGTTCCCCTACTGATGCTCCCCCCCTCGACCAATGGTCCCCCTTGCACCCCCACAACGCCTGTCGCAACCAACTGCGCCCCCCCTCGCGCCTCCCCCTCCTTCCTCCACGCCGGCGATGTCACCGCCACCCCCAGCTACCCTCCCTCCCCCCCCCCCCCCAACCACCACCCCCAGCTACCCTCCCTACTCCCCAACCCCCGACCACTGTGCTCCCGGATGTACCCTCATCGAAGACGTCCGTGTCCGCCGTACCACCGCCTGAGCTGAGAAAGTCGACAAGGACGATCAAGCCTCCAAAGAGAATGGACATGTAATCGCACTTCACCCCCGACGGACTATACTGCACTATACTGCCACAGACATTAGTCTGTGCTTACAATCCTCTGTCCTGTTAAGGCTACAAAATACAGCAGATGATAATTCCAGACTATCAGACTGGTGGCAAGGGAAGCCTCCAGGTTGGCAGGCGTTAGAGAAATTTGGGATCCTGGTTAGCGGAAACCAGCGTAAAATGAATGCCTTCCTCTCCCTTTTTCTCTTTACTTTTGTCATTGTGAGATGTGGGCCGAATTCTCCGGCCATTTGCTGGTGGCGTGATTCTCTGGTCCCCCTTGCAGAACACCCCCACACGGGGGTTTCACGGTAGCGTAGGGTGGTTTCAATGGGAATTCCCATTGACAGCCGTGGGAACAGCGAATTTCGTCACCAGTGAACAGTGTGCCGCCTCCCACTGCCGAGAAACACGCGGCTGGGAGGCCAGCGAATGCAGCCCCATGATGTCTGGAGAATGAAACACATACACTAAGCACAGAATCATATTATTTGGTACTTCCAATTGAAAGGTGTCCCTCTCAACAATCTATACAACTTCACTATTTCCCCCCCCCCCCTCATTCCTATACTTAGAGGCCTCCCACCCATAATCAGAACGTTCACTTCTGCCCAACATAGACCTATTCCTATGTTATTGTCTAAGTCTGAATAAAGATTGTAGACTTCCAGTTAACACAAATACTTTATTCAGCAGGTTCGTTCTGTTTCCAGAGCTTAACTAGATATAATACAGTCAAGAGGTATGACCAGTGAAGCTAAGGTAAACTGCCTATGCTGAGCTGTCTCTGTCTGCTGCTGCTGCTCACTAGCCCTGTGCTTCTGAAAGAGGCGGATCCTACCTTGGGCTGGACCCTTTATACCCGTCTCTGATGCTGCCCTCTAGTGATGCTGTGGCTGTTACATCTGTCTGCAGTCCCTGGTGTATGTGCAGATGTATGTACAGATGTACAGATCACTACATTCCCCCCCCTTTTATTGGACATGTTTTCTAGACTGGCCTCAAGAAAACTGTACATAACAAGTGATGAGAATATGCAAATCTACACACTGTGAAATGATAAAAGTAATACAGAAACAATTAACTGTGTTGTGAGTCCATCGTGAGAAATGTTCATATTCGTCTTGTGCATGTGTTGAAGTGTCGTTACAAATCTAGCCGGTCGGGTGCCTTACGGCTTCTGCTGGAGCGTCTTAACGGCGGTAGTAGGGATGATGGTTTGATGTCATCAAGAGTACTGTCTGGCGTTGTGTGGCGAGGAACGTCCTGTGGACAAATGGACTCGGTCAAGTACAGTGTGGGAAATACTGGCGTTGTAGATCGAATCTCTAATAGATCCCGGCGGTTACGGTGAAGAAGTACTCCCGCAGAAGATTTGACAATGTTGGACCGCGATGCCTCCTGCCTGATCGCCGTAGCTGACTCAGACCATCCGCCTTCTGGGTCCCTGATTCTGATGGCATCACCTATTGTCAGTGGCTTGAGTGGGATTGCATGTTGATCGTAGTATCGTTTTTGTTTGGAGCATAGTGCCAGTATGTCATTGAGAATCAGTGCATTGCTGGGGTCTCGGAATTGCTTTGCCGGTAGGGTTATCCGGATGTCTCTGCCGAAGAGCATTTGCGCCGGCGACAGTCCAGAGCTCAATGGGGCTGCTCGGTACGATAACAGAGCGAGGTTGATGGCGGAACGTGACTCGGCTGCTTTGCTGATGAGTCGTTTAATGATGTGGACACTTTTCCCCCAGTTCCATTTGATTGCGGGTAGCAATTCTGTGTCACACCATTGTCTGACCTCGACTTTTTCCTGTGTTTGTGGTATTGATTCTGGATGTCAACGTTCGTGAAAGCTGTTTTGCTTGTTTGTTCTGGAGCAGATGTGAATTTGTGAGATTCTTTATCATGCCATGGCATGTTTGTAGTCTTGTCATTGTTTCGCAGTGTGCTGTGGCATTATCCTTCACGTGCAGAGTTGTACCATGTTGTACAGGTCGTTGTTTCATTGTTGTTTTTTCTGTCGTTTCTATCTTTGTTGTTTTCGTTGGCGTTCTTGTTGTTGTCATTCTTGGTGTTCTTTTTGTCGTGCTTGTTGATTCTGTTTTCGTTGTTTTCGCTTTTATTCTTGTTCTTTTTCTTGTCGTGCTTGTTGTTTCTGGGATGCTTCTTGTTGCTTTTGTCGTTCTTGTTGCGCTGCATATTGTTTTTGTGTTGCTGTTGTTGTTCTTGTTTCTGCTGTGCTTCTTGCGGTTTTTGTTGTTCTTGTTGCGCTCAAAGAGTGTGCCATGTGGATGATTTGAGTCATTGTCACAGTTATTGGTGTCAGTGTCCTTTGTGGTATCTGCTGCATTGAGCGTGTCTTCTTGAGAATTGTGATAATGATCTGATGTTGCATTGATGTTGGTGACATCAGTCATTTGTGGTGGATTCGATTCCTCTTCTAGAGTCATTTCTGGTTCACTTGAATCATCATTGAGTTCTAGGTGCTCCTCTTTTGGAATCATTTCAGGTTCATTTGAATCATCTGTGATCACTTTGTGCTCCTTTTCTGGAGTCAAAATCTCAAGATTTCAATTGACGTGGTCTCTCTGGACTCATGGGTGGCCGTCCTCTGATTATTGAGTCCTTCTGTGCAGACGAGCTGAGGTATGTCAGTCTCGCTGTGATCCTGCACATCCTGTATGGGAATTGTGATTTCTTCGCCACTTGTCTCACATACAGTGGGTAGACATTCAGTGTCTTCATCTGGTGGCTCAAATAAGCTTGTCTACAAAATTATGAGGGACATAGACAGAGTGGATAGACAGAGGCTTTTCCTCAGGATAGAGGGGTCAATTACTAGGGGGCATAGGTTTAAGGTGCGAGGGGCAAGGTTTAGAGTAGATGTCTGAGGCAGTGGGTGCCTGGAATTCGCTGCCGGAGGAGGTGGTGGAAGCAGGGATGATAGTGACATTTAAGGGGCATCTTGACAAATACATGAATAGGATGGGAATAGAGGGATACAGACCCAGGAAGTGTAGAAGATTTTGCTTTAGTCAGGCAGCATGGTCAGCACGGGCTTGGAGGGCCGAAGGGCCTGTTCTGTGCTGTACATTTCTTTGTTCTTTGTTAAGCTTGATGGATCTTCATGGTCTTGTACATGCATGGCGTTCGCTATGGAGTATTTGCTTGCTTCTATTTTTGATTTTGTCACCGAGCTGTCTGTGGAGGCTTGCGTCACACTTTTTGTGGAGGCTTGCATCGCTCTCTTTGTGGAGTCATTCATCGCTCTATCTGTGGAGTCGTGCAGTGTTCTCACTGTAGAGTCGATCTGTGGTCTCTCAACTGAGTCTTTCTGTGCTCTCTGTGTGGCGTCGTCTTTGTCTTGGGTATTGCTGTCATCCCATGTATCGACGATCTGCCATGGCACCATGGTATTGGATTCATCAACCATGAGAAGAGTCGTATTGAGCTTTTCAACCGTGTTGCTGATGCTGTGATCAGGATCTCAGAATAACTCAGCCATGTCTGAGCAGTATTGTGTGTATTGTTCGATAGACAAATCATCACTTTTTGTTTCGGAGTTGTGATCGTTCTCTTCATGTTCAATGAACAAATCATCTTCTTCTGTGGAAGCTGGGACCCTCCGTGGTGCGTGGACCACTCTCTGTTTCTTGGCATCAGGCCGCAGCATAATCCTGCACTCACGAGTCGGGATGTCATATGCTGGGCTGAAGATTCCCCAATCCGAAGAACTCATCGTCGGGATTTCACGGTACAACCTCTAGTTGTGGTTCAGATTTGATACTGGGGTAGCCATCTCCCAAGATGAAATCTTCATCTCAGTCGTAGTCTACAAGGACCATATCATCTTCTCGGGCGGTGCTAACTGCTTGTTCCAGGGTGTTGTGAAAGTTATTTTCAACTGCTGGTGTAAGTTCGGGCATTGTTCTGTCTTTTGAGGCAAGAAAATTGGGTTTTGCAGCTTTAAATTTCTTTTTGTTCATTTTCGTGCATTTCCCTTTTCAGTGGGCGTGGTCCTGGTCCTCTGACAGCATGACGCTCGTGACATCATGCGTAGGACTCGATTGCCCATGCGCACTCCGAGTTTCCTGTACTGTGTGCTTTTTTCGAAACTGCGCATGTGCGGCTCCTTTCTCAAGATGGCTGCCGCTCAGAACCTCCGTCTTCCTCCACCACGCTGCCTCCGCCTCGTGGTGAGTGTTCACGCCATTTTCACTGATTTTGTTTTCTAAATGGTGATTCTGTGTTTGTAGAGACTTGAAGTATTGATTTTGTTTTTGTTCATAAGCAAGGCAATTTTGAATAGCGATTTCGAGAGTTAGATACTTATTTTGTGAAAGTTCATCCCTCAGATTTTTATCAGATAGTCCAGAAATTAATTGATGCATTATCACAGGATCTCTGAAATCAGCATAATCACAGCCTTGTGGTATTAACTTGAGATTTGTAATAAAATCAAAGATGGGCCCTCCGTTTCTCTGACAAGAGTTAAATCTTTCCAGCATCTCACCAGCCTGACTGTTACAGCGTTCATCAAATTTCTTTGAGTATAACTTCTAATTTGGTGTTTTCCTCGCCTTCTAAGTAATTAAAGCAATTATAGATTTATCTAGCTTCATGCCCTCCTGTTGAGAGTAGTAGGGCTATTTTTGTTGCATCAGAGGCAGTGCTTAAATCATTAGCTGTGATAAATATTTGGAACAGCTGTTCAAACATTTTCCAGTTGTAACTTAAATTAATTCCAGCTGCCATGGAGTTCCAACAAGTTCCATCAAATCAGTTAGTCGTCAAGGATCCATTTGCTGCGAAGTCTTCCACAATCAAATCCGGTTTAAGTTTTTCTTCTCATGCTGGTGTCTAGCCAGCTTTGTGAAATAACTCCTGGTATCATATGTTATTCTCTAAGTCTGAATAAAGATTGTTGACTTCCAGTTAACACAAATACTTTATTCAGTAGGTTTGTCCTGTTTCCAGAGCTTAACTAGATATAATACAGTCAGGAGGTATGACCAGTGAAGCTAAGGTAAACTGCCTATGCTGAGCTGTCTCTGTCTGCTGCTGCTGCTCACTAGCCCTGTGCTTCTGATAGAGGCGGATCCTACCTTGGGCTGGACCCTTTATACCCGTCTCTGATGCTGCCCTCTAGTGATGCTGTGGCTGTTACATCTGTCTGCAGTCCTTGGTGTATGTGCAGATGTATGTACAGATGTACAGATCACTACAATTTCCACAAGGAACAGTGGATTCCGGGAGCTCACACCGTGTGGTGGGTTTGCTGTCAGCTTTGACTCACTTGGGAGCCACTCTCATCGCCCAGCTGGGGGGTTCCCACTCCAGACACTCATCACAATATCTAGACTGATGATAGCCCAGTGTAGTTGGGAGCCTGTTTAGCTCAGTTGGCTAGACAGCTGGTTTGTGATGCAAAGGAAGACCAGCAGTGGGTTTAATTCCCTTACCACTTCTCAACCTTGACCCACACCTGAGGTGTGGTGATTCTCAGTTTGAATCACTACCAGTCAGCTCTCCCTCTCTAAAGGGAAAGCAGCACCTATGGTCATTTGGGACTATGGCGACTTTACTTTACTGAGAGAGAGCTGCCCTGTTGGAGGTGCCATGCATTTAAAAGATGAGGCCTTGTCTGCCATTGTTAATCGGTATGGAAGATCAAATGAGGCCGTTTTGAGGAAGAGCAGGATCAACCTCCCCTCCCCTCCCCTCCCTTTTAAAAAAATAAATAAAAATATTTTTTATTGCCAATTCTCATATTTATAAACAGTTGTGTGTGTATATACATCACATTTTTCTTACCCGCGTTAATTTACTTTATTGTAGGGTGGCGCAGTGGTCCCAGGTACGATCCCGGCTCTGGGTCACTGTCCGTGTGGAGTTTGCACATTCTCCTCGTGTTTGCGTGGGTTTTAGCCCCACAACCCAAAGATGTGCAGGGTAGGTGGATTGGACATGCTAAATTGCCCCTTAATTGATAAAAAATGACTTGGGTACTCTAAATTTATTTTTTTTAAATTTACTTTATTGTACAGAAGAGGTTTATTTTGTCTTTCGTTTAATTGGTCCTATATACATTTTGCCGTCCTCTGGATCGGTCTATGGTCCCTCCCCCCCCTCCTGTTTCTCCCCCCCCCCCCGCCCTCCCTTGCATACTCCTCCTGTCCCTCCCCTGCTCCCCCCCCCCCCCGTGTTCTGACCAACCTTTATGCCTCAGCCACCGTACTCAGAACAAATCTGGTGATTATCACAATGCTTCTGGGATCGTACTGTGTGCAAATTGGCAGCTGCATTTCCTACATTACAACAGGAGCACTTCAAAAACAGAGCTCCCAGCAGCGACCCAGGTGCTGATGGGCAGGTTGACGGGCTTCATCACCTCCGGGCTCCAGAGACAGAGGGAGGAGATGAGGAGAGACCTCCTGACAGCCGCCGAGGCGGCAGTTGGAGCCGCAATGGCCCCCATGAGGGAGGCAATGGACAATATGGAGCAGAGGTTAGAGGCCCAGGAGACCACAACAAGGGACCTGGAAAAAGTCGCCATGGACCAAGGGAACCGGATCGTAGCACTCAAGGCCAAGGTACCGAGCCTGGTCAAGACCCAGAAGGGGCTGAAGGACAAAGCCGACGACCAGGGGAACCAATCACGTCGGCAGTATCTGAGAATCTTGGGGCTGGCAGAGTTAACGGAGGGGAGAAACCTCACGGAATATAGAGCAGCGAGTACGGGACGCTGGTCGGTGAGGAGGGCTTCACCAGGCCCCAGGAGGTAGACTGCGCCCACAGGTTGCTTTAGCAGCGGCCCAGGGCTGAGGACTACAGCAGGTGATAATCGTAAAGCTCCACAGATACCAGGACAAAGAGTGGTTCCTGAGGTGGGCGAAGAGCGCAAAAGGGTGCAAGTGGGAGGACATTCCATCCGTTGTACCAGGACATTGATGGTAACCTGGCCAAGCACCGGGCAGAATTCAAAGGTGCTAAATCTGTGCTGTACAAAAGTGGGGTGCGGTTTGGCATGCAATACCCTACCAAGCTATGGGTCACATATCAGGGTAAAAAACATTTCTTTAAGATCCCAGAAGAAGCCAACATATTTGTCCAGAAAAATAGACTGGGTAGGTAACGATAGGGGCAGAGGCCAGAACGCGTGCTGCAAGAGGTCAAGTGGGGCAGGGGTGAACACAGACAGAAGCATGGAGAGTGCGGGTGTAGGGGGGAGAGAGGTAGTCGGGGGTTAAATAGGGGAACCTGACTGTTAGGGGAGCCACTACACTAATGAGCAGGCTGGCGTACGGGAGTATAGCAAAGGAGGAGGCCGCTGCACGCCTCCCGGGAGGGAGGGAGCACTTGGCAGAGGGGAAAGGAAAGACAGAGCTTCAGGGGAAACGAAGGGCGAAAAGGGGAAGATCAGGGAGGCAGAGAAGGGGTAAAGCCAAGTGGGGAGGGGGGAACTAGGAGGGGGGAGCACAAGGTTAGGGGTGTACAGGGGAAGAAACAGAGGGGGTAGAGGAGGGGGGGGGTGGTTAGAGCGCTGGTTGCAACAGGTCGCACTGCAAAATGAGGAAGTAGTTGGTGGCCATCTTGAATGGCCCATGATCAAGGGCAGGCCCAGACGAACAGGGCCAGGCCCACAAGATGAGTATGGTTGACCCCACAGGACCGGCCCCCACCCCCCAATCTGGATTATAACATGGCACTCAACAGGCCAGTGAAGAGATCCACAGTTCTCGCCCATCTCAAGAGTCTGAGGGTGGATGTAGCCTTCCTACAGGAGACACACCGAAGAGAGAGAGACCGATTACGAGTAAGGAAGGGTGAGACAAACGCTTAATTCATGTTTCGACACCAGTACGATAGGGGTGACCATATTAGTTAGCAGGACAGGGGTGGCTCGGTGGCAGAGTGGTTAGCACTGCTGCCTCACAGCGGTAAGGACCTGGGTTCGATCCCGGCCCCGGGTCACTGTGGAGTTTGCACATTCTCCTTGTGTCTGTGTGGGTCTCATCCCCACAACCCAAAGATGTGCAGGGTAAGTGGATTTACCATGCTATTTTGCCCCTTAATTGGAAAAAGCAATTGGGTATTCTAAATTTTTTTTTTTAAAAAGCAGGACAATTTCATTCACGGTGGCGAGCACAATGATGGACCCGGGGTTGGGGGGGTGGGGGAGGTTACGTTACGGTCAGTGGTACCCCGGAAGGGGCTCCGGTAGCCTTGGTAAACATATACAGAATATGTCATAAAATGATGGCTGAAATCCCTGACCATGGGGAAGGGTCTCTAACTGTGTACAGGACCCACCAATGGACAGGTCCATCTCCAGGACTGGAACCGTGTCAGGTAGCCTTTGATCGAGTAGAATGGATGTACCTCATGAAGGTATTTGAATGGTTTGGGTTTGGAGCAGGGTTCACCATGGGTGAAGCTCCTGTACAGCGCTCGTACAGCGAGTATATGGACAAATGCACCAGCTCCAATTACTTTCAACTGTACAGGGGAACGAGGCAGGTGTGCCCACTAACCTCGCTCCTATTTGCACTGGCAATTGAACCACTGGTCGTCATCCTTAGATCGGCTGAGTGGTGGACAGGCAAACGGAGAGGGGGCAGAGAGCACAGAGTCTCGCTCTAAGCGGATGCCTTGCTCCTCTATGTGTCGAATCTCCTAGCCGGCATGGGAAAGATAACAAGACTCCTCAGGGAGTTTGGTGCTTTCCCAGGTTACAAACTCAACCTGGGAAAGAACAAATTCTTCCCGGTGAACCCCCAAAAGGGAGGAACGGAGCTGGAAGAACTACCATTTAAAGTGACCCAAATGAAGTTCAGGTCCCTGGGTATCCAAGTGTCCCACATCTGGAGGTGGCTCCACAAATGGAACCTGGCCAGCCTGGTGGAGAAGCTGAGAGGAACCTGCAAAGATTGGACTCACTCCCTCTTCCGCTAGCGAGAAGAGTACAGAAGATTAAAATGAACGTGTTGCCCAGGTTCCTCTTCGTATTCAGATCACTCCCGATCTTCATCCCCAAATCCTTCTTCACTAGGATCGACAAGTTCATCATGGCCTTCGTCTGGGGGGGCTGGGGGTGGAGGGTCCCCTAGGGTACGCGAGACCATCTTACAATGAAGGGTGACACGTGGGAGGCCTGGCCCTCCCAAACCTCCTATACTACTACTGGGCAACAAATGCGGAGAGGGGAGGGGGTGGCCAAAGAAACTGGAGGTGGACTGGATCCGAATGGAAGTGGCCTCCTGCATGAGGCATCTTTTGTGGTGCAGGCCACCGCTCCGCTCCCAGCCCCCTCCCACACACACTCTACCAACCCAGTGATAGGGCCACACGAAGGAGATGGAATCAGTTCAGGCGCCATTTCAAGCTTGGCGAGATGTCTATTTCATTTTGTTTCATTTATAGAGGCCCCCATCTTCAACAACGATAGATTTGTACCTTTGAGGATAGACACCACATTTGAGACATTGAGGGAGAAAAGAGGGTCATTGAGAGTGAAGGACATGTAAGTGGACGATAGATGGGCGACACTGGGGTATCTCTCGGAGAGACTCCAACCACTGAAAGAGAACGAGCTCAGGTACCTGCAGCTGTGCAACATTTTCCACAAGGAGACAAAAGCGTTCCCCCGGAGACCCAGACACACATTTCTGGACACAATGGTAGGGCTGGACTGGCTCTGGAATGACAAATGTGGCGACATTTACAGATGACTCAAGGAAAAGGTCAGGACCCCACTGGACAAGACAAGATGGAAATAGGAGGAGGAGCTGGTGTTGCTAACTTGCTGTTGTCTCTTAATTTGGCGCTGTTTAATTACATTTGCTCGAGTCGCCAGGTATCTTTCGACACTGCCACAAGGTTCAAAACCGAATACTGATCAAAGACTCGATACACCAGTTAGTAAGTTCAAAAGCAATGCTCATTTATTTACACACAGTCAAATCTACTCATGCATAAACTCTACAACCTAAACTACCACTATTACTAAAAGCCTACACTTAGCTTCGGGCGCCCACTCAGTCAGAGGAACAATGGCCGTTGCTCGGTTCTGAGGCTGCTGGGTTGATCTGTTTACAGAATAGCAACTAGGGGCGTCTGTCTCGTAGCGTGCGTTGACTTGGAACTTACTTGGTCTGGCGTAGCTGCTAGGCAGGTCTCTCCTCGCTGAGAGCCAAGGCCGAGAGAGATCCTCTCTTGGGGGGTCCTTTTTACACCCCAAAAGGGCTTTGTGTGCTTTTGGGTGGGCCTTGAACTTGGCCCCAATTAATTGGGCCATTCCCCAATTTACCTTATCGATTTTCCTCCAAAAGAGGGGTGGGTTCCCTGGTTGCTGGGCGTGTCCTAGGTGGCCGTTGGTTTGCTTTGTTTTAGTCTCCTCTGGCGCCGGGATGTCTGGCTTAGCATTGTTTACCTAAATGTTGCCTTTTGTTCCCGGGGATGGCTCACGAGTATGTAGATGGCTTAGCAGTACCGGTCCTGTCTGAGAGCTATGGCTCTAATCAACAGACAGACCTTGCACCTGCTTGCTTTTTCGGTATTGTCCAATTTTCCCTGCATTCTTTGCAAGTGTCCATTTTGTAATCGGGACGTGGCCATCCCAGATGGCTACACTGGGCATGATGATAGGGGGAGGTCTCTGGATCGAGGCACTGCACAGAATGAACTCTACCTCATCTTGCGCCGGGCTAAGTTTGATGCAGATCAAGGTGGTGCACAGAGCGCACCTTACTAAGACATGAATGTGTGGGTTCTTCCCAGAGGTGGAGGATAGGTGTGAGCGGTGTCAGGGGAGTCTGGCCAACCACACCCATGTGTTCTGGTGCTGCCCCAGACCAGGGAGTTCAGGACTGCCTTTTTCTAGGCCATGCCCAAGATGGTGGGGTCGAGATGGAGCAGTGCCCATCTGTGGCTATCTTCGGGGTGTCAGTGTCTCCAGAGCTCTGGACAGGGAAGGGGGCGGATGCCCTGGCCTTCACCTCACTGATCAACAGGTGGGAGACCTCTGCCAAGCTGGAAGTCAGAAACACCACCGAGGGCCTCGGAGTGGCTCTCAGGCCCGGCCGAGTTTCTGCAAATAGAAAAAATAAAATTCTCGATAATGGGGTCCGAGGAGAAATTCATTGACATGCGGAAGAAGTTCATAAATCGCTTTACAGACCTGTTCGCAACTGGCAACTTACTGGGGGCGGGGCGGGGTGGGGCGGGAGGGGTGTGGAATAGATAGGAAAAATGGGGGGGTAGGAACAGGGGGTAGAAAGTGGGGGGCAGGGAACACAGCCTGGATGAAAGGGAGCTTGCATATAGCAGCGAAGGAACAGGGAGGCCATTCGCAGGAGGGGACACAGATCCCTCCCACACAGGCCAAACCTGGAGGACAGACCTGTCTAACCTCCCCCGAGAACTCCAGGGAGGAACAGGATTTCCCTCCTCAGCAAAACAAATGTAATTGTAATGATAGTTATTAATTATGAACGATGTAAAGAGTCCTTGCATTATAAATACATATGTAAATTTGTGTGTAACATGTATCACTAAATGTTAAGAGTCCTGATAAGAACATTTCTAAAAAAAACTACAAGATACACACTAATGTAAATCAAGTAGGGAAATGATAGAACTGGGACCACTGTCACAGATGCCGGGACAGCCTGTGGTACCAGTATTGATGTTGTTACTGTGTTGATTATTATTGTCGCTTCGCTTGTTTCAAAGTTTGGATATTAAGTGTAAAATGGCAACAAAAAATACTTTTCAGAAAAAGAAATACATCCACACAACAGTTTATTATATATGCGCAATTCATGTTCAAGTCTCCTGCAGTTTTTTTGTCCATTAACCTTAGTGGATGTAAAATTGTGGGGAATGCAAATGAAATGGGGTCAAGGCTCCATACCTTGGGTCCCTATTCTTAGCGTTTACTCTGGTTGGTCACACTCTTGCGGTAGTGCGCATAGG
The DNA here is from genome assembly GCF_047496885.1 of Scyliorhinus torazame. NCBI lineage: Eukaryota > Metazoa > Chordata > Chondrichthyes > Carcharhiniformes > Scyliorhinidae > Scyliorhinus > Scyliorhinus torazame. The sequence goes on along the minus strand of NC_092708.1, from coordinate 207,522,980 downwards.
GAGGTGAGCGCAAGTTCAGTTTTGATTCAAGCAGGCTTTGAGGTTTTTAACATAACTAGATAAGATTCCACACAGGAGGTTAGTGAGCAAAATTACAGCACAAGGTACAGAAGTCCAGAAGATGGCGCCGGAGCGAGGCGACTCTCTGCGAGCTCTCCCCAACAGATCCACTTTTTACTTAACTTATACTCATTCTAATCTTTTAAAATTTAATTCTAAGACTCCCTATTATGTATTTTCTTTTCTTCCCTTTTCCTCCTCTGTACTGAATGATCTGTTGAGCTGCTCGCAGAAAAATACTTTTCACTGTACCTCGGTACACGTGACAATAAACAAATCCAATCCAATCCAATCCACAAGGGAATATAATGACAGGAATCGAGGATTGATTAACAAACAGAAAACAGCAAGTAGGAATAGATAGGTCATTCTCTAGTTGGCAGGCTGTGACTAGTGGAATACCGCACAAATCAGTGCTTGGGCTCCAGCTATTGGCAATCTATATTAATGATTTGGATGTGTCACATTTACTGGTGACATAAACTAAGTAGAATGTAAATTGTGAGGAGTATGCTAGGAGGTTTCAAGGGATTCAGCCAGACTTAGAGAGTGGACAAATACATTGCAGATGGAATTTTACGTGGAAAACTGTAACGTTATCAAATTTGGTGGAAAAACAGATTTAAAAACGAGTGAATGATGACACGGCTATGAAAGAGGTCACGAGGCGGGAGTTATCCCCGAGAGCCTGAAAAGAGCACAAGTGTTGAAATATCTGCAGAGTTAGTGAATAAATTACCTTGTTGAAACTCCTTGTTGTCAGTGATTCAGGGAACACACAACATTTACATGGTGTCAGAGGTTGGCAAAAATGGTGCAATGACTTCACCACATCGATTCACTTGCCTTTGAAGAAAGTATTGCAGAGAGTTGGTAAAAGTTCCAAAAGGAGTTATATTTACTGCGGTGCTGCACTCTCTGACAAGTCAAAAAAAGTACAGGCCTTTGCCCTATTAAATCCCGTGGGCCCTTAGGCCATTGAAAATTTTGAGTTGTTTGTTTTCCAGACAGAGGAGGAAAAAGAAAACCTTGGGATTATCAGGATATAATCCGTGTCATGAATCTTCCTGAACATCACAAAGGAGACCCCCACCCGATTGGCCACGCGCCCGACCCTCAAACCCCACACATTAATTCCCCGGCTGCATGTAAGGCTCCCCCAGCCTCCGATCTGCCCGCCCCCGACCAGGGCGGCCATGGACTGAGTCACGCGAGCATCCTGACCGGCACTAGCAGGTTAGCTCCATGCCGTTGGGAACTCGGCCGGTCGGGGGCTGAACCGGCCTCTGGCAATGGCCCCTGCCGGCGGGGCACACCCCGGTGACGCCGATTTTCGATGCCCGGCGAATCGCCGAACCAGCGCCGGTCCCGATTACAGCGTCAAACTGGACTCTTCGCTCCCGCCGCCGGCCGCGATTTCGGTGTCTGGGTGCGAAGAATCCAGCCCAGCATATATATGTTTGGGAAGATCAATGAGATATACATATGTTAATGTATCGTCAAGGACGCTGATAGGACCAGACTGCGAAATACACAGAAGGCATAATCAAAGAGGAAAAAATGTATAATTGGCTGGACAATCAGAAGCCAGACAGGCCAGTTAACATCTATCAGGCTCAAGAAGCAGAATGTGCATGGCTGCAATGCATGCTGCTAAAGTTGCAACATTACAAATTCAGCGTTGCTTACAAATGTGGCAAGGCGTTGTACTTGGCTGATGCGCTCACCAAATCAGACCAATCGTGAGGAAACCAAAGACATTATGGCAATAGAGGTGCTATCCTCTCGTCCAAACAGACCTTACAAATGGACATCACATGCAGGCATCTGCACAACATAATCATGAGAGGCTGGCCAGAGTTTCTAACCCAAGGCAGCTTCCCCATGAGTTCTGCATATTTGTTGCTGTCAGACATGAACGAACCATACAGGAAGGACTGATACTGCGTGGACAGTGATTTGTCATTCCTACTGCCCTTCAGAGGTACTGCACATAACTGCACCAGGGGTACCTGAGGCTGGAAACATCCAGATGCAAGGCCAAGGGACTACTGCTCTGGCCTTCCATGTATGCAGATATGGAAATGGAAATCTCAGATGAACACCATGGATTGCACTTAAGCCGCAACAAGAAACGGAACGGTTGCATTTGTACGAGGTCCCAGACCTTTCACTTCTTCGAGTAGAATGGTAAACAATATTTAGTCTTAATTCATATTCTCGGTAGTTTGAACTCGACGACCGGCCAAGCTTTGACAAAGGGTCATCTGGACTCGAAACTTTAGCTCTTTTCTCTCCCGACAGATGCTGCCAAACCTGCTGAGATTTTCCAGCATTTTCTCTTTTGTATGACGAGTAACAACAGTCCTCATCAAGCTTAAGAAACCCTTCGACACACATGGCAGCTCACAGAGACTCATGGCCGACAATGCTCACCAATTCGTCTCCACTCAGTTTTGCAACTTTGCCCACACATGGGATTATGCTAGGTTTATCACCAAACCCGTCTCCTGAAGTCGATCGAATAACTCCATCAGATGTTTTAAATATTCTTTCCATGTCTGGGTGAAAATTACATGTTCGTCGAAGCATACTGCACAATTGGGTAATCCTGAAACGACTTTGTTAGTTAACCATTGAGATGTGGCTGGGACGTTTTTCATGCCAAATGGCATAACTTTGAATTGGTATATACCACCTGGAGTCACAAAAGCTGAAATCTCCTTTGCCCTTTTGGATAAAGGGACCTGCCAGTAACCTTTAAGTAAATCCAGTTTGGAAATAAAAGCTGATTGTCCTACTTTCTCAATGCAATCCGTCAAACGTGGGATAGGAGAAGAGTCCATTCTTGTAACTGCATTAACCTTTCTATAGTCCACACACAACCATTGGGTACTGTCCGGTTTAGGTACCATCACTATGTGTGAGCTCCATTGGCTGCAACCCACTTCAATTATGCCATTTGTATGCATACTCTCAATCTCTTTGTTAGCCTGCACCATTTTAAAGGGTTAAGTCTGTATGGATGTTGTTTGATTGGAACAGCATTTCCCACTTCTACATCATGTATAGCCATTTTAGTACTCACCAATTTATCTCCACAAACTTGCCCATGTGATAGCAATAATTCTTTCAGGTCAGTTTGTTTTTCCTCTGGAAGGTAACTCAACAATTTATCCCAATTTTTAAGAACATCCTCGTTTTCCAATTTAATTTGAGGTATGTCAAATTCACAGTCATCTGGACTTGGTTTGTCACTTTGAGTTAGGATCATTAAAACCTCCTCCTTTTTCTCTCCTTCCCTTTCAAAGTACCTTTTAAGCATATTCACATGACACACTCGGTGAGTTTTCCTTCTATCCGGCGTTTTTACCACATAATTCACCTCACTTAATTTCCTTTCAATCTGATAAGGTCCACAAAAACTTTCTTTTAAAGGTTCACCTATCGCTGGTAACAATACTAAAACTTTATCTCCACCGTCAAAACTACGAACTTTGGATTTCTACCCGTTTATTCACATTTTGTGCAACTTTTAAATGTTGTCTTGCCAATTCACCTGCTCTATTTAATCATTCCCTAAAATTTGACACGTAATCTAATAATGTAATTTCTGATTTCTCACTCACCAATTTTTCCTTAATCAATTTAAGTGGTCCTCTTACCTCATGACCAAAAATTAGTTCAAAAGGACTAAATTTGGTTGACTCATTGGGTGCATCCTTAATTGCAAACAGTACGAATGGAATTCCTTTATCCCAATCATCTGGATAATCGTGACAATAAGCCCTCAACATTGTCTTTAATGTCTGATGCCATCTTTCTAACACTCCCTGCGATTCTGGATGGTACGCAATTGATTTAAATTGTTTTATTCCTAAGCTATCCATAACTTTTTTGAATAACCTTGAGGTAAAATTTGATCCTTAATCCGATTGTATTTCTGTGGGTAGTCCATATCTTGTAAAGAATTTAAGTAACTCCTCCACAATCTTTTTAGTTGTAATATTACGTACTGGAATGGCCACTGGAAACCGAGTAGAACATCCATTATAGTCAAAAGATATTGATTCCCACTTTTCATTTTAGGCTGTACAATCTTTTGCACCTCCTTCGCTTCACTTGGGCTTTCCTTTACCACTTTAACAAACCCCACTGTCTTATCCTGTTTTACCACATCAGCCTTCCCAGTGCTTTTCTTCAACCACCAACACTGTGACTTTACATGGCCTAGTTTATTACAATGGAAACATTTGAAATTTTTCATGTCTCTTCCACCCTCTTGGATTTCTTTTTTAATCTGAGGTACACTCTCCTTATTATCTCCCATCAGATCACCTTTACCTTTACCACTTGAATATTTCTCATGTCCCCAGTTTCTATCCCTCACCGGCTGAAACTGATGTCAGAAACCAAGCATCGATTTATGAACTAATTCATAATTATCTGCCATTTCTGCTGCTAATCTCACAGTTTTAACCCTCTGCTCTCCCACAGGAGTTGTCACTACATCAGGAATTGAATTTTGAAACTCCTCCAAAAGTATTTCTCTGAGAGCTTCATACGTTTGGTCTATTTTCAAAGCCCTTCTCCACCAATCAAAATTACTCTGTTTGATCCTTTCAAACTCCATGTATGTTTGACCAAATTCTTTCCTTAAATTTCTAAACCTTTGTCTGTAGGCTTCAGGCACTAGTTCATATGCACCAAAGATGGATTTTTTCGCCTCCTCATATGTGCCAGATAACTCCTCCGGTAGTGATGCAAACACTTCACTAGCCCCACCTACCAGCTTTGTTTGAATCAGCAATACCCACATGTCCTGTGGCCATTTCATTTGTTTAGCTACCTTATCAAATGAAATGAAAAAGGCTTCTACCTCCTTCTCATCAAACCTTGGCAATGCTTGGACATATTTAAATAGATCCCCACCAAGCCTTCGACTATGACGCACTTTCTCACTATCCTCATCATAGAATCATAGAATTTACAGTACAGAAGGAGGCCATTCGGCCCATCGAGTCTGCACTGGCTCTTGGAAAGAGCACCCTACCCAGGCCCACATCTCCACCCTATCCCCATAACCCAGTAAGCCCACACAACACTAAGGGCAATTTAGCATGGCCTATCCACCTAACCTGCACATCTTTGGACTGTGGGAGGAAACCGGAGCACCCGGAGGAAACCCACACACAGGGAGAACATGCAGACTCTGCATAGACAGTGCCCCAAGCTGGGAATCGAACCTGGGACCCTGGAGCTGTGAAGCAATTGTGCTAACCACTATGCTACCGTGCTGCCCAGATGTCCTGTAGCCATTTCATTTGTTTAGCTACCTTTCCAAATGAAATGAAAAAGGCTTCTACCTCCTTCTCATCAAACCTGGGCAATGTTTGGGCATATTTAAATAGATCCCCACCACGCCTTTGACTATGACACTCTTTCTCACTGTCCTCATCACTATCATCCAACTGTACGTTTCCCTTTACGCCTGACAATTTTAACTGACTGTCATGTTTCATGGCCATTTTCTAAGTTCAAACTCTCTCTCTTTATCTTTTTCCCTGATCTGTATCTCACTTTCTCTTCCTTTTTCCTCTCTATGTCTTTCATATTCCTCTCACGTACCATTTGTTTAATTTGTAACTGAATTTTTGCCATTTCCAATGAGTCAAACTGTATCTCAGGCAACTTTAAATGCTTAGCCACCTCAATAATGACCTCATCTTTTCGCATTTTGTGAGGTAATGTTAACTGCAATGTTTTTGCCAAATCTAACAGTCTGCTTTTAGTCTCTGTCCGTAAGGTACTGCGTGTGACCGTCTCCACCCCCAGAGCCTCTGAAAGAGCCATTGTCCACAACACCCTACCTACTTAAACTAAAATACTACACCTGAAAAGCAACCACAATATGCTCACTCCTCACTGTCTTTAAGTTCACTAAGCCACTCCAATAGTTAGACTGTTATCCCGGATGAGCCCCCAATTTGTTATGGGCCATGAAGAAACCTTTCACATCTTTTGTCCTCTCTGGGGACTGCCATTAACACTCTTTACCCTTGGTTTCTGTGGCCATTAGCACCCGGTTTCCCTGGGTTTCTGTGGCTATGACTCATCTTTCATTCTCACTCCACGGTATAAATATTTCCCACTTTCTCTGTCTTTGACAAAGTGTCATTGGACTCGAAATGTTAGCTCTTTTCTCTCCCTATAGATGCTGCCTGATGCACGATCAATTACTCAAAGGCGAGAGTAAGATGGAATCGAGGCTTTATTACACTGAGATGTGTGGCCTCCTACAGCAGCTGACGAAATGGCTGCTGTACTGGGAGCACACATATTTATACTCCGCCTACTGGGCGGAGGCAGCAGGCAGGGATCTACCCCCGTACTTGTAGTACAGGGGCCTTACCGTAAAGCACCTATATCAACAGACTATATATACAATATATACATCAGTGGTGACTACCACATTCACCCCCTGTTAACAAAAATGAGTCCAGCGGAGGTGGTGGAGAACTATATACAGAAAGTTGTGTTTTAAAAGTACAGATAATATTACAAATTCAGGCGGTCCGGTGCCTTGATCTGTCGTTGAGAGCGCCGCAGTGCTGATGGCGACTTCCGGCGGCAGCTTGGTCTTCGGTGACTCCGGGAACGTGTCGAAATCCTCTTCATCCCTGGGTGTGGGCAAGGGGAGGACGGATTGTCCCGGAGCAGGGGCTGCGGTGGGGTGCGCCGGGGGAGGGGAGGGTGGCGCCGGGGCAGGAGGGGTGTGTGTGTGGAAACAGCTGGTGCCAGGTTCCTGAGGGAGACTGTGTCTTGGCGGTCGTCGGGGTACGCTACGTAGGCGTACTGCGGGTTAGCGTGAAGTAGCTGTACCCTCTCAACCAACGGGTCCGCCTTGTGGAGTCGAAAGTGTCTACGGAGGAGAACGGGTCCTGGAGCTGCCAGCCATGTCAGGAGTGAAACCCCGGAGGTGGACTTCCTGGGGAAGGCAAAGAGACGTTCATGGGGGGTTTCACTAGTCACGGTGCACAGGAGCGACCGAATGGAGTGAAGTGCGTCGGGGAGGACCTCCTGCCAGCGGGAGGCCGGGAGATTTCTGGACCGTAGGGCCAGCTGGACGGCCCTCCAGACCGTCCCATTCTCCCTCTCCACCTGCCCGCTTCCCCTGGGGTTGTAGCTGGTCGTCCTGCTCAAGGCAATGCCCCTGTTGAGCAGGTACTGCCGCAGCTCATCGCTCGTAAATGAAGATCCCCGGTCGCTGTGGACGTAGGCGAGGAAGCCGAACAGAGCAAAGATGGTGTTGAGGGCTTTGATGACGGTGGCAGACGTCATGTCGGGGCATGGGATGGCAAAGGGGAATCGGGAATATTCATCGACCACAGTGAGAAAGTACGTGTTGCGGTCGGTGGAGGGGAGGGGCCCTTTGAAGTCCACGCTGAGGCGTTCAAAGGGGTGGAAGGCCTTCACCAGACGCGCACGGTCTGGCCGGTAGAAGTGCGGTTTACACTCCGCGCAGACCTGGCAGTCTCTGGTGATCGCCCGGACTTCCTCGATGGAGTAGGGCAGGTTGCGGGCCTTAATGAAATGGTAAAAATGTGTGACCCCTGGGTGACAGAGGTTGTCGTGCAGGATCCAGAGTCGGTCCACTTGTGCGCTGGCACATGTGCCTCGGGATAGAGCATTGGGGGGCTTGTTGAGCTTACCGGGGCGTTACAAAATCTCGTAATTGTAGGTGGAGAGCTCGATCCTCCACCTCAAGATTTTATCGTTTCTGATCTTGCCCCGCTGTGTGTTATTAAACATGAAGGCAACCGACCGTTGGTCAGTGAGGAGAGTGAATCTCCTGCCGGCCAGGTAATGCCTCCAGTACCACACAGCTTCAACGATGGCTTGGGCCTCTTTTCCGACGGAAGAGTGCCGAATTTCGGAGGCATGGAGGGTGCGGGCAAAGAATGCCACGGGCCTGCCTGCCTGGTTGAGGGTGGCGGCCAGAGCGAAGTCTGATGCATCACTCTCGACTTGGACGGGGAGCGTCTCGTCGATCGCATGCATCGAGGGCTTGGCGATGCTGGCCTTGATACAGTTAAAGGCCTGGTGAGCCTTGGCCGTCAGAGGAAGAACAGTGGATTGAATGAGTGGGCGGGCCTTGTCCGCAAAGTTTGTGACCCACTGGGCGTAATACAAAAAGAACCCCAGGCCGTTTGAGGGCCTTGGGGCAGTGGGGGAGGGGGAGTTCCATGAGGGGGCGATGCGATCGGGGTCAGGCCCCAGAACTTCGTTCTGGACCACATAGCCCAGGATGGCTAAGCGGTTCATGCTGAACACGCACTTCTCCTTGTTATACGTGAGGTTGAGGAGAGTGGCGGTGTGGAGAAATTTGGCAAGGTGGGTGTCATGGTCCTGCTGATTGTGGCCGCAGATGGTGACATTGTCCATGTACGGGAAAGTGGCCCGCAGTCTGTACCGGTCAACAATTCTGTCCATCTCCCGTTGGAAGATCGAGACCGCGTTGCTGACTTCGAAGAGAACCCTGAGAAAGTGGTAAAGGTGGCCGTCTGCCTCGAACGCTGTGTATTGGCGGTCCGCCTTGCGGATGGGGAGCTGGTGGTAAGCAGATTTCAGGTCTACTGTTGAGAAGACACGGTGCTGTACAATCTGATTGATCATAACAGATATGCGTGGGAGGGGGTACGCGTCGAGCTGCGTGTACCGATTGATGGTCTGACTGTAGTCAACGACCATTCTGTTTTCTCCCCAGTTTTGAACACTACCAATTTGGCTCTCCAGGGGCTGTTGCTGGCCTCGATATGCCTTCCCGAAGCAGCAGCTGGATGTCAGACCTGATGAAGGTCCTGTCCTGGGCGCTGTACCATCTGCTCCTGGTGGCGACTGGTTTGCAATCCGGGGTTAGGTTTGCAAAAAGGGAAGGTGGGTCGACCTTAAGGGTCGCGAGGCCGCACACAGTAAGGGGTGGTAGGGGCCCGCCGAATTTCAGGGTTAGACTCTGGAGGTTGCACTGGAAGTCCAGGCCGAGTAGCAAGGCAGCGCAGAGTTTGGGGAGGACTTAGAGGTGGAAGCCGCTGAACTCCATGCCCTGGACAGTGAGAGTGGCGATGTAGTGCCCCCGGATCACCACGGAGTGGGACCCGGAGGTCAGGGAGATTCTCTGGTTAGCGGGGTGTACCGCGAGGGAGCAGTGCCTTACCGTATCAGGGTGAATGAAGCTCTCAGTACTCCCGGAGTCCAGCAGGCAGGAGATTTTGTGCCCGTTGACCTTCACTTTAGCTGAAGCAGTCGCGAGGTTGTGTGGTCGAGACTGGTCAATCGTGACCGAGGCGAGAAGCGGCTGAACGTTGGCGGTTGCAGGCGATGAGCGGCCGGATGAGGTGCTCGACGGGCATGGGTCCTGAGTCGGGTAAGATGGTGGCGCCCACGGGCCGCACGTGTCGTGGGGAAAGCAAGATGGCGGCGCCCATTGGTCCTGGGATGAACAAGATGGCGGCGCCCACGGGCCGCACGTGTTGCGAGTCAAGCAAGGTGGCAGCGTCCACTGGCCGCATGTGGTCCTCGGAGGGGAAGATTGTGGCGCCCACTGGCTGCACGTGGGGACTGCCGGGACAATAGCGGCGATTGAGCGGGCCTGACACACTGTAGTGAAATGTCCCTTCTTGCCACAGGCCTTGTAGAGGGCGCTCCGCATCGGCCAGTGCTGTTGGGGGTGTTTTGACTGCCCACAGGAGTAGCATTTGGGTCCCCCGGGGTTGGTTGGCTGCCAGGCGGCACAGGCGTGGGATTGGCTGAGGGCGGTCGCTGATGGGGTCCACGATGGGGCAGCCGTCTACGGAGTCCACGATGCACTGGGGGTGTGGGCCGCGCGGTCGGGGGCATAGGCCTAAATGTTGCGTGATGCAACCATAAGTGAAAGCGCTAGATTTTTTGTCGCTGCGAGGTCGGGTGTGGCCCCCTCTAAGAGACGCTGGCGGATGTAGTTAGAACCTATGCCTGTAACAAATGCGTCTCTCATTAGCAAACCCGAGTGTTCCGTGGCCAAAATGGCCTGACAGTCACAGTCTCTAACCAGGGGGAGCAGGGCGCGCCAGAAATCTTCCACCGACTCACCGGGAAATTGACGCTGTGTGGAGAGGAGGTGCCTGGCGTAGAGTGTGTTAGTCCGCTGAGCGTAGCTTTCCTTCAGTAGCGTCATGGCCTCTGCGTAGGTCAGTGCGTCCTGGACAAGTGGAAAGACGTTGGAGCTCAGCCGCGTGTAAAGGATCTGGAGCTTCTGTGCTGGAATTCCGTCTGCCGCAGACCCGATGTACGCTTCGAAACAGGCTAGCCAATGTTCAACGTCCTTTTTGCCGTTGTCTGCTTGCGGATGCAGCTGCAGGCGATCCGGCTTGATGCAGAGATCCATCTTCTGAAAAACTCAGTGTAATAAATTGATGCACGATCAATTACACAAAGACGAGAGTGGGATGTAATCAAGGCTTTATTGCACAGAGATGTGTCGCCTCCTACAGCAGCTGACGAAATGGTTGCTGTACTGGGAGCACACATATTTATACTCTGCCTACTGGGTGGAGCCAGCAGGCAGGGATCTACCCCCGTACCTGTAGTACAGGGGCCTCACCGTAAAGCACCTATATCAACATCCTATATATACAATATATACATCAATGGTGACTACCACACTGCCAGACTTGCTGAGATTTTCCAGCATTTTCTTTTTAGGTTCAGGTATTCAACCTTGCGCATTTCATGCGGCAGTTCCAGGAACCTTGGGAAACTGTGGAAGGTCAGTGCCATTCAAAACATTTTTGAAGATCTGCAGAATATGCAAGTATTAGAAGCCGACAAGTTTAACATCAATATATTTATAACAGGAGCATTTCTACAACAGAATTTCAACATTGACAAACATATAGCAGAGACCTCCAACTAAATGTGAACAGTGATAAATATATACCAGGAACCCTGGATTCCCCAGAATGATACGAAGGCTAAAAAGGTTCAGAACAGGTTGAATAGATTCTGGATGCGATTCTCCAGCCACGTTGTGCTCTCGCTTAAGCGCAACGCAGCTGGAGAATCTTGGCAGTAGCTTCCAGCGAGCCTTCCAAGATTTTCCAAAGTCCCGGGAGACGTTGGAGTCAGAACACCGCCCAAATGGGCGTGATCAAACGTTGCTCCCGGATGTAGGTCATAAACCTACCTACGACCTACCTGCACAGGATCCACTGGCTTCCTTTGATTCTTCGGCCTCCCCAGGGAGGCTGCAGCTGGGCGCCAATTAGTGCAGGAATGGCACCTGGGGGCCTCCATGGCCATCGGAGACCCCTAGGCGTTCAGGGTAAGATGGCTCCCTGGCCTCCCCCCGGGAATGCAGGCACATTGGCACTGCCCAACAGGAACCTTGGCACTGCCACCCTGGTACTGCCAAGGTGCCCAGATGGCGCTGTCAAGCCAAAAGGAGCACTATCTAGGTGCCAGGGTGGTAGTTCACGGGTGCCCGACTGCCAGGGTGGCACTACCAAGGGCCAAGGGGTGAGGAGGTCATGCCATGAAATGAGGCTGGTTGCATCTCAAACAGTTTGGCGCCTTACACGGATCTCGAATTTGGCCTTTCCAGCTATTCAGCGGCCTCGTTTCGCTTGAGCAAGAGAGTAACGAGGCCGCAAGATCGCGCTCAAACTATTTCCTCTGGTGGGGGTGTCCAGAACAAGCGGGTATAATCTTAGAGCCATGCTGTTCCGGGGTGCTGTTGGGAAGCACTCCTTCACACAAAGGGGAGCGGAAATCTGGAATTCTCCTCTCCCCCAAAGAGCTGTGGAGACTCTGGGCGCGATCCACCAGCCATGTTGCACTCTCACTTGAGCGCGAAGCAGCCGGTGATTGCCGGGAGAGCCTTCTCAGTGGTTTCTCGACAGTCGTCACGCCTTGCAGGATTCAGCCAAGTCCCGCGAGGCATTTGAACCTGAAACACGCCCACAAGGGGCGTCACCAAACAGCACATGCCGAAGCCAGGGCATACATCGGGCTCCTTCGATTCTCCAGCCTCCCCAGAGAAGCCGCAGCCGGGCACCGTTCAGCACTGGTCTACATAAACGTGCACCAGGTGGAACGGCACCCAGGGTTCTCCTGGGCCATTGGAAACCCCTGGGTGGTCAGGGTCAGTGCAGGGTGGCTCCCTGGCCCTCCCCCTGGAACATGGCACTACCAAGGTGTATGGGTAGCACTGCCAAGCTGGCAGGAGTATATCCTGAGTGCCGTGGTGGCAGTGCAACGGTGCCCAAGTGCCAGGGTGGCCATGCCCATGAAAGGAGGGTGAGTGGGGTTTTGAAGGCTTTGGGTGTGCAGTGCAGGTATGTTTGGATTTGGATTTTGTTTATTGTCACGTGTACTGAGGTACAGTGAAAAGTATTTTTCTGCGAGCAGCTCAACAGATCATTAAGTACATGAAAAGAAAATACATAATCGTGCAACACAAAGTAAACAATGTAAATACATAACACCGGCATCAGGTGAAGCATACAGAGGTGTAGTGTTAATCAGGTCAGTCTAGGGGCTCTGGGAGTTTCGAAGGGTGATGGGTGGGGCTCCTAGAAGGGAAGGGGTGCTGTTAGGGGGGTTGGGGGTGCCTGAAGAGGGGGGAACCCCAGGGACCCCATAGCGGGGTGACCTCACTTGGGGATGTGAGGTAGTGCCTGATATGTTTAGGGGTGGGGGGTGAAATTGCCCATGGGTGGGGGTGTGGGAGACCCACAAGCTCACATAGAGATCAGGGCACTCTTTCAGAATGGCCCCTTGATCGCTGGGTTCAGCTCCCCAGTGCTAAAAAAAAATTCTCTATGTGTGGGCTGAACCAGTGAGAAATTCCCCAGGGCTCAAAAAGTGACTTAAGTTAAATTACGGTGGGAAACTCCCTGAATAAACCGCCACAAATTAACTTCGCACTTTTTGGGGAGAATCGCGCCCTCGGGGTCAAATGAAAATTTCAAAAGTCAGAATGGTAGATTTTTTGCGAGGTAAGGGTATTAAAGAACTTGAAACCAAAAGCTGGTGAACGGTGTTAAGATTCAGGTCAACCATAAACTAACTGAATGGCAGGAGAGGGGCGAGGGGCCTCCTCTTATTCCTATCTTCCTGAAAGAACCACGAACAGATGTGTGATGGTGATGGTGGGGGGTGCAGAGTGAGCCAGGCAGATGCAGGAAGAGAAGGTGCACAGGGGAAGACCCAGAAAGAAGTCATAGAGTCATAGAATCCCAACAATATAGAAGGAGACCATCTGGAACATCGAGTCTGCACCAACCCCCTCCAAAAACGCACCCAACCTCGGCCCGATCCTTGCAATCCCACCTAACCTTTGGACACTAAGGGGCAATCGATCATGGCCAATCCAACTAACCTGCACATCTTTGGACTGAGAGGAAACTGGAGCACCCGGAGGAAACCCACGCAGAGACGGGGAGAACGAGCAAATTCCGCACAGTCGTCCATGGCCGTAATTGAACCCGGGTCCCTGGCACTGTGAGGCAGCAGAGCTAACCACTGTGCCACCGTGCCACCCATAATTGCCGAAAATCAGATTCGAAATACTCAACTCTTTCAGCCGAGCTTGTAAATCTCAGGGGCGGAATTCTCCATTTGCTGACGGCCAAATTGTGAAACGCGATTGTGTGGCGAATAGGTTTCAACGCCAAAACTGCGGCGGAGACAGAGGAGTCAATGCATACCGGAACGCACGTACAGTGGATACCATTTGTACGTCATTAGCATGCCTGACCCAGTATTCTCCGGGGCCTTTGCGATTCTCCTCCTCTGATGGGCCGAGTTCCCAACAGTGCGGTTCACTTGTGCTTTTAAAAATCCTGAAACCGGCGTGGCAGCTGCTGAGGGAGAGACAGGGGGTACGGAAAGTGTACAACATCGGTATAGTTTGCTGACAGTTGTGCCGCTGGCCGGAGGGCTTCTGCCAGGGCTGGGGTTGTAGCGGGGTGTGGTCAGAAGGTGGGCTGCGGGGTCTGGGTTGACGTGAAAATAACACCATTGCAGCAGACGGCAAGGCGGCCTTGCAGCTGCGCATCCCGTTGACAGTCCACTGTGAACTTAGGGCCACGGGTCATATAGCTGTGCCCTCTGGCCCCAGCCGACCCATCAGCTGTATGGGTGCGCTCCAGTGCATCCTGTTGGCTGGGATGAGTGTGTGTGGGGTTTGTAATGTGTATATGTGGCTGCAGCTTGTCAGGCTCCCGAGTTTCAATCATGGACCCGGCGAATCCCGCACTGTACTCCATTGGAATCGGTTGTGTTCCACGTGGTGGCAGTGCTAGCCCCTCCACAGTAACGGAATCAGTCCAGCTGCGGCACCAGTTTTGCTGTTGTGGAAGTCCACGTATTCTGCGTCAACACTTAGCCTCAGGAAGGGAGAATCCCGCCGCAGGTCTGTGGCACTGCTGTGTCAATGAATTTAAGTGCACGCTTCCAGTGGCGGCTGAAATGTCACTGGCAATTTAAAATATGATTTTGGGACATGTGAGGTACCTGCACTATAATTTCTTAATACATGGCAGTTGAATAATATGGAACTCATGTTTTCTGAAAGGAAAATTGGCGTCACGCTGACTGACTCGGAATCTCATTTCAATAAAGTAAAATTACAATCGGTAATTTTAAAATTCTGATCCAGTAAATGACAAACTGAGGCAAGTCTGGACATACCAGCAGTGGTTAACGGTACCGCTCTGCTAAATTATATATCTAATACTTAATTTTCTAGTTGTTTAGATTAGCAATGTCAGAATTGTTAAAATGCATCTTTCACAAGCAAGAGCGCCCCCTGCTGTACTGGTGTGATTTTATTTTGATGCCTGTATGAAACAGGATATTGGATAGCTCAGTTAGCTGGACGGCTGCTTCATGGTGTGAACCAACAGTATAGGTTCAATTCCCATACTGGCTAAGGTTATTCATGAAGTCTCAACCTTGCCCCTGGCCTCAGGTGTGGCAAACCTCCGGTTACATCACCGCTAGGCCTTAAAGGAGAGAGCAACCTCTGTGACTGTGGTGATGTTTGCATTTATATCAGGACCCTGGGATGGGGTAGGCCGTTCAGGCTTGATCCACCATTCAATTTTCTTCAGCGATCACTTGCTAACAAGTATGACTGTCCATCCACCTAAGAAACTTGGCATTACAGTTCTGTGGGTTCTCAAGTGGCTGATGTGCCTGATCCTAGAGCTGCATCTTTGACCGCACACTCGGGAGGTGGGACTGGTCCTTGGACCCTAGGGGTGGGATTCTCCATCCCGTTTTCTGGTGCGGTGTGCCCCCATCAGCAGCTAGCCAATGGGGGGGGGGGGGGGAGGGGGCTCCCTCATGCTGTTGGGGATTTGGGAGGATTCTTTTTACAACGCATTCCTGTGATCTCGACTGCACTATCTTAAAGGTTATGTTATGGGCCAGGGTTTAGAAAACTCCAAAGTATATCATGGAGTTCACCTGACCGACAACTGTTTATTGATTTTGGTTACGATGAGCACAAGGGCCTGCCTTTCAGATGTTATTCAACAGAGGCCTTCAGCACTTTTAATCAAAAACAATGTTTATTCTACAAATTCAGTTAACATTTTTATAAACACACACAGGAAGCATTTTTATCAACTACAAATATAAATACCCCACACAGCTGCAGTAATCTATATATCACCCTCAATACATTTCCCTTCAGCTGTTCCAATTTAATAACAAGATCCCATAAACCAGTATCTCCTTTTCAAAGGTGTAGCCCAGCCCACAGCGCTCAAGACCTTGTATTGATGCTCTTGTTTTCTTTTCAAAACAGCAGGTTTGAATTCCATCCAAAAAACAGTTATCACTTTTAAATTATCAAGTGATCTGGAGACACCTTTTAACATGCAGAGAGAGAGAGAGAGAGACAAGCCAAGACTTCTCTGTCTGAATCCAGCTTCCAAATGTGAAAACAAAAGCAGAAAAACTCAGAGCTACACAGCAGCTTCCAGCTCATAAATGAAAGTAAAACCCAGAGCCACAGCCCAGCTCCACTCACACAATGACATCACTGAAGCCATTTGATAAGACAAAACATTTCTAAAAGGGACACTCCCATGACAGTTGGTAAAAGTTTAGCACACTGGGCTAAATCGCTGGCTTTTAAAGCAGACCAAGGCAGGCCAGCAGCACGGTTCGATTCCCATACCAGCCTCCCCGAACAGGCGCCGGAATGTGGCAACTAGGGGCTTTTCACAGTAACTTCATTTGAAGCCTACTTGTGACAATAAGCGATTTTCATTTCATAAAAGCAGGTTCAATAGTCACTTTTGAAAGGGAAAGTTTATAAAGGAGAGGGCTACAGGAAGGAACTGTGGCTTGGGATGAATTGGATAGGTCTATCAAAGAGCCAGAAAAGCAGGATGGGCGAAGGTCTCCTTCTATGCTGTGTGATTCTATCTGGAATGAATGCTTTGGAAAGCATTACATTGGTCATTCCACTAGTTGTTAATTTTAGTAAGAACAATGTAGATGTGAGTAAAAAGAGCGATGTAAAGTCTGGTGACATCAGTCATGGGCTATTCCCTCTGTTGCTATGGTTGCAACTGTTGTTTTCAGAGTCAATGCCTACTGTGACCAGGATGGCAATGTCTTGAGTGCCAACTGATTGTTCCTGTGTTTTGTACGGCACTTTACTTTCTCCCTCGGTACTGCCATGTTTTGTGACTGATCAATAGCCCTATTTGTCAAGCAACTAGTAGTCTCTTACATTTTGTCTCTCTGGCAAAGACACTTTGGGAATGCAAGACTTGCCAGATCAACACAACTTGTTGTCAGCAGACACCTAGAACTGGCTGTTACTCATGGTCGGAAGGACACCAGATTTCCTGGGTCATATAACCGAGAACTAGTGCCTTAGGTTGATGCTTCTTCAGAACACTCGACAAGTATTCTTTGTTGGTGGTGTAGTGGTAATTTCACTGGACTAGTAATCCTGGAGGCCCTGGCTGCTACTCTGGGGACATGGGTTCAAATCCCATCATGGCAGTTGATGCAGTTTAAATTGAAATTAATCAAATTTGGGATTGAAAACTAATCGCAATTATGGTAACTGCAAAACTATCATTGATAGTTGTAAAAAAACATCTGATTCACGCCAAAGGAATTCTGCTGGCCTGGCCTACATCTGACTCCAGGCCCACAGTAAGGTGGTTGACTCTTAACTACCCTCTGAAATGACCCAGCAAGCCACTCAATATGATGGTAATTAGGGATGGGCAACAAATACCACTCTACCCAGCGACGCTCATATCCCATCAATGAACTTTTTAAAAGTTGCAATGTTACTATCTATAATCAGGTAGAGCATGTTTACCCTTAAAGCAGCACGATGGCGCAATGGGTTAGCCTTGCTGCCTCACGGCACCGAGATCCCAGGTTTGATCCCGGCTCTGGGTCACTGTCCATGTGGAGTTTGCACATTCTCCCCGTGTCTGTGGGTTTTGCCCCCACAACCCAAAGATATGCAGGGTAGGTGGATTGGCCACGCTAAATTGCCTCTAAAATTGGAAAAAAAATAATTGGGTACGCTAAATTTTTATTTTTTTAAACGAGCCCGTTTACCCTTTAAACCATGCGGGAAGGTAAACTAAAAGCGGGTTTTAGCCAGTGGAAGGAAATGACCATGGCAAAAATTATCCCCATCTGAACTCATTCCAGCCGGTGTTCATCAGCCTACATTGACTCCTAGTGCACCAGCTTGTACGTTTTTCTTATGAGTTTGTTTGGTGTCTCATTGATGAGATCTTGAGGCTTGTAGACTTAAACATGAACACTTTATTGGTAGTCTTTAACCATGTGCAGATCCCAGTTACTGCCATGTATGATGTTACTCCCATGCAAGTTGTTTCTTTCTAACCTGTCCTTCTATCGCCATGTGACTCTATGCATCATACCATTATCCAGTCCCATGTTAACTATGCCAAACACCTTTACATTACAATAGCATGCAGGCACACGCAACAACATGAATTATAAAATTCCCATACTAATTTTTGAATTCTTCCATAGCCTCACCCCTCCACATATCTGTGACTTCCTCCAGCCCTGCAATCTCTGCAAAATTTGCATTCCTCCACTCTGGCGACTTGCACAACCCCAACTTCCTCAGCAGAGAAAAGAAGCTGCTTGACCACAGCCAGTTGCAGGAGGGCGATGGTCTCCAGTTGAAGAGACATGTGCAACAGCCACCTGAGCATTCTGGGAGATTTGTTCTGTGCGTGGATAGGAGGAAGTGGAATCATTGGAACAGGTGGTGCTGGATTTTAGGAACTCTCCAAAAAATTGAGGAAAGTGCCTGGAGCTGGTCATTCAAAGTTACTACTCAGCAAAGGTGGGGTTGGGGGGGGGGGGGGGGGGGCGGGGAGGCGTGCAACAGGAACACTCTGGGAGCTGGGAGCAACTGTGTACTGTCTGCTACAAGGGCTGTAATTCTGTGCAGAATGCAATTAGTACACAAGGAGATGTTCCCCTCTGTAATTTTAGGTGTCTAGAAAAATAAAAATGTTTAGTCAATTTTAGTACAATTAAGAATCTGTAGCAGCGATAAAGTATTGAGTATTCCTGCCTGACCCCATCCACCTCATGCATCTCTAAAAATGGATGAGCAACAGAGGAAGGTTAAACCTTGAGGCATAAGGGCTCAATGAGAAAAGGAAAAGCACAGATGGTCAGAAATAAATTGTCCTGAAACATGCTGTGAGTTGCAAGTAATGTTTTTTCTTCAGACCTGAGCATAGCTGGTCCTCCTCTCCCCCTTGCATTGTGAGTCCGGATCAAAAGCCATTTTAACCTGAGGATCTCCAGTATGGATTCTACCTAACGCTCTGCCATTTGAAAGCTTTTA
Organism: Scyliorhinus torazame; assembly: GCF_047496885.1. Lineage (NCBI taxonomy): Eukaryota > Metazoa > Chordata > Chondrichthyes > Carcharhiniformes > Scyliorhinidae > Scyliorhinus > Scyliorhinus torazame. Next base: position 207,503,995 of record NC_092708.1, on the reverse strand, counting down.
ATGTAACCCTTCTACCTGACTGTTGTTTCCATTGTTTAATTCCAACTATTATGCAAATGCTGAAAAAAATGAGCCATTTTTGTCAAAGTGTTTCATCTTTCACTCATCAGACTACTCTGCAAGAACACAAATCCAAGAGAGACAATTTTGTATGAGAAGAGATTTCAAACAATGCTTTGCAGCGAACTGTCAGTCACCATCAACTGGTGTATTTTCCGTGGCAATGCCTCTACCAATCAGAGTCCACTTTCCAACCAATCAGCACTCTCTTCTCACACATTTGTCTCCCTTGGATTTGTATTCTTGCAAAATATCCTGATGAGTACAAGAAGAAAAGCTTTGACAAAATGTCTCTTTTTTTCCAGCAACACTCAAGTTCTGTGCTACCAAATGACTGTTTGTATTTTACAATTGATCGCATATTGATTTGTATTTCCTGTTATCAACCAAGTCAGAAAATAACAGAAAATAGAAGCCGTGGTGCTAAGCACATTGCGGCTGGACTGGCTTTTTGAAAGAGCTAATTTAGGCTAATTCTCTTTCATCTTTCACTTGCAGCACGGTGGCACAGTGGTTAGCACTGTTGCTTCACAGCTCCAGGGACCCAGGTTCGATTCCCGGCTTGGGTCACTGTCTGTGCGGAGTCTGCACATCCTCCCCGTGTCTGCGTGGGTTTCCTCCGGGTGCTCCGGTTTCCTCCCACAAGTCGAAAGATGGGCAGGTTAGGTGGATTGGCCATGATAAATTGCCCTTAGTGTCCAAAAAGGTTAGGTGGGGTTACTGGGTTAGGGGAGAGGGTGGATGGTGATCTTTCCAAGGGCTGGTGCAGACTCGATAGGCCGAATGGCCTCCTTTTGCACTATAGATTCTATGATTGTTCCCATTCTTTGACACGAGTGCAATGCTCTGTGGTGTACCTGGCAGCCCACCACAATCAAACCCACGGAGAGCTGCATTGTCCGACAGCAACCATGAGCCATGGCAACTGAGGAATAAAAAACAGCAGCAGGTCCACCAGAACAATGAACTACTAAGGTCTTTATACACATAGAACCACAACTTGAAACAATAGTTTGCTACGTTCAGTTGGCTGGACAGCTGGTTTGTGATGCAAAGCGAGGCCAACAACGTGGGTTCAATTCCCGTACCGGCTGAAGTTATTCATGAAGGCCGTGTCTTCTCAACCTTGCCCCTTACCCTGAGATGTGGTGACCCTCAGGCTAAATCACCACTCATCAACTCTCCCACTCAAAGGGGAAAGCAGCCTATGGTCATCTGGGACTATGTCAACTTTTACTTTACTTATGTTATGATCAAAAGGGGAGGCTGCTGAAGTGACAAGACCTCCTTTTCTTGAACTTCAATTTTTCTTCATGCAGGTGCTGACCTGCGAATTTGCTAAGCATCTACAAATAAGAGAGAAAGTGCCCAGTCCAATTAAGAAAAATATCCACTGTAACATTCAGCAAAATAAGTAAGAAAGGATTTGTTTTTCAAAGCCTCAGAGCACTCCACTTTTCACCGAATGAAGGACTTTGTAAAAAGGTGTCACTGATGTAATATAGGAAATGTGACAGCCAATTTATACACAGGAAGTTCATGGAATCATCGAAGTCTATGGTCCAACGAGGTCCAGCTAGCCTGTTGCACAACAACCAGCTAATCTTCTGTTTTGGATCCTGGTGGAAGGACAGCTATCGGTAAGGATCCCAGGGAGAATTCTCCGCCTCTTCCTGCAACAGTGTTGTAGCATCTTTTACATTGACCAGAGAGAGCCGTTGATCTTGGTTCAGTGTCTTCCCTGGATGATGGCTCCTCAGTAGTGCATTGGGAATATTAGCCCCAATGAAATGCTCGGGTTCCTGCTGCAGGATTTGAACCGACGACCGTCTGACCCAGACAAGAGTGCTAGCCACTGAGCCAGGGCTGACGCAAGGATTTAATCTTTAACTCGCCACGACAAATGGACAGATCAGGTGGGCTGAGCAATGGCAAATGGATTCAACGTGGAAAAATGTGAGGTAATGCACTTGGGAAGGGCCAACAAGGCAAAGGTTTACACTATGAATGGCAGCACCCTGGAAAACGCAGGTTAGGCCACAACTGGAGTACAGTTCTTGTCACCCCATTATAGGAATGATGTGACTGCAATGGAGATCTGTAGAGAGATTTATCAGAATGCTACCTGAGCTAGGTGGTCTTGGCTATGGGAAAGATTGGATAGGCTGGGGCTGTTTTCCTTCAACTAGCGAAGGTGGAGAGGGGATCTGATAGAGGTGTATAAGATTATGAGGGACACAGATAGGGTGTACAGGAAGGCATTTGTTCCATTAGTAGAAGGGTCAATAACCAAGGGGCTCAGATTTAAGGGAAGAGGTAGAAGACGGAGAGCAGAGTTGAGGAGAAACCTTTCCACCCAGAGGATGGTTGGAGTTCGGAACTCACTGCCTGAAAGGGTGGTAGAGTCAGAAACGCTTGTAACAGTTAAGAAGCATTTAGATATTCACTTGCACTACCATAACCTTGGCTAAGGACCAAGCGCTGGAGAATGGGATTTGTGTAGTCAGATCTTTGTAGATCAGTGTAGACACAATGTGCCGAATGGTCTCCTTCAGTGCTGTAAACATCAATAAATCTATGAATTTTTAAAATGTGCGCATATGCATGCGATATACAGGACTCTTTATTGCATGATTTTACTTATAGCCCATGAGGAAATGAATAAACAATTTCAAATCATCTGAAACATTTAGAAATTGGTGTCTTGGCCAGCAGTGGTATAGCAGAGGGCCTCTCCTGAGGGAGTTGCTCCCACTCTCCTCTGAAGCCCCTTGTTTAGGGAAGTTAACCCAGGGCCATTTGTACACCCCAGCTTGCTTCAGTTAACCTGCTCATGCCTCCATGTCCCAGAAGTGATTTGCAGTGGCTTAAAACATTCAAGCCTGGAGCAGGAATAGACAACGACCCTCATTTGACTCACCATTTCCAGAGGGCCCACAAGTTATTCTATATGTAGTACCATACCTATGCAATCATTATATTAACTTCATTCCATCTGTTTGCTTACTCCCTCTAATTAAAACAATTAAATATTTTTTTTAAAACAATATTTTTGCTAATACATTTGTGTTTGATGCAGATTACGGCAAACGGATTCTGTTGGGACCATATGGTTTGACAGCGGACCATATGGCAGTAAAGTGTTTGGAATGAAGCAGCAATGCTTAGCAAAAGACTCTTAAAAAGCAATTAAAATGTTCCAACTGAATGGGACTCATTTTTCAATGCGTACAGCAGTTTGCAAACTTCCTTGTGTTACAGCATCTTAACAAATAGCTGCAATTTTCAGTAAATTAGTATTTTTAATTCAAGGTATTGATGAATTATCTTGAGATTCGCAGCGCAAGGGGCCAGTGCACGTTTACTTTGAGGTGTGACATCTACTTTTAAATTCATACCCTCCAGTCATTTTTATCTCAGCCCCCACTCTATTTGTTAGCCTGATCAATTTTTTTAATACCAAAGCTGCTGTGGTCTCTGTGGTACAAAAGAAAGCGCAGATAATTATTTACAGGAATGATATCAGAACCAGTGGTTATAAATATCAGGAAAGACGGGATAGCAAAAATATTTTATTTTTCTGCAAAAGTGAAGGACACGAGGTGCGGGATTCTGTGCAAATCGTCGGGGCGGGAATAAACGGCACAAACCCTGGCGGGAACCACTCCGGCGTCGAGCCGCCCCAAAGGTACGGAATCCTGCGCACCTTCGGGGACTAGGACGGTGCCGGAGTGGTTTGCGCCACGCCGGCCGGTGGGAAGGGGCTTGGCGCCACACCAACCGGCGCCGAAGGGCCTCCGCCGGCCTGCGCAAGTTGGCGCATGTGCGGGAGCACCAGCATTAGCTGGCGTCATCCCCGCGCATGCGCAGGGGGGGTTCATCTCCGCGTCGGCCATCGCGGATCGGCACAAGTCTGACGCGGAGGAATAGAGTGCCCCCACGGCACAGGCCCGCCCGCGGATCGGTGGGCCCCTATCGCGGGCCAGGCCACCATGGGGGCACCTCCCGGGGCCAGATCGCCCCGTGCCCCTCTGAGGACCCCGGAGGCCACCCACGGAGCTGGGTCCCGCCGGTAGGGACTAACTTTGATTTATGCCGGCGAGACCCTCGTTAAACGGGCGGGACTTCGGCCCATCGCGGCCCGGAGAATTTGGGCGGCCCCGGGGCCCATTGAGTCACGCCGGTCCCCGCCATTCTCCGAAGCAGGTGGCGCGATTCACGTCGGGGCGATTTTTGGGGGGCTGGAGAATTCGGAGGATGACGGGGGCAGGATTCACGCCGACCCCCGGCGATTCTCCGACCCGGTGGGGGGTCGGAGAATCACGCCCAAGGTGTCCGATAGAGGTCTTCAAAATTATGAAGGGATTTGATCGGGTAGAAACAGAAAACTTGTTTCCCCTTATGAGAGTGACCAAACCGAGGGATCATAAATATCTGGGCCAGAATTCTCCAGCTGTTGTGATTCACAGCATACCCCCATCCAAGAGTTTCCCGGTCACTTGGGGGGCTTCAATGGGTACTCCGATTGACAAGCGGTGGAAAGAGAGAATCCCGCTGCCAGTGAACAGCGTGCCACCGAGGAACATACGGCTGGGAGAACCGAGGTTCCCGCCCAAGATTGTCACTCATAAAACCACTATGAAATTCAAGAGAAACGTCTGTGCCCAGAGGTTTAGAAGTCACTGCCCTATGGAGCAGTTGAGGTGATGAGCACGGTTTAGCTCAGTTGGCTGGACAGTTGGTTCATGATGCAGAGTGAGGCCAACAGCGTGGATTCACTTGGGGAGCCGGTTAATTCCCGGGAGGCTGTTAGATTGGGCTTCCAATCTCACTAATGAAATGGAGATTGCTCTTAATTGGTGTCAATTGGCGCCTCGTCATGTCTGGGCGAGACCCGGAACCCGCCACCGGGAGCGGGTCAGTTAGATCACGAACTGATTCGTGCCCGGCGCGGCTCCCGGTTTCCCGCGATTTAACTGCGTGGCTGGATCCGTGCCTGGCACAATGCCGCCGTTAAATCATGCCCTAAATAAGGATACTTGGTTTCCACGGACAGGAGGGTTGGCAACCAGAGGAAACAGACTTAAGGTACAGGTAAATGGTAAAAGAACCAGATATGAGATGAGAAGAATATCTTTACACGGCGAGTTGTTGTGATCCGGAATGCACCTGCCTGAGGGGGTGGTGGGAACGGATTCAATTGTAACTTTCCAAAGTGGATTAAGATATATTTTTGAAAAGGGGAAAAGAAAATTGCTCGGCTATTGAGAAGGGGGGGGGGCGGTGGATCAGATGAACAGCTCTTTCAGAGAGCTGGCACATCACAATGGGCCATCAGTGTCAGATAGCAAACAAGAAATGCAATGAGTAATTCAGGAGCAGCTTCCTCACCCAGAGAGTGCTGAGAATATGGAAATCGCTGCCGCTGGAAGTACGTGTGATGAATTGTGCAGGTGCATCGACAGGGAAGCTGGATAGCATGTGAAGGAGAAAGGAATAGAGCAGTAATGGGCAACCTGTGCTAGTGAGTGAGCCGCATGAGTGGCCCTCTTTAATTTCAGTGGGCCACAAGATTGAAATCGGGTTTGTTCACTAACCATGATCCATGAATAAGATTAAATAGATTGAATACACGCCAAATATTTCATAACAAGTTAGAGAACACGCTACATCTTTTTTATATTAATAGAACTTCCGGTGGTGGCCATGGAGCGAGAGGTCGCTTATTTGGTAGCTCCCATTCGTGGTGGACCTTTGGGACCATTTCCCCCCGACTTATGGTGGATTTCATCGGTAAAATTGGAGACTGGTGAGGTAGAGGAGAAGAATCCCCCACCAGTTTATGGAGTCATGGAGCAGAAGTGGTCTGAACAGGAGAGATTGTTGGGCAAAGAAGGGAATGGAGTCTGCAGCATAGGAAAACATGGCAGAGGCTCAGGGACTGGGATTGCCAGCCATGTGGTCATTGAGCTTCGCCAAGCAAAAACAAGAGTACCTGGACCTGATTAAGACAGGGACAAATACATGAATAGGATGGGAATAGAGGGATACGGACCCTGGAAGTGTAGAAGATTTTAGTTTAGACGGGCAGCATGGTCGGCGCAGGCTTGGAGGGCCGAATGGCCTGTTCCTGTGCTGTACTTTTCTTTGTTCTTTGATCGGGTGGAGCAGAGATTGGAAGTCCAGGGCCAGGCGATCCAGAAGGTGGAAGAGGCGGTTGCTGAGCACGAGGACCAGCTAACCGCGATGGCGGCGGAAATGGGGCTGATGAGGGACCACCTTAAAAGGCTGCAAGAGAAGGCGGAGGGTCTGGAGAACAGGTCGCGCAGGCAGAATTTGAGGATCGTTGGCCTCCTGGAGGATAGCGAGGGATCGGACGTAGGCGCATACGTGGTGCGTATGTTCGAGAAGCTGCTGGGCGAAGGTGCGTTTACTCGTCCCTTGGAAGTAGACAGGGTGCACAGACGCTTATGAGGAAGCCCCGGATGAATGAGCTGCCGAGGGCAATGGTAGTATGAATGCACCGGTTTCTGGATAAGAAACTGATCTTGAGGTGGGCCAGGCAGACGAGGAACTGTAAATGGGAAAATAACGAGCTGCGCATTTACCAGGACTTGGGTGTGGATGTGGCCAAAAGAAGGGCGAGTTTCAACAAAGTTAAATTGTCCCTCTTCAAGAAGGGGGTGAAGTTCGACATGTACCCAGCTTGTTTGTGGGTCACTTACGAGGGCCAAAAACTTTATTTCGGATCGCCGGGTGAGGCGATGAACTTTGTTAAGGACAGGGGACTGGCAGGTGATGGAGGCCATTGAACTTGGGGGTGAGTAATTCTGTGCCTATGCTGCTACATTTATTTTCTTTTGGGCTGTGTATGTAGTGTTTTTGTACCAATTTTGGGGCCATTGCTCAGTTTTGCATGCAGTTTAGCTTTGTTCTTGTGGGGGATGGAGGGTGGAATTTTCTTCTTTGTGTTTGTTGCCGATTGTTATGTTTTGCATATGTATGTTCGAGCGGGTGGGAGGGAGGGGCTACCAGGCTAGCTGGGCAGGCTAGCTCATGGAAGCGCAGTGGGGGTGAGCAGGTGTCTAGTTTTATATGGGATGTGGGTTGGGAGGGGGGGAATTGTTCTGCTGACCGGGGAGGGACTGGCGTTGGGAGACAAATTGGAGGTCAAGAATGGTGGGCACCCGAGAGCGGGCCTGAGGAGACGCGGGGCACGAGCTGGAGGCTGGCCTAAGAAGAAAGGTGACGGTTGATCAGCGGGGGAGAGGGGGGTCCCCCCCCCCCCCCCCCCCCCCCCCCCCACTGAACCAGGCTGATCACATGATCTCATGGAACGTGAGAAGGCTGAATGGGCCGGTCAAGAGGGCTCGCGTATTCGCACATTTGAAGAGGTTGAAGGTGGACGTGGCAATTTTACAAGAGACACACCTGAGGGTAGTGGATCAGACTAGGCTGAGGAAGGGGTGGGTCGGACAGGTATTTCATTCGGGGCTAGGGGGGGTAGCGATCCTGGTCAACAAGCGGGTGTCATTTGAGGTAGGGAATATAGTGGCGAACTCAGGAGGTAGGTATGTCATGGCGAGTGGGAAGCTGGAGGGGATGCCGGTGGTATTAGCGAATATTTAAGCACCAAACTGGGACGATGTGGAGTTTATGAGGCGGGTGTTAGGGAAGATTCAGACCTGGACTCGCATAAGCTGATCATGGCGGGGGGGGACTTCAATACAGTTATAGATCCGAGGCTGGTCGAGTTCGAGGACAGGGAGGGTGCCAGCCGTGGGCAAGGAGCTAAAGGAGTTATGGAGCAGATGGGGGGTGCAGACCTGTGGAGGTTCGGACGGCCAAGAGCGAAGGAGTTTTCTTTTTTCTCCCATGTACACAAAGTGTACTCCCGGGTTGATTTTTTCATTTCAAACAGGGCTTTGCTGGGCGGGGGTGATGAATGCCGAGTATTCGGCGATTGTTGTGTTGGACCATGCCCCACACTGGGTGGATTTACGGGTGAGCAAGGAGGGGGGCCAGCGACCGCAATGGAGATTGGATGTAGGACTGTTAGCGGATGAGGAAGTATGCGGGCGGGTGAGGGAGGCCATCCAAAATTATTTGGAGATAAATGACACAGGGGAGGTTCCGGCAGCAACGGTATGGGAGGCATGAAGGCAGTGGTTAGGGAGGAGCTAATTTTGATACAGGCTCATAGGGAGAAGGCGGAACGGGTTGAGATGGATAGGCTGATTAGGGAGATACTCCAGGTAGATAGAAGGTACTCGGAAGCTCCGGAGGCGGGGCTGTTGAAGGAGCAGTAGAAGCTGCAGATGGAGTTTGGTCTGATATCCACAGGGAAGGCAGTGGGGCAGTTAAGGAAGGCGAGAGGGGTGGTATATGAGTATGGGGAGAAGGCCAGTAGGATGCTAGCGCACTAGCTAAGGAAAAGGGAGGTGGCCAGGGAGATAGGAAGAGTGAAGGACAGAGGGGGGATCACGGTCTTGGGCCCAACGGGGGTGAATGGGGTGTTCAAGGAATTTTACAGTCGGTTGTATGAGTCGGAACCTCCAGCTGGGGTGGAGGGGATGAGAGCAGCTTTTGGAAGGGTTGAGTTTCTGAAGATGGAGGAAGTGTTGGTGTAGGGGTTGGAAGCCCCGATCAGGATTGTAGAAGTAATAGAGGGATTGGAGGCCATGCAGTTGGTCAAGGCCCCGGGACCAGACAGCTACCCAGTGGAATTTAACAAGACATTTTCTGGGATGCTGGGTCCGCTGCTGGTAAGGGCATTTAATGAGGCTAGGGAGCTGGGTGTTCTTCCCCTGACAATGTCACAGGCTTCGATCTCATTGACCCTGAAGGGGGAGAAGGATCCAGAGTAATGTGGGTCATACAGACCAATCTACCTACTAAATGTTGACGCCAAATCGCTGGCCGAAATTTTGGCCTCAAGGTTAGGGGGTGGTAGGGGGAAGACCAGACGGGTTTGTTAAGGGCAGGCAGCTAATGGCCAACATTAGAAGGATCCTAAATGTGATCATGATGCCCTCTGAGGGGAGGGAGGTGGAGGTAATGGTCGCTATGGACACGGAGAAGGCCTTCGACTGTGTGGAATGGAATTATTTGTGGGAGGTCCTTGGACAGTTTGGGTTTGGGCAGGGCTTTATTGACTGGGTTTGGTTGCTATACCAGGCACCTGTGTCGAGTGTACGGACGAACCGGGTGAGTTCGGACTACTTTAGGCTGCACCAGGGGACAAGGTAGGGATGTCCCCTCTCCCCCACTGTTGTTTGCCTTGGTTTAAACAGCTATTGACGATGGCGCTGAGAGCGTGAAAGGACTGGAAGGGGCTAGTCCGGGAGGGGGGGTGCGGTGGAGCACAGGGTCCTGTTATATGCAGACGACCTACTCCCATATATTTCTGACCCGTTTGGGGGGGATGGGGAGATTATGCGGATCTTTGGGGAATTTGGCCGGTTCTCGGGCTACAAATTGAACACGGGGAAGAGCGAGGTTTTGTGATCCAGGTGAGGGGGCAGGAGAGGAGACTGGGGAAGTTGCTGTTTAATGTGGTGGGAGGGAGCTTTCGCTATTTGGGAATCCAGGTGGCATGGGGATGGGAGTAGTTGCATAAATTAAATCTGGCCCAGTTAGTTGAACAAGCGAAGGAGGACTTTTGGAGGTGGGACATGCTCCCGTTGTCACTGGCGGGGAGGATACAGACCATATAGATGACGGTTCTTCCAAGATTTTTGTTTATTTTCTAGTGTCTCCCTATTTTTATACCAAAGTCCTTTTTTAAGCGGCTGAATAGGGTGATCTCTGGGTTTGTGTGGGGGGTAAAACCCCGAGAGTAAGGAAAGTGCTGCTGGAGTGGAGCCGAGTGGGGGAGGGTTGGCACTGCCGAACTTTAGGAACTGTTACTGGCCGGCAAATATAGCCATGATTAGGAAGTGGGTAGTGGGGGAGGGCTCAGTGTGGGAGCGGGGAGAGGCGGCCCTCATGTAAAGGCACAAGTTTGGGGGCATTGGTAACGGCTCCTCTGCCATTCTCGCTGGCCCGGTACTCCACAAGCCCGGTGGTAGTGGCTGCCCTGATAGTTTGGGGGCAGTGGCGGAAGCATAGGGGAGTGGAGGGAGCATCGGTGTGGCCTCCAATTTGTGGTAATCACCGGTTTGTCCCGGGGAGGTTAGATGGGGTTTCGGAGATGGTAGAGAGCAGGGATTGAGAGGCTGGGGGATATATTTATTGATGGGAGCTATCCCTGTTTGCAGGATCTGGAAGAGGAGTATGAAATGCCGGGTGGGAATGAGTTTCGCTATCTGCATGTAAGGGATTTTGCGCGAAGGGAGGTTTCGACTGTTTCACTTCTACCGCCACAGGGGATACAGGACAAGGTAGTTTCTAGAACGGTGGTGGGGGAGGGGAAGGTATCGGAAATCTATAAAGAACTTATGGAGTGGGAGGAAACCCAGATAGGTGAGTAAAGCATAAATGGGAAGTTGAGTTGGGTAAGGAGGTAGAGGCGGGTCTGTGGGATGATACTTGAGCAGAGTCAACACATCCTCATCATGTGCCAGACTCAGCCTGATACAATTCAAGGCGGTTTACTGGGAGCACATGACAGTGGCCCGGATGAGCAGGTTTTTTGGGGTGGAGGACAGGTGTGTGAGGTGTGCAGGTGGGCCTGCAAACCATGTCCACATGTTTTGGGCATGTCCGAAGCTCAGGGATTCTGGCAGGGATTTGCCGATGTCATGTCCACGGTGCTAAAAACAAGGGTGGCACCGAGTCCAGAGATGGCGATCTTTGGAGTGTCGGGAGACCCAGGAGTCCAGGGGGCGAGAGAGGCTGACGTTTTGGCCTTTGCCTCCTTGGCAGCCTGGAGACGGATATTACCAGTGTGGAGGGACTCGAAGGCCCCAAAATCAGGGGCTTGGGTCAGCAAACTGGTTGGGTTTTCTTAGACTTGAGAAAATTAAGTTCGCCCTGAGAGGATCAACGTTAGGGTTCATTCGGAGGTGGCAGCCTTTTATCGACCTCTTTGGAGAAAACTAAACTGTCAGCAGATTCAATTCAATAAGGGGTAGGAGGGGGGACCCTGATTGGATTATTTGCCTTTAGATAGCACGCACCATGTATGTGCTTTGTTGCACACAGCTAATTGGCATGTGTGTGCACATGTGTGTGATTGTGTTCGTGCCTGCTGTGCACATATGTCTGTGTTTATGTGCGAACGCATGAACTAGGAGCAGAAGTAGATCCCTCGGGCCTGCTCCACTTTGATAAAAATCAGCCCATCGAGTCTTTGCCGACCCTTTGAAAGAGCACCTTACCTAGGCCCATGCCCCATCCTATCCCTGTAACCTAGCAATCCCACCTAACCTTTTGGACACTAAGGGGCAATTTCAGCATGACCAATCCACTTGGACTGTGGGAGGAAACTGGAGCTCCCTGGGGAAACTCACACGGATACAGGGAGAAAGTGCAAACTCCACACAGAGGGTCACCCAAGGCCGGGTTCCTGACACTGTGATGTGACCATCAATTCACTCAAAGACACAAGTAGAAGTAAACCGTGGTTTTAATCAGCTTAGAACAGTGCCTGCCTGCGACTGGTACAATACTGTGAACCGCCTACAGGTCAACTGCTCTTTATACTTCCTTTCAAGGGGAGGAGCCATGGCGGAGCCCGTACATGCCCCAACATATCCCCCTGTGGGTGAAGCCACACAATGGCCCATAGGTGGAGCCCACAAGTTCAACAACATAACATAGCTGTAACACAATGGCAGAACATGATACTAATACACTGGTGAATTACTAGTACTATACATTCACCACACACTGTGAGGCAACAGTGCTAACCACTGTGCCACCGTGCTGCCCCTATCCTGGGTGATCTGATTGTGACCCAAACTCCACTTTCCTGTCTGTCCCCTAAGCCCTTGATTGTCAATCAAAAATCTAACAAGAGCTTGATTGTATTGAACAACCCAGCCTCCATTGCTCTCTGGGGGAGGGACCTCCACAGACTAATGACCCTCTGAGAGAAAACACATTTGCCTCTTCTCAGTTTTAAGTGATGTGGAGATGCCGGCATTGGACTGGGGTGGGCACAGTAAGAAGTCTTGCATCACTAGCTTTCGGAGCACAGCTTCTTCCTCAGGTGAGTCTCACCTGAGGAAGGAGCTGCGCTCCGAAAGCTAGCGATTCGAAACAAACCTGTTGGACTTTAACCTTGTGTTGTAAGACTTCTTACTCAGTTTTAAATGACAGATCCCTAATTTTTAAACGGTGTCCACTAGTTCTAGTCTGTTCCACAAGTGGAGCAATCCTTTCAGCACCCACCCTGTCAAGTCCCCTCAGGATCTTAAAAATTTCAATAAGATCACCTCTCACTCTTCCAAACTCCAATGGGTACAGGCCCAACCTGCTCAACCTTCCCTCATCTGATAACCCCTTCATCCCAGGAATCCGACGTGTGAACTTTCTCTGAACTGCTTCGAATGCTTTTATTTGGGAAGGAGAGTACATCTGCACGCAGAGAGTGGAATTTTTCAATTTCTTTTGCAGGGTTTTGCAGCAGCAGGAAAAGCGATGTTGAAGCCGCCTGCCCCAATGGCGGCTTTCTCTGCCGTATTGTCGGGCACTTCGCTTAAAATGGTGGAGGGGGCAAGTCCCGCAATTTACCGCTGGCAGGGTGGGTTCTGACAGAGCCTTCCCTGCCAGCAACCTCGCCTATTAAAGATTGGGGTACCCTTTTTAAAGGCCGCCCTGATACAAAAAGGGAAAAGCTGAACATCACCCACCCTCGAACATACCCCCACCCAGAACAACACCCCCAGAGCACACATCCCCAGAACATCTCCCCCCCCCCCCCCCCCCCCCCCACCCCCCCCCCACCCCCCCGCCCACTGAATCTGGTGATGGGGATGTGCTGAGTAGTCACACATCAGGTGGCTCTCCTCCTACAAACCCGAAAATAGGCTCTTTCGCCCGGAATAGCCCGCTCACAACAGGGAACAAAAACATCCCGTTCCTCACCAACATCAGCGTGAAGGAGATGCTGAACAACGGCCACTCCAGAAGCCGCGTAGAAACAAGAGGTGGCAAAGCTCCAGGAGAAGCAAATGGCTGAGCCGGCGGATGCATATGACGCGAAACTCGTGCCTCGCCAGAGCGAGAAGGACCGACCCGCCCCCGCACAAGGAGCACTCCCCCACCACCCCACCAGATGTAGTTGGAGAGAACTGAGAGAACACTGAGACGAGACGAAAACCGATATCCAGGCTGCGGTCATGGTGACAGTCGCGGAGGCTCTGGCGACAATGCGGAGAGGCAATTGGAAGCGCAGAAAAGCACCATAATCGAGTTAGAGAAGGCCTCAACAGACCAGGGCAACCAGATTCCCTAGGATACCCAAAAAGTGCGGCAGAGAACGAGAGCCATAGGGAGCCTAGCCTCCCAAACCTGCAATATTACCACTGTGCGGAAACTGCGTAGAGGGTAAAGGGGTGGATAAAAAAGCCAGAAGCCGAGTGGATGCGAATGGAGGAGGGCTTCTGCACGGGGACCTCCATTCAGGCTCTTGCCACAGCTGCGCTCCTATCCCTACCGAATAAACACTCAACGGGCCCAGTGGTGACTGCAACGCTCCAGTCGTGGAACCAGTCGTGGAAGATGAAGTGTGAAGTTTCGGTTGGGGCGATGGATAGTTACAAGGTAGCGAGGAAGGATCTAAAGAGAGAGCTAAGACGAGCAAGGAGGGGACATGAGAAGTATTTGGCAGGAAGGATCAAGGAAAACCCAAAAGCTTTCTATAGGTATGTCAGGAATAAGCGAATGACTAGGGAAAGAGTAGGACCAGTCAAGGACAGGGATGGGAAATTGTGTGTGGAGTCTGAAGAGATAGGCGAGATACTAAATGAATATTTTTCGTCAGTATTCACTCAGGAAAAAGATAATGTTGTGGAGGAGAATGCTGAGCCCCAGGCTAATAGAATAGATGGCATTGAGGTACGTAGGGAAGAGGTGTTGGCAATTCTGGACAGGCTGAAAATAGATAAGTCCCCGGGACCTGATGGGATTTATCCTAGGATTCTATGGGAGGCCAGGGAAGAGATTGCTGGACCTTTGGCTTTGATTTTTATGTCATCATTGGCTACAGGAATAGTGCCAGAGGACTGGAGGACAGCAAATGTGGTCCCTTTGTTCAAAAAGGGGAGCAGAGACAACCCCGGCAACTATAGACCGGTGAGCCTCACGTCTGTAGTGGGTAAAGTCTTGGAGGGGATTATAAGGGACAAGATTTATAATCATCTAGATAGGAATGATATGATCAGGGATAGTCAGCATGGCTTTGTGAAGGGTAGGTCATGCCTCACAAACCTTATTGAGTTCTTTGAGAAGGTGACTGAACAGGTAGACGAGGGTAGAGCAGTTGATGTGGTGTATATGGATTTCAGCAAAGCGTTTGATAAGGTTCCCCACGGTAGGCTATTGCAAAAAATACGGAGGCTGGGGATTAAGGGTGATTTAGAGATGTGGATCAGAAATTGGCTAGCTGAAAGAAGACAGAGGGTGGTGGTTGATGGGAAATGTTCAGAATGGAGTACAGTCACAAGTGGAGTACCACAAGGATCTGTTCTGGGGCCGTTGCTGTTTGTCATTTTTATCAATGACCTAGAGGAAGGCACAGAAGGGTGGGTGAGTAAATTTGCAGATGATACTAAAGTCGGTGGTGTTGTCGATAGTGTGGAAGGATGTAGCAGGTTACAGAGGGATATAGATAAGCTGCAGAGCTGGGCTGAGAGGTGGCAAATGGAGTTTAATGTAGAGAAGTGTGAGGTGATTCACTTTGGAAGGAATAACAGGAATGCGGAATATTTGGCTAATGGTAAAGTTCTTGAAAGTGTGGCTGAGCAGAGGGATCTAGGTGTCCATGTACATAGATCCCTGAAAGTTGCCACCCAGGTTGATAGGGTTGTGAAGAAGGCCTATGGAGTGTTGGCCTTTATTGGTAGAGGGATTGAGTTCCGGAGTCGGGAGGTCATGTTGCAGCTGTACAGAACTCTGGTCCGGCCGCATTTGGAGTATTGCGTACAGTTCTGGTCACCGCATTATAGGAAGGACGTGGAGGCTTTGGAGCGGGTGCAGAGGAGATTTACCAGGATGTTGCCTGGTATGGAGGGAAAATCTTATGAGGAAAGGCTGACGGACTTGAGGTTGTTTTCGTTGGAGAGAAGAAGGTTAAGAGGAGACTTAATAGAGGCATACAAAATGATCAGGGGGTTGGATAGGGTGGACAGTGAGAGCCTTCTCCCGCGGATGGATATGGCTGGCACGAGGGGACATAACTTTAAACTGAGGGGTAATAGATATAGGACAGAGGTCAGAGGTAGGTTCTTTACGCAAAGAGTAGTGAGGCCGTGGAATGCCCTACCTGCTACAGTAGTGAACTCGCCAACATTGAGGGCATTTAAAAGTTTATTGGATAAACATATGGATGATAATGGCATAGTGTAGGTTAGATGGCTTTTGTTTCGGTGCAACATCGTGGGCCGAAGGGCCTGTACTGCGCTGTATTGTTCTATGTTCTATGTTCTATGTTCTAACTGCGACAGCATTTCAGACTAACCAAAATGTCCGTTAAGGTCCCCATCCACAATAACCATAGTGACAATGCACACCACCTTTAAAAGGTGGAGGCAAGACTGTGGAGGACACTGACAGTTAGGGACTTCTACACAGACAGCAGACTGGCAACACCCAAAGAACTAACAGAGAAGTTCCAGCCGATAGGGGGGAATGAGCTAAGATATAAACGTCTTACGTAGGGAAATGAGGGCATACCCACAACCACCGCAACAATCGTTAGAGTACTGTCATGGATGTTTAAGCAATATACCTTTAAGAAAACAGTGATGTCAGAGAGTGGGTGGAGCTGGGCTTTAGATCAGCCATTTTGCAGTTTTAAGTGTCAGTTTGAAAAAGTAGCTTGTGTGTGTCTGTGTGTTTCCAGAGAGCTGCAGTTTGTTTGAAAAGAGCTTGGGAGTGTCCGTGTTTGCAGTGAGCTGGATCTCTGCCATGAAAGACTATCTCTGGATCATTTGGGTGATTTAAACTCATAATAGTAAAGCCTTTAACCTGATGTGATTCTGTTTAAAGGTGTTAAGTCTCTTGGAAGTTTGAAGGAACATTTTGAGGAATTATTTACTGTTGCAATATTTTCTGAGTTATCTTTGAAGTAATGGGTGTTAAGAGATCCAATGTTTATTTAAGATGTTAAGTTGAGTTCATGGAATAGACAGTGTTTTTTGTTTAAAAACCTACTTGTCCATAATTGTAATCCCACACCTAGGGACAAGCCGTGTGCTCGGAAAAGCAACAAATACATTAAAGGGAGAGGTTGGTTGAACTCCATGATACATTTTGGGGTTCTGAAAACACCTCCCCCATAACAATTGGGGGCTCGAGGGGGATAAAAGTCTATCTATTGGATTGGCTTTTGTGAACTTAAAGACAGTGAAGGATTGTTGCTTTGCCGGTGTGGTATTTTAGTTTAAGTGGGGAGAGTGTTGTGAACAATGGCTCTTTCAGAGGCTCAGAAGTTTTTGGGGGTGGAGAATGTCACACGTGGTACCTTACGGACAGAAATGAAAAGCAGACTGTTAGATTTGGCAAGAACATTGCAGTTAACATTACCTGACAAAATGCAAAAAAATGAGGTAATTATGGCGGTGGTTAAGCATTTAAAGTTGCCTGAGATAGAGTTTGTCTCATTGGAAATGGCAAAAATTCAGTTGCAAATTAAACAAATGGAACATGGGAAAGAATTAAAGCGGCTTGACTACGAGAGTGAGAGAGAAGAAAAAGAAAGAGAAAGAGAGAGAGAGGAAAAAGAAAAGGAGAGAGAAGAAAGGAGAAAAGAAAGAACAGCCCTAGCAGAACAAAAAGAAAAAGAAAGGGCGATACAGATCAGGGAAAAAGATAAAGAGAGGGAGTTTGAACTTCAGAAAATGGTCATGAAACATGACAATCAGTTAAAATTGGCAGACGTAAAGGGAAACGTACAGTTGGATGATAGTGATGAGGATAGTGAGAAAGAGTGTCATAGTCGAAGGCTTGGTGGGAATCTATTTAAATATGTCCAAGCATTGCCAAGGGTTGACAAGAAGGAATTGGAAGCCTTTTTCATTTCATTTGAGAAGGTAGCTAAACAAATGAAATGGCCACAGGACATGTGGGTGTTACTGATTCAAACAAAGCTGGTAGGTAGAGCTAGTGAAGTGTTTGCATCACTACCGGAGGAGGTATCTGGAACGTATGAGGAGGTGAAAAAATCCATCTTAAGTGCATATGAGCTAGTGCCTGAAGCTTACAGACAAAGGTTTAGAAATTTAAGGAAAGAATTTGGTCAAACATACATGGAGTTTGAAAGGCTCAAACAGAGTAATTTTGATAGGTGGATAAGGACTTTGAAAATAGACCAAACGTATGAAGCTCTCAGAGAAATTATACTTTTGGAGGAGTTTAAGAACAGAGGGTTAAAACTGCGAGATTAGCAGCAGAAATGGCAGATGATTATGAATTAGTTCAGAAATCAAAGATTGGTTTCCGACATCAGTTTCAGCTGGTGAGGGATAGAAACTGGGGACATGAGAAATACTCAAGTGGTAAAGGTAAAGGTGATCTGATGGGAGACAATAAAGAGAGTGTACCTCAGATTAAAAATAAATCCAGGAGGGTGGAAGAGACATGAAAAGTTTCAAATGTTTTCACTGTAATAAACTAGGCCATGTAAAGTCACAGTTTTGGTGGTTGAAGAAAAGCACTGGGAAGGCTGATGTGGTAAAACAGGATAAAACAGTGGGGTTTGTTAGAGTGGTAAAGGAAAGCCCATGGAGGTGCAAACGATTGTACAGCCTGTTCGAGAAGTAATTGTTAAGAAGGTGCCAGATCTCTTTAAAGAATTTACTTGTGTGGGTAAAGTTTGCTCATGTGTATCAGGAGGAGCAGGTAAAGAAGTCACAAATTTAAGAGATTCAGGGGCTAGTCAATCTTTAATGGTAAGAGATGAGGAATTATGTAGTTTGGGAAGTACTGCGCTGTAATGTTCTATGTTCTGTAGTGTAGATGGGCTTTAGAGTGGTTTCACAGGTCGGCGCAACATCGAGGGCCGAAGGGCCTGTACTGCGCTGTAATGTTCTATGTTCTATGTTCTATGAATGTTGCCAGAAAAGGTGGTGATATAGAACATAGAACATAGAACAATACAGCGCAGTACAGGCCCTTCGGCCCACGATGTTGCACCGAAACAAAAGCCATCTAACCTACACTATGCCATTATCATCCATATGTTTATCCAATAAACTTTTAAATGCCCTCAATGTTGGCGAGTTCACTACTGTAGCAGGTAGGGCATTCCACGGCCTCACTACTCTTTGCGTAAAGAACCTACCTCTGACCTCTGTCCTATATCTATTACCCCCCCATATGTGGAATTCAGGGTGAGAGGAGTAGCGTTCCATTATATAAGGTAAGGTTGGAAAGTCCAGTGAAGAGTGGTGAAGTGGTAGTAGGAGTAATAGATAAATTATCTTGTCCAGGAATACAGTTTATCTTGGGTAATGATATAGCTGGATCGCAGGTGGGAGTGATGCCTACTGTGGTTGATAAGCCAGTGGAAAATCAGTCAACTGAAGCGTTGAAGGACGAATATCCTGGGATTTTTCTGGATTGTGTAGTAACAAGGTCGCAAAGTCACAGGTTAAGACAAGAGGAGGAATCAAAGAGTGAAGATGAAGTTGAAGTGCAATTATCAGAAACGATTAAAAAAAAAAAATTTTTAAAATATATTTATTCAAATTTTTCAACAGATTTTCAACAAACCCCCCCCCCCCAACAAAAAGAAAGAAACAGGAACACAAAATCAAAAATTATACAAAAATTATACAATGGATTTCCCCCATATACAATAACCCCCCATATGACATTTAAAAGCACCAATAGGGAAGCATCCCCACCCACCCAAATGTGCCCCCAAAAGAACCCCCCCGCCCCTGAGCTGCTGCTGCTGCTGACCTCCTCCTAATGCTCCGCGAGATAGTCTAGGAACGGTTGCCACCGCCTGAGGAACCCCTGCGCAGACCCTCGCAAGGCAAACTTTGTCCTCTCCAGCTTGATGAACCCTGCCATGTCATTGATCCAAGCTTCCACACTAGGGGGCTTTGCACCTTTCCACAACAGCAAAATCCTCCGCCGGGCTACCAGGGACGCAAAGGCCAGAATACCAGCCTCTTTCGCCTCCTGCACTCCCGGCTCATCCATTACCCCAAATAATGCAAACCCCCAGCTCGGCTTGACCCGGGCTTTCACCACCTTGGACATAGTCCTCGCAAAACCCATCC
The DNA here is from genome assembly GCF_047496885.1 of Scyliorhinus torazame. Lineage (NCBI taxonomy): Eukaryota > Metazoa > Chordata > Chondrichthyes > Carcharhiniformes > Scyliorhinidae > Scyliorhinus > Scyliorhinus torazame. Next base: position 207,484,538 of record NC_092708.1, on the reverse strand, counting down.
AGTGCCGGGCACGACCAGAACATATGGACGTGATTTGCCGGGCTTCCCGAGCACCCCCCACACCTGTCCTCCACCCCAAAGAACCTACTCAACCTCGCCCCTGTCATATGCGCTCTGTGAGTAACTTTGAACTGTATTAGGCTGAGCCTGGCGCAAGAGGAGGAAGAATTAACCCTACTCAGAGCATCAGCCCACAGACCCTCATCTATCTCCTCCCCAAGCTCCTCCTCCCACTTGCCCTTTAACTCCTCCACTGAGGCCTCCTCCTCTTCCTTCAGCTCCTGGTAAATCACCAAAACTTTGCCTTCTCCAACCCATACACCCGAAATCACCCTGTCCTGAATCCCCTGTGCCGGAAGCAGCGGCAATTCCCTCACCTGCCGCCTCACAAATGCCCTCACTTGCATGTACCTGAAAGCGTTTCCCGGGAGTAGCCCAAACCTCTCCTCCAGCGCCCCTAGGCTCGCAAACGTCCCATCGATGAACAGGTCCCCCATTCTTCTAATCCCTGCCCGATGCCAGCTCCAAAACCCCCCATCCATCCTTCCCGGGACGAACCGATGATTCTCCCGAATCGGGGACCAAACCGAGGCTTCCACCTCGCCCCTGTGTCTCCTCCACTGCCCCCAGATCTTCAACGTCGCCGCCACCACCGGACTCGTGGTTTACCTTGTCGGCGAGAGCGGCAGCGGTGCCGTCGCCAGCGCCCTCAGGCTCGTGCCCACACAGGACGCCATCTCTAACCTCTTCCACGCCACCCCCTCTCCCTCCATTACCCACTTACGGATCATCGCCACATTGGCTGCCCAATAATAGCTGCACAAATTCGGCAGCGCCCCCATAACAGTACTTACTTGACGTGGACATCTTGGGGAAGGGGAACTGCGGTGACCTGTACGAATGGCTACTGGGAAGGACAAAAACACAACTGAACGAGACGAGAGAAAAATGGGGGAGGACTTAGGGTCACATGCGCAAGGCTAAGCCTAATGCAGCTGAAAATGGTACACAGAGCTCACTTAACGAGAACCCGAATGAGCAGGTTCTTCCGAGAGGTGGAGGATAGAGGCGAACATTGCCATGGAGGCCCGGCCAACCACGCCCAATGTTCGGTCTTGCCCCAGACTTGTCGGGTTCTGGACAGCCTTCTTTGAGGCAATGTCCAAGGCGGTGGAGATGAGGGTGGAGCTCTGCTCGAGAGTGGCAGTCTTCGGGGTATCAGAACAGCCAGATCTCTTCATGGGGAGGAGGGCTGGTGCCCTTGCCTTTGCCTCCCTGATCAGCTGCCTAGGCTCCTGCTCAGCTGGCAGTCAGCAGCACCGGACCCACAGCTGCAGACTGGCTGTCTGACCTGTCGGAATTTCTCTAGATGGAGAAAATTTAATTTGCCATCCGAGGGTCGGGAGAGGGCTTCCACAAAACATGGGAGCCATTTACTCGGTTGTTCCAAGCCCTGTTTGCAGGGGGGGGGTGGGGGGGGGGGGGGATTGGTGGGTGGGGGGGTGCACGAAGACACATGGAACCCAACCAGGCTCAGCAAATAACAAAATACACGGCGTCACGCCAACCAAACAGGAGCAAGATTTGGGAGCTGAAGAGGGCACGGCAGATGATCAGGAGGGTAGAGGGGTCAAGAAGAAAAGGGGGAGAGGGTCCCGGCTGGAAATTTGCACCTACTGGAGAACGCAAAACAAGAAGCCACAACTGATGTAAATAACAAAAGACATCCGATGTATATATATTTTTTCCCTTCTTTTTTTCTTTTCTGCTGTTTTCAATGTATGTTCACGATTACCTTTGTTTTGTAAAACATAAAACATCCTTAATAAAAACATCTTTAAAAACAAAGAACACCTCCCCAGAACACCTCTCCTGAACACCCCCCCCCCCCCCCCCCACAGCAACCCTCCCCTCCCCCCCATGCAGAATTCACCCCCACCAAACCCCACTCCCCAAGCATCACCCTGACACTGCAGCTAGGTGCCAGTGTCAGGGGACAGTGCCCGGTTATGGCCCTCTCCCCCTGAGTGATGCATTCACTCTGGCAGGTGCACAGCGTGAGAGATGTGGCATGAATGGATAATGTAATGGGGGCACGAGAGAGATTATCAGGTATAGAAGCCGAATAAGCAGATCCTGACATTGAACGTTGTGATTCCCGGTAGTCACTGACGGAGGGCAGGGACAGTTACATCATGCCTTTACTTCAGTGTGAAACACAATTTGGGCGTCTCACAAGATTTTTCACTCCCGTCGCTGATACTGCCCCATGAAAATACAAGCGTAAAATCCTTCCCCAGTAATCCCAGATGTGCTCTCATTAAGGTCCTGTGCAGCTGTAGCAATATTTCCCTACTTTCATTCTCAATTCCCCCTGCAATAAATATTCCGTTTGCCTTTCTAATAATTTGCTGCATGTGGTAGTCTGTGTTAGGAGGATTACGGTACCTAGTAATGCCGGAATACCATTGGTGGAGAATATACTTGTTCCATTGGATAAGCTTGCATGTTAGCTCCACCTTGCAAGGCGGGGCATAAGAGGCCGTGCTGCCCCAGCAGCTTCCTTCTGTACCTGCGCTGCTGGGGGAAATATCTAGCGTATTAAAGCCTTCAATTGTCTCCAATCTCGTGTCTGAGGTTATTGATTGTGCATCACTGCATTTGCTGATTAACTTTCTGTGATCCATGTATGAGGACACCCAGATCCGTGTGTATGTTTTATTTGTGTGTGTGCACATGATCACAACTTCAGTATCTAGTGCATAGCAAGCACAATTTGATTACTTTACACTCGAAATGATGGCTCCTGGTATCAGTCAGACAAATCCTGACGAATAAGGGAGAGTTTCCACCCACATTAACACAGGCCTTAATTTCACTTAATCGTTTTTTAAAATATTTTTATTGAGTTTTTTGTGGTGGACAAAACAAGGATAAGCATGGATGAGCATTAGGAGACAGAGGATAAAGAAAAATATTTATATGTTGGTCGGTTTCAGTTATTGACTGAATACGTCGTCGTTTTTCTTGTATTATTTACAGTGGTGGTTACAATTTCCTGTTTTTCGTTCCCCAGTAGTTTGCGATTCTGGCTATTTCCCCTGTTCCCCCCCTCTTAGCCTTCCTTGCCCTGCCCCCCTCCACGCCACTTGGTCATTTATCTTGCCTGCTTCCTCATCTGTACTTGTAACCTGCTCCAGTTATGTTGGTATGATACTGCTTTGGGTGAAGCAACCGGTGCGCTCAGTCGATTTCTGGTGGGTTGGGGAAGCTGGCCCTTCCTACCAGGTTACCCAGCATTTGGGCCACATAGTCCGTGGGGTTCCTACCTCCGATCTCCTCCGGCAGGCCCATCATCCGCAGGTTTTGATGCCTCGACCAGTTCCCCTGGTCTTGGATCTTCCATTTCAAATTCCCCTGTGTCGCAACCAGCCTTGCCACCTCCTTCTCCAGGGCGATGATCCAGTCGCTCTGGTCTGTTGCAGCTTTTTCCTGCTCTTTGATCATTGCCTCCTGGGCTTGCAGTTGCCTTTCCGCCTTATCTAGGGCCACCTGCATGGTCGCCAGAACTTCGGAAACAGCACCCTGCACCGCAGCTTGAATGTCCGACTTCCGGATGCTCTCTCAATTCTCTTGAGAGAAACATCCTCCACCCATCCCCTGGTGCGGGGGGGAGATTCCTTGCGCGGCGGGTCGGTCCCTCTTGCTCTGGTGAGGCCCAAGTTTCGCTGCCTCATGCGTCGGCCGGCTCGGTCGTTTATCTGTCCAGGCTTTCTCTGCTCCTGGTTTCCACAGGTCCTCTGGAATAGCTGCTGTTGCCATTTTCTTCCTCTTGTCATGTTGTGGCAGTGGTATGGGCTGTTTTTTTGGTGTCAGTGGGCTTTTTCGGGCAAAAAGTGCCTATTTTTCAGGTTCGCGGGAAGAGAGCCACCTGATGTGAATCTTCTCAACACATCCCCGTCACAGGAAGTCGATTTCACTTATTCTAAAGAAAGATAAAGATCCGGAGGACTGTGGATCCTATTGACCAATTTTGTTTCAAAATGTGGATGCGAGGTTGTTGGCCAAGATCTCAGCGATACACCTGGAAAATCAGTTACATGGGGTGATAGCGCAAGATCAGACAGGGTTTGTAAGGGACGGCAGTTATCGTCAAATATCTGGAGATTTTAAAATATGGTTATGGCGCCTCTGTCGGGCCGGGAAACGGAGGTAATAATATCTATGGACGCTGAAAAGGCCTTCTGTCGGGTTGAGTGGGAGTACATTTTCAAAATATTAGGATGGTTTAATCTTGGGCCAGGGTTTGTTGGCTGCATTGGACTGTTATATAGAGCCCCCACAGATAATGTGCATGCAAACACCATCAGTTTGGGTTATTTTAGCTTGCAACAAGGAACAAGGCAGGGATGTCCATTGGTCCTGATGCTCTTCACACTGGCAATTGAGCCACTGGCAATGGTGCTGAGGGCATAGACAGAGTGGAGAGGAATTGAGAGGGGAAGGGTGGAGCATCAGGTCTCCCAGTATGCAGAAGACTTGCTGTTTCAGTATAGATCAGTTTTTGGAGTTACTGGGGAAATGTGGCTCATTCTCGGGATATAAGCTTAATGTGGGAATGAACGAGGTATTCCCGGTCAATGCACAGATATAGGGGAGGGATTTGGAGATGCCACCTTTTCAGCTGGTTGGAACAAGGTCTTGGTATTTAGGAATCCGGATAGCTCATAACTGGGTACAGCTACATAAATTAAACCTGACTAGTTTTACAGATAGGATGAGGGAAGACTTTTGTGTTGGGTGTTCTGGTCTACAAACAGGTCAACACGGCTGGAGATGGTGTAACTCTATTTTATTAACAACTCAACTGTAATAACATACTGTAAGCTTGGGTACGTGCATTACCAGCTTATCTGTGGACCCTGTCCTATCACTATCTAGGTGAGGCACTCAGCACATGGTGAATGTCTGAGAGGCAGGCTGTGAGCTCTGTGCTCTGAGCTGGCTGCTGCTAGAAGGGCCGGGAACTCTGGTGTCCCCTGTCTTTATAGTGCGTGTGCTCTCACTGTTGATTGGCTGCCATGTTGTGTATGCTGGTTGGTCCTACTGTATATCCATCAGTGTGTCAGTGTGTGTGTGATTGCACCATGATATGCTGATGTATATCATAACAAAGACTTCAAGAGGTGGAATGTTCTACCGCTGTCTCTGGCAGGACGGATCCAGACCGTGAAGATGCCGGTCCTCCCAAAGTTTCTGTTAGTCTTCCAAAACCTCCCGATCTTCTTGCCTGAATCTGTTTTTGTGAGGGTGAACAGGATGATCTTGAACTTTATATGGACAGGGAACCTACCTGGGACTCGGAAGGTGTTTTTGGAGTGGGACAGTCAGTCGTCTGTTTTGGCTTTACCAAATTTGCTAATTTTGTTTTTGAAATATTTTCATTGGTATTTTCAGTTTTTACACAGTTGCACTTTATGCTTAATATTTACAGTACGTGTGGTTCTTATATACATAGAATTTACAGTACAGAAGGAGGCCATTCGGCCCATCGAGTCTGCACCGGCTCTTGGAAAGAGCACCCAAGGTCAATACCTCCACCATATCCCCATAACCAAGTAACCCCATCCTACCCTTAGGGCAATTTTGGACACTAAGGGCAATTTATCATGGCCAATCTACCTAACCTGCACATCTTTGGACTGTGGGAGGAAACCGGAGCACCCGGAGGAAACCCACGCACACACGGGGAGGATGTGCAGACTCCGCACAGACAGTGACCCAAGCCGGAATCGAACCTGGGACCCTGGAGCTGTGAAGTAATTGTGCTATCCACAATGCTACCGTGCTGCCCCGGTCTTCTGTATCTTCTACTATACTTCTTGTTATCTTTTACCTTGGTGCGATTTCACCCCCCTCCTTTCCCTGCCCCCTCCCCGCCGGCACTTCCTTGGTATATCCTTCCTTTTCGTTCACGGTGTACTGTCCCCTGGCTGCTGCTCTCCCCTTTCCCCCCCTTCTTTCCTTTGTGCATTCTGCTGTGTTTCTCTGTGCTGTTCCCCTCAGTCACCCCCCCCCCCCGCCCGAGTTCGCTCCTTTCTTCGTCCCCCCCACCCCCTGCCAGAGTTGTGTGTTCCTGTCTCTTCTCCCATCCCTCACTTTTTCCTCCAGTTAATGTTGGCTTCGAACAGGCCGACGAATTGTCCCCATGCTTTGAGGAAGCCTTCCTCTGACCCTTGGATGTTATATTTGTCTTCTCTGTAATAAGTCCACGGAGGCAGAAGTCCCTTCACCAGAATTCCTTTTATTTACAAACCCAGCAGCTGAACAACGAGGTGCATTCAGCTTGCTGTCTACACCGGGAGTACAGAGGATCTTACACTCCCTGTTATGTACACGGAAAGGTGTTCCCTGATTGGGCCATAATCAGGGAACTCGTATTCAAATTGGCCAATCTCAAAGGCCTGGTCTAATTCATTACATTCTCCAAGTGGAGAAATTCCGAGAGGTCAGCGAGCCAGTCTGCAGCTGTGGGTGGTGCTGCCGATCGCCAGCCGAGCAGGATTCTCCGGCGTGCGGTTAGGGAAGCGAAAGCAAGGGCGTTGGCCCCCTTCCCCATGTGCAGCTCTGGCTGCTCTGATACCCTGAAGATTGTCACCCTTGGGCATGTTACAATCGGTGAGCACCGCACTGCTACTGATGCGCATCAAGTGGAGGCAGGAACCCCCAGGCAAGACAGCAGTCGGAGGGCTGCTGGATCCCAGAACCCAGCTGGGTCCCAGCCTGATGCTGAGTCTCTGGTACAAAGTTACCCAGAGCTGATGGAGACATTAGGGGGCAGCCGGGACATTCAGAGGGAGATGTCAGCGACACTCCAGCAGGTCCATAGCCGATTGGAGGAGTCCCAGAGCCTAAAGGCGCAGGAGATTTCACCAGCAAAGCATTGCACCAAGGCCAACACGGCTAGGGTGGCGACCGCAGTGGACAGCCTGGTGCACGACCTCGGCACCATTAGTGGAGGTGTCCAAGACGCGGCACAGTCAGTGACGGACATGGCTGAGGGTCTCAGCAGAATGTCTGACTCGCTGGGGGACGTGACCCAGTACCAGAATGACCTTGGTGAGGTGCTATGGGACATGTCCCGCTCTTAGAAGGGAATGGCTGAGGCGATGCCAACGTTGTCCCATCGTAGGTGGGCATTGCCGAGGCGTTGCAGAGCATGGCCCAATCACTGAGGAGCATCGCTGAGGGCGTCGATACGATGGCGCAGACATCGGGGAGCCGCCAGAGCTGGCAGAGCCAAATGGTGAGGGGTAGCCGAAGCTTGAACCAGATGCCCCTCTGTCCCGAGGTGAACCCCAAAGCCCTATGGGACCGGAGCGGGACGAAAGGACGCTGGGTGCCAACCCGGACCCGTCTCATGGAGTGGGGATGGAGGCCATCAGCTCCCCCGAATTCCACCCCTCCGATGAGGCCGCATCTCGAAGTCAGCACACGCGACAGAGCGACAGGGCGACATGGCTGTGCATGTGCCACCGACAAGTGAGCCGGGGCCCTATGGCCCCAGAGTCCCCAGAGGATGGCCGCCAGGGACATCAAAGGCCAAGGGATGTGGTAAGCAGGCTGCCTCCACCTCAGATGTGCATCCTGGGGACACAGATAGCCGTAGAGGTAGAGCTAGGAGGGTAAAACACATCACTGAGGGCACCGGGGGAGGGAGTAGAGCGTGGGGAGGGGAAGGTAGGGGCTGACGGGAGTGAGGGGTTGGCGGGGAGAGTGGGGTGGCACCATCCGGAGAGTGGGGCATTGTTGGACACCTGTGAAACATTAAAATCTCTTCACCACAAGTAGTATGATGCTTCTGTCACTTTCTTCTGCAATGCAGCCCGACCTCCAAACCCGTGCCCATCTCTCCAGGTACCTCCCCCTCCCCGTTGCACTCACCCACCCTCCAGCTGTGGACATGACCCCGGGGCTATGTCCCATCCCCTGGGAGATTGGATGTTGGCTGCTGCATGTGTGGTGTTGCCTCCCACAGTGTCCAGGCATCACGGTCTGATTGGGATGCTAGGCAATGACTCCCACATGCTACATGGCACACCTACCCACGGAAATCCACTTGGGTTGTGTAAAGTCCTCACTTAACCATGATTGCGCGCCCTCGGCAGTTGGTAGGATTATGGGTGGTTGGTGGGGCAGATGGGCAGGGGGTAGGGTTGAGCCCGGAATGGGTACACACAATCCAGGGGTTGGCATGCTAGTGCCGTGTGCGGTTGCCCCCGCCACTGCGCCTCTCCCCTCCCCCCTTCGCACGGCAGCACACCGCTGCGGAGGGTGCCCGCCCCCCCAGCCAAGCGCTGGGGAGGCAAGCCCAGCACCACCGGGCGCTTTGCCTGAGAGCAAAGATGGCTACTCACCTCCTTGGCTCCCTGATGCACGATCAGTTACACAAAGATGAGAGTAGGATGTAATCGAGGCTTTATTGCACTGAGATGTGTGGCCTCCGACAGCAGCTGGCGAAATGGCTGCTGTACTGGGAGCACACATATTTATACTCCGCCTACTGGGCGGAACCAGCAGGCAGGGATCTACCCCCGTACCTGTAGTACAGGGGCCTCACCGTAAAGCACCTATATCAACATCCTATATATACAATATATACATCAGTGGTGGCTACCACATTCACCCCCTGTTAAAAAATGAGTCCAGCGGAGGTGGTGGAGAACTATATTCAGAAAGTTGTGTTTTAAAAGTACAGATAATATTACAAATTCAGGCGGTCCGGTGCCTTGATCTGTCGTTGAGAGCGACGCAGTGCTGGTGGCGACTTCCGGCGGCAGCTTGGTCTTCGGTGACTCCGGGAGCGTGCAAAATCCTCTTCATCCCCGGGTGTGAGCAAGGGGAGGATCGATTGTCCCGGAGCCGGGGCTGCGGTGGGGTGCGCGGGGGGTGGGGGGAGGGTGGCGCCGGGTCGGAGGGGGGGTTGTGTGTGGAACCAGCTGGTACCAGGTCTCTGAGGGAGACTGTGTCTTGGCGGCCGTCGGGGTACGCTACGTAGGCGTACTGCGGGTTAGCGTGAAGTAGCTGTACCCTCTCAACCAACGGGTCCGCCTTGTGGAGTCGAAAGTGTCTACGGAGGAGAACGGGTCCTGGAGCTGCAAGCCATGTCGGGAGCGAAACCCCGGAAGTGGACTCCCTAGGGAAGGCAAAGAGACATTCATGGGGGGTTTCATTAGTCATGGGGTGCACAGGAGCGATCAAATGGAATGAAGTGCGTCAGGGAGAACCTCCTGCCAGCGGGAGGCTGGGAGATCTCTGGACTATAGGGCCAGCTGGTCGGCCCTCCAGACCGTCCCATTCTCCCGCTCCACCTGACCGTTTCCCCTGAGGTTGTAGCTGGTCATCCTCCCCTGTTGAGCAGGTCCCGGTGCAGCTCGTCGCTCATGAATGAGGATTCCCGGTCGCTGTGGACGTAGGCGGGGAAGCAGAACAGAATGAAGATGGTGTTGAGGGCTTTGATGACGGTGGCAGCGTCATGTCGGGGCATGGGACGGCAAAGGGGAATCGGGAATATTCATCGACCACACTGAGAAAGTACGTGTTGCGGTCGGTGGAGGGGAGGGGCCCTTTGAAGTCCACGCTGAGGCGTTCAAAGGGGCGGGAGGCCTCCACCAGGCGCGCACGGTCTGGCCGGTAGAAGTGCGGTTTACACTCCGTGCAGACCTGGCAGTCTCTGGTGATCGCCCGGACTTCCTCGTTGGAGTAGGGCAGGTTGCGGGCCTTGATGAAATGGTAAAAATGGGTGACTCCTGGGTGACAGAGGAAACTGTCGGCGGCCGCTGACGCTCCTGCGCATGCGCCGGGAAACTGTCAGCGGCCGCTGACGCTCCCGCGCATGCGCCGCATTTCCGCGCCAGCTGGCGGGCAACAAACTCCATTTCCGCCAGCTGGCGGGGCGGAAATCCCTCCGGCGTCGGCCTAGCTCCTCAATGTTGGGGCTAGGCCGCCAAAGATGCGGAGCATTCCGCACCTTTGGGCCGGCGCGATGCCCGTCTGATTGGCGCCGTCTTTGGCGCCAGTCGGCAGACATCCCGCCGTTGGGGGAGAATTTCGCCCCTTGATTCTGGATTCTCCTGGTTGGTGATCAGACCTTCCTGGGCCTCCTTGACAATCTCTCTTCTTTATCTGTTGGTTTTCTCCCGGTTGTTTTGCGGTTCTCCTCGGCTTTCGTGTTCAGTCCTTCCCATGACCGAGATCACCCTGCGAGCTGAGAGTGAGTTTGAGGCTGGGAGCGATTCAGGATGTATATCACCTTTCTAACAGCCTTGCTGATCACATTACATTATTCTAAAGTATTTTCTTCTGCTCCTGATCGCAATACCCTTTCTGTCCACGTGATTCCACATCGAGTACTCATAATATCAGGAGAGGGCCTTTATGTTAACGTGACCTTGGTTTGCCAGCTTACTGGCAGGGAGGTTTCCTGTTAATTATTCTGGGGCATTCCAGCCTTTCATTCCCTTATCTTTTAAGCATTGTATTTTCTTGTATTCTTAAATGTTTCAAGTTATTCAAAATTAAGCTTCTGACAATTCCAATCAATTGCTTGCTAAATTAATTAACTTCTATTAAAGGACATAAAACTCATTCTCTTTATATAACTTAAAACTTAACTTTTCGAAAACTTTCTCTGACTAAAGATATCTGGTTACAGCATGAACTGCTTCCTTATCTCAAGGCCTGTGTGATAATGGCTGTCTGCCTTCTAAAGAACCTGGGCGAAATTCTCCCGAAATGGCGCGATGTCCGCCGACTGGCGCCCAAAACGGCGCCAATCAGACGGGCATCACGCCGCCCCAAAGGTGCGGAATGCTCCGCATCTTTGGGGGCCGAGCCCCAACATTGAGGGGCTAGGCCGACGCTGGAGGCCTTTGTTGCCCCGCCAGCTGGCGCGGAAAATACATCCCCGGGCGGCGCATGCGCGGGAGCGTCAGCGGCCGCCGACAGTTTCCCGCGCATGCGCAGTGGAGGGAGTCTCTTCCGCCTCCGCCATGGTGGAAACCGTGGCGGAGGCGGAAGGGAAAGAGTGCCCCCACGGCATAGGCCCGCCCGCGGATCGGTGGGCCCCGATCGCGGGCCAGGCCACCGTGGGGGCACCCCCCGGGGCCAGATTGCCCCGCGCCTCCCCCAGGACCCCGGAGCCCACCCACGCCGCCTTGTCCCGCCGTTCAAAAGGTGGTTTAATCCACGCCGGCGGGACAGGCAATTTATCGGCGGGACTTCGGCCCATCCGGGCCGGAGAATCGAGCGGGGGGGCCCGCCAACCGGCGCGGCCCGATTCCCGTCCCCGCCGAATATCCGGTACCGGAGACTTCGGCAACCGGCGGGGGCGGAATTCACGGCAGCCCCCGCCGATTCTCCAACCCGGCGGGGGGTCGGAGAATGACGCCCAAGCCTTTGTCTGCAGTTAACCCTTCAAGGGCCTTCTGCTATTTCATTTTAGTATTTCATTACATTTACTTTTATGGGATCTTTTCTGTTACTTTGCTTTTTCTCATGTTCCTTGGGTTTTATCATCAGACCTTCATGTTTCAAATGACATCTTTGCATTTTCATTAACAGCGGTCGCTGATGGGGTCCACGATGGGGCGGACGTCTGCGGAGTCCACGATGCACAGGGGGGTGGGCCGCGCGGTCGGGGGCATAGGCCTGAATATTGCGTGATGCGACCGTAAGTGAAAGCGCTAGGTTTTTGGTCGCCGCGAGGTTGAGCGTGGCCCCCTCTAAGAGACGCTGGCGGATGTAGTGAGAACCTATGCCCGTAACAAATGCGTCTTTCATTAGCAAATTCGAGTGTTCCGTGGCCGAAATGGCCTGACAGTCACAGTCTCTAACCAGAGGGAGCAGAGCGCGCCAGAAATCTTCCACCGACTCACCGGGAAATTGACGCTGTGTGGAGAGGAGGTGCCTGGCGTAGAGTGTGTTAGTCCGCTGAGTGTAGTTTTCCTTCAGTAGAGCCATGGTCTCTGCGTAGGTCAGCGCGTCCTGGACAAGTGGAAAGACGTTGGAGCTCAGCCGCGTGTAAAGGATCTGGAGCTTCTGTGCTTCTGGAATTCCGTCTGGCGCAGACCCGATGTACATTTCAAAACAGGCTAGCCAATGTTCAACATCCTTTTTGGCGTTGTCTGCTTGCGGATGCAGCTGCAGGAAATCCGGCATAGAGCAAGGAAGCCCAGGACGGGCGACCGACCGAGGGCCTTGGTAGTTCGCTTTCACCGGCTTGCTGACAGGGATCGTGTGCTGCGATGGGCCAAGGCCAAGGAGAGGAGCAGCAGATGGGAGAACTGCGAGGTGCACATCTACCAGGACATGGGAACGGAGCTGGCCAAGAGGCGTGCAGGATTCATCAAGGTAAAGGCAGCCCTCTACAAAAAGCAGGTGAGGTTTGGAATGCTGTATCCTGCGAAGCTTTGGGTTACATTTGAGGAACTCCAGCACTACTTCGAGACACCAGAACAGGTTTGGGCCTTTATTAAAGAGAAGAAGCTGGACTTGAACTAATGGGCACTTAGTTTTTTCAGTGCTGTAGAGTGGCGGCGGTCTGTTAACCTCGCTTGCTTTGACTAGGAATGGACTTTTATTAAAAGAAGAAGCTGGACTTGAACTAAAGGACTCTGGGCTCACAGAGCTTTTGTGTGGCGGCGGTCTGTTATATTATCCTGCACTGTAATGTTTTATCTAAGATTGTTTTCAGCCTGGACAGAAAGCGGGGGCTAGAGCCACATTAGTTTAGTTGAACACGTGGGGCATGGGCAAACAGAGCTGATAGGGGAAGTGCCTTTTTAATATGTTTATTCTTTCCCACTGTTCGTTTTCAATATGTTAAGGCTTTTGTATACGGCCTTCTTTTTTCTCTGTAAATGTAACAAATCTGTTTTAAATAAAAAATTAAATAAACAAAACAAAAAATGCGCATGGACCCGTGCACAACCAGGTGCCATGGGCTACATGGTGGCCCCAGTTGGCTCCACGCGCCCCAGCCATGCATGCCCCCCACCCCGCCACGCCGGTGACCCCGCTCCTGGCGCTCGTTCTAGCTGCCATGGCCACCGTATGATGGCTCTGCCCTCACTGGGGGCTGCCGTCAGTGTGGCTCTGGGTGGTCCCCCGGTGAGTGTCGCTGGTTGAGCGGGATGGCCGGGAAGGGGGGCGCGACCTTCCCATACAGCCGTTAATCCTGCGTTCACCCAGGGGCCAAGGTGAGTGGCCAACAAGATGGCCGAGGTAATGGGGCTCGGTGCATGGGCACCTTCCTGTCATGCCGGGGGCTCCCAACTGCTCGGCCTATTCCCCCCCCTTCGCTTTCCCCTCCACCGACCCTGGCAGGGCCCCTGCCCACAGAACGCACAGCCGGTGTCCGTTTCGGGAGCCCGCGGTGTCCCCCCCACGCCAACTCCTACCTCTTCCCACCGCCGCATCAGCCAACATGCTGGCTTCACAATTCTTTATACATAGTTAGAACCATGCCATCGGGACTTCACCACATCTGGGCCACAGAATCGCTCAGGCCCCCGGAGAATCGGTCGTCGGGGCACCTAATGCGATTCTCCGGGCCCCGCGGTGGGTGCCGCGATTCCGTCGTGTTGGGGGGTCCGGGGAATCGGGGATCGGCACAAAACGAGCGTCAAAGCCGATTTCGGTGTCGGAGCCGATTCTCCGGACGATCGCATTTTGCAACTTTGGCACAGAGCTGCTGAGAATGGTAATTTTTGCTGTCTAGTTACCAGTAGCTATTTATCAATGCCTTTCTCAAATTGGGTTGAAGCTTCTTCGAGGCGGATCTCTATCTTTATGCCAGCTTCCTGTCTTTCACAATGCTTTTCACGGGTAAGCCAAGATGGCCACTGTCATCATGTGATTGAGTCACTTTCCACAACACTTCAAACAGCCTTTCTCCCACCTGTGCTTCGCAGCTTTTGTTCCGGCCAAGGCAACAGTTACAATCTTCCCAATGAGGCATCAACAAAACCGTCATTATTTCCTGGATGAGACTGCAGTGAAGCATAATTAAAATTAAGACTCGTCTTTTGTTCTCTCAGAAGAGGAATCCCAGTCTGAAATCCACAATTCTCTCTGGTAGCTTGGGCCCCATTTTGAAAGTCTTTAAATTCAGTTCAAGGAATTTTTGAAAATATAGCCTTTAAAACAGCATTCTAGAAACTTGTAATATCCCAACAGTACACCATAACACCATGAATGAAAAATGCAAGCCCTGAAATGATATTTGTAACCAGTTATGAAATTAAAGGAAGGATTTTGCAAAAGCAGAACCAGTAATAATCATTGTCTAAAATGACTTAGTGCTCAATAACACCAATAGTATAATGAAAATTCAGGTGCGCTTTGTAGATATTTTTGTCCTATTATGGATTCCTTTAACTGTGCAGGATAGATAGTGGTTATACCTCAATAGAATGTGGTAGATTGGTTAAAATGTTATGCTGATTTATTGATATACTAAGCAGTGAGGATTGGCCAAAGGTTAAGGAGTATAAAAAAATGTAATTACATAGAAATATGCATAGAAAATATAAGCAGGAGTAAGCCATTCGGCCCTTCGAGCCTGCCCCCCATCCATTATGATTGTGCCTGATCATCAAGTTCAACACCTTTATTTCCTTCCCCCCCCACCCCAGTCTTTACCCTAAGACCTATACTTAACTCCTTCTTGAAGTTCCACAACATTTTGGCCTCAACTACTTTTTGTGATCGTGAATTCCACCGGTTAACCACTCTTTGGGTGAAGATATTTCTCCTCACCTCAGTCCTCAAAGGTTTACCCCTTATCCTCAACTATGATCCTTAGTTCTGTATTCCCCACTATCGGGAACATTATTTCTGAATCTGCCCTGTCTAATCTTGTAAGAATTTTATAAGTTTCTATGAGATCCCTGTCATGATATCCACATCAGCATTTCATGGTGCAATCACACACACACTGATGGACAGGTAGTTGGACCAACCAGCACACACATAACATCGCAGCCAATCACCAGTGAGAGCACACGCACTATAAAACAGGGAACACCACAGTTCCCGCTCATTCTACCAGGAGATAGCTCAGAGCACAGAGCTCACAGCGCGCCACTCAGACATACACCATGTGCTGAGTGCCTCACTAAGATAGTGATAGGGCTGGGTCCACAGGTTAGCTGGTGAAGCATGAACCCAAGCCAGCAGTTAGTAGTTGTCGTGTTTAAGACAATAAAACAGAGTTGTATCATCTACAGCCGTGTTGGATCATTTGTGCATCGGAACACCCAACAGGACAATCCCCCTTCACCCTTCTAAGCTCCAATGAATATAGTCCTAATCGACTTAGTCTTACCTCATACGACAGTCCCGCCATCCCAGGAACCAGCCTGGGAAACCTTTGCTGCACTCCGTCCATTGTAAGAACATCCTTCCTCAGATAAGGACACAAAGACTGCACACAAAATTCAAGGTGTGGCTTCACCAATGCCCTATACAATTGTAGTAAAACATCCCTATTCCTATTCTCAAATTCTCTCGCTATGAAGGCCAACATACCATTTGCCTTCTTTACTGCCTGCTATTCCTGCGCATTTACTTTCAATGATTGATGCACAGGGACATCAAGGTCTCTCTCAATTTATAAATTGTTTTAGGTTTGGCGATGGCAAGATGCTGAGTAATTAAAGAGAGTTATAATCGCATGTGAAATAGCTGGAGTTATGGTGCTGATGTAATCTCTGGTGAGATACTTATGCTGTTGGTAAAGCGTCTACGAAAAAACACAAGTGAACCTCAACATTGAGCATTTGGAAGGTTTAGGGTTTCAAATTACCAAACCATTCTAATTTTTTAAAACTCGAAGGTCCAAATGTTTAATATCTAACACTAGGGTCCTCAGTTGTGCTTGAACTACAAGGTGCTACTCATATTTATGAATCACGTAGAATTTATTGAACAAGGTTTTACACATACTTAACAACATGTAGTGAAGACAGCATAGAAGCTTCTTATCCCTCAAGATCTCAGGAAATATTGGTGTTGTCAGCACAGGTGATGTCTCCTTTCACTGTCTTTGAAGTGATTTTGAACTGTGACCAGAAGAGTCAGTCCCCAGAAGCCAGGGTAACACTGTGCCGACAGGAATTATGATTTCACAACTTTAACCCATCAGTTTCTGTTTATTCAGCACTTCCTTTTTTGGAGATGGTCCAAATTCACCACTCCTATTGTCTATCGGATGCAAATCACCTTGTGCCACCCACCATAGCAACCCCTGCTTCATGGATTCATAAATTGAGGCACAGCTCTGTTCCTTATTTTTTTCAGAAGTTTTTATTCCATCACAAACAAATGCACATTTCCATCCAGATACAGAGAAGGCATAAAGAAAATCACATTCTCTTGTCAACAGATTTTAACCCAAATCCCAGACTAAAACTATTAAAATCAAGAATTAGGACCACTTTCTACCACAGTGTCAATTAAAGCAAGGCATGGTTTGTTTAAACATGGTGACATCTTACATTCACAATGTTTTAGCCATTTATTCAAACTGATTTTTAAAAAAACATCGAATTGTATTGTGGCCATTAAGACAGTATACATTTGTTTCAACTCAAGACGCAAAGGAACTCCGTCATAAAACAGTAAACCGGGCAGCACGGTGGCGCAGTGGTTAGCACTGCTGCCTCACGGTATCGAGGTCCGAGGTTCGATCCCAGCTCTGGGTCACTGTCCATGTGGAGTTTGCACATTCTCCCCGTGTTTACGTGGGTTTCGCCCCCACAACCCAAAGATGTGCAGGGTAGGTGGATTGGTCACGCTAAACTGCCCCTTATTTGGAAAAATGAATTGGGTACTCGAAATTTTTTTTAAAACAGTAAACCGATTTTGTTTCTTCACAAACAACTGCTCTCCTGTTTCCCAACTACCTTGACAGTTAGTTATCTGGCATAAATTCAAACTGATCCTTTTTAAAAGTAGTGCAGGAATAAATTCCAAATACATTACAGATTCTAAAATTGAGCACAATTTTCAAAGTCTTAGATATGATCATTATTTTTGGAAAGTCAGTTGGTCTGCAGTGTAGCCAGACAGGATATTTTTGTAGCTCCCTAATAAAAGCAAAGCCCTCATTCTATAATCCACCAGGATGCTGATTGGAGTCTGGTTTAAGTGGAGCCCATCCCAATAGAACAGCGCCCTCTTTCCTTATTACTGGTGCCAGTGCCCCCCCACCCCACCATCTGAGCCATGCATTTAATTCTCTAATCTGCTTGACCATGTGCCAATCGGTACGTGGCTCAGGTAACAATCGATCTTGAAGATTCTCCATTTTAACCTGAATCCTAACTCTTCAACCTCTCTCACAGAATATCATTCTCGTTTCTACCAAGGCCATTGGTTCCCATATGGACTACAATGAATGGATTCTCCTGCTCCTCCTCCCACTCTCCAACCACAAGGAGATACTCTGAACCAGGGCAATGCAACAGACAACACAACCTTCAGAAACCCCTGACATGTCATCTACCATCCTACCCCCTCCAAGTGAACTGTCCCTTATCACTACCACATTTCTCTTCACTCCCCCCCCCCCCCCCCCCCCCCACTTGAAAGGACATCCTGCACCATCGTGCTATGATCAGTTTGCTCATTCCCTGGCAATCCTTGTTCTCTCCCACAAAAGTAATAAGTACCTTGCACCTGTTGAATAAAATCAAGAACCAAGGCTCCTCTGTTACGACATCCTGGATTCCAATACCTGCTTGTTTTGTAATTACATCCTCCACTCCCTGACTCCTGACCAGCTCTAAGATTCTACATAACCTAAAGGGAGTGATTGCCTCCTGGGACGAAATGTCCAGGTTAACTTTTCCCTCCTACAATGATGACCCACAATGTCCCAGTTTGGAATTGTTATGTATTGTAACCAACGTCCTTCTGCACAGTGTGTCACTTGATGCGTGGTGACATCACCAGAGGCACTTGGGAGGTTTCCCTTCTCTTTCACCTAGGACTGTGAGCCAGTAACACCTCTGCAATAAACTCTGACAACTGGTTAAGTCCTATGGTGTGGCAACCTAGTTATCCTTTATCTTCTATATACAGTGTAAAGATAAACCTAGCGAAGAGGATGCTTATCCAGTAAAATAGTCAGAAGAAATATCTCAGACTTAGACCTCGAGTCAAGGATTGATTTTCAGGAGACCACTCCACCATCGATTGAAGTGCCGTAAATCTGGCCATTGGAAATGGGTGTTTGGCCTTTGATAAGGGTGTACATTAATTTTTTAATTAATATTAAATACTCTGACCTTTTCAATTTTTTTTACACTCGACCATGAGCCGAGAGCGCTCAGAGATTTGGAAGCGGGAAATGAAAAAATAATTTTGGCAACATGTCGACGGTAAAACTAGTCAATTAAAACAATTGGTGGACTCAAAACCTCCTAGAAAATGAGCATAGTAAAGAAGCAAAGGTTGTAAAAAAGGTTGTAAAAAAGAACGTTACTTATCAAAACTGGGGTGTCTTTTCAAGCTGTGCATAACCGAGATTAAGCAGAATTACAGCTGAAATCTTCTGATTTTAAAACAAATTGGTGCTCGTAAAATGTCACAGTCCAACCAAGAAAGGTGGCATGGTAGCACAGTGGTTAGCACTGTTGCTTCATAGCACCGAGAACACGGTTTTGATTCCCGGCTTCGGTCATTGGCTCTGCGGAGTCTGTACGTTCTCCTCGTGTCTGCGTGGGTTTCCTCCGGGTGCTCCAGTTTCCTCTCACAAGTCCTGAAAGACGTGCTTATTACGTGAAATTGACATTCTGATTTCTCCCTCCATGTACCCAAACAGGCGGCGAAGTGTGGCGACTAGGGGCTTTTCACAGTAACTTCATTGCAGTGTTAATAAAAGCCTACTTGTGACACTAACAAAGATTATTTTTATTAGAAAGAATGATTTTAAAGAAACAACAAAAGAAATAATACAAATTAAATTGGAAGAGAAAGAATTTAGAGGGGTGGAATAGTTAAAGAAAGTACTACAACTTAAGAACTCGGGTAACTGTGATGCTGGGAAAAGGTGCCGCTATGGAATCATTCAATGAGAATGAGGAAAAGCGGAATTCTATGAAGAGAGGTTTCAATACTAGCTCACTGAAAACAGGATACCGGTTGAAATTAAAGTAACAACTTTCTTGAGTATAATAGGATGGAAAACCATCACCCTATTACAAACTCTTATCCTTCCTATAAAGCCTGGTGCAATAAGGTTGTTTTCCTTGGAGCACAGAAGGCTGGTGGGGGGACGAGATTGAGATGTATAAAATTATAGGAAGCAACTTTTCCCATTAGTGAAGGGGTCAATAACCAGGGGGCATAGATTTAAGGTAGCGGGAAGGAGGTTTAGAGGGGATTTGAGGAAAACCTTTTACCCAGAGGGTGGTGTGAATACTCACTGCCTGAAAGGATGGTGGAGGCGGTGTGGCCATCAAAAATCGCCGCCCGTAAAGATCGATGGGAAATTTTGCCAAGCCTGAGCACAGGCTGCAGCCTGCAAATATACAAACGCTGCAGCTCAGACTTATGCAGAAGCTAACACAGGAGAAAGGCCATTAAAAGGTCTTCCCAGGACAATGGGCTCCAGGTAGAAACTGACAATAAGTGGCAGACTCAGCGGCGCCTGCTTTCCTTATTTGGGAAGACTTACGTGCCTCGGACACTAACGGCCATGGCCGACCAGGACCCGCCCAGCCATCAAGGTGTCCGCCCCCAATTGGTCATGATCGATCAGGGTGATCGAGATCCGATCGTTCCATTGGACCTTCACCTGGGACTGCCCAAAAGAGCACAAAAGCTACGAGGATAAAAGGTGCTATGTAGCCCACCACTCGCTCTCTCAACTGCTGCCTTCCAGACTACAGCTTTGGCAGCCAACAACAACGGAGAACCCATCACCAGCCAAGAGAAGACCATCCACGCCATCTACAGAGGGACCAGAACAGAGGACATAGACAACCAGCTACAAGAACTCCAGCACTGCCAGACTACCAGATCCCAGATACGGCCATATCTGTTTTGTACTTGCCAGTCACCTGGAGGTTAAGTTAAGGTCGTTTTAGTGTATTAGTTTATAGTCCAATGTGCATGAACGTTTGATTGATTAGTATTAACCTTGTGGGTGTATTAATAAACTATTATTGTGTTGAGTAACTTGTGTGATCATTTGTCCACCGTATACGGGTTAAACACACACTATGGTTTAGAAGGCACAACTGCAGGGACCCTCACAACATTTAAATAGTATTTAGATTAGCACTTGAAACACCATAGCAAACAAGGCTAGGGACCAAGTGCTGGAAAATGGGATTAGAATAGATAAGTGCTTGATGGCTGGCTTGTACTCGATGGGCCGAAGGGCCTCTTTCTGTGCTGTAAAACTCTATGACTTTAACTAGTAATTGATTTAGTAGGGTAGTTGCAAGTTAGCTTAGAAACAAAAAAAAACAATGACCACCTACTCCTTCAGGGCATTGACAACACATTGGTCCATGATTATATTTGGTGAAGTACTACAGTAATTCTGCCATTGCCGTCTGCAACACAACTGACCGAGGGATTCACTCACTCTGACCACCTGCCGCCACTTGTACTAGAAGGATTTATGGGCACATTATGTGGCTATCGATTCTTGAAGTGGGATTTGAACACAGAACATCTGGTCCAAAAGTAAGGACACTACCACTTCACCACAAGACCCGTACACCAACTATGGGCGGTAAAACAAATAGAATAAAAGGTAGCACCTCCTAACCACTCTTAGAACAAATTCCTAACTTGGAGTCCACAAAGCACTCTATTGCCTCATTAAACAACGCAGTAGCAAACATTGCTCACGAACAAAGAACAAAGAAAAGTACAGCACAGGAACAGGCTCTTCGGCCCTCCAAGCCCGTGCTGACCATGCTGCCCGACTAAACTACAATCTTCTACACTTCCTGGGTCTTACATAGAGAAGTTATATTCTTTTAAAAGAAAGGGAGGGGTGGTACTACAAACCTTAAGTCAAAATGTCATTTCCGGGGCAATGATGTACCCCAGCCCAATGATGTACCCCAGCCCAATGATGTACCCCAGCCCCTGTGGTACCCACCAGCCATGGCAGGCCTTAATTGGCTATACTATTTTGGACAACCAATTGAACTAAACTAACAAATTAAGGGACAAAATAAAAGAGCAACCCCTTAAAGGAGCACTGCATCAAATAATGACACATTGTGAAGGAAACTTAAAACGTCAAAACAAACGGTGATTAAAAGGGTTGATAAAACACCGCAGCCTCCACGATGCTCACTGGACATGGAAGGCCTCAATCGTGCCAGCGTAATAGATAGGTTACGATGCACGCTCAGTTACAACTGCAAAGTGAGCATCTTGCTACAGTAATTAAGATTTATTTAGGCAGACACTTATGGCTGATTGAAAGCTTGCCACCAATGCCACTGACAGGCAGTTTCTGTTAACTCGATATCTGAACAGGTTTGCAATTTCTTTTGCGTTTTAAAGTTCTCAGTCAAACTCTAAATATTAATCTAAATTAAAGCTTCAGAAATACTTACCCGAGAGATCCCTTTTGCATCAAATTCCTGCCTTTAGTACTCGGTTTACAAAATTCTCAGCCCCCTGGTTACTCTGTGTCAGACAAGCATTAATCGGGTAATAAGAAGCAGGGAGAAAAACAATAAATTGTCTCAGAGTTGCACAGAGAATTAGGTCATCCTATTTGCCAAAGGTGAAGTAAGCATCTTGTCAAAAGATATAGGTGTGGTTGAGAGTATAAAAGGTTAATGGAAGAGATTAATGCATTGTGTGAAATCTTTATAAAGTATTAGCGGGCGGCAACATGTTCTGATATAAAGGTATGGGAATATTTTAATTCCATATTTTGTTGATCTCGTAACCAGACTTAGTCCTTCTATAATAATACATGTTAATTACAATAGGCTTATTATAGAAAAGCACGTGGGAACTGAACTTGGTGCACCAGCAAAGTTTCTGGCTGATAATGGAGGGGAATCTAGATTGTGATATTCTGAACCATCGTTCCTTTGAAGGCCTCCAATTGCTCAATTACTGTTTGGCTGAGCAACATTTCATTCCAGACGACCTGGACTGGTCCTTTTTCCAATTCATAAAATTCACCTCTCTCCAGTTAAGTATTTTTACGTTATTATGTTCCTTGTCCTTATCCATAAATATTTGGCTGTGGAGGTTCAGTACGTTAGCGATCAAGATCAATAGGTTTTTTAGATGTTAACGATATCAAGGGATATGAGGATAATGTGGGAAAGTGGCATCGAGGTCGATCAGCCGTGATCCAGTTGAATGGCAGAGCAGGCTCGAGGGGCTGAATGCAGTACCAGGTTCTATTTCCTATGGTCCATGGTCTCGCCTGCTCTATCTCTGTAACCCCTTCTCGACACTCCGAGATATTTGTTTCTTTTACACGATTTTTAAAAAAATGTATTTTATTGC
This sequence comes from Scyliorhinus torazame, assembly GCF_047496885.1. NCBI lineage: Eukaryota > Metazoa > Chordata > Chondrichthyes > Carcharhiniformes > Scyliorhinidae > Scyliorhinus > Scyliorhinus torazame. The sequence continues at coordinate 207,461,969 of NC_092708.1, read as the reverse complement.
AAGTATGTATCAAAACAGGTTACTGTGAACAAACACCCCGGGAAACATGCTTCCCTACAATCAACTATACAGTCTGTACAGATTTTTCCCCTTTTTCACCTCCCCTCCCCCGCGACGAACAGCCCCTCAAACACGGTCACAAGCATCCCCCATCTTTCCTCAAACCCCTCTGAACAGCCCCTTAACTCATACTTTATCGTCTCTAACTGCAGGAAGTCGTAAAAGTCACCCAACCAAGCTGCTACCCCCTGTGGCGATGCCGATCGCCACTCCAGTAAAATTCACCACCGTGCAATCAGAGAGGCGAAGGCCACGACATCGGCCTTCCTCCTCTCCATGAGCTCCGGCTTCTCTGAAACCCCAAATATTGCCACCAAAGTGTCCGGGTCCACCTCCTCCTCCACTATCCTGGTTAAAACTATGAACACTTCCGCCCAGAACCTTCCCAATTTTTCACAACCCCAAAACATGTGCGTGTGATTTGCTGGCCCCGCCCACATCTCTCACACTCATCTGCCACCTCCTGAAAGAACCAACTCATTCTGGCCCCAGTCAGAATGCACCCTGTGCACCACCTTGAACTGTATCAGGCTCATCCTTGCACAAGAGGAGGTCCCGTTTACCCTTCGCAGTGCCTCACTCCATATTCCCCAATTGATCGACCCTCCCAACTCCGCTTCCCATTTCTCCTTGATCTTCACCACCCGCTCACCTCCCTCCTCCCCCAGCCACCTGTATATATCCCCAATTCTTTCCTCCCCTTTCACATCCAGGAGCAGCAGTTGCTCCAGCAGGATGTATCCCGGCAACCTAGCGAACCCCCTCCAGACCTTTCGCGCAAAGTCCCTAACCGGCAGATACCTGAACTCACTCCCCCTCGGCAGCTCTACCCGCTCCCTTAGCTCCTCCAGACTGCTGAACCCTTCCTCCAAATACAAATCCGTCACCTTGACTAGCCCCACTTCCTTCCACCTCCTGTATACACTATCCATCCCCCCCGGCTCAAACCCATGATTCTCCCACAGCGGCGTTAGCACCGACATCCCTTCCATCCTAAAATGCCTCCTCAACTGATTCCATATCTTCACCGTGGACTGCACCATTGGGCTCCTTGAATACCTGCTCGAAGCCATTGGCAATGCTGCCATCACCATAGGCCTCAAACTAGACCCCTTAAAAGATTCCTTCTCCATCCTAACCCACTCTACCCCTTCTCCTTCCAACCACCGCCGCACCTTGTCCACATTCGCCGCCAAATAATAATGATGCAAGTTCGGCAACTGTCAACCCCCTCCTGCTGCGTCTGCCTCTATAGCAGAGTCCTCCCTACCCTCGGCACCTTCCCCACCCATACAAAGTCAGAAATGATCGTGTCCACTTTCCAAATAAAGGCCTTTGGTAAAAAGATCGGGAGAGCTAGAAAGATATACAAGAACCTCGACAGAATATTAATTTTCACCACTTGGCCCCTCCCTGCCAGCAGTAAGTGCAGCGTATTCCACCTCTTAAGATCCTCCCCAGCCTCCTCCACCTGCTTCATTAAGTTCCACTTACGGAGGCCCGTCCATTCTCTCGCTACCTGAATCCCCAAATACCGAAAACTATCCCTCGCTACGGTAAATGGTATCCCCCCAAATTAGCCCGCTGTGCCAGCTCATTCACCGTGAATACCTCGCTTTTCCCTACATTTAGCTTGTGCGAAGGTGGCCGTACTAAAGGAGCGCTGTCGAAGGTGGCCGTACTAAAGGAGCATTGTCGAAGGTGGCCATCTAAAGGAGCGCGGTCGAAGGTGGCCGTACTAAAGTAGCACTGTCGAAGGTGGCCGTACTAAAGTAGCACTGACGAAGGTGGCCATACTAAAGGATCGCTGGCGAAGGTGGCCGTACTAAAGGAGCGCTGTCGAAGGTGGCCTTACTAAAGGAGCACTGTCGAAGGTGACCGTACTGAAGGAGCACTGTCGAAGGTGGCCGTACGAAAGGAGCACTGTCGAAGGTGGCCGTACTAAAGGAGCGCTGTCGAAGGTGGCCGTACTAAAGGAGCGCTATCGAAGGTGGCCGTACTAAAGGAGCACTGTCGAAGGTGGCCGTACTGAAGGAGCGATGTCGAAGGTGGCCGTACTCGAGGAGCACGGTCGAAGGAGGCCGTACTAAAGGAGCGCTGTAGAAGGTGGCCGTACTAAAGGAGCGATATCGAAGGTGGCCGTACTAAAGTAGCGCTGTTGAAGGTGGCCGTACTAAAGGACCGCTGTCTAAGGTGGCCATACTAAAGGAGTACTGTCGAAGGTGGCCGTACTCGAGGAGCACGGTCGAAGGTGGCCATACTAAAGGAGCGCTGTCGAAGGTGGCCGTACTAAAGGAGTACTGTCGAAGGTGGCCGTACTAAAGGAGCGCTGTCGAAGGTGGCCGTACTAAAGGAGCGCTGTCGAAGGTGGCCGTACTAAAGGAGCGCTGTCGAAGGTCGCCGTACGAAAGGAGCACTGTCGAAGGTGGCCGTACTAAAGGAGCGCTGTCGAAGGTGGCCGTACTAAAGGAGCGCTATCGAAGGTGGCCGTACTAAAGGAGCGCTGTCGAAGGTGGCCGTACTAAAGGAGCGCTGTCGAAGGTGGCCGTACTAAAGGAGCACTGTCGAAGGTGGGCGTACAAAAGGAGCGATGTCGAAGATGGTCCTTCTAAAGGAGCGCTGTCGAAGGTGGACGTACTAAAGGAGCGATGTCGAAGGTGGCCGTACTAAAGGAGCGCTGTCGAAGGTGGCCGTACTAAAGGAGCGCTGTCGAAGGTGGGCGTACTAAAGGAGCTCTGTCGAAGGTGGCCGTACTAAAGGAGCGCTATCGAAGGTGGCCGTATTAAAGGAGCGCTGTCGATGATGGCCGTACTAAAGGAGCGCTGTCGAAGGTGGCCGTACTAAAGGAGCGCTGTCGAAGGTGGCCGTACTAAAGGAGCGCTGTCGAAGGTGGCCGTACTAAAGGAGCGCTGTCGAAGGTGGGTGTACTAAAGGAGCTCTGTCGAAGGTGGCCGTACTAAAGGAGCGCTATCGAAGGTGGCCGTATTAAAGGAGCGCTGTCGATGATGGCCGTACTAAAGGAGCGCTGTCGAAGGTGGCCGTACTAAAGGAGCGCTGTCGAAGGTGGCCGTACTAAAGGAGCGCTGTCGAAGGTGGCCGTACTAAAGGAGCACTGTCGAAGGTGGCCATACTAAAGGAGCACTGTCGAAGGTGGCCGTACTAAAGGAGCACTGTCGAAGGTGGCCGTACTAAAGGAGCGCTGTCGAAGGTGGCCGTACTAAAAGAGCACTGTCGAAGGTGGCCGTACTAAAGGAGCGCTGTCGAAGGTGGCCGTACTGAAGGAGCACTGTGGAAGGTTGCCGTACTAAAGGATCACTGTCGAAGGTGGCCGTACTAAAGGAGCGCTGTCGAAGGTGGCCGTACAGAAGGATCGCTGTCCAAGGTGGCCGTACTAAAGGAGCGCTGTCGAAGGAGGCCGTACTAAAGGAGCGCTGTCGAAGGTGGCCGTACAGAAGGATCGCTGTCAAAGGTGGCCGTACTAAAGGAGCGCAGTCGAAGGTGGCCGTACTAAAGGAGCGCTGTCGAAGGTGGCCGTACTAAAGGAGCGCTGTCGAAGGAGGCCGTACTAAAGGAGCAGTGACGAAGGTGGCCGTACTGAAGGAGCACTGTCGAAGGTGGCCATATAGAAGGATCGCTGTCGAAGGTGGGCGTACTAAAGGAGCGCTGTCAAAGGTGGCCGTACTAAAGGAGCACTGTCGAAGGTGGCCGTACTAAAGGAGCACTGTCGAAGGTGGCTATACTAAAGGAGCGCTGTCGAAGGTGGCCGTACTAAAGGAGCGCTGTCGAAGATGGCCGTACTAAAGGAGCACTGTCGAAGATGGCCGTACTAAAGGAGCGCTGTCGAAGGAGGCCGTACTAAAGGAGCACTGTCGAAGGTGGCCGTACTAAAGGAGCGCTGTCGAAGGTGGCCGTACTAAAGGAGCACTGTCGAAGGTGGCCGTACTAAAGGAGCACTGTCGAAGGTGGCCGTACTGAAGGAGCACTGTCGAAGGTGGGCGTACTAAAGGAGCGCTGTCGAAGGTGGCCGTACAGAAGGATCGCTGTCAAAGGTGGCCGTACTAAAGGAGCGCTGTCGAAGGTGGCCGTACAGAAGGATCGCTGTCAAAGGTGGCCGTGCAGAAGGAGCGCTGTCGAAGGTGGCCGTGCTAAAGGAGCGCTGTCGAAGGTCGCCGTACAGAAGGATCACTGTCAAAGGTGGCCGTGCAGAAGGAGCGCCGTCGAAGGTGGCCGTGCTAAAGGAGCGCGGTCGAAGGTGGCCGTGCTAAAGGAGCGCTGTCGAAGGTCGCCGTACAGAAGGATCGCTGTCAAAGGTGGCCGTACTAAAGGAGCGCTGTCGAAGGTGGCCGTACAGAAGGATCGCTGTCAAAGGTGGCCGTGCAGAAGGAGCGCTGTCGAAGGTGGCCGTGCTAAAGGAGCGCTGTCGAAGGTCGCCGTACAGAAGGATCACTGTCAAAGGTGGCCGTGCAGAAGGAGCGCTGTCGAAGGTGGCCGTGCTAAAGGAGCGCGGTCGAAGGTGGCCGTACTACAGGAGCGCGGTCGAAGGTGGCCGTGCTAAAGGAGTGTTGTCGAAGGTCGCCGTACTAAAGGAGCACTGTCAAAGGTGGCCGTACTAAAGGAGTGCGGTTGAAGGTGGCCGTACAGAAGGATCGCTGTCAAAGGTGGCCGTACAGAAGGAGCGCTGTCGAAGGTGGCCGTACTAAAGGAGCGCTGTCGAAGGTGGCCGTACAGAAGGATCGCTGTTGAAGGTGGCCGTACTAAAGGAGCGCTGTCGAAGGGAACTGTACTAAAGGAGCACTGTCGAAGGTGGGCGTACAAAAGGAGCGATGTCGAAGATGGTCCTTCTAAAGGAGCGCTGTCGAAGGTGGACGTACTAAAGGAGCGATGTCGAAGGTGGCCGTACTAAAGGAGCGCTGTCGAAGGTGGCCGTACTAAAGGAGCGCTGTCGAAGGTGGGCGTACTAAAGGAGCTCTGTCGAAGGTGGCCATACTAAAGGAGCGCTATCGAAGGTGGCCGTACTAAAGGAGCGCTGTCGATGATGGCCGTACTAAAGGAGCGCTGTCGAAGGTGGCCGTACTAAAGGAGCGCTGTCGAAGGTGGCCGTACTAAAGGAGCGCTGTCGAAGGTGGCCGTACTAAAGGAGCACTGTCGAAGTTGGCCGTACTAAAGGAGCACTGTCGAAGGTGGCCATACTAAAGGAGCACTGTCGAAGGTGGCCGTACTAAAGGAGCACTGTCGAAGGTGGCCGTACTAAAGGAGCACTGTCGAAGGTGGCCGTACTAAAGGAGCGCTGTCGAAGGTGGCCGTACTAAAAGAGCACTGTCGAAGGTGGCCGTACTAAAGGAGCGCTGTCGAAGGTGGCCGTACTGAAGGAGCACTGTGGAAGGTGGCCGTACTAAAGGATCACTGTCGAAGGTGGCCGTACTAAAGGAGCGCTGTCGAAGGTGGCCGTACAGAAGGATCGCTGTCAAAGGTGGCCGTACTAAAGGAGCGCTGTCGAAGGAGGCCGTACTAAAGGAGCGCTGTCGAAGGTGGCCGTACAGAAGGATCGCTGTCAAAGGTGGCCGTACTAAAGGAGCGCAGTCGAAGGTGGCCGTACTAAAGGAGCGCTGTCGAAGGTGGCCGTACTAAAGGAGCGCTGTCGAAGGAGGCCGTACTAAAGGAGCAGTGACGAAGGTGGCCGTGCAGAAGGATCGCTGTCAAAGGTGGCCGTACTAAAGGAGCGCAGTCGAAGGTGGCCGTACTAAAGGAGCGCTGTCGAAGGTGGCCGTGCAGAAGGATCGCTGTCAAAGGTGGCCGTACTAAAGGAGCGCAGTCGAAGGTGGCCGTACTAAAGGAGCGCTGTCGAAGGTGGCCGTACTAAAGGAGCGCTGTCGAAGGAGGCCGTACTAAAGGAGCAGTGACGAAGGTGGCCGTACTGAAGGAGCACTGTCGAAGGTGGCCATATAGAAGGATCGCTGTCGAAGGTGGGCGTACTAAAGGAGCGCTGTCAAAGGTGGCCGTACTAAAGGAGCACTGTCGAAGGTGGCCGTACTAAAGGAGCGCTGTCGAAGGTGGCCGTACTAAAGGAGCACTGTCGAAGGTGGCCGTACTAAAGGAGCGCTGTCGAAGATGGCCGTACTAAAGGAGCACTGTCGAAGATGGCCGTACTAAAGGAGCGCTGTCGAAGATGGCCGTACTAAAGGAGCACTGTCGAAGGTGGCCGTACTAAAGGAGCACTGTCGAAGGTGGCCGTACTGAAGGAGCGCTGTCGAAGGTGGCTATACTAAAGGAGCACTGTCGAAGGTGGCCGTACTAAAGGAGCGCTGTCGAAGATGGCCGTACTAAAGGAGCACTGTCGAAGGTGGCCATACTAAAGGAGCGCTGTCGAAGGTGGCTATACTAAAGGAGCACTGTCGAAGGTGGCCGTACTAAAGGAGCGCTGTCGAAGATGGCCGTACTAAAGGAGCACTGTCGAAGATGGCCGTACTAAAGGAGCGCTGTCGAAGATGGCCGTACTAAAGGAGCACTGTCGACGGTGGCCGTACTAAAGGAGCACTGTCGAAGGTGGCCGTACTGAAGGAGCACTGTCGAAGGTGGGCGTACTAAAGGAGCGCTGTCGAAGGTGGCCGTACAGAAGGATCGCTGTCAAAGGTGGCCGTACTAAAGGAGCGCTGTCGAAGGTGGCCGTACAGAAGGATCGCTGTCAAAGGTGGCCGTGCAGAAGGAGCGCTGTCGAAGGTGGCCGTGCTAAAGGAGCGCTGTCGAAGGTCGCCGTACAGAAGGATCGCTGTCAAAGGTGGCCGTGCTAAAGGAGCGCTGTCGAAGGTGGCCGTACAGAAGGATCGCTGTCAAAGGTCGCCGTACAGAAGGAGCGCTGTCGAAGGTGGCCGTGCTAAAGGAGCGCGGTCAAAGGTGGCCGTGCTAAAGGAGCGCTGTCGAAGGTCGCCGTACAGAAGGATCGCTGTCAAAGGTGGCCGTACTAAAGGAGCGCTGTCGAAGGTGGCCGTACAGAAGGATCGCTGTCAAAGGTGGCCGTGCAGAAGGAGCGCTGTCGAAGGTGGCCGTGCTAAAGGAGCGCTGTCGAAGGTCGCCGTACAGAAGGATCACTGTCAAAGGTGGCCGTGCAGAAGGAGCGCTGTCGAAGGTGGCCGTGCTAAAGGAGCGCGGTCGAAGGTGGCCGTACTACAGGAGCGCGGTCGAAGGTGGCCGTGCTAAAGGAGTGTTGTCGAAGGTCGCCGTACTAAAGGAGCGCTGTCGAAGGTGGCCGTGCAGAAGGAGCGCGGTTGAAGGTGGCCGTACAGAAGGATCGCTGTCAAAGGTGGCCGTACTAAAGGAGCGCGGTTGAAGGTGGCCGTGCTAAAGGAGCACTGTCGAAGGTGGCCGTACAGAAGGAGCGCTGTCGAAGGTGGCCGTACTAAAGGAGCGCTGTCGAAGGTGGCCGTACAGAAGGATCGCTGTTGAAGGTCGCAGTACTAAAGGAGCGCTGTCGAAGGTGGCCGTACAGAAGGAGCGCTGTCGAAGGTGGCCGTACTAAAGGAGCGCTGTCGAAGGTGGCCGTACTAAAGGAGCACTGTCGAAGGTGGCCGTACTAAAGGAGCACTGTCGAAGGTGGCCGTACTAAAGGAGCGCTGTCGAAGGTGGCCGTACAGAAGGAGCACTGTCGAAGGTGGCCGTACGAAAGGAGCGCTGTCGAAGGTGGCCGAACTAAAGGAGCACTGTCGAAGGTGGCCGTACTAAAGGAACGCTGTCGAAGGTGGGCGTACAAAAGGAGCGATGTCGAACGTGGCCGTACTAAAGGAGCACTGTCGAAAGTCGCCGTACTCGAGGAGCACTGTCGAAGGTGGCCGTACTAAAGGAGCGCTGTCGAAGGTGGCCGTACTAAAGGAGCGCTGTCGAAGGTGGCCGTACTAAAGGAGGGCTGTCGAAGGGAACTGTACTAAAGGAGCACTGTCGAAGGTGGCCGTACTAAAGGAGCACTGTCGAAGGTGGCCGTACTAAAGGAGCGCTGTCGAAGGTGGCCGTACTAAAGGAGCGCTGTCGAAGGTGGCCTTACTAAAGGAGCGCTGTCGAAGGTGGCTGCACTAAAGGAGCGTTGTCGAAGGTGGCCGTACTCGAGGAGCGCTGTCGAAGGTGGCCGTACTAAATCTGCGCTGTCGAAGGTGGCCGTACTCGAGGAGCGCTGTCGAAGGTGGACGTACTCGAGGAGCACTGTCGAAGGTGGCCGCACTAAATCAGCGCTGTCGAAGGTGGCCGTACTCGAGGAGCGCTGTCGAAGGTGGCCGTACTCGAGGAGCGCTGTCGAAGGTGGCCGTACGAATGGAGCGCTGTCGAACGTGGCCGTACTCGAGGAGCGCTGTCGAAGGTGGCCGTACTCGAGGAGCGCTGTCGAAGGTGGCCGTACGAATGGAGCGTTGTCGAAGGTGGCCGTACTCGAGGAGCGCTGTCGAAGGTGGCCGCACTAAATCAGCGCTGTCGAAGGTGGCCGTACTCGAGGAGCGCTGTCGAAGGTGGCCGTACTCGAGGAGCGCTGTCGAAGGTGGCCGTACTCGAGGAGCACTGTCGAAGGTGGCCGCACTAAATCAGCGCTGTCGAAGGTGGCCGTACTCGAGGAGCGGTGTCGAAGGTGGCCGTACTCGAGGAGCACTGTCGAAGGTGGCCGTACACGAGGAGCGCTGTCGAAGGTGGCCGCACTAAAGGAGCGCTGTCGAAGGTGGCCGTACGCGAGGAGCGCTGTCGAAGGTGACCGGACTAAAGGAGCGCTGTCGAAGGTGGCCGTACTCGAGGAGCACTGTCAAAGGTGGCCGTACTAAAGGAGCGCTGTCGAAGGTGGCCGTACTAAAGGAGCGCTGTCGAAGGGAGCTGTACTAAAGGAGCGCTGTCGAAGGTGGCCGTACTAAAGGAGCACTGTTGAAGGTGGCCGTACTAAAGGAGCGCTGTCGAAGGGAGCTGTACTAAAGGAGCGCTGTCGAAGGTGGCCGTACTAAAGGAGCGCTGTCGAATGTCGTCGTACTAATGGAGCGCTATCGAAGGTGGCCGTACTAAAGGAGCGCTGTTGAAGGTGGCCGTACTAAAGGAGCGCTGTCGAAGGTGGCCGTACTAAAGGAGCGCTGTCGAAGGTGGCCGTACTAAAGGAACACTGTCGAAGGTGGCCGTACTAAAGGGGCGCTGTCGAAGGTGGCTGTACTCGAGGAGCACTGTCGAAGGTGGCCGTACTAACAGAGCGCTTTCGAAGGGAGCTGTACTAAAGGAGCGCTGTCGAAGGTGGCCGTACTAAAGGAGCGCTGTCGAAGGGAGCTGGACTAAAGGAGCGCTGTCGCAGGTGGCCGTACTAAAGGAGCGCTGTCGAAGGTCGCCGTACTAAAGGAGCGCTATCGAAGGTGGCCGTACGAAAGGAGCGCTGTCGAAGGTGGCCGTACTAAAGGAGCGCTGTCGAAGGTGGCCGTACTAAAGGAGCGCTGTCGAAGGTGGCCGTACTAAAGGAGCACTGTCGAAGGTGGCCGTACTAAAGGAGCGCTGTCGAAGGTGGCCGTACTAAAGGAGCGCTGTCGAAGGTGGCCGTACTAAAGGAGGGCTGTCGAAGGGAGCTGTACTAAAGGAGCGCTATCGAAGGTGGCCGTACTAAAGGAGCACTGTCGAAGGTGGCCGTACGAAAGGAGCGCTGTTGAAGGTGGCCGTACTAAAGGAGCACTGTCGAAGGTGGCCTTACTAAAGGAGCACTGTCGAAGGTGGCCGTACTAAAGGAGCGCTGTCGAAGGGAACTGTACTAAAGGAGCGCTGTCGAAGGTGGCTGTACTAAAGGAGCACTGTCGAAGGTGGCCGTACTAAAGGAGCGCTGTCGAAGGTGGCCGTACTAAAGGAGCGCTGTTGAAGGGAGCTGTACTAAAGGAGCGTTGTCGAAGGTGGCCGTACTAAAGGAGCGCTGTCGAAGGTGGCTGTACTAAAGGAGCGCTGTCGAAGGTCGCCGTACTAAAGGAGCGCTGTCGAAGGTGGCCGTACTAAAGGAGCGCTGTCGAAGGTGGCCGTACTAAAGGAGCGCTGTCGAAGGGAGCTGTACTAAAGGAGCGCTGTCGAAGGTGGGCCTACTAAAGGAGCGCTCTCGAAGGTGGCCATACTAAAGGAGCGCTGTCGAAGGTGGCCGTACTAAAGGAGCGCTGTCGAAGGAGGCCGTACTAAAGGAGCACTGTCGAAGGTGGCCGTACTAAAGGAGCGCTGTCGAAGGGAACTGTACTAAAGGAGCGCTGTCGAAGGTGGCCGTACTAAAGGAGCGCTGTCGAAGGTGGCCGTACTAAAGGAGCGCTGTCGAAGGTGGCCGTACTAAAGGAGCGCTGTCGAAGGGAGCTGTACTAAAGGAGCGTTGTCGAAGGTGGCCGTACTAAAGGAGCGCTGTCGAAGGTGGCTGTACTAAAGGAGCGCTGTCGACGGTCGCCGTACTAAAGGAGCGCTGTCGAAGGTGGCCGTACTAAAGGAGCGCTGTCGAAGGTGGCCGTACTAAAGGAGCGCTGTCGAAGGTGGCCATACTAAAGGAGCGCTGTCGAAGGTGGCCGTACTAAAGGAGCACTGTCGAAGGTGGCCGTACTAAAGGAGCGCTGTCGAAGGGAACTGTACTAAAGGAGCGCTGTCGAAGGTGGCTGTACTAAAGGAGCACTGTCGAAGGTGGCCGTACTAAAGGAGCGCTATCGAAGGTGGCCGTACAAAAGGAGCGCTGTCGAAGGTGGCCGTACTAAAGGAGCGCTGTCGAAGGTGGCCGTACTAAAGGAGCGCTGTCGAAGGTGGCCGTACTAAAGGAGCGCTGTCGAAGGTGGCCGTACTAAAGGAGCGCTGTCGAAGGTGGCCGTACTAAAGGAGTGCTGTCGAAGGTGGCCGTACTCGAGGAGCGCTGTCGAAGGTGGCCGTACTAAAGGAGCGCTGTCGAAGGGAGCTGTACTAAAGGAGCGCTGTCGAAGGTGGCCGTACACGAGGAGCGCTGTCGAAGGTGGCCGTACTAAAGGAGCGCTGCCGAAGGTGGCCGTACTAAAGGAGCACTGTCGAAGGTGGCCATACTAAAGGAGCACTGTCGAAGGTGGCTGTACTAAAGGAGCGCTGTCGAAGGTGGCCGTACTAAAGGAGCGCTGTCGAAGGTGGCCGTACTAAAGGAGCGCTGTCGAAGGTGGCTGTACTAAAGGAGCGCTGTCGAAGGTGGCCGTACTAAAGGAGCGCTGTCGAAGGGAGCTGTACTAAAGGAGCGCTGTCGAAGGTGGCCCTACTAAAGGAGCGCTGTCGAAGGTCGCCGTACTAAAGGAGCGCTATCGAAGGTGGCCGTACTAAAGGAGCGCTGTCGAAGGTGGCCTTACTAAAGGAGCACTGTCGAAGGTGTCCGTACTAAAGGAGCGCTGTCGAAGGTGGCCCTACTAAAGGAGCACTGTCAAAGGTGGCCGTACTAAAGGAGCGCTGTCGAAGGTGGCCGTACAAAAGGAGCGCTGTCGAAGGTGGCCCTACTAAAGGAGCGCTGTCGAAGGTGGCCGTACTAAAGGAGCGCTGTCGAAGGTGGCCGTACTAAAGGAGCGCTGTCGAAGGTGGCCCTACTAAAGGAGCGCTGTCGAAGGTGGCCGTACTAAAGGAGCGCTGTCGAAGGTGGCCGTACTAAAGGAGCGCTGTCGAAGGTGGCCGTACTAAAGGAGCGCTGTCGAAGGTGGCCGTACTAAAGGAGCACTGTCGAACGGAACTGTACTAAAGGAGCACTGTCGAAGGTGGCCGTACTAAAGGAGCGCTGTCAAAGGTGGCCGTACTAAAGGAACGCTGTCGAAGGTGGGCGTACTAAAGGAGCGCTGTCGAAGGTGGCCGTACTAAAGGAGCGCTGTCGAAGGTGGCCGTACTAAAGGAGCGCTGTCGAAGGTGGCCGTACTAAAGGAGCGCTGTCAAAGGGCGCCGCACTAAAGGAGCGCTGTCGAAGGTGGGCGTACTAAAGAAGCGCTGTCGAAGGTGGCCGTTCTAAAGGAGCGCTGTCGAAGGTGGCCGTACTAAAGGAGCGCTGTCGAAGGTGGCCGTACTAAAGGAGCGCTGTCGAAGGTGGCCGTACTAAAGGAGCACTGTCGAAGGGAACTGTACTAAAGGAGCACTGTCGAAGGTGGCCGTACTAAAGGAGCGATGTCGAAGGTGGCCGTACTAAAGGAGCGCTGTCGAAGGGAACTGTACTGAAGGAGCACTGTCGAAGGTGGCCGTACTAAAGGAGCGCTGTCGAAGGTGGCCGTACTAAAGGAGCGCTGTCGAAGGTGGCCGTACTAAAGGAGCGCTGTCGAAGGTGGCCGTACTAAAGGAGCACTGTCGAAGGGAACTGTACTAAAGGAGCACTGTCGAAGGTGGCCGTACTAAAGGAGCGATGTCGAAGGTGGCCGTACTAAAGGAGCGCTGTCGAAGGGAACTGTACTGAAGGAGCACTGTCGAAGGTGGCCGTACTAAAGGAGCGCTGTCGAAGGTGGCCGTACTAAAGGAGCGCTGTCGAAGGTGGCCGTACTAAAGGAGCGCTGTCGAAGGTGGCCGTACTAAAGGAGCGTTGTCGAAGGTGGCCGTACTAAAGGAGCACTGTCGAAGGGAACTGTACTAAATGAGCGCTGTCGAAGGTGGCCGTACTAAAGGAGCGATGTCGAAGGTGGCCGTACTAAAGGAGCGCTGTCGAAGGTGGCCGTACTAAAGGAGCGCTGTCGAAGGGAACTGGACTAAAGGAGCGATGTCGAAGGTGGCCGTACTAAAGGAGCGCTGTCGAAGGTGGCCGTACTAAAGGAGCGCTGTCGAAGGGAGCTGTACTAAAGGAGCGCTGTCGAAGGTGGCCGTACTAAAGGAGCGCTGTCGAAGGTGGCCGTACTAAAGGAGCACTGTCGAACGGAACTGTACTAAAGGAGCACTGTCGAAGGTGGCCGTACTAAAGGAGCGCTGTCAAAGGTGGCCGTACTAAAGGAACGCTGTCGAAGGTGGGCGTACTAAAGGAGCGCTGTCGAAGGTGGCCGTACTAAAGGAGCGCTGTCGAAGGTGGCCGTACTAAAGGAGCGCTGTCGAAGTTGGCCGTACTAAAGGAGCGCTGTCGAAGGTGGCCGTACTAAAGGAGCGCTGTCGAAGGTGGCCGTACTAAAGGAGCGCTGTCGAAGGTGGCCGTACTAAAGGAGCGCTGTCAAAGGGCGCCGCACTAAAGGAGCGCTGTCGAAGGTGGGCGTACTAAAGAAGCGCTGTCGAAGGTGGCCGTACTAAAGGAGCGCTGTCGAAGGTGGCCGTACTAAAGGAGCGCTGTCGAAGGTGGCCGTACTAAAGGAGCGCTGTCGAAGGTGGCCGTACTAAAGGAGGGCTGTCGAAGGTGGCCGTGCTAAAGGAGCGCTGTTGAAGGTGGCCGTACTAAAGGAGCACTGTCGAAGGGAACTGTACTAAAGGAGCACTGTCGAAGGTGGCCGTACTAAAGGAGCGATGTCGAAGGTGGCCGTACTAAAGGAGCGCTGTCGAAGGGAACTGTACTGAAGGAGCACTGTCGAAGGTGGCCGCACTAAAGGAGCGCTGTCGAAGGTGGCCGTACTAAAGGAGCGCTGTCGAAGGTGGCCGTACTAAAGGAGCGCTGTCGAAGGTGGCCGTACTAAAGGAGCGTTGTCGAAGGTGGCCGTACTAAAGGAGCACTGTCGAAGGGAACTGTACTAAAGGAGCGCTGTCGAAGGTGGCCGTACTAAAGGAGCGATGTCGAAGGTGGCCGTACTAAAGGAGCGCTGTCGAAGGTGGCCAGACTAAAGGAGCGCTGTCGAAGGGAACTGGACTAAAGGAGCGATGTCGAAGGTGGCCGTACTAAAGGAGCGCTGTCGAAGGTGGCCGTACTAAAGGAGCGCTGTCGAAGGGAGCTGTACTAAAGGAGCGCTGTCGAAGGTGGCCGTACTAAAGGAGCGCTGTCGAAGGGAACTGTACTAAAGGAGCACTGTCGAAGGTGGCCATACTAAAGGAGCGCTGTCGAAGGGAACTGTACTAAAGGGGCGCTGTCGAAGGTGGCCGTACTAAAGGAGCGCTGTCGAAGGTGGCCGTACTAAAGGAGCGCTGTCGAAGGTGGCCGTATTAAAGGAACGCAGTCGAAGGTGGCCGCACTAACGGAGCGCTGTCGAAGGTGGCCGTACTAAAGGAGCGCTGTCGAAGGTGGCCGTACTAAAGGAGCGCTGTCGAAGGTGGCCGTATTAAAGGAACGCTGTCGAAGGTGGCCGCACTAACGGAGCGCTGTCGAAGGTGGCCGTTCTAAAGGAGCGCTGTCGAAGGTGGCCGTACTAAAGGAGCGCTGTCGAAGGTGGCCGTATTAAAGGAACGCTGTCGAAGGTGGCCGCATTAACGGAGCGCTGTCGAAGGTGGCCGTACTAAAGGAGCGCTGTCGAAGGTGGCCGTACTAAAGGAGCGCTGTCGAAGGGAACTGGACTAAAGGAGCGATGTCGAAGGTGGCCGTACTAAAGGAGCGCTGTCGAAGGTGGCCGTACTAAAGGAGCGCTGTCGAAGGTGGCCGTACTAAAGGAGCGCTGTCGAAGGGAGCTGTACTAAAGGAGCGCTGTCGAAGGTGGCCGTACTAAAGGAGCGCTGTCGAAGGTGGCCGTACTAAAGGAGCACTGTCGAACGGAACTGTACTAAAGGAGCACTGTCGAAGGTGGCCGTACTAAAGGAGCGCTGTCAAAGGTGGCCGTACTAAAGTAGCGCTGTCGAAGGTGGCCGTACTAAAGGAGCGTTGTCGAAGGTGGCCGTACTAAAGGAGCACTGTCGAAGGGAACTGTACTAAAGGAGCGCTGTCGAAGGTGGCCGTACTAAAGGAGCGATGTCGAAGGTGGCCGTACTAAAGGAGCGCTGTCGAAGGTGGCCGTACTAAAGGAGCGCTGTCGAAGGTGGCCAGACTAAAGGAGCGCTGTCGAAGGGAACTGGACTAAAGGAGCGATGTCGAAGGTGGCCGTACTAAAGGAGCGCTGTCGAAGGGAGCTGTACTAAAGGAGCGCTGTCGAAGGTGGCCGTACTAAAGGAGCGCTGTCGAAGGGAACTGTACTAAAGGAGCACTGTCGAAGGAGGCCGTACTAAAGGAGCGCTGTCGAAGGTGGCCGTACTAAAGGAGCACTGTCGAAGGTGGCCGTACTAAAGAAGCGCTGTCGAAGGGAACTGTACTAAAGGGCGCTGTCGAAGGTGGCCGTACTAAAGGAGCGCTGTCGAAGGTGGCCGTACTAAAGGAGCACTGTCGAAGGTGGCCGTACTAAAGGAGCGCTGTCGAAGGTGGCCGTACTAAAGGAGCGCTGTCGAAGGTGGCCGTATTAAAGGAACGCTGTCGAAGGTGGCCGCACTAAAGGAGCGCTGTCGAAGGTGGCCGTACTAAAGGAGCGCAGCCGAAGGTGGCCGTACGTAAGGAGCGCTGTCGAAGGTGGCCGTACTAAAGGAGCGCTGTCGAAGGTGGCCGTACTCGAGGGGCGCTGTCGAAGGTGGCCGTACTAAAGGAGCGCTGTCGAAGGTGGCCGTACTAAAGGAGCGCTGTCGAAGGGAACTGTATTAAAGGAGCACTGTCGAAGGTGGCCGTACTAAAGGAGCGCTGTCGAAGGTGGCCGTACTAAAGGAGCACTGTCGAAGGTGGCCGTACTAAAGGAGCACTGTCGAAGGTGGCCGTACTAAAGGAGCGCTGTCAAAGGTGTCCGTACTAAAGGAACGCTGTCGAAGGTGGCCGCACTAAGGGAGCGCTGTCGAAGGTGGCCGTACTAAAGGAGCACTGTCGAAGGGAACTGTACTAAAGGAGCACTGTCGAAGGTGTCCGTACTAAAGGAGCGCTGTCGAAGGTGGCCGTACTAAAGGAGCGCTGTCGAAGGTGGCCGTACTAAAGGAGCACTGTCGAACGGAACTGTACTAAAGGAGCACTGTCGAAGGTGGCCGTACTAAAGGAGCGCTGTCAAAGGTGGCCGTACTAAAGTAGCGCTGTCGAAGGTGGCCGTACTAAAGGAGCGTTGTCGAAGGTGGCCGTACTAAAGGAGCACTGTCGAAGGAGGCCGTACTAAAGGAGCGCTGTCGAAGGTGGCCGTACTAAAGGAGCACTGTCGAAGGTGGCCGTACTAAAGAAGCGCTGTCGAAGGGAACTGTACTAAAGGGCGCTGTCGAAGGTGGCCGTACTAAAGGAGCGCTGTCGAAGGTGGCCGTACTAAAGGAGCACTGTCGAAGGTGGCCGTACTAAAGGAGCGCTGTCGAAGGTGGCCGTACTAAAGGAGCGCTGTCGAAGGTGGCCGTATTAAAGGAACGCTGTCGAAGGTGGCCGCACTAAAGG
The DNA here is from genome assembly GCF_047496885.1 of Scyliorhinus torazame. Classification (NCBI taxonomy): domain Eukaryota; kingdom Metazoa; phylum Chordata; class Chondrichthyes; order Carcharhiniformes; family Scyliorhinidae; genus Scyliorhinus; species Scyliorhinus torazame. Next base: position 207,445,666 of record NC_092708.1, on the reverse strand, counting down.
AGCGCTGTCGAAGGTGGCCGTACTAAAGGAGCGCAGCCGAAGGTGGCCGTACGTAAGGAGCGCTGTCGAAGGTGGCCGTACTAAAGGAGCGCTGTCGAAGGTGGCCGTACTCGAGGGGCGCTGTCGAAGGTGGCCGTACTAAAGGAGCGCTGTCGAAGGTGGCCGTACTAAAGGAGCGCTGTCGAAGGGAACTGTATTAAAGGAGCACTGTCGAAGGTGGCCGTACTAAAGGAGCGCTGTCGAAGGTGGCCGTACTAAAGGAGCACTGTCGAAGGTGGCCGTACTAAAGGAGCACTGTCGAAGGTGGCCGTACTAAAGGAGCGCTGTCAAAGGTGTCCGTACTAAAGGAACGCTGTCGAAGGTGGCCGCACTAAGGGAGCGCTGTCGAAGGTGGCCGTACTAAAGGAGCACTGTCGAAGGGAACTGTACTAAAGGAGCACTGTCGAAGGTGTCCGTACTAAAGGAGCGCTGTCGAAGGTGGCCGTACTAAAGGAGCGCTGTCGAAGGTGGCCGTACTAAAGGAGCGCTGTCGAATGTGGCCGTACTAAAGGAGCGCTGTCGAAGGGAACTGTACTAAAGGAGCACTGTCGAAGGTAGCCGTACTAAAGGAGCACTGTCGAATGTGGCCGTGCTAAAGGAGCGCTGTCGAAGGGAACTGTACTAAAGGAGCGCTGTCGAAGGGAACTGTACTAAAGGAGCACTGTCGAAGGTGGCCGTACTAAAGGAGCGCTGTCGAATGTGGCCGTACTAAAGGAGCGCTGTCGAAGGGAACTGTACTAAAGGAGCACTGTCGAAGGTGGCCGTACTAAAGGAGCGCTGTCGAAGGTGGCCGTACTAAAGGAGCACTGTCGAAGGTGGCCGTACTAAAGGAGCACTGTCAAAGGTGGCCGTACTAAAGGAGCACTGTCAAAGGTGGCCGTACTAAAGGAGCGCTGTCGAAGGTGGCCGCACTAAAGGAGCGCTGTCGAAGGTGGCCGTACTAAAGGAGCGCTGTCGAAGGTGGCCGCACTAAAGGAGTGCTGTTGAAGGTGGCCGCACTAAAGGAGCGCTGTCGAAGGTGGCCGTACTAAAGGAGCGCTGTCGAAGGTGGCCGCACTAAAGGAGTGCTGTCGAAGGTGGCCGCACTAAAGGACCGCTATCGAAGGTGGCCGTACAAAAGGAGCGCTGTCGAAGGTGGCCGTACTAAAGGAGCGCTGTCGAAGGTGGCCGTACTAAAGGAGCGCTGTCGAAGGTGGCCGTACTAAAGGAGCGCTGTCGAAGGTGGCCGTACTAAAGGAGCGCTGTCGAAGGTGGCCGTACTAAAGGAGCGCTGTCGAAGGTGGCCGTACTAAAGGAGCGCTGTCGAAGGTGGCCGCACTAAAGGAGCGCTGTCGAAGGTGGCCGCACTAAAGGAGTGCTGTCGAAGGTGGCCGCACTAAAGGACCGCTGTCGAAGGTGGCCGTACAAAAGGAGCGCTGTCGAAGGTGGCCGTACTAAAGGAGCGCTGTCGAAGGTGGCCGTACTAAAGGAGCGCTGTCGAAGGTGGCCGTACTAAAGGAGCGCTGTCGAAGGTGTCCCTACGAAAGGAGCACTGTCGAAGGTGGCCGTACGTAAGGAGCACTGTCGAAGGTGGCCGTACTAAAGGAGTGCTGTCGAAGGTGGCCGTGCTAAAGGAGCGCTGTCGAAGGTGCCGTTCTAAAGGAGCGTTGTCGAAGGTGGCCGTACTAAAGGAGCACTGTCGAAGGTGGCCGTACTAAAGGAGCACTGTCAAAGGTGGCCGTACTAAAGGAGCGCTGTCGAAGGTGGCCGCACTAAAGGAGCGCTGTCGAAGGTGGCCACACTAAAGGAGCGCTGTCGAAGGTGGCCGTACTAAAGGAGCGCTGTCGAAGGTGGCCGTACTAAAGGAGTGCTGTCGAAGGTGGCCGTACTAAAGGAGCGCTGTCGAAGGTGGCCGTTCTAAAGGAGTGCTGTCGAAGGTGGCCGTTCTAAAGGAGCGCTGTCGAAGGTGGCCGTACTAAAGGAGCGCTGTCGAAGGTGGCCGTACGTAAGGAGCACTGTCGAAGGTGGCCGTACTAAAGGAGCGCTGTCGAAGGTGGCCGTGCTAATGGAGCGCTGTCGAAGGTGGCCGTACGTAAGGAGCACTGTCGAAGGTGGCCGTACTAAAGGAGCGCTGTCGAAGGTGGCCGTACTAAAGGAGCGCTGTCGAAGGTGCCGTTCTAAAGGAGTGCTGTCGAAGGTGGCCGTTCTAAAGGAGCGCTGTCGAAGGTGGCCGTACTAAAGGAGCGCGGTCAAAGGTGGCCGTACGTAAGGAGCACTGTCGAAGGTGGCCGTACGTAAGGAGCACTGTCGAAGGTGGCCGTAATCGAGGAGAGCGGTCGAAGGTTGCCGTGCTAAAGGAGCGCTGTCGAAGGTGGCCGTACTCGAGGAGCGCTGTCGAAGGTTGCCATGCTAAAGGAGCGCTGTCGAAGGTGGCCGTACTCGAGGAGCGCTGTCGAAGGTGGCCGTACTCGAGGAGCGCTGTCGAAGGTTGCCATGCTAAAGGAGCGCTGTCGAAGGTGGCCGTACTCGAGGAGCGCTGTCGAAGGTGGCCGTACTAACAAAGCGCTGTCGAAGGTGGCCGTACTAGAGGAGCGCTGTCGAAGGTGGCCGTACTCGAGGAGCGCTGTTGAAGGTGGCCGTACTCGAGGAGCGCTGTCGAAGGTGGCCATGATAAAGGAGCGCTGTGGAAGGTGGCCGTACACGAGGAGCGCTGCCGAAGGTGGCCGTACTGGAGGAGCGCTGCCGAAGGTGGCTGTACTCGAGGAGCGCTGTCGAAGGTGGCCGTGCTAAAGGAGCACTGTCGAAGGTGGCCGTACTAAAGGAGCGCTGTCGAAGGTGGCCGTACTCGAGGAGCGCTGCCGAAGGTGGCTGTACTCGAGGAGCGCTGTCGAAGGTGGCCGTACGGGAGGAGCGCTGTCGAAGGTGGCCGCACTAAAGGAGCGCTGTCGAAGGTGGCCGTACTAAAGTAGAGCAGTCGAAGGTGGCTGTACTCGAGGAGCGCTGTCGAAGGTGCCCGTATTAAAGGAGCGCTGTCGAAGGTGGCCATGCTAAAGGAGCACTGTCGAAGGTGGCCGTACTCGAGGAGCGCTGTTGAAGGTGGCCGTACTAACAAAGCGCTGTCGAAGGTGGCCGTACTAGAGGAGCGCTGTCGAAGGTGGCCGTACTCGAGGAGCGCTGTTGAAGGTGGCCGTACTCGAGGAGCGCTGTCGAAGGTGGCCATGATAAAGGAGCGCTGTGGAAGGTGGCCGTACACGAGGAGCGCTGCCGAAGGTGGCCGTACTGGAGGAGCGCTGCCGAAGGTGGCTGTACTCGAGGAGCGCTGTCGAAGGTGGCCGTGCTAAAGGAGCACTGTCGAAGGTGGCCGTACTAAAGGAGCGCTGTCGAAGGTGGCCGTACTCGAGGAGCGCTGCCGAAGGTGGCTGTACTCGAGGAGCGCTGTCGAAGGTGGCCGTACGGGAGGAGCGCTGTCGAAGGTGGCCGCACTAAAGGAGCGCTGTCGAAGGTGGCCGTACTCGAGGAGCGCTGCCGAAGGTGGCTGTACTCGAGGAGCGCTGTCGAAGGTGGCCGTACTGGAGGAGCGCTGTCGAAGGTGGCCGCGCTAAAGGAGCACTGTCAAAGAGGCCGTACTAAAGGAGCGCTGTCGAAGGTGGCCGTGCTAAAGGAGCGCTGTCGAATGTGGCCGTACTAAAGGAGCGCTGTCGAAGGTGGCCGTACTAAAGGAGCGCTGTCGAAGGTGGCCGTACTAAAGGAGCGCTGTCGAAGGTGGCCGTACTAAAGGAGCGCTGTCGAAGGTGGCCGTACTAAAGGAGCGCTGTCGAAGGTGGCCGTACTAAAGGAGCGCTGTCGAAGGTGGCCGTACTAAAGGAGCGCTGTCGAAGGTGGCCGTACTAAAGGAGCGCTGTCGAAGGTGGCCGTACTAAAGGAGCGCTGTCGAAGGTGGCCGTACTAATGGAGCGCTGTCGAAGGTGGCCGTACTAAAGGAGCGCTGTCGAAGGTGGCCGTACCAAAGGAGCGCTGTCTAAGGAGGCCGTACTAACGGAGCGCTGTCGAAGGTGGCCGGACTAAAGGAGCGCTGTCGAAGGTGGCCCTACTAAAGGAGCACTGTCGAAGGGAACTGTACTAAAGTAGCGCTTTCGAAGGTGGCCGTACTAAAGGAGCGCTGTCAAAGGTGGCCGTACTAAAGGAACGCTGTCGAAGGTGGCCGTCCTAAAGGAGCGCTGTCGAAGGTGGCTGTACTAAAGGAGCACTGTCGAAGGGAACTGTACTAAAGGAGCGCTTTCGAAGGTGGCCGTACTAAAGGAGCGCTGTCAAAGGTGGCCGTACTAAAGGAACGCTGTCTAAGGTGGCCGCACTAAAGGAGCACTGTCGAAGGTGGCCGTACTAAAGGAGCGCTGTCGAAAGTGGCCGTACTAAAGGAGCACTGTCGAAGGTGGCCGTACTAAAGGGGCACTGTCGAAGGTGGCTGTACTAAAGGAGCGCTGTCGAAGGTGGCCATACTAAAGGAGCACTGTCGAAGGGAACTGGACTAAAGGAGCGCTGTCGAAGGTGGCTGTACTAAAGGAGCACTGTCGAAGGTGGCTGTACTAAAGGAGCGCTGTCGAAGGTGGCCGTACTAAAGGAGCACTGTCGAAGGTGGCTGTACTAAAGGAGCGCTGTGGAAGGTGGCCGTACCCGAGGAGCGCTGTCGAAGGTGGCCGTAATAAAGGAGCACTGTCGAAGGTGGCCGTACTAAAGGAGCGCTGTCGAAGGGAGCTGTACTAAAGGAGCGCTGTCGAAGGTGGCCGTACTAAAGGAGCGCTGTCGAAGGTGGCTGTACTAAAGGAGCGCTGTCGAAGGTGGCCGTACTAAAGGAGCGCTGTCGAAGGTGGCCCTACTAAAGGAGCGCTGTCGAAGGTCACCGTACTAAAGGAGCGCTGTCGAAGGTGGCCGTACTAAAGGAGCGCTGTCGAAGGTGGCCGTACTAACGGAGCGCTGTCGAAGGTGGCCCTACTAACGGAGCGCTGTCGAAGGTGGCCGTACTAAAGGAGCGCTGTCGAAGGGAGCTGTACTAAAGGAGCACTGTCGAAGGTGGCCGTACTAAAGGAGCGCTGTCGAAGGTGGCCGTACTAAAGGAGCACTGTCGAAGGTGGCCGTACTAAAGGAGCGCTGTCAAAGGTGTCCGTACTAAAGGAACGCTGTCGAAGGTGGCCGCACTAAAGGAGCGCTGTCGAAGGTGGCCGTACTAAAGGAACGCTGTCGAAGGTGGCCGTACTAAAGGAGCGCTGTCGAAGGTGGCCGTACTAAAGGAGCGCTGTCGAAGGTGGCCGTACTAAAGGAGCACTGTCGAAGGTGGCCGTACTAAAGGAGCACTGTCGAAGGTGGCCGTACTAAAGGAGCGCTGTCAAAGGTGTCCGTACTAAAGGAACGCTGTCGAAGGTGGCCGCACTAAAGGAGCGCTGTCGAAGGTGGCCGTACTAAAGGAACGCTGTTGAAGGTGGCCGTACAAAAGGAGCGCTGTCGAAGGTGGCCGTAATAAAGGAGCGCTGTCGAAGGTGGCCGTACTAAAGGAGCGCTGTCGAAGGTGGCCGTACTAAAGGAGCGCTGTCGAAGGTGGCCGTACTAAAGGAGCGCTGTCGAAGGTGGCCGAGCTAAAGGAGTGCTGTCGAAGGTGCCGTTCTAAAGGAGCACAGTCGAAGGTGGCCGTACTAAAGGAGCACTGTCGACGGTGGCCGTACTAAAGGAGCACTGTCAAAGGTGGCCGTACTAAAGGAGCGCTGTCGAAGGTGGCCGCACTAAAGGAGCGCTGTCGAAGGTGGCCGTACTAAAGTAGCGCTGTCGAAGGTGGCCGTACTAAAGGAGCGTTGTCGAAGGTGGCCGTACTAAAGGAGCACTGTCGAAGGAGGCCGTACTAAAGGAGCGCTGTCGAAGGTGGCCGTACTAAAGGAGCACTGTCGAAGGTGGCCGTACTAAAGAAGCGCTGTCGAAGGGAACTGTACTAAAGGGCGCTGTCGAAGGTGGCCGTACTAAAGGAGCGCTGTCGAAGGTGGCCGTACTAAAGGAGCACTGTCGAAGGTGGCCGTACTAAAGGAGCGCTGTCGAAGGTGGCCGTACTAAAGGAGCGCTGTCGAAGGTGGCCGTATTAAAGGAACGCTGTCGAAGGTGGCCGCACTAAAGGAGCGCTGTCGAAGGTGGCCGTACTAAAGGAGCGCAGCCGAAGGTGGCCGTACGTAAGGAGCGCTGTCGAAGGTGGCCGTACTAAAGGAGCGCTGTCGAAGGTGGCCGTACTCGAGGGGCGCTGTCGAAGGTGGCCGTACTAAAGGAGCGCTGTCGAAGGTGGCCGTACTAAAGGAGCGCTGTCGAAGGGAACTGTATTAAAGGAGCACTGTCGAAGGTGGCCGTACTAAAGGAGCGCTGTCGAAGGTGGCCGTACTAAAGGAGCACTGTCGAAGGTGGCCGTACTAAAGGAGCACTGTCGAAGGTGGCCGTACTAAAGGAGCGCTGTCAAAGGTGTCCGTACTAAAGGAACGCTGTCGAAGGTGGCCGCACTAAGGGAGCGCTGTCGAAGGTGGCCGTACTAAAGGAGCACTGTCGAAGGGAACTGTACTAAAGGAGCACTGTCGAAGGTGTCCGTACTAAAGGAGCGCTGTCGAAGGTGGCCGTACTAAAGGAGCGCTGTCGAAGGTGGCCGTACTAAAGGAGCGCTGTCGAATGTGGCCGTACTAAAGGAGCGCTGTCGAAGGGAACTGTACTAAAGGAGCACTGTCGAAGGTAGCCGTACTAAAGGAGCACTGTCGAATGTGGCCGTACTAAAGGAGCGCTGTCGAAGGGAACTGTACTAAAGGAGCGCTGTCGAAGGGAACTGTACTAAAGGAGCACTGTCGAAGGTGGCCGTACTAAAGGAGCGCTGTCGAATGTGGCCGTACTAAAGGAGCGCTGTCGAAGGGAACTGTACTAAAGGAGCACTGTCGAAGGTGGCCGTACTAAAGGAGCGCTGTCGAAGGTGGCCGTACTAAAGGAGCACTGTCGAAGGTGGCCGTACTAAAGGAGCACTGTCAAAGGTGGCCGTACTAAAGGAGCACTGTCAAAGGTGGCCGTACTAAAGGAGCGCTGTCGAAGGTGGCCGCACTAAAGGAGCGCTGTCGAAGGTGGCCGTACTAAAGGAGCGCTGTCGAAGGTGGCCGCACTAAAGGAGTGCTGTTGAAGGTGGCCGCACTAAAGGAGCGCTGTCGAAGGTGGCCGTACTAAAGGAGCGCTGTCGAAGGTGGCCGCACTAAAGGAGTGCTGTCGAAGGTGGCCGCACTAAAGGACCGCTATCGAAGGTGGCCGTACAAAAGGAGCGCTGTCGAAGGTGGCCGTACTAAAGGAGCGCTGTCGAAGGTGGCCGTACTAAAGGAGCGCTGTCGAAGGTGGCCGTACTAAAGGAGCGCTGTCGAAGGTGGCCGTACTAAAGGAGCGCTGTCGAAGGTGGCCGTACTAAAGGAGCGCTGTCGAAGGTGGCCGTACTAAAGGAGCGCTGTCGAAGGTGGCCGCACTAAAGGAGCGCTGTCGAAGGTGGCCGCACTAAAGGAGTGCTGTCGAAGGTGGCCGCACTAAAGGACCGCTGTCGAAGGTGGCCGTACAAAAGGAGCGCTGTCGAAGGTTGCCGTACTAAAGGAGCGCTGTCGAAGGTGGCCGTACTAAAGGAGCGCTGTCGAAGGTGGCCGTACTAAAGGAGCGCTGTCGAAGGTGTCCCTACGAAAGGAGCACTGTCGAAGGTGGCCGTACGTAAGGAGCACTGTCGAAGGTGGCCGTACTAAAGGAGTGCTGTCGAAGGTGGCCGTGCTAAAGGAGCGCTGTCGAAGGTGCCGTTCTAAAGGAGCGTTGTCGAAGGTGGCCGTACTAAAGGAGCACTGTCGAAGGTGGCCGTACTAAAGGAGCACTGTCAAAGGTGGCCGTACTAAAGGAGCGCTGTCGAAGGTGGCCGCACTAAAGGAGCGCTGTCGAAGGTGGCCACACTAAAGGAGCGCTGTCGAAGGTGGCCGTACTAAAGGAGCGCTGTCGAAGGTGGCCGTACTAAAGGAGCGCTGTCGAAGGTGGCCGTACTAAAGGAGCGCTGTCGAAGGTGGCCGTACTAAAGGAGCACTGTCAAAGGTGGCCGTATTAAAGGAGCACTGTCGAAGGTGGCCATGCTAAAGGAGCGCTGTCGAAGGTGGCCGTACGTAAGGAGCACTGTCGAAGTTGGCCGTACTAAAGGAGCGCTGTCGAAGGTGGCCGTGCTAATGGAGCGCTGTCGAAGGTGGCCGTACGTAAGGAGCACTGTCGAAGGTGGCCGTACTAAAGGAGCGCTGTCGAAGGTGGCCGTACTAAAGGAGTGGTGTCGAAGGTGCCGTTCTAAAGGAGTGCTGTCGAAGGTGGCCGTTCTAAAGGAGTGCTGTCGAAGGTGGCCGTTCTAAAGGAGCGCTGTCGAAGGTGGCCGTACTAAAGGAGCGCTGTCGAAGGTGGCCGTACGTAAGGAGCACTGTCGAAGGTGGCCGTACTAAAGGAGCGCTGTCGAAGGTGGCCGTGCTAATGGAGCGCTGTCGAAGGTGGCCGTACGTAAGGAGCACTGTCGAAGGTGGCCGTACTAAAGGAGCGCTGTCGAAGGTGGCCGTACTAAAGGAGCGCTGTCGAAGGTGCCGTTCTAAAGGAGTGCTGTCGAAGGTGGCCGTTCTAAAGGAGCGCTGTCGAAGGTGGCCGTACTAAAGGAGCGCGGTCAAAGGTGGCCGTACGTAAGGAGCACTGTCGAAGGTGGCCGTACGTAAGGAGCACTGTCGAAGGTGGCCGTAATCGAGGAGAGCGGTCGAAGGTTGCCGTGCTAAAGGAGCGCTGTCGAAGGTGGCCGTACTCGAGGAGCGCTGTCGAAGGTTGCCATGCTAAAGGAGCGCTGTCGAAGGTGGCCGTACTCGAGGAGCGCTGTCGAAGGTGGCCGTACTCGAGGAGCGCTGTCGAAGGTTGCCATGCTAAAGGAGCGCTGTCGAAGGTGGCCGTACTCGAGGAGCGCTGTCGAAGGTGGCCGTACTAACAAAGCGCTGTCGAAGGTGGCCGTACTAGAGGAGCGCTGTCGAAGGTGGCCGTACTCGAGGAGCGCTGTTGAAGGTGGCCGTACTCGAGGAGCGCTGTCGAAGGTGGCCATGATAAAGGAGCGCTGTGGAAGGTGGCCGTACACGAGGAGCGCTGCCGAAGGTGGCCGTACTGGAGGAGCGCTGCCGAAGGTGGCTGTACTCGAGGAGCGCTGTCGAAGGTGGCCGTGCTAAAGGAGCACTGTCGAAGGTGGCCGTACTAAAGGAGCGCTGTCGAAGGTGGCCGTACTCGAGGAGCGCTGCCGAAGGTGGCTGTACTCGAGGAGCGCTGTCGAAGGTGGCCGTACGGGAGGAGCGCTGTCGAAGGTGGCCGCACTAAAGGAGCGCTGTCGAAGGTGGCCGTACTAAAGTAGAGCAGTCGAAGGTGGCTGTACTCGAGGAGCGCTGTCGAAGGTGCCCGTATTAAAGGAGCGCTGTCGAAGGTGGCCATGCTAAAGGAGCACTGTCGAAGGTGGCCGTACTCGAGGAGCGCTGTTGAAGGTGGCCGTACTAACAAAGCGCTGTCGAAGGTGGCCGTACTAGAGGAGCGCTGTCGAAGGTGGCCGTACTCGAGGAGCGCTGTTGAAGGTGGCCGTACTCGAGGAGCGCTGTCGAAGGTGGCCATGATAAAGGAGCGCTGTGGAAGGTGGCCGTACACGAGGAGCGCTGCCGAAGGTGGCCGTACTGGAGGAGCGCTGCCGAAGGTGGCTGTACTCGAGGAGCGCTGTCGAAGGTGGCCGTGCTAAAGGAGCACTGTCGAAGGTGGCCGTACTAAAGGAGCGCTGTCGAAGGTGGCCGTACTCGAGGAGCGCTGCCGAAGGTGGCTGTACTCGAGGAGCGCTGTCGAAGGTGGCCGTACGGGAGGAGCGCTGTCGAAGGTGGCCGCACTAAAGGAGCGCTGTCGAAGGTGGCCGTACTCGAGGAGCGCTGCCGAAGGTGGCTGTACTCGAGGAGCGCTGTCGAAGGTGGCCGTACTGGAGGAGCGCTGTCGAAGGTGGCCGCGCTAAAGGAGCACTGTCAAAGAGGCCGTACTAAAGGAGCGCTGTCGAAGGTGGCCGTGCTAAAGGAGCGCTGTCGAATGTGGCCGTACTAAAGGAGCGCTGTCGAAGGTGGCCGTACTAAAGGAGCGCTGTCGAAGGTGGCCGTACTAAAGGAGCGCTGTCGAAGGTGGCCGTACTAAAGGAGCGCTGTCGAAGGTGGCCGTACTAAAGGAGCGCTGTCGAAGGTGGCCGTACTAAAGGAGCGCTGTCGAAGGTGGCCGTACTAAAGGAGCGCTGTCGAAGGTGGCCGTACTAAAGGAGCGCTGTCGAAGGTGGCCGTACTAAAGGAGCGCTGTCGAAGGTGGCCGTACTAAAGGAGCGCTGTCGAAGGTGGCCGTACTAAAGGAGCGCTGTCGAAGGTGGCCGTACCAAAGGAGCGCTGTCTAAGGAGGCCGTACTAACGGAGCGCTGTCGAAGGTGGCCGGACTAAAGGAGCGCTGTCGAAGGTGGCCCTACTAAAGGAGCACTGTCGAAGGGAACTGTACTAAAGTAGCGCTTTCGAAGGTGGCCGTACTAAAGGAGCGCTGTCAAAGGTGGCCGTACTAAAGGAACGCTGTCGAAGGTGGCCGTCCTAAAGGAGCGCTGTCGAAGGTGGCTGTACTAAAGGAGCACTGTCGAAGGGAACTGTACTAAAGGAGCGCTTTCGAAGGTGGCCGTACTAAAGGAGCGCTGTCAAAGGTGGCCGTACTAAAGGAACGCTGTCTAAGGTGGCCGCACTAAAGGAGCACTGTCGAAGGTGGCCGTACTAAAGGAGCGCTGTCGAAAGTGGCCGTACTAAAGGAGCACTGTCGAAGGTGGCCGTACTAAAGGGGCACTGTCGAAGGTGGCTGTACTAAAGGAGCGCTGTCGAAGGTGGCCATACTAAAGGAGCACTGTCGAAGGGAACTGGACTAAAGGAGCGCTGTCGAAGGTGGCTGTACTAAAGGAGCACTGTCGAAGGTGGCTGTACTAAAGGAGCGCTGTCGAAGGTGGCCGTACTAAAGGAGCACTGTCGAAGGTGGCTGTACTAAAGGAGCGCTGTGGAAGGTGGCCGTACCCGAGGAGCGCTGTCGAAGGTGGCCGTAATAAAGGAGCACTGTCGAAGGTGGCCGTACTAAAGGAGCGCTGTCGAAGGGAGCTGTACTAAAGGAGCGCTGTCGAAGGTGGCCGTACTAAAGGAGCGCTGTCGAAGGTGGCTGTACTAAAGGAGCGCTGTCGAAGGTGGCCGTACTAAAGGAGCGCTGTCGAAGGTGGCCCTACTAAAGGAGCGCTGTCGAAGGTCACCGTACTAAAGGAGCGCTGTCGAAGGTGGCCGTACTAAAGGAGCGCTGTCGAAGGTGGCCGTACTAACGGAGCGCTGTCGAAGGTGGCCCTACTAACGGAGCGCTGTCGAAGGTGGCCGTACTAAAGGAGCGCTGTCGAAGGGAGCTGTACTAAAGGAGCACTGTCGAAGGTGGCCGTACTAAAGGAGCGCTGTCGAAGGTGGCCGTACTAAAGGAGCACTGTCGAAGGTGGCCGTACTAAAGGAGCGCTGTCAAAGGTGTCCGTACTAAAGGAACGCTGTCGAAGGTGGCTGCACTAAAGGAGCGCTGTCGAAGGTGGCCGTACTAAAGGAACGCTGTCGAAGGTGGCCGTACTAAAGGAGCGCTGTCGAAGGTGGCCGTACTAAAGGAGCGCTGTCGAAGGTGGCCGTACTAAAGGAGCACTGTCGAAGGTGGCCGTACTAAAGGAGCACTGTCGAAGGTGGCCGTACTAAAGGAGCGCTGTCAAAGGTGTCCGTACTAAAGGAACGCTGTCGAAGGTGGCCGCACTAAAGGAGCGCTGTCGAAGGTGGCCGTACTAAAGGAACGCTGTTGAAGGTGGCCGTACAAAAGGAGCGCTGTCGAAGGTGGCCGTAATAAAGGAGCGCTGTCGAAGGTGGCCGTACTAAAGGAGCGCTGTCGAAGGTGGCCGTACTAAAGGAGCGCTGTCGAAGGTGGCCGTACTAAAGGAGCGCTGTCGAAGGTGGCCGAGCTAAAGGAGTGCTGTCGAAGGTGCCGTTCTAAAGGAGCACAGTCGAAGGTGGCCGTACTAAAGGAGCACTGTCGACGGTGGCCGTACTAAAGGAGCACTGTCAAAGGTGGCCGTACTAAAGGAGCGCTGTCGAAGGTGGCCGCACTAAAGGAGCGCTGTCGAAGGTGGCCGCACTAAAGGAGCGCTGTCGAAGGTGGCCGTACTAAAGGAGCGCTGTCGAAGGTGGCCGTACTAAAGGAGCGCTGTCGAAGGTGGCCGTACTAAAGGAGCGCTGTCGAAGGTGGCCGTACTAAAGGAGCGCTGTCGAAGGTGTCCCTACGAAAGGAGCACTGTCGAAGGTGGCCGTACTAAAGGAGCGCTGTCGAAGGTGGCCATACTAAAGGAGCGCTGTCGAAGGTGGCCGTACGTAAGGAGCACTGTCGAAGGTGGCCGTGCTAAAGGAGCGCTGTCGAAGGTGGCCGTACTAATAGAGCGCAGTCAAAGGTGGCCGTACGTAAGGAGCACTGTCGAAGGTGGCCGTACGTAAGGAGCACTGTCGAAGGTGGCCGTAATCGAGGAGAGCGGTCGAAGGTTGCCATGCTAAAGGAGCGCTATCGAAGGTGGCCGTACTCGAGGAGCGCTGTCGAAGGTTGCCATGCTAAAGGAGCGCTGTCGAAGGTGGCCGTACTCGAGGAGCGCTGTCGAAGGTGGCCGTACTAACAAAGCGCTGTCGAAGGTGGCCGTACTAGAGGAGCGCTGCCGAAGGTGGCCGTACTGGAGGAGCGCTGCCGAAGGTGGCTGTACTCGAGGAGCGCTGTCGAAGGTGGCCGTGCTAAAGGAGCATTGTCGAAGGTGGCCGTACTAAAGGAGCGCTGTCGAAGGTGGCCGTACTCGAGGAGCGCTGCCGAAGGTGGCTGTACTCGAGGAGCGCTGTCGAAGGTGGCCGTACGGGAGGAGCGCTGTCGAAGGTGGCCGCACTAAAGGAGCGCTGTCGAAGGTGGCCGTACTAAAGTAGAGCTGTCGAAGGTGGCTGTACTCGAGGAGCGCTGTCGAAGGTGCCCGTATTAAAGGAGCGCTGTCGAAGGTGGCCATGCTAAAGGAGCGCTGTCGAAGGTGGCCGTACTCGAGGAGCGCTGCCGAAGGTGGCTGTACTCGAGGAGCGCTGTCGAAGGTGGCCGTACTGGAGGAGCGCTGTCGAAGGTGGCCGCGCTAAAGGAGCACTGTCAAAGAGGCCGTACTAAAGGAGCGCTGTCGAAGGTGGCCGTGCTAAAGGAGCGCTGTCGAATGTGGCCGTACTAAAGGAGCGCTGTCGAAGGTGGCCGTACTAAAGGAGCGCTGTCGAAGGTGGCCGTACTAAAGGAGCGCTGTCGAAGGTGGCCGTACTAAAGGAGCGCTGTCGAAGGTGGCCGTACTAAAGGAGCGCTGTCGAAGGTGGCCGTACTAAAGGAGCGCTGTCGAAGGTGGCCGTACTAAAGGAGCGCTGTCGAAGGTGGCCGTACCAAAGGAGCGCTGTCTAAGGAGGCCGTACTAACGGAGCGCTGTCGAAGGTGGCCGGACTAAAGGAGCGCTGTCGAAGGTGGCCCTACTAAAGGAGCACTGTCGAAGGGAACTGTACTAAAGTAGCGCTTTCGAAGGTGGCCGTACTAAAGGAGCGCTGTCAAAGGTGGCCGTACTAAAGGAACGCTGTCGAAGGTGGCCGTCCTAAAGGAGCGCTGTCGAAGGTGGCTGTACTAAAGGAGCACTGTCGAAGGGAACTGTACTAAAGGAGCGCTTTCGAAGGTGGCCGTACTAAAGGAGCGCTGTCAAAGGTGGCCGTACTAAAGGAACGCTGTCTAAGGTGGCCGCACTAAAGGAGCACTGTCGAAGGTGGCCGTACTAAAGGAGCGCTGTCGAAGGTGGCCGTACTAAAGGAGCACTGTCGAAAGTGGCCGTACTAAAGGGGCGCTGTCGAAGGTGGCCGTACTAAAGGAGCACTGTCGAAGGTGGCCGTACTAAAGGAGCGCTGTCGAAGGTGGCCATACTAAAGGAGCACTGTCGAAGGTGGCTGTACTAAAGGAGCACTGTCGAAGGTGGCTGTACTAAAGGAGCGCTGTGGAAGGTGGCCGTACCCGAGGAGCGCTGTCGAAGGTGGCCGTACTAAAGGAGCGCTGTCGAAGGGAGCTGTACTAAAGGAGCGCTGTCGAAGGTGGCCGTACTAAAGGAGCGCTGTCGAAGGTGGCTGTACTAAAGGAGCGCTGTCGAAGGTGGCCGTACTAAAGGAGCGCTGTCGAAGGTGGCCGTACTAAAGGAGCGCTGTCGAAGGTGTCCCTACGAAAGGAGCACTGTCGAAGGTGGCCGTACGTAAGGAGCACTGTCGAAGGTGGCCGTACTAAAGGAGCGCTGTCGAAGGTGCCGTTCTAAAGGAGCGCTGTCGAAGGTGTCCCTACGAAAGGAGCACTGTCGAAGGTGGCCGTACGTAAGGAGCACTGTCGAAGGTGGCCGTACTAAAGGAGCGCTGTCGAAGGTGGCCGTGCTAAAGGAGCGCTGTCGAAGGTGCCGTTCTAAAAGAGCGCTGTCGAAGGTGGCCGTACTAAAGGAGCACTGTCGAAGGTGGCCGTACTAAAGGAGCACTGTCAAAGGTGGCCGTACTAAAGGAGCGCTGTCGAAGGTGGCCGCACTAAAGGAGCGCTGTCGAAGGTGGCCGCACTAAAGGAGCGCTGTCGAAGGTGGCCGTACTAAAGGAGCGCTGTCGAAGGTGGCCGTACTAAAGGAGCGCTGTCGAAGGTGGCCGTACTAAAGGAGCGCTGTCGAAGGTGGCCGTACTAAAGGAGCGCTGTCGAAGGTGTCCCTACGAAAGGAGCACTGTCGAAGGTGGCCGTACTAAAGGAGCGCTGTCGAAGGTGGCCATACTAAAGGAGCGCTGTCGAAGGTGGCCGTACGTAAGGAGCACTGTCGAAGGTGGCCGTACTCGAGGAGCGCTGTCGAAGGTTGCCATGCTAAAGGAGCGCTGTCGAAGGTGGCCGTACGTAAGGAGCGCTGTCGAAGGTGGCCGTACTCGAGGAGCGCTGTCGAAGGTGGCCGTACTAACAAAGCGCTGTCGAAGGTGGCCGTACTAGAGGAGCGCTGTCGAAGGTGGTCGTACTCGAGGAGCGCTGTTGAAGGTGGCCGTACTCGAGGAGCGCTGTCGAAGGTGGCCATGATAAAGGAGCGCCGTGGAAGGTGGCCATGCTAAAGGAGCGCTGTGGAAGGTGGCCGTACACGAGGAGCGCTGCCGAATGTGGCCGTACTGGAGGAGCGCTGCCGAAGGTGGCTGTACTCGAGGAGCGCTGTCGAAGGTGGCCGTGCTAAAGGAGCATTGTCGAAGGTGGCCGTACTAAAGGAGCGCTGTCGAAGGTGGCCGTACTCGAGGAGCGCTGCCGAAGGTGGCTGTACTCGAGGAGCGCTGTCGAAGGTGGCCGTACGGGAGGAGCGCTGTCGAAGGTGGCCGCACTGAAGGAGCGCTGTCGAAGGTGGCCGTACTAAAGTAGAGCTGTCGAAGGTGGCTGTACTCGAGGAGCGCTGTCGAAGGTGCCCGTATTAAAGGAGCGCTGTCGAAGGTGGCCATGCTAAAGGAGCGCTGTCGAAGGTGGCCGTACTCGAGGAGCGCTGCCGAAGGTGGCTGTACTCGAGGAGCGCTGTCGAAGGTGGCCGTACTGGAGGAGCGCTGTCGAAGGTGGCCGCGCTAAAGGAGCACTGTCAAAGAGGCCGTACTAAAGGAGCGCTGTCGAAGGTGGCCGTGCTAAAGGAGCGCTGTCGAATGTGGCCGTACTAAAGGAGCGTTGTCGAAGGTGGCCGTACTAAAGGAGCGCTGTCGAAGGTGGCCGTACTAAAGGAGCGCTGTCGAAGGTGGCCGTACTAAAGGAGCGCTGTCGAAGGTGGCCGTACTAAAGGAGCGCTGTCGAAGGTGGCCGTACTAAAGGAGCGCTGTCGAAGGTGGCCGTACTAAAGGAGCGCTGTCGAAGGTGGCCGTACTAAAGGAGCGCTGTCGAAGGTGGCCGTACTAAAGGAGCGCTGTCGAAGGTGGCCGTACTAAAGGAGCGCTGTCGAAGGTGGCCGTACTAAAGGAGCGCTGTCGAAGGTGGCCGTACCAAAGGAGCGCTGTCTAAGGAGGCCGTACTAACGGAGCGCTGTCGAAGGTGGCCGGACTAAAGGAGCGCTGTCGAAGGTGGCCCTACTAAAGGAGCACTGTCGAAGGGAACTGTACTAAAGTAGCGCTTTCGAAGGTGGCCGTACTAAAGGAGCGCTGTCAAAGGTGGCCGTACTAAAGGAACGCTGTCGAAGGTGGCCGTCCTAAAGGAGCGCTGTCGAAGGTGGCTGTACTAAAGGAGCACTGTCGAAGGGAACTGTACTAAAGGAGCGCTTTCGAAGGTGGCCGTACTAAAGGAGCGCTGTCAAAGGTGGCCGTACTAAAGGAACGCTGTCTAAGGTGGCCGCACTAAAGGAGCACTGTCGAAGGTGGCCGTACTAAAGGAGCGCTGTCGAAGGTGGCCGTACTAAAGGAGCACTGTCGAAAGTGGCCGTACTAAAGGGGCGCTGTCGAAGGGAACTGTACTAAAGGAGCACTGTCGAAGGTGACCGTACTAAAGGAGCGCTGTCGAAGGTGGCCATACTAAAGGAGCGCTGTCGAAGGTGGCCGTACTAAAGGAGCACTGTCGAAGGTGGCCGTACTAAAGGAGCGCTGTCGAAGGTGGCCATACTAAAGGAGCACTGTCGAAGGTGGCTGTACTAAAGGAGCACTGTCGAAGGTGGCTGTACTAAAGGAGCGCTGTCGAAGGGAGCTGTACTAAAGGAGCGCTGTCGAAGGTGGCCGTACTAAAGGAGCGCTGTCGAAGGTGGCTGTACTAAAGGAGCGCTGTCGAAGGTGGCCGTACTAAAGGAGCGCTGTCGAAGGTGGCCGTACTAAAGGAGCGCTGTCGAAGGTGGCCCTACGAAAGGAGCGGTCGAAGGTCACCGTACTAAAGGAGCGCTATCGAAGGTGGCCGTACTAAAGGAGCGCTGTCGAAGGTGGCCGTACTAACGGAGCGCTGTCGAAGGTGGCCCTACTAACGGAGCGCTGTCGAAGGTGGCCGTACTAAAGGAGCGCTGTCGAAGGGAGCTGTACTAAAGGAGCGCTGTCGAAGGTGTCCGTACTAAATGAGCGCTGTTGAAGGTGGCCCTACTAAAGGAGCACTGTCAAAGGTGGCCGTACTAAAGGAGCGCTGTCGAAGGTGGCCGTACAAAAGGAGCACTGTCGAAGGTGGCCGTACTAAAGGAGCGCTGTCGAAGGTGGCCCTACTAAAGGAGCGCTGTCGAAGGTGGCCGTACTAAAGGAGCGCTGTCGAAGGTGGCCGTACTAAAGGAGCGCTGTCGAAGGTGGCCGTACTAAAGGAGCGCTGTCGACGGTGGCCGTACTAAAGGAGCGCTGTCGAAGGTGGCCGTACTAAAGGAGCGCTGTCGAAGGTGGCCGTACTAAAGGAGCGTTGTCGAAGGTGGCCGTACTAAAGGAACGCTGTCGAAGGTGGCCGCACTAAAGGAGCGCTGTCGAAGGTGGGCGTACTAAAGGAGCGCTGTCAAAGGTGGCCGTACTAAAGGAACGCTGTCGAAGGTGGCCGCACTAAAGGAGCGCTGTCGAAGGTGGGCGTACTAAAGGAGCACTGTCGAAGGTGGCCGTACTAAAGGAGCGCTGTCGAAGGTGGCCGTACTAAAGGAGCGCTGTCGAAGGTGGCCGTACTAAAGGAGCGCTGTCGAAGGTGGCCGTACTAAAGGAGCGCTGTCGAAGGTGGCCGTACTAAAGGAGCGCTGTCGAAGGTGGCCGTACTAAAGGAGCGCTGTCGAAGGTGGCCGTACTAAAGGAGCGCTGTCGAAGGTGGCCGTACTAAAGGAGCACTGTCGAAGGGGACTGTACTAAAGGAGCGCTGTCGAAGGTGGCCGTACTAAAGGAGCGATGTCGAAGGTGGCCGTACTAAAGGAGCGCTGTCGAAGGTGGCCGTACTAAAGGAGCGCTGTCGAAGGTGGCCGTCCCAAAGGAGCGCTGTCGAAGGGAACTGTACTAAAGGAGCGATGTCGAAGGTGGCCGTACTAAAGGAGCGCTGTCGAAGGTGGCCGTACTAAAGGAGCGCTGTCGAAGGTGGCCGTACTAAAAGAGCGCTGTCGAAGGTGGCCGTACTAAAGGAGCACTGTCGAAGGTGCCCGTACTAAAGAAGCGCTGTCGAAGGTGGCCATACTAAAGGAGCGCTGTCGAAGGGAACTGTACTAAAGGAGCGATGTCGAAGGTGGCCGTACTAAAGGAGCGCTGTCGAAGGTGGCCGTACTAAAGGAGCGATGTCGAAGGTGGCCGTACTAAAGGAGCGCTGTCGAAGGTGGCCGTACAAAGGAGCACTGTCGAAGGGAACTGTACTAAAGGAGCGCTGTCGAAGGTGGCCGTACTAAAGGAGCGATGTCGAAGGTGGCCGTACTAAAGGAGCGCTGTCGAACGTGGCCGTACTAAAGGAACGCTGTCGAAGCTGGCCACACTAAAGGTGCGCTTTCGAAGGTGGTCGTACTAAAGGAGCGCTGGCGAAGGTGGCCGTACTAAAGGAGCGCTGTCGAACGTGGCCGTACTAAAGGAGCGCTGTCGAAGGTGGCCGTACTAAAGGAGCGCTGTCGAAGGTGGCCATACTAAAGGAGCGCTGTCGAAGGGAACTGTACTAAAGGAGCGATGTCGAAGGTGGCCGTACTAAAGGAGCGCTGTCGAAGGGAGCTGTACTAAAGGAGCGCTGTCGAAGGTGGCCGTACTAAAGGAGCACTGTCGAAGGTGGCCGTACTAAAGGAGCACTGTTGAAGGTGGCCGTACTAAACGAGCACTGTCGAAGGTGGCCGTACTAAAGGAGCGCTGTCGAAGGTGGCCGTACTAAAGGAACGCTGTCGAAGCTGGCCACACTAAAGGTGCGCTTTCGAAGGTGGCCGTACTAAAGGAGCGCTGGCGAAGGTGGCCGTACGTAAGGAGCACTGTCGAAGGTGGCCGGACTAAAGGAGCGCTGTTGAAGGTGGCCGTACTCGAGGAGCGCTGTCGAAGGTGGCCGTGCTAAAGGAGCGCTGTCGAAGGTGGCCGTACTCGAGGAGCGCTGTCGAAGGTGGCCGTACTAAAGGAGCGCTGTCGAAGGTGGCCGTACTAAAGGAGCGCTGTCGAAGGGAACTGTACTAAAGGAGGACTGTCGAAGGTGGCCGTACTAAAGGAGCGCTGTCGAAGGTAGCCGTACTAAAGGAGCACTGTCGAAGGTGGCCGTACTAAAGGAGCACTGTCGAAGGTGGCCGTACTAAAGGAGCGCTGTCAAAGGTGTCCGTACTAAAGGAACGCTGTCGAAGGTGGCCGTACTAAAGGAACGCTGTCGAAGGTGGCCGCACTAAGGGAGCGCTGTCGAAGGTGGCCGTACTAAAGGAGCACTGTCGAAGGGAACTGTACTAAAGGAGCACTGTCGAAGGTGGCCGTACTAAAGGAGCGCTGTCGAAGGTGGCCGTACTAAAGGAGCGCTGTCGAATGTGGCCGTACTAAAGGAGCGCTGTCGAAGGGAACTGTACTAAAGGAGCGCTGTCGAAGGTGGCCGTACTAAAGGTGCGCTGTCGAAGGTGGCCGTACTAAAGGAGCGCTGTCGAAGGTGGCCGTACTGAAGGAGCGCTGTCGAAGTTGTCCCTACGAAAGGAGCACTGTCGAAGGTGGCCGTACGTAAGGAGCACTGTCGAAGGTGGCCGTACTAAAGGAGCGCTGTCGAAGGTGGCCATACTAAAGGAGCGCTGTCGAAGGTGGCCGTACTAAAGGAGCGCTGTCGAAGGTGTCCCTACGAAAGGAGCACTGTCGAAGGTGGCCGTACGTAAGGAGCACTGTCGAAGGTGGCCGTACTAAAGGAGCGCTGTCGAAGGTGGCCATACTAAAGGAGCGCTGTCGAAGGTGGCCGTGCTAAAGGAGAGCTGTCGAAGGTGCCGTTCTAAAGGAGTGCTGTCGAAGGTGGCCGTTCTAAAGGAGCGCTGTCGGAGGTGGCCGTACTAAAGGAGCGCGGTCAAAGGTGGCCGTATGTAAGGAGCACTGTCGAAGGTGGCCGTAATCGAGGAGAGCGGTCGAAGGTTGCCATTCTAAAGGAGCGCTGTCGAAGGTGGCCGTACTCGAGGAGCGCTGTCGAAGGTTGCCATGCTAAAGGAGCGCTGTCGAAGGTGGCCGCACTCGAGGAGCGCTGTCGAAGGTGGCCGTACTAACAAAGCGCTGTCGAAGGTGGCCGTACTAGAGGAGCGCTGTCGAAGGTGGCCGTACTAAAGGAGCGCTGTGGAAGGTGGCCGTACTAGAGGAGCGCTGTCGAAGGTGGCCGTACTCGAGGAGCGCTGTCGAAGTTGGCCGTACTCGAGGAGCGCTGTCGAAGGTGGCCATGCTAAAAGAGCGCCGTGGAAGGTGGCCATGCTAAAGGAGCGCTGTGGAAGGTGGCCGTACACGAGGAGCGCTGCCGAAGGTGGCCGTACTGGAGGAGCGCTGCCGAAGGTGGCTGTACTCGAGGAGCGCTGTCGAAGGTGGCCGTGCTAAAGGAGCATTGTCGAAGGTGGCCGTACTAAAGGAGCGCTGTCGAAGGTGGCCGTACTCGAGGAGCGCTGCCGAAGGTGGCCGTACTCGAGGAGCGCTGTCGAAGGTGGCCGTACGGGAGGAGCGCTGTCGAAGGTGGCCGCACTAAAGGAGCGCTGTCGAAGGTGGCTGTACTCGAGGAGCGCTGTAGAAGGTGCCCGTATTAAAGGAGCGCTATCGAAGGTGACCGTGCTAAAGGAGCGCTGTCAAAGGATGCCGTACTAAAGGAGCGCTGTCGAAGGTGGCCGTGCTAAAGGAGCGCTGTCGAATGTGGCCGTACTAAAGGAGCGCTGTCGAAGGTGGCCGTACTAAAGGAGCGCTGTCGAAGGTGGCCGTACTAAAGGAGCGCTGTCGAAGGTGGCCGTACTAAAGGAGCGCTGTCGAAGGTGGCCGTACTAAAGGAGCGCTGTCGAAGGAGGCCGTACTAAAGGAGCGCTGTCGAAGGTGGCCGTACTAAAGGAGCGCTGTCGAAGGTGGCCGTACTAAAGGAGCGCTGTCGAAGGTGGCCGTACTAAAGGAGCGCTGTCGAAGGTGGCTGTACTAAAGGAGCGCTGTCGAAGGTGGCCGTACTAAAGGAGCGCTGTCGAAGGTGGCCGTACTAAAGGAGCGCTGTCTAAGGAGGCCGTACTAACGGAGCGCTGTCGAAGGTGGCCGGACTAAAGGAGCGCTGTCGAAGGTGGCCCTACTAAAGGAGCACTGTCGAAGGGAACTGTACTAAAGTAGCCCTTTCGTAGGTGGCCGTACTAAAGGAGCGCTGTCAAAGGTGGCCGTACACGAGGAGCGCTGTCGGAGGTGGCCCTACTAAAGGAGCACTGTCAAAGGTGGCCGTACTAAAGGAGCGCTGTCGAAGGTGGCCGTACTAAAGGAGCACTGTCGAAGGTGGCCGTACTAAAGGAGCGCTGTCGAAGGTGGCCGTACTAAAGGAGCGCTGTCGAAGGTGGCCGTACTAAAGGAGCGCTGTCGAAGGTGGCCGTACTAAAGGAGCGCTGTCAAAGGTGGCCGTACTAAAGGAGCGCTGTCGAAGGTGGCCGTACTAAAGGAGCGCTGTCGAAGGTGGCCGTACTAAAGGAGCGCTGTCGAAGGTGGCCGTACTAAAGGAGCGCTGTCGAAGGTGGCCGTACTAAAGGAGCGCTGTCGAAGGTGGCCGTACTAAAGGAGCACTGTCGAAGCGGACTGTACTAAAGGAGCGCTGTCGAAGGTGGCCGTACTAAAGGAGCGATGTCGAAGGTGGCCGTACTAAAGGAGCGCTGTCGAAGGTGGCCGTACTAAAGGAGCGCTGTCGAAGGTGGCCGTACTAAAGGAGCACTGTCGAAGGTGGCCGTACTAAAGGAGCGCTGTCGAAGGTGGCCGTACTAAAGGAGCGCTGTCGAAGGTGGCCATACTAAAGGAGCGCTGTCGAAGGGAACTGTACTAAAGGAGCGATGTCGAAGGTGGCCGTACTAAAGGAGCGCTGTCGAAGGTGGCCGTACTAAAGGAGCGCTGTCGAAGGTGGCCGTACTAAAGGAGCGCTGTCGAAGGTGGCCGTACTAAAGGAGCACTGTCGAAGGTGGCCGTACTGAAGGAGCGCTGTCGAAGGTGGCCGTACTAAAGGAGCGCTGTCGAAGGGAACTGTACTAAAGGAGCGATGTCGAAGGTGGCCGTACTAAAGGAGCGCTGTCGAAGGTGGCCGTACTAAAGGAGCGCTGTCGAAGGTGGCCGTACTAAAGGAGCGCTGTCGAAGGTGGCCATACTAAAGGAGCGCTGTCGAAGGGAACTGTACTAAAGGAGCGATGTCGAAGGTGGCCGTACTAAAGGAGCGCTGTCGAAGGTGGCCGTACTAAAGGAGCGCTGTCGAAGGTGGCCGTACTAAAGGAGCGCTGTCGAAGGTGGCCGTACTAAAGGAGCACTGTCGAAGGGAACTGTACTAAAGGAGCGCTGTCGAAGGTGGCCGTACTAAAGGAGCGATGTCGAAGGTGGCCGTACTAAAGCAGCGCTGTCGAAGGTGGCCGTACTAAAGGAGCACTGTCGAAGGGAACTGTACTAAAGGAGCGCTGTCGAAGGTGGCCGTACTAAAGGAGCGCTGTCGAAGGTGGCCGTACTAAAGGAGCGCTGTCGAAGGTGGCCGTACTAAAGGAGCGCTGTCGAAGGTGGCCATACTAAAGGAGCGCTGTCGAAGGGAACTGTACTAAAGGAGCGATGTCGAAGGTGGCCGTACTAAAGGAGCGCTGTCGAAGGTGGCCGTACTAAAGGAGCGCTGTCGAAGGGAGCTGTACTAAAGGAGCGCTGTCGAAGGTGGCTGTACTAAAGGAGCACTGTCGAAGGTGGCCGTACTAAAGGAGCACTGTTGAAGGTGGCCGTACTAAAGGAGCACTGTCGAAGGTGGCCGTACTAAAGGAGCGCTGTCGAAGGTGGCCGTACTAAAGGAACGCTGTCGAAGCTGGCCGCACTAAAGGAGCGCTGTCGAAGGTGGCCGTACTAAAGGAGCGCTGCCGAAGGTGGCTGTACGTAAGGAGCACTGTCGAAGGTGGCCGTACTAAAGGAGCGCTGTTGAAGGTGGCCGTACTCGAGGAGCGCTGTCGAAGGTGGCCGTACTAAAGGAGCGCTGTCGAAGGTGGCCGTACTCGAGGAGCGCTGTCGAAGGTGGCCGTACTAAAGGAGCGCTGTCGAAGGTGGCCGTACTAAAGGAGCGCTGTCGAAGGGAACTGTACTAAAGGAGCACTGTCGAATGTGGCCGTACTAAAGGAGCACTGTCGAAGGTGGCCGTACTAAAGGAGCGCTGTCGAATGTGGCCGTACTAAAGGAGCGCTGTCGAAGGGAACTGTACTAAAGGAGCACTGTCGAAGGTAGCCGTACTAAAGGAGCGCTGTCGAAGGTGGCCGTACTAAAGGAGCACTGTCGAAGGTGGCCGTACTAAAGGAGCACTGTCGAAGGTGGCCGTACTAAAGGAGCGCTGTCGAAGGTGGCCGCACTAAAGGAGCGCTGTCGAAGGTGGCCGTATTAAAGGAGCGCTGTCGAAGGTGGCCGTACTAAAGGAGCGCTGTCGAAGGTGGCCGTACTAAAGGTGCGCTGTCGAAGGTGGCCGTACTAAAGGAGCGCTGTCGAAGGTGGCCGTACTAAAGGAGCGCTGTCGAAGGTGTCCCTACGAAAGGAGCACTGTCGAAGGTGGCCGTACGTAAGGAGCAATGTCGAAGGTGGCCGTACTAAAGGAGCGCTGTCGAAGGTGGCCATACTAAAGGAGCGCTGTCGAAGGTGGCCGTACTAAAGGAGCGCTGTCGAAGGTGTCCCTACGAAAGGAGCACTGTCGAAGGTGGCCGTACTAAAGGAGCGCTGTCGAAGGTGGCCGTACTAAAGGAGCGCTGTCAAAGGTGTCCGTACTAAAGGAACGCTGTCGAAGGGAACTGTACTAAAGGAGCACTGTCGAAGGTGGCCGTACTAAAGGAGCGCTGTCGAAGGTGGCCGTACTAAAGGAGCGCTGTCGAAGGTGGCCGTACTAAAGGAGCGCTGTCGAATGTGGCCGTACTAAAGGAGCGCTGTCGAAGGGAACTGTACTAAAGGAGCACTGTCGAAGGTAGCCGTACTAAAGGAGCGCTGTCGAAGGTGGCCGTACTAAAGGAGCACTGTCGAAGGTGGCCGTACTAAAGGAGCACTGTCAAAGGTGGCCGTACTAAAGGAGCGCTGTCGAAGGTGGACGCACTAAAGGAGCGCTGTCGAAGGTGGCCGTATTAAAGGAGCGCTGTCGAAGGTGGCCGTACTAAAGGAGCGCTGTCGAAGGTGGCCGTACTAAAGGTGCGCTGTCGAAGGTGGCCGTACTAAAGGAGCGCTGTCGAAGGTGGCCGTACTAAAGGAGCGCTGTCGAAGGTGTCCCTACGAAAGGAGCACTGTCGAAGGTGGCCGTACGTAAGGAGCACTGTCGAAGGTGGCCGTACTAAAGGAGCGCTGTCGAAGGTGGCCATACTAAAGGAGCGCTGTCGAAGGTGGCCGTGCTAAAGGAGAGCTGTCGAAGGTGCCGTTCTAAAGGAGTGCTGTCGAAGGTGGCCGCACTAAGGGAGCGCTGTCGAAGGTGGCCGTACTAAAGGAGCGCTGTCGAAGGTGTCCGCACTAAAGGAGCGCTGTCGAAGGTGGCCGTATTAAAGGAGCGCTGTCGAAGGTGGCCGTACTAAAGGAGCGCTGTCGAAGGTGGCCGTACTAAAGGTGCGCTGTCGAAGGTGGCCGTACTAAAGGAGCGCTGTCGAAGGTGGCCGTACTAAAGGAGCGCTGTCGAAGGTGTCCCTACGAAAGGAGCACTGTCGAAGGTGGCCGTACGTAAGGAGCAATGTCGAAGGTGGCCGTACTAAAGGAGCGCTGTCGAAGGTGGCCATACTAAAGGAGCGCTGTCGAAGGTGGCCGTACTAAAGGAGCGCTGTCGAAGGTGTCCCTACGAAAGGAGCACTGTCGAAGGTGGCCGTACTAAAGGAGCGCTGTCGAAGGTGGCCGTACTAAAGGAGCGCTGTCAAAGGTGTCCGTACTAAAGGAACGCTGTCGAAGGGAACTGTACTAAAGGAGCACTGTCGAAGGTGGCCGTACTAAAGGAGCGCTGTCGAAGGTGGCCGTACTAAAGGAGCGCTGTCGAAGGTGGCCGTACTAAAGGAGCGCTGTCGAATGTGGCCGTACTAAAGGAGCGCTGTCCAAGGGAACTGTACTAAAGGAGCACTGTCGAAGGTAGCCGTACTAAAGGAGCGCTGTCGAAGGTGGCCGTACTAAAGGAGCACTGTCGAAGGTGGCCGTACTAAAGGAGCACTGTCAAAGGTGGCCGTACTAAAGGAGCACTGTCGAAGGTGGCCGCACTAAAGGAGCGCTGTCGAAGGTGGCCGTATTAAAGGAGCGCTGTCGAAGGTGGCCGTACTAAAGGAGCGCTGTCGAAGGTGGCCGTACTAAAGGTGCGCTGTCGAAGGTGGCCGTACTAAAGGAGCGCTGTAGAAGGTGGCCGTACTAAAGGAGCGCTGTCGAAGGTGTCCCTACGAAAGGAGCACTGTCGAAGGTGGCCGTACGTAAGGAGCACTGTCGAAGGTGGCCGTACTAAAGGAGCGCTGTCGAAGGTGGCCATACTAAAGGAGCGCTGTCGAAGGTGGCCGTACTAAAGGAGCGCTGTCGAAGGTGGCCGTACTAAAGGAGCGCTGTCGAAGGTGTCCCTACGAAAGGAGCACTGTCGAAGGTGGCCGTACGTAAGGAGCACTGTCGAAGGTGGCCGTACTAAAGGAGCGCTGTCGAAGGTGGCCATACTAAAGGAGCGCTGTCGAAGGTGGCCGTGCTAAAGGAGAGCTGTCGAAGGTGCCGTTCTAAAGGAGTGCTGTCGAAGGTGGCCGCACTAAGGGAGCGCTGTCGAAGGTGGCCGTACTAAAGGAGCGCTGTCGAAGGTGTCCGCACTAAAGGAGCGCTGTCGAAGGTGGCCGTATTAAAGGAGCGCTGTCGAAGGTGGCCGTACTAAAGGAGCGCTGTCGAAGGTGGCCGTACTAAAGGTGCGCTGTCGAAGGTGGCCGTACTAAAGGAGCGCTGTCGAAGGTGGCCGTACTAAAGGAGCGCTGTCGAAGGTGTCCCTACGAAAGGAGCACTGTCGAAGGTGGCCGTACGTAAGGAGCAATGTCGAAGGTGGCCGTACTAAAGGAGCGCTGTCGAAGGTGGCCATACTAAAGGAGCGCTGTCGAAGGTGGCCGTACTAAAGGAGCGCTGTCGAAGGTGTCCCTACGAAAGGAGCACTGTCGAAGGTGGCCGTACTAAAGGAGCGCTGTCGAAGGTGGCCGTACTAAAGGAGCGCTGTCAAAGGTGTCCGTACTAAAGGAACGCTGTCGAAGGGAACTGTACTAAAGGAGCACTGTCGAAGGTGGCCGTACTAAAGGAGCGCTGTCGAAGGTGGCCGTACTAAAGGAGCGCTGTCGAAGGTGGCCGTACTAAAGGAGCGCTGTCGAATGTGGCCGTACTAAAGGAGCGCTGTCCAAGGGAACTGTACTAAAGGAGCACTGTCGAAGGTAGCCGTACTAAAGGAGCGCTGTCGAAGGTGGCCGTACTAAAGGAGCACTGTCGAAGGTGGCCGTACTAAAGGAGCACTGTCAAAGGTGGCCGTACTAAAGGAGCACTGTCGAAGGTGGCCGCACTAAAGGAGCGCTGTCGAAGGTGGCCGTATTAAAGGAGCGCTGTCGAAGGTGGCCGTACTAAAGGAGCGCTGTCGAAGGTGGCCGTACTAAAGGTGCGCTGTCGAAGGTGGCCGTACTAAAGGAGCGCTGTAGAAGGTGGCCGTACTAAAGGAGCGCTGTCGAAGGTGTCCCTACGAAAGGAGCACTGTCGAAGGTGGCCGTACGTAAGGAGCACTGTCGAAGGTGGCCGTACTAAAGGAGCGCTGTCGAAGGTGGCCATACTAAAGGAGCGCTGTCGAAGGTGGCCGTACTAAAGGAGCGCTGTCGAAGGTGGCCGTACTAAAGGAACGCTGTCGAAGGTGTCCCTACGAAAGGAGCACTGTCGAAGGTGGCCGTACGTAAGGAGCACTGTCGAAGGTGGCCGTAGTAAAGGAGCGCTGTCGAAGGTGGCCATACTAAAGGAGCGCTGTCGAAGGTGGCCGTGCTAAAGGAGAGCTGTCGAAGGTGCCGTTCTAAAGGAGTGCTGTCGAAGGTGGCCGCACTAAGGGAGCGCTGTCGAAGGTGGCCGTACTAAAGGAGCGCTGTCGAAGGTGGCCGTTCTAAAGGAGCGCTGTCGGAGGTGGCCGTACTAAAGGAGCGCGGTCAAAGGTGGCCGTACGTAAGGAGCACTGTCGAAGGTGGCCGTAATCGAGGAGAGCGGTGGAAGGTTGCCATGCTAAAGGAGCGCTGTCGAAGGTGGCCGTATTCGAGGAGCGCTGTCGAAGGTTGCCATGCTAAAGGAGCGCTGTCGAAGGTGGCCGTACTCGAGGAGCGCTGTCGAAGGTGGCCGTACTAACAAAGCGCTGTCGAAGGTGGCCGTACTAGAGGAGCGCTGTCGAAGGTGGCCGTACTCGAGGAGCGCTGTCGAAGGTGGCCGTACTCGAGGAGCGCTGTCGAAGGTGGCCATGCTAAAGGAGCGCCGTGGAAGGTGGCCATGCTAAAGGAGCGCTGTGGAAGGTGGCCGTACACGAGGAGCGCTGCCGAAGGTGGCCGTACTCGAGGAGCGCTGCCGAAGGTGGCTGTACTCGAGGAGCGCTGTCGAAGGTGGCCGTACGGGAGGAGCGCTGTCGAAGGTGGCCACACTAAAGGAGCACTGTCGAAGGTGGCCGTACTAAAGTAGAGCTATCGAAGGTGGCTGTACTCGAGGAGCGCTGTCGAAGGTGCCCGTATTAAAGGAGCGCTGTCGAAGGTGGCCATGCTAAAGGAGCGCTGTCGAAGGTGGCCGTACTCGAGGAGCGCTGCCGAAGGTTGCTGTACTCGAGGAGCGCTGTCGAAGGTGGCCGTACTGGAGGAGCGCTGTCGAAGGTGGCCGCACTAAAGGAGCGCTGTCGAAGTTGGCCGTACTAAAGTAGAGCTGTCGAAGGTGGCTGTACTCGAGGAGCGCTGTAGAAGGTGCCCGTATTAAAGGAGCGCTATCGAAGGTGACCGTGCTAAAGGAGCGCTGTCGAAGGAGGCCGTACTAAAGGAGCGCTGTCGAAGGTGGCCGTGCTAAAGGAGCGCTGTCGAATGTGGCCGTACTAAAGGAGCGTTGTCGAAGGTGGCCGTACTAAAGGAGCGCTGTCGAAGGTGGCCGTACTAAAGGAGCGCTGTCGAAGGTGGCCGTACTAAAGGAGCGCTGTCGAAGGTGGCCGTACTAAAGGAGCGCTGTCGAAGGTGGCCGTACTAAAGGAGCGCTGTCGAAGGTGGCCGTACTAAAGGAGCGCTGTCGAAGGTGGCCGTACTAAAGGAGCGCTGTCGAAGGTGGCCGTACTAAAGGAGCGCTGTCGAAGGTGGCTGTACTAAAGGAGCGCTGTCGAAGGTGGCCGTACTAAAGGAGCGCTGTCGAAGGTGGCCGTACTAAAGGAGCGCTGTCTAAGGAGGCCGTACTAACGGAGCGCTGTCGAAGGTGGCCGGACTAAAGGAGCGCTGTCAAAGGTGGCCCTACTAAAGGAGCACTGTCGAAGGGAACTGTACTAAAGTAGCGCTTTCGAAGGTGGCCGTACTAAAGGAGCGCTGTCAAAGGTGGCCGTACTAAAGGAGCGCTGTCGAAGGTGGCCATACTAAAGGTGCGCTGTCGAAGGTGGCCGTGCTAAAGGAGCGCTGTCGAAGGTGCCGTTCTAAAGGAGTGCTGTCGAAGGTGGCCGTTCTAAAGGAGCGCTGTCGAAGGTGGCCGTACTCGAGGAGCGCTGTCGAAGGTGGCCGTACTAACAAAGCGCTGTCGAAGGTGGCCGTACTAGAGGAGCGCTGTCGAAGGTGGCCGTACTCGAGGAGCGCTGTCGAAGGTGGCCGTACTCGAGGAGCGCTGTCGAAGGTGGCCATGCTAAAGGAGCGCCGTGGAAGGTGGCCATGCTAAAGGAGCGCTGTGGAAGGTGGCCGTACACGAGGAGCGCTGCCGAAGGTGGCCGTACTCGAGGAGCGCTGCCGAAGGTGGCTGTACTCGAGGAGCGCTGTCGAAGGTGGCCGTACGGGAGGAGCGCTGTCGAAGGTGGCCACACTAAAGGAGCACTGTCGAAGGTGGCCGTACTAAAGTAGAGCTATCGAAGGTGGCTGTACTCGAGGAGCGCTGTCGAAGGTGCCCGTATTAAAGGAGCGCTGTCGAAGGTGGCCATGCTAAAGGAGCGCTGTCGAAGGTGGCCGTACTCGAGGAGCGCTGCTGAAGGTTGCTGTACTCGAGGAGCGCTGTCGAAGGTGGCCGTACTGGAGGAGCGCTGTCGAAGGTGGCCGCACTAAAGGAGCGCTGTCGAAGTTGGCCGTACTAAAGTAGAGCTGTCGAAGGTGGCTGTACTCGAGGAGCGCTGTAGAAGGTGCCCGTATTAAAGGAGCGCTATCGAAGGTGACCGTGCTAAAGGAGCGCTGTCGAAGGAGGCCGTACTAAAGGAGCGCTGTCGAAGGTGGCCGTGCTAAAGGAGCGCTGTCGAATGTGGCCGTACTAAAGGAGCGTTGTCGAAGGTGGCCGTACTAAAGGAGCGCTGTCGAAGGTGGCCGTACTAAAGGAGCGCTGTCGAAGGTGGCCGTACTAAAGGAGCGCTGTCGAAGGTGGCCGTACTAAAGGAGCGCTGTCGAAGGTGGCCGTACTAAAGGAGCGCTGTCGAAGGTGGCCGTACTAAAGGAGCGCTGTCGAAGGTGGCCGTACTAAAGGAGCGCTGTCGAAGGTGGCCGTACTAAAGGAGCGCTGTCGAAGGTGGCTGTACTAAAGGAGCGCTGTCGAAGGTGGCCGTACTAAAGGAGCGCTGTCGAAGGTGGCCGTACTAAAGGAGCGCTGTCTAAGGAGGCCGTACTAACGGAGCGCTGTCGAAGGTGGCCGGACTAAAGGAGCGCTGTCAAAGGTGGCCCTACTAAAGGAGCACTGTCGAAGGGAACTGTACTAAAGTAGCGCTTTCGAAGGTGGCCGTACTAAAGGAGCGCTGTCAAAGGTGGCCGTACTAAAGGAGCGCTGTCGAAGGTGGCCATACTAAAGGTGCGCTGTCGAAGGTGGCCGTGCTAAAGGAGCGCTGTCGAAGGTGCCGTTCTAAAGGAGTGCTGTCGAAGGTGGCCGTTCTAAAGGAGCGCTGTCGGAGGTGGCCGTACTAAAGGAGCGCGGTCAAAGGTGGCCGTACGTAAGGAGCACTGTCGAAGGTGGCCGTAATCGAGGAGAGCGGTCGAAGGTTGCCATGCTAAAGGAGCGCTGTCGAAGGTGGCCGTACTCGAGGAGCGCTGTCGAAGGTTGCCATGCTAAAGGAGTGCTGTCGAAGGTGGCCGTACTCGAGGAGCGCTGTCGAAGGTGGCCGTACTAACAAAGCGCTGTCGAAGGTGGCCGTACTAGAGGAGCGCTGTCGAAGGTGGCCGTACTCGAGGAGCGCTGTCGAAGGTGGCCGTACTCGAGGAGCGCTGTCGAAGGTGGCCATGCTAAAGGAGCGCCGTGGAAGGTGGCCATGCTAAAGGAGCGCTGTGGAAGGTGGCCGTACACGAGGAGCGCTGCCGAAGGTGGCCGTACTGGAGGAGCGCTGCCGAAGGTGGCTGTACTCGAGGAGCGCTGTCGAAGGTGGCCGTGCTAAAGGAGCATTGTCGAAGGTGGCCGTACTAAAGGAGCGCTGTCGAAGGTGGCCGTACTCGAGGAGCGCTGCCGAAGGTGGCTGTACTCGAGGAGCGCTGTCGAAGGTGGCCGCACTAAAGGAGCGCTGTCGAAGTTGGCCGTACTAAAGTAGAGCTGTCGAAGGTGGCTGTACTCGAGGAGCGCTGTCGAAGGTGCCCGTATTAAAGGAGCGCTGTCGAAGGTGACCGTGCTAAAGGAGCGCCGTCAAAGGAGGCCGTACGAAAGGAGCGCTGTCGAAGGTGGCCGTGCTAAAGGAGCGCTGTCGAATGTGGCCGTACTAAAGGAGAGCTGTCGAAGGTGGCCGTACTAAAGGAGCGCTGTCGAAGGTGGCCGTACTAAAGGAGCGCTGTCGAAGGTGGCCGTACTAAAGGAGCGCTGTCGAAGGTGGCCGTACTAAAGGAGCGCTGTCGAAGGTGGCCGTACTAAAGGAGCGCTGTCGAAGGTGGCCGTACTAAAGGAGCGCTGTCGAAGGTGGCCGTACTAAAGGAGCGCTGTCGAAGGTGGCTGTACTAAAGGAGCGCTGTCGAAGGTGGCCGTACTAAAGGAGCGCTGTCGAAGGTGGCCGTACTAAAGGAGCGCTGTCTAAGGAGGCCGTACTAACGGAGCGCTGTCGAAGGTGGCCGGACTAAAGGAGCGCTGTCGAAGGTGGCCCTACTAAAGGAGCGCTGTCGAAGGGAACTGTACTAAAGTAGCGCTTTCGAAGGTGGCCGTACTAAAGGAGCGCTGTCAAAGGTGGCCGTACTAAAGGAACGCTGTCGAAGGTGGCTGTACTAAAGGAGCACTGTCGAAGGGAACTGTACTAAAGGAGCGCTTTCGAAGGTGGCCGTACTAAAGGAGCGCTGTCAAAGGTGGCCGTACTAAAGGAACGCTGTCTAAGGTGGCCGCACTAAAGGAGCACTGTCGAAGGTGGCCGTACTAAAGGAGCGCTTTCGAAGGTGGCCGTACTAAAGGAGCACTGTCGAAGGTGGCCGTACGAAAGGGGCGCTGTCGAAGGGAACTGTACTAAAGGAGCACTGTCGAAGGTGACCGTACTAAAGGAGCGCTGTCGAAGGTGGCCGTACTAAAGGAGCGCTGTCGAACGTGGCCGTACTAAAGGAGCACTGTCGAAGGTGGCCGTACTAAAGGAGCGCTGTCGAAGGTGGCCATACTAAAGGAGCACTGTCGAAGGTGGCCGTACTAAAGGAGCACTGTCGAAGGTGGCCGTACTAAAGGAGCGCTGTGGAAGGTGGCCGTACCCGAGGAGCGCTGTCGAAGGTTGCCGTACTAAAGGAGCACTGTCGAAGGTGGCCGTACTAAAGGAGCGCTGTCGAAGGTGGCCGTACTAAAGGAGCGCTGTCGAAGGTGGCCGTACTAAAGGAGCGTTGTCGAAGGTGGCCGTACTCGAGGAGCGATGTCGAAGGTGGCCATACTAAAGGAGCGCAGTCGAAGGTGGCCGTACTAAAGGAGCGCTGTCGAAGGTGGCCGTACAGAAGGATCGCTGTCAAAGGTGGCCGTACTAAAGGAGCACTGTCAATGGTGGCCGTACAGAAGGATCGCTGTCAAAGGTGGCCTACTAAAGGAGCACTGTCAAAGGTGGCCGTACTAAAGGAGCACTGTCGAAGGTGGCCGTACTAAAGGAGCACTGTCGAAGGTGGCCGTACTAAAGGAGCGCTGTCGAAGGTGGCCGTACTAAAGGAGCACTTTCGAAGGTGGCCGTACTAAAGGAGCGCTGTCGAAGGTGGCCGTACTAAAGGAGCGCTGTCGAAGGTGGCCGTACTCGAGGAGCGATGTCGAAGGTGGCCATACTAAAGGAGCGCAGTCGAAGGTGGCCGTACTAAAGGAGCGCTGTCGAAGGTGGCCGTACAGAAGGATCGCTGTCAAAGGTGGCCGTACTAAAGGAGCACTGTCAAAGGTGGCCGTACAGAAGGATCGCTGTCAAAGGTGGCCTACTAAAGGAGCACTGTCAAAGGTGGCTGTACTAAAGGAGCACTGTCGAAGGTGGCCGTACTAAAGGAGCACTGTCGAAGGTGGCCGTACTAAAGGAGCACTGTCGAAGGTGGCCGTACTAAAGGAGCGCTGTCGAAGGTGGCCGTACGAAAGGAGCGCTGTCGAAGGTGGCCGTACGAAAGGAGCGCTGTCGAAGGTGGCCGTACTAAAGGAGCGCTGTCGAAGGGGACTGTACTAAAGGAGCACTGTCGAAGGTGGCCGTACAAAAGGAGCGATGTCGAAGGTGGCCGTACTAAAGGAGCGCTGTCGAAGGGGACTGTACTAAAGGAGCACTGTCGAAGGTGGCCGTACAAAAGGAGCGATGTCGAAGATGGTCGTACTAAAGGAGCACTGTCGAAGGTGGCCGTACTAAAGGAGCGCTGTCGAAGTTGGCCGTACTAAAGGAGCACTGTCGAAGGTGGCCGTACTAAAGGAGCACTGTCGAAGGTGGCCGTACTAAAGGAGCGCTGTCGAAGGTGGCCGTACTAAAGGAGCGCTGTCGAAGGTGGCCGTACTAAAGGAGCACTGTCGAAGGTGGCCGTACTAAAGGAGCGCTGTCGAAGGTCGCCGTACTAAAGGAGCGCTATCGAAGGTGGCCGTACTAAAGGAGCATTGTCGAAGGTGGCCGTACTAAAGGAACGCGGTCGAAGGTGGCCGTACTAAAGGAGCGCTGTCGAAGGGGACTGTACTGAAGGAGCACTGTCGAAGGTGGCCGTACAAAAGGAGCGATGTCGAAGATGGTCGTACTAAAGGAGCGCTGTCGAAGGTGGCCGTACTAAAGGAGCGCTGTCGAAGTTGGCCGTACTAAAGGAGCACTGTCGAAGGTGGCCGTACTAAAGGAGCACTGTCGAAGGGGACTGTAATAAAGGAGCGCTGTCGAAGGTGGCCGTACTAAAGGAGCGATGTCGAAGGTGGCCGTACTAAAGGAGCGCTGTCGAAGGTGGCCGTACTAAAGGAGCGCTGTCGAAGGTGGCCGTACTAAAGGAGCGCTGTCGAAGGTGGCCGTACTAAAGGAGCGCTGTCGAAGGTGGCCGTACTAAAGGAGCGCTGTCGAAGGTGGCCGTACTAAAGGAGCGCTGTCGAAGGTGGCCGTCCCAAAGGAGCGCTGTCGAAGGGAACTGTACTAAAGGAGCGATGTCGAAGGTGGCCGTACGAAAGGAGCACTGTCGAAGGTGGCCGTACTAAAGGAGCGCTGTCGAAGGTGGCCGTACTAAAGGAGCGCTGCCGAAGGTGGCCGTACGTAAGGAGCACTGTCGAAGGTGGCCGTACTAAAGGAGCGCTGTTGAAGGTGGCCGTACTCGAGGAGCGCTGTCGAAGGTGGCCGTACTAAAGGAGCGCTGTCGAAGGTGGCCGTACTCGAGGAGCGCTGTCGAAGGTGGCCGTACTAAAGGAGCGCTGTCGAAGGTGGCCGTACTAAAGGAGCGCTGTCGAAGGGAACTGTACTAAAGGAGCACTGTCGAAGGTGGCCGTACTAAAGGAGCGCTGTCGAAGGTGGCCGTACTAAAGGAGCACTGTCGAAGGTGGCCGTACTAAAGGAGCACTTTCGAAGGTGGCCGTACTAAAGGAGCGCTGTCAAAGGTGTCCGTACTAAAGGAACGCTGTCGAAGGTGGCCGTACTAAAGGAACGCTGTCGAAGGTGGCCGCACTAAGGGAGCGCTGTCGAAGGTGGCCGTACTAAAGGAGCGATGTCGAAGGTGGCCGTACTAAAGGAGCGCTGTCGAAGGGAACTGTACTAAAGGAGCGCTGTCGAAGGTGGCCGTACTAAAGGAGCGATGTCGAAGGTGGCCGTACTAAAGGAGCGCTGTCGAAGGGAACTGTACTAAAGGAGCACTGTCGAAGGTGGCCGTACTAAAGGAGCGCTGTCGAAGGTGGCCGTACTAAAGGAGCGCTGTCGAAGGTGGCCGTACTAAAGGAGCGCTGTCGAAGGTGGCCGTACTAAAGGAGCACTGTCGAAGGGAACTGTACTAAAGGAGCACTGTCGAAGGTGGCCGTACTAAAGGAGCGCTGTCGAAGGTGGCCGTACTAAAGGAGCGATGTCGAAGGTGGCCGTACTAAAGGAGCGCTGTCGAAGGTGGCCGTACTAAAGGAGCGCTGTCGAAGGTGGCCGTACTAAAGGAGCGCTGTCGAAGGTGGCCATACTAAAGGAGCGCTGTCGAAGGGAACTGTGCTAAAGGAGCGATGTCGAAGGTGGCCGTACTAAAGGAGCGCTGTCGAAGGTGGCCGTACTAAAGGAGCGCTGTCGAAGGTGGCCGTACTAAAGGAGCGCTGTCGAAGGGAGCTGGACTAAAGGAGCGCTGTCGAAGGTGGCCGTACTAAAGGAGCGCTGTCGAAGGTGGCCATACTAAAGGAGCGCTGTCGAAGGGAACTGTACTAATGGAGCGCTGTCGAAGGTGGCCGTACTAAAGGAGCACTGTCGAAGGTGGCCGTACTAAAGGAGCACTGTCGAAGGTGGCCGTACTAAAGGAGCACTGTCGAAGGTGGCCGTACTAAAGGAGCACTGTCGAAGGTGGCCGTACTAAAGGAGCGCTGACGAAGGTGGCCGTACTAAAGGAACGCTGTCGAAGCTGGCCGCACTAAAGGAGCGCTGTCGAAGGTCGCCGTACTAAAGGAGCGCTGCCGAAGGTGGCCGTACGTAAGGAGCACTGTCGAAGGTGGCCGTACTAAAGGAGCGCTGTTGAAGGTGGCCGTACTCGAGGAGCGCTGTCGAAGGTGGCCGCACTAAAGGAGCGCTGTCGAAGGTGGCCGTACTAAAGGAGCGCTGTCGAAGGGAACTGTACTAAAGGAGCGCTGTCGAAGGTGGCCGTACTCGAGGAGCGCTGTCGAAGGTGGCCGTACTAAAGGAGCGCTGTCGAAGGTGGCCGTACTAAAGGAGCGCTGTCGAAGGGAACTGTACTAAAGGAGCACTGTCGAAGGTGGCCGTACTAAAGGAGCGCTGTCGAAGGTGGCCGTACTAAAGGAGCACTGTCGAAGGTGGCCGTACTAAAGGAGCACTGTCGAAGGTGGCCGTACTAAAGGAGCGCTGTCAAAGGTGTCCGTACTAAAGGAACGCTGTCGAAGGTGGCCGTACTGAGGGAGCGCTGTCGAAGGTGGCCGCACTAAGGGAGCGCTGTCGAAGGTGGCCGTACTAAAGGAGCACTGTCGAAGGGAACTGTACTAAAGGAGCACTGTCGAAGGTGGCCGTACTAAACGAGCGCTGTCGAAGGTGGCCATACTAAAGGAGCACTGTCGAAGGTGGCCGTACTAAAGGAGCACTGTCGAAGGTGGCCGTACCCGAGGAGCGCTGTCGAAGGTGGCCGTACTAAAGGAGCGCTGTCGAAGGTGGCCGTACTAAAGGAGCGCTGTCGCAGGTGGCCGTACCAAAAGAGCACTGTCGAAGGTGGCAGTACTAAAGGAGCGCTGTCGAAGGTGGCCGTACTGAGGGAGCGCTGTCGAAGGTGGCCGTACTGAGGGAGCGCTGTCGAAGGTGGCCGTACTAAAGGAGCATTGTCGAAGGTGGCCGTACTAAAGGAGCACTGTCGAAGGTGGCCGTACTAAAGGAGCGCTGTCGAAGGTGGCCGTACTAAAGGAGCGCTGTCGAAGGTGGCCGTACTAAAGGAGCGCTGTCGAAGGTGGCCGTACTAAAGGAGCGTTGTCGAAGGTGGCCGTACTGAGGGAGCGCTGTCGAAGGTGGCCGTACTGAGGGAGCGCTGTCGAAGGTGGCCGTACTAAAGGAGCATTGTCGAAGGTGGCCGTACTAAAGGAGCACTGTCGAAGGTGGCTGTACTCGAGGAGCACTGTCGAAGGTGGCCGTACTAAAGGAGCGTTGTCGAAGGAGGCCGTACTGTGGTAAACTGGTTACTGAGATTCGATCATGACCCTTGAATCTGTGGACCTATTCCTAACACTATCTTGGAGTGGCACTCAGCACATGGTGGATGTCTGAGTGGCTCCCTGTGAGCTCTGTGCCCTGAGCTGGCTCCTGCTGGAATCCTCTGGGAAGTGTCGTGTTCCCTGTTTTATAGTGTGTATGCTCTTGCCTGTGATTGTCTGTGGTGTTGTGTGTGTAATGATTGGTGCGTTGATCTGCCCATCAGTATGTATGTATGTTTGCACCATGATGTTGACCTGAATATCATGACAGTGGCCGTACTAAAGGAGCGCTGTCGAAGGTGGCCGTACAGAAGAAGCACTGTCGAAGGTGGATGCACTAAAGCAGCACTGTCGAAGGTGGTCGTACTAAAGGAGCGCTGTCGAAGGTGGCCGTACTCGAGGATCGCTGTCAAAAGTGGCCATACACGAGGACCGCTGTCGAAAGTGGCCATACACGAGGAGCACTGTCGAGGGTGGCCGTACTAAAGGAGCGCTGTCGAAGGTGGCCGTACACGAGGAGCGCTGTCAAAGGTGGCCGTGCTAAAGGAGCACAGTCGAAGGTGGCCGTGCTAAAGGAGCACTGTCGAAGGTGGCCGTACACGAGGAGCGCTGTCGAAGGTGGCCGTACTAAAGGAGCGCTGTCGAAGGTGGCTGGACTAAAGGAGCGCTGTCGAAGGTGGCCGTACTAAAGGAGCGCTGTCGTAGGTGGCCGTACGAAAGGAGCGCTGTCGAAGGTGGCCGTTCTAAAGGAGTGCTGTCGAAGGTGGCCATTCTAAAGGAGCGCTGTCGAAGGTGGGCGTACTAAAGGAGCACTGTCGAAGGTGGCCGGACTAAAGGAGCGATGTCGAAGGTGGCCGTACTAAAGGAGCGCTGTCGAAGGTGGCCGGACTAAAGGAGCGCGGTCGAAGGTGGCCGTACGTAAGGAGCACTGTCGAAGGTGGCCGTATTCGAGGAGCACTGTCGAAGGTGGCAGTACTAAAGGTTCACTGTCGAAGGTGGCCGTACTAAAGGAGCGCTGTCGAAGGTGGCCGTACGAAAGGAGCACTGTCGAAGGTGGCCGTACTAAAGGAGCGTCGTCGAAGGTGGCCCTACTAAAGGAGCGCCGTCGAAGGTGGCCGTACTAACGGAGCGTCGTCGAAGGTGGCCGTACTAACGGAGCGTCGTCGAAGGTGGCCCTACTAAAGGAGCGATGTCGAAGGTGGCCGTACGTAAGGAGCGCTGTCGAAGGTGGCCGTACTCGAGGAGCACTGTCGAAGGTGGCCGTACTAAAGGAGCGCTGTCGAAGGTGTCCGTACATAAGGAGCGCTGTCGAAGGTGTCCGTACATAAGGAGCACTGTCGAAGGTGGCCGTACTCGAGGAGCACTGTCGAAGGTGGCCGTACTACAGCAGCACTGTCGAAGGTGGCCGTACGAAAGGAGCGCTGTCGAAGGTGTACGTACTAAAGGAGCGCTGTCGAAGGTGGCCGTACTAAAGGAGCGCTGTCGAAGGTGGCCGTACTAAAGGAGCGCTGTCGAAGGTGGCCGTACTAAAGGAGCACTGTCGAAGGTGGCCGTACTAAAGGAGCGCTGTCGAAGGTGGCCGTACAAAAGGAGCGCTGTCGAAGGTTGCCCTACGAAAGGAGCACTGTCGAAGGTGGCCGTACGTAAGGAGCACTGTCGAAGGTGGCCGTACTAAAGGAGCACTGTCGACGGTGGCCGTACTAAAGGAGCGCTGTCGAAGGTGGCCGTACTAAAGGAGCATTGTCGAAGGTGGCCGTACTGAGGGAGCGCTGTCGAAGGTGGCCGTACTGAGGGAGCGCTGTCGAAGGTGGCCGTACTAAAGGAGCATTGTCGAAGGTGGCCGTACTATAGGAGCACTGTCGAAGGTGGCCGTACTAAAGGAGCGCTGTCGAAGGTGGCTGTACTCGAGGAGCACTGTCGAAGGTGGCCGTACTAAAGGAGCGTTGTCGAAGGAGGCCGTACTGAGGGAGCGCTGTCGAAGGTGGCCGTACTCGAGGAGCACTGTCGAAGGTGGCCGTACTAACGGAGCGCTGTCGAAGGTGGCCGTACTAAAGGAGCGCTGTCGAAGGTGGCCGTACTGAGGGAGCGCTGTCGAAGGTGGCCGTACTAAAGGAGCGTTGTCGAAGGAGGCCGTACTGAGGGAGCGCTGTCGAAGGTGGGCGTACTCGAGGAGCACTGTCGAAGGTGGCCGTACTAACGGAGCGCTGTCGAAGGTGGCCGTACTAAAGGAGCGCTGTCGAAGGTGGCCGTACTGAGGGAGCGCTGTCGAAGGTCGCCGTACTAAAGGAGCGCTGTCGAAGGTGGCCGTACTAAAGTAGCGCTGTCGAAGGTGGCCGTACTAAAGGAGCAATGTCGAAAGTGGCCATACTCGAGGAGCGTTGTCGAAGGTGGCCGTACTAAAGGAGCACTGTCGAAGGTGGCCGTACTAAAGGAGCGCTGTCGATGGTGGCCGTACGAAAGGAGCGCTGTCGAAGGTGGCCGTACTAAAGGAGCGCTGTCGAAGGTGGCCGTACTCGAGGAGCATTGTCGAAGGCGGCCGTACTCGAGGAGCGTTGTCGAAGGTGGCCGTACTAAAGGAGCGCTGTCGAAGGTGGCCATACTAAAGGAGCGCTGTCGAAGGTGGCCGTACGAAAGGAGCGCTTTCGAAGGTGGCCGTACTCGAGGAGCGTTGTCGAAGGTGGCCGTACTAAAGGAATGCTGTCGAAGGTGGCCGTACTCGAGGAGCATTGTCGAAGGTGGCCGTACTCGAGGAGCGTTGTCGAAGGTGGCCGTACTAAAGGAGCGCTGTCGAAGGTGGCCGTACTCGAGGAGCATTGTCGAAGGTGGCCGTACTAAAGTAGCGCTGTCGAAGGTGGCCGTACTAAAGGAGCACTGTTGAAGGTGGCCGTACTAAAGGAGCGCTGTCCAAGGTGGCCGTACTAAAGGAGCACTGTCGAAGGTGGCCGTACTGAGGGAGCGCTGTTGAAGGTGCCCGTACTAAAGGAGCGCTGTCGAAGGTGGCCGTACAGAAGGATCGCTGTCAAAGGTGGCCGTACTAAAGGAGCGCTGTCGAAGGTGGCCGTACTAAAGTAGCGCTGTCGAAGGTGGCCGTACGTAAGGAGCACTGTCGAAGGTGGCCGTACTAAAGTAGCGCTGTCGAAGGTGGCCGTACTAAAGGAGCACTGTCGAAGGTGGCCGTACTGAGGGAGTGCTGTCGAAGGTGGCCGTACTAAAGGAGCGCTGTCGAAGGTGGCCGTACTAAAGGAGCGCTGTCGAAGGTGGCCGTACTAAAGTAGCGCTGTCGAAGGTGGCCGTACGAAAGGAGCGCTGTCGAAGGTGGCCCTATGAAAGGAGCACTGTCGAAGGTGGCCGTACGTAAGGAGCACTGTCGAAGATGGCCGTACTAAAGGAGCACTGTCGAAGGTGGCCATTCTAAAGGAGCACTGTCGAAGGTGGCCGTACTAAAGGAGCACTGTCGAAGGTGGCCGTACTAAAGGAGCGCTGTCGAAGGTGGCCGTACGAAAGGAGCGCTGTCGAAGGTGGCCGTACTAAAGGAGCGCTGTCGAAGGTGGCCGTACTAAAGGAGCGTTGTCGAAGGTGGCCTTACTAAAGGAGCACTGTCGAAGGTGGCCGTACTGAGGGAGCGCTGTCGAAGGTGGCCGTACTGAGGGAGCGCTGTCGAAGGTGGTCGTACTAAAGGAGCATTGTCGAAGGTGGCCGTACTAAAGGAGCGCTGTCGAAGGTGGCCGTACTAAAGGAGCGCTGTCGAAGGTGGCCGTACTCGAGGATCGCTGTCAAAAGTGGCCATACACGAGGACCGCTGTCGAAAGTGGCCATACACGAGGAGCACTGTCGAGGGTGGCCGTACTAAAGGAGCGCTGTCGAAGGTGGCCGTACACGAGGAGCGCTGTCAAAGGTGGCCGTGCTAAAGGAGCACAGTCGAAGGTGGCCGTGCTAAAGGAGCACTGTCGAAGGTGGCCGTACACGAGGAGCGCTGTCGAAGGTGGCCGTACTAAAGGAGCGCTGTCGAAGGTGGCTGGACTAAAGGAGCGCTGTCGAAGGTGGCCGTACTAAAGGAGCGCTGTCGTAGGTGGCCGTACGAAAGGAGCGCTGTCGAAGGTGGCCGTTCTAAAGGAGTGCTGTCGAAGGTGGCCATTCTAAAGGAGCGCTGTCGAAGGTGGGCGTACGAAAGGAGCGCTGTCGAAGGTGGCCGTACTAAAGGAGCGCTGTCGAAGGTGGCCGTACTAAAGGAGCGTTGTTGAAGGTGGCCTTACTAAAGGAGCACTGTCGAAGGTGGCCGTACTGAGGGAGCGCTGTCGAAGGTGGCCGTACTGAGGGAGCGCTGTCGAAGGTGGCCGTACTAAAGGAGCATTGTCGAAGGTGGCCGTACTAAAGCAGCACTGTCGAAGGTGGTCGTACTAAAGGAGCGCTGTCGAAGGTGGCCGTACTCGAGGATCGCTGTCAAAAGTGGCCATACACGAGGACCGCTGTCGAAAGTGGCCATACACGAGGAGCACTGTCGAGGGTGGCCGTACTAAAGGAGCGCTGTCGAAGGTGGCCGTACACGAGGAGCGCTGTCAAAGGTGGCCGTGCTAAAGGAGCACAGTCGAAGGTGGCCGTGCTAAAGGAGCACTGTCGAAGGTGGCCGTACACGAGGAGCGCTGTCGAAGGTGGCCGTACTAAAGGAGCGCTGTCGAAGGTGGCTGGACTAAAGGAGCGCTGTCGAAGGTGGCCGTACTAAAGGAGCGCTGTCGTAGGTGGCCGTACGAAAGGAGCGCTGTCGAAGGTGGCCGTTCTAAAGGAGTGCTGTCGAAGGTGGCCATTCTAAAGGAGCGCTGTCGAAGGTGGGCGTACTAAAGGAGCACTGTCGAAGGTGGCCGGACTAAAGGAGCGATGTCGAAGGTGGCCGTACTAAAGGAGCGCTGTCGAAGGTGGCCGGACTAAAGGAGCGCGGTCGAAGGTGGCCGTACGTAAGGAGCACTGTCGAAGGTGGCCGTATTCGAGGAGCACTGTCGAAGGTGGCAGTACTAAAGGTTCACTGTCGAAGGTGGCCGTACTAAAGGAGCGCTGTCGATGGTGGCCGTACGAAAGGAGCGCTGTCGAAGGTGGCCGTACTAAAGGAGCGCTGTCGAAGGTGGCCGTACTCGAGGAGCATTGTCGAAGGCGGCCGTACTCGAGGAGCGTTGTCGAAGGTGGCCGTACTAAAGGAGCGCTGTCGAAGGTGGCCATACTAAAGGAGCGCTGTCGAAGGTGGCCGTACGAAAGGAGCGCTTTCGAAGGTGGCCGTACTCGAGGAGCGTTGTCGAAGGTGGCCGTACTAAAGGAATGCTGTCGAAGGTGGCCGTACTCGAGGAGCATTGTCGAAGGTGGCCGTACTCGAGGAGCGTTGTCGAAGGTGGCCGTACTAAAGGAGCGCTGTCGAAGGTGGCCGTACTCGAGGAGCATTGTCGAAGGTGGCCGTACTAAAGGAGCGCTGTCGAAGGTGGCCGTACTCGAGGAGCATTGTCGAAGGTGGCCGTACTAAAGTAGCGCTGTCGAAGGTGGCCGTACTAAAGGAGCACTGTTGAAGGTGGCCGTACTAAAGGAGCGCTGTCCAAGGTGGCCGTACTAAAGGAGCGCTGTCGAAGGTGGCCGTACAGAAGGATCGCTGTCAAAGGTGGCCGTACTAAAGGAGCGCTGTCGAAGGTGGCCGTACTAAAGTAGCGCTGTCGAAGGTGGCCGTACGTAAGGAGCACTGTCGAAGGTGGCCGTACTAAAGTAGCGCTGTCGAAGGTGGCCGTACTAAAGTAGCACTGTCGAAGGTGGCCGTACTGAGGGAGTGCTGTCGAAGGTGGCCGTACTAAAGGAGCGCTGTCGAAGGTGGCCGTACTAAAGGAGCGCTGTCGAAGGTGGCCGTACTAAAGTAGCGCTGTCGAAGGTGGCCGTACGAAAGGAGCGCTGTCGAAGGTGGCCCTATGAAAGGAGCACTGTCGAAGGTGGCCGTACGTAAGGAGCACTGTCGAAGATGGCCGTACTAAAGGAGCACTGTCGAAGGTGGCCATTCTAAAGGAGCACTGTCGAAGGTGGCCGTACTAAAGGAGCACTGTCGAAGGTGGCCGTACTAAAGGAGCGCTGTCGAAGGTGGCCGTACGAAAGGAGCGCTGTCGAAGGTGGCCGTACTAAAGGAGCGCTGTCGAAGGTGGCCGTACTAAAGGAGCGTTGTCGAAGGTGGCCTTACTAAAGGAGCACTGTCGAAGGTGGCCGTACTGAGGGAGCGCTGTCGAAGGTGGCCGTACTGAGGGAGCGCTGTCGAAGGTGGTCGTACTAAAGGAGCATTGTCGAAGGTGGCCGTACTAAAGGAGCGCTGTCGAAGGTGGCCGTACTAAAGGAGCGCTGTCGAAGGTGGCCGTACTCGAGGATCGCTGTCAAAAGTGGCCATACACGAGGACCGCTGTCGAAAGTGGCCATACACGAGGAGCACTGTCGAGGGTGGCCGTACTAAAGGAGCGCTGTCGAAGGTGGCCGTACACGAGGAGCGCTGTCAAAGGTGGCCGTGCTAAAGGAGCACAGTCGAAGGTGGCCGTGCTAAAGGAGCACTGTCGAAGGTGGCCGTACACGAGGAGCGCTGTCGAAGGTGGCCGTACTAAAGGAGCGCTGTCGAAGGTGGCTGGACTAAAGGAGCGCTGTCGAAGGTGGCCGTACTAAAGGAGCGCTGTCGTAGGTGGCCGTACGAAAGGAGCGCTGTCGAAGGTGGCCGTTCTAAAGGAGTGCTGTCGAAGGTGGCCATTCTAAAGGAGCGCTGTCGAAGGTGGGCGTACGAAAGGAGCGCTGTCGAAGGTGGCCGTACTAAAGGAGCGCTGTCGAAGGTGGCCGTACTAAAGGAGCGTTGTTGAAGGTGGCCTTACTAAAGGAGCACTGTCGAAGGTGGCCGTACTGAGGGAGCGCTGTCGAAGGTGGCCGTACTGAGGGAGCGCTGTCGAAGGTGGCCGTACTAAAGGAGCATTGTCGAAGGTGGCCGTACTAAAGCAGCACTGTCGAAGGTGGTCGTACTAAAGGAGCGCTGTCGAAGGTGGCCGTACTCGAGGATCGCTGTCAAAAGTGGCCATACACGAGGACCGCTGTCGAAAGTGGCCATACACGAGGAGCACTGTCGAGGGTGGCCGTACTAAAGGAGCGCTGTCGAAGGTGGCCGTACACGAGGAGCGCTGTCAAAGGTGGCCGTGCTAAAGGAGCACAGTCGAAGGTGGCCGTGCTAAAGGAGCACTGTCGAAGGTGGCCGTACACGAGGAGCGCTGTCGAAGGTGGCCGTACTAAAGGAGCGCTGTCGAAGGTGGCTGGACTAAAGGAGCGCTGTCGAAGGTGGCCGTACTAAAGGAGCGCTGTCGTAGGTGGCCGTACGAAAGGAGCGCTGTCGAAGGTGGCCGTTCTAAAGGAGTGCTGTCGAAGGTGGCCATTCTAAAGGAGCGCTGTCGAAGGTGGGCGTACTAAAGGAGCACTGTCGAAGGTGGCCGGACTAAAGGAGCGA
Organism: Scyliorhinus torazame; assembly: GCF_047496885.1. Classification (NCBI taxonomy): domain Eukaryota; kingdom Metazoa; phylum Chordata; class Chondrichthyes; order Carcharhiniformes; family Scyliorhinidae; genus Scyliorhinus; species Scyliorhinus torazame. The sequence goes on along the minus strand of NC_092708.1, from coordinate 207,401,530 downwards.
TGTCGAAGGTGGCCGTACTAAAGGAGCGCTGTCGAAGGTGGCCGGACTAAAGGAGCGCGGTCGAAGGTGGCCGTACGTAAGGAGCACTGTCGAAGGTGGCCGTATTCGAGGAGCACTGTCGAAGGTGGCAGTACTAAAGGTTCACTGTCGAAGGTGGCCGTACTAAAGGAGCGCTGTCGAAGGTGGCCGTACGAAAGGAGCACTGTCGAAGGTGGCCGTACTAAAGGAGCGTCGTCGAAGGTGGCCCTACTAAAGGAGCGCCGTCGAAGGTGGCCGTACTAACGGAGCGTCGTCGAAGGTGGCCGTACTAACGGAGCGTCGTCGAAGGTGGCCCTACTAAAGGAGCGATGTCGAAGGTGGCCGTACGTAAGGAGCGCTGTCGAAGGTGGCCGTACTCGAGGAGCACTGTCGAAGGTGGCCGTACTAAAGGAGCGCTGTCGAAGGTGTCCGTACATAAGGAGCGCTGTCGAAGGTGTCCGTACATAAGGAGCACTGTCGAAGGTGGCCGTACTCGAGGAGCACTGTCGAAGGTGGCCGTACTACAGCAGCACTGTCGAAGGTGGCCGTACGAAAGGAGCGCTGTCGAAGGTGTACGTACTAAAGGAGCGCTGTCGAAGGTGGCCGTACTAAAGGAGCGCTGTCGAAGGTGGCCGTACTAAAGGAGCGCTGTCGAAGGTGGCCGTACTAAAGGAGCACTGTCGAAGGTGGCCGTACTAAAGGAGCGCTGTCGAAGGTGGCCGTACAAAAGGAGCGCTGTCGAAGGTTGCCCTACGAAAGGAGCACTGTCGAAGGTGGCCGTACGTAAGGAGCACTGTCGAAGGTGGCCGTACTAAAGGAGCACTGTCGACGGTGGCCGTACTAAAGGAGCGCTGTCGAAGGTGGCCGTACTAAAGGAGCATTGTCGAAGGTGGCCGTACTGAGGGAGCGCTGTCGAAGGTGGCCGTACTGAGGGAGCGCTGTCGAAGGTGGCCGTACTAAAGGAGCATTGTCGAAGGTGGCCGTACTATAGGAGCACTGTCGAAGGTGGCCGTACTAAAGGAGCGCTGTCGAAGGTGGCTGTACTCGAGGAGCACTGTCGAAGGTGGCCGTACTAAAGGAGCGTTGTCGAAGGAGGCCGTACTGAGGGAGCGCTGTCGAAGGTGGCCGTACTCGAGGAGCACTGTCGAAGGTGGCCGTACTAACGGAGCGCTGTCGAAGGTGGCCGTACTAAAGGAGCGCTGTCGAAGGTGGCCGTACTGAGGGAGCGCTGTCGAAGGTGGCCGTACTAAAGGAGCGTTGTCGAAGGAGGCCGTACTGAGGGAGCGCTGTCGAAGGTGGGCGTACTCGAGGAGCACTGTCGAAGGTGGCCGTACTAACGGAGCGCTGTCGAAGGTGGCCGTACTAAAGGAGCGCTGTCGAAGGTGGCCGTACTGAGGGAGCGCTGTCGAAGGTCGCCGTACTAAAGGAGCGCTGTCGAAGGTGGCCGTACTAAAGTAGCGCTGTCGAAGGTGGCCGTACTAAAGGAGCAATGTCGAAAGTGGCCATACTCGAGGAGCGTTGTCGAAGGTGGCCGTACTAAAGGAGCACTGTCGAAGGTGGCCGTACTAAAGGAGCGCTGTCGATGGTGGCCGTACGAAAGGAGCGCTGTCGAAGGTGGCCGTACTAAAGGAGCGCTGTCGAAGGTGGCCGTACTCGAGGAGCATTGTCGAAGGCGGCCGTACTCGAGGAGCGTTGTCGAAGGTGGCCGTACTAAAGGAGCGCTGTCGAAGGTGGCCATACTAAAGGAGCGCTGTCGAAGGTGGCCGTACGAAAGGAGCGCTTTCGAAGGTGGCCGTACTCGAGGAGCGTTGTCGAAGGTGGCCGTACTAAAGGAATGCTGTCGAAGGTGGCCGTACTCGAGGAGCATTGTCGAAGGTGGCCGTACTCGAGGAGCGTTGTCGAAGGTGGCCGTACTAAAGGAGCGCTGTCGAAGGTGGCCGTACTCGAGGAGCATTGTCGAAGGTGGCCGTACTAAAGTAGCGCTGTCGAAGGTGGCCGTACTAAAGGAGCACTGTTGAAGGTGGCCGTACTAAAGGAGCGCTGTCCAAGGTGGCCGTACTAAAGGAGCGCTGTCGAAGGTGGCCGTACTCGAGGAGCATTGTCGAAGGTGGCCGTACTAAAGTAGCGCTGTCGAAGGTGGCCGTACTAAAGGAGCACTGTCGAAGGTGGCCGTACTGAGGGAGCGCTGTTGAAGGTGCCCGTACTAAAGGAGCGCTGTCGAAGGTGGCCGTACAGAAGGATCGCTGTCAAAAGTGGCCGTACTAAAGGAGCGCTGTCGAAGGTGGCCGTACTAAAGTAGCGCTGTCGAAGGTGGCCGTACGTAAGGAGCACTGTCGAAGGTGGCCGTACTAAAGTAGCGCTGTCGAAGGTGGCCGTACTAAAGGAGCACTGTCGAAGGTGGCCGTACGTAAGGAGCACTGTCGAAGGTGGCCGTACTGAGGGAGTGCTGTCGAAGGTGGCCGTACTAAAGGAGCGCTGTCGAAGGTGGCCGTACTAAAGGAGCGCTGTCGAAGGTGGCCGTACTAAAGTAGCGCTGTCGAAGGTGGCCGTACGAAAGGAGCGCTGTCGAAGGTGGCCCTATGAAAGGAGCACTGTCGAAGGTGGCCGTACGTAAGGAGCACTGTCGAAGATGGCCGTACTAAAGGAGCACTGTCGAAGGTGGCCATTCTAAAGGAGCACTGTCGAAGGTGGCCGTACTAAAGGAGCACTGTCGAAGGTGGCCGTACTAAAGGAGCGCTGTCGAAGGTGGCCGTACGAAAGGAGCGCTGTCGAAGGTGGCCGTACTAAAGGAGCGCTGTCGAAGGTGGCCGTACTAAAGAAGCGTTGTCGAAGGTGGCCTTACTAAAGGAGCACTGTCGAAGGTGGCCGTACTGAGGGAGCGCTGTCGAAGGTGGCCGTACTGAGGGAGCGCTGTCGAAGGTGGCCGTACTAAAGGAGCATTGTCGAAGGTGGCCGTACTAAAGGAGCGCTGTCGAAGGTGGCCGTACTAAAGGAGCGCTGTCGAAGGTGGCTGTACTCGAGGAGCGCTGTCGAAGGTGGCCGTACTCGAGGAGCGCTGTCGAAGGTGGCCGTACTCGAGGAGCGCTGTCAAAGGTGGCCGTACTAAAGGAGCGCTGTCGAAGGTGGCCGTACTAAAGGAGCACTGTCGAAGGTGGCCGTACTAAAGGAACGCTGTCGAAGGTGGCCGTACTAAAGGAGCACTGTCGAAGGTGGCCGTACTTAAGGAGCGCTGTCGAAGGTGGCCGTACTCGAGGAGCACTGTCGAAGGTGTCCGTACTAAAGTAGCTCTGTCGAATGTGGCCGTACTAAAGGAGCGCTGTCGAAGGTGGCCGTACTAAAGGAGCACTGTCGAAGGAGGCCGTACTAAAGTAGCGCTGTCCAAGGTGGCCGTACTAAAGGAGCGCTGTCGAAGGTGGCCATACTAAAGGAACACTGTCGAAGGTGGCCGTACTAAAGGAGCGCTGTCGAAGGTGGCCGTACTCGAGGAGCACTGTCGAAGGTGTCCGTACTAAAGTAGCGCTGTCGAAGGTGGCCGTACTAAAGGAACGCTGTCGAAGGTGGCTGTACTAAAGGAGCGCTGTCGAAGGTGGCCGTACTAAAGGAGCGCTGTCGAAGGTGGCCATACTAAAGGAGCACTGTCGAAGGTGGCCGTACTAAAGGAGCGCTGTCGAAGGTGGCCGTACTAAAGGAGCACTGTCGAAGGTGGCCGTACTAAAGGAGCACTGTCGAAGGTGGCCGTACTAAAGGAGCACTGTCGAAGGTGGCCGTACTATAGGAGCACTGTCGAAGGTGACCATACTAAAGGAGCGCTGTCGAAGGTGGCCGTACTAAAGGAGCGCTGTCGAAGGTGGCCGTACTAAAGAAGCACTGTCGAAGGTGGCCGTACTAAAGGAGCGGTGTCGATGATGGCCGTACTCGAGGAGCGCTATCGAAGCTGGCCGTACTAAAGGAGCGCAGTGGAAGGTGGCCGTACTAAAGGAGCGCTGTCGAAGGTGGCCGTACTAAAGGAGCGCCATCGAAGGTGGCCGTACTCGAGGAGCGCTGTCGAAGGTGGCCGTGCTTAAGGAGCACTGTCGAAGGTGGCCGCACTAAAGGAGCGCTGTTGAAGGTGGCCTTATTCGAGGAGCGCTGTCAAAGGTGGCCGCACTAAAGGAGCGCTGTTGAAGGTGGCCGTATTCGAGGAGCGCTGTCGAAGGCGCATGTCAGTGCTGGTGGGACATTGCTCTGCACAAGTTGGCTGCTGAGCTCCCTACATTCCCAAAAGTTATGCGATTGGCTAGAATGCCCTTGAGAAAGCCCTGAGGTCGTGAAAAGTGCTAGACAAATGCAAGTCTATCTCTCTTTTAAAAGAGCGCGTAAAGATGATTCAGTCACTGAGTTCCACTGGACCTGATGATTGATAGACTGTATCAAGATGCCATTACTAATGGTGATTTGTCTCTGTAGATTTCTGCCGTTGTGCTGAGTAAGAACAGATCATTTACCATGTCAAAGAGCTAGTTGGCCAGGAGAGTTGCTCCAATTCCCGAAGTATGCTGAAATCATTTAGATCCTGTCTCGTGCTCCATCATGACATAAATCATTGAAGCCGAAAGTCATGATGAAGCACCCTGGGTGAGCACACAGAGCAGGGAGAGAATGGACTGCATCTCTAATGCGTAAACGAAAAATAGGTCAGAAAATAAAGTGGAAAGGAGGGGAAAAAAAATCTTTTTTGTTTAACAGGGTTTCTAGCTCCTTGATTTAGATTGTGCCAGAGAGCCCACAGGCCCATAGGTAATAGAGTGAGCTCTATGGATCTAAAAGGATGCTGATTGAAACCACACAGCATGTTTTATATAGTTGTAACTGACCAGGTGGCTGATTTTTCATGACAAATTGGTTGAATTCTTTTGTGTAGCACATTTTTCAGCTGTTTAATCTCGCACTCCAACCTTTGTGCAATGGAATCTCTTTTTTAGATTATTTTACAGCCTGTGGGTGTAGGTGGCCATTTAACACTCATCCCAGTACATTTTGTCACCTTTTGCCAGTTGCTGTAGCCAGTGTCGACACTCGTTAAGCTTGGGGCAAAGCTACCTCCATATGGTCTAGGCCTCTGCGCTCCCATCCCCCTCCCCCAGACCTCTCCCTGTCAAATGTATTTTATTCCAAATGTATATGAAAAGTTACAACACATAAACAATTCGAGAAACAAGCTTCCCAACACACGACTATATAGTTTATACAAATTTTTCCCCTTTTTCGCACTCCCCCCGACCCCACAATGAACAACTCCTCAAACACGGTCACGAACATCTCCCACCTTACCTCGAAACCCTCCGCTGAACCACTTAACTTGTATTTGATCTTTTCCAGCCGAAGAAAGTCAATAAATGTCACCCAGCCAGGCCGCTGCCCCCGGTGGCGTTGTCGACCGCCATTTCAATTAAATTTGTCGCCAGGCAATCAGAGAGGCGAAGGCCACAACATCGGCCTTCCTCCCCTCCATCAGCTCCTGCTTCTCCGATATCCCAAGTATCACCACAAGAGGGTCCGGCTCAACCTCCTCCCCCACTATCCTTGTTAGCACCGCGAACACTCCCACCCAGAATCTCTCCAACATTTCGCAGCCTCAGAAGATGTGTGTATTATTCGCTGGTTCCCGCCCACACTTCTCACATTCATCTGCCACCCCCTGAAAGAACTCACTTATTCTTGCCTGAGTCATGTGTACTCTGTGTATGACCTTGAACTGTATCAGGCTCATCCTTGCACACGAGGAGATCGCATTTACCCTTCGTAGTGCCTCACTCCATACTCCCCAGTTTATCTCCCCTCCCAGCACCCCTTCCCACTTCTCCTTAGTCTTCACCACCCGCTCACCTCCATGCTCTCCCAGCTGCCTGCATATGTCTCCGATCCGGCCCTTCCTTTCCACATCCAGAAGTAACAGTTGTTCCAGCAGGATGTACCTCGGTAACCTGGGGAACTCCTTCCAAACCTTCCTTATCTGCAGATACCTAAAACTCACTTCCTCTTGGGAGATCTACCCTCTCCTTCAATTCATCGATACTGACAAATCCTCTTCCAGATACAAATTCCTGACCTTAACCAGCCCCATTTCTCTCCACTTCTTATACACACCATCTATCCCCCGGCACAAAACAGTGATTTTCACACAAGTTCGTTAACACCGACATCCCCTCAATCCTAAAGTGCCTCCTCAAATGGTTCCAGATCTTTACTGTGGACTGCACCACTGGGCTGCCTGAGTATCTGCTCGGCGCCATTGGCAATGCTGCCGTCACCATAGCGCTTTAGCTGGACCTCCTACAGGATTCCCCCTCCCTCCTGACCATGCTGCCCCCTCTCCCCCACCATCGCCTCACCTTCTCCACGTTCATTGCCCAATAGTAACGTAGAAGGTTTGGCAACACCAACCCTCCCTGCTGCTTCTGCCTCTGCAACAAAGTCCTCTTAACCCTTGGCACCTTCCCTGTCCATACAAAGTCCGAAATAATTGTGTCCAGTTACTGAAAGAATGCCTTCGGTATACAGATCGGGAGTGTCTGAAATATGGCTGGTCAGGGGCTGGTTTAGCACAGGGCTAAATAGCTGGCTTTTAAAGCAGACCAAGGCAAGCCAGCAGCGCGGTTCAATCCCCGTACCAGCCTCCCCGAACAGGCGTCGGAATGTGGCGACTAGGGGCTTTTCACAGTAACTTCATTTGAAGCCGACTTGTGACAATAAGCGATTTTCATTTCATTTTCATTTCATGAACAGGAATCTCGGCAGAATGTTCATCGTCACCATTTGGACCCTCCCTGGAAAAGTCAAGTGCAGCGTATCCCACCTCTTGAGATCCTCCCTAGCCTTCTTCACCAGTTTTGTTAAATTCCATTTGTGAAGCATCACCCATTCCCTCGCTACATGAATCCAAAGGTATCTGAACCTGTCTCTGTCCACCCTTAAATGGCAGGCCCCTTAAATTGGCTCGCCGTCCCAACTCATTCACCGGGAACACTTCGCTTTTCCCTACATTTAACTTGTATCCTGAGAACGTCCCAAACCTCCCCGACAGCGTGGCCAACATGCTCTCCAGTGGGTCCAAAACATACAATAGTAGGTCATCCGCGTATAGCGACACCCGTTGCTCCCTTCGTCCCCTCTTAATCCCTTGTCACTCTGCCGATCCCCTAAGAACCATTGCCAGAGGCTCTATCAGCAGTGGCAATAGCGGGCACCCCTGCCTTGTTCCCCTGTGTAGTTCAAAGTCCCGTGAACCCAAGCCAATGGTCCGTTTTGGATGATTCTTGACTGGCTATCTAGCAGTGGTTTACTTCTGGTTTGACCAAAGTCTTCAAGGAAATCGAAAGGAAACCCCAATTTATTTTAACACCTTTTGGAAGGGGCAACAAAAGGGGTCCACACCGAGCTGTAGAGAAAACAAAACTTATTTTATTTAACACGTTAACTACTATGTACAGCTCCAGTAGTTCCCTATTGGGTCTTCTCTCGTCGACGCCTGACTGACCGACTATTTATACTAAGGCGCATGAACTGAGTTAAGGGTCCCCCGCCCCTTTATCAGGGAGCTCGTATTCTGCAAGCTCCACGGGGTAGCCTATCATTACTACCCCACGGGACCCATTACAAATCATGTACTCAATCCTAGTGGAACCCTTTTCATTCAATTGTCTTTGACTTGGTCGGGCGCGATATAGAATCAGAGAATTCCTACAGCGCAGAAGGAGGCCATTTGGCCCATTGAATCTGCACCAACCCTCTGACGAGCACTCCACCCAAGCACACTTCCTTGCCCTATCCCAATAACCCCTTAACCTAACCTACACATCCCTGGAAACTAAGGGGCAATTTAGCATGGCCAATCCACCTAACCTGCACATCTTTGGAGTGTGAGAGGAAACCGGAGCATCAGGAGGAAACCCAGTCACAGGGAGAAAGTGCAAACTCCACACAGACAGTCACCCGAGGTGGGAATTGAACCCGGGTCCCTGGCACTGTGAGGCAGCAGTGCTAACCACTGTGCCATAAGGCAGCCCTCTATCGGGAGAGACAGTGGACAATCATTAGACTGGAAACAGGTGAATAGAGCACAGGTAAATCAATGGAACAAAAATAGCTACTTTCTGAGGGTAGCAAAAATGAAAAGACAATCAAATTTAGAGTCCAATCAAAGAAATAATATGTCCCACCAACATGGTGGAATATTACAATGTAAGGTTGGGAAATATGACAAAAGAAAGGGAAAGGGACAATTGAGGAAAATGGACAAATTGGAACTAACAGCAGTGCAAAAATCGTATCAGAAAGGTGTTGCCAATGGCAAGTGTGGCAAGGAGGTACAGTGGTTAGCACTGCTGCCTGACAGCACCAGGCACCCGGTTCAATTCCAGCCTTGGGTGACTGTCTGTGTGGAGTTTGCACTTTCTCCCTGTGTGTGCGTGGGTCTCTTCTGGGTGCTTTGATTCCCTCCCACAGTCCAAAGATGTGCAGGTTAGGCAAGGTTACGAGGATAGGGTGAGAGATTGGGCCTAGATAGGGTGCTCATTCAGAGGTACGGTGCAGACCCGATGGACCAAAGGGCGGCACGGTGGTTAGCACTGCTGCCTCACAGCGCCAAGGACACGGGTTTGATGCCGACCTTGGGTCACTGTCTGTGTGGAGTTTATACATTCTCCCGTGTCTGCATGGGTTTTCTCCGGGTGCTCCGGTTTCCTCCCACAGTCCAAAGATGTGCAACTGGGTGAACTGGCCAAGGTAAATTGCCCCTTCGTGTTCAAAGATGTGAAGGTTAGATGGGTTACGGTGTAGCAGGTGCTGGGCCTAGGTTAGGTGCTCTTTCGGAAGGTTGGTGCTTACCTAATGGGCTGAATAGCCTCCTGATGCACTGGGATTCTATGTTTTCTATGTGTTTACAGTTTTTTGCCTTGATATTACTTCCCTTCTTCCCTCGATGCAGGCTAGCAGACGCTCACATAAATAGGCCCTTCCTCACCTGGCCAGACCAGTACTTGCAGGTTCAGGCCTTTAACCCAGGCCCACTGGATCCTAGTGGCAGAACTCTCAGCCTCCAAGGAAGGGCCTGAGAGGCAGTCTGGCTCAAAAATAAACATTGGGTTCGCAACAAGAACTAATAGAGTGAACATTCTCTCTGAAAAGGACGGGATAAGCTGGTGGCCCTCAAGCAGGCCAGACGGGGTGATAATAAGGAGCAGTTAAACTCCAAGGAGCAGAAAAAGGGAATTCAAAAAAGACAATCCCACTGGTTTAGCTTAGTGGGCTAGACAGCTGGATTGTGATGCAGAACAAGGCCAGCAGCGCGGGTTCAGTTCCCGTACCAGTTTACCAGAACAGGCGCTGGAATGTGGCGACTAGGGGCTTCTCACAGTAACTTCATACTTGTGACAATTAAAGGTTATTATTATTATCCGCAGCCCCGTGCCAAAATCGTGTTTGGCGTTTTCGCGGTGTACTCTGCGCGGTTGGGGGGCCATTGCCAGAGGCCCGCCCAGCGATTCTCTGCTCCCAACCGGCTGTGTTCCCGATGGCATCGTTCTAACCACCTATTGCTGTTCGGGACTCTAGCATGGCTGGTGCGGACTCAGTCCGCGGCCCCACTGGTGGGGGGGATCGGGCACCAGGGAGGGGCCTTATGGGCGGTCGGGAGAAGACAGATCGGACCAGTCGGATGCAAGGGCGCGCAGCCGATCGGGGGGGGCCTACACCTTGCAGCTGCCTCCGCGGTCCAAGCCCGCCATGGCGTTCGGCTCAGCTGCTGGAGGCCGCCGCCGTGCGCATGCGGGACTCGAAACCGGAAGTGCGGGGGCCCGTATCCGCAGCTAAAGCTGCGTGAATCACCCTGGGTCCCTGCCAGCCCCCTGCTAGTCATTGAATCAGCTCAAGCTTTCTTCAGGAACCTTCAGAGTGAAACGCCAGCGGTTTTACGCCGGAGTGGGGACATAGCCCCATTTTGGGAGAATCCAGCCCAATAAGTGCCAGAAAGCCAACCTACAATGCCACCTGTGAATCAACAAGTTTATCCAATTAACAGAGCCTAACACTCCTCCAAATTGAACCACAACGAAGCTGGAAGAATTGTTAAGCATCAAACTACCTGAATCTGTAATGTCAGAGACCTGAAGGAGAGAAGGAGAAACGTAAAATAAATATGTTGGATAAAGATTTGGGGGGGTTGCAGTATAAGGGTAATTGGCATAGCATGGGTTAATGTGGGATTGGGTACAATACTGCCCACATTGTGATGTAAAGAGACACGTGACTTCAGACTACACAGAGTTGTGGACTGGACAGAGACCTGTGTAGAAGCAAGTATGGAGTTAGCTGATAGCTTGAATTATGTGTAATGTGTTATCAATAAATAATTGATATTTAACTATGCAAGATTCAGAGCCTCTTCATGAAAGACCTACTGAATATACAACATACATCAATAACACTAGTGTGAAGCACCTTGGGGCATTTTAGTATGTTAATAATGCTATATAATTACAAGTTGGAGTAACACTAAAAGTAGGTCAGTGAATTTCTACCACGGCAGACAGCGTGCAAGTTACAGCCAGGTTTAACCTGCAGTATAACTTAGATCTTAGACCAGTGAGTGCACTGTAACTGTACCATTAGTGAACCATTGTTGTGCTTTAGTTAGGTTACAGCATTGAAATATTCAACAATGACCTCCTCTGGATCCTGCTTTCCATTGTCTTCAGCTTAATCTGCTTTAGCTCAAAGTTGGCACATGGTGATGGACTGTAACAAGTTGTCCATGTGCCACACATCAGCTGGGATGAATATATATACAGCAGAAATTCACTTACCTGCTGCTCTATTTTAAATACGGGTAATGTCTGTCCTAAAGAACATAAGAGCAGGATTAGGCCATTCAGCCCATCGAGCCTAATCCACTCTTCAATACGATCATGGCTGATCAGACATTTCAATCCCTTCTATCCACACTATCCTCATAACCCTTTACGTTATTGTTAATCTATCAATCTCTACCTTAAAAATACTCAGTTTAAGCATTGCAGATTGCAATATCCCTCACGGGGCCTACGGGGTGGGAATGGTTATCGTTCCCATGATCCATGTGGATTACGAGCTCCCATGCCAGGAGTGGGAATAGTTACGTTCCCCGTGGTCCTTGTGGATTACGAGCTGCCCTGCCAGGAGTGGGAATAGTTAGCCCTCCCACGTCCTTGTGGATTACGAGTTCCCACGCCGGGGTGGGAATGGTTATCGTCCCCATGATCCTTGTGGATTACGAGCTCCCAAGCCAGGGGTGGGAATGGTTACGTTCCCCAAGTCCTTGTGGATTACGAGTTCCCACGCCAGGGGCGGGAATGGTTATCGTCCCCATGATCCTTGTGGATTACGAGCTGCCCTGCCAGGGGTGGGAATGGTTACATTCCCCCTGGTCCTTGTGGATTACGAGTTCACACGCCAGGGGTGGGAATGGTTAGCTTCCCCATGGTCTTTGTGGATTACGAGCTCCCATGCCAGGGGTGGGAATGGTTAGCTTCCCCATGGTCTTTGTGGATTACGAGCTCCCATGCCAGGGGTGGGAATGGTTAGCTTCCCCATGGTCTTTGTGGATTACGAGCTCCCATGCCAGGGGTGGGAATGGTTAGCTTCCCCATGGTCTTTGTGGATTATGAGCTCCCATGCCAGGGGTGGGAATGGTTAGCTTCCCCATGGTCTTTGTGGATTATGAGCTCCCATGCCAGGGGTGGCAATGGTTAGCTTCCCCATGGTCGTTGTGGATTAAGAGCTGCCCTCCCAGGGGTGGGGAATCTCTATTAGCCTGTGCATAACAGATAAGGCAGCGAGAGAGCAGGAACCCGATAGGGATCTACTGGGCAGTGTTGTAAACAAAAATAAGTTTCGTTATTTTCACTCGGTGTGGACGACCGTGCCCTTATTAAACAGATACCAAAGGATCTCGGAGGTGTCAGTGGATCAGCCGCTCTCCTCTTCTGAGTCATGGGTCATGGGTTCAAGACCCGTCCAGGGACTACAACACAAACTCTGGGCTGACATGCCAATGAGGTACTGAGAGGGTGTTGTGACATCTGGATGAGCCGCGAAACTGAGCCACCCCCCCTCCACTGCCCTCTCGGGATGAATGCAAAACATCCTATGGTACGGAATCATTGTCATAGAGTTTTACAGCACAGAAAGAGGCCCTTCGGCCCATTATGTCTGCACTGGCCATCAAGCACCTATCGACTCTAATCTCATTTTCCAGCTATTTGGTCCCTAGTCTTGAAGGTGCTGTTCAGGGGACATCGGTGGTGGCCAGGAGTGAGTGCCCGCACATTCGGTTCCGCCCGTTCAAGGTGGATTTTGTCAGTCCTTCCCCACCCGAATGGTGCGGTACTTGAGGGCAAAAGGTGTATCAGTGCCCAGGGAAGGTAATCCTCCTTTGGTGAGATCGTTGTATAGATCAGCAGACGAGAAGTGCCACGAGGAAGACCGGAAGACCCATTCACCTGAGGAAGGAGCAGTGCTCTGAATGCTAGTGATTCGAAACAAACCTGTTGGACTTTAACCTGGTGTTGTAAGACTTCTTACTGTGCTCACCCCAGTCCACCGCCGGCATCTCCACATCACGAGAAAGAGAGAGCAGCTGGACCAGTTTTTGTGGTACAATACAGGTGAAGGTGGCAGAGGGCAAGGGGGCAGTGTGCCCGCTCAGTGGTCGATGGAGCAGCTGGTGGAGATTTTGAATAATAAATTCCAGCAGCGGAGGAAAGAGGCCTTGGAGGATTTGGCCAAGGTGGTGGAGCCGCTCAGGGTGGCGATTGAGCAAGTGGAGCAGGCAAGAGGCTGAGGGCCTGGAGATTAGAATGTGGAGGAGTCGGTGATGGAGCATGAGGATAGACTTGCCTCACTGGATGGAGATGGTGATGAACTGCCAGAAGAGGCTGGAAGAGAAATTGGAGGATCTCGAGAATCGCTCCAGGAGCCAGAACTTGAGGATTGTCGGGTGCCTGAAGGCATCAAGGGAGCACAGGCTGCCACGCTTGTGGTGAGGGGAAGTCAGAGACCTGGGTTGGGGACTACCATGCTAGCTGGGCGGGCTAGTTAACGGGAGTGAAGTGGGGGATTGCCAGGAGGAAGGGGGGAATTGAGTTGGTTTCTTGTTTGGTTATGGAGAGGAAGGTTGCTGCCATGGGTGTGGCGTAGTTGGGAAGGGAGAGATGGTGGCAGACATCTGAGGGCGAGCCTGGGGGGTGCGTGACGCGGGCTGGCTTAAAAAGGGATATGGCTGATCTGCAGGTCGGGAAAAGGGGGTATCCCCCTGACCATGCTGGTCACGTGGATGGTGAGAAGGTCGAATGTGCCGGTTAAAAGGTCGCAGGTGATCGCGCATCTGAGGAGTTTGAAGGCGGACACGGTGTTCTTGCATGAGACGCACTTGAAGTTGGGGGATCAGGCAAGGCTGAGAAAGAGATGGATGGGCAGGTATTCCACCCGGGGCTGGGTATGAAGACGAGGGGGGATAACGGTGTTGGTCAATAAGAGAGGGGCTTTTGAGGTGGGAATATTGTGGCCGATCCGGTGGGGAGATATGTGATGGTCAGCGGGAAGTTGGAGGGGATGCCAGTAGTCCTGGTGAATATTTATGCCCCAAATTGGGATGACGTGGACTTTATGAAGCAGGTGTTCAGGAGAATTCCGGACCTGGACACGCATCGGCTGAACAGGGGGGCGATTTCAGTACAGTCCTGGACACGAATTTGGACCAGTCGAGTCCTAAGTCATCCAGGGTGTCGGTGGTGGTGAGAGAGTTGAGGGGGTTAATGGGGGGGGGGGGGGGGGGGGGGGGTAGGATAGGGGAGTGCAGACCCATGGAGGTTTGGTAGAGTGAGGACAAAGGAGTTTTCGCACTTCTCCCATGTTCACTGGGTGTACTCCCGGATCGACTTTTTTGTTATGGATAAGGCACTGCTTGGGGGGTGATCGACTCGGAGTACTCGGTGATTTTGGTTTCCAACCACGCTCTGCACTGGGTGGGTTGCGGGTGGTGGGGCCTGCTGTCGGGTGAGGGTATGTATAAACATGTGTGGGCTGCCAAGCGGGGATATGTGGATTATTTTTAATACATTTGGAGTACCCATTTTTTTCCAATTAAGGGGCAATTTAGCATCACCAATCCACCTACCCTGCACATCCTTTTGTGTTGTGGGGGTAAGACCCAAGGCTGGGATTGAACTTAGGTCCTCGGCGCCGTGAGGCAGCAGTGCTAACCACTGCCCCACCGTGCCACCCAGGGGTATGTGGAATTGAATGATATGGGGAGGTCACAGCCGCCACGCTGTAGGAGGCACTTAAGGCGGTAGTTAGGGGGAATTTATTTTGATTCGGGTGATTGGGAAAAGGGTGGAGTGTGAGTAGAGGGTGAGGCTGGCAGAGGAGGTTCTGAGGGTAGACCGGAGGTATTCGGTGGTGCCGGTGAAGGGGCTGTTCAAGGAGAGGCAGAGGTTCCCGATGGAGTTTGGGTTAGTGTCCATGGGGAAGGTGGTGGGGTAGTTGTGGCGGGTTCGGGGGAAGGTGTTTGAGTACGGGGAAAAGGCGAGCAGGATGCTGCTCATCAGTTGAGGAAGCAGGTAGATGCGAGGGAGATTGGTAGGGTAAGGGACAAGATGGATAAGGTGGATACAGATCTGGAGGGGATGAATGGGCATTTGAGGAATTCTGTAAGAGGCTGTACAAATCGGATTCCCCGACCGGGAAGGAGGGGATTCATCGGTTCCCGGAAGGGATGGAGTTCCCTAAGGTAGATGGGGAGAGGGTGCAGGGACTGGGCGCCCCGATTAGGTTAAGAGAGGTGATGGACGTCATGGGTGCGATGCAGGCAGGGAAGGCCCAGTGCCGGATTGGTTCCCCGTGCATTCTTATAAAGCGTTTGGTGTGGAGCTGGATTGTTGGTGAGGATGTACAGTGAGGCGAGGGATAGAGGGGACATTGTCACAGGCGTCTATTTCCCTGATCATAAAGAAAGATAAGGACTCGGAAAAGTGTGGGTCGCACAACCCGATATCACTGCTGAACATTGATGCGAAGTTGGTGGTGAAGGTGCTAGCAGTGCTAATTGAGGACTGCGTGCTGGGGGGTGATAGGGGAGGAACAAATGGGATTTGTGAAGGGAAGGTGTTATGAGCCAGGGATTAGAGAACCCCAAAGTGTATCACCTGACCCACAACTTTCAATAAATTGTGGTATGGGGAGCATACGGCTCACTCTACAGGTGTGGTACAGCAGAAATGGAAACGTTTTTTTAAAAAAGCAAAACAATGTTTATACCATGAACTCAAGTTAACCTTTTTAAAATGTACAGTGAACATCTTAGCAACCATTAATTCAAATACAGCCCCCAAAGAATACAACACTAAGTAATCCTTTCAGCTTTCCTTTTAACATCCATATGACTTAAAACACCTTTTACCAGAAGCACATCAGGTTAAAGTCACTACTGTTGTTAGTTTTAAATCACCATGATCAATTTACAGTCTTTAGATTACAGAGTGAGATTCATACACCTTCTGGCTGTGACTGCAGCTCCAGCACTGAAAACTAAACTAAAACACACCCTGCAGCAAACAGCCTAAAACGAAAGTAAAAAGCTGACAGACAGCCCAGCTCCACCCACTCTCTGACATCACTGCAGTAGTAAACACCCATTTCTTAAAGGTACTCTCACAACAGATATTTATGTACACGCCCATTTATAAACACCCATTTCTGAAAGGTACTCTCACATGACACCTTCCCCCAAGAAAAAAAAACCATCAACTTCAAGATGGTTTCATTTTTCACCTTTTCACTATCCTTTAAGAAATGAACATAATAAAAATACTTTATGTGTCAAAAAAAACAACACTTGCAAACAGGTACAATAATATAGTCCATTTTTGTTCTTCTTCCTCCAACTGAAATCCTTCTCGATTGACAGTCTCTTTGAACAAGAAGGTCCTTGCACGATCCGTCCATTTTGCTATGCCTCGGCATATCTCTTTAAAGTCAGATACTTTAGTTCAATCAGATCGCAGAGTCCCTTGCAATTCTCCAACACAGGAGCATTGGTTATCACAGCTTTCAGGCAATCAAATGCCTGTTGAAAGTCTGCTGTCCACTGAAATTTTCGACGTTTCTTCAGCAAGTCATCAGTGGAGCAATCACGCGACAAAACCTTTGCACAAATGTTCGATCAAATCCACTCCTGCCAAGAAATCACATTAGTTCCCTTCGTCTTGTGGGTATCGGAAACTCCTCAAAGAAAGTGACTTGGGCATTTCCAAATTCACCTTTGGCTAGGTTTATCACCAAACCCGCCTCCTGAAGTCGATCGAATAACTCCATCAGATGTTTTAATTGTTTTGTCCATGTCTGGCTGAAAATAACCAGATCATCGATGTACACAGCACAATTGGGTAATCCTGAAACAACTTTGTTAGTTAACCGTTGAAATGTGACTGGGGCGTTTTTCATGCCAAATGGCATAACTTTGAATTGGTATTTACCATCTGGAGTCACAAAAGCTGAAATCTCCTTTGCCCTTACGGATAAAGGTACCTGCCAGTATCCTTTAAGTAAATCCAGTTTGGAAATAAAAGCTGATTGTCCCACTTTCTCCATGCAATCCTCCAAACGTGGGATAGGATAAGAGTCCGTTCTTGTAACTGCATTAACCTTTCTATAGTCCACACACAACCGTTGGGTACCGTCTGGTTTAGGTACCATCACTATGGGTGAGCTCCATTGGCTGCAACCCACTTCAATTATGCCATTTTTCAGCATACTTTCAATCTCTTCGTTAACCTGTGCCAATTTTAAAGGATTAAGTCTATATGGATGTTATTTGATTGGAACAGCATTTCCCACATCTACATCATGTATAGCCATTTTAGTACTTCCCAATTTATCTCCACAAACTTGCCCACGTGATATCAATAACTCTTTCAGGTCAGTCCGTTTTCCCTCTGGAAGGTAACTCAACAATTTATGCCACTTTTTATGAACATCCTCATTTTCCAATTTAATTTGAGGTATGTCAAATTCACAGTCATCTGGATTTGGTTCATCACTTTGAGTTAGAATCATTAAAACCTCCTCCTTTTTCTCTCCTTCCCTTTCAAAGTACCTTTTAAGCATATTCACATGACACACTCGGTGAGTCTTCCTTCTATCTGATGTTTTTACCACATAGTTCACCTCACTTAGTTTCCTTTCAATCTGATAAGGTCCACAAAACCTAGTTTTTAAAGGCTCACCTACCACTGGTGTAGCCATCTGGGATTGCCACTTACAACGGAAACATGGATACTCGCAAAGACAAGGGAAATATGGCCAATACAGGATTCAGGCAAACCCAGAGCCTGAATGTATATTTGCTAACAGAGAACCAGACAGTATTGAATCCTAGCCGATTTGCATTCTAACGGCCCATTTCCCCAGGACAAAGGACTGGTACTCAGGTATCAGATACAATTCCACACACATTGACGCCACTCCCTTCACCCAGGAAGCCCAAACAGCCACGGTCAATGACCGCTCAGGACACGTCCAGCCATCAGGTTTCTTGATGACCGCTCCTTTATTGGCTCAAATCGAAGGCAGTAATAGAAGCCTGCCGAATTATTGGGTCCAAAGCTAAGGACAGCCCAAAAGAGCATGAAACCCCAAAGGATAAAGAGAGACACTGCCATGT
The DNA here is from genome assembly GCF_047496885.1 of Scyliorhinus torazame. Taxonomy (NCBI): domain Eukaryota; kingdom Metazoa; phylum Chordata; class Chondrichthyes; order Carcharhiniformes; family Scyliorhinidae; genus Scyliorhinus; species Scyliorhinus torazame. The sequence continues at coordinate 207,383,775 of NC_092708.1, read as the reverse complement.
GTCCGATCTCTTTTGGCCCTGGCACACCAGCACTCTTCGGCCCGGCCTATACCTGATACCAACTGCAGCACCACGACTAGAAGCAAGTTCAAGTTCAACAATCGCGACCAGACGGATGAGCCCAGCAGAACCGAAGTTATTTCTCCAGACCCAGCCACTCCAGATCCGAGCAAAGGCCTTGTTCCTCTGCCAAAGCCGGGTGCCTGAAGTTAAGTACAGGTTGTTGTAGTGTTAGGTGCAATTTAGCTTGTAGTGTTTTTATGTTGCATGTGTGAGTTAATCTTGTGTGTAAATAAACCATTATTGAACTTGAACTAACTGACTGGTTGTTGGGTCGTTGATCAATATCCGATTGAAACTTGTGGTGGTTCGAAAGCCGATGGCAATCGTGTCCTGTCTGGCACAATTGAGAGGCACAGAGGAGGTCGTGAGGACGCTCCGCAGACAGCTTGTAGAGAAAGAGGAGAAGAGTGAGGGAAACGTTAGAAAGTGTGAAAAGGTTAATGAGCAACTCCGAGAGCAGCTAGCAGCAAAAGACAAGGAAATGGCTGATGTCAAATGGGCACACCAATCTTGTCTAGTTCACCTAAGCAGCTTTCAGACACAATACGATAAGGCCTACCAAGATACACAACGCGCAGTCTTGGGAAGAGGAGAGACGGAACAACAGGTAGAATAGTTAAAGAAGCAATGCGCAGACTTAAAGGCAGCTATATGAGCACTCCACAGTTCCACAACGGAACAAAGGCAGAGTTCAGTAGACCACGTCAAATGCAGGCAGCAAATTTCACGGTTACAGTCACTGCTCTCAGTGCAAAATGGTTTCAGAGACACTTTTGGACCAAATTTAGACCAGGAAGATGGCCCCGATTGGCAAGAACTCAAAGAAACTGCCTATAGGTATGTAGAAGATACCGAAAATCACAATAGAGCCCCCAGGCCCCAAAAAGGAAAGCACCCGCACCACCGACTGCACAGGCAGCACACACCCCCATGAATCCGGTCACCACACAGCGCACATCACAGGATCGCGAGGAGCCCGATTTCATTTACACCACCCCATTATCCATCACACAATTGAGCGATGCCTGCGCCAAATTTGAACCATTCCAACCCACAGCAGACCCACACCATTTCTTTGAGCGAGTAAGACAACAGACAGTTCTGTATGGTCTGGACGAACCGGAGGAAGTGAAACTTATAGTGATGAGCCTTGACCCATCCGTAGATCAGCATTACCCGATCCACAGAATGCAGGAGGAGGAAGCCTCCAGGATATGAAGGCAGCTATTTTAGATGCAATTGGTTATAACAGAGGAGATCCCGTAGAAGGTCTAAATCGTTGCACACAAAAGAAAGGAGAGCATCCGACTGCATATGCAGATCGCCTTTGGATCCATTTTAAAGCGATATTTGGAGATTTAGTCCGCACACACTTAAATGTCGAAAACACAACTAAATGGACCCGTATTTTAGTCTCCCATGCCACAGAAGCAGGTCAAAAGGCCTGTGCGAATTATGACCCCTCAGATGCCACACATAACGAAGTGTGGGTTCTGAAGAGACTCTCTCTAGAGCTTGGGAACAATCCCTACATAAAAAGGCAGAGCAGGAGAAAGTCGAAGCAAACATGAATCCAGTAAGGACGCATCAGGACCCTGCATGGGTAAACAAAGGTAGACATGACGGACAGCACCACAGAGCACAGGGATGCTATAATTGCGGACAAAAGGGACATTACGCCCGCGAATGCAATACCCCCCCAAACCAGCAACGGAATCAGCATGCGAACGCCCCACATAGGAACAATGCCAGGTCTATACACAATATTAGCGCCTGCCCAACAATTCTGCAATAAATAGTACAGATTGACGGTGTTCGGACTCCCAACTTGGGTCTTCGACACACTCTGGGACAAGTCAGGTAGACCAGTAGTCACAGGCACAGTCCTGGGACACCCCGTAGAATTCCTTTGGGACACAGGAGGGTCCTGCACCACTTTAAACTCCTCCGCAATGTTTCACCGAGATAAATGGCCCACTACAGACACTATCGCACTGATGCACTATCAATTGCCACAAAGACGAGAGTAGTGGAATAATCGAGGCTTTATTGAGCAAAGATGTTGTTTCTCCTGTAGCTGGAACCAGAATGGCTGCAGCACAGGCGAGCACACACTTTTATACGCCACCTCCTGGGAGCCAGCAGGCAGGGGTTTACCCATGTACCTCTACTATACGGCTTTACTGTAATACATGTAATACAGTTAGTGGTGACTGCCACATTCACCCCCTGTTAAAAAAGAGTCCGGCGGGGGTGGTGGAAACATTACAAGTTAAGTTTGTCGGGGGCCTTGACCCTCCTCTGCGATCACCTCAGTCCTGGTGGTGATGTGGGCGCCGACTTGGTCACCTGCGACTCCGGGAGCTTGTTGTCCTCGTCTTCGTCACCCCTGGGTGGAACCAGTGGGAGGACGGATCCTACTGGGGCGGGGGCTGTGGTGAGGTTCGCTGGAGGGAGGGTGAGTGGCGCAGGGGTGAATGAGGCAGCCAGGGGGGTGGGGTGGGGCGGTGTCAGGTAGGGGGCTGTGGGTGGGGATCCAGCAGGTGCCAGGTCCCGGAGGGAAACTGTGTCCTGGCGCCCATCGGGGTGTGCCACGTAGGCGTACTGCGGGTTTGCATTGTAGGAAGTGGACTCTTTCGACCAAGGGGTCCAACTTATGGGTCCGCACATGCTTGCGAAGGAGGACGGATCCAGGAATTGTCAGCCATGTTGAGAGCGAGACCCTGGAGGTGACTTCCTGGGGAAGGCAAACACATATTCGTGAGCGGTCTCGTTAGTCGTGGTGCAGAGGAGCGACCGGATGGAGTGGAGTGCGTTGGCGAGGACCTCCTGCCAGCGGGAGACTGGGAGAATTTTAGACTGCAGGGCCAGCAGGACGGCCTTCCAGACCGTACCGTTCTCCCTCTCCACCTGCCCGTTTCCCTGGGGGTTGTAGCTGGTCGTCCTGCTCGAGGCAATGCCCTTACTAAACAGGAACTGGTGCAGCTCATCACTCATAAAAGAGGATCCCCGATCACTGTGGATTGATGCATTATCAATTACGATGAGACAAGAATAGAGAGTAATCGAGGCTTTATTAAGCAGAGATGTGTTGCCTCCTGCAGCTGCTGCCGAAATGACTGCAGCTCGGTGAGCACACACATTTATACTCCGCCGACTGGGCAGAGCCTTACCGTATTACTTATCATATACATAATATATACAAACAGTGGTGACTACCACATGGATATAGGTGGGGAAACCGAACAGAGTGAAGATGCTGTGGAGGGCTTTAATTACCGTGGCAGAAGTCATATCGGGGCATGGGATGGCGAAAGGGAACCGAGAGTACTCGTCAATCACATTCAGAAAGTATGTGTTGCGGTTGGTGGAGGGGAGGGGTCCTTTGAAGTCCATGCTGAGGCGTTCAAAGGGGCGGGAGGCCTTCACCAGGTGCGTTCGATCTGGCCGGTAGAAGTGTGGCTTGCGGACTTCCGGGTGCGGCGATGACCAGCTGAGTCGCACGTTTCGGCAGCTCCCGGTGAAACGGACTTTTGGGCTCTTGATAGGAGCCCCAACGGCAATTTTGACGGCTAAAAACACTGTGCGGTAAACCAGAAGGGAATCCCCCCTGGATACGGATGGAAAAAGGAGGAGAAAGTGGCCGGATTGCAGTGGATCCTTTAGAACAGCGGCAAGGAAGGCAAGCAAAAACCAAGATGGCGTCAGAAGGTGGCAGTTTAACATGGGGCCCTGAACAACAAGAGTTCTTGAAATGCTGTGTGGAAGAGCTTAAAAAGGAAATGAAGAAAGAGCTGTTGGCCCCGATACTACAGGCGATCGAAGGGCTAAAGGAGGAACAAAAGACCCAGGAGCGGGAGCTTTGGGTCGTGAAGGCAAAGGCAGCCGAGAATGAGGACGACATACAGGGCCTGGTGGTGAAGACGGAGACGCATGAGGCACATCAGAAACGATGTGTGGAAAGGTTGGAGGCACTGGAGAACAACGCAAGGAGGAACAACCTGAGGATTCTTGGTCTTCCTGAAGGTGCGGAGGGAGCGGACGTCGGGGCATATGTGAGCACGATGCTGCACTCGTTAATGGGAGCGGAGGCCCCGGCGGGTCCGTTGGAGGTGGAGGGAGCATACCGAGTGATGGCGCGAGGACCGAGAGCAGGAGAAATTCCCAGAGCCATAGTGGTGAGATTCCTCCGTTTTAAGGATAGAGAAATGGTCCTTAGATGGGCAAAGAAAACTCGGAGCAGTAAATGGGGGAACGCGGTGATCCGCGTTTATCAAGACTGGAGTGCGGAGGTGGCGAGAAGGAGGGCGAGCTTTAATCGGGCCAAGGCGGTGCTTCATAAAAAGAAGATAAAATTTGGAATGCTGCAACCGGCAAGACTGTGGGTCACATATCGAGGGAGGCACCACTACTTTGAGACGGCGGATGAAGCGTGGACTTTTATTGTGGAAGAAAAACTGGAATGAGCGGGTTATTAAAAAGAACGTTTGAACAAAGTGGTGGGGCGAATGTGGGGGGCGAAGAGGGGGGTTAAAAAGGGGGAAAGAGGAGTTTTATGTACTAATCCTGCGATGTGGTAACTTTTCTCTCTTCCACAGGTGGTGATGGGGGGAGGAGGGGAGGTGGAGGAGATGGGACGTTGGCCATTGGGGGCGGGGCCAAGGGAGAAGCGCGGGCTTGGTTCCCGCGCTATGATAATCATGGTGGGAATAGAGAAGCAGGAAGGAGGGGGCGTCGCACGGTGCGAGCCGAGGTCACGGGGGGAAGCCGAGGTCGGCCAGAGTTTGCTGACTTCTGGGAGCAACATGGGGGGAATAATTACGCTAGCGGGGGATCTAGCGTGGGGGGGGGGGGGAGGGGGGAATTACTGGGTTGCTGCTGCTGGGGAGAGGGGGGAGCTGGTATGGGAGGGGATGGGCGGGGGGGCACCGCCTGGGGGAGATACAGCTGCGTGGGAACCGGGTGAGGAGCTGGAAAAAGGGGATGGCTAATCGATAAAGGGGGGGGGGGGTAGGAAGCCCCCCAACCCAGCTGATCACGTGGAACGTGAGAGGGCTGAACAGGCCGATAAAGAGGGCACGGGTACTCGCACACCTTAAGAAACTTAAGGCAGATGTGGTTATGTTACAGGAAACGCACCTGAAACTGATAGACCAGGTTAGGCTACGCAAAGGATGGGTGGGGCAGGTGTTCCATTCGGAGCTAGATGCGAAAAACAGGGGTGTGGCTATATTAGTGGGGAAGCGGTTAATGTTCGAGGCAAAGACTATAGTGGCGGATAACGGGGGCAGATACGTGATGGTGAGTGGCAAACTACAAGGGGAGACGGTTTTGGTAAACGTATATGCCCCGAACTGGGATGATGCCAATTTTATGAGGCGGATGCTAGGACGCATTCCGGACCTAGAGATGGGAAAGCTGATAACGGGGGGAGATTTTAATACGGTGTTGGAACCAGGGCTGGATAGGTCGAAGTCCAGGACTGGAAGGAGGCCGGCAGCAGCCAAGGTACTTAAAGATTTTATGGAGCAGATGGGAGGTGTAGACCCGTGGAGATTTAGCAGACCTAGGAGTAAGGAGTTCTCGTTTTTCTCCTATGTCCATAAAGTCTACTCGCGAATAGACTTTTTTGTGCTGGGAAGGGTGTTGATCCCGAAGGTGAGGGGAACGGAGTATACGGCTATAGCCATTTCGGATCACGCTCCACACTGGGTAGACTTGGAGATAGGGGAGGAAACAGGAGGGCGCCCACCCTGGAGAATGGACATGGGACTAATGGCAGATGAGGGGGTGTGTCTAAGGGTGAGGGGGTGCATTGAAAAGTACTTGGAACTCAATGATAATGGGGAGGTCCAGGTGGGAGTGGTCTGGGAGGCGCTGAAGGCGGTGGTTAGAGGGGAGCTGATATCAATAAGGGCACATAAAGGGAAGCAGGAGAGTAAGGAACGGGAGCGGTTGCTGCAAGAACTTTTGAGGGTGGACAGACAATATGCGGAAGCACCGGAGGAGGGACTGTACAGGGAAAGGCAAAGGCTACATGTAGAATTTGACTTGCTGACTACGGGCACTGCAGAGGCACAATGGAGGAAGGCACAGGGTGTACAGTCCGAATATGGGGAGAAGGCGAGCAGGTTGCTGGCACACCAATTGAGGAAAAGGGGAGCAGCGAGGGAAATAGGGGGAGTGAGGGATGAGGAAGGAGAGATGGAGCGGGGAGCGGAGAGAGTGAACGGAGTGTTCAAGACATTTTATAAAAAATTATATGAAGCTCAACCCCCGGATGGGAGGGAGAGAATGATGGGCTTTTTGGATCGGCTGGAATTTCCCAAGGTGGAAGAGCAGGAAAGGGTGGGACTGGGAGCACAGATCGAGGTCGAAGAAGTGGTGAAAGGAATTTGGAGCATGCAGGCGGGAAAGGCCCCGGGACCGGATGGATTCCCAGTCGAATTCTATAGAAAATATGTGGACTTGCTCGCCCCGGTATTGACGAGGACCTTTAATGAGGCAAAGGAAAGGGGACAACTGCCCCCGACTATGTCTGAAGCAACGATATCGCTTCTCTTAAAGAAGGAAAAGGACCCGCTACAATGCGGGTCCTATAGACCTATTTCCCTCCTAAATGTAGATGCCAAGATCCTGGCCAAGGTAATGGCAATGAGAATAGAGGAATGTGTCCCGGGGGTGGTCCACGAGGACCAAACTGGGTTTGTGAAAGGGAGACAGCTGAACATGAATATACGGAGGCTGTTAGGGGTAATGATGATGCCCCCACCAGAGGGGGAAACGGAGATAGTAGTGGCGATGGATGCAGAGAAAGCATTTGATAGAGTGGAGTGGGAATATTTGTGGGAGGTGTTGAGGAGATTTGGTTTTGGAGAGGGGTATGTTAGATGGGTGCAGCTGTTGTATAGGGCCCCGATGGCGAGCGTGGTCACGAATGGACGGGGATCTGCATATTTTCGGCTCCATAGAGGGACAAGGCAGGGATGCCCTCTGTCCCCATTATTGTTTGCACTGGCGATTGAGCCCCTAGCGATAGCGTTGAGGGGTTCCAAGAAGTGGAGGGGAGTACTTAGAGGAGGAGAAGAACACCGGGTATCTTTGTATGCGGACGATTTGTTACTATATGTGGCAGACCCGGCGGAGGGGATGCCAGAAATAATGCGGATACTTGGGGAGTTTGGGGATTTTTCAGGGTATAAATTGAACATGGGGAAAAGTGAGTTGTTTGTGGTGCATCCAGGGGAGCAGAGTAGAGAAATAGAGGACCTACCGTTGAGGAAGGTAACAAGGGACTTTCGTTACCTGGGGATCCAGATAGCCAAGAATTGGGGCACATTGCATAGGTTAAATTTAACGCGGTTGGTGGAACAGATGGAGGAGGACTTCAAGAGATGGGACATGGTATCCCTGTCACTGGCAGGGAGGGTGCAGGCGGTTAAGATGGTGGTCCTCCCGAGATTCCTCTTTGTGTTTCAGTGCCTCCCGGTGGTGATCACGAAGGCTTTTTTAAAAAGGATTGAAAAGAGCATTATGGGTTTTGTGTGGGCCGGGAAGACCCCGAGAGTGAGGAAGGGATTCTTACAGCGTAGCAGGGATAGGGGGGGCTGGCACTACCGAGCCTAAGTGAGTATTATTGGGCCGCTAATATTTCAATGGTGAGTAAGTGGATGGGAGAGGAGGAGGGAGCGGCGTGGAAGAGATTAGAGAGGGCGTCCTGTAGGGGGACTAGCCTACAGGCTATGGTGACAGCCCCATTGCCGTTCTCACCGAGGAACTACACCACAAGCCCGGTGGTGGTGGCTACACTGAAGATTTGGGGACAGTGGAGACGGCATAGGGGAAAGAGTGGAGCCTTGGGGGGGTCCCCGATAAGAAACAACCATACGTTTGCCCCGGGGGGGATGGATGGGGGATATGGAATGTGGCAAAGAGCAGGAATAACGCAACTGAAAGATCTGTTTGTGGATGGGAAGTTTGCGAGTCTGGGAGCGCTGACCGAGAAATATGGGTTGCCCCAAGGGAATGCATTCAGGTATATGCAACTGAGGGTTTTTGCGAGGCAACAGGTGAGGGAATTCCCGCAGCTCCCGACACAAGAGGTGCAGGACAGAGTGATCTCAAAGACATGGGTGGGGGATGGTAAGGTGTCAGATATATATAGGGAAATGAGGGACGAAGGGGAGACTATGGTGGATGAACTAAAAGGGAAATGGGAAGAAGAGCTGGGGGAGGAGATCGAGGAGGGGCTGTGGGCAGATGCCCTAAGCAGGGTAAACTCATCGTCCTCGTGTGCCAGGCTAAGCCTGATTCAGTTTAAGGTATTACACAGGGCGCATATGACTGGAGCACGGCTCAGTAAATTTTTTGGGGTGGAGGATAGGTGTGCGAGGTGCTCGAGAAGCCCAGCGAATCATACCCATATGTTTTGGTCATGCCCGGCACTACAGGGGTTTTGGATGGGGGTGACAAAGGTGCTTTCAAAAGTAGTGGGGGTCCGGGTCGAACCAAGCTGGGGGTTAGCTATATTTGGGGTTGCACAAGAGCCGGGAGTGCAGGAGGCGAGAGAGGCCGATGTTTTGGTCTTTGCGTCCCTAGTAGCCCGGCGCAGGATATTGCTAATGTGGAAAGAAGCCAAGCCCCCGGGGGTGGAGACCTGGATAAATGACATGGCAGGGTTTATAAAACTAGAGCGGATTAAGTTTGTTCTAAGGGGGTCGGCTCAAGGGTTCACCAGGCGGTGTCAACCGTTCGTCGAATACCTCGCAGAAAGATAGACGGAATGGGAAAAAGAAGGCAGCAGCAGCGGCCCAGGATCGGGGGAGGGGGGGGGGGGGGGGGGAGGAGGAACCAGAAGGACTCTCAGGGTTGTTAATATATACTGTATAGTATGTATAGGTCGTTGCTACAGATAATTATATATTGGACTGTTAAATTATATTTTTGGAGAGTGTTACATGTGATAAGGCAGTTGCCAATTAGGGTTAGTTTTCATTTTTGTTATTTATTATTTATTCATTTTCTGTTTATAAAATAGGTCATTGTTATTTGTGTTGTTATAATATTGTGTAAAGGATGCACAATGTACTGTGTTGGTTGACCAAAATTTTTCAATAAAATATTTTTTTAAAAAAAGAAGTGTGGCTTGCACTCTGCGCAGACCTGGCAGTCTCTGGTGACGGTCCTGACCTCCTCAATGGAATAGGGCAGGTTGCGGGCCTTGACAAAATGGAAGAACCGGGTGACCCCCGGGTGGCAGAGGTCATAGTGGAGAGTCCGGAGTTAGTCCACTTGTGCGCTGACACATGTACCGCGGGCTAGGGCGTCAGGGGGCTCGTTGAGCTTCCCCGGGCGATACAAAATCTCGTAATTTTAGGTGGAGAGTGTGGTAGTACGTATTGGGGGTCATGTGGGACTGGAAGCCCTAATGTCATTGGCTGACAGATCCCGGGTCCTGGTTGGCCGTTGACCTCAAGCTCCGCCCTGAAGGCGAAGTATAAGAAGCCGGTGTCTTCCCCCGCAGGCCAGTTTACTATCGAGCTGCTGGGGAACAGACACGCTTAATAAAGCCTCATCGACTTCACTCTATTCGACTCATGGAGTCTTTGTGCGCTACAATTTAAAAGCGTGCCTAAAAAGGACTATGGAGCTCAGGATCATTCCAGAATGCCTGAGGATCAGCCCCCACGCAGTGAACGCGGCAGCAGCCTTCAAACACTGGCAGACTTGCTTCGAGGCCTACATCAGGACGACCACCGGCCGAGTCTCAGACGAACAAAAAACTGCAGGTCCTGCACTCGAGGGTGAGCACGGAGATTTTCACCCTCATTGAAGATACCGACGATTTCCAGACGGGGTTCACAACACTCAGAAGTCTCTACGTTCGCCCAGTTAACCAAATCTACGCTCGCTACCAGCTCGCGACGAGACGGCAAGCTCCCGGAGAATCGACGGACGAGTTCTACACCGCGCTGCTGATTTTGGGACGGGCCTGCAGCTGCCCGTCGGTGAACGCAAACGAACACACGGACATGTTAATGCGCGATGCTTTTGTGGCAGGTATGCAATCCTCCCAAATCCGCCAAAGACTTCTAGAAAAAGAGTCGCTAGGACTCTCAGAGGCACGGGCCCTAGCAGCCTCCCTAGACGTGGCCGCGCGTAATACCCGCGCCTACGGCCCCGACCGCGCGGCAGGCCATTGGGCCCCGTACGTACTCGTCGCGGCAAACCCCCTACCCCCCCCCTCCCGGACACCCCACAGGCTTGCGCAGTCCAAACGCCGAGTCGCACCGGGGGCGCCCGCTGTTATTTCTGCGGCCAGGCGAAACACCCCCGACAGCGCTGTCCGGCCCGCGCAGCCATCTGCAAAAGCTGCGGGAAAAAGGGCGATTATGCGGTGGCGTGCCGATCCCGCGAGGTCGCCGCCATCCCGGGGCCACAGGGAGCCCTGCAAGCAGTCTATGCGTCCCAACCCCCCCAGCACGCCATGTGCGACCCGCAGGCGCAACCGCTCTGGGTCCCGACCACCGCGGTCCCGGGAGAACTGGGAGCCCTGCACGCCGCCTACGCTCCCCAACCCCCCTCCCCGCAGCCCATGTACGACCCGCCGCCGGCGGTACCGATTTGGGTCCCGGCCAACACTCTCCACGGAGAGGAGGGGGTTTTTCGCGTCCCTAACGCCACCCTCACACCCGTCCCGCGCCCCACGCCTGACCCGCCGGCGCCACCTACTTGGACCCCGACCACCGCTGCCCCCGGTGAGGGAGCTCCTCGCGCTCCTTGCGCTCGCGGCCCCACGCCTGACCCGCCGGCGCCGCCGACTTGGGCCCCGACCACCGCTGTCCCCGGTGAGGGAGCTCCTCGCGCTCCTTGCGCTCGCGGCCCCACGCCTGACCCGCCGGCGCCGCCGACTTGGGCCCCGACCACCGCTGTCCCCGGTGAGGGAGCTCCGCGCGGTCCTAGCGCTCGCGATCCTAGCGCTCGCGGTGAGGGAGCTCCGTGCGGTCCTAGCGCTCGCGGTCCTAGCGAACCCAGACCCCCCAGCACACCATGTGCGACCCGCAGACGCCGCCATTTTGGGTCCCGACCACCACGAGGGGAGGAGGGGCGCCGTTGTGCGACCCGCAGACGCCGCCATTTTGGTCCCGACCACCACGAGGGGAGGAGGGGCGCCGCCAGCTTGGACCGCCCCCGACCTGTACGACGCATGGGGGCGGCCATTTTGTCCACCCCCGCCGCCATCTTGTGACCCCCCAGCCACGTGCGATGTATGGGGGCGGCCATTTTGTCCATCCCGACGCCATCTTGGACGGTAACAACGGACCCCACCCCACTACTACAACCACGGCTCGCTTCGGTTACGCTCGATCAGGCTCGGCCCCGGACACTCCAGACGACGACGACAACGGTCCTAATTAACGGCCACGAGACGCCATGCCTAGTCGACTCCGGGAGCACGGAAAGCTTTATACACCCCGACACGGTAAGACGCTGTTCCTTGACCACCTATCCCAGCGCACAAAAGATTTGCCTAGCTGCAGGATCCCACTCCGTACAGATCCAGGGATTCTGCATAGTTACCCTAACGGTGCAGGGGAGGGAGTTCAAAAACTACAAACTTAACGTCCTTCCCCAACTCTGTGCCCCCACCTTGCTGGGATTAGATTTCCAATGTAATCTACAGAGCCTTACGTTTAAATTCGGCGGCCCCATACCCCCACTCACTATCTGCGGCCTCGCTACCCTCAAGGTGCAACCCCCGTCCTTGTTTGCAAACCTCTCCCCGGATTGCAAACCCATCGCCACTAGGAGCAGACGGTACAGCGCCCAGGACCGGACCTTCATTCGGTCCGAAGTCCAGCGGCTACTAAAGGAGGGCATAATCCAGGCCAGCAATAGTCCCTGGAGAGCGCAGGTGGTAGTAGTGAAGACAGGGGAGAAACAAAGGATGGTCATTGACTATAGCCAGACCATCAACAGGTACACACAACTAGACGCGTACCCTCTCCCCCGCATATCCGACATGGTCAATCGGATTGCCCAGTATAAAGTCTTCTCCACCGTGGACCTCAAGTCCGCCTACCATCAGGTCCCCATCCGCCCAAGTGACCGCAAGTACACAGCCTTCGAGGCAGACGGGCGATTATACCATTTCCTACGGGTCCCTTTTGGTGTCACAAACGGGGTCTCGGTCTTCCAACGGGAGATGGACCGGATGGTTGATCAACATGGGTTACGGGCCACGTTCCCGTATCTCGACAATGTAACCATCTGCGGCCACGATCAGCAGGACCACGACGCCAACCTCCAAAAATTCCTCCAGACCGCCAAAGCCTTGAACCTCACGTACAACAAGGACAAGTGCGTTTTTAGCACCGACCGGCTAGCCATTCTGGGCTACATAGTACGCAATGGGATAATAGGCCCCGACCCCGAACGTATGCGCGCACTCATGGAATTTCCCCTCCCGCACTGCCCAAAAGCCCTGAAACGCTGCCTGGGGTTCTTTTCGTACTACGCCCAGTGGGTCCCCCAGTACGCAGACAAGGCCCGCCCCCTAATACAGACCACGACCTTCCCTCTGTCGACAGAGGCTTGCCAGACCTTCAGCCGCATCAAAGCGGACATCGCAAAGGCCACGATGCGCCCCATCGACGAGTCCCTCCCCTTCCAGGTCGAGAGCGACGCCTCCGACGTAGCTCTAGCGGCCACCCTTAACCAAGCGGGCAGACCTGTGGCCTTTTTCTCCCGAACCCTCCACGCCTCAGAAATCCGCCACTCCTCAGTGGAAAAGGAAGCCCAAGCCATAGTGGAAGCTGTGCGACATTGGAGGCATTACCTGGCCGGCAGGAGATTCACTCTCCTCACTGACCAACGGTCGGTAGCTTTCATGTTCGATAATGCACAGCGGGGCAAAATTAAAAATGACAAGATCTTAAGGTGGAGGATCGAGCTCTCCACCTTCAACTATGAGATCTTGTACCGGCCCGGAAAGCTGAACGAGCCGTCCGATGCCCTATCCCGCGGCACATGTGCCAACGCACAAATTGACCGCCTCCAAACCCTCCACGAGGACCTCTGCCACCCGGGGGTCACTCGGTTTTACCACTTCATCAAGTCCTGCAATCTCCCATACTCTTTAGAAGAGGTCCGTACAGTCACAAGGGACTGCCACATCTGTGCGGAATGCAAGCCGCATTTTTTCAGGCCAGATGGAGCGCACCTGATTAAGGCTTCCCGTCCCTTTGAACGCCTCAGTCTCGATTTCAAAGGGCCCCTCCCCTCCACTGACCGCAACGCATATTTTCTTAATGTAGTGGACGAATACTCCCGCTTCCCTTTTGCCATTCCCTGCTCCGACATGACCGCGGCCACAGTCATTAAAGCCCTGAACAGCATCTTCACACTGTTCGGTCACCCCGCATACGTCCACAGCGACAGGGGGTCCTCTTTCATGAGTGACGAGCTGCGCCAGTTCCTGCTCAGCAAGGGCATAGCCTCAAGCAGGACGACCAGCTACAACCCCCGGGGGAACGGGCAAGTAGAAAGGGAAAACGGCACGGTCTGGAAGGCCGTCCTACTGGCCCTACGGTCCAGGGATCTCCCAGTTTCACGGTGGCAGGGGGTCCTCCCGGACGCTCTCCATTCCATCCGGTCGTTATTATGTACAAGCACTAATCAAACGCCCCGCGAGCGTCTCCTTGTCTTCCCTAGGAGGTCCTCCTCTGGAACGTCGCTGCCGACCTGGCTGGCGGCCCCAGGACCCATCCTGCTCCGAAAGCATGTGCGGGCACATAAGGCGGACCCGTTGGTCGAAAGGGTTCACCTCCTCCACGCAAACCCCCAGTACGCCTACGTGGAGTACCCCGACGGCCGACAGGACACGGTCTCCCTGCGGGATCTGGCGCCCGCCGGCACCACGCACACCCCCCCGACACCATCAACCCAACCGCCCCCCTTCCTGCCACCGCCGCACCCCGCGACCGCCCCCTTCCCAGGAGGATCAGTTCCCCTCCCCTTTGCACCGACAGCTGAAACCGTACGGCTCCTGGAGGCGACAACACTGGTACAAGCACCACCACCACCGCCGGGGCCGAGGCGATCGACACGGACGACCAGACCGCCTGACCGACTCGTGGCGTCGATGTAAAACAAAGATGGACTGTTCAAAGAACATTTTGTTTTTTTTCCTATACCCTCTGTAAATTGTTGCAACAGGACGAAACTGTCCAATACTGTACTACCATGTGAATGTTCTATCCTCCCAGGACCAGCCCTGTAAACCCTTACCACCATACGAAGCATCACCCCGCCGGGTTCATTTTTGACAAGGGGTGAATGTGGTAGTATGTATTGGGGGTCATGTGGGACTGGAAGCCCTAATGTCATTGGCTGACAGATCCCGGGTCCTGGTTGGCCGTTGACCTCAAGCTCCGCCCTGAAGGCGAAGTATAAGAAGCCGGTGTCTTCCCCCGCAGGCCAGTTTACTATCGAGCTGCTGGGGAACAGACACGCTTAATAAAGCCTCATCGACTTCACTCTATTCGTCTCATGGAGTCTTTGTGCGCTACAGAGAGCCCGATCCTCCACCTCAAGATCTTGTCGTTTTTGACCTTGCCCCGCTGTGTGTTATTGAACATGAAGGCAACCGACCGTTGGTCAGTGAGGAGAGTGAATCTGCTGCCAGCCAGGTAATGCCTCCAATGTCTCACAGCTTCCACAATAGGTTGGGCCTCCTTTTCGACAGAGGAGTGCCGAATTTCGGAGGCATGGAGGGTGCAGAAGAAGACCACGGGACTGCCCGCCTGGTTGAGGGTGGCGGCCAGAGCTATGTCCAATGCATCGCTCTTGACCTGAAAGGGGAGGGACTCGTCGACCGCGTGCATCGTTGCCTTGGCGATGTCCGCCTTGATGTGGTTGAAGGCCTGGCGGGCCTCAGCCGTCAGGGGAAAAACTGTGGACTGAATGAGTGGGCGGGCCTTGTCCGGATAATTAGGGACCCACTGGCCATAGTAGGGGAAAAACCTCAGGCATTGTTTCAGGGCCTTGGGGCAATGGGGAAGTGGGAGCTCCATGAGGGGGCACATGCGGTCGGGGTCGGGCCCAAGAACTCCATGTTCCACGACATAGTCAAGGATGGCTAAGCGGTTGGTGCGGAACACGCATTTCTCCTTATTGTACGTGAATTTAAGGAGTTTGGCGGTCTGGAAGAATTTTTGGAGATTTGCATCGTGCTCCTGCTGATTGTGGCCGCAGATGGTGACGTTATCTAGGTACGGGAAGGTGGCTCGCAGTCTGTACCGGTCAACCATTCGGTCCATCTCTCGCTGGAAGACCGAGATCCCATTAGTGACGCCGAAGGGAACCCTAAGGAAGTGGTAAAGGCGGCTGTTTTCTTCGAATGCAGTGTATTGGCGGTCCTCCGGGCGGATGGGGCGCTGGTGGTAGGCGGACTTCAGGTCCACTGTGGAAAAGACCCGATACTGCGCAATCTGATTGACCGTGTCAGATATGCGTGGGAGGGGGTATGCGTCAAGCTGTGTATACCGATTGATGGTCTGGCTGTAGTCAATGACCATCCTGTGCTTCTCCCCAGTCTTTACTACTACCACTTGAGCTCTCCAGGGGCTGTTGCTGGCCTCAATGATTCCTTCCCGCAGAAGCCGTTGGACCCCCGACCTGATGAAGGTCCTGTCCTGGGCACTGTACCGTCTGCTCCTGGTGGCGACGGGTTTGCAATCTGGGGTGAGGTTCACAAACAGGGAAGGTGGGTCGATCTTAAGGGTCGTAAGGCCACACACGGTGAGGGGGGTAGGGGTCCGCCGAATTTTAAGGTTAAGCTTTGGAGGTGGCACTGGAAGTCCAGGCCGAGTAACAGAGTAGCGCAGAGGTGGGGGAGGATGTAGAGCCGGAGGTTGCTAACCCCTACGCCTTGGACGGTGAGGGTCGCGATGCAGTACCCCCGGATTTCCACGGAATGGGATCCGGAGGCCAGGGAGATTTTCCTGGTGACTGGGTGTACGGGGAGGGAGCAGCGCCTTACCGTAGTGAGGTGGATGAAGCTCTCCATGCTCCCGGAGTAAAACAGGCAGGTCGTCTCGTGCCCATCGATCTTCACCGTCGTTGTTGCGGTTGCGAGGTTGCGGATCCGGGACTGGTCCAGGGTAATCGAGGCGAGCTGCGGCAGATGCTGGGAGGACCCGGGCTGGTCAGCGGTGGTGGAGGTAGCAGCAGGCGATGAACGGCCAGACGAGCAGGGGTCCTGAGACGCCGTCCAAAATGGCGCCGAAGATGGCGGTGCCCATGGGGCGCACATGGCGGGGGCATCAAAGATGGTGGCACCCACGGGCCACACGTGGTTTGCAGTGAAGAAGATGGCGGTGCCCACCGGCTGCACATGACTGGCGATGGGGAAGATGGCGGCGCCCCTGGGTCGCACGTGGGGGTGCAGGAACGCCGGGCCTGGAAACAGCGGCGACTGACCGGGCCTGGCAAACAGAAACAAAAAGTGTCCCTTCTTCCCTTTTCCATTGCAGGTCGTGCTCCGCGCCGGGCAGCGCTGCCTGGGGTGTTTGTTCTGCCCGCAAAAATAGCACTTGGGCCACCCAGGGTTGGCTGGCTGCGGCTTGCGGTGGGCTGGAGTCGGCAGCTGGTGGAGCCCACGATGCCCACGAGGGAGCCGCGCGGTCGGGGCGTATGACTGGACATTACGGGAGGCCACTTCTAACGAGTTAGCGAGCTGCCTAGTTCCCACAAGATCAAGCGTACCCCCTTCCAGTAGCCGCTGGCAGATGTACGCAGACCTCATGCCCGTAACGTAAGCGTCTCAAATTAAAAGTTCTGTGTACTGGACTGCCGAAACTGCCTGTCTGCTGTCACAGTTCCTACCTAGGATGTGCAGGGCACGCCAGAAATCGTCTAAAGACTCCCCAGGGAGTTGCTGTCTCGTGGCCAGGAGGTGCCTGGCGTATACTTGATTGACTGGTTGAACGTTATGACCCTTCAGGAGCTCCATCGCTTTGGAGTAAGTGGGCGCATCCCGGATGAGAGGAAAAATGTCAGGGCTCACCCATGAATAAAGGACTTGGAGCTTCTGCAAGTCTGAGGATTCCTCAGCAGATGTTCGGAGGTAGCTTTCGAAGCAGGCTAGCCAGTGCTCAAAGGTGGATGTAGCGTTTCTCTGCTTGAGTGCGCAGCTGCAGGCGAACAGGCTTGATGCGGAGATCCAT
This sequence comes from Scyliorhinus torazame, assembly GCF_047496885.1. NCBI lineage: Eukaryota > Metazoa > Chordata > Chondrichthyes > Carcharhiniformes > Scyliorhinidae > Scyliorhinus > Scyliorhinus torazame. Next base: position 207,366,484 of record NC_092708.1, on the reverse strand, counting down.
CGTTTTAAAAAATCTTTGCTCAATAAATTGATGCACTATCAATTACAACAAAGACGAGAGTAGTGGAATAATCGAGGCTTTATTGAGTAAAGATGTTGTGCCTCCTGCAGCTGGAACCAGAATGGCTGCAGCACCGGCGAGCACACACATTTATACGCCGCCTACTGGGCGGAGCCAGCAGGCAGAGATTTACCCATGTACCTCTACTATACGGCCTTACCGTAATACATGTAATACTACTTAGTGGTGACTACCACACACACTTAGCGGATTTATAGGACATATCCAGCAGGGATATATTACCGCCCCCGTAGATATCCAAATCGGAAACGTTAATGCCAAGCGCTCCGTTGTTTTAGTAGATTTGCCCCGAACAGCAGAACACATTTTAGGGATCGACTTCATGAGTTCACACAACCTTTTCTTTGACCCCATGAATAAGTGTGTTTGGTAAATGGCTAGAACAGCGAGAGCCCCCGCCACGCTCACAGTAGGAGACTAAGAACACAGAATCTGCTCAGTAGGCGACTATTGGTTTGATCCGCAAGCCATTAGTACAGATAAGACATTTAGGGAGGTCCTAAGAAACACAAAGCATCCTTCACAAGAACCACTATTGAAAAAATCCGGGAACAGTCGCCATTACAGGTCCCGATCCCAAGCCCCAGAAACAATACGGCTTCTCACAGCAAGCCGAGGGAGAAATTGCAAAGGTAATTCAAAGTTTGCTAGACCAAGGTGTAATTCGGCCCGTGGCCTCAACAAACAATGCCCCAATTTGGCCCGTAAGGAAACCAGACGGTTCATGGAAACTGACCATCGATTACAGAGAACTCAATAAAGAAACTCCATTAGCAGCCCCCACCGTTGCCACGAGTCCCGAGACAATGCTAAAGCAGGGACCACAGTCAAGGTATTTTACGGTACTAGACAGTAGCAATGGCTTCTGGTCCATTCCATTTGATAAGAATTGTCAATATAAATTCGTCTTCATGTTCCAAGGACAGCAATACATGTGGACATGCCTTCCACAAGGTTTCCACAACTCCCCCTCCATTTTCCACTGACAATTGGCAAATGGATTATCCAAATTTTCCCGCCCCAAATGCCTCATTCAGTATGTGGGCGACTTGCTCCTACAAACTGATACCAAGGAAGAGTACGTTTCGCTTCTTTCCGAACTATTAGGTCTCCTACACTCAATTGGATGTAAAGTCAATCCAAAAAAGGCCCAAATCCTAAAAGAAAAGGTATTTTATTTAGGCACAGTCATCACGCATGGAAAAAGAGAGATAGAGCAAAAACGGATTGATTTGATTGTTAAATTGTCCTTGCCCCATAATATCACTGCACTCAGGTCATTTTTAGGACTGGTTGGTTACTGCAGGAACCATATAGACGGTTTCGCCACCAAGGCAGCCCCACTTTCCGAGCTCCTAAAAAAGAACACCCCTTGGGAATGGCTTCCACAGCATAAGGATGCCATTGATACATTAAAACGCGCCCTAGGTACAGCCTCCGCTTTGCAGGTACCAGACCCACACTCCCCATACGCCATAGAAATAGCGATTCTGCGAGGCCTGGATAGAGTGGATGTGGAGAGGATGTTTCCACTTGTAGGAAAAGCTAGAACCAGAGGACACCATCTCAGACTAAAGGGACGATCCTTTAAAACAGAGATGAGGAGGAATTTCTTCAGCCAGAGGGTGGTGAATCTGTGGAACACTTTGCCGCAGAAGGCTGTGGAGGCCAAATCACTGAGTGTCTTTAAGACAGAGATAGATAGGTTCTTGATTAATAAGGGGATCAGGGGTAATGGGGAGAAGGCAGGAGAATAAGGATGAGAAAAATATCAGCCATGATTGAATGGCGGAGCAGACTCGATGGGCCGAGTGGCCTAATTCTACTTCGATGTCTTATGGTCTTAGAGGATGAATTTGAGTACTTTGTTGTTGGCACCTCGCGATCAGGTACTCGGTGAGCCCACTGGTTGTTTCAGCATTACGGGTGTGGAGCCAGTGCAGGCAACATCTGGAGGACATGTCGTTGTGGGCGCCGATATGTGACAACCATAGGTTTGTGCCGGTGGGGCTGGATGTGAGGTTTCGGGGATGGTGGCAGGTGGGGATAGAGTACTTTAGGGTCTTGTTTATAGCGGACAGGTTAGTGGGGCTTGAGGAGTTGGAGGAATTGTATGAGTTGCCCAAATGCAGGTGAGGGATTTTGTGAGGGGGGAGAGGTGCCATCCTTTCCGGGGCTGCTGCCTCCAGTGTTGCAAGACAAGTTGTCGTCAGAGGACGATATGGGGCGGGGTAGGTGTTGATATTTACAAGGAATTGGTGGTGAGGGAGGGCGCTCTGGTGGAGGAGATTAAGCGTAAGTGGGAGGAGGAGCTAGGAGGAGAGGTATGGGCCGGGACATGGGTGGAGGCCTTACAGAGAGTGAAAGCGTCCTCGTCGTGTGCGAGGCTAAACCTCATCCACTTTAAGGTGGTGCATAGGGTCCACATGATGGTGGTGAGGATGAGCAGGCTCTTTGCGGGGGTGGAGGACGATGGGCGGGAGGGGGTGGGGGGTGGGGTGCCTGTGAATCAAGTCCACATGTTCTGGGCGTGTCGAAGACTGAAATGTTCTGGAAGAGATTCTCGGATGTTACCTCCAAGGTTCTGGGTGTCGGGGTGGCCTCCAGTCTGGAGGTGGCGATATTTGGTGTCTCGGACAATCTGGGTGTCCTGGGGGGGAGAAAGGCCGATGTATTAGCCTTCCCCTAGCCTGATAGCTCGGAGACGCATTTTGCTGTGTTGCTGGGACTCGGAGCCGCTGAAGGCAGGGTGTGAGTGAGCAACCTGGCAGAATTCCTGCAGTTGGAGAAGGTCAAGTTTGCTTTGCGGGGGTCGGTAGAGGGGTTCATCTGGAGGTGGAAACCGTTCATTGATTTCTTCAAGGAGGATTGGGGGTCAGCAGGGTGTTATGAGCCAGGGTTTCGAAATCTTCCATGTATATTACGGAGTTTACCTAGCCTACACTGTTTATTGATTTTGGCTACGATGAGCACAAGAGCCTTTCAATTTACTTCTTAGGCGCTTTTAATCAAAAAAACCAAGCTTTATTCTAAGAATTTAGTTAACATTTGTATAAACACACAGTGAGAATTTTTATCAACTACAAACATAAAGACCCCGCACAGCTACAGTAATCTATGTATAACCCTTAATGAATTCCCCCTTAACTGTTCCAATTAAATAACAAAATCCAAGTAAAACCAGTAAGAAGTCTTACAACACCAGATTAAAGTCCAACAGGTTTGTTTCAAATCAGTAGCTTTCTGAGCACTATTCCTTCCTCAGGTGAATGTTCACATGAGGAAGGAGCAGTGCTCAGAAAGCTACTGATTTGAAACAAACCTGTTGGACTTTAACCTGGTGTTGTAAGACTTCTTACTGTGCTCGCCCCAGTCCAACACCAGTATCTCCACATCAGGTAAAACCAGAAACCCCTTTTCAAAGGTGTGACCCAGCATATGGCATTCTTATTGGTATAAGACTTGTTATTGATACTCTGTTCACCTTTTCAAACAGCAGATTTGAATTCCTTCCAGAAAGCCATTATCTCTTTCAGGTTACCGAGCAGTCTGGAAACAGCTTTTAAAATGAAGATAGAGAGACACTTCTTTCAACCTGTGCAGTTCAAACCAGTCCAAACTCAAAGTGAAATTAAAACTCACAGAGCCACAGCCCAGCTCCACAGCCCAGCTCCACCCACACAATGACATCACTGAAGCCATGTGATAAGCCAAAAACATTTCTTAAAGGGACACTCCCATTACAAGGGGAAGGGGTAATAAAGGGGTAATAATTGGGAATGCGGGATGTGGTGGAGTGTTGGTATCGGGGGAGGTTGGAGATTTGTGGTTGTTTGTTTGGGTTGATGTTTTGGTCTTCTAATATATAGAATCATAGTATTTACACTGCAGGCGGAGGCCATTCAGCCCATCAGGTCTGCACCGGCCCTTGGAAACTGCACCCCACTTAAGCTCACACTTCCACCCTAATCTCGTAACAGTAACCCCACCTAACCTTTTTGGACACTAAGGGCATTTTAGCATGGCCAATTCACCTAACCTGCACATCTTTGGACTGTGGGAGAAACCGGAGCGCCCGGAAGAAACCCACGCAGACACAAGGAGAACGTGCAGACTCCGCACAGACAGTGGCCCAAGCTGGGAATCAACCTGGGTCCCTGGAGCTGTGAAGCAACAGTGCTAACCACTGCGCTATCGTGCCACCCCCAGGATCAGAAAAACAAGCTCCAAGAGCTGTGGGGAGCAGACTTTAAATAAAGAGGACCGTTGGGACAAAGGTACCCCTTTCAAAGTGGTGCTGTGCTTAACACGGTCATAGCTATGAAAGGATGCTTGTAAGCTTGCGTTGAGAGTACTCAGGAATCCAGGGAGAAGGAATCTCAGAAGGGAGGATTGAAACTCTGCGAAGTGGCCATCATTGCCGACCAAGTGTGAGCGGTGTTGAGAGAATTCCAAGGCAGGATCTTCAAATGTGTCGATTGAAAACTCTTGTTGACAGACAAATGTGACACAATACATATTGTGTATACAGCACGGTAGCATTGTGGATAGCACAATTGCTTCACAGTTCCAGGGTCCCAGGTTCGATTCCGGCTTGGGTCACTGTCTGTGCAGAGTCTGCACATCCTCCCCGTGTGTGCGTGGGTTTCCTCCGGGTGATCCGGTTTCCTCCCACAGTCCAAAGGTGTGCAGGTTAGGTGGATTGGCGATGCTAAATTGTCCTTAGTGTCCAAAATTGCCCTTAGTGTTGGGTGGGGTTATTGGGTTATGGGGATAGGGTGGAGGTGTTGACCTTGGGTAGGGTGCTCTTTCCAAGAGCCGGTGCAGACTCGATGGGCCGAATGGCCTCCTTCTGCACTGTAAATTCTGTGATTCTATGTAAAAAGCCTTGAATAAAAATATTTTAAAAACGAAGATGCTGTTCAGACAGCTGGGTGGGAAAGGGAGAAAAGCATCAGTGCACTCTAATTCTAGCTTTGTCTCAGTTCCTGATTTTTAATTTCTCCACCAATGTCGGCCATGTCTTCAATTGCCGAGACCCCAAGCTCTGGAATCCTCTCCCTCCAGCTCTCCAACTCGTATTCATCCTTTAAGATACTTCTTAAAATCTTTGACAAGCTTTTGACCTGTAATCTCCTTATGTGCGGGGGTGTCATATTTTATTTTACCATGCTCCCGTGAGGCTCCTAGGGATGCTTTGTTACCTTAAAGGCGCAATATCGGTGTAAGATGTTGTGAAGGGGCACAGATTGCCAAGTTGCATCTGGCAATTTTTGACTCCCGGGATCTCTTCCTCACTCTAAGCCACTGGGCGACGTTTACATTAATAAATAGAAGTGCCCTTAATCTCGCCATTATTTGGGCAGGGAAATCTGGTCCATTTGGAATGCACCGCACTGAACATGGGTCCACTCATGATGAATCACTGTCAAACTATCAATCTTCACATCCACATCTAATGACTAAACCTTTGCTAAATTAAACCTGCAACAAACCTGAAGGTTGGCGAGTGAAATGTATGTAATGATTTTTCTTTTGAAGTAATTTAGAGGTTGTTGATTTACTTCACTGGGAAGCAGCTGTGGAACGATTGTGAAGTACTTCAACTTGTCTGGAAGACTTACAATACTCTGCTTGCACAGTCGGACCGATCCGTCCTCCTGTCTGAATGTCAGCTGATTAATTGCGAGGCTCCACTCTCTGACAAGGCCGTCACAGGTAATAACTTGTCCTGTCATCAGTCCCTGTTAGATCCTGGGGAGAAATATATGAGAGTCAGACTTAAAATGTGAGGTGGAATTATTTCCCAAGAAGGTAGCAGACATTTGTTGCATATTAAAGTGCTTTAGACTCTCTGGTAAATCAGAGAACCATAGAATCCCTACAGCACAGAAGGAGGCCATTCAGTCCAGCGAGTCTGCACAGCCTTCTGAAAAAGTACCCCAACTAGGCCCACTCCCCTGCCCTACCCCTGTGACCCCACCTAACTTACACATCCTTGGTCACTAAGGGGTAATTTAGCATGGTCAATCCACTTAACCTTCACATCATTGGACTAAATTGGCTGTACTAGAAATGAAGAAACATCCAAAATAAGAAGTATGATGGACAGTAAAGAGATTTGTAAGTAGCATTCTCACCTTTGAGTCATGCTATCTTGGGAATGGAGTTTGATGGAGAACGGAAACAATAGCTTCAGTCTTTCCAATATTTAATTGGAAGAAAGTTCTGCTAATCCATTACTGGGATGTCAAGTAAGCAAAGTACGTCAATTGAGCAATTGGATGGACTCTGACTAATTTGGGCCCCTCTGGATAACTTGTGGAGCTCTTTTTCGCATTGGCTAAGAAGAGCTAATCTTCAAACAATTAATATTTAGCCAAGCCTCTGATGTTTTCTGAAGATCAGTGAGATTCCATCTCTCTTATCATTAGATGACCCTTCAACCTTCTAAAATCAAGGCTGAGTTTATGCAACTGGCCCTCATAATTTTAACCCTTTAAACCTTGGAAAATTGTCATCACTGCACTACCCTCAAAGCCAATATTTTTCCTGAGGTACAGTGCTTCAACCTAAATTCAGTACGCAGATGGCACCTGACTGTATAATTGAAGAATGACTTGAAACCCTTTTTTTTCTGGTCTTCTGGAGTTGACGGTCAACATTCAAATCATTGAAGGTGGCAGGACAGGTAGAGAGAGCAGTTAATGATGCATACAGTATCTGGGTTTTATTAATAGAGCATAGAATACAAGAGCAAGGAGGTTAGGCTAACTTATACAAGACACTAGTTTGACCTCAGCTGGAGTATTGTGTACAGTTCTGGGCATCACACTATAGAAAGAATGTGGATGCCTTGGAGAGAGTGCAGAAATGAAATGAAAATCGCTTATTGTCACAAGTAGGCTTCAAATGAAGTTACTGTGAAAAGCCCCTAGTCGCCACATCCCGGCGCCTGTTCGGGGAGGCTGGTACGGGAGGCTTACAAGAGGCTTACAAGAATGGTTCCAGGGATGAGAAACTGCAGCTATCAGGATAGATTGGAGAGGTTGGGACTGTTCTCCTTGGAGAGAAGGAGGCTGAGAGGAGATTTGATAGAGATGTTCAAAATCATGAGGATGCTGGACAGAGTAGACAGGGAGAAACTGTTCTCGCTCATAAAAAGATTGAGAACGAGAGGGCACAGTTTTGCAAAAGAAGCAAATGTTGCTTAAATTGCCTCAAGGTTAGGTGGGGTTATGGGGTTACAGGGATAAGGTGGGGGGTGGGCCTAGGCAGGGTGCTCTTTCAGAGTGTCGCTAGACTCAATGGGCCTCCGTCTGCACTGTAGAGATTCTATGATTCGCCGATTCTATGATGTGAGAAAAAAACGTTTCCACACAATGAGTGGTTGGGGTGTGGAATGCACTACCTGGAAGGGTGGTGGAGGCAGGTTAAATTGAGGCATTCAAGAGGGCATTCGATGATTATTTGAACAGAGACAATGTGCAGGGGTACGGGGAAAAGGCAGGAGAATGGCACTAAGTCATAATGCTCATTTGGAGAGCCGGCACAGACACGATGGGCCAAATGGGCTCCTTCTACACCGTAACAATTCTGTGATTCCAGTAGCCTCTTTGGCTGTCTTTTTTTCTACCTGTGCACAATTTTATAGCGATCTGTGTATTTGGACAGACTTTCCCATTTCATCTTTCCCAACATCTCACCATTAAGAAATTAATGGAGAGTGTATCTATCTACTAAACATTCAGAATGTTTAACATTTCAAGTTTCAGTTCCCACATGGGTCAATGTGCACATGGAACATTTATTTCAACCTACTTACACTGTCTGGTGGTCAAGTTACTGGAGGCCACCTTCTGGAATTGGCTTTTAATCACCTGGCTTTTGTACTCTCAAGAGTCATTCTATAGTTTCCTGTCAATGCACATCTGAATTCTCTTTCAATCACCATGAAATCAACAGTGTGGCAGAATAAACGGATCTTAAGTTTATAGCACAGTTTAATATGGATAATTCTGAAAATCCCCAAACTGCTGCAAGTGCAGGTGCTGGGTAAGTGGGCATCTGAAATAAGAGACCCAAGGATTGATGAAACTCAGCCCCCTCGGGCCCCTGTGGCATTCTTGGCATGAGTTGCCAGCCCTGCTCACACCTCCTTCATAGGTAGCTTGCCCAAGAGCAGCCTTCAAGGTTGAGCCACTTGCCCCACAGGCAGTTGACCTTGGGTAGGTCTTGGGAGTGGGAGTCTGGAGTGAGCTATGGTGGTAGCTCCCCATGCCCCTTTCATAGAATTTACAGTGCAGAAGGAGGCCATTTGGCCCATCGAGTCTGCACCAGCTCTTGGAAAGAGCAGCCTACCCAAGGTCAACACCTCCACCCTATCCCCATAACCCCATCTAACACTAAGGGCAACTTTGGACACTAAGGACAATTTAACATGGCCAATCCACCTAACCTGCACATCTTTGGACTGTGGGAGGAAACCGGAGCACCCGGAGGAAACCCACGCAGACACGGGGAGAACGTGCAGACTCCGCACAGATAGTGACCCAAACCGGGAATCGAACCTGGGACCCTGGAGCTGTGAAGCAATTATGCTAACCACTATGCTACCGTGCTTGCTGCCACCCCCATCCTGCTGCACTCATCATAAGACTAGAAGACGTGGGAGCTGAAGTGGGCCATTCGGCCCATCGAGTTAGTTGCACCACTCAAGGAGATTATGACTGACCTGATATGACCGCTATGGTTATAACACCAATCATAGTGACAGAAAGCTTACGAGAAGCTACCGATTCAATATGAAGAATTAGGTTTGCAATCAATTAAAATTCAGCAAAGCCTGTGATAGAAGGCAAGCAAATTACACCTTTATATCACATTTATATCACTTTCAGCTGTTACCATCAAATTACTGTTTTCACATTACCAGATGGTTCCTGGCTACAGTGGTGACAAAGCAGGCACTAATTTACTCCAATTAAACCAGAGGAGAGGAACAGAAAAAGAAGAGAGAAAGAATGTTGACTTGGTTTAATTAAAACGTATCCTATTATTGACAATTGTTGATGCATTGGAGAAGCAAGAATGCGATTACCTTTGTTTGTAACCGAAGTGCAATTAACTTTTAATTGACAAAATAAAATGCTTCATTGAACAATTGATTGCCAGATCCCAGTCATCAAGCTCCTTCCAAGCAGCACTGACTTGGAGCAACTTGGATTTGTTAACCACGTATCTCGGTTCCTCAGAGTGGATCCTTCAATAATACATGGGCTGCTGATGCACAACCAGCTAACATCTTGCATTTATATGAAATGAAATGAAAATCGCTTATTGTCACAAGTAGGCTTCAAATGAAGTTACTGTGAAAAACCCCTAGTCACCACATTCCGGCGCCTGTTCGGGGAGGCTGGTACAGGAATTGAACCGTGCTGCTGGCCTGCCTTGGTCTGCTTTAAAAGCCAGCAATTTAGCCCAACGTGCTAAACCAGCCACATAAACCATTAAAGAGGTAAAAAGCACTTTACAGAAGCTCACAGTCAGACAGGGATGTGGCAACAACCATAAATTGCATCTATATAAAACGCCTTTTAATATAAAACAGTGGTGGGCAGCCTGCGGCCTGGGGGCCACATGCGGCCCATTTGGGTTCTGAGTGCGGCCCACGAGATATTTTGTTGACCGTTGCCCACATGCAGGGTTGGCACATTCCGCTGGTTTCCCTCCGTGTAGTTTTTTTCCGACCGTTCTGACTGCCGCATGTAAAGTGAGGGCAAGTGAAGTGAGCTGACCGATCACAACATTGACAGTGAGAGCCGTGCACTTCCTCTGTGTCCAAAGTGTAAATATTTCTCTTGTTTTTACCATTTGAAGTTGATGATAGTTCTATTAATACATAAATAATTAAGCATTTTCTATAACTGGTTATGAAATATTTGGCCTGTATTAAATGTATTCATACTTATTCATGGGGTCATGGTTCCTGAACAAGCCCAATTTCGATCATACAGCCCACTCTCTAGCCTAGGTTGCACATCACTATCCCAAAGCACGCCTCAAAAGCTTTATGAAGCAAGATTGGACAGTAAGACACATGGAACCTGACCCAAATGCTTTGTCAAAAAGGTTAACTTTAAGGAGGGAGGTGAGATAGAGAGGCAGAGATGTTTAGGAGGCTTAGGGGCCTGGGCAGCTGAAGATCTGGCTCCCACAGAATCCATAGAATCCCTACAGTGCAGAAGGAGGCCATTCGGCCCATTGAGTCTGCACCGACCCTCTGAAAGAAGATTCTACCTCAGCCCAATCCTCCACCCTATACCCGTAACCCCCCGCATTGATCATGGCCAATTCATCTAATGGTTGGTGAACAGGCCGTTGAAAGCTCAAGGGGGAAAAGTAACAGAATTTTGAAGCATCTCAGGTTTTCAAAGGAAGAATGTGGGAGACCAGCCGAGGGGATATTGGGATAGAGCTAGCACAAGGAACGGATGAGAATTTCAGTAGTAGATGAGGGAAACAGAGGAATGTTACGGAGGTGTAATTGGGCGGGTCGTAGTGAGGGATATGTGGTCAGAAGCTTATCTCAGGGTTGAATATGACAACCATCCAAGATCTCTGAACGCCTAAAAATGTGGCTTCTTATGTTTTTAGTTGCTCCAATAATGACAGCTGTGCTTCGGCTACCTAGGCCCAACCAACTGGAATTCCCTCTCTAAACCACTCATGTTCCCTTCCTCCAGTCTTCCATTCGGCCAATTGTGTCCATTGCTGACTCTACTGCTATCTCATTCATCTCACTCGCCTGTCCTTTTCGCACTTTCCCTGTCATTTTCCCAGAAATGCTCCTAGCCAATGAACGATTCAGCGGCCTGATTTGGTGTCGGGATGAGGCCGCTGAATCTCGTGAGGGGCCTCTCGTGAGATTCGTGATGCTTGAAACATCTCATGATATTCAACGGAATCTGGATCTGGATCTCGCTCTCGCTGGGCAAGATCCAGATCTGAATATTTAAATGATCTAGTAGGCTCATTTAAATATGTCTGCACTGGATTCACCCAGTGCCCGGTACCTAACGGCCATGCCTGGGAGAACTCGCCAGGGCACCATTTAGTTCTGGTCATCTCAATCATGGACCAGTCATAACGGCACCTGGATGGGTCTCCCAGACCACTGGAGACCCCTGAGCAGTTGGGCATTGGGCAGGATGGCATCCTGGCACTCCTGCTGGCATGTGGGCACTTTGGTACTGCCACCCGGGTACCCTAGCCAGGGTGCCAGGCTGGCATTGCCATGGTTTCTTGGTGTTAGGTTGCCATTGCAAGAGGTTGGACCGGGGGTGCCTTGCCCATAAGAGGTGGGGTGAGGGGGTACTCAGGAAATCTGGAAGTGGTAAGTTGGGTGAAGTGACGGGGTCCAGAGGCTGAGGTGGGGGCACTGAGGGGATTTGAAAGATCGGGGCTGCCTTTAAAAATTGGCAAGCCCAGCTCGCCAGTGCAGGAAATGATGTAAATGTGGTATTGTGGGAGAATTCCTCACCGAGGCCAAATAACCCAGCAAAGTGCCATCTGTGGCAGGGTCTTTCCCGGCACTGCAGGCACCGAGAAATACCCCGCTAAACACGTCCGAAACCGGACATAGAAATGTTTTGGTTGAACCGCGCCTCAATCTGTTTCCGCCTCCCTTTCAAGTGGCACATCCCAGTTCAGAACAACTCACTGTGCAATGTAAAAATGTCTCTTCCTGTGTTGGTAACTCTCTGGGACTTTTAAGACATTTTACTACATCAAGGTTTCACGCGGGATGTTGTGAAACTGCAAGTACACAGCAAACATTGATTTGCGATCATGGGAAAAAAATCAAACAGAAAGTTTTTGTAACTAAGCCAGGGTGTTGAGTACAGTACACATTGTAAGTCAACATTGTTTGGACTTACAACTGATTTGTGTCTCTGAACATGAATTGTAATGCTTCTTTTGGCAATTGAAAACTCCTGAGTGACAAATGAAGTGGTGCTAGCTTGTCACTTCTATTTAATTAAGCTATCTTAGCAGGGCAACAATCAAAATATTAAAGAGAAGGGAAAACAGCTTGAGAACACTTCCAATGGAAATATCAGAAACATTGGCCAGAGTCTTCTGTTTTGGAATCCAAGCTCAATGGTGGCTATGATTGATTTACGGTGAGATTCTAGTAGGCTGACCACACGTGATCCAGCTAATTACATACGTGTCCACAAGGAGCGTGTGGCGGGGGGAAGGCAGTGAGTCGCTGTTCCCACCATTAACCTATGGGGGCAGGGTGGCAAAGGTCCACGTGCCATAATTAAAGAGCACCTGGGACAGCACAGTGGTGCAGTGGTTAGCACTGCTGCTTCACAGCGCCGAGGTCCCAGGTTTGATCCCGATCCCGAGTCACTGTCCATGTGGAGTTTTCACATTCTCTCCGTGTTTGCGTGGGTTTCGCTCCCAAAACCCAAAAAGATGTGCAGGGTAGGTGGATTGGCCACGCTAAATTGCCCCTTAATTGGAAAAATGAATTGGGTACTCTAAGGTTTTTTTAAAAGAAAAAGTATATATATATATTTAAAGAGCACCTTGACAGCCTGCACTAATTTGTCAACTTTTGTCTGGGCACAGCTCCAAAATTCCCTTCTAATTCCTCCCTCCCATCACAGGTGAGCCTCCAGCAACCTGCACCAGTCACCACTCCAGTCTCAGGCATAGGTTGCCATTTTACAGACATTCCCCAAAAGGGACAATGCAGCAGTAACTCACCATTAATCATGGGAAAAGCCTACCTTGTCAGGTGCATGTCACTTATTCCTAGTCATATAAGTAAACGTTCTAATTTCTCTCTGGCAGGGAACTTAATTTGGAAGGGGAACCTAATTGTTGCAAGGTGTCTTTTTAATGAGAATACATGACATGTGCAAAACAGTCTCCCCGAATTGTTTGTCAGAAAGCTCAACCCATCTTTAACCTGCCTTTAAAGTCCCAAAGACAGAATTCCGAAAGTTCCTCCCGCCGTCGGGAACCTGATAATTCGCCTCCCGCCAAATTAACTTCTGGCGCCTGCCAATTTTGCCCCTGTTGGCGGCACTGGAAGATTCCACCCATCGCCGTGATGGTGGGCTTGGAGGCAGGATGTGGGCCACGTAAATAGAAGGGGAGGAGCATCGGGATGACTTCCCGTTGGTTTCCCATTGCTAGAGAATTTTTCCAGGGGCGGGCAGGGACCTGAATTAGCAGCCCTCACCATGGAGGAGGGCAGCTAATTAACCTGATTATAAATCTAATTGTGGGCGACTTTGTGGTCTGCTGACATGTCATCGCCCCACCCCACCACCATGCTTCTCTGCCAGCTGTGTGCGGAAACTGCCCTTGTAAGATGTAGTATGTAGTTCGGTAGGTCTCATGAAGAAGTTCTGAGTCTTGTATAATTTAACTGTGTTTATTAATCGCGAGTAACAATATAGATTTATACAGGATAATGTCTAAGCTTCGAGCTGTCTCCATGCCTCTACACAGGCCTCTGTCTGTACAAGGCTGCTTCCTAGACTTGGATCATGTGTTCCTTTCTATCACACACTGTGCCCAGTCTCACATTAATCCTTTCTATCCCAGACCCTTATAGTACACCTCTCCCAAGTATTTATCCAACGTATTTACAATGTAGTCATATTTACCCAACATTATTACATTACTTTCACTACCTTTTCTGTCCCCTTCAAGTCCCTGTGTTTTCAGTCTGGAGGCTTTATAATTCTTCCCGATCTTGGCTGGGATTCCCTGTTGCGAGTCCGTACCACTACCGCTGCTGGCAAGGATGGAGAATTAGCCAAATCCCCCATTCATTGCTGCAGGAAAATCAGACTGCACTGAATGGAGGGAGAAATCCGCCCCTTGTCTTCGCAACAGTTGGGAGGAGTGGTTGACTCTGTTGTACTGGGTGAATATTGATGAAGAGGAGGTTGTTTTGGGTGTGGCTGTCCTGGCATTTGGTTGGCTTTCTTTGTTTGTTCCTTGGAGTTGAACTGTTCCTTCTCACTCCACGTCTGGTGTTATTGCTGGTCGCTGATTTATCCTGTTCCTTCCGGGGAGGACAAACTTGCAGCTTGTCTTTAGTGTTGATCTTCCCACATGTGGTTCAACTGTGATGCACGTTAGGGTGGAAGGTATATCTTCCTATTGTGTGGGTGCAACTTAGCAACAGGCACACCTTTACAGCTTAGCTTCCCGTGCAAAGACATTCTCATCAGTTTGCTTTCTTGCCTCAGTCAGGTGTGCTGCAGTCGGTTGATGGTTGATTCAGCTCAAGGGGTCACGGTAACCATCTGAGTGGTTGGCTGGCCTGAGTAACGAGGAGCTCCTGGCACCTGCAAAGAAATTGGAAAATCTGGCTCTGCAAAGAGTGAACAATTCTGAGCTGAACTCCCAGGCGAGAGTATTGTTGGGGCTCTCGGGAACTTGCCGTTGAATATCATTGATGACAAAGGTCGATTTGACATCTTCTGCCATTTTGAGAAGGTTCAGGGACACATAGGTGTTGAGTGCTGTGACCTTGCTGTTGCAATGGTGCACACAGAACATCTGGTGACTTAACTAGAATGATTATTTATTGATTAACACGTGGAAAGATAACAAACAGAATACTATACAGACTAGGTTACGATTTGAATTCCATGAACTCTCTTGGAGCTACCCTATGTGTGACTGTCCTGTTGTACGCCTTACTACCAAATGGTGAGTGTCCCACATCACGTGACCGATGTCTGATGCCACCAGCTGGTTGAGGTCACACTGCTAACTATGTACAACACTATTCACTGGCATATCACCACATCCTCCTTCCTTTGGAGATGTTAACATTTATATACAGAACCATAATTTGTATTATTGTTAAACACATGTGGCATATGTATATACAGATTTAACTGTGCTTTAATTAATATGATATGGCTGATGAATGTGTCTCTTGTGCACAGCTCATTGTGCATCTCCGACAGGATCACCACGCTCATCGTCTGGGCTCTTGTCAACTTTTCAACGTCACATTTGCTTCTGGAAAACTGGTTTCCGTGCAGGTCATTTGTGCCTTAGCCTTTTGATGCGATGCATCCTGAAGACCAGCACCCTTGCTGGCCATGCCTGCTTCTCCAGCTTCTGCTTCACCAGCTTCTGTCATTTCTTTGCGCGATGCTTTTTGCTGCTGTGTTGTGTGTACTCTCGGGCCTGTCTGCTACATTGCCGATGTCTTCTTCTTGGTGTCATCGCTGGGACTCATGGCATCCCCCACTCTGCTGCTCTTCTTCCTTTTTGTTTTGAGAGCAATTTTGTGGCTGATTTTGTGACTGCTCCTCTTTTTATGCTTTGCTTTGGTAGCACCCACCTTGCTCGTGGCCTGTGCCATGGGAGCAGTTATTTGCGGATCGTCTGCTGAAACGTCTCGTGTTGGCGTATTTCTGAGGGATTGTGCAGTGGTGGTCAAGTCTGTACCTTCGGTAGCTGGCTGCAGAGCCTCAAATCTGGTGCCTGGGTTGGATCCACATTCCCAACGTTGGGTGCTGTCCCTGAATCCTGTGTTTGAGCCGCAAATGATGGCTCCTCATCACTCAAAATGATACTGCAGAGGTCATCTTTTCCTGAAGAACGAAGTAATGGCTCATCCTCGTCTTGTAGTATGATATACGTATGGGCAGCACGGTAGCACAAGTCGGTAGTACTGTGGCTTCACAGCGCCAGAGTCCCAGGTTCGATTCCCCGCTGGGCCACTGTCTGTGCGGAGTCTACATGTTCTCCCCGTATCTGCGTGGATTTCCTCCGGGTGCTCCGGTTTCCTCCCACAATCCAAAGACGTGTGGGATAGGTTGATTGGCCATGATAAATTGCCCTTAGTGACCAAAAAGGTTAGGAGGGGCTATTGGGTTACGGTGATAGGGTGGAAGTGAGGGCTTATGTGGGTCGGTGCAGACTCGATGGGCCGAATGGCCTCCTTCTGCACTGTTCTACGTATCATCCATCATCGTGGAACTGCATACAGATACTGCCACGTCTGGTAATATGGTGTAAGTATCATCCGTTGTTGTGGAGCTGCATCCAGATGCAGCCATCTGTTCCTCTAACTCACCTTCCAGTGGAGTGGCGTTGAGTATTGGGGAGTCCACTACCTTTCGCACTTCTCGGTGTCCTGCGCAGATTGGGCATCCCTTGTGATCACCTCGTCATTCCCGCCAAACCATCGGAGTAACGCTTCATGGGCATCCTCAACTAGTTTACCATCACTCCCGCGAAACAGCCTTACTGGCGTTTCATTGTCGTCCTCATCTGGCTCACCGTCCGAGCCTTTACTTTCTTCATTGTATTCATGGTCTTCATAGATATCAACGTAGTACTCATCATCGGAGTCAGTATCATCTGGAAAGGCTTCTCCTGTGAAATACAACATTGCACATGGAATTATGCGTTCACGCAGGAGGCGACCATTTCAAAGTCAGCAGCGAGACTTGCTGCAGAACCTTTATTTAACATTCCATGCTGTGGAATTTCAGGAGGATTGAAGAGATTGAAGAATGAGTAATTTGGCACAGTTTTCATACATGTCTCAGGGGTACTCCGACCCCTATACTTCGGCTTTTTAATGGTTTTCAGTGTGACATTTTTTTTTTCTTCCAGTCGATCTGTGTATCCCGTGATTTCTGGTTCGTCAAAGAATGAGAATTGAAGCTGGCCTGGCCGCGATTCCAGCTGGTGTACTTTCATAATTACCTCATTTGTAAAATACTCATTTGGATCAAACTTAAACTCCAGAGTGAAGCTCATTGGTTGTTCAAGCTCTGAACATTTAAGTTCACACCTAGTAGATGCTTTAGTGTGGGCTCGTCATGCTCCTGTATCATACCGCTGAGTACGTACACCTTCTTGGAGACTCTTAACCAGAAGTCTGGATTCCTTTTGGCTTTTCCATCTCTTCATCTGATTTGTCATCCTCCGCCTGGACTTTTGCTTGTTTCTGATTGAAAGATTGCGCCAGCGTATCTCATTGAGAGTTGCAGTGATCGTCTGGCCATTCGCTGTCTGGAACGTACAGCCGCCCAACTAAGTTCAGGGCCTCACACGCATCCGCTCCAATGGTGGGCTCACTTTTCGTGTCCACAATGGAAAGAGTTGAAATGAAATGAAATGAAAGAGAAGTTAACACGTGGCTAAAGGAGTGGTGTGGGAAAGAGGGATTCCATTTCATGGGGCATTGGCATCAGTACTGGGGCAGGAGGGACCTGTACCATTGGGACGGTCTTCACCTGAACCATTCTGGGACCAGTGTTCTAGCGAATAGGATAAATAGGTTGGTCACAAGGACTTTAAACTAGCAAGTTGGGGGGAAGGGAAGTGTAAAGCTATGGACAGTATAATGGTTAATGGAGATCAAGGCAGTAGGTTACATGACAGGTTATTCTGTAGAGATATGGGTTCAAAGACAAGGAAAATTAGGAGAAAGGGTAAGAGGAAAAATAAATTGCGAAAAGTTACTGATCAAGGTATTAGGATTCATAACAAAGACATAAAAAACAGCATAAGTGTACTTGACCTGAATGCTCGTAGTATACGAAATAAGGTAAATGAGTTGATGGCGCAAATCATCGTGAATGACTATGATTTAGTGGCCATTACTGAAACATGGTTAAAAGATGGTCACGACTGGGAGTTAAATATCCAAGGGTATCAGACTATACGAAAGGATAGAATGGACGGTAAGGGTGGTGCTGTAGCTTTGTTGTTTAAGGATGGCATCCGGGCAATAGTAAGGGATGATATTGGTGCTATGGAGGACAAGGTTGAATCAATTTGGGTGGAAATCAGGAATAGTAAGGTGAAAAGGTCACTGATAGGAGTAGTCTATAGGCCACCAAATAGTAACAGGATGGTAGGGCAGGCAATAAGCAAAGAAATAACGGATGCATGTAGAAATGGTACAGCGGTTATCATGGGAGATTTTAATCTGCATATCGATTGGTTTAACCATATTGGTAAAGGCAGCTTTGAGGAGGAGTTTATAGAATGTGCCCGGGATAATTTCCTGGAACAGTATGTAATGGAACCTACAAGGGAACAAGCGGTCCGAGATCTGGTCCTGTGTAATGAGGCAGGATTGATTAATGATCTCCTAGTTCGGGATCCTCTTGGAAGGAGCGACCACAATATGGTGGAATTTAAAATACAGTTGGAGGATGACTAGGTAAAATCAAACACTAGTGTTTTGTGCATAAACAAAGGCGATTACAATGGGATGAGAGAAGAACTAGCTAACGTAGACTGGGAGCAAAGACTTCATGGTGAAGCAGTTGAGGAACAGTGGAGAACCTTCCGAGCGATCTTTCACAGTGTTCAGGAAAGGTTCATACCGACAAAAAAGAAAGACGGTAGAAAGGGGAAAAATCGACCGTGGATATCTAAGGAGGTGAGGGAGAGTATCAAATTGAAGGAAAAATCATACAAAGTGGCAAAAATTAGTGGGAGACTAGAGGACTGGGAAGTCTTTAGGGGACAACAGAAAGCTACTAAAAAAGCTATAAAGAAGAGTAAGGTAGCCTATGAAAGTAAACTGGCTCAGAACATAAAAGCAGATAGTAAAAGCTTCTACAAATATATAAGACAAAAAAGAGTGGCTAAGGTAAATATTGGTCCTTTGGAAGATGAGAAGGGAGATTTAATAATAGGAGACGGGGAAATGGCTGAGGAGCTGAACAGGTTTTTTGGGTCAGTCTTCACAGTGGAGGACACAAATAAAATGCCAGTGACTGATGGAAATAAAGATATGATAGGTGAGGACCTTGAGATGATTGTAATCACTAAGGAGGCAGTATTGGGCAAGCTAATGGGACTAAGGGTAGACAAGTCTCCTGGCCCTGATGGGATGCATCCCAGAGTGTTAAAAGAGATGGCTAGGGAAATTGTAAACGCACTAGTGATAATTTATCAAAATTCACTAGACTCTGGGGTGGTCCCAGAGGATTGGAAAGTAGCAAACATGACATCACTGTTTAAAAAAGGAGGTCGGCAGAAATAGGGTAATTATATGCCGGTAAGCTTAACTTCGGTTGTAGAGAAAATGCTGGAATCTATCATTAAGGAGGAAATAGCGGGGCACCTGGAGGGAAATTGTCCCATTGGGCAGACGCAGCATGGGTTCACAAAGGGTAGGTCGTGTCTGACTAATTTGGTAGAATCTTTTGAGGACGTTACCAGTGCAGTAGATAACGGGGAGCCAATGGATGTGGTATATCTGGATTTCCAGAAAGCTTTTGACAAGGTGCCACACAAAAGGTTGCTGCATGAACTAAAGATGCATGGCATTGAGGGTAAAGTGGTAGCATGGGTAGCGGATTGGTTAACTAACAGAAAGCAGAGAGTGGGGATAAATGGGTGTTTCTTTGGTTGGCAACCTGTAACTAGTGGGGTCCCTCAAGGATCAGTGTTGGGCCCGCAGTTGTTCACAATTTACATAGACGATTTGGAGTTGGGGACCAAGTGCAATGTGTCAAAGTTTGCAGACGACACTAAGATGAGTGGTAAAGCAAAAAGGGCAGAGGATACCGGAAGTCTGCAGAAGGATTTGGATAGGTTAGGTGAATGGGCTAGGGTCTGGCAGATGGAATTCAATGTTGCCAAGTGTGAGGCTATTCATTTTGGGAGGAATAACAGCAGAATGGATTATTATTTAAACGGTAAGATGTTAAAACATGCTGCTGTGCAGAGGGACCTGGGTGTGCTGGTGCACGAGTCGCAAAAAGTTGGTGTGCAGGTGCAACAGGTGATTAAGAAGGCTAATCGAGTTTTGTCTTTCATTGCTAGAGGGATGGAGTTCAAGACTAGTGAGGTTATGCTGCAATTGCATAGGGTGTTGGTGAGGCCGCATCTGGAGTATTGTGTTCAGTTTTGGTCTCCTTACCTGAGAAAGGGACATATTGGCACTGGAGGGAGTGCAGAGGAGATTCACTAGGTTGATCCCAGAGTTGAGGGGATTAGATTATGACGAGAGGTTGAGTAGACTGGGACTGTACTCATTGGAGTTTAGAAGGATGCGGGGGGATCTTATTAAAACATATAAAATTATGAAGGGAATAGATAGGATAGATGCGGGCAGGTTGTTTCCACTGGTCGGGGAAAGCAGAACTAGGGGGCATAGCCTCAAAATAAGGGGAAGTAGATTTAGGACAGAGTGTAGGAGGAACTTCTTCACCCAAAGGGTTGTGAATCTCTGGAATTCCTTGCCCAGTGAAGCAGTTGAGGCTCCTTCTTTAAACGTTTTTAAGAAAAAGATATATACCTTTCTAAAGAATAAAGGGATTTGGGGATATGGTGTACGGGCCGGAGAGTGGAGCTGAGTCCACAAAGATCAGCCATGATCTCATTAAATAGTGGAGTGGGCTCGAGGGGCCAGATGGCCTACTCCTGTTCCTAGTGCTTATGTTCTTATGAAATGAAAATCACTTATTGTCACAAGTAGGCTTCAAATGAAGTTACTGTGAAAAGCCCCTAGTCGCCACATTCCAGCGCCTGTTCGGGGAGGCTGGTACGGGAATTGAACCGTGCTGCTGGCCTGCCTTGGTCTGCTTTCAAAGCCAGCGATTTAGCCGTGTGCTAAGCCAGCCCCTGACTATTGTTGTCCATCTGGTTTCGATGGCACCAGGTTTGTCATTACTATCGTCACGACTGTCCAGTAAGACTTCTTCACTTTTATTGGACAGACTCTTCTGGTCCTTTGTTGAAATGAGATCAATGAAGAATTGTTCTTCTCAGGGCGTTTCATCAACTGCGTTGACTGATCTGATTTGGTCCACTGTAGGATGCGAAAAACATTGTTTTGCAAAAAATAATTTGTACGGCCACACCTGGAACATACTTTTCCATATGCTGGACATTGTCGTGGGCCATATCGGTTGCCACATTTCTGGCAGGACACGGCGGCTCTGGTCCGCCGCTTAAACTATTCGCCCACGCTGAGACCATGTTTTTTATTGAACTGCATCACAGTGTTGATGGTGCTGATGTCTTCCTCCATGTTGACGGCAAAATGTTTCAAACTAAGGGCAGCACGGTGGCGCAGTGGGTTAGCCCTGCTGCCTCACGGCGCCGAGGTCCCAGGTTCATCCCGGCTCTGGGTCACTGTCCGTGTGGAGTTTGCACATTCTCCCCGTGTTTGCGTGGGTTTCGCCCCCACAACCTAAAGATGTGCAGGGTAGGTGGGTTGGCCACACTAAATTGACCCTTAATTGGAAAAAATGAATTGGATACTCTAAATTTATAAAAACAAAACAAAAAAAATGTTTCAAACTAAGTGTACTGATTTGCTGTGCAGCCAGCTCACTCGCATGTTCCAGACAGCGAATGGCCAATTTCAGGTTTTCTTCCCGTAACAATCTCTCACGGAGCTTATCATTCGATATGCCAAAAACTATTTGGTCGCGGATCATTGATGATTTTAGATTACTGAAATTGCAGGACTGGGCCTTCAGCCTCAAGTCAGTTTCAAAGCCTCAAAAGATTCTCCTGATTTCTGGGAAGCCTACGGAAAATGTATCTTTCAAATGTTTCATTTTTTTTCGGAGAGCAATGCCGATCGATATACTTTATCACCTCATTGTATCTCTTGCTTTCCTCTTTGCTATCAAAAGCGAGGGTATTGTAGATTTTGATTGCTTGTGGACCTGCCACCGTGAGCAGCAATGCAATGCGCCTCTCGTCAGGCTGTGCCTGCAGGCCAAGTGCAGAAACATGGAGCTTAAACTTGCTGTTTGAAAACGCACCGGTTTTCGCCTACATTACCCGAGACTTGAAGCTGGTAAGGTGCCTTTAAACCTTCCTTCTTGAACTTCACCGGCGTTTATTGCGTTGAGTCGCCAATGGCCATAGTCCACCAGGTTGGTGGAAGAATCTTCTGTTTTTTCATTCTTTGGCTGGTTTTGTCTCGTCTTTTCTGCTGTTACCTTTAAATTTTAAACACTCCTAGTACCATGTTGTGTGCTGTGACCTTGCTGTTGCAATGATGCACACAGAACATCATGACTTATCTAGAATGATGATTTATTGATTAACACGTGGAATGATAACAAACAGAATACTATACAGACTAGGTTACTATTTGAGTTCCGTGAACTCTCCTGGAACTACCCTATTTGCGACTGTCCTGTCGTACGCTTTACTACCAACTGCCGAGTGTCCCACATCACTTGACCAATGTTTGACATCACCAGCTGGTTGGAGGTCGCATAGCTAACAATGTACAATACTATTCATGGGCTTATCACCACAATAGGCATCTCTGTACAGAATAGCAAAAGACTAGTTACGGGTGATGGACATGGCTTCAAAGACGTGTTACTGCCACACTTAGTTTGGAGCTAGAGATGTCTCAGCCACGGTTCCTCCTCTGAGAGGACTGGAACACTGGCTCCTGTGTCCAATTTAAAAGTTTGTGAGATGGCCATTAACTGAGATGTTCTTATTCCAGAACAGAAAGCCCTGAGCCTTGACCTCATCTAAGAAACATTTCTGTATTTCCTCTTGGTGTGCTACCTCGACCTCATGAATCATTTTTGGGCCATCCATGTGTCTTGGTATGTTAGCTTTCATTAGCTTTCTGAAGTGTATGGCTGCAATTAAAACACTGTGCTGAGACTGCCAGACATTGGCCATGCATGCGGGGTCATATGGCTCCCAGCGCTGGCATGGTTGTTCACCCACTAGTGATTGGTTAGAGTTAGTCAACTGCTTATCCAGCCTGGAGAAACCCGGTTTCTCTGGTGTTTTACTAGCTGGACATTGGGTGCTACTCTGTACCATGGCTTGCTTTCCCCTGAAGATGGATCTGTGTTGTAAATAGATTTCAGATTACTTTGTAAACTGAATGGCCTTTTCAAGGGTATAATCTTCGTCAGCTTGAAGCATATCTGAGAGTGCATTATTGCCACCCCGGCAACAATTCTGTCCCTGATTCGCTCTCATTTCAGGGCACCACAGTCACGGCCTTCAGTCATTCTGTACAGCTCATTCATGAAGAGTCAACAGGTTCTCCTGGCTGTTGGATACATTTGTTAAACTTTGCCCTTTCAAGGACCTTGTTACTGCTCAAATTCAAAAATGTGTCAAATAATTTGTCAAATTTGTCAAATTTTGCAGAGGATCATTGACCCCTTGTCCAGCTTTTGTGTCATTGGCTATTTGACCTACCAAACAAATCATGGTATGTATCTAAGGATTCTCCTTCTCCAGTGTACCCAAGTTTGTGCCTGGTCTGTAGCTCAGATGAGTCCAAACTGGTCTGGTTGGGTAGATTTTTGATCCACGGTAATTTGAAATTAAAAGTGCATATAGCTTGATTTGATTTAGATTTATGGTCACGTGTACTGAGGGACAGTGAAAAGATCTGCGTACAGTCCAGGCAGATCGTTCCATACATGAAAAAACATAGGACATACGGTAAATATACAATGTAAATTCAGAGACATAGACATTGGGTGAAGCATACGGAGTGTAGTGCAACACAGTAGAGAAGATGCGCGGAGAGATCAGTTCAGTCCACAAGAGGGTCATTCAGGAGTCTGGTAACAGCGAGGAAGAAGCTGTTTTTGAATCTGTTAGTGGGTGCTCTCAGACATTTGTATCTTCTGTCCAATGGAAGAGGTTAGAAGAGCGAATAACCCAGGTAGGAGGGGTTTATGCTGCCCACTTTCCCCAGGCAGCGGGAGGTGTAGACAGAGTCAATGGATAGGAGGTGGGTTCACGTGATGGACTGGGCTGTGTTCACAACTCTGTAGTTTCTTACTATCTTGGGCCGAGCGGTTGCCATACCAGGCTGTGATGCAGCCAGATAGGATGCTTTCTATGGTGCATCTGTAAAGGTTGGTCATAGTCAATGTGGAAATGCTGAATTTCCTTAGTTTCCTGAGGAAGTATAGGCGCTGTTGTACTTTCTTGGTTGTAGCATTGACGTGGGTGGACTAGGACAGATAGTTGGTGATGTGCACACCTAGGAATTTGAAGCTGTCAACCATCTCCACCTCGGCCCCATTGATGCAGACTGGGGTGTTTACAAAACTTTGCTTCCTGAAACCAATGACCAACTCCTCAGTTTTACTGATATTGAAGGAGAGATTGTTGTCATTACACCACGCCACTAGGTTCTCTATCTCCCTTCTGTACTCTGACTCATCGATGTTCGAGATTCGACCCACTACCGTCGTGTCATCAGCAAACGTGTAAATGGAGTTGGAGCCAAATATTGCCACGCAGTCGTGTGTGTATAGGGAGTATAGTAGGTGTCTAAGTATGCACCCTTGCAGGGCCCCGGTATGAAGGACTATCGTGGAGAGGACATTGTTGTTTACCCTGACTGATTGTGGTCTATGGGCCAGGACGTTGAGAATCACGTTGCAGAGGGAAGAGCCAAGTCCTAGGTTTTGGAGTTTTGATATGAGCTTGGCTGGGATTATGGTGTTGAAAGCAGAGCTGTAGTCAATGAATAAGAGTCTAAGGGCAGCTGCCTATGGTGCTGAGGACCGTGTTCTCCTGGCACCAGGTCACTGTCCATGTGGAGTTTGCACATTCCCTCCATGTTTTCGTGGGTCACATCCCCACAACCCAAAGATGTGCAGGTTAGTTGGATTGGCCACGCTAAATTGCCCCTTAATTGGAAAAATATAATTGGGTACTCTAAATTTAGAAAAAAAAGAGAAGAAAAGAAAAAGAGAAAAAAAATGAATAGGAGTCTGAAGTAGGGATCCTGGTTATCCAGATGCTCCGGAGATAAGTGTAGGGCCAAGGAGATTGCATCTGCTGTGGACTGGTTGTGGTGATATGCGAATTGCAGTGGATCAAGTCATTCTGGGACTATGGAATTGATGTCCCAGCACATGATGGGCCAGCACGGTAGCATTGTTGATAGCACAATTGCTTCACAGCTCCAGGGTCCCAGCTTCGATTCCTGGCTTGGGTCACTGTCTTTGCGGAGTCTGCACGTTCTCCCCGTGTGTGCGTGGGTTTCCTCCGGGTGCTCCGGTTTCCTCCCACAGTCCAAAGATGTGCAGGTTAGGTGGATTGGCCATGCTAAATTGCCCATAGTGTACAAAATTGCCCTTAGTGTTGGGTGGGGTTACTGGGTTATGGGGATAGGGTGGAGTGTGGACCTTGGGTGTGGTGCTCTTTCTAAGAGCCGGTGCAGACTCGATGGGCTGAATGGCCTCCTTCTGCACGATAAATTCTATGATTCTATGACCAACCTCCCAAAGCACTTCATAATGATCGATGTCAAGGCCACAGGACGTTAGTCATTGAGGCACGTTGGCCGATTCTTCTTTGGCACCAGTATGATGGTGGTCTTCTTGAAGCAGGTGGGAACCTTGGAACAAAGAAGAGAGAGGTTGAAGATGTCTGCGAACATACCAGCCAGTTGGCCCATGCAGGATCTGAGTGCACGATCAGGGGCTCAAGGTGGGGTTTCCTGGCCCCACCCCACCCCATCCCAGCATGTTTTCCTGGCTCGCCATTTGCCGGCAGAAGGATCTTCCAATTCCACAGATGTCAAGGGTGTGTTGCGTCGTTCACTGGCTGTGCCAAGAAGGGCTGGGACATTCAGCCCACAATGTGGATTGGGGCAAAGAGTGAAAGCAAAGAAACCCCCTGTTCTGGCCACCCAGTGCAGCTGCCAAGATTCCTCAACATTACAGATTATCCTTGACCCTGGTATCATGGGGACGCAGCTGAGAGGGTTATGTGGTGGGGGCCGGCGGGACAGAGCAGCTTCCACCGACCCTTCCTCCACTTTAATCAAATTCCTTAGTATAGTTCCAACTATAAAGTCTAAAGATGTACCAACAAATGCTACAACCATGGGAAGCAGCAAAGGCGACGGGCACAGCCACACTGAAAGTCACAGTCCTCAACCCGCAAGCACTCAATCCTTAGATGATGATCAGTCGTCAGATGGAGCCGGAAACAGGGATGCCCATCTGGTTGGTTTTGATTGGAGGGGTCAATAAATGGAGGTGTAAACAAAGCCTGCTTCTGCCCAGGATTGTCACAGCCAGCAGTGACTCAATTCAGTGGCAATAGACTACAGAGGAACGTGACGACAAACACTGAGTCACCAGCTACACCACTGGAATGCTAGAATGTCTAAACCCTGTTCAATCACCATACAGCAATCACCTGAAACTCTTGTGGACAGGGAGCTTAGCCAGAATGGTATGGACAAAGCTGCCCTTAGCAACCAGCAGGAAAAGCCAGCTTGAAGAAACTGGAGTGGGAGATGGCTTTTGAAACGATCGACCGCCGACAGAATGTAGAGTGGCAATGGGATGGGTTTCCACAGTAGGGGAGAGGATATAAGGGATCCAGAAATCCTTCCCAAAGGCATCAACAAATGTCTGATGAGTCTACACCTTCCTCTTCAACTACACAGAAGACATGTAACACTCAGCAATGCTTAGGGTGGCACAATGGTTAGCACTGCTACCTCACAGTGCCAGGGACGCGGGTTCAATTCCAGCTTGGGCGTGTTGGTCTCATGACCAACCTCCTAAAGCACCGGGTGGTAGTCGTTGAGGCACGTTGCCCGGTTATTCTTTGGCACCAGTGTGATGGTGGTCTTCTTGACGCAGGTGGGAATCTCGGAACAAAGAAGAGAGAGGTTAACGATGTCTGTGAACACACCAGCCAGTTGGTCCGTGCAGGATCTGAGTGCACGACCAGGGACTCCATCAGGACCCGCTGCTTTCCAAGGGTTCAGTTTCAAGAAGGCCAATCTGACTTCGGAGGCTGTGGTGGTTGGTAGGTTGGGGCAGTTGACAACAGTTTGTTGGTTTCCTGCTCGAACAGAGCATAGAATTCATTGAGTTCATTGGGGAGGGGTGCGCTGCTGCCGGAGATTCTACTCAGCTTTGCTTTAAATGCTATTAGAAAATCAATGATGGTGCTGCTAAATGTTTCTTCTCAACATGATTGCCTGTGTTTGTCGGTTTTGGCAGGCAGTCATAGCAATGACGGTAACAATTTCTGTGTTTTAAATTTTCTGCAGTCACTCCCAGGATCAACCATGTTTTTATGAGTTTTCCCTGTGGTATTCAAGTATTTTCAGGTCATAAAACCACCGATTCTCGGCTTTTGTCTCCGGTTTATTTATGATTTAATTTTTTTTTAAATATAGTTTGGAGCGAGCTGGCTGCCACATGGTCAGGAGTTGAATCTGGACTCGGGTTGTTCATTAAACTGGCAATTCTAACTACTGTTCGCTCTGGCCTAGAATGTAAGTTTTTTTTCACTCATTCCTGATGTTGCCCTTATAAGGTATTGAAGCTGGACTTTCACAGGATTTGATGGAGTCTTCTGCTGTAGTGTGGCATTTTATTTTTCCCTCTTGCTTAAATTTTTGCTTTGGAAATGTTCTCTGAGGATCTCCTTTACTTCTGATGCTTTTGGTCAGGTCAGAAAGTTGTTTTTCAGACATCCAGATTTGAAATTTCTTCTTCCGCATCAGCAAGGTCCTGAGCTATTTTGATAGCTGCCACCACGTTGCGTTATTCGGTTGGTCTCATGAAGAGATTCTGAGTTTTGTATAGTTTTAACATTCTACATCTACAATGACTAACATTGACAATGCAAAAGAAATATCCTTTGATGATCTGGACCATCTCCTACGTTTAAGCTGTAAAAATGACAAAATCCCCCTTGTGGGTGATCTCAGTGCCAGAGTTGGACATGATCACATCACATGGGCAGGAATCCTCGGTTAACATGGGATTGGAAGGGTCAATGCAAATGGAAGTGTCCAACTTTCATTCTGCGACACATGGCCTTGCCATGTTCAGCCTGAAAGGAAAATACAAGACAAGCTGGCAACACCCAAGATCTAAACACTGGCCACTCCTTTGACTATGTGCTTGTCAGGCAGAAGGGAAAGGCTGGTGTCAAGATAACTTGTGCCACGTGAGCAGTTGACTGTTGGACAGACTACTGCCCAGTTTGTACTTAAGTCAATCTCTACAAGGCCATTGCTGCATTGCACAGTATCCTGGGCCTACTACTGGTGCCACATGAAAGCCTGAGAATGCTCCACCAGCAACACCTGAGGTCTATCATTAAGAATTCGATAGCAGGGCAAAAATCACAAGAAACAAGATCCTTCAACGTGTTGGGCTCAACAGCATGGATACCACACTCCAGAAAATTGAATTTAGGTGGGCAGGCTTTGTCTCCCCCATGGATGATGAAAGAATCCCACGAGCTTCGATAGGGAACTGCCTCAGGGTAAACGCTACCAAGGTGATCAGTCCAAACAAAACAAGATGCCCTAGAAATGAGCCTTTATGACTGTGTATAAGTGAGTTTCACCTCTTCCACGACTTTGAGGTCCGTGGATTTTGCTTTCTCCTGCCTTTGGGCCTTGCATGGCCTCCCTCGAATGCCATTATCAAATGCAGTGCCAAGACCGGACAAGGGAGGTGGGTGAGGAGAGCGGGGTAGGGTGGAAGGGTGGCGTTTACAGGGTCAGGGTGGAGAGAATGTCCAGGGAACCGGGGAGGTAATATCTGGGAAATGGCGGAGTGACATAGAGGACATCGATGGCGGGGTTCCAGGGGGAGAATGCAGGGTACTGGTGATAGGAGGGAATGGTCACAGTCGGTGATAGTGGGGCTGCGGGGTGGGAGGGTGGGGGGGGCAGTGTGATGTAGTCGGGCAGCAGTTCTAGAGTGAGAGTCTGATAAGGTGAAGGTCTCATCGGATGGATGATAGAGGGGAAAAGACAGGTGGCTTAGATAACGGGAGGGGTCAGGGTGGCATAGGGAGGGTAACAGGTGCCGGCTCTGAGGGGAGGGAAGGCATGCGGAGGTGGATAGTGATAGAGTCCTGATTGTGATAGAGTGATGGGGGGGAAGTTCAAAGGTGACAGAGGGGAGAGGAATGGCGATATTGGGTGGGTCTATGGTGAAGGGGGAAGAGATTGATGGGTGGCAGGGGGAGGGTAGAAGGTGGTGGAGTATGTTTGGAAGGTGGTGAACATATTTTTCCAAACTGAGCTTGACCCCATTGTCAGTCAGTGAGGTCCCTTGAGGCGGGAGAAGGGACACTTTGGGTGGTGGAGTTCAAGGTCAGGATATGGCCAACTAGATGGACACCCTTATCATTACGAGGCAAGTGGATATCAAAGATTCTCAGTTGTATTCTCCTCTCTATGATGAAACCCCATTTGCAACAGGCATGTTTCCGGGCAACATGATGGCACAGTGGTTAGCATTGCTGCTGCACAGCACCAGGGCCCACAGTTTGATCCTGGCGCTGGGTGACTGTGTCGAGTTTGCACGTTCTCCCCGTGTCTGCGTGGGTTTCCTCCGGGTGCTCAGTTTCCTCCCACAGTCCAAAGATGTGTAGGTTAGATGGACTGGCCATGCTAAATTGCCCCATAGTGTCACTGTGTGGGAATACAGGGATAGTGCAGGGGAGTGGGCCTAGGTAGAGTGCTCTTTCCGAGGTTTGGTGCAAACCCGATGGACTGAATAGCCTCCTTCTGCACTGTATGGATTCTTTGAATTTTGACTCATGGGTTTCAGAACCTCGAGGTCCCAGCAGAGAGTGGAGCTGTCGTTCAGTCTGTGCCATTTGCCATTGGAGGCTGTCAGAGGCAGGGATGGAGGGAGGAGGGAGGTGGATATCTTCAAGGGGCTCGGCTGGTGGAGGGCGGCCAATCCACGATTCAAAAACCCCGTGCGAATGCTCACGGCTGACGAGGGATCATGTTGTTCTTATATGCTGCAGAGGCAATGGTTTCTCTACAGAGCCTTGAGGGTGGTGGAGACCAGCAGAAAAGTGCCGGGGTAAAGCTTCTTGGACATGGCTCTCACCACCCTGGTCAAAGAGTATTGTCTGCATCTGCTTTAACGTGTGAACGGGAGGAATACTCATCTCTGGTCCTCCAGGATGTCCTTCGTCGGGAAGGGATGGGGTGTGTCTGCCATATCTACATGGAGGTCAGGTGAAGGGTTAGTCCTGGCCTGCTGGCTTTGAGATGGAGGAAAACCTGTAATGGACATGATCACTTATAAAGTATCAATTCAATTTGTTGAAACATGCACTGAGGTGTTGGTGATACAGGGCTCAAGGCAACCCTGCATGGATAACGGCTGTCATCCATATGATGAGGAGAGGGAGGGCCCATCGTAGATTGGCACAGGGCCAGGAGGAACAAGGGTCTGAGCAGCAAGAGGTCTCCATAAGATCAAGGAGATGGTGCACATGGAACCTCTGCAATAGCGAGCATTGGCCCAACCATGGGTGTATAACCGGCAGTGCTCTTATCTAGAGGTGAGCGAAAGGCAATGCCAGAGGTGCACTTGTATGTCCCCAGATGTGATTGCTCACATCTGCTAGCTTCTCAAGTATGAGCTGCAGCTGCAAATACTTTGGAGGAGTAATGCAAGGTTCCTGGCCTGCAGTGAATGAATGTCTGGGTGCTATTTTAACATGGTGCCCAGACTTCTGACCGCATAACAGTGGGGTGGTGCATCCCTTCCCCACCCTACCTCAAGATTCAATGAGCTCCTTACTGAAACATAATTAATGAGCTGAAAATTGGAAGACCGTGCGAGTTCATCCAACACAGCGGCCAATAGGAATCATGCTGACTTTTCTGCCCGCCACGGCACTTATTCTCCTGAATAGAACAAAGAACAAAGAAAAGTACAGCACAGGAACAGGCCCTTCGGTCCTCCAAGCCTGTACCGATCATGCTGCCCGTCTACACTAAAATCTTCTACACTTCCAGGGTCCGTATTCCTCTATTCCCATCCTATTCGTGTATTTGTCAGGATGCCCCTTAAACGTCACTATCGTCCCTGCTTCCACTACTTCCTCCGGCAGCGAGTTCCAGGCACCCACTACCCTCTGTGTATAAAACGTGCCTCGTCCATCTCCTCTAAACCTTGCACCTTAAACCTATGCCCCCTAGTAATTGACCCCTCTATCCTGGGAAAAAGTCTATGACTATCCACTCTGTCTATGCCCCTCATAGAATAGAAAATTCCCCTCTAAGTCTTCTTTAACTTGCACATACTTGAAAAGTGAGGAGTCCACCATTATCCTACGCCAAATACCGATGAGGATTGCTGCCATCTGCTATAATCATTGTTGCGCAGATGCTGCCTCTGCTTTGCAGGATCACTGTTAAGGGTTAAATCTAGTAAATCATTCTAATCTTGCAAGCCAAGCTCGTATCCCATCCAGTCAATGTATAAAACAATTCATAACCGCCAAGCTTTCTTAAAGGGGCACAGCTAAAGCAAGAATGTAGCCACAAAACAGAAGGAAGTTTATTACTCATGTTGATGACTGTTTGTGTCCTGGGGTGCCCACTGGTAAGAGAAGGCCTCAGCCCCATTTCTTAGCAATGTGTACTCCCTCTCCAGGGTTGGCTGGCTGTGGAGGAGAAGACTCAGAGGGCCAGGCAGCCAGCGTGACTGATTATCTCCGACCAACACCCCCTCCCTAACCCAAGCTCCACATCCATCCTGGACATATAGAAGGCAGGCCACCTTGGCCAGGCCCAGAAGCAGACCCGCAGAAGGTCCTCTGTCATGCCCACCGCCTCTCCCTTGCACCAGGAGCTTGAAGATCGGGAGAGTGGAGTTAAAGTGGAGCAAGTGACCAGGTCTACGACAGACATCTGTACAATATCAATGGCATGAAGTAGAGCAAGGAACTGTAACTCCTTTGTCATAGGCCACAGTCTTGTGAATCCTATTTGGTATTGATACAAGCAATTAGATTATGACTCTCTCTTAATGGAAGCAAATTATAATCATTCATGATCATGAGAGGGATGATTAGCTGGATACAGGCAGACTCTGAACTGTAACACAAACGCTACAGTTGGTATTTTGTGCTATTCCTTGGATTTTCTGGCACAAGTTAAATCCTGTAGTAATGGAGAAGGGAGCAGGGTGGATAGGTTCACTGGATTTGAAGAAAGCAAAAGGCTTGCGTTTATATAGCACTTTCCATAAACTCCATGGGCTGGATTCTCATTAATGGGACAATGTCCCCACGCCGGTGGAGTTTTACTCCTGAAAGAGGCCATGCATGCGCACGGCGATGGCCTCCAGCGGCCGCGTCGTGCTCCATGGCAGACTCGGACTGCGAAGATGGACCAGAAAAAGAGACCCCCCCACAATCGGGGGAGTGCCCAACCCTCAAACCCCGCACAATCATTCCCCGCCCGCCTATTAGGCCTCCCCTGGCCTCTGATTGTCCCGCCCCAGACCAGGGCGGCCACGGACTGAGTCTGCAGCCGGGACGCGAGCATCCCGACCGGCAATACCAGATTAATTCCACGCCATCGGGAACTCGGCCGGTCGGCAGCGCGGCGTACTCCCAAATGACGCTGCTTTTCGGTGCCCGAAGAATCGCCGAACCAGCGCCGGTTTCGGCATCAAACTGGATTCCCCGCCCCGGCGCCGGTCGCGTTTTCGTTGTCGGGGTGCAGAGAATCCAGCCCCATATGTCTCAAAATGTTTTACAGCCAAAAGGGTGGCACGGTGGCGCAGTGGTCAGCGCTGCTACCTCACGGTGCTGAGGACCAAGGTTCAATCCTGGAGCCGAGTCACTGTCCTTGTGGAGTTTGCACATTCACCCCGTGTCTGCATGGGTCTCATACCCACAATCCACAGATGTGCAGGTTAGGTGGATTGGCCACGCTAAATTGCCCCTTAATTGGAAAAAATATATTGGGGGATTTCAATTTTTTTTTAAAACCTCTACAGCCAAAGAAGTATTTTTTGAAATGGAGTCACTGCTGTCAGGTTGGAACTGAGGCAGCCATTTTGTGCACAGCAAGCTTCCACAAACAACAATTTGAAAATGACCAGATCATCTGTTTTTGTGATATTGGTTAAGGAATAAACATGGGCTACTACAGCAGGGATAGCTCCCCTGCTCTTCCTCGAAATACTGCCAGTTGGGACTGCTTACACTCGCTGGAGAGTTTAACATCTCATCTGAGGGCGGGGATCTCTGACAGTGCAGCCCTCCCTCAGTCCTGCAGTGGACGTTGTCATGGTATACATCAGTACATCATGGTGCAGATACACACACACTGATGGACACACTGCAAGACCAATCAACACACACAACACCGCAGCCAATCACCAGTTAGAGCACACTCACTATAAAGACAGGGGGCATCAGAGTTCCCGCTCATTCGGGATGCAGCCTCCTACAAGGACAGAGATTACAGCTTACAGCACCAGTCCTCACCATGTGCTGAGTGCGTAGACTGATTAGGACAGGCATAGGTCTTTAGTTTAATCTAACATCGTGTTAACCCACAGTGAAAGTATGTTCAACAGTTTCTAACTTAATAAAATAGTGTTGCACTATTTTAAGTGTTGGTGGCCTGTATGTGTTCCACGGATCCAGAGCACCCAACACATCATGATACCAGGAGTTGAGGGATATTAGAACTTCTTAGACCTACCTGCAAGTGATCTGCCTTCCACCAGCATACAGTCATCCTGCAAAATGGACAGCGTCCGCCCGCCGCCGCCGCTCCGCATCACCGGTAACCTAGGGGCCAACTGGAAGATATTCAAACAATGCTTCCAGCTCTACCTGGAAGCCACAGACCGGGAAGCTGCCTCAGACACCAGGAAGATCGGTCTCGTCCTATCCACGGCCGGGGAACATGCCATCCATATTTTCAATTCTCTCACCTTTGCTGATGATGACGATAAATCAAAATTCAAGACGGTCCTCCTCAAGTTTGACACTCACTGCAACATCGAGGTGAATGAAAGTTTCGAGCGCTATGTATTCCAACAGCGTTTACAGGGTAAGAATGAACCTTTCCAATCCTTTCTCACCTCCGCATCCTTGCACAGTCCTATAATTACGGGCCCACCTCTGACTCCATGATACACGACCAGATCGTTTTTGGTGTTCAGTCGGACCCCCTGAGCCAGCAGCACCTCAAAGTACAGCAGCTCACCCAAGCGACCGCCATCGAGACCTGCGTGCTACACGAACACGCCACTAGTCGGTATTCCCACATTCAAGCGGCTGAAACGGTGTGGCAAGGTCCCCACGAGGCAGAACGGGTCCAAGCAATCGAGCAACTCCAGGGCCTCAGCCTGGATGAGGGCGGCCGTTTTGCGCGCTTTTCGCGGACTCCCGCGCTTGTGCGCACCGAACGAGGGGACGGCGACGTCGACGAACGTATTATGCAGGCACGCACCACGTACGGCCGCACCACGCATGCGTGGTGGCGCAGCGAACGTACTGACGCTACAACGTGCGGCAACTGTGGCTCCGCCCATTTAAAGCGGCAATGCCCTGCCAAATCCCGACAATACCTGAGATGTGGCAAACTTGGACACTGTGCTGCTTTATGCAGATCAGCTCGGCCTGCCAATTCGTATCGCTCCGGCCAGACTCGCAGGAATGTCCAGGCCATTCAACCCACGGTCACCGAGTCCAATGCGGACCTACTATCCGATATTGACACCGAGGACCTGAAGACACCTTTTCGAATCGGTATCGTTACAAAAAACAGGGTGTCCATAAGACCAAAAGACATAGGAGTGGAAGTATGGCCATTCGGCCCATCGAGTCCACTCCACCATTCAATCATGGCTGATTTCAACTCCATTTACCCACTCTCTCTCCATAGCCCTTAATTCCTCGAGAAATCAAGAATTTATCAACTTCTGTCTTAAAGACACTCAACGTCCCGGCCTCCACCGCCCTCTGTGGCAATGAATTCCACAGACCCACCACTCTCTGGCTGAAGAAATTTCTCCTCATCTCTGTTCTAAAGTGACTCCCTTTTATTCTAAGGCTGTGCCCCCGGGTCCTAGTCTCCCCTGCTAATGGAAACAACTTCCCTACATCCACCCTATCTAAGCCATTCATTATCTTGTAAGTTTCTATTAGATCTCCCCTCAACCTCCTAAACTCCAATGAATATAATCCCAGGATCCTCAGACGTTCATCGTATGTTAGGCCTACCATTCCTGGGATCATCCGTGTGAATCTCTGCTGGACCCGCTCCAGTGCCAGTATGTCCTTCCTGAGGTGTGGGGCCCAAAATTGCTCACAGTATTCTAAATGGGGCCTAACTAATGCTTTATAAAGCTTCAGAAGGACTTCCGGGTGCGGCGATGACCAGCTAAGTCGCACGTTTCGGCAGCTCCCGGTGGAACGGACTTTTGGGCTCTTAATAGGAGCCCCATCGGCAATTTTAACGGCAAATAACACTGTGCGGTAATCCAGAAGGGAATCCCCCCTGGACACGGATGGAAAAAAGAGAGGAAAGTAGCCGGATTGCGGTGGATCCTCAAGAGCAGCGGCCAGGAAGGCAGGCACAAAGCAAGATGGCGTCGGAAGGAGGCAGTTTAATATGGGGCCCTGACCAACAAGAGTTCCTGCGGCGTTGCGTAGATGAACTCAAAAAGGAGATGAAGAAGGAGCTGTTGGCCCCGATATTACAAGCGATTGAGGGGCTAAAGGAGGAGCAAAAGACCCAGGAACATGAGCTTCGGGTCGTGAAGGCAAAGGCTGCTGAGAATGATGACGACATACAGGGCCTGGTGGTGAAAACGGAGATCCACGAGGCACAACACAAAAGATGTGTGGAAAGGCTGGAGGTGCTGGAGAACAATGCGAGGAGGAAGAACTTAAGGATTCTTGGTCTTCCCGAAGGTGCAGAAGGGGCGGATGCCGGGGCATATGTGAGCACGATGCTGCATTTGTTAATGGGATCGGAGGCCCCGACGGGCCCGCTGGAGGTGGAGGGAGCCTATCGGGTTATGGCGCGAAGACCGAGGGCTGGAGAAATTCCTCGAGCAATAGTTGTGAGATTTCTCCGATACAAGGACAGAGAGATGGTCCTCAGATGGGCCAAGAAAACTCGGAACAGTAGGTGGGAGAATGCGGTGATCCGCGTGTATCAAGATTGGAGTGCGGAGGTGGCGAGAAGGAGGGCAAGCTTTAATCGGGCCAAGGCGGTGTTGCATAAAAGGAAGGTCAAATTTGGAATGTTGCAACCGGCAAGACTGTGGGTCACACATCTAGGGAAACACCACTATTTCGAAACGGCAGATGAGGCGTGGACATTTATTGTCGAGGAGAAGCTGGAGTGAGCGGGCCAGAAAAAGAACGTTTGGGACAAAAGTGGGGGGTTGAATTTGTGGGATGAAGGGGGGAAAAGGGGGAAGAGAGGACTTCCCAGATTGTTAAACCTGCGACCCTGTAACTTCTCTCTCTTCCCCATGTCGTGGGGGAGGGGGTGAGGGAGGATGAGGAGCTGTGGGCGCCGGCCATTGGGGGCGGGGCCAAAAGGGGAAGCGCGGGCTTTGTTCCCGCGCTATGGTAATCATGGCGGGAACAGGGAAGCAGGAAGGAGGGGGCCTCGCACAGTGTGAGCCGAGGTCACGGGGGGAAGCCGAGGTCGGCCAGAGTTTGCTGACTTCTGGGAGCAACATGGGGGGTGCAATTACGCTAGCTTGGGATCTAGCGGGGGGGGGGGGGGTTAACTGGGTTGCTGCTGCTGGGGAGAAGGGGGAGCTGGTAGGGGAGGGGGGGGTCGGGGCGGGGGGGCGCCGCCTGGGTGGGGATACAGCTACGTGGGAACCGGGTGAGGAGCTGGATTGAAAAAGGAAATGGCTAGTCGTCAAGGGGGGGGGGGTAAAGAGCCCCCCAACCCGGTTGATCACGTGGAATGTGAGAGGGCTGAATGGGCCGATTAAGAGGGCACGGGTACTCGCACACCTAAAGAAACTTAAGGCAGATGTGGTTATGCTTCAGGAGACGCATCTGAAGCTGACAGACCAGGTTAGACTTCGCAAAGGATGGGTGGGGCAGGTGTTTCATTCGGGACTAGATGCAAAAAACAGGGGTTGGCCATACTAGTGGGGAAGAGGGAAATGTTTGAGGCAAAGACTATAGTGGCGGATAGTGGGGGCAGATACGTGATGGTGAGTGGCAAACTGCAAGGGGAGGCGGTGGTATTAGTGAACGTGTATGCCCCGAACTGGGATGATGCCGGTTTTATGAGGCGTATGTTAGGACGAATCCCGGACCTAGAAGTGGGGAAGTTGGTAATGGGTGGAGACTTTAATACGGTGCTGGACCCAGGGCTGGACAGATCGAGGTCCAGGACTGGAAGGAGGCCGGCTGCAGCTAGGGTGCTTAAGGATTTTATGGTGCAGATGGGAGGAGTAGATCCCTGGAGATTTAGTAGACCGAGGAGTAAGGAGTTTTCGTTTTTCTCCTATGTACATAAAGTATTTTCACGAATAGATTTTTTTGTTTTGGGAAGGGCACTGATCCCAAAGGTGACGGGGACGGAGTACACGGCTATAGCCATCTCGGATCATGCTCCACACTGGGTGGACCTGGAGATAGGGGAAGAAAAACAACAGCTTCCACCCTGGATAATGGACATGGGATTATTGGCAGATGAGGGGGTGTGTTTAAGGGTGAGGGGGTGTATTGATAGGTACTTGGAAATTAATGATAATGGGGAGGTACAGGTGGGAGTGGTCTGGGAGGCACTGAAGGCAGTGGTTAGAGGGGAGCTGATATCTATTAGGGCACATAAAGGAAAGCAGGAGGGTAGGGAAAGAGAGCGGTTGTTGAAAGAACTGCTGAGGGTGGACAGACAATACGCGGAGGCACCGGAGGAGGGACTATACAGGGAAAGGCAAAGGCTACATGTAGAATTTGACTTGTTGACTACGGGTAAGGCAGAGGCACAATGGAGGAAGGCACAGGGTGTACAGTACGAATATGGGGAGCAGGCGAGTAGGTTGTTGGCCCACCAACTGAGGAAAAGGGGAGCAGCGAGGGAGATAGGGGGGATGAGAGATGAGGAGGGAGAGATGGAGCGGGGAGCGGAGAGAGTGAATGGAGTGTTCAAGGCATTTTATGAAAGATTATATGAAGCGCAGCCCCCGGAAGGGAAGGAGAGAATGATGTGCTTTCTGGATCAGCTGGAATTCCCTAAGGTGGAGGAACAGGAGAGAGTGGGGCTGGGAGCACAGATTGAGACGGAGGAAGTAGTGAAAGGGATTGGAAGCATGCAGGCGGGGAAGGCCCCGGGACCAGACGGATTCCCAGTTGAATTCTATAAGAAATATTTGGACTTGCTGGCCCCGCTACTGATGAGAACCTTTAATGAGGCGAGGGAAAGGGGGCAGCTGCCCCCGACTATGTCAGAGGCAACGATATCGCTCCTCCTAAAGAAGGAAAAAGACCTGCTGCAATGCGGGTCATACAGGCCCATTTCCCTCCTGAATGTGGATGCTAAGATTCTGGCCAAGGTAATGGCAATGAGGATAGAGGATTGTGTCCCGGGGGTGGTCCATGAGGACCAAACTGGGTTTGTGAAGGGGAGACAGCTAAATACAAATATACGGAGGCTGCTAGGGGTAATGATGATGCCCCCACCAGAGGGGGAAGCGGAGATAGTGGTGGCGATGGATGCCGAGAAAGCATTTGATAGAGTGGAGTGGGATTATTTGTGGGAGGTGTTGAGGAGATTTGGCTTTGGGGACGGATAGATCAGGTGGGTACAGTTGCTGTATAGGGCCCTGATGGCGAGCGTGGTCACGAATGGACGGGGGTCTGACTATTTTCGGCTCCATAGAGGGACGAGGCAGGGATGTCCTCTGTCCCCGTTATTGTTTGCATTGGCGATTGAACCCCTGGCCATGGCACTGGGGGGTTCCAGGAAGTGGAGGGGAGTACTTAGGGGGGGAGAAGAACACCGGGTATCTCTGTATGCGGATGACTTGTTGCTATATGTGGCGGACCCGGCGGAGGGGATGCCAGAGATAATGCGGATACTTGGGGAGTTTGGGGATTTTTCAGGGTATAAACTGAACATGGGGAAAAGTGAGCTATTTGTGGTGCATCCGGGGGAGCAGAGCAGAGAGATAGAGGATTTACCGTTGAGGAAGGTAACAAGGGACTTCCGGTACCTGGGGATCCAGATAGCCAAGAATTGGGGTACATTACATAGGCTTAATTTAACACGGTTGGTGGAAGAGATGGAGGAGGATTTCAAGAGATGGGACATGGTGTCCCTGTCACTGGCAGGTAGGGTGCAGGCGGTTAAAATGGTGGTCCTCCCGAGATTCCTTTTTGTGTTCCAGTGTCTCCCGGTGGTGATCACGAAGGCTTTTTTCAAAAGAATTGAGAAGAGCATTATGAGTTTTGTGTGGGCTGGGAAGACCCCGAGAGTGAGGCGGGGATTCTTGCAGCGTAGTAGGGACAGGGGGGGGCTGGCACTACCGAGCCTAAGTGAGTACTACTGGGCCGCCAATGTTTCAATGGTGTGTAAGTGGATGGGAGAAGGGGAGGGAGCGGCGTGGAAGAGATTGGAGAGGGCGTCCTGCAGGGGGACTAGCCTGCAAGCAATGGTGACGGCGCCGTTGCCGTTCTCACCAAAGAAATACACCACAAGCCCGGTGGTGGTGGCTACATTGAAAATTTTGGGACAGTGGAGACGGCATAGGGGAGGGACGGGAGCTTCGGTGCGGTCCCCGATAAGAAACAATCATAGGTTCGTTCCGGGGAGAATGGATGGGGGATTTGGAGCATGGCAAAGAGCTGGGGTAGTACAATTAAGAGATCTATTTGTAGATGGGACGTTTGCGAGTCTGGGAGCGCTGACGGAGAAATATGGGTTGCCCCAAGGGAATGCATTTCGGTATATGCAATTGAGGGCTTTTGCAAGGCAATAGGTGAGGGAATTCCCGCAGCTCCCGACGCAGGAAGTGCAGGATAGAGTGATCTCAGAGACATGGGTGGGGGACGGTAAGGTGGCGGACATATACAGGGAGATGAGGGACGAGGGGGAGATCATGGTAGATGAGCTGAAAGGGAAATGGGAAGAAGAACTGGGGGAGGAGATTGAGGAGGGGCTGTGGGCTGATGCCCTACGTAGGGTAAACTCATCGTCCTCGTGTGCCAGGCTAAGCCTGATACAATTTAAGGTGCTACACAGGGCGCATATGACTGGAGCACGGCTTAGTAAATTTTTTGGGGTAGAGGATAGGTGTGCGAGATGCTCGAGAGGCCCAGCGAATCACACCCACATGTTCTGGTCATGCCCGGCACTACAGGGGTTCTGGGTGGGGGTGGCAAAGGTGCTTTCGAAGGTGGTGGGGGTCCGGGTCGAACCAAGCTGGGGGTTGGCTATATTTTGGGTTGCAGAAGAGCTGGGAGTGCAGGAGGCTGACGTGTTGGCCTTTGCGTCCCTTGTAGCCCAGCGCAGGATATTGTTAATGTGGAAGGAAGCCAAACCTCCGGGTGTGGAGACCTGGATAAACGATATGGCAGGGTTTATAAAGTTAGAACGGATTAAGTTTGTGTTAAGGGGTTCGGCTCAGGGGTTCACCAGGCGGTGGCAACCGTTCGTCGACTACCTCACAGAAAGATAGAGGGAATGGAAAAGAAGTAGACAACAGCAGCAACCCAGGGGGGAGGGGAGGGGGGGGGTGGGGGGGTGGGGGGGGGGGGGTGGGGGGGTGGGGGGGGAAGGGCGGGGGGGAGGAATCGGACGGACTCTCAGGGATGTTATTGTATCTGTATCGGTATTTGGTATATGTACTTGTATATTGGATTGTTGGATTGTATTTTTGGAGAGTATTTATTTTGGACAAGGCAGTTGCCATTTAGTTTTGTTTTTTGTTTTTTTTTCTATATTACTTATTTATTTGTTTAAAACTGGCCACGGTTATTTATATTGCTTTATTGTTGTGTAAAAGAAACATTACGTATTGTTATGTTTGGCCAAAAAACTTGAATAAAATATATATTTTTTAAAAAATATATAAAGCTTCAGAAGTACATCCCTGCTTTTATATTCCAAGCCTCTTGAGATGAATGACAACATTGCATTTGCTTTCTTAATTACGGACTCAACCTGCAAG
This sequence comes from Scyliorhinus torazame, assembly GCF_047496885.1. NCBI lineage: Eukaryota > Metazoa > Chordata > Chondrichthyes > Carcharhiniformes > Scyliorhinidae > Scyliorhinus > Scyliorhinus torazame. The sequence continues at coordinate 207,325,421 of NC_092708.1, read as the reverse complement.
TTTACCTTTAGAGAATCCTGGACTAGGACTCCCAAGTCCCTTTGCACTTCAGCATTATGAATTTTGTCACCGTTTAGAAAATAGCCCACGCCTCTATTCTTTTTTCCAAAGTGCAAGACCTCGCACTTGCCCACGTTGAATTTCATCAGCCATTTCTTGGACCACTCTCCTAAACTGTCTAAATCTTTCTGCAGCCTCCCCACCTCCTCCATACTACCTGCCCCATCACCTATCTTTGTATCATCGGCAAACTTAGCCAGAATGCCCTCAGTCCCGTCATCTAGATCATTAATATATAAAGAGAACAGCTGTGGCCTCAACACTGAACCCTGCGGGACACCACTCATCACCGGTTGCCATTCCGAAAAAGAACCTTTTATCCCAACTCTCTGCTTTCTGCCTGACAGCCAGTCCCCGAAGCAAAGAATCCAGCCTCTATCGGTATACAGCATCGATCCAGACGATGAGTGGTGTGCCACCCTTACGGTTAACCGGTCCCAAATACGATTCCGCCTGGACACTGGTGCCTCCGCCAATCTCATTGCGCGGTCTGACCTCCAAAGCTTTCATGTCAAACCAGCCATCCTGCCATCAGCCTGCCAGCTATTAGATTACAATGGCAATGCCATTGCTGCCAGCGGCTCGTGTCAGCTCGAAGTGATGCACAGGTCACGCAAAGCCATCCTTCCCTTTGAAATCGTGGGCTCCTCGAAAGCCTCCCTGCTTGGCGCGCAGGCATGCAAGCTGTTGAACCTAGTTCAGAGAGTTCACTCTCTCTCTCCTGCTAACGCGTCTGCCTTTCAGGACACCGACTTCAGGGCGCAGCTCGACGCCATTATCAACCAGTACCACGAAGTCTTCGAGGACATGGGCACGCTCCCATACACCTACAAGATCTTATTAAAACTGAATGCCACGCCTGTGGTGCACACACCTCGCAGGGTTCCAGCACCCCTTAAGGACCGCCTCAAGCAACAGCTGCAGGACCTCCAGAACCAAGGAGTGATTTCCAAAGTCACGGAACCGACCGACTGGGTCAGTTCCATGGTATGTGTAAAAAAGCCTTCCGGTGAATTGAGAATTTGCATTGATCCCAAGGATCTAAATCGCAATATCATGAGGGAGTATTATCCAATTCCCAAGCGTGAAGAGCTCACATGTGAGATGGTTCGCGCCAAGCTCTTCCCAAACTCGACACCTCAAAAGGATTCTGGCAAATCCAGCTCGATAAAGCCAGCAGGAAACTTTGCACATTTAATACCCCCTTTGGCAGATATTGTTACAACAGGATGCCGTTCGGGATCATATCTGCATCAGAAGTGTTCCATTAGATTATGGAACAAATGATGGAAGGCATTAAAAGTGTTCGCGTCTATGTCGATGACATAATCATTTGGTCCACCACCCCGCAGGAGCATGTTAGTCGCCTCCAGCGCGTATTCAGACTTATACATGAGCATGGCCTCCGCCTCAACAGGGCCAAATGTTCTTTTGGTCAGACGGAACTCAAGTTCCTGGGGGACCACATCTTGGGTGTGCAGCCGGATGCGGACAAGGTAGCTGCCATCACAGCTATGAAAACACCAGAGGACAAGTGAGGTACCCTCAATAACGAAGCTTAGAGATTAAACTGTAAAGAAGGCTTTATTAGACTAAGAACTATGTTAGAGCTGAGACAAGTGCTGACTGCTAAACAGCCCATGAGGCAGCCCTTTATATATGGCTCACAGATGGGCAGAGCCAGAGGCGGAGTCCCCAGGGTTCCAAGCACGGTCTTAAAGGGGACATCACCTTACATGATGATAAGGCAGTAACCGTTCATCACAACAAGAAGGCGGTCCTCCGATTTCTGGGCATGGCCAATTTTTTAGGGAAATTTATCCCTAACCTCGCCTCTCATACCACGGCTCTCATGAACCTGGTTAGGAAGACGACAGACTTCCAATGGCTCCCTGCCCACGAGCGCGAATGGAGAGAACTGAAAGCAAAACTGACCGCGGCCCCGGTCTTAGCTTTCTTTGATCCAGCAAAGACCAAAATTTTGACCGATGCCAGTCAATCTGGCTTTGGGGCAGTGCCCCTTCAACGTGATGAGGCCTCATCATGGGCCCCCATTGCATATGCGTCACGTGCGATGACCCCCACGGAGCAGCGCTACGCGCAGGTAGAAAAGGAGTGCCTGTGCCTTCTGACCTGTGTGGTTACGTTTCACGATTATGTCTACGGACTTCCTCAATTCACCGTCGAGACCGACCATCGCCCGCTGGTCAATATAATACAGAAAGACTTGAACAATATGACGCCTCGCCTCCAGCGTATTCTTCTCAAGCTCCGGCGATATGACTTCCAGCTGGTATACACCCCAGTCAAAGACCTCATCATTGCTGATGCTCTCTCCAGGGCAGTCAACACTCCATGTGACCCAGCGGGATTTGCCTGCCAGGTTGATGCCCATGTGGCATTCGCGGCCTCCAATCTACCTGCCACGGATGTCCCCTTGCTACAGCGTATCATGCGCCACCTAACGGATGGGTGGCTCAAGGGACAATGCCCTCAGTTCTATAATGTCAGAGATGATCTGGCGGTAGTAGACGGGGTTCTTCTTAAACTGGACCGCATTGTCATCCCGCATAGCATACGCCAACTTGTCCTGGAACAACTACACGAGGGCCACCTTGGCGTGGAAAAGTGCCGCCGACGGGCCCGAGAGGCAGTGTACTGTCCCGGCATTAATGAGGACATAGCCAACACAGTGCTCAATTGCCCCACTTGTCAGCGCTTCCAGCCAGCCCAACCACGTGAGATCCTGCAGCCCCATGAGTTGGTCACCTTGGACCAAGGTGGGCATCGACCTGTTCCACGCGCTGGGTAGAGTCTATGTCCTGATTGTGGACTACTTTTCGAATTACCCGGAGGTGATACGGTTGCACAACATCACCTCGTCTGCCGTCATTCGTGCATGTAAAGAAACATGTCCTCGACACGGCATCCCGCTCACGGTTATGTCGGACAATGGCCCCTGCTTCGCCAGCCAGGAATGGTCCAACTTTGCCAGGCGGTACAATTTTGCCCATGTGACATCCAGTCCCCTGTACCCCCAATCCAACGGCAAAGCGGAGAAGGGAGTACATATAGTCAAACGGCTCCTATGCAAGGCTGCCGATGCTTTGTCCGATTTCCACCTTGCCTTGCTGGCCTATCGCTCCGCCTGTTGCCAGCCCAGTTACTCATGGGTCGTACCCGGAGGACGACTGTGCCGTCCATCCATGTCCATGACCTCAATCACGTTCCGGTCGTTCGCCGGATGCAGCTGTCTCGTGCACAGCACAAGGCGGCTCATGACTCCCGTGCAGCTGATCTCCCTGCTCTGGTTCCAGATGACAACGTCCGCGTCCATCTTCCGGGTGGTGGCTGGTCTGCGACCGCTGTTGTCCTTCGGCAGGTGGCCCCCCGCTCGTTCCTGGTTTGTCTATCGGATGGCTCTATTCTGCGCCGCAATCGACGCGCCCTTCGTCTCGTTCCACGCTCTCCACGTGATCCTCCACTGTTGCCTCGCCCTCCTGCTGACCCTGCCACGGACTATGCAGAGCTCCCTGTCACTCCTGACTCTGACGCAGTCCAGCCCTCTCCTGAACCAGCGGCTCTCGACCCACCCTTGAGGCGGTCAACCAGAATTCGTCGCCCACCTCAGAGACTTAATTTATGTACTTTGCGGACTTATAGACTCTCTGAATTGTTTTGTTGCTTTGTTTGATCGTTTCCCTGGTTTATATATAGTGTTGATCTTGTTATTCTTGTTGCATACTGCTTCTCTGCACCAGGCACCTTCCCATGTAAATAGCTTAGTTCTCATGTACGTAGTCCTGTAAATATGTCTTCGCACCCCACACATAGTTAGGAACATTCTCACCATACGTTATTTATTGCCACACACATAAATTCTTTTATAAATGGGGGGATGTCATGATAGACACCAGTACATCATGGTGCAGATACACACACTGATGGACACACAGCAAGACCAATCAACACACACAACACCGCAGCCAATTACCAGTTAGAGCACACTCACTATAAAGACAGGGGGCATCAGAGTTCCCGCTCATTCAGGATGCAGCCTCTGAGAAGGACAGAGCTTACAGCTTACAGCACAGATCCTCACCATGTGCTGAGTGCATAGACTGGTTCGGACAGGCATAGGTCTTTAGTTTAATCTAACATCGTGTTAACCCACAGTGAAAGTATGTTCAACAGTTTCTAACTTAATAAAATAGTGTTGCACTATTTTAAGTGTTGGTGGCCTGTATGTGTTCCACGGATCCAGAGCACCCAACAAATCAGATGTCAGCCTTGATTTTTGTACTCGAAACCAAGTGTGTGAATCATGTGACTCAGGGATGAGAGTGCGACCAAACCAAGACCATGTCTAACACTGCCAGAATAATAACATGAATTTATTTATTTTTATAAATTTAGAGTAGCCAATTATTTTCCTTTTCCAATTACGGGGCAATTTAGCGTGGTCAACCCACCTAATCAGCACATCTTTGAGTTGTGGGGATAAAACCCATGCAGACACGGGGAGAATGTGCAAACTCCACACGGACAGTGACCCAGGGCCGGGATTCGAACCCCGTCCTCAGCGCCATAGTCCCAGTGCTAACCACTGCGCCACAAGCCGCCCTATAACATGAATTTATGGAGTGCCGCTAGAAGTTCTGAAAGCACATCAAAGGAGTGTAATCAGACAGAATTTGATCCACATCAATAGAAAATCGGACAGCCAAAAGCTTGGTCCAAGAAGTACAGGAGGCACTATGTGTTGTGCTCTCCTTATTAGGTAGAATTCACTGCAGTGGTCGCTGGGATGAAGGAATATCCTATGATGAAAGGCGGAGTAAATTGGACTGTTATTCTCTGCAGTTTAGAGGAATGAGGCGCAATCTCATTGAAACCTATAGAATTCCGTAGAGGCTGGATCGGCTAGATGCCGAGAGATTGTTTCCTCTGGCCGGGGAGTCTAAAACTTGATGGCACAGCCTCGGGATAAGGGGAACGATCATTTAGGACTGAGATAAGGAGAAATTACTTCAATTAAAGGGTTGTGAATCTTCAAAATTCTCTACGTTGAAAGTTGTGGACGATCCACTGTTTAATGCATTTGAGGCTGGGATAGAGAGATTTTTGGTCTGGGGAATGACAGAATATAGAGAGTGGGTGGGAAAATGGAATTGAAGCCCAAGATCAGCCAGGATGGTATGGAATGGTGGAGCAAGATTGATGGGCCGAGTGGTCTACTCCTGCTCCTGAGGAGAAGGTATTAGTTGGTCATTGAGTGCAGTACTGAGGGAGGCATTGTCTTTCAAAGATTTAACTCAATCCCTGTCACCTCAGGTGGAAGTAAAATTTCCTGCAAAGCTATTTCGAAGGAGAGCCTGTGTTCTGGGCCAATATTTTGACACTGCAAGCACATCATCTGATCATTAGTATCACCACCACAGACCGAGCTGGTCAGATCCTAAAGGACGTTGCTGCTAAACTGGGTCTGCGACAGGTGGTGAGGGAACCAACAAGAGGACAAAACATACATGATCTCATCCTCACCAACCTGCCTGTCGCATCTGTCCATGACAATATTGGTAGGAGTGACCACCACACTGACCTCATGGAGAAGAAGTACTGTCTTCCCATTGAGGATACTCTCATCATGTGACATTACCAATGAGCAAATGGATTAGATTCAGAACAAATCTACCAACTCAAGACTGGGCATCCATGAAATGCTGTGGGCGTTTGTATTCAACCACAATCTGCAACTTCATGATCCGGCATATCTTAAAAATGAGATGTCAACCTGGGGAAGCTACAACATGTCTACTTGTGTGCCAAACAGCATAAGTAGCAAGCAATAGACAGAGCTAAGTGATTCCACAACAAACACATCAGATCTGAGCTCTGTAGTCCTGCCACACAAAGTCGTGAATGGTGGTGGACGGGCAGCACGGTGGCGCAGTGGTTAGCATTGCTGCCTCACGGTACCGAGGTCCCAGGTTCGATCCCGGCTCTGGGTCACTGTCCATGTGGAGTTTGCACATTCTCCCCGTGTTTGAGTGTGTTTCGCCCCCACAACCCAATGATGTGCAGGGTAGGTGGATTGGCCATGCTAAATAATAATAATAAAAATAATAATCGCTTATTGTCACAAGTAGGCTTCAATGAAGTTACTGTGAAAAGCCCCTAGTCGCCACATTCCGGCACTTGTTCGGCAAGGCCGGTACGGGAATTTAACCCACGTTGCTCCTTAATTGGAAAAAAATGAATTGGGTACTCTAAATTTTTTTTTTTAAGTGAATGGGGGTGGACAATTAAACAACTCACTGAAGGAGGAGGCCACACACATAGCCCCATCCTCAATGATGGAGGACCCCAGCACATATGTGCAAAAGACAAGGCTGAAGCATTCGCAATAATCTTCAGCCAGAAGTGCCGAATGAAAGATCCATCTCTGTCTCCTCCAGAGGTCCCCAACCAATTTGGTTCACTCCACATGATAGCAAGAGATGGCTGAAGACACTGAATACTGCAAAGGCTATGGGCCTTGATAATATCCTGGCAATAGTACTGTTATAACCTGCCTACTTACCATTGGCTGGGGACTAATGACAATCCCACAATCCTGTGGGAGTATGAGCTTCCCCAATGAGGGGGGCGGAGAAACCATTAGTAACCTCCAAGTATAAATAAAGCTGGCCAGTTTGCAACCAGCAGGAAGGAGTATGTAGCAAGGGAAGCTGCTGCTGCAGCATATATATGTGTGTATATATAAATATATATATATATATATATATATATATGTTATTGTAAATAAATGTTATTACTTTGTATCCGTAAAACTCGTGCTGGATTCTTCGTGGCCCTCACAAAACTGGCGACGAAGGTTAAAGTGAATAGCTGTCTACACTGCTGAAACCACCTCCCTGGATTTTTGTTGGATACAGGTTGGAAGTTGTTTTCTATTATACCATGCCTCTGTACGGACGTTTGGATGTTTTTGATGCTGCGTTGGAAAGCTGGAACCAGTAAACACAACGGATGCGTTACTATTTCCGGGCAAACAATATCACCAAAAACGAGCGCCAGGTGGTCATATTGCTCACCGCCTGTGGCCCGCATACGTTTGGGGTGATTAGGAGCCTTACGTACCCAGCTGCGCCGGACACCAAAACGTTTGTTGAACTTGTGAATATAGTGGGGCAACATTTTAACCCAACCCCGTCCACGATAGTCCAGCGTTACCGGTTTAATACCGCTGAGAGGACCCCTGGAGAATCCCTTGCCGATTTTCTATCCAGGCTACACAGGATTGCGGAGCACTGTGACTATGGTGAGACCTGTCAGAAACGTTACGCGATCGTTTGGTTTGCGGTATTAACAATGCGGCCACCCAGAGAAAGTTGTTAGCTGAGCCAACATTGACTTTTCAACAGGCCATTCAAATAGTATTGTCCCGAGAGAGCGCAGAGCGAGGAGTACAGGAGCTACAGGGAATGGAAGTGCATGCCTTGGGGCGCAACCCCTTCCGTCCGAAAACGTCCCCCCGCACTCCTGCGGTACCTTGGGCGAGGCAACGTCCGGACCGACGCCAGTGGCCGTCGGACATTCCTCCCCGAAGGGAGCCTTCCCCAGAACCAATGGATGAGGAGCTATGTCCGTGTCAGACTTGTAGGTGCCGACCCCGTCGCGGACGGTGGTCCTGGGGGCGCCAGAGGCGCCGTCGTTCCGACCGAAACTGGGACCAGCCTGGGGGCCGTAACTGGGACCAGCCCAGGGGCCGTACCTTCCATGTTGATGAACCTGCGGCGACTACTCCTGAGGACGTGGAGACGGAGGACGACTGCCTCCAGCTGCATTGTGTGGCAGCTCCCCGTGTGGCCCCCATTAAGGTTACAGTACGGGTCAATGGCCACCCACTTGATATGGAGTTGGACACTGGCGCAGCGGTCTCCGTGATCGCCCAGAGGACATTCGACCGCATCAAGCAGGGTATACAGACCCTTACATTAACCAACTCACAGGCCAGGTTGGCCACCTACACGGGGGAACCACTGGACATTGCAGGAACTACAATGACCCCTAACGTTTATGGACGCCAGGAGGGGCGTTTCCCACTTATCGTGGTGCGTGGCCATGGGCCCAGCCTGTTGGGTCGGGACTGGTTGCGCCATTTGCAGTTGCAATGGCAGCACATCCTCCAAACAGTTTCTGAAGGGTTGACTGAGGTGCTAGGACGATACCCAGATGTATTCCAGCCTGGTTTGGGGAACATTAAAGGGGCCGTAGCCCGTATCCAAGTCGAACCAGGAGCCACGCCGCGCTATTTCCGGGCGGGCCCGGTGCCTTACGCCTTGCTCGAAAAGGTAGAAGGGGAGCTCACTCGTTTGGAGAGTTTGGGTATTATCAGGCCCATCCGTTTTGCTGACTGGACAGCACCAATTGTACCTGCAATGAAGCCGGATGCCACAGTTCGCTTGTGTGGCGACTATAAACTTACAGTGAATACGGCTTCCCGACTCGACCGATATCCAATGCCTCGCATAGAGGATCTCTACGCGAAGCTTGCAGGTGGACTCTCGTTCACAAAATTAGATATGAGTCACGCCTACCTGCAGTTGGAGCTGGACCCGGCCTCCCGACCATATGTAACGCTTAATACACACCGGGGCCTGTATGAATATACACGGTTGCCCTTTGGAGTATCCTCTGCCTGCGCAATTTTTCAACGTGTTATGGAGGGCATTTTGAGAGGTTTACCACGTGTTGCTGTCTACTTAGATGACGTTTTGATTACAGGGACGTCGGAGCAGGAACATTTGGAAAATCTGGAGGCTGTCCTTAGACACCTTTCGGAGGTTGGAGTCCGTTTACGTCACACAAAGTGCGTATTTCAGGCAAAGGAAGTAGTCTACCTAGGTTATCGGGTGGACCATGAAGGTTTGCACCCCGTCGCAGAGAAGGTGCGTGCAATTCAACAAGCCCCCGCCCCGACTGACACTTCGCATTTTCGTTCTTTTCTCGGTCTCGTAAACTATTACGGGAAGTTCCTCCCCAATCTGGCAACTACGCTGGCACCTTTGCACCTTCTGCCAAAGAAAAATCACACCTGGGTTTGGGGTCAGCCGCAAGAAACCGCTTTCCGGCGGGTAAAGCAACAATTGTCGTCATCTGGGTCACTAACCCACTATGATCCTGGAAAGCCTTTGCTCGTCACGATGCATCCCCGTATGGTATTGGGGCCATCCTGTCCCACAAGATGGAGAACGGGGCTGAGCGACCGATAGCTTTCGCCTCCCGCACATTGACTGCCGCGGTGAAAAAGTACGCGCAGATCGAGAAGGAGGGCCTGGCAGTGGTTTTTGCGGTGAAACGCTTCCACCAGTACGTGTATGGCCGCCATTTCACTATCGTGACAGATCATAAGCCTCTGCTGGGACTTTTCAGAGAGGATAAGCCAATACCGCCCATTGCTTCCGCACGTATCCAGCGCTGGGCTTTGTCGCTTGCTGCATACGAGTATTCTCTGGAGCACAAACCAGGTACGCAGATAGCAAATGCCGACGCACTGAGCTGATTGCCTTTATCGACCGGCCCCATGTCGACCCCCACGACCGCTGAGGTGGTTGCAACCCTAAATTTTATGGACACCTTGCCTGTCACGGCATCACAGATCCGTGAGTGGACCCAGACGGAGCCAGTCCTGTCAAAGGTTCGGCACATAGTCCTGTATGGTGGGCAGCATAGACAGTTCCCAGGCGAGTTGCGGGCATTTTCCTCCAAGCTGACAGAATTCAGCGTGGAAGACAGCATCCTCTTGTGGGGGACGCGTGTGATTGTCCCGGAAAAAGGCCAGGAGCTGATACTAACAGACTTGCACAATGGGCATCCAGGTGTGACCAAAATGAAAATGTTGGCCCGGAGTTATGTCTGGTGGCCAGGCCGCGACACCGACATTGAGAAGGTGGCCCAAAACTGCTCCATTTGCCAGGAGCATCAGAAGCTTCCGCCGGCCGCGCCCCTACATCACTGGGAATGGCTAGGGCGGCCTTGGGCATGCTTGCATGCAGATTTCGCAGGCCCTTTTCAAGGATCCATGTTCCTTCTATTAATTGACGCCCAGTCTAAATGGCTAGAGGTGCATAAGATGCAGGGGACAACTTCCTGCGCAACAATTGAAAAGATGCGTTTGTCGTTTAGTACGCATGGCCTCCCCGAGGTGCTGGTCACGGATCGCGGCACTCCATTCACGAGTGAGGAGTTTGCGAGGTTCACGAAGATGAACGGCATACGCCATATCCGCACTGCCCCTTACCACCCGGCTTCAAATGGGTTGGCAGAGGCCTAAAGAAGCAGTCTTCCGGATCAATGGACACGAGACTGGCTCGCTTTTTGTTTACGTATAGGACCACCCCCCATGCGGTGACTGGGGTAGCTCCTGCAGAACTCCTAATGGGCCGGAGACTTCGCACCCGCCTTAGTATGGTTTTCCCGGACATTGGCGCAAAAGTACGCCGCACACAAGAACGGCAGGGACAGGGATTTTCTCGGCATCGACGATTCGGCAGTTTGCGCCCGGTGACCCAGTGTTCGTTCGGAATTTTGCTGGTGGTACCCAGTGGGTTCCTGGTGTAATTTTTCGCCAAACGGGCCCTATATCTTACCAGGTGCAAGCCCAGGGTCGTCTCCAGCGCAAACATGTAGACCACGTTCGGTCCAGAAGACTATCCCCTCAAACGATCCCCCGCCCCCGGAGTTCATTTCTACAGCCGCAGAGACCAGAGACAAGGGAAGGTAGTCCTCACAATCTTCCACTGGTGCCTCACTCGAAGCCTGCACAGGTCGTTACAGAACCGAATGGAGATAGAGACGCTGACATGATGGAGGCAGCAGACTCTGACTCAGAGATGGAGACACAGGATGCATCAGAGGGGGAATCCTCGGGTCCACGGGCCGTGGATATACAACCATTGCGCCGTTCATCACGGAAGTGCCGGTCTCCGTCTCGTTACACGCCGCCTGATCCAGCGCCGCGTGCAAATGGTGTCCGGCCTGCGGCAAAACGAGTCCGACGCCCTCCTTCGCCAGGGTCTTCGGTGGATTCCTTGGACTTTTGGGGGGGGGGGGGAGGGATGTTATAACCTGCCTACTTACCATTGGCTGGGGACTAATGACAATCCCACAATCCTGTGGGAGTATGAGCTTCCCCAATGAGGGGGGCGGAGAAACCATTAGTAAACTCCAAGTATAAATAAAGCTGGCCAGTTTGCAACCAGCAGGAAGGAGTGTGCGGCTAGGGAAGTTGCTGCTGTTATATATATATATATATATATATATATAATTGTAAATAAATGTTATTACTTTGTATCCGTAAAACTCGTGCTGGATTCTTCGTGGCCCTCACAAAAAGTACTGAAGACTTGTGCTTCAGAACTTGTCATTCCCCTAGCCAGGCTGTTCCAGTATAACTACAACATCGGCATCTATCCGGCAACATGGAAAATTGTACACAAGAAACAGGACAAATCCAAACCAGCCAATTACCGCCCTATCAGTTTACTTGATCATCAATAAAATGATGGAAGGGGGCAATCAACAGCATTATTAAGTGGCACTTACTCGGCAATGACCTGCTCATGGATGCTCCGTTTGAGCTCTGCCAAGGTCACTCAGCTCCTGACCTCATTACAGCCTTGATTCAAACATGGACAAAAGAGTTGAGCTCCAGAGGTGAGATTCAAGTGGCTGCCCTTGACATCAAGGCAGCATTTAGACCGAGTGTGGCAACAAGAAGCCCAAACAAAATTTAAATCAGTGGGAATTGGTGAAACTCAGCTGGTTGGAGTCATATCTGGCACACAAAAAGATGGTTGTACTTGTTGGAGGTCAATCATCTTACGTCCAGGACATCCACTGCTGGAATTCCCCTGTTAATGTCCTAGGCTCAACCATCTTCAGCTGCTTCTCAATAACCTTCCTTCCATCATAAGGGCAGAGGTGGGGATGTTTGTGGATGACTGCACAATGTTTAACACCATTCGTGACTCCTCAGATAACGAAGCAGTCCATGTCCAAGTGCAGCAAGACCTGGACAGTATCCAGGCTTGGTGTGACGAGTGGCAAGTTACAATCGTGCCACCACAAATGCCAGGCAATGACCATCTCCTACAAGAAAGAATCAAACCATTGCCCCTTGACATTCAATGGCACTATCATCGCTGAATCTCCCACTATCAACATCTTGGGGGTTACCATTGACTAAAAACTGAACTGGACCAGCCATATACTGTGGCTGCCAGAGCAGGTCAGAGGCTAGGAATCCTGTGGCGATTAACTCCCTGAAGCCTGTCCACCATCTACAAGGCACAAGTCAGGAGTGTAATGGAATACTCTCCACTTGCCTGGATGAGCGCAGTTCCAACAACACTCAAGAAGCTCGGCACCATCCAGGCCAAAGCAGCCTGCTTGATTGCTCCTCCTTCCATAAACTGCATGGGATTCGTCCGGGTGCTCTGGTTTCCTCCCACAATCCAAAGATGTGCAGGTTAGGTGGATTGGCCATGATAAATTGCCTCTTAGTATCTAAAAGGTTAGGTGGGGCTACTGGGTTAGGGTGGTGGCGTGGGCTGGAGTAGGGTGCTCTTTCCAAGGGCTGAAACACTCAATGGGCTGAATGGCCTCCTTCTGCACTGTAAATTCTATTAACTATATGAATACTGATGCATAGTAGCAGCCGTGTGTACCATCTACACGGTGCACTGCAGTAACTCTCCAAGGGTCCTTAGACAGCACCTTCCAATCCCATGACCACTACCATCCAGAAGAGCAGCAGATATCTGGGAACGCCACCACTTGGAAGTTTCCCTCCAAGGCACTCACCACCCTTTGACACTGTTCCTTCAGTGTCGCTAGGGCAAAGTCTTAGAACTCCCTCACAGCACTGTGGATATACCTGCACCACAGACTGCAGCCGTTTAAGAAGGCAGTTAAGCAGCATCTTCCCAAGTGCAATTAGGTGTGGGTAATGAATAATGCTGGCCATGCCCGGCTCATGAATGAATAACAAAATGTTGGTGTTTGTGGGAACATGCTGTGTCCAAACTGGCTGCTGCTCTTTCTTCCCATTGGAACAGTGAGTGCAAAGTACATGCTGGGCTGGAGAAATCAATCCGTCTTTTTCTTTCTCGGGTTTAGAGTCTGTCAGAGGAGAGTTTGCAGAGGGACTGTGGGCGGGGGGAGGGCTTGATGACTCTCAGGCTACTAATGTGATTGGCTCTTCCTATGCCTCCTGCACTCAGCTTCCTTTCCGCTGCACTCGGGCCCCGCCCAGCAGTGTGGATCCGGCGGAGAGTGGAGACCATGGCCCCCAAAGAGCTGGGTACCCGACCGGGGCGGGAGAGGCGCTGGGAGTGTGCATGGTTTCTGAAGGGGGTGGGGGGGGAGTTTGCACGGTTTCGAATGGGGGTGGGGAGTTTGCACGGTTTCGAATGGGGGTGGGGAGTTTGCACGGTTTCGAATGGGGGTGGGGAGTTTGCACGGTTTCTAATGAGGATGGGGAGTTTGCACGGTTTCTAATGGGGATGGGGGAGTTTGCACGGTTCCTAATGGGGATGGGCGAGTTTGCACGGTTTCTAATGAGTTTGGGGAGTTTGCACGGTCTCTGATGGGGTAGGGGTAGATTGGACGGTTTTTAATGGGGAGTGGGGGACTTTGCACGGTTTCTAATGGGGATGGGGGAGTTTGCACGCCTTCTAATGGGGTGGGGGAGTTTGCACGGCTTCGAATGGGGTGGGGGAGTTTGCACGGCTTCTAATGGGAGTGGGGAGTTTGCACGGTTTCTGATGGGGGTGGGGGGAGTTTGCACGGTTTCTGATGGGGTGGGGGGAGTTTGTACAGTTTCTGATGGGGTGGGGGGAGTTTGTACAGTTGGGTGGGGGGAGTTTGCACGGTTTCTGATGGGGTGGGGGGAGTTTGCACGGTTTCTGATGGGGTGGGGGGAGTTTGCACGGTTTCTGATGGGGTGGGGGGAGTTTGCACGGTTTCTGATGGGGTGGGGGGAGTTTGCACGGTTTCTGATGGGGTGGGGGGTGTATGCACGGTTTCTGATAGGGTGGGGGGAATTTGCACGGTTTCTCATGGGGTGGGGGGGTGGTTTGCTTGGTTTTAATGGGGTGGGGGGGTTTGCTCGGTTTTAATGGGGTGGGGGAGTTTGCACGTTTTCTGATGGGGTTGGGGGAGTTTGCACGGTTTCTGATGGGGTGGGGCGTGTTTGCAAGGTTTCTGATGGGATTGGGGGAGTTTGCCCGGTTTCTGATGGGATTGGGGGAATTTGCACGGTTTCTGATGGGGTTGGGGGAGTTTGCACGGTTTCTAATGGGGGTGGGGGAGTTTGCATGGCTTCGAATGGGGTGGGGCAGTTTGCACGGCTTCTAATGGGAGTGGGGAGTTTGCACGGTTTCTGATGTGGTATGGGGAGTTTGCACGGTTTCTGATGGGGGTGAGGGGGAGTTTGCACGGTTTCTGATGGGGTGGGGGGGGTTTGCACGGTTTCTGATGGGGTGGGGGGTGTGCAAGGTTTCTGACGGGGTTGGGGGAATTTGCACGGTTTCTGATGGGGTTGGGGGAGTTTGCACGGTTTCTGACAGGGCTATGGGAGTTTGCACAGTTTTTGACGGGGTTGGAGGAGTTTGTACGGTTTCTGACGTGGTTGGGGGTGTTTGCACGGTTTCTGATGGGGTTGGGGGAGTTTGCACGGTTACTGATGGGGTGGGGAGTTTGCACAGTTTCTGATGGGGTGGGGAGTGTGCAAGGTTTCTGACGGGGTTGTGGGAGTTTGCACGGTTTCTGACGGGGTTGGGGGAGTTTGCACGGTTTCTGACGGGGTGGTGGGAGTTTGCACGGTTTCTGATAGGGTTGGGGGGATTTGCACGGTTTATGATGGGGTTGGGGGAGTTTGCACGGTTTCTGACAGGGCTATGGGAGTTTGCACGGTTTCTGACGGGGTTGGGGGAGTTTGTACGGTTTCTGACGGGGTTGGGGGTGTTTGCACGGTTTCTGATGGGGTTGGGGGAGTTTGCACGGTTTCTGATGGGGTTGGGGGAGTTTGCACGGTTTCTGATGGGATTGGGGGAGTTTGCACGGTTTCTGACGGGGTGGTGGGAGTTTGCACGGTTTCTGATAGGGTGGGGGGGAATTTGCACGGTTTCAGATGGGGTTAGAATTTGCACGGTTTCTGATGGGGTTGGGGGCGTTTGCACGGTTTCTGACAGGGCTGTGGGAGTTTGCACGGTTTCTGACGGGGTTGGGGGAGTTTGTACGGTTTCTGATGGGGTTGGGGGAGTTTGCACGGTTTCCGATGGGGTTGGGGGAGTTTGCACGGTTTCCGATGGGGTTGGGGGAGTTTGCACGGTTTCTGATGGGATTGGGGGAGTTTGCACGGTTTCAGATGGGGTTGGGGGAGTTTGCACGGTTTCTAATGGGGATGGCTGATGGGGCTAGGGGAGTTTGCACGGTTTCTGATGGGATTGGGGGAGTTTGCACGGTTTCTGATGGGATTGGGGGAGTTTGCACGGTTTCTGATGAGATTGGGGGAGTTTGCACGGTTTCTGATGGGATTGGGGAGTTTGCACGGTTTCTGATGGGGTTGGAGTTTGCACGGTTTCTGATGGGGTTGGGAGAGTTTGCACGGTTTCAGATGGGGTTGGGGGAGTTTGCACGGTTTCTGATGGGGTGGGGGGAGTTTGCACGGTTTCTGATGGGGTGGGGGGAGTTTGCACGGATTCTGATGGGGTGGGGGGAGTTTGCACGGTTTCTGATGGGGTGGGGGGAGTTTGCACGGTTTCTGATGGGGTGGGGGGAGTTTGCACGGTTTCTGATGGGATTGGGGGAGTTTGCACGGTTTCTGATGGGATTGGGGGAGTTTGCACGGTTTCTGATGGGATTGGGGGAGTTTGCACGGTTTCTGATGGGATTGGGGGAGTTTGCACGGTTTCTGATGGGATTGGGGGAGTTTGCACGGTTTCTGATGGGATTGGGGGAGTTTGCACGGTTTCTGATGGGATTGGGGGAGTTTGCACGGTTTTTGATGGGATTGGGGGAGTTTGCACGGTTTTTGATGGGGTTGGGGGAATTTGCACGGTTTCTGATGGGGTTGGGGGAGTTTGCACGGTTTCTGATGGGATTGGGGGAGTTTGTACGGTTTCTGATGGGATTGGGGGAGTTTGCACGGTTTCTGATGGGATTGGGGGAGTTTGCACGGTTTCTGATGGGTTGGGGGGTGTTTGCACGGTTTCTGATGGGGTTGGGAGAGTTTGCACAGTTTCTGATGTGATTGGGGGAGTTTGCACGGTTTCGGATGGGGTTGGGGGAGTTTGTACGGTTTCTGATGTGGTTGAGGGAGTTTGTACGTTTTCTGATGGGTTTGGGGGAGTTTGCACGGTTTCTGATGGGGCGCGGGGAGTTTGCACGGTTTCTGATGGGGCGTGGGGAGTTTGCACGGTTTCTGATGGGATTTGGGGAGTTTGCACGGTTTCTGATGGGATTGGGGGTGTGTTTGCACGGTTTCTGATGGGATTGGGGGGGTGTTTGCACGTTTTCTGATGGGATTGGGGGGTGTTTCCTCGGTTTCTGATGGGGTTTGGGGAGTTTGCACGGTTTCTGATGGGATTGGGGGAGTTTGCACGGCTTCTGACGGGGTTGGGGGAGTTTGCAAGGTTTCTGACGGGATTGGGGGAGTTTACACGGTTTCTGATGGGATTGGGGGAGTTTGCACGGTTTCTGATGGGGTTGGGGGAGTTTGCAAGGTTTCTGACGGGATTGGGGGAGTTTACACGGTTTCTGATGGGATTGGGGGTGTTTGCACGGTTTCTGATGTGATTGGGGGAGTTTGCACGGTTTCGGATGGGGTTGGGGGAGTTTGCACGGTTTCTGATGTGGTTGAGGGAGTTTGTACGTTTTCTGATGGGTTTGGGGGAGTTTGCACGGTTTCTGATGGGATTGGGGGGGTGTTTCCTCGGTTTCTGATGGGGTTGGGGGAGTTTGCACGGTTTCTGATAGGATTGGGGGAGTTTGCACGGTTTCTGATGGTGTTGGGGGGGTTTGCGTGGTTTCTGATGGTGTTGGGGGAGTTTGCACGGTTTCTGATGGGATTGGGGAAGTTTGCACGGCTTCTGATGGTGTGGGGGGAGTTTACACGGTTCCTGATGGGACTGGTGGCGTTTGCACGGTTTCTGATGGTGTTGGGGGGGATTTGCGTGGTTTCTGATGGGGTGGGGGGAGTTTGCACGGTTTCTGATTTGGGATTGGGTTGGTTGCACGCTTTCCAGGGTGGAATTTGCGTGGTTTCCTTTTCCTTTGTATTTGGTAATGCTCCTCTGTATCCCATTCCCCCAATTCGCTCTAGTCTATATCACACTCAAACCCATAATTATCACCCGAGGGGGTCAGCAACCTAAACCGGGCGGGAAGGTCAGAGAGGGGTATTTTTTTTTTAATAGTATGATGTGATTGCTGACTAGGTCTACATTTTTTCACCATCCTTAATTGCCCTTGAAATCTGGTGGTGAGCTGTCTTGAACCGCTGCTGTCCATGTGGTGTAGGTGACAGATGAACATTCGGAGCTGGAGTAGGCCACTTGGCCCCTTGAAAGTGCTCTGCCATTCAATATCTGATTCTGATTGTAACCTCAGCCCCACATCCCTGCCTCCCTCCAGTTGCCTTCACCCCCTTGTCAATCAAGAATCTCTGCCGTAAAAATATTTGCAGACTCTGCCAGAAGAGTTCCAAAGGCGCACCCTTGCAAGAAGAAAATTCTCCTCATCTCTCTTAAGTGAGCGACTCATTTTTAAACAGTGACCCCCTCGTTCTGGATTCTCCCACAAGAGGAAACATTCTCTCCACATGCATCCTGTCAATACCCTTCAGGATCGGTCAAATCACCTCTTACTCGTTTAAACTCGATTGGGTGCAAACCCAAACTCCAATATTTTGCCATAATATATTTTAAAAACTTTTTATTGTCACAAGTAGGCTTACATTAACACTGCAATGAAGTTACTGTGAAAAGCCATATTCTGGCGCCTGTTCGGTTACACAGAGGAAGAATTCAGAATGTCCAAATTACCTAATGGCACGTCTTAACAGCAAGCCTGGGACCCTGGCGCTGTGAAGCCATAGTGCTAACCACTATGCTACCGTGCTGCCCAATATAGCCCGCCCAGTCCAGTTAATAAGTGGTAAACCTTCTCTCAACTGCTTCTAATACATTTACATCTTTCCTTAAGTAAGGAGACCAATATTGTACACAATACTCCAGATGTGGTTCCACCCGTGCCCTGTGTAACTGAAGCATAACCTCCCTACTTTTGTAATCAGTTCCCTCAATCAATGATAACTTTCTCTCAGCTTTCCTAATTACTTGCATACTAGCCTTTTCTTGTTCATGCACTCGGACACCCAGATCCCTCAGAGCTCTGCAATCTCTCACCATTTTGATAATATGCTTTTTTATTCTTCCTACTAAATTGGAAAATTTCATATCTTCCCACATTATACTCCGTTTACCTGATCTTTGCCCAATCAGTTAACCGATTTATGTACTTTTATAGCTTTCTTACATCCTCTTCACAATTTACCTTCCACCCTATCAGCAAATTTAGCGACCATCCATTCACCCAAGTCATTTATTTAGGTTGTAAATGTTGCGGCCCCAGCACTGATCTCTGGCACACTACTCATCACAACCTGTCAACCAGAAAATGGGTTTTTGACCCAGTGACAGTGAAACAACAGCCGATACATTTCCAAATCAGGATGGTGTGTGGCTTTGAGGGGAACCTGCAGGGGGTAGGGCTCTCGGGTATAGAATCATAGAATTTACAGTGCAGATAGAGGCCATTCGGCCAATCGAACCTGCACCGACCCTCTTAAAGAGCACCCTCCACAGACCCAAACCCCTGCCCTATCCCCGTAATCCCACCTAGGGGAAATTTAGTATAGCCAATCCATGTAACCTCCACATCTTTGGATTGTGGGAGGAAACCCACACACAGATGGGAAGATGTGCAAATTCCACATAGACAGGCACCCGAAGCCAGAATTGGACTAGGGTCTCTGGCGCTGTGAGGCAACAGTGCTAACCACTGTGCAACCTTGCCGCCAGTCAGGGGAGGGAGGGTGGCGAGCGGGTGGGTTGGGGGAGGATTGTCAAGCAGGAGATCTGCCCAGTGGGGAAGATGAATTCTGACATAGCTTCAGACTCCAGGAATTACCAGGAGTATTTCAGCTGTTAATTCCACCTCATCAATCATTTCAGACTTGGCTCTCGTTCATCAATTTGTTCTCGTTTGGGGAGTTTACCAGTGCTTTCCTCGTGGGGTAGAGTGACAGAAAACCTCATTTCGGCCTTCGGGTGTGCGTTATTATAATAATGATGTGCCCAGCACTTGACGGGTTGTTCTCCGGCCACGCTATATAGTTTCGAGGAAATGCGGTTAAGGCAGTTGGATTGAGGCTGTTCAGGGAGGATGTCGGGTAACACATTCTCACCTCTGTCCCTTGAAAGACATGTTGCAGTTTTGGGATAGTTGAATGCTTTAAATTTAAGGGATAGATTTTTATTAGGCAGGGATATTAAGGGATGTGGAACCATGGTGCAGCCCCCCCCCCCCCCCCCCCAATCTTTGCTGTGCCATCCTGCTTCCTATCCGCTGTCTGACTTTAGCACCAATTTTCTCTCCTAGCCCTGCTGAGCGTCTCGGATAAAACTGGTTTGGTGGACTTTGCCAGGCGCCTGGTTTCCATCGGCCTCTCTCTCGTTGCTTCTGGTGGAACAGCTAAGGCTCTGCGGGAGGCTAATCTCGCTGTCAGGTGAGCAGGCGATGGGCAGAGAGAGATTCAGTGGAGCTGTTGAGATAATCCTTTGGATTCATTTTGGTTACTTCGAACCAAACCTCAGAGATTGAAATGATCACAGATCACATTAAACGTTTTTAATAATAATCTTTATTGTCACAGGTAGGCTTACATTAACACTGCATTGAAGTTACTGTGAAAATCCCCCAGTCGCCACATTCCGGCGCCTGTTCGGGTACACCTAGGGCGAATTCAGAATGCCCAATTCATCTAACAGCATGTTTTTCAGGGCTTGTGGGAGGAAACCGGAGCACCCGGAGGAAACCCACGCAGACACGGTGAGAACGTGCAGACTCCGCACAGATAGTGACCCAAGCCAGGAATCGAACCTGGGACACTAGCGCTGTGAAGCAAGAACGTTATATTTATGTAGCACCCGTCACCTCAGGATGTCCCAACGCACTTTACAGCTTGTGAATTAATTTTGATATGTGGTTATTGTCTTATGAATCTGTGACAGTTAAGGCTACTTTGAACTGGTAAAATAAATCTCTTGGCCAACCTTCGCAAATAACCTTATTTCTCTAGCAACCTCGATATCTCTATCAGGCTTCCATACGAGGCTAATAAAATATCTGCTTCAGTCAGAGTGTGACTCCAAATGTGTGAAATAAGTCCACGTTGAATGGTAAACATGAGCCTAGAGTAACTTCTTTAGTAACTTTTAAAAAGGCTTTGGCTAAAACAGGCTTTTCAGCCTTTTTGCTCGGGTGGGAGGATCGCATATTTGCATTTTTTTTTTTTACCTCGAGTCGATGTGCAAATTTTGGAAAGATACGGTTTGGAACAACAAAATGGTAAATTTCAACAAAAAAAGTTGAGGGATTAAGCAAAAGTAAAGCAGTGTCATAAGCAAAAAAAATTAAGTTTTAAACAGCGTAATTCACACACAAATGACCGGATTGTGAGTGTGTCTGGCTCTCTCATTCTCTGGTTGCACGCACAGAGTTCCATCCTGGCCCCGGTTCACTGTCCCTGTGGAGTTTTCACATTCTGCCCATGTCTACATGGGTCTCACACCCACAACCCAAAAAGATGTGCAAGGCAGGTGGATTGGCCATGCTAAATTGCCCCTTAATTGGAAAAAAAATCGGCGAGTTTTAAATTTATTTAAGAAAAGTGATATAATCTGCAATGTATTTGTGAGTGTGCATCTTAAACTGTTAGAAATACCTGTGTTTTTAATATCTGTTGATATATAAGTTTGACTCCTTTGCCGTAGGCTATGTAAATGGTTAAAACGCCTTGCTTTTTATGCTGATCTATGGTCCGCTTAAAAGAGAAGTTTGGGAGCCACTGCCGTACATCACAGCTGGCGGTTCATTGCTGTTCACTAATGGAGCTGCCTTGCTAAGATTAAGTACATTTTAGAACAGTGACCAGTGACTGAAATATCTGTTGACCAGCCTTCTGTGGTCACACCAACTGGCTGGCAAAGGAACAGGCCGTGATCGGTTCAAAATATTCCCCCTTTGGGCTTTCCTGGACTTCCTGACTGTGCCCAGGGCTCCTATATGTCCCCGTGTCTGACAGAACTGGACACCAGCTGAGCTGGGTCTATCCCCGGTAAACAAAGCTAGTCATTGACCAGGATAGAGCTGAATTTCAAGGTGATCTCTGCTAGTCAAGTAGGTGACGGTTGTGTGACGTATGCTGGTTGAAGATGATCTCTAGGTGCTCCATATTTCATACTGGTAAGAACCAAAGTCTAGGCGTCTTGTGTAATGTGTCCGTGCACCATTTTGTTGGTTTCTATTTTTAAAAAATATATATTTATTAAATGTTGTTAACAAAACAAAATTTTCCCCTTACAAACAATAAACCCCCCCCCCCCCGCCCCCGGTAACAAAATAACACAAAATCGCCCTGAGCAAGATATATACATGGTAAAATATATTTACATAGCTTTATACACTGGCTCTCGCCCGTTCGTGCCAGTTTCCCCCCACCCTCCATGTTACCCCCCGCTCAACCGTCCCTTCAAACAATCTCTCGTCCCGTCCCCCCCACCCCCAGTGTTGCTGCTGCTGCTGACCGACCTTCCTCTAACGCTCCGCGAGGTAGTCTAGGAACGGTTGCCACCGCCTGTAGAACCCCTGCGCAGACCCCCTTAAGGCAAACTTAATCCTTTCCAACTTTATGAACCCAGCCATGTCGTTTGTCCGGGCCTCCACGCTAGGGGGCTTCGCCTCCTTCCACATTAGCAAGATCCTTCGCCGGGGTACCAGGGACGCAAAGGCCAGAATGCCGGCCTCTTTCGCCTCCTGCACTCCCGGCTCATCCACTACTCCAAATATTGCTAGCCCCCAGCTTGGCTTGACCTGGACTTTCACCACCTGAGATATTGCTCCCGCCACTCCTCTCCAGAACCCCTCCAGTGCCGGACATGTCCAGAACATGTGGACATGGTTCTCCGGGCTCCCTGAACATCTTCTGCATCTGTCCTCTACCCCATAGAACCTACTCGACCTCGCCCCCGTCAGGTGCGCTCTGTGAACCACCTTAAATTGTATCAGGCTGAGCCTGGCACATGAGGAGGAGGTATTAACCCTACCCAGGGCGTCAGCCCACAAACTTTCCTCGATCCCCCCCCCCCCCAGCTCCTCCTCCCATTTACCCTTCAACACTTCTGCTAGCGCTTCCCCCTCTTCTTTCATCTCTTGGTGTATTGCCGAAACCTTGCCCTCCACGACCCATACACCCGAGATCACCCTGTCTTGAATTTCTTGTGTCGGGAGCAGCGGGAATTCCCTGACCTGTCGCCTCACAAAAGCCCTCACCTGCGTATATCTGAATGCATTTCCCGGGGGTTTCTCAAACTTCTCCTCCAGTGCCCCTAGGCTCGCAAATGTCCCGTTGATGAACCGGTCCCCCATTCCTCTAATCCCCGCTCGATGCCAGCACTGGAACCCCCTGTCCATCTTCCCCGGGACAAACCGGTGGTTACCCCTGATCGGGGACCACACCGAGGCTCCCACTGCACCCCTATGCCATCTCCACTGGCCCCAGATCCTTAACGTTGCCGCCACCACCGGGCTCGTGGTGTACTTTGATGGCGAGAGAGGCAGCGGTGCTGTCACCAACGCCCCCAAGCTCGTTCCTTTGCAGGACGCCATCTCCATCCTCTTCCATGCCGCCCCCTCTCCCTCCATAATCCACTTACGGATCACCGCCACGTTTGCTGCCCAGTAGTAGCTCCCTAGGTTTGGCAGCGCCAGCCCTCCTCGGTCCCTACTTCGTTCCAGGAACCCTCTCCTCACCCTCGGGGTCTTGTTCGCCCACACAAACCCGATAATACTCCTACCTGCTCTCTTGAAAAAGCCCTTGGTAATCACGATGGGGAGGCACTGAAACACAAACAAAAACCTCAGAAGGACCACCATTTTTACCGACTGCACTCTACCCGCCAACGAGAGCGGTAACATGTCCCATCTTTTGAAGTCCACCTTCATTTGTCCACCAACCTCATCAGATTCAATTTGTGTAGGGCCCCCCAGCTCCTGACTATCTGGATCCCTAGATACCGAAAACTCCCCTCCGCCCTCCTCAGCGGTAGGTCCCCTATCCCTCTTTCTTGGTCCCCTGCCTGTAATACAAAAAGCTCACTCTTCCCTACATTGAGGGAGTTCTCGGGCTACAAGCTCAATGTCTGCATGACCTCCACCATCCCCTCCATTGGGTCCGCCACGTACAGCAGCAGGTCGTCCGTGTATAGCGACACCCGATGCTCTTCTCCCCCGCGGACCATCCCCCTCCATTTATTAGACTCCCTTAGTGATATGGCCACGGGTTCGATCGCCAATACAAACAACAGGGGGGACGGAGGGCACCCCTGCCTCGTTCCTCGGTACAGCTGAAAGTACTCCAACCTCTGCCGGTTCGTCACCACACTTGCCACCGGGGCGCTGTAAAGGAGCTTAACCCAGCTAATAAACCCTCCCCTGAACCCAAACCTACACAACACCTCCCAGAGGTACTCCCACTCTACTCGGTCAAAGGCCTTTTCCGCGTCCATGGCTGCCACTATCTCCCCCTCTGCCTCCTCCGATTGCATCATTATCACGTTTCAGAGCCGCCGCACATTTGTATTTAATTGCCTGCCCTTTACAAATCCCGTCTGGTCCTCATGTATCACCCCCGGGGCACAGTCCTCAATCCTTGTGGCCAGCACTTTTGCCAATAGCTTAGCGTCCACATTAAGGAGCGAAATCGGCCTGTACGATCCACATTGCAGTGGGTCCTTGTCTCGCTTCAGAATCAAGGAAATTGTCGCCTCCGACATCGTTGGGGGCAGGGTCCCCTTCTCTCTTGCCTCGTTAAAGGTCCTCACCAGTAGCAGGGCCAACAGGTCCGCATACTTTCTATAGAACTCCACTGGGAACCCGTCCGGCCCCGGGGCTTTCCCCGCCTGCATGCTCCCCAAACCCTTACTCAGCTCCTCCAACCCGATTGGTGCCCCCAAACCAGCCACCTCTTGCTCCTCCACCCTCGGGAACCGCAGTTGGTCCAGGAATCTTCTCATCCCCTCTTTCCCCCCCATCCTGGGGGCTGGGATCTGTACAGCTCTTCATAGAAGGCCTTGAATACCTTGTTTATTTCCGTTGCACTCTGGGCCATGGCTCCCCCACCATCTTTGACTCCCCCTATTTCCCTCGCTGCCGCCCTCTTACGGAGCTGGTGTGCCAGCATCCGACTGGCCTTTTCCCTGTACTTGTAGGCCACCCCCTGCGCCTTCCTCCACTGTGCCTCCGCCTTCCCCGTGGTCAACAGGTCAAACTCCGTCTGGAGCCGTCGCCTTTCCCCAAGTAATCTTTCCTCCGGGGCCTCTGCGTATCTCCTGTCCACTCGCAAAATCTCCCCCACTAACCTTTCCCTTTCCATGCCCTCTGTCTTCTCCCTATGAGCCCTGATGGAGATTAGCTCTCCCCTGATCACCGCCTTCAACGCCTCCCATACCACCCCCACTCGCACCTCCCCGTTGTCGTTGGCCTCCAGGTACCTTTCAATACACCCCCTTCCCACACACCACCTCATCTGCCAGCAGTCCCACATCCAACCGCCACAGCGGGCGTTGGTCCCTCTCCTCTCCCAGCCCCACTTCCACCCAGTGCGGGGCATGGTCCGAAACGGCTATGGCCGAATACTCCGTCCCCTCCACCCTCGGGATGAGCGCCCTGCCCAGCACAAAGAAGTCTATCCGGGAGTATGCCTTGTGCACGTGGGAGAAGAAAGAAAATTCCCTGGCCTGCGGTCTTGCAAACCTCCATGGCTCCACTCTTTCCCCCCCCCCCCCCAAAATCTGGTCCATAAACCCCCTGAGCACCCTGGCCGCCGCCGGCCTCTTTCCCGTCCTTGATCTGGAGCGGTACAGGGCTGGGTCCAGCACAGTATTAAAGTCCCCTCCCATTATCAGTCCTCCTACCTCCAGGTCCGGAATGCGCCCCAGTATGCGTTTCATGAATCCAGCATCATCCCAGTTCGGGGCGTATACATTTACGAACACCACCCACGTCCCTTGCAACCTACCACTCACCATCACATATCTCCCTCCATTGTCTGCTACGATAGTCTTGGCCTCAAATGACACATGTTTTCCCACCAGAATTGCCTCCCCTCTATTTTTTGCATCCAGTCCCGAGTGAAATACCTGTCCTACCCATCCCCTTCTTAACCTAACCTGGTCCGCCACCTTCAGGTGTGTCTCTTGGAGCATAGCCACGTCTACCTTCAGTGCCTTCAAGTGCGCGAACACTCGAGCCCTCTTCACCGGTCCATTCAGGCCCCTCACGTTCCACGTTATCAGCCGGATTGGAGGGGCTCTAACCCCCCACCCCTGACTAGCCATCTCCTTTTCTGGGCCAGTCCCGTGTCCGCGTCCCCCTCACCCTCCAGGCCCCCAACCGGGGGACCTCCGTCCCGACCACCTCTTCTGTGTCCCATTCCCTTTCGGCCAGTGCAGCAGTAACCCTGTCTAGCTTTTTTGCTCCCCCCCCCCCCCAATATCACTCCCGTAAGTCAGCTGACCCCGGCTTCCCCCGCCATCCCTTTGACCCCCACCGTGTGGGAATCTCCCCATCAGTAGACGTTCCTACGTTCCCCCTCCCACCTTTCTTCCCGCACCCGGGAGCAAAACCCCGCGCTTTCCAGAGCCTGCCCCGCCCCCCCTGACGCAGCTTCTGTTGCGGCCTTGTCTCTCGTCCCCAGCCCATATAACATTCCCTGCGCGTGCTTGCCCCCCTATGTACAACCACCATCATACTTCAACCCTCAAACACCCCCCACCCTCACAAACCCTCAATTAGAGTCCAACTTTTCAGTTAGTATAAAGGTCCACGCCTCTTCGGGCGTTTCTAAGTAGTGGTGTTGGCCGTTATATGTGACCCACAGTCGCGCTGGCTGCAACATTCCAAATTTCACTCCTTTCCGATGCAGCACCGCTTTGGCCCGGTTGAAACCCGCTCTCCGCTTAGCGACCTCCGTGCTCCAGTCCGGGTATATTCTGATCTCAGCATTGTCCCACTTGCTGCTCCGCTCCTTCTTGGCCCATTTCAGGACCCTCTCTCTGTCTGTGAACCGGTGAAATCTCACCACCATCGCCCTTGGTAGCTCATTTGCCTTGGGCTTCCTCGCCAGCACCCCGTGCGCCCCTTCCAGCTCCAGCAACCCCGGGGGGCCTCCGCGCCCATCAGCGCCCCAATCATTGTGCCCGCATATGCCGCGGCGTCGGCCCCCTCCACTCCTTCTGGGAGACCCAGGATCCTCAGATTGTTTCTCCTCGACCTGTTCTCCAGGTCTTCGAGTCTTCCCGCCCACGTCTTGTGTAGCGCCTCGTGCCGCTCCACTCACCGCCAGGCCCAAGAGCTCATCCTCATTCTCACTCACTTTTTCCTGGATCTCCTGAATCTTCACCTCGTGGGCTTTCTGTGTTGCCCCAAGTCCTTCAATTATTGCCAGCATAGGCGCCACCATCTCCTTGGCCAGCTCCTCGAAGCAGCGCTTGATGAATTCTTGCATCTCCTCTTTGTCCCCGGCCGCTGCCATTTTGTTTGTTTTCCCCCTCTTCTCCCGCTGCTCCAGTGCTGCTTTTTTGGCTGTTTCACTGCGGGTTCGGTCCATACAGATTAGTGGGGGACCTCTCTCCTCTTTTCCCCACGGGTTGGCTATGTAAAAAGTTCCGTTGGGGCTCTTCTATCGAGCCCGAAAGTCCGTCTTCGCGGGAGCTGCCAGGCTTAGCTCCGCATAGCCGCAACCGGAAGTCCTTGTTGGTTTCTATTGATCACATTGTCTGCTCTATACTTAACAAGACCAGAATAACAGTTGGTGACATTTATATTTTGCTGTTTCTTTCTCTTGCTCAGGGATGTGTCTGAGATCACTGGATTTCCTGAAATGTTAGGCGGGCGAGTGAAGACTCTACATCCTGCTGTTCATGGAGGTGAGTGATTTAACCAGGGTTAAGAAAGAGGAGGGTGGTTGTGATTCTAATGATGAGCAGCTAAAATGGCGGCACACTTACATCGTATAATCTTTTGCCTGAACATAGAAAAAAAATACAGCACAGAACAGGCCCTTTGGCCCACGATGTTGTGCTGAACCTTTGTCCTAGATTAATCATAGATTAACATTGAATTTACAGTGCAGAAGGAGGCCATTCGGCCCTTTGAGTCTGCACCGGCTCTTGGAAAGAGCACCCTACCCAAACTCAACACTTCCACCCAACACCAAGGGCAATTTGGCGCCCATGGTTCTTGAAACTCTCCCAAGCCCAGTGGTGTGTGCACCCCAACATATTTCCGGGAAATATTCGAGCTGCAACATCAATTGGGCTCCTAATTTCATGGAATTAACTGACTGACCATGAAAGGCATCGCTCCTAACACAACTCGGTCATTGGCTGCCGTCCATTTGCATGTCCCACCTAGCAGCAGTGACGAGCTCGCTTGATAACTGACTGTCTACCCCTGATCCATGCCTCGAGCATTGACGGGAGACGCAGTGGTAATATCACTGGGCTAGCAGAGGCCCCAGACTAATACTCCGGCGACACGGATTCAAACCCCACCACGGCAGCTGGTGGAAGTTAAATTCCATTCCTACGTCTAGGATATAAAGCTAGATTCGGAAATGGTGAGCATGGAAACTATCATGGGCTGTCCCTAAAACTGATGTCCTTTAGGGAAGGGAATCGTACCACCCTTTAATCTGGGACAAAAGTTCGGCACAACATTGTGGGCCGAAGGGCCTGTTCTGTACTGTATTTTCTATGTTCTTTACACAGTCTGGCCTACATGTGACTCCAGACCCCATAGCAGTGTGATTGAATCTTAACTGCCCCCTGAAATGGCTGAGCAAAGCCACTCGAGGGCAATTGGGAATGGGCAACCAATGCCAGACTTGCTAGCAGCACTCGCATCCCATGAAAGCACTGAAGCAAAATAACACAAATTAACCAACTCCTCACCACCAGGAGCTGCTGCAGATGATGATTTTGTATTTCTTCCCCCTTGTTTCTGCATTTTAGGTATTTTGGCCCGGAATATTCCAGAGGACCAGGCTGATGTTGAGAAACTTGGTTTCAGCCTAATCAGGTGAGGAGTTTGTGTGGTGGAGAGTTTTCTGCTTTTCATGAGGGATCAGTCTCTGGTGGAGAGGTGCTGTCGCTATGAACGTATACCTCCTGCATCCCCCCCCCCCCCTTCTCCAGCTGTTGTGCAACCCACCACAGCTTTTCTGTCAGAGGGATGCTGTTGTTTTCTACCCGCCTCCTCGCGAAGACATTGACGGCTCTGCTGCACATCGCAGTGCTTCTTGTGGCTGTTGGTTTACTCTTGGGCTGGAGGGGACAGAGTAACCCGGGGCAACCACAGCCTCGCCTCGTGCTGGTTTGGTGGGCATCACCCGTGCCTCTTTGAGTCAGAACGTTGAGGGCTCGCATTGTCCTGGCTGGAACTTGGGCGCAAACAGAAAAGCACAGACTGGCACTCCATCGGCGGTTTAACATGTCACCTGAAAGCACTTGAGAGAATGCAGCACTCGCTTAGTGGGAATGTCAGGTGACACTTTGAACCCATGACCTTCTGTCTTCAAGGAATGAGTGCTACCCACTGGGCCACATCTGATATCAGATTTAAATGTGCAGTATCTTTACACCAAGCTCTCTGGCAGGAGAGCTGGACTCTCCAGATACTGGAGCACAGCTTTCCTGGAAGCATGCTATAAACAGCTAGGCACAGTATTTATGAAGGCTTTTATTCTTATGTTGCCCTTGGATGACATTTCATGCAGGATCACTAGTCCCTTTGACACATGTCCCTGAAGGCACAATCCTTGAAACCTGGGGGCAGCGAGTAGATGCTGGATTAGATACAGAAGCAGAGTATGGATCCTGATGAAGCTAAACAATTTCAGAGATCAGCAAATAGAATTTACATAGACAGCCGAGAGCGAAGGAGTTCTCCATCTTCTCTCATGTGCATAAAGTGTACTCCCGGATTGATTTTTTTTTTTATTTGCACCGTTTTGTTAGCTGAAGGCCAAGCCAATCTTCACGGCTCTCCTTTTGTTTCCCCCCCCTCCAGGGTTGTGGCTTGTAACCTGTACCCGTTTGTGAAAACTGTTTCAGCCCCAAATGTGACCCTGACAGAGGCTGTGGAACAGATCGACATTGGTAGGTTTTAGTTTTGAGTTTAAATGTGTTCAAGGAGACAGGCAGGTTTAAATTTGTCCCAAAGTTGCTTTTAATTGTCAGTCATCACACCTCCCTCCGTTTATATAAACAGCATGGAATGGTCCCAGAGTACTGTGCAGTAAATGAAGTATTTATAAAAGGAAGTCTGTGAAATGCAGCAGCCAGCCAATGTGTACTGACCACAAAATGATCAAACTGGGGAGGTTTAGCACAGTGGGCTAAACAGCTGGCTTGTAATGCAGAACAATTCCCGTACCGGCCTGCCCGAACAGGCGCTGGAATGTGGCGACTAGGAGCTTTTCACTAACTTCATTGAAGCCTACTTGTGATAACATGTGATTATTATTATTATTATTAATAATCTTTTTTAGTCAGGTTGGTTGATGGATGAATGTTGGCCAGGACCCTGGGGAGTGCACTCCTGCTCTTCCATGACTAGAACCGCAGAATCTTTGATTTCCAGCGGAATGGTTAGTCGGGGCCTTAGTTTAACATCTTGTCAAGGGGTTGACGAATCGGATGTTAACAGGGTTGTAGGAGGGTGGGTGGTCTGAATGCAAGAGAGATTAGCAGGTGAGTATATGTGGGGGTGATGGGTGGTAAAAGCACTCCTGCTCCCCTTGACTCCCGAGC
The DNA here is from genome assembly GCF_047496885.1 of Scyliorhinus torazame. NCBI lineage: Eukaryota > Metazoa > Chordata > Chondrichthyes > Carcharhiniformes > Scyliorhinidae > Scyliorhinus > Scyliorhinus torazame. Next base: position 207,295,137 of record NC_092708.1, on the reverse strand, counting down.
CGTGCTGGAATGGCATTTCCTTGCCTCAGCTTGCCTTTCTGCTCCTTCGATGGTGGCGATGCCAGGGCCTGGGAAACCCGCCTGGTCAGTATTAACGCTAGAATGGATTTTTTTTTAAAGTGAGGTGTACAACCTCGTTAAAATATTTAAATGAAATGCTTGCCTCCTGGGAGCAGGTTGGGCTGCCCCCGCCAACTTTGAAGCCAGGAGAAGGTGGAGTTTAGGTGTGAGAATTTCAATGTTTTCTTTACTTCCAGCCTGATCCAAATCCACCTGTTTTTGGAGGTTAAAACATCCCCCTATATCTCTGACAGTAGAACATAGAACATACAGTGCAAAGGAGGCCATTCGGCCCATTGAGTCTGCACCGACCCACCCAAACCCTGACTGCCACCCTATCCCCGTAACCCAGTCACCCCTCCGAACCTTTTTGGTCACTAAGGGCAATTTACTCATGCCCAATCTACCTAACCTGCACGTCTTTGGATTGTGGGGGGAAACCCACGCAGACACGGGGAGAACATGCCGACTCCGCACAGACAGTGACCCAGCGGGGAATCGAACCTGAGGCAGTGGGGAAGGGAACACTGACAAAGGAGAGTATTTGCAGGCACGGAGATGGGTTGAAGTGTGTATACTTCAACGCAAGAAGCATCAGGAATAAGGTGGGTGAACTTAAGGCATGGATCGGTACTTGGGACTACGATGTGGTGGCCATCACGGAAACTTGGATAGAAGAGGGGCAGAAATGGTTGTTGGAGGTCCCTGGTTATAGATGTTTCAATAAGATTAGGGAGGGTGGTAAAAGAGGTGGGGGGGTGGCATTATTAATTAGAGATAGTATAACAGCTGCAGAAAGGCAGTTCGAGGAGTATCACCCTATTGAGGTAGTATGGGTTGAAGTCAGAAATAGGAAAGGAGCAGTCACCTTGTTAGGAGTTTTCTATAGGCCCCCCAATAGTAGCAGAGATGTGGAGGAACAGATTGGGAAACAGATTTTGGAAAGGTGCAGAAGTCATAGGGTGGTAGTCATGGGCGACTTTAACTTCCCAAATATTGAGTGGAAACTCTTTAGATCAAATAGTTTGGATGGGGTGGTGTTTGTGCAGTGTGTCCAGGAAGCTTTTCTAACACAGTATGTAGATTGTCCAACCAGAGGAGGGGCAATATTGGATTTAGTACTGGGTAATGAACCAGGGCAAGTGATAGATTTGTTAGTGGGGGAGCATTTTGGAGATAGTGACCACAATTCTGTGACTTTCACTTTAGTAATGGAGAGGGATAGGTACGTGCAACAGGGCAAGGTTTACAATTGGGGGAAGGGTAAATACGATGTTGTCAGACAAGAATTGAAGTGCATAAGTTGGGAACATAGGCTGGCAGGGAAGGACACAAGTGAAATGTGGAACTTGTTCAAGGAACAGGTGCTACGTGTCCTTGATATGTATGTCCCTGTCAGGCAGGGAAGAGATGGTCGAGTGAGGGAACCATGGTTGACAAGAGAGGTTGAATGTCTTGTTAAGAGGAAAAAGGTGACTTATGTAAGGCTGAGGAAACAAGGTTCAGACAGGGCATTGGAGGGATACAAGATAGCCAGGAGGGAACTGAAGAAAGGGATTAGGAGAGCTAAGAGAGGGCATGAACAATCTTTGGCGGGTAGGATCAAAGAAAACCCCAAGGCCTTTTACACATATGTGAGAAATATGAGAATGACTAGAGCGAGGGTAGGTCCGATCAAGGACAGTAGCGGGAGATTGTGTATTGAGTCTGAAGAGATAGGAGAGGTCTTGAACGAGTACTTTTCTTCTGTATTTACAAATGAGAGGGGCTATTTACAAATGAGAGGGGCGATATTGTTGGAGAGGACAGTGTGAAACAGATTGGTAAGCTCGAGGAAATACTTGTTAGGAAGGAAGATGTGTTGGGCATTTTGAAAAACTTGAGGATAGACAAGTCCCCCGGGCCTGACGGGTTATATCCAAGGATTCTATGGGAAGCAAGAGATGAAATTGCAGAGCCGTTGGCAATTATCTTTTCGTCCTCACTGTCAACAGGGGTGGTACCAGGGGATTGGAGAGTGGCGAATGTCGTGCCCCTGTTCAAAAAAGGAACTAGGGATAACCCTGGGAATTACAGGCCAGTTAGTCTTACTTCGGTGGTAGGCAAAGTAATGGAAAGGGTACTGAAGGATAGGATTTCTGAGCATCTGGAAAGACACTGCTTGATTAGGGATAGTCAGCACGGATTTGTGAGGGGTAGGTCTTGCCTTACAAATCTTATTGAATTCTTTGAGGAGGTGACCAAGCATGTGGATGAAGGTAAAGCAGTGGATGTAGTGTACATGGATTTTAGTAAGGCATTTGATAAAGTTCCCCATGGTAGGCTTCTGCACAAAGTAAGGAGGCATGGGATAGTGGGAAATTTGGCCAGTTGGATAACGAACTGGCTAACCGATAGAAGTCAGAGAGTGGTGGTGGATGGCAAATATTCAGCCTGGATCCCAGTTACCAGTGGCGTACCGCAGGGATCAGTTCTGGGTCCTCTGCTGTTTGTGATTTTCATTAATGACTTGGATGAGGGAGTTGAAGGGTGGGTCAGTAAATTTGCAGACGATACGAAGATTGGTGGAGTTGTGGATAGTAAGGAGGGCTGTTGTCGGCTGCAAAGAGACATAGATAGGATGCAGAGCTGGGCTGAGAAGTGGCAGATGGAGTTTAACCCTGAAAAGTGTGAGGTTGTCCATTTTGGAAGGACAAATATGAATGCGGAATACAGGGTTAACGGTAGAGTTCTTGGCATTGTGGAGGAGCAGAGAGACCTTGGGGTCTATGTTCATACATCTTTGAAAGTTGCCACTCAAGTGGATAGAGCTGTGAAGAAGGCCTATGGTGTGCTCGCGTTCATTAACAGAGGGATTGAATTTAAGAGCCGTGAGGTGATGATGCAGCTGTACAAAACTTTGGTAAGGCCACATTTGGAGTACTGTGTACAGTTCTGGTCGCCTCATTTTAGGAAGGATGTGGAAGCTCTGGAAAAGGTGCAAAGAAGATTTACCAGGATGTTGCCTGGAATGGAGAGTAGGTCTTACGAGGAAAGGTTGAGGGTGCTAGGCCTTTTCTCATTAGAGCGGAGAAGGATGAGGGGCGACTTGATAGAGGTTTATAAGATGATCAGGGGAATAGATAGAGTAGACAGTCAGAGACTTTTTCCCCAGGTGGAACACACCATTACAAGGGGACATAAATTTAAGGTGAAAGGTGGAAGATATAGGAGGGATATCAGAGGTAGGTTCTTTACCCAGAGAGTAGTGGGGGCATGGAATGCACTGCCTGTGGAAGTAGTTGAGTCAGAAACATTAGTGACCTTCAAGCAGCTGTTGGATAGGTACATGGATTACGGGAAAATTATATAGTGTAGATTTATTTGTTCTTAAGGGCAGCACGGTAGCATTGTGGATAGCACAATTGCTTCACAGATCCATGGTCCCAGGTTCGATTTCGGCTTGGGTCATTGTCTGTGTGGAGTCTGCACGTCCTCCCCGTGTCTGCGTGGGTTTCCTCCGGGTGCTCCGGTTTCCTCCCACAGTCCAAAGATGTGCGGGTTAGGTGAATTGGCCAATGATAAATTGCCCTTAATGTCCAAATTGCCCTTGGTGTTGGGTGGAGGTGTTGAGTTTGGGTCGGGTGCTCTTTCCAAGAGCTGGTGCAGACTCAGGGGGCCGAATGGCCTCCTTCTGCACTGTAGATTCAATGATAATCTATGATTAATCTAGGACAAAGGTTCGGCACAACATCGTGGGCCGAAGGGCCTGTTCTGTGCTGTATTTTCTATGTTCTATGTCCCTGGTGCTGTGAAGCCACAGTGCTAACCACTGTGCTACCGTGCTGCCCTAGGGCACCTTTGGTGCTACATTGGACATGCCAGTCTGGACTCCCTGCCGACAGGTGTTATTGCCCCACCCTCATTGCCCCATCCAGCTTTGTGTGTGGCTTAGTCGGGGCTTGGATTCCTCTGAACCCCTCTTTGCATCACGCTGATTGTGTGTCTCGAAGGTGGTGTGACGCTGCTGCGAGCGGCGGCGAAGAATCAGGCTCGTGTGACCGTGGTGTGCGATCCCGCTGACTACCCGTCGGTTATCCAGGAAATGGAGGCGTCTGAGCAGAAGGACACATCCGTGGAGACTCGGCGAGCCCTGGCGTTGAAGGTATTCTGGATCCGTCTCACTACAAACACCACCCACCCCTGCTGCCATCCTGAATAGTGTTCTTCAGTCCTCATTCCCTTCCACCTGGTTTCATGCTTCATAAAATCATAGTATCCCTACAGTGCATAAGGAGGTCATTCAGCCCATCTAGTCTGCACCAACCCTATGCTGCCTCCTTCCCAATTCCTCTGGGTGCGAAGAGTGTCCTGGGGTCCCCGCTATTTGATAGTGGGCGGGTTGACTTTGGCCCGAACTGGGCTTATCCCGTCCTTGCTTGACATGCAGGCCGCTGCGTGGTCCAGTCAATGGGTGGGAGGAGGACTTCTGTCTGACCTTGTATCTTTCATATCACACACACATGATGCTCAGCACCTCCTTTCTGGATCTCATTGTGACCCAGGTTATCTACACATCCTTCCCCAGACTCCTCATCCACCAATTCCTTCTCTTTGGTGAATGCTGGTGCACAGTACTCATTCAGTACCTTGCCCATTTCCTCTGGCTCCACACACCGATTTCCCCCCACTGTCCTTAAGTGGGCCAAACCTTTCCCTGGCTACCTTCTTGCTCTTTATGTACATGTAAAAAGCCTTGGGATTTTCCTTAACCCTATTTGCCAATGACGTTTCATGACCCCTTTTAGCCCTCCTGACTCTTTGTTTAAGTTCCTTCCTACTTTCCTTATATTTCACACAGGCTTCGTCTGTTCCCAGCCTGCTAGTCTGTACAAATGCTTCCTTTTTCTTTTTGACAAGGCCTACAATATTCCTCATTATCCAAGGTTCTTGAAACGTGCCATATTTATCCTTCTTCCTCACAGGAACATTCCGGTCCTGAATTCCTATCAACTGACATTTAAAAGCCTCCCACATGCCAGATGTTGATTTACCTGCAAACATCTGCCCCAGTCTAGATTCTTCAATTCCTGCCTAATATTGTTACGAATAGTCTTCCCCCAGTTTAGCACCTTAATTCCGTCTTAAACAGTAGAGCTCTTGGGCTGGATTCTCTGCCGGCGGGATGCTCCGTTTTGCCGGCAGCCCGGAGGTATCCCAACGGCGTGGAGCTGCCCCACAATGGGAAACCCCATTGACCGGCCGGTGTAACGGAGCATCCCGCCGGCGGGGTGAAACAGAAATGTGGCGCGGGGGGACGGAGAATCCAGCCCATTATTCTTTGACCATGTCATCTGGTTCTAGTCTCGCGCAAAAGAGGAAATGTCCACTGTATCGGATCTTCAGAAGATTACATGTTTAGTAAGATCACCTCTCCTGCTAAACTCCGATGGTTACAGACTCAATCTGTTCAACCTTTCCTCATAAACCCCTCATCCCAGGAACGAGCAGAGTGAACCCTCTCTGTACTGCTTCTGATGAATTGATATCCCTTTTTCCACATGAGATCAAAACTGGGCACGAGGATGCAGTAAAATATACCCACTTTTAAATTCCATTCCGTTTACAACAAATGCCAAAATTCCATTTCCCTTCCTAATCATTTGTTGTACCTGTCAAGTATGTTTTGTGACTTGTATGCCAGGACACCCAGATCCCCCTGTAGCATCGTTTTGCAGTCTCTCCACTTAAATAATCATCTGCTTTACCGTTCTTCCTACCATTATGCTCCCATCTGCCGCCACGTTTTCTGCCCAGGTGGTAGCACTGCTGCCTCACGGCGCTGAGGTCCCAGGTTCGATCCCGGCTCTGGGTCACTGTCCGTGTGGAGTTTGCACATTCTCCCCGTGTTTGCGTGGCTTTCGCCCCCACAACCCAAAGATATGCAGGATAGGTGGATTGAACATGCTAAATTGACCCTTAATTGGAAAAAAAAATGAATTGGGCACTCTAAATTTATAACAAAAAAAAAAAAGGTTTTCTGCCCAGCACGCACTTAAGCTGTCTGAGGGTCCCTTTTCAGACTCTCTGCCTCTCTTGACAGCTTGCTTTCTTACCTTCTTGGTGTCATTGGCAAATTTAGTGACCATACATTCGCTATGTTCATCAAAACGAACCTTGGGAGTCCAGTAAGCGTTCTGCCCAATCTACGCTGCACTCCCTCTCAAGGTCAATGAATGCTTCCTAAGATGTGCCCAGAGCTGCTCATAGTATTCACCAGACTCGTCTTCTCTGTATTAAGGCCAGCGTTCCATTAGATTTTTTTCACTGCATTTTATTGATCTGTGTACACGGGCCATTGGTATCTTTGGACCATGTAAAAGGACCCCTATTCTATCCATTGTAAGATCCAAGGTGAATAACCTAATATTTGCCCACATTTAAATCCATTTGCCACAGTATTGTCCATCTTTGTGTAATAGCCATGTTCGGATTTGTGGCTGCCTAACGTAACCCATCATCCAAGTCATTGAAAAATGCAGTGAGGCCTCGGCTTATAACCCTACATTATTCATGTTCTGCTAATTGGAGTACCATTAACCCGCCTCTCTATCTCCTGCCACGCAACAATTTCCTAACCAGTTCAATAATTTCCCTTCTATGAACTCCAGATGATAGTCCAACACTTGCCAAGCTGTGGGTGTCGCAGGAACAGTGGATGGTGGTTGCAAGTACCATCTAATCCACATAGGCACGAAGGCACAGGTTGCCGACGACCTAGTTTGTCCTCCTTGTCTCTGTTTCCCTCTCTTTCTAGGGTGTGTTTGTGTGCGTGCGACACTGTGACTGTGCGTGCGACACTGTGACTGTGCGTGCGACACTGTGACTGTGCGTGCGACACTGTGACTGTGCGTGCGACACTGTGACTGTGCGTGCGACACTGTGACTGTGCGTGCGACACTGTGACTGTGCGTGCGACACTGTGACTGTGCGTGCGACACTGTGACTGTGCGTGCGACACTGTGACTGTGCGTGCGACACTGTGACTGTGCGTGCGACACTGTGACTGTGCGTGCGACACTGTGACTGTGCGTGCGACACTGTGACTGTGCGTGCGACACTGTGACTGTGCGTGCGACACTGTGACTGTGCGTGCGACACTGTGACTGTGCGTGCGACACTGTGACTGTGCGTGCGACACTGTGACTGTGCGTGCGACACTGTGACTGTGCGTGCGACACTGTGACTGTGCGTGCGACACTGTGACTGTGCGTGCGACACTGTGACTGTGCGTGCGACACTGTGACTGTGCGTGCGACACTGTGACTGTGCGTGCGACACTGTGACTGTGCGTGCGACACTGTGACTGTGCGTGCGACACTGTGACTGTGCGTGCGACACTGTGACTGTGCGTGCGACACTGTGACTGTGCGTGCGACACTGTGACTGTGCGTGCGACACTGTGACTGTGCGTGCGACACTGTGACTGTGCGTGCGACACTGTGACTGTGCGTGCGACACTGTGACTGTGCGTGCGACACTGACTGTGCGTGCGACACTGTGACTGTGCGTGCGACACTGGGACTGTGCGTGCGACACTGGGACTGTGCGTGCGACACTGGGACTGTGCGTGCGACACTGGGACTGTGCGTGCGACACTGGGACTGTGCGTGCGTCACTGGGACTGTGCGTGCGACACTGTGGCTGTGCGTGCGACACTGGGGCTGTGCGTGCGACACTGGGACTGTGCGTGCGACACTGTGACTGTGCGTGCGACACTGTGACTGTGCGTGCGACACTGTGACTGTGCGTGCGACACTGGGGCTGTGCGTGCGACACTGGGGCTGTGCGTGCGACACTGGGGACTGGGCGCGCGGCTCTGGGGACTGGGCGCGCGGCTCTGGGGACTGGGCGCGCGGCTCTGGGGACTGGGCGCGCGGCTCTGGGGACTGGGCGCGCGGCTCTGGGGACTGGGCGCGCGGCTCTGGGGACTGGGCGCGCGGCTCTGGGGACTGGGCGCGCGGCTCTGGGGACTGGGCGCGCGGCTCTGGGGACTGGGCGCGCGGCTCTGGGGACTGGGCGCGCGGCTCTGGGGACTGGGCGCGCGGCTCTGGGGACTGGGCGCGCGGCTCTGGGGACTGGGCGCGCGGCTCTGGGGACTGGGCGCGCGGCTCTGGGGACTGGGCGCGCGGCTCTGGGGACTGGGCGCGCGGCTCTGGGGACTGGGCGCGCGGCTCTGGGGACTGGGCGCGCGGCTCTGGGGACTGGGCGCGCGGCTCTGGGGACTGGGCGCGCGGCTCTGGGGACTGGGCGCGCGGCTCTGGGGACTGGGCGCGCGGCTCTGGGGACTGGGCGCGCGGCTCTGGGGACTGGGCGCGCGGCTCTGGGGACTGGGCGCGCGGCTCTGGGGACTGGGCGCGCGGCTCTGGGGACTGGGCGCGCGGCTCTGGGGCCTGGGCGCGCGGCTCTGGGGCCTGGGCGCGCGGCTCTGGGGCCTGGGCGCGCGGCTCTGGGGCCTGGGCGCGCGGCTCTGGGGCCTGGGCGCGCGGCTCTGGGGCCTGGGCGCGCGGCTCTGGGGCCTGGGCGCGCGGCTCTGGGGCCTGGGCGCGCGGCTCTGGGGCCTGGGCGCGCGGCTCTGGGGCCTGGGCGCGCGGCTCTGGGGCCTGGGCGCGCGGCTCTGGGGCCTGGGCGCGCGGCTCTGGGGCCTGGGCGCGCGGCTCTGGGGCCTGGGCGCGCGGCTCTGGGGCCTGGGCGCGCGGCTCTGGGGCCTGGGCGCGCGGCTCTGGGGCCTGGGCGCGCGGCTCTGGGGCCTGGGCGCGCGGCTCTGGGGCCTGGGCGCGCGGCTCTGGGGCCTGGGCGCGCGGCTCTGGGGCCTGGGCGCGCGGCTCTGGGGCCTGGGCGCGCGGCTCTGGGGCCTGGGCGCGCGGCTCTGGGGCCTGGGCGCGCGGCTCTGGGGCCTGGGCGCGCGGCTCTGGGGCCTGGGCGCGCGGCTCTGGGGCCTGGGCGCGCGGCTCTGGGGCCTGGGCGCGCGGCTCTGGGGCCTGGGCGCGCGGCTCTGGGGCCTGGGCGCGCGGCTCTGGGGCCTGGGCGCGCGGCTCTGGGGCCTGGGCGCGCGGCTCTGGGGCCTGGGCGCGCGGCTCTGGGGCCTGGGCGCGCGGCTCTGGGGCCTGGGCGCGCGGCTCTGGGGCCTGGGCGCGCGGCTCTGGGGCCTGGGCGCGCGGCTCTGGGGCCTGGGCGCGCGGCTCTGGGGCCTGGGCGCGCGGCTCTGGGGCCTGGGCGCGCGGCTCTGGGGCCTGGGCGCGCGGCTCTGGGGCCTGGGCGCGCGGCTCTGGGGCCTGGGCGCGCGGCTCTGGGGACTGGGCGCGCGGCCCTGGGGACTGGGCGGGCGGCCCTGGGGACTGGGCGGGCGGCCCTGGGGCCTGGGCGGGCGGCCCTGGGGCCTGGGCGGGCGGCCCTGGGGCCTGGGCGGGCGGCCCTGGGGCCTGGGCGGGCGGCCCTGGGGCCTGGGCGGGCGGCCCTGGGGCCTGGGCGGGCGGCACTGGGGAGACACGGTGTTTTACACGGTATCTGCGTGGGTTTTACAGGGCTAGGGTAGGGGAGAGGCCTAGGTAGGCCTTTTCCGAAGGCTCATTGCAGACTCGATGGGCTGAATAGCCTCCTGCACTGTCAGGATTCTATTCTATGGGTCATCTGCAGACCCCCTGGGTCAGGAAGCAGAATGAAATGGGCTTAACTAAAACTTATTGTACTGGGGAATGTAGAGAGCTTGGCTGGAACCTACAAAAATACGTGAAGTAATAACATTATAAAAAACGTATTAATACACAGATTTTCACATTTATGTGATGTTTGATCTACAAGATATGTATTTTAATAATTATATACAGAATATTATAATATTGCCTTTTGATGGAGGAAGGGGCCATGTTAATTTTGAAGTATTAACAGCAAACCACTGTGAAGGTCTCTTACGAGAATCCTGGCATCTTCTGGAAGTCTGTATAAATACCAGCAACAGACGCTCCTGTTGGAACTCAGACCCAAGCTCAATTGGCCAGAAGCACATCTGGTACTGGAGAGATTGCCTACCTTATTCCCTTCCCTATGACCATAAATTAAAGCCCTAATTTGGTATTGTTTAATGACTTGCCTTTATCTCACCACTTTTTGTTTGACAAGGCGATCAGTGTGTTGTTAGCTCTTTGTTTTTGTCGCAAAGAGCATAATTGGACTTTTGGATTAACGCTTGCTCTATGGCAGTGTGTATTCTGACGTGCTTTAGCTGGACTCACTGCAGCAGGGAAAAGTGATTTATTTATTTTGTTTCCCACTTTCCCCAAGGCCTTCACTCAGACATCCCAGTACGATGAGGCGATTTCCGACTATTTCCGGAAGGAATGTGGCCAGGGAAAATCTCAGCTCACCCTGAGATACGGGATGAATCCTCACCAGACTCCAGCACAGATCTACACGCAAAGGCCTCAGCTCCCGATCCAAGGCAAGCTTTGTTTGGGGGGGGGGGGCGGGGATGATATGTCGGACATTGAAGAGCACTCAGCAGTTGAGAACCAACGTGCAGTCACTTTAAGAATGACTTGCATTTAGATAGCACCTCGGACATCCCAATGGTTTTTGCAGCTAGCGCAGCACTTCTCAGGTGTGCATCGCTGTTGTAATGTAGGTGAAGTGGCAGCTGGTCTGTGCGCAGGAAGATCCCACGAACAGTGTTGTGGTAATGACCAGGTTTTCTGACCTTGGCTGAGGGATTGATATTGGTCAAGACCCCAGGGAAAACTTCCCTGCTATTTTTTAAGCTTGTGTCAGAGGGGAATCGTCCATCACCATGAGGTAGGGCAGGTTGGTCCTCGGTTTAGTGTCTCATCCAAAAGGTGACGCCTCCCATAGCGGTGAGGTAGGATCAGCATTCCATCAGCAATGTGCAGGAGTGTCAACTTTGATTACGTCCTTTTTTAAGTCTTGAGATTGAGACTCGAACCCCCAACCTCCTGATATCAATTGAAGCCCGGCTGACGGCTTGAAATGTAGCTGAATTGTATCAGGCACGATAATTTGTTGCTTACCCTTAATCCTCGCTCTTTTCTTTCTCTCTCGTCTGACAGTCCTGAATGGATCGCCCGGCTTCATCAATTTGTGCGATGCTTTAAATGCCTGGCAACTTGTGAGAGAGCTGAAACAGGCGTTGTGTCTCCCTGCTGCCACTTCCTTCAAGCATGTCAGCCCTGCCGGTAAGGATTGTAATGGCCGGGTCGTGTGTGACATGGCACCCCGCATGAAATCTGACCTCGACCAGCTGTTGAATATCAGTTCTGATATGAATCACGGACTTTGTAACGCACTCAACATTTTTAAAAATTAAAAGGACCACCTCTTGCTGGAAAAATGAATGTTAACAACGCACAGTGTACCAGTAAATTCAGGGGGTGAAGCGATGCGCTGAATTACGAATCTCCAGAATGTGCTGGTGGATTTAGAGCGCTTTGTTATTTGCTTCACGTGTACAGCGTCCTGTCCCCAGCCACCCTGTTAATTTTTTTAGTCTTGATGGATTTGTCCATTAAAATGGCTGCAGAAAGTTGGGGCTTCTAATTCTCTGAATTAACAGCAATGACGATCAACATCTCTGGCCCAGAAATGGAACAGTTTAAACTCATTCCTACAGGTGTAAGTTCTTTGGAGAAGAGACCTAAACATTTCACTCTTTTTTTGTTACTTTGTTTCCTTTTGACTAGTTTTCCCTCTTCTTTCAGTCTTTCCCTCTCTATTTCTCTTTCTGTACTTGACTCAAATTCAACTTGTTTTCTTCACTGTTGTCTCTGTTTCTTTCCCAGTCCCTAAACCTCATTGGTTAAGGAGATGGACTCCACGCTCCCCTCGTTGGCTAAGCGGCAGGCTTACCACCACCACCTCACTCTTCCTGACGAGTTGCAGGGCGGAATGTTTTCAGCTAGAGGGGTGAAGGAAAATATGTGACTATAGTGTATCCCACAAGAAGCTCTCTGCCCCTTAAAGACCTGGACCAAGTACTTTTGTTATGGTGCGTTCTGTTACACAGCACCTCACTTCACTGCGGTCAATTCAATGTAATAGTCCCTTTTCTCCCTCCCAAACTTTGATAATCCTCTGGCCGGTTAAAATCTAATTGGGAAAACTGCTGGATATGTTGAGTCGTGAACATTTTGAATGAAAGGTGGGAAAAAAAACATTCCCGTAAACTTTAAAGGTGGTCAAATGAGAACTGGGAGGCAATGATGGCGAATGCGCACGTGCGCAACTTTGTCCTTCTGCAGAATCAAATTATTTATATTTAGATGTGTTGGAGGATAGAGAGTTAAATCTAAATGTTTTTGATTCCTGTGCCTTTTTTTTTTTTGTTGTCCATTTGCAATCATTAATGATTTGAGAGAAATTTAATGGAGTCGGTGTCTTCGATGTTGCCATGTCAATGTTTTACCACTAGGTGCTGCTGTTGGAGTGCCCCTGACTGAGGAAGAAGCCAAGGTCTGTATGGTGCATGACAAGTACAGCGATCTCAGCCCACTGGCTACAGCGTATGCCAGAGCAAGAGGTTAGTATCAGCATTTACTCCTATACACTGGGTTTAAAAACAAATGGTTTTTATTTGGGGCTGGTTTAGCACAGTGGGCTAAACAGCTGGCTTGTAATGCAGAACAAGGCCAGCGGCGCACTTTCCATTCCCGTACCGGCCTCCCCGAACATGTGCCAGAATGTGGCGACTAGGGGCTTTTCACAGTAACTTCATTGATGCCTGCTTGTGACAAGTGATTATTATTATTATATATTATATTATTAAATGACAATGAGGGGAAGCCAGTGGTAACGGGCAAAATTGATGAAAAATACAAAGCATCTGTACAAGACAGGAACAAGCGACCATTCGGCCCCTCTAGCCCTGTTCCCCTGCCTTTTGGTCAGTTCATGGTGGATCAACTCCATGTATTTAACTTGGTCTTTTTTAAGTTCGCTCCTGGGATTCCAGTGTCACTGGCCAAGCCGGCATTTGTTGCCCATCCATAGTTGGCCTTGGGAATGTGGCACTGGGCTACCTTCTTGATCTGCTGCAGCCCGTTTCATGTGGGTGCACCCACTGGTCTGGGAGGGAGGGAGTTCCTGGATTTTGACCCAGCGACAGTGAAGGAACGGCAATTATCAGGATGGAGTGTCCCATATTCTTCAATATAACCAAAACCCGACTTGCCAAAACAAAAATCTACCAATCATAGAATAGAATTCCTACAATGCCTAAGGAGGCCATTCAGCCCATCGAGTCTGCACCTACCCATTGAAAGAGCAGCCAATGTAGGCCACTTCCCACCCTATCCCTGTAACCACATAACCACGCCTAACCTGCACACTGTTGAACATTCGGGTGCATTTTAGCATACCAATCCGCCTAACCTGCACTTCCTTTGGACTGTGGGAGGAAACCCACTCGTACATGGGGAGAAAGTTCGCACTGTCACCCAAGGCCGGAATGGATGGGTCCCTGACGCTGTATGGCAGCAGTGCTAATTACTGTGTCGTTGTGCCACCCTGAACGCAGTCTAAATTTTCAATTCACTTCCCTCAGCCTCCATTGCTTTTTGGGTATAGAATTCCAGTTTCTGCTCTCTTTTGTTGTGAAGAAGAGCTTCCTGATGCCATCCCAGGAATGGGCTAGCTCTAGTTTTAACTTTGTACCCCTTTTTTTTCTCCCTTTGTCTGGATGGCCTCATCTGGGGGGGTGGGGGGGGTGGGAGAAAGAGGGGAGGAACAGGCTGCTCAAAAATACTTCTCACATTAATCTTCTACACTAGGGACTATAAAGCTTGGTCCTGGCAGCTTTTTCTCATAATTAAACCTTTTTGGTTTGGTATCATTTTGGTGTACGAGTACTGAACTACCTGGATTTGGAAAAGATCTTCATAATGATTATATAAATTCCACTTCTTTACACTTGAGCACCCTTTGAAATAAAGGCCAACTTTCCAGAAGCTGCTTTAATTTATTTTGCCTGTCCAACAGAGTTCAGCCACAACGCTAGAGTGATTTCTCCTCCAATACTTTTAATTACTAATTTGTTTGAATTAAGCGGAGTGGACTTTAAAGCTATAGCCGATGAATATAATTTGCTCCATTTCCCCTTGGGTATCCAGAACGTTCTGCTGATCTCCATTGGTTCAGGCGCCTTGTAATTTGCCAAACAGGCAAGGCACCGCCCGCTCCGGTCGTGACTAGATAGGGAGCTGTTACCGGGGTTGCCGTGGGAACCTACCCAACCTGCATTCTTTGTCCTGCAGGTGCCGACAGGATGTCCTCCTTTGGTGACTTCATCGCCCTGTCTGACGTTTGCGACGTTCCGACGGCCCAGATAATCTCCAGAGAGGCAAGTTCAAGAAGGAAAGCCACTGGCTTGACCTTTTTTTCCTGTTTACGGTAACAAAACCGCCGGGGGCCATTTTGGACCTTGCGAGAATTCAAAGCCACACGGTCAGTGTGAACTTGATGCAAATTGAGCACGGTGGCGTGCTATCCATATTTATTGAAAAGAAAGATTTTATGTAATGCCTTTCACACTCAATGTCTGAAAGCAGTTTACAGCCAATGAAGTAGTTTGAAGTGTATTCACCATGTAAGGGGCCATAGCTGCCAATTTGCTCATAGCAAACTCCCACAAACAGCATTGCGATCAACTGTTTCAAGTGATGTTGGTTGCGGGATCAATATATCGACCAGGACACTGGGGAGAACTCCCCTGCTGCCCTTGAAGATATTGCCATTGGTACATTTGCATCCAGTCACTTTGACATATGTGAAAAGTGGTACCTCTAACGGTGCAGCACTCCCTCTGTACTGGCACTGCGAATTTCAGCCTGGACTTTACACTCAGATCTTTGGGAGTAGGATTTGAAACCACAACCTTCTGACTCCGAGATGAGAGTGTTACCCACTTTGTGGCAGCTGACAACATGAGGAATCCTTTTGTGGGAATGCAGAGCAAGAGCAAAAAATGCCATTCTTTGGAAACTGGGTTCACGGTTAAAAATGGGATGACGGAAATGAAAGAGAGTTTTATTCTTGGAGACTTGTTCAATTTTGGGCAAGTGTGGGGAAAATTGGGGGTTGGGAGGAGGAAGAGGAGCAAACATTCCTCTGCTGCTACTATACCAGGCTGGTCTATATTATGGCCTGGCTCGCGAAGCCCCTGTAAGTGGCCCCCTGGGCCAGTTCTCAAAACTTCTGTCAAAGAGGTGAGTTTCAATGTAAGATTCTGCATTGAGCCGTTGTTCCAATCATGGGCCACTTCACGCCCACGTTTGATTGCAGGAGCAGTGAACACCGGCATTGGGGAGATGTCGAGTGCGGGGGAGATGTCGAGTGCGGGGGAGATGTCGAGTGCGGGGGAGGGGTCGAGTGCGGGGGAGGGGTCGAGTGCGGGGGAGGGGTCGAGTGCGGGGGAGGGGTCGAGTGCGGGGGAGGGGTCGAGTGCGGGGGAGGGGTCGAGTGCGGGGGAGGGGTCGAGTGCGGGGGAGGGGTCGAGTGCGGGGGAGGGGTCGAGTGCGGGGGAGGGGTCGAGTGCGGGGGAGGGGTCGAGTGCGGGGGAGGGGTCGAGTGCGGGGGAGGGGTCGAGTGCGGGGGAGGGGTCGAGTGCGGGGGAGGGGTCGAGTGCGGGGGAGGGGTCGAGTGCGGGGGAGGGGTCGAGTGCGGGGGAGGGGTCGAGTGCGGGGGAGGGGTCGAGTGCGGGGGAGGGGTCGAGTGCGGGGGAGGGGTCGAGTGCGGGGGAGGGGTCGAGTGCGGGGGAGGGGTCGAGTGCGGGGGAGGGGTCGAGTGCGGGGGAGGGGTCGAGTGCGGGGGAGGGGTCGAGTGCGGGGGGTGGGGGGTCGAGTGCGGGGGGTGGGGGGTCGAGTGCGGGGGGTGGGGGGTCGAGTGCGGGGGGTGGGGGGTCGAGTGCGGGGGGTGGGGGGTCGAGTGCGGGGGGTGGGGGGTCGAGTGCGGGGGGTGGGGGGTCGAGTGCGGGGGGTGGGGGGTCGAGTGCGGGGGGTGGGGGGTCGAGTGCGGGGGGTGGGGGGTCGAGTGCGGGGGGTGGGGGGTCGAGTGCGGGGGGTGGGGGGGTCGAGTGCGGGGGGTGGGGGGTCGAGTGCGGGGGGTGGGGGGTCGTCGAGTGCGGGGGGGGGTCGTCGAGTGCGGGGGGGGGTCGTCGAGTGCGGGGGGGTGCGGGGGTGGGGTCAGGCTGCGGGGGTGGGGATAGGGTGCGGGAGAGTGAGCGCGAGGGTGGGGTTAGATGCGGGAGAGTGAGCGCGAGGGTGGGGTTAGGGTGCGGGAGAGTGAGCGAGAGGGTGGGGTTAGGGTGCGGGAGAGTGAGTGGTTGGGTTTGAGTGAGCGAGAGGGTGGGGTTTGAGTTTGGGAGAGTTAAGGTTTGAAGTGCGGGAAAGTGAATGAGAGGGTAGGGGAAAGCGAGCGAGCAGGTGGGGTTCGAGTGAGGTTTGAGTGCGGGAGAGTGAATGAGAGGGTGGGGTTTGAGTGGGGGAGTGAATGAGAGGGTGGGGTTTGAGTGGGGGAGTGAATGAGAGGGTGGGGTTTGAGCGGGCGAGAGTGAATCAGAGGGTGGGGTTCGAGTGGGGGAGAGTGAATGAGAGGGTGGGGTTTGAGCGGGGGAGAGTGAATGAGAGGGTGGGGTTTGAGAGGGGGAGAGTGAATGAGAGGGTGGGGTTTGAGCGGGGGAGAGTGAATGAGAGGCTGGGTTTTGAGAGAGGGGGGAGAGTGAATGAGAGGGTGGGGTTTGAGAGGGGGAGAGTGAATGAGAGGGTGGGGTTTGAGAGGGGGAGAGTGAATGAGAGGGTGGGGTTTGAGAGGGTGGGGTTTGAGAGGGTGGGGTTTGAGAGGGTGGGGTTTGAGAGGGTGGGGTTTGAGAGGGTGGGGTTTGAGAGGGTGGGGTTTGAGAGGGTGGGGTTTGAGAGGGTGGGGTTTGAGAGGGTGGGGTTTGAGAGGGTGGGGTTTGAGAGGGTGGGGTTTGAGAGGGTGGGGTTTGAGAGGGTGGGGTTTGAGAGGGTGGGGTTTGAGAGGGTGAGAGTGAATGAGGGTGGGGTTTGAGAGGGGGAGAGTGAATGAGGGTGGGGAGAGTGAGCGAGCGAGTGGGGGAGAATGAGCGAGAGGGTGGGGTTTGCGTGCTGGAAATTAAGGGAGGGGAGGGTGGGGTTTGAGTGGGGCGGGGGGAATGAATGAGAGAGGGGGGAGAGTGAATGAAAGGCTGGGTTTTGAGAGGGGGGAGAGTGAATGAGAGGGTGGGGTTTGAGCGGGGGAGAGTGAATGAGAGGGTGGGGTTTGAGAGGGGGAGAGTGAAAGAGGATGGGGGAGAGTGAAAGAGGATGGGGGAGAGTGAAAGAGGATGGGGGAGAGTGAAAGAGGATGGGGGAGAGTGAAAGAGGATGGGGGAGAGTGAAAGAGGATGGGGGAGAGTGAAAGAGGATGGGGGAGAGTGAAAGAGGATGGGGGAGAGTGAATGAGAGGGTGGGGGAGAGTGAATGAGAGGGTGGGGTTTGAGCGGGGGAGAGTGAATGAGAGGGTGGGGAAGAGAGGGTTTGAGTGCGTGAGAGAATGAGTGGGGGGCACAGTGGGGTTTGAGTGCGGGGGAGAGAGTGCTTTGAGTGGGGGAGAATGAGAGAGGTGGTGGGTTCAAATGCGAGAGGGGTTTGAGTGGGGCAGAGTGAGCAAGAGGCTGGGGTTCGAGTGGGGGAGAGTAAATGAGAGGGTGGGGTTTGAGTGGGGGAGAGTAAATGAGAGGGTGGGGTTCGAGTGGGGGAGAGTGAATGAGAGGGTGGGGTTCGAGTGGGGGAGAGTGAATGAGGGTGGGGAGAGTGAGCGAGCGAGTGGGGGAAGAGAGGTTCGAGTGCGGGAGAATGAGCGAGAGGGTGGGGTTTGCGTGCTGGAAATTAAGGGAGGGGAGAGGGTGGGGTTTGAGTGGGGCGGGGGGAATGAATGAGAGGCGGGAGAGTGAATGAGAGGCTGGGGTTTGAGTGGGGGAGAGTGAGCGAGAGGCTAGGGTTTGAGTGGGGGAGTGTGAGCGAGGGGCTGGCGTTCGAGTGGGGGAGAGTGAATGAGAGGGTGGAGTTTGAGTGAGGGAGAGTGAATGAGAGGGTGGAGTTTGAGTGGGGCGGGGAATTAAATGAGATGGTGGGGATAGTGCAGGAGAGTGAATGAGAGGGTGGGGTCGAGCGAGCTAGTGGGGGAGAGTGAGCGAGCGGGTGGGGTTAGAATGGGGGAGTGAATGAGAGGATGTGGTTTGAGTGGGGGGGGAGTGAATGAGGGTGGGGTTTGAGTGGGGGAGTGTGATTGAGAGGGTGGGGTTTGAGAGGGGCAGTGAATGAGAGCGTGGGGGAGAGAGGGTTTGAGTGCGGGAGAGAATGAGAGAGTGGGGCACAGTGGGGTTTGAGTGTGGGAGTGAGAGTGCTTTGAGTGGGGGAGAATGAGAGAGGTGGTGGGGTTCAAGTGCGAGAGGGGTTTGAGTGCGGGAGAGTGAGCGAGAGGCTGGGGTTCAAGTGGGGGAGAGTGAGCGAGAGGCTGGGGTTCGAGTGCGGGAGAGTGAGCGAGAGGCTGGGGTTCGAGTGGGGGAGAGTGAGCGAGAGGCTGGGGTTTGAGTGGGGGAGAGTGAATGAGAGGGTGGGGTTCGAGTGGGGGAGAGTGAATGAGAGGGTGGGGTTCGAGTGGGGGAGAGTGAATGAGAGGGTGGGGTTTGAGTGGGTGAGAGTGAATGAGAGGGTGGGGTTCGAGTGGGGAGTGAATGAGAGGGTGGGGTTTGAGAGGGGGAGAGTGAATGAGGGTGGGGAGAGTGAGCGAGCGAGTGGGGGAGAATGAGCGAGAGGGTGGGGTTTGCGTGCTGGAAATTAAGGTAGGTGAGGGTGGGGTTTGAATGGGGCGGGGGGAATGAATGTGAGGCGGGAGAGTGAATGAAAGGCTGGGTTTTGAGAGGGGGGAGAGTGAATGAGAGGGTGGGGTTTGAGTGGGGGAGAGTGAATGAGGGTGGGGTTTGAGAGGGGGAGAGTGAATGAGAGGGTGGGGTTTGAGAGGGGGTGAGTGAATGAGAGGGTGGGGTTTGAGAGGGGGAGAGCGTTTGAGAGTGTGGGGTTTGAGAGGGGGAGAGTGAAAGAGGATGGGGGAGAGTGAATGAGAGGGTGGGGGAGAGTGAATGAGAGGGTGGGGTTTGAGCGGGGCGAGTGAATGAGAGGGTGGGGAAGAGAGGGTTTGAGTGCGGGAGAGAATGAGAGGGGGGCACAGTGGGGTTTGAGTGCGGGGGAGAGAGTGCTTTGAGTGGGGGAGAATGAGCGAGGTGGTGGGTTCAAATGCGAGAGGGGTTTGAGTGGGGGAGAGTGAGCAAGAGGCTGGGGTTCGAGTGGGGGAGAGTGAGCGAGAGGCTGGGGTTCGAGTGGCGGAGAGTAAATGAGGAGGGTGGGGTTTGAGTGGGGGAGAGTGAATGAGAGGGTGGGGTTCGAGTGGGGGAGAGTGAATGAGAGGGTTAGGTTTGAGTCGGGGAGAGTGAATGAGAGGGTGGGGTTCGGGTGGGGGAGAGTGAATCAGAGGGTGGGGTTAGAGTGGGGGAGAGAATGAGCGGGTGGGGGAGAGTGAATGAGAGGATGGGATTAGAGTGGGGGAAGAGGTTCGAGTGAAAGAGGGTGGGGTTCGAGTGGGGGGAGAGTAAAGTTCGAGGGTAGGAGTGTGTGCGAGAGGGTGGGGTTCACGCACGGGATGATGAGCGAGAGGGTGGGGAAGAGTGAGCGAGAGGGTAGGGTTAGAGCGCGGGAGAGTGAGCGAGAGGGTGGGGTTCGAATGCGGCAGTGAGCGAAAGGGTGGGGTTCGAGTGGGGGGGCGAGTGAATGAAAGGCGGGAGAGTGAATAAGAGGGGGATTGAGTGCGGGAGAGTGAATAAGAGGGGGATTGAGTGCAGGAGAGTGAATGAGAGGGTGGGGTTTTAGTGGGGGAGAATGAATGAGGGTGGGGAGAGTGAGCGAGCGAGTGGGGGAAGAGAGGTTCGAGTGCGGGAGAATGAGCGAGAGGGTGGGGTTTGCGTGCTGGAAATTAAGGGAGGGGAGAGGGTGGGGTTTGAGTGGGGCGGGGGGAATGAATGAGAGGCGGGAGAGTGAATGAGAGGCTGGGGTTTGAGTGGGGGAGAGTGAATGAAAGGGTGGGGTTCGAGTGGGGGAGAGTGAGCGAGAGGCTGGGGTTTGAGTGGGGGAGATTAAATGAGAGTGTGGGGTTCGAGTGGGGGAGAGTGAATGAGAGGGTGGGGGAGAGTGAGCGAGACGGTGGGGTTCGAGTGGGGGAGAGTGAGCCAGACAGTGGGGTTCGAGTGGGGGAGAGTGAATGATAGGGTGGGGTTTGAGTGGGGCGGGGAATTAAATGAGATGGTGGGGATAGTGCAGGAGAGTGAATGAGAGGGTGGGGTAGAGCGAGCGAGTGGGGAAGAGTGAGCGAGAGGGTGGGGTTAGAATGGGGGAGTGAATGAGAGGATGGGGTTTGAGTGGGGGGGGGGGAGTGAATGAGGGTGGGGTTTGAGTGGGGGAGTGTGATTGAGAGGGGGAGAGTGAATGAGAGCATGGGGGAGAAAGGGTTTGAGTGCGGGAGAGAATGAGAGAGTGGGGCTCAGTGGGGTTTGAGTGTGGGAGAGAGGGTGCTTTTAGTGGGGGAGAATGAGAGAGGTGGTGGGGTTCAAGTGCGAGAGGGGTTTGAGTGCGGGAGAGTGAGCGAGAGGCTGGGGTTCGAGTGGGGGAGAGTGAGCGAGAGGCTGGGGTTTGAGTGGGGGAGAGTGAGCGAGAGGCTGGGATTCGAGTGGGGGAGAGTGAGCGAGAGGCTGGGGTGCGAGTGGGGGAGAGTGAGCGAGAGAGTGGGGGAGAGTGAATGAGAGGGTGGGGTTAGAGGGGGGGGGGATTAAATGAGATGGTGGGGTTAGCGCAGGAGAGTGAATAAGAGGGTGGGGTTTGAGGGGGGAGAGTGAGCGAGAGGCTGGGGTTCGAGTGGGGGAGAGTGAATGAGGGTGGGGTTTGAGCGAGGGAGCGTGAATGAGAGGGTGGGGTTCGAGTGGGGGAGAGTGAATGAGGGGGAGAGTGAATGAGAGGGTGGGGTTAGTGCATGAGTGAATGAGGGTGGGGTAGAGTGAGCGAGTGGGGGAGAGAATGAGGGTGGGGTTTGAGTGGGGGAGAGTGATTGAGAGGGTGGGGTTTGAGGGGGAGAGTGAATGAGGGGGTGGGGTTAGTGCAGGAGAGTGAATGAGGGTGGGGGAGAGTGAGCGAGTGGGGGAGAGAATGAGGGTGGGGTTTGAGTGGGGGAGAGTGATTGAGAGGGTGCTGTTTGAGAGGGGGAGAGTGATTGAGAGGGTGGGGTTTGAGGGGGAGAGTGAATGAGGGTGGGGTTTGAGGGGGAGAGTGAATGAGGGGGTGGGGTTTGAGGGGGAGAGTGAATGAGAGGGTGGGGTTAGTGCAGGAGAGTGAATGAGGGTGGGGGAGAGCGAGCGAGTGGGGGAGAGAATGAGGGTGGGGTTTGAGTGGGGGAGAGTGCAAGAGGGTGGGGTATGAGAGGGGGAGAGTGAATGAGAGGGTGGGGGGAGAGAGGTTTTGAGAGCGGGAGAGAAAGAGAGTGGGGCACTGTGCGGTTTGTGTGCAGGGGAGAGAGTGCTTTGTGTGGGCGAGAATGAGAGAGGTGGTGGGGTTCAAGTGCGAGAGGGGTTTGAGTGGGGGAGAGTGAGCGAGAGGCTGGGGTTTGAGTGGGGGAGAGTGAGCGAGAGGCTGGGGTTCAAGTGGGGGAGAGTGAGCGAGAGGCTGGGGTTCAAGTGGGGGAGAGTGAATGAGAGGGTGGGGTTCGAGTGGGGGAGAGTGAATGAGAGGGTGGGGTTTGAGTGGGTGAGAGTGAATGAGAGGTTGGGGTTTGAGTGGGTGAGAGTGAATGAGATGGTGGGGTTTGAGTGGGGGAGAGTGAATGAGTGGGTGGGGCTCGAGCGGGGGAGAGTGAGCGCGAGCCTGGGGTTTGAGTGGGTGAGAGAGAATGAGAGGGTGGGGTTTGGGGGGGTAGAGTGAATGAGATGGTGGGGTTTGAGTGGGGGAGAGTGAATGAGTGGGTGGGGCTCGAGCGGGGGAGAGTGAGCGAGAGGCTGGGGTTCGAGTTTGGGAGAGTGAATGAGAGGGTGGGGTTTGAAAGTACAAACTATACACAGGCACACACCCGAGGCTGGAATGGAACCCGGGTCCCTGACGCTGTGAGGCAGCAGTTCTAACCGCTGCCATTTTCTAGTAATTTTTATTCCTTTTTTTGAGTTAATTTATTGCTATGACATTGCTGTCTTTTGCTGAAGAATTGTTTCTTGACTAAATCAACTTTTTTTTTGAAATTCGGTTAATTGTCAAGCCAAAGCTTCTCTTAATGAATTTGTTTATTGGCCCCTTGAGGAGAAACATATGTAAATGTGCCCCTGAGTGGAAAGGTTGGGTGAGCCTGTACTAAACTGAAACTACTGAATTCCAGGTGTCTGATGGGATTATCGCCCCGGGTTACAAACAAGAGGCCTTGGAAATCTTGTCCAAAAAGAAAAATGGAAACTATTGTGTCCTCCGGGTAAGTGGATCAATCTCCCCTTGCTCCCCATGTTCTACTGGGCTGCACCTCGATTTCACTAATGCCTGAGATGTGTGAAATCTGTTGGCGATGGTCAAAGATCATCTTAAAATTCTAATTGCTGATAAAGTTGTTTGCCGTTTACTCCTAATTTTTATCCACAAGTTACCGGCTGGCACGGAGTTGCTGTTATGTGGGCAGAAGGCCTTTTCCCCCTCAACTCAACCTGTGGGTTTGTGTGCTTCCCAGCCACGGTCCCTCATAGAGGGAATGGATTCCGATTTCTGTATTGCCTTTTGTGACCTCAGAACTCTCCAAACCCGGGCCAGTTAATGCAGGGCTAAATCCCACTCAAAGCAATGTGATGTCCAGCCTGTCTTTGTAGTTTTACTGGGGGGATCAACATGGGCGAGGATATTGGGGATTATTGGAGACTGATTGTAGTGGCTCGATCACTTTGGGCCAACTGAGATACATCTGCCGCTGGTGGACTAGATGCCACTCAGCCCGTGCCTCAACGCTCTCTATTGTCCGTGTCTGAGCTCTGTTCGGACTTGGGGTTGGGGGGATTGTGTGTGGGGTGAGGCCTTTGACTCCAGATTTTAAAATTGCTGCTTTTCCTGCAGATGGACACGGAGTACGAACCAGATGAGCTTGAAACGCGGACCATTTTTGGATTGCATTTGGCCCAGAAGAGGAACAGTGCACTTATTAATCGGTCATTGTTCAAAAACCAGGTCACTTCGTCCAAGGATGTAAGCGATTAGAATGGGCTTCCTCTGATTATCGACTCCATGTTTGTTTTTCCACACCCACCTGAGTGGGGACACACAACCTTGGTTTAACGTCTCATCTGAAAGACTGCACCTCTGACAGTGCAGTACTCCCTTAGTACTCCACAGTGTGTGGTGTGTGTGAAGGCTGCCCTCTTTGGTTGTTAGGAATGTGTGCGTGTCTTGAGTGCGTTAAGTGTCAAAACAGAAGGGCAGCACAGTTGTGCAGTGGTTAGCACTGCTGCCTCACGGTGCCGAGGACCTGGGTTCGATCCCAACCCCGGGTCACCATCCATGTGGAGTTTGCATGTTCTCCCCATGTTTGCGTGGGTCTCACCCCCCACATCTCAAAATAGATGTGCAGGGTAGGTGAATTGGCCACGCTAGATGATAATAATCACTTATTGTCACAAGTAGGCTTCAATGAAGTTACTGTGAAAAGCCCCGAGTCGCCATATTCCGGCGCCTGTTCGGGGAGGCTGGTACGGGAATTGAACCCGCGCTGCTGCCTTGTTCTGCATTACAAGCCAGCTACTTAGACCAGTGTGCTAAACCAGCCCCTCTTGCCTCTTAATTGGAAAAAAAGAGTTGGGTACTCTAAATTTATTTTTTTTAAGTGTCAAAACAGAGGCCAAAACCACGCTGTTACTGTACACTGTTATGGAGCAGGATATTGTTATTGAAGCAGCTAAATCTGATTACCAACAAATACAGTCATCACCTGTCATTTGAGGTTGAAAACTGGTTGTAGAATTTTTCTCCGCTGCACAATTAGGCCTCAAATTTAGCCTTCCCAGCGAGCATGCTGCCAGTGAGAGATTAAAATTAGGCCAAGCCCACTAAATGGCCTAGGATCCCACTCCAACGCCGTCTCACCTTTAAGTTTCAAGTCAGCTCCTGCTTCAAGTAGATGGGGTCCTACTTGACATTAGTTGCCTGAGGACATTGTTAATGTTGTGGTGTGAGTGTTAATTAAATGGCAGAGGCTGCTCAGTGCTGAGCTACATCTGGGTGCCCAGACCAGCTCTACAACTTGATGTGCTCTCTGATTACAGGTCCCACAGTAACTTCCTGGGCATCCCCTCCTCTCCCTGTCAGCTATCAGCTGCCTCAGCCTTAACCCTGACGTTATGCTGATAACCGTTTCCATGACATCCTGAGGGCGCCCACCTAGATTTCCCACTCGCCCATTGACCCTGCTATCCATGGTGGTGGTTCTGTGAAGAAAAGACTCGTCAAATATTTAAAATGGCCACTGGGTGAGCCTCGTGCTGAGATCCTTGTGGGACCTCCTGCCAACCATTTCAATTGCTATTCTCGGGATATTTCAGTGATTGTCTTTTCTCTCTCTCACTCATTTTCATTCTCCATCTCCCCAGCTGCCGGAATCTGCTGTCCGTGACCTGATTGTAGCCAGTATTGCTGTGAAGTACACACAGTCTAACTCTGTATGCTATGCAAAGGATGGCCAGGTGAGTCTGAGGCTGCGTGAGGCCGTTGAGTGTGTTTCCCCTCTACCCATCTCCTGGGTGACGTCCAACCTGAAACCTGCTACCCTAACTGCTGCTCAGACCTCAATCATCATCTTGAGCGTTTACCCCTCTGACAGAGCTCAACCCATCCAAAACCACGCAGCCGTACTATCCGCAAGTCCCACACCACAATAGCCCAACCTCATTCTGACAACTGTGACCCCCCCCAACCACGAGCCCCAACACTCTCACACACCCATAGACCCAAACCTCCCAATGCCCTCAGCGCACTCTCCCTCATGAATCCATATTTCCCAATTGCTCCCGACACCTTCACGCTCCCCAAGGACCCGAGCCTCCTAATGTTCCCAACACACTCATCCCTCCACCCCCCCCTCCCCCAAGGAACCGAGCCTCCCAATGCTCTCACTAGGTTCCACTCGCCCATTTACCATCCCTTCCTGCTGCTGTCCACAAGCTCTCCTCACCACTAGACTTCAGAATTTACATATTGTTTTCCCAATGTGGACCCCTCTCTCCCGGTGGCCCACACTCCTCGGACACTGAACCTCTCTTCACCCATATACCCTTACCGGCCCACAGCTGCTCACGCATTCCAGTCTCTGAGCCCCCTGCCCAGATCCTTGCACTTTCCCACCTCCTATCTGCTCTCCTCTCCCTCCCTGCTCTCCTCCTCTCTTTCCAACCCCCCACTCCGCGAGCCCATTTCTAATTCCCTTTTCGTCGTCAAGTGCAGTTGGACTCCTTGTGGGGAACCCGCTGGAGAAATCTCGGGTACTGCTGCTTCTCCTGACCTCTGGGGTCGCAGGTCACCCAAGCGACAGGACACTGATCAGTGATCGCTGCTGCCCGCCCTCCCCCACCGGGAGAAGGTCGGGGCAGTGTGGGGGGGAGGGGGGGAGTTGTTCGGGGCGGAGTGGAGGAAGAGTAAAGGCAGAATACACCTGGGGCTCTTGATTAGAATCCAGGTCCTTCTGACTCCAAGGGGGGGAAATGCAACTGTTTGAACTAAAGCTGGCAGTTGAAATGAGGCCCAAGGATTAAAATGGCCAAGGGGCAGGCTGAGACCCCCATGGGGTTCTCCTGCCCCGAGCCAGTCCTGATTTGATTGAACAACCTCATCCAAGGTAAAATCAAAATCTTTGCCTGCAGCATTAAAAGACTACACCTGACCTCTCGTCTCCGACATTGATTTCCAGAGGTCTGCTCGTGATCTGTATCTTGCCTGACTACCCTCATGTGCCCAGTCTGTGCTAAATTACAAAAAGGACCCTGTAGCAGTGACAGCTTGAGAAGAATGAGTGCAGGGGAGGGATTCACCTGGTCTGTTTCGAGTCTGGTGCCGCTCAATGGGAGTTTATTAATGGGCAGCACGGTGGCACAGTGGTTAGCATTGTGGCTTCGCAGTGCCAGGGTCCCAGGTTCGATTCCCGGCTGGGTCACTGTGCGGAGTCTGCACGTTCTCCCTGTGTCTGCGTAAGTTTCCTCCGGGTGCTCCGGTTTCCTCCCACTAGTCCTGAAAGACATGCTGTGAGGTCATTTGGACATTCTGAATTCTCCCTCTATGTACCTGAACAGGCGCCAGAATGTGGTGACTAGGGGCTTTTCACAGTAACTTCATTGCAGTGTTAATGTAAGCCTACTTGTGACAATAAAGATGAAATGAAATGAAATAAATCGCTTATTGTCACAAGTAGGCTTCAAATGAAGTTACTGTGAAAAGCCCCTAGTCGCCACATTCCGGCGCCTGTTCGGGGAGGCTGGTATGGGAATCGAACCGTGCAGCTGGCCTGCCATGGTCTGTTTTAAAAGCCAGCGATTTAGCCCAGTGTGCTAAACCAGCCCCTGATTATTATTATAATGTTGCCCAACAGTGGACATTTGGTGTATGTGAGACTGGGGGCTCACTGACTGTTCAGACTGCACATGTCAACACCTTTGGGTTGGGAGGGTGGGGTTGTACGTGTCCTACAGCCTGGAGCTGGCTTGGGTTATGGGCTCTCACAGTTTGCCTCTTGGCTGCTTTTCTCCCCTCAGGTGGTTGGCATCGGGGCGGGCCAGCAATCCCGCATTCACTGCACCAGACTAGCTGGAGATAAGACTAATCACTGGTGGCTCCGTCACCATCCCAAGGTGCTGGCCATGAAGTTTAAAGCAGGCGTCAAGCGGGCAGAGATTGCCAATGCTATCGATCAGTACGTTGGCGGGACGATGGAGGTAAATGCGCGGTGAAAGATCTCTCGCGGTGCGTCTCTGGTGCGAGGCAGGGAAATGAATCGTTGATCTGTGTGCATTGGCCAGACCTGATTGGAGGTTTTCAACTTTGTCTTACCTCGCCTTGTTCGAATCAAACCTCAACCACCGAGGTTGATTGCGCTGAATGAAAATGAAGTTTGTTTCTCCTAGTTTTCCAATATGAATCCACAACGGAAAACGAACTGTGAATCATGTTGTTTAGGTATCCTCTGCGAAGTATGTGACTTGCATTTATATAGCACCTTTCACACCCTCAAACATCCCAAAGACCATGAGACATAGGAGCAGAATTAGGCCACTCGGCCCATCAATATTTTTCTCATCTGCCTTCTCATAATCCCTAATTCCCTTATTAATCAAGAACCTATCATCTCTGTCTTAAACACACTCAAATGATTTGGCCTCCACAGCCTTGTGGCAAAGTGTTCCACAGATTCATCACCCTCTAGCTGAAGACATTCCTCATCTCTGTTTTAAAAGATCGTCCCTTTATTCTGAGATTGTGCCCGCTGGTTCTAGCTTTTCCTACAAGTGGAAACATCCTCTCTCCATCCAGGCCTCGCAGTATCCTGTAAGTTTCAATACGACCCCCCCCCCCCCCCCCCCCCCCCCCCCCACACACAATCTTTCTAAACGTCAACGAGTACAGACCCAGAGTCCTCCAGCGTTCCTCACACGACAAACTCTACATTCCAGGGATCATTCTTGTGAACCTCCTCTGGACCCTTTCCAAGGTCAGCACATCCTTCCTTAAATACGAGGCCCAGACTGCTCACTATACTCCAAATGGGGTCTGACCAGAGCTTTATACAGCCTCAGAAGCACATCCCTGGTCTTGTATTCTAGTCCTCTCGACATGAATGCTAACATTGCATTTGCCTTCCTAACTGCCGACTGAACCTGCACTTTAATCTTAAGAGAATCTTGAACAAGGACTCCCAAGTCCCTTGTGCTTCTGATTTCCTAAGCATGGCCTCCTTCTGCACTGTAGATTCAATGATAATCTATGATTAATCTAGGACAAAGGTTCGGCACAACATCGTGGGCCGAAGGGCCTGTTCTGTGCTGTATTTTCTATGTTCTATGTTCTATGTTCTATTACACCATTTCGAAAATAGTCTATGCTTCCATTCATCCTACCAAAGTGCATAACCTCCCATTTTTCCACATTGTATTCCACATATTTGCCAACTCTCCTAGCCTGTCCAAGTCCTTCTGCAGCCCCCGCTTCCTCTATCTATCCCTCTACATACCTTTGTATCATCTGCAAACTTAGCAACAGTGCCTTCAGTTCCTTCTTCCAAATCGTTAATGTACATTGTGAAAAGAGCTTTACTGCCTTCATAATGCACCGGAGTGTCAGCCCAAATTTGATGCTCAGGTCTTGAATCCATGACCCCCTGGCTTTGAGACACGTGTTTTGAACCACATGGACATTAGATGCAAGGGTATCCCAAAATCCAGAAGGGCATCTTGGATCACAGTTTCTTTTGGGATACTGTGAGGAATGATACACACGAAAGAGAAAATGCTGGAAAATCTCAGCAGGTCTGGGAGAGAAAAGAGCTAACGTTTCGTGGCCGATGACTTTGTCAAAGCTTTGGACAAAGTTTTCCACTTCTACACTTTCAAGTTGCCACTTCCATTGTTTCCTTGAGTCACATTTGTAAAATACTTGTGAATCTCAACATTTTTCCAGACATCTGCCTCTAATAACTCCTATTTTACTTTGTATTTTAATCCTAATTTCTCCCAATTCTTAACACTATGCTGTACCTGATATAAATGGTACCTGTTGGTTTCTTTTGAGGATCACTCTGCGGTAGATGGTTTAATGTTTTTTGCTGACCTGTCAGGCAGAGGAACTTTCCAAGTGGCGGGCGATGTTCGAGGAGGTCCCCGAGCCGCTATTGGACACCGAACGCAAGAACTGGATCTCCCGGCTGAGCGCTGTGGCTCTGAGCTCTGACGCTTTCTTCCCATTCCGTGACAATGTCGAACGTGCCAAGAAGGTCAGTAGCGTCCGTCGGTGTCAACCTGAGTGGTTGTGTCGCTTTCAAATGTCGGAAGATCCGCCCCCTGGTGCTGCAGGGATCGTGGGAGCCACTCATGAGGTCAAGATGGTTAGCTGGGGATTGGTGTCAAGCTGTGTGGTGAGGTCGATGTGGGAGGCACCAGGCCGATGCTGAGGTGGGAGAGTGAGGTGGTCCTGTGAAAGCTTGAGTGCTTTGGGATCGGCCTGAATTCCATGGCCTCGAGTACGCTTGGGTCTCCATGGAAATGTGGTTGGGTGTGTGGGATTAAACCGTAGCTGGAGGCAGTTGGTTGAGTACCCAGGGCGTACACTACTGCGAAAGCCCCAAATGAATTTGATGCGAACTCTGTCTGAATCCCCAGCGCGTCCAGGATTGGGCCAAGCTCCCATAACTGCCCACGTTCATTGTCCAGCCCTGGGTCTAGGGGCTGGAGGGGTGACCGGTGATACTGGCACTGCACTTCATCATTTGCGAGGAGCAGGACAGACAGGGGAACAAAGCTTGATTACCGTGTGCAAACATGTAGCAGCTAACAAATAAACCATTAATCTAACACATGGCTGCTTTAATGCATCCTTCAGAGGACGGTTCTGAAGTGAACTGTAGAACTGCATCCGTAAAAAATTACATCTGATTGTTGGGATGGATATCTGTCCAAGAGCACTGCCACTTTTTATCACCTTGTCTACTCCTCCCTCAGCCCAGTGGGTACTGGTCAGGCTCCCAGACCAAGTGCACTACATGTGTGGGCTCAAGGCGAGAGCGTGTCATAAACCAGCACATGATGTTGGTCACTTAACAATTGGTGGTGGGGGGGCATGGGGTCATGTGCCGTTTTGGCCAACCCATTATGGAGAAGATGAATGGTAGCTTTTGTTACCAACAGAGGGTATAGTTGCACCAAGAGATTTGCATAATAATTATTGCTGAGTTAGAAACAGAAAGGAGGAGCAGATGGCCATTCGGCCCTTCAAGCCCTCTCCGCCATTCAGCATGATCATGATTGATTCTCTGTCTCAACACCATACGCCTGTGCTCTTCCCATATCCTTTTGACATATTTGGCATCTAGAAATCTATTTCCTCAAATATCTTCAGTGATTTGGCCTCCACAGCCTTCTGTAATAGAGACTTCCACTGGTTCACCACCCTCTGAGTGAAGAGGTTTCTCATCACAATGGCCTCCCCCAGCCCTGTCACAATTTTACACGTTTCATTCTTCTAAACTCCAGTGAATACAGACCCAGACGACCCAAATTCTCCTCGGGCGATACTGTCTGGTGAAGCTTCGCTGTGCTCCCTTGTGCAGAGAAGGCTCTAGG
Organism: Scyliorhinus torazame; assembly: GCF_047496885.1. NCBI lineage: Eukaryota > Metazoa > Chordata > Chondrichthyes > Carcharhiniformes > Scyliorhinidae > Scyliorhinus > Scyliorhinus torazame. Next base: position 207,264,605 of record NC_092708.1, on the reverse strand, counting down.
GACTTGAATGGATCATTGTTTGGAGGGAGTCAATCATGGAAGTCCGTAAAATCTGAATTGAGGCAAGACTTGGCACTGGAAACATGAGGGGTTGGTGTGAGTAGAGACAAAATGTTTCATTTTTCCAAGTAGTTGCTGCATCTGAGCCACTTGGCATGCCTACAGGGGGTAATTAGAGTAGGCCGCATTGATGTAGTTTGCCTCCTGTGCTGAAATTGTGGCTCTTATTTAACATTTATTAGCCTTTTGCCATTCCAAACAATTTAATAATTGTCTCTCCATCCCCCAAGTATCGAGAGACTGGGTTTCATTATGTCCAACAGAAAAAAGACTATTTTTCTCATGTGACTGTTTCTGATATCTGCCTGATCAGATCATGGCATATAATGGCCATGTAAATTCTGTCATTTGGGTAGGCCGTTATAACGATCAGCTACCAAAAAAACTCATTTGTTTTAAAACACAAGTTTATGTTTTTGAGAACAGAATAGCGGGAACTTATGTAAAATCTTTCAAAAGAGCTTTACATTCATTTGATTACTTTGAATTGGCAGTGACTGTTTTCGAGATAAGGCAGCCATGTTGGGTACCACAAGAACAGTGGCCATTTTGTCTGGTCACCGTCTCACTGGGTGGGTGGGACACACAACATGAGGAGTTAAATGACAAATCGAATAGGAACAGGAGGAGCCATTCAGCCCTGGCTGACGTGTGCGCTTTCCCTCCCACCCCTTGAATGACACAACTCTTAATTTTACTTCTAATTTTAAGGTTATCCCCCACCAGAAACTTTTTTTTCTCCACATCCCCATAACACTTTAATCACCTCAACCTGGCTCAATTACAGCACTTAATCGCCTATACTTTATGAAACCAGTCCTGGCAATTTAACTCTTTTAGCCCTGGTATTGCTCATGAATTTGCACCTTCAAGGCAAATATTCTTTCCAAGGCAAATATTCTTCCTGAACTGTGCCTAGAGTGACTAAAAGTGGTCTACCCCGAGCTGTAGAATATAAACTGTTAAAATCCATCTTTTCCTCCTCACAGAGCGGAGTTGATTTCATCGCTGCCCCGTCTGGATCAGCAGCCGACCGAGTGGTGATCGATGCATGTGAGCAGCTGGGCATAACCCTGTTCCACACCAACCTGCGACTCTTCCACCATTAGAGAGGACCTCTCTCTGGTATTGGCCTGGTCCTAGAACACGAAGTGCCTCCCAACGCCATGGTGGCTATCCGTTGGCGCTTTAGAGAAAGGCACTGCACTTGGTATTATACCTGGGTGAGGTTGACTGGAAATTAAGCATCCCCTGACCACTTTCTTTGTAATTTGAACGAGTTGTTCAGAGCGAGGTGGCTTGACCTTGCTCGCAAGTAATAATGTGTCTGCCTTTCCAAATAAATCCATGTGGGCCGGAAGCGAGTCGTTGGTTACTATGAGAACGGGGAGCCATGCGAGGGACAAGTTCCAATACTCCAGTTGGTGTGGAAGTGGACTGGAGTTGGAGGAGCCGGCCCGATCACAAGCATTGTTTTTCTGTACCCCACCCTGAAGGAACCAAATAAAATCAGGGTCCTGCAGCACTGAAGGAGGCCCGTTGGGCCTACGCAGGCTTTTCTAAGAGCTGCTTCCAATCCCCTGCCCTTCTCCAGATTCAAAACAGTGGGCCAAAGCTATAATTAATAAATCTGCCAGAAAATTCAGAAGAATCATTTTATTTGGCAGTGAGGAGAAAGGTGGAGCTTTCTACCACGGGGAATAAGCCGGTGGGGACAAACGCATACAGTTGTATGAAACAGAATCGTGAAAATTTGAGTGGTTAATTAGGGTTTGAGTGGGGGCGGCATGGTGGTTAGCACTGCTGCCTCACAGCACCGAGAACCCAGGTTTAATCCCAGCTCCGGGTCACTGTCATGTGGTGTTGGTATGTTCTCCCGATGTCTGCGTGCGTTTCACCCCCACAACCCCAAGATGTGCAGTCTAGGTGGATTGGCCATGCTAAATTGTCCCTTTAATTGGAATTTTTTTTTTTAAAAATTGTGTTTGAGTGGGTCATCGGAGGGATCATAAACACTAATGTGGTGCTGTTGTGCAAACATCCTATCTCAGAATCATAGAATTCCTACAGTGCATAAGGAGGCCAACCGAATCTGCACCGACCCTCTAAAGAGCACCCCATATTGGCCCACTTCCCCTGCCCTAACTCCGCAAACCCACCTAATCTGTACATCCCTGAACACCAAGGGGCATGGCCAATCCACCTAACCTGCACATTTTGTGGGAGGTAACCCATGCAGACACGGGTGACCATGCAAACTCCACATTGTCACCCACGACCAGAATTGAACCCGGATCCCTGGCGCTGTGAGGCAGCAATGCTAACCAGTTTACCACCCTAGTGTCTTGATGCTGCGAAATACCCTTCTAAATAAATTTAAAGTACCCAATTTTTTTTTTCAGCGAAGAGGCAATTTAGCGTGGCCAATTCACCTACCCTGCACATCTTTGGGTTGTGGGAGTAAGACCCACACAAGCACGGGGAGAATGTGCAAACTCCACACGGACAGTGATCCGGGACCGGGATCGAACCCGGGACCTCAGTGCCGCGAGGCAGCAATGCTAACCACTGTCACCATGCTAACCATGTCGCCTGTCCCCTTCTGATTGTTACTGTGAACCTGCTCTTTTTCCTGGCAGCACATCAGACCAAGTTGAAACACTGTCCACTCCTGTGCCTGAGCTCTGCTTGAAGGGGTCTCCGTGTATAAACGCCAGGTGGGGTGGGGGGTGGGACAAACCACGCAGCTTTCCTTTTTGTTTTTAAGTTTTTTTTATTCAATCGAGGATTTTCTCTCCATGGTTAGAAAAAGCACCGGCGTCCATAAACAGTCACCGATCATGGCACGTACACCAACAAACAGATAGTGCCGTGGTTGGCGCCGATCCTCATGTTAACAGTCTAAAAGGTTTAAGATAGAATAAACACAGCATTGGGGGGAGGGGGAAAGGGGGTTTGATAAATAACAGCTTGTTACAGTTAAACAATTACAACATTATGATCAGTAGATACTCGGAGGGTCCTGCAGCATTCGTAGGAGGTGCTTTTTGATTAAGTAGCTGTGCCGTTCACTTCATTCCTTTGTTGTGTAGGCTGTGATCAGATAAAGAGGATATGGGGCCAGGTCTCAGGGGTGGTTGAGATGTTTCCAATTTGCTATACTCCATGGGGTGTCAGGGTTCAAAGCAAAGGTTTTTGTGTGTGTTTTTTTAAATGGGAGAAACTCTTTGGTTGTCCATGAAGAGATGCTCGTCGTGTGGGTGGGGGGGGTGGGGGGGGTGGAGCAAGCAGAGAGTGAGTGTGGTGCAGAAGGCTGGGAGGTGCTAAACATGAATGATCTCCGCTTTTCCAAGAACCTGTTGCCTGCAGTTCTGCTCGTGCTGTCTGCCACCCTACTCCAGCTTGTGGGGAATCAGCCAGCGGGTTACTCGCGATCAGCAGCCAGGCATTCTACTGGGCAGGTGATGTACTGTGGGGAGACAATACAAGCTGTCAGAAACCCTGCCAACAACTAGAAATAGGCCAACCAGCGTATTAAGTGCAAACAGAAAATACTGGACAAGCTCAGCAATCTGACAGTATCTGTGGAGAGAGAAGGGAGCTAATGTTTCGCTTCTGGATGACTCCTTTTTATCGTATTTTTGGGAACTTGGGAAAGTGGCCTCCACGATCAGCCTGGCCCACAGCTCAAGACATTAGAGAAAACTCACTGTCCAAAAGACTTGAGGGATAAATATTGGCCTGGACATCCAGACGGCTTTGGTGTGTAGTGAACTGAAATTTCAGTGCATGACTATTGAGTTGGGGTCGCCCTGCAATTTGGCTAATGTGCAACTACTTGATAATGAGGAATATTGGTTGTTTTTACTCTTGTCAAACTGACTGCAAGGTGTTTCAGAGGGTGACCTTACTTACCCAACCTGTTCACGATTAAATGCTGCTGTTGTAGTGCAGCATTCAATGCATTCCTCCTACCCCAATACTCCTGTCCACTCATAAGACATAGGAGCAGAATTAGGCCACTCGGCCCATCGAGTCTGCTCCGCTATTCAATCATGACTGATATTTTTCTCATCCCCATTCTCCTGCCTTTTCCCCATATCCCCTTATTAATCAAGAACCTATCGATCTCTGTCTTAAAGACACTCAGTGATTTGGCCTCCACAGCCTTCTGCGGCAAAGAGTTACACAGATTCACCACCCTCTGGCTGAAGAAATTCCTCATCTCTGTTATAAAGGATCGTCCCTTTAGTCTGAGATTGTCTCCTCTGGTTCTAGTTTTTCCTACAAGTGGAAACATCCTCTTCACGTCTACTCTATCCAGGCCACGCTGTATTCTGTAAGTTTCGATAAGATCCCCCTCATCCTTCTAAACTCCACAGACCTAGAGTGCTCAACCGTTCCTCATACAACAAGACCTTCATTCCAGGGATTATTCTTGTGAACCTCTGGACCCTTTCCAAGGCCAGCACATCCTTTCTTGGATACGGAGCCCAAAACTGCTCACAATACTCCAAATGGGGTCTGACCAGAGCCTTGTGCAGCCTCCGAAGTACATCCCTGCTCTTGTATTCTAGCCCTCTCAACATGAATGCTAACATTGCATTTGCCTTCCTAACTGCTGACTAAACCTGATCGTTAACCTTAAGAGAATCGTGAACAAGGACTCCCAAATCCCTTTGTGCTTCTGATTTCCTAAGCATCGTCCCATTTAGAAAATAGTCTATGCTTTCATTTCTCCTTCCAAAGTGCATGACCTCATACTTTTCCACATTGTATTCCACCCGCCACTTCTTTGCACTCTCCTAGCCTGTCCAAGTCCTTCTCCAGCTCGCCTTCTTCCTCAATACTACCTGCCCCTCTACAGACCTTTGTATCATCTGCAAACTTAGCAACAGTGCCTTCAGTTCCTTCCTCCAGATCATATAGGTGGGGTTACGGGGATAAGGTGGAGGTGTGGGGATAGTGTGGAGGTGTGGGCTTAGGTAGAGTGCTCTTTCCAAGGGCTGTGCAGACTCAATGGGCCGAATGGCCTCCTTCTGCACTGTAAATTCTACAATTCTACAATTAATGTATATTGTGAGAAGTTGTGGTCCCAGCACAGACCCCTGAGGCACACCACTAGTCACCGGCTGCCATCCTGAAAAAGATCTCTTTATCTCCACTCTGCCTTCTGCCAGTCAGCCAATCCTCTATCCATTCCCGTTAACACCATGGGCTCTTAACTTATTTAACAGTCTCTTATGCGGCACTTTGTCAAAGGCCTTCTGGAAATCTAAATAAATCATGTCCACTGGTTCTCCTTTGTCTAACTTCTTTGTTACTTCCTCAAAGGACTCTTAACAGATTTGTCAGACATGACCTCCCCTTGACGAAGCCGTGCTGACTCAGTCCTATTTTATTATGCACTTCCAAGTACTCCGCGATCTCATCTTTAATAATGGACTCGCCCTACACTGCCTCCCCACTATTTTCTGTCTCGGTCTTGTTAATGCTAATGGCCGGGAGGCTAACTAGTGTCTACTGTCTCTCTTAAATAAAAAGCTACGTTCCCAGGATGTAGGTGTGGCTGACTGCCTTGTTGCAGCAGGGGGAGGTTGTGGTGGGTTTTCTTCAACTGCTGGCAATGCCTTGACAGCTGTCCTCTGGCCATTCACAGGCTAAGCAGCATCCGAGTTGAGGGTGGAACAGGGTGTCAGATACAGGCCAATGTTTGGGCGGGCAAAGGTTTCCTGCCCTTTAGGGACTTAATAAACCAATTGTTCTTTTTCACAACAAATCCCCACCCCTCCACAGTTTAATTTACGTCGAAGGTCGAGTTTAACACTGTTCAAAGGGGGAAACTTGTTTTTTTGTCCCAGGCGTGCTGACTGGATTTGTACTCACTTTTGATCCATGTTTCACCATCGTGTATTCGGGTGTATGGCCGGAATCATCGGGCAATAGAGAACCAGTCCCGCCAAGCGGGGGGTAAACCCCGGGTTTGTGACAGTTGCTGCAGCGCCAACCCTGTTTTTAAAAAAAGAACGAATTGACCGGTTGTTTCAACAACTCATTTATATGGCGGCTTTAATGAGGTTAAATGTTCTGTTTCACAAAGAGTATCATCGGGCAGAATTTAACACCAGCTCGCTAAGAGGTTTTGAGACAGTTGGCCAATAAATTTGGCTACATGAGGGGGAATGGGAGGAGAACACCAGAGCTTAAGGACTCGAAGGCATAGGCACCAACGGTGCGATGATGGAACTTGGGCAGCTGCAAAGTGGCCAAAATTGGATAAGCAGCGATTGGTTTGAAGAAGCTACAGAGACTGAGCAGAATGGGGCCATGGATGGATTTCAGCACCTTGGTGAGGATTTTCAAATCCTGATATTGATGGGAGTGGGGCCCAAGGTAGGTTGGTAAGCACCTGGGTGATGGATAAACAAGTGTAACTTCCAGGATATAACGGGGAGGGGGGGGGGGGGGGGGGTGTATCAGAGGGATTCTTAATTTCCCAATTTGCAGAAACCTTTCGAATGAAGGGAATTGCAACAATCCTCAGAATTCAGAGGATCACTTGCCCCATTCGCTGTGTCACTGGCGAGGATTCCTTGCCTTCTGACTACCCAACCTCTGATTTGTTCTGTGAAAACTTAATTGTGCCTGGGCACATAACAACTACCCCCAGTCCATGCTGCCACCTCCAGATTCAGACCATGCCACCTGTCCCCCCCCCCCATACAAAGCTCATTTAGAATGGTTGCAGATCTAGAAAGGATTTTGGAAATCACAAGCACCAGTTTCCAAGAAAACGTTTGAGGGGCAGCTGAAATTATTTTTGACTCTTTTGTACCCTTTAGTGTCACAGGTCAGTCTTAACTCCCCCCTCAGCTGTGTGCTGGCCTGTACATTATTGGCAGTGGGCTACCGGCCTGGCAAATGGTGGGCAGAGTGGAGGCACAGACTTGAAAGAAGCAGCATCGATACAGGGGCTGAGGGTGAGGGAATTTTGGTGGAAATGCTCACTTCCCGGTGTTCGAAATCTGGAGCACTCTCGGATGAAGTGCAATGCTGCCCTGCAACATCAAGTCCAACAGTGGTTCAAGCCACTGGCTCTCCTTTTACAACCACAGGATATCCCAAAGTGCTTCCCAGTTAATGAAGTACTTTTGACATGCGGTCACTGTAGGAAATGTACCAGCCACAAATCGCTTGTTTTATTTTAAATGGTGTTAGGATTCCAGTGAAAACAATCCAGCTCTCTGCCAAATATATATGTTGAACAGCTATTTAAGAAAGAAGAGTGTCCTCCATTCAATCTCTGCTGTGTTGGCCAAGGGTAGTATCATGACCTATACAGGCTTGGAGGACCAAAGGGCCTGTTCTTGGGCTGTATTGTTCTTTGTTCTCTCATGTAAAGGGTAACCCTTTCTTAGTACTGCACAGGGACTGATGGCCTAGGTTTTGTGCTCATTTCTCGGAAGTGGGACTTTAACCCACAACTCTCTGATGCAGTTGGGAGAGTGCTGTCAACTGGGCTATGGGTGACGGATATGCTGAGACGCCCAACATCTCAACCCCTCTGTTGGTAGAATCTCCATTTGATGCGATTCTCAAGGATTGTGATGAGAAGCTCCTTGTTTGCTTGTTCCCAGTCCTAAGTTGGAGTGGCCTGTATGAATTTCAGACATTTGTGGTTGGGGTTATGGCTCCTGGGGCTTTGCTATGAGTCTCATCCATGCTCTGGACGTCTAGATGGCTCAGGCATTGAACATGATAACAGCCCTATCAATGTTACCTGTTGTCCTCCTAAGCAATTGCATGTACAGATGGCACCAAGGTACTCCTTCTGCCACTGTTCACCCATGTTGTACACATTGCCTTCATCGTAGCAGGTATCTTCATCTGCAGATAGAACAGACTATATGTTAGCATGGTCTGTGACCTTCGGTTCAGTGTTGGAAATCTTCATTTGCCCCACCTGCTTATGCAAGCAATGAACAACGTGTGTGCTTCTTTTGGTTAACTAAATCAAATTGTGGGGGAAATTTAAAATGCAGTTCCTTAAAGTGATACTGCATCAAAGTAAATGAAATCGCAAAGGTAACTCAAAACAAAATGTGACTTAAGGGGTCGACAACACACTCCAGTCGCCGTGGAGCCCAGCAGGCGCTGAAGGTCTCGGTGCCAGCAGACATCATGTTTTCTATGTTCTATGTGCTCCCTTTCCAGGAATTCCTGGCAGTGAACATAGCTGCAGAAGAGAGGCCGACAGTGGGGATGGAACGTTTATGTGTGTGTGTATGCATGTGTTATATAAACAACACAACAAGACGTTTCACCGGAGCATTCTAGAATAAAGTTTGACACTCAGCCCCATATGGCGAAATTACAGCAAATGGCCAAAAGCTTGGTCAAAAGAGTAGCTCTGAAGGAGGATGGAAAGTCGGAGGGGTTTTGGGAGAGAAATCCAGAGTTTGCAGCCTGCATAGATGAAGGTGAAGTCACCAATTTAAAATCGGGAATCCACGGGGCTTCCAGCCATGGAGTGGTCGCACACAGGCCATCTCTGGCTCAAAGACATTGATTTGGGCATTTTATGCCCATTAGTGGGGTAGCTCCGGCAGGGAAGTGGTGCAGAAGGTGTAGAGGGAGAGGTTGGCATATCTACAGGCCCCCAGACCTGGGAAAGACAGTTTAAAAACTGGCTAAGGAATTGGAGTGGACCTGTGGCGCAGCAGCAATTGTGAGGATGGTGGAGCGGGTAGGGTCGGCGCAGGTTGGAAAGTCCCAGATAGAGCAGTTGGTGGCCTTCATCAAGACAAATTTCGCCAGCAAAGGAAGGAGATGCACGGGGACTGATCAAAGGCCATCGAGGGAGCAGTAGCACCTCTAGGAGGATCGATGGACCATGCAGAGAAGTGCCTTGAGGAACAAGAGGTGGAAACTGACCAGATCGTGTCCTTGGAGGTGGGGGTCTTGAGATACTTACGCAAGTCGCTAAGGGTGAAGGTGGAGAAGCACAAAAACAGATCCAGGCGGCAGAACCTGCGAATTGTGGATCTGCCAGGAGGTGTGGAAAGAAGGAATACCACAAAATATGTGTCCAGGATGTTGGCTGGGCTGGTGGAGCAGAGAGTGCTGGACAAGGCCCCCAGAGGTGGACAGGGCGCAGAGGCCAGGAGCGAGGGAGCCGCCGTGGGCAGTGATTGTGCAGATGAACAAATTTGTGGAGAAGGAAAGGATCCTACAGGGGGACAGGGACAAGCGAGGCTGTGAATGGGAGGGGAACTGTGTCCAGAAATATCAGGATATTGGTGCGGAGCTGGCGAAGAGAAGTGCAGAATTCAACAGGGCCAAGGCGGTATTGTACCAAAGACAGATCCGGTTTGGGATATTGTATTGGGCTGTGGGTCACTATTTTGAAACTCCAGAAAAGGCTTTATAACTAAAAGACTTTATAAGGGACAATAAACTGGGGGAGAACTGAGATTTGGTGTGAAATGGAGGAGCTGCATCTGTAAAAATTGGAGGGTACGGTTGTCGTGTGTTGCCAGAAGGTGTTTTAAAACATTTATTTGTTTGTTTATGTTGTGGTACTTTTGGGGAATTATAAATTTGTAAAGGGTAGCCGCCCCCCACTCCCGCCACCTGTGGTTGGGGTTGGAGGAGTGTGCAGGGGGCGCCTTTTGAGCGGGAGCTGCCACGCTGGCAGGTAATGCTGGTGAATGGAACTGAGGTTGGGAGAGGTGGCCAGGTGGAGATGGGGCGGGGGGACTGCGACGTGGCAGAGTGGAGATTGAGCGTGACCATGGACGAAGAGGGGGCCATCTTAGATGAGCCCGATTTAGGGTGGTATTAGAGGAGGCAGAGCCAGAGGGGGATGATGGCAGATGGTAGAAGGGAGTGGAGGTGTAAGCCTCCGGAAAGAATTCTAATGTGGAACATCCGGGGGTTAAATGGAAGTTTGAAGGCGAAGGTGATCCTTACATGGGACGGACCTCCAGATGAAGGTTCAGGTTAGCTTGAGGAAGAGATGGATGGGACAGATATTCCACTCGGGGTTTGACTGGGGGTGGTCATTTTGTTGAACAAAAGAACAGGGTTTGTGGGGGAGGTACAGGAACCGGGAGGTAGATGTGATAGTGAGTGGGGTGCTGGAGGAGACGCCTGTGGTGCTAGTCAATGTATGTGTGCTGAATTGGGATGGTGTGGGGTTTGTGAAGCGTTTGCTGGGAGTGATCCCTCATCTGGATACCCACCAAATGATTATGGGTGGAGGTTTTAATCACGTGATGGAACTAAGGGTGGACAAGTCGAGCCCCAAATTTGAGTTGAGGGGGTTGGAGGAGGGCTTTGATACACGGAGGGGGCTGTTCATGACCATGTTTGAGGAACTATTCATTGTGGGGGAGGGGAGGGGGGTAAAAAGGGGAAAAATTATACAAACTGGATTGTGAGTTTGTGGGAGTGTATTGTATATGTTATTGTTTTTACACGTTTGTAATAAAAATACATTTTAAAAGAATTGTGAATCCACGGGGACAGATTTAGAAGAGTACAGATATCTTTGGGGGGGGTGGTGGTTTGGAGAAGATTACAGAGATAGGTCAGAGGTCACAATTGGACCTGAGAAAAAGGGATTGGGAATTTCATCCTCTGGGACATTGCTGGACCAGAAGCCAGTGTAGGTCAGCGAGCACAGGGACAATAGGGGAACAGGACTCGGTGCAAGAGACGGGCAGCAACATTTTAGATGGTGCCAAATTCACGGGGGACAGAAAGTGGGAGAGCATCACTTCTCGGCATTTTGGTAAGGATGAGCTTGAGGTCAGGTGTAATGCCTGGATCTGATATGTCTCTCTTGTGGGGGCCATGAATTGGATTCAATTTGAATTGTTTTTTTGGAGCAGGCAAGGTAGCTGCATTAGGGGTTTGCCCCTGTCCACACTCTGAGCTCTGGCTTTGTAACTTTGATAAAGTAATTTAAAAAAAGTGGGAGAGCATTGCCTTCAAATGGATGGGTCTCGTGCTGAAGAAGGCTGATGAGGGTTTCAGCAGCAGGTGAGCCGAGGCAGGGGTGGAATCGGTCATGTGACCTCAATGGGCCTTTCTAATCCGAGGAACTGAATGGAAAGGATGAAGAGAATGGAAAAGCAGGAAAACGTGTGCAACAATGTCAACATTTCGTGGACTTTCAGAGGTGAACTGGACAACTTACGTGGTTCACAATTGAACTCCCCCTTTCCGTTGCCTTTACAGATACAGCTGAGCATTTGGCCAGACTCACTGTGTCGATCCCATTTCTCGCCAATTCTGTAGTTCATGCCATTATCATGGCACCACTCTGGGCAAGAGGAAGATGATGAAAGCAAGGGTTACAGAGCGTGCTCTAGGCTTGGCATCCAACTAAGCAGATACCTATTCAATTATAGTACAACTTGTGTCACCTGAATTCATATGACAGCCACCTTTTATGTTCACCTTGTGATTGACTTCGGTCCAACGCAACTGGCTACCTATGTATTAATTACAATGAAAAGCACACAAAAAGCCAACTGCATGATCAGTAAGCCAAGAGTCAACTAAAGAGATGGGTGTTCCCTATCTATTGAACACCATTTTCTTGGGGAAAAGCTCTTGATCCCTGGAGTGGGGTTGCTGGAACACTAAACTAAAGCACCAGGCAAGCACATTGCTCCCAGATTGCTTTGAGTTTGTGATCACTTTGAACAGGTATCTTATTCCATAGCCTGGCACTTGTGTCCATGTATTAAGTCTGTGAGAGAGATCTTAACAAAAGTCCCGCTGACGCAGACCCACAGCGTAGTAAGTCAAGACCACCATCCCGAGTGAGCGAGTGCAGGTGTTCTGTCTTCCACAGGGGCCTATGTTAATGTTATTTTAAGGACCTGGCCAGGTAAGCAGCCAAGACCCCCTGAAGGGTTTACATTTTGTTCATGTTGGTTTTAATCCAGAGATTGCTGCCAGTGTAGGGGGGAGGGCTCTGGTTTTCCCAAAATTGCTGAGCCTGGGCATCAGACTGGCAGGCACCAAATGATTTTCCTGTATTGGCGCTGCCCAGCTTGCTCTGACCTATGGGAGCACCCTCCCACATTCTCTGCCAACTCTGGCACAGAGGGCAGCAGTGAGCTCAAGCCCAGTGTAGTCACTGTGCTTGTGGCCTGAGGGATTCTGGGCCTACAGCACCTCATTTAATTTTTTTGGCCTGTGCTCTCTTCTAACCCACATTTGAGGTGAGGGATGGAGGGCATTCGGCCTGCAACGCTTCTGTTTTTTCTTTGAGAGTCACCTGATTTACAGGTTCTTACACTTCGAAGAAAAAATGGATAATTCCACCCAATGTTGTCACATGGTTTTCAATATACCCAAAACCGTGGGTGGACAGTCCCTACGCTTGTGCATCTTAAATGCGTTTGAAGATCGTTCCAACATTAGGCGACATTTGCTTTTTGTCTAATGTTCCGATTACCGATATTCTAACCAGAATCATAGAACCCCTGCAGAAGCAGAAGGAGGCCATTCGGCCCATCAAGTCTGCACTGGCCCACCAATCCCTGCCCTATTCCTGTAACCCCACCTAACCTTTGGACACTAAGGGGCACTATAGCATGGCCAATCCACCTAATCTACACACCTTTGGACTGAGGGAGGAAACCCATGCAGACACGGGGAGAACGCACAAAGTCCACACAGTTACCCAAGGTTGGAAGCGAACCCAGGGCTTGCTAGCGTGCCGCCCCTAGCGAGGCAGTTTTCCCATGTGACCATTGTCACACATCAAGCGGTCACCTAAAGTCATGTGAGTGCAGGTAGGGTCTGGAGAGCTCGGATTGGCCATGGGAGAGAGAGGGTGCAGGAGAGAGACTAACAACGTACCCCAGCTGTGCTTATTCATTTCAGCTCTTCCTCTAGAAACAGTGGATGGAATTTAACCAAAAAATTCCTAAGTGTCATTTTGGGCGGGTTTGGCGGGGTGTTTCTCGCTGGCCTTTTGAGATCCACACTGCTATTCACCACACTTAAATCATTTTTTTGGGCCTTGTGGAGTTTCTCCCTAGTCAAGCCCACACTTAAGAAATATTGTAATCACTGGGAGCTGAACTCGCCGGCGAGTCTGTCCCTCAGAGATCGGGCAGCCATTTTGAAAGGGTGCCCCAATCTCTAAATGAACTTGAGGATCCCCCACCCATGGGCAATGTCACCCCCCACACAACATGAGCATTACCCCATACCACACCCCCCACCCCAAGTGATGACACCTCGTTATGAGGTTGCTGAGGACCACCCTGCTTTTCAGGACTCCCCACCCCCCATCCAGCCTTTATGAGGTTTCTTCATAACCCCCCCCCCCCCCAACCTCATTCCCCCTTTCTTGGGCATAGCCCCCCACAAGCCCAGCCCCTTGGCAGTGCCACCCTGGCAATGCCACCTGGGCTCCCGGGCAATGACCCTGCCAGTGCCACCCGGGCACCTTGGCAGGCTGGTAGTGCCAAGGTGCCTGGGTGCCAGTGGGAGAGCTAGGAGCCACCCTACCCTGTCCGCGACCACCCAGGGGTCTCCAATGACCTTGGAAACCCCCCAGGTGAGGTCTTGCTGCGGAGGCCATTAGTTCCTGGGCACTGGGAGAATCCTAATGGCTCATTTAAATCTGCTGATCCGGATCTCACCCAGCAGGACAAAATCCTGATTGTGACGTTTAATCTCCCGAGATGTCTCAAGCATCCGAATCTCGCGACGGGCTTCTTGCGAGATTCAACGGCCTCGTCATGTCACCAAGTCGGGCGCAATAAAGCCAATAAATCGCGCTCATTGTGTCTGAAACATGGCGAGACATTTGTGGAAAGAAAGGGAATTGGGATAATGGGAAGAGGGATCAGGGATAGTGGGGAAGGGGGTTGGGATAATGGGGGGAGGGATCTGTGACAGTGGAGGGAGGGGTTGAGATAACGAGGAGAGGGTTTGGGGTAATAAGAGGGGTTTGGGATTGTGGAGAATGGGATTTGTAGTAACGAGGAGAGGGTTTAGAGTAATGTGAAGAGGGGTTTGGGATAAAATGCAGCAAACTACTCACTAGATGATTCACACTTGAAATGACCACTTCCATAGCCAGCGCATCGACACCACAGTTTATAACCAGTTTCGGACATTCGCTCCCATTCCTGGCCGATGGTGTAGTGGGTATTTGTGGTGGTGTCAAAGCAGGACCCATCAGAGATGATGGTTGAGGTTTCAGGAGCTGCAGGTTAAAAACAAAGAACAGGCTCAATAAGACGGAAAGGTCCCAACATTTTGGCCTTGACCAAACTCTCGGTTTTAAATGCAAAGCCCTCCACTCCCTGCTGCAGCTCAGTCAAAAAGACTCTTGTCTCATCAGTCGGATGATTGTGGCTTCAAGTCAAACTCAAGACAGCCGAGCACAAGATCCAGGCTGATTCTCCCAGTGCAGTATTGGAAATGTGTTGCATTTTTGGAGGGGGGCTGTCAATTGGATCAGCCCCGTCTGCCCTCTTCAGTGGCACTACTGTGAAGAAGGGCAAAACCCGGCGTAGATTAGATCAGAAAATGCTGGAAAAACTAAGCAGGTCTGGCAGGATCTTTGGAGCGAGAAACAGTTCTCCTTTTCAAGTCCAATATAACTCTCCTCTTATTCTGGAGTTCTCCCTGGTTTTCTGGTTAACATTTATCCCAAAGTCTAAAAAGCATATTAATGGTCACTCTCACATTTTGGTTCCTGAGACCTTGCTGAGTGCAAACTGTTTCCCACAGGGCATCAACAGACTCAATTGTAAAAGGGGGCTATATAAATGTGAAAGCAAAATACCATGGATGCCAGAAATCTGAAATAAAAACAACCAAAGTTTGCTGGGAAAACTCTGCAGCATCCGTGGAGACAGAAACAGAGTTAATGTGTCAAGTTCATATGACTCGTCTTCGGAGCAGAGGAGAGGGGGAAATGTGATGGATTTTATAGTTGATGGGGAAAGTGGAGTAGATCAGAAAGTTGGATAGGTGGGCGCTCAGGAGAAATTGTCAAAGACATCAGGGACTTGAAGGGAGTGGTAATGATAATGTTAAAGACAACTGCACCTTCTTTAGTCTATAATGCCATCTGCTTCATCTCCCCCCCCCCCCCCCCCCCCCATTTCTATCCCTCTTCTGCTCTGAAGGAGAGTCACATGGACTCAAAACATTAATTCTTATTTCTCTCTCTACTGATCCTGTCAGGCCTGCTGTATAAATGTACGTAGTTGAGACGGGAAGTCCTAGCTGCCGCCAGGTTACCTCGAGCGAGCCTCATTGTTACCATATCAGCTGGGAACTCCCGCTCCCGACTTCATTTTCATGTCTGGTGTAATGCCAGAGGCAGGAGCTGAACGAGGTTGATTCAGGGAGAGGGGGAGATTTGAATTCAGCAGAACCAAGAGATCAGCCTCCTAGCCAGTGCTGAAGAGGTGGATAGGGACACGACTGTGGGAATCAAAGAGCTAAGAAGTAGAGCCTGTCCCAAAATGGCGCCTTTTCATCAGGTCCCAAAGCACATCAGAACCAGTAAAGTCCCTATTTTGAAATATATTTTATAAACAAATGCAGCCCACAGTAATGTCCGACATTGAGATCAAGAGCAGATAATCGGTTTTTAATCCTTTTATTCTTTCATGGGATGTGGCCGTCGCTGGCAAGGCCAGCATTTGTTGTCCATCCCTAATTGCCCCTTGAAGTGAGTGGCGGAACTCCTGGTGTTGACCATGGAGTGAGTGGTCACACACAGGGTGGCTCCTGCTTGAAGGCACAAAAAAAGAGCTCTTTTTCCCCAATACTGGGTGGAATTTTAATGAAAAGACGTAGATGAATGTAGGGAGTAGTAGTTTCCCCCAGGAGTGGTATGTGCTGGTTACCAGACCCGGCAGAAAACTGAGAGTTTTGGCTGAAAAGTTGGAACAGACTTGTGTTATAGCAACAGCCAGTTTAAACATGGAGGCGGGGGAAGGACTGATGCAAGCTGGAAGGCTTCAACTTGACTTGATGGCCTTTATTAAAGCTGAATTCCAGCAGCAGAGGAAACAAATGCAGGAGGATCGGGCAAAGGCCATTGAAGAAGCGGTGACACCCCTGAAGAGTTGTTTGGGATGGGTAGAGGAGTGTTTGGAGGTGCAGGGGTCATAGATTTGGGAGATTGAAGGAGTGATCTCGGACCACAGGGATCGTGTGGTGACTCTGGAGGCGGAGGTGGGGCTCCTAGGGGACCTTGTAAAACGTTGAAAGCAAAGGTTGAGGAGCAGGAGAATGCCTCGAGAAGGCAGAACCTGCGAATAGTGGGCCTGCCTGAAGGAGTGGAAGGTGTGAGCACCACGAGTTACGTCTCGAAGATGCTGGTGGCAGAAGGGGTGCCAGTGGTGGTTGATGGGAAATGTTCAGAATGGAGTTCAGTCACAAGTGGAGTACCACAAGGATCTGTTCTGGGGCCGTTGCTGTTTGTCATTTTTATCAATGACCTAGAGGAAGGCGCAGAAGGGTGGGTGAGTAAATTTGCAGACGATACTAAAGTCGGTGGTGTTATCGATAGTGTGGAAGGATGTAGCAGGTTACAGAAGGATATAGATAAGCTGCAGAGCTGGGCTGAGAGGTGGCAAATGGAGTTTAATGTAGAGAAGTGTGAGGTGATTCACTTTGGAAGGAATAACAGTAATGCGGAATATTTGGCTAATGGTAAAGTTCTTGAAAGTGTGGATGAGCAGAGGGATCTAGGTGTCCATGTACATAGATCCCTGAAAGTTGCCACCCAGGTTGATAGGGTTGTGAAGAAGGCCTATGGAGTGTTGGCCTTTATTGGTAGAGGGATTGAGTTCCGGAGTCGGGAGGTCATGTTGCAGCTGTACAGAACTCTGGTACGGCCGCATTTGGAGTATTGCGTACAGTTCTGGTCACCGCATTATAGGAAGGACGTGGAGGCTTTGGAGCGGGTGCAGAGGAGATTTACCAGGATGTTGCCTGGTATGGAGGGAAAATCTTATGAGGAAAGGCTGATGGACTTGAGGTTGTTTTCGTTGGAGAGAAGAAGGTTAAGAGGAGACTTAATAGAGGCATACAAAATGATCAGGGGGTTGGATAGGGTGGACAGTGAGAGCCTTCTCCCGCGGATGGATATGGCTGGCACGAGGGGACATAACTTTAAACTGAGGGGTAATAGATATAGGACAGAGGTCAGAGGTAGGTTCTTTACGCAAAGAGTAGTGAGGCCGTGGAATGCCCTACCTGCTACAGTAGTGAACTCGCCAACATTGAGGGCATTTAAAAGTTTATTGGATAAACATATGGATGATAATGGCATAGTGTAGGTTAGATGGCTTTTGTTTCGGTGCAACATCGTGGGCCGAAGGGCCTGTACTGTGCTGTATTGTTCTATGTTCTATGTTCTATAAGGCCCCTGAAGTGGACTGAGCGCACAGGTCCCTGAGGCAGAAGCCTAGAGCTGGGGAGCCGCCGCAGGCGGTGATTGTGAGACTCCACAAATTTGTAGATAAAGAGAAGATTCCGCGATGGGCCAGGGAGAAGCATACCTGCAAATGGGAGGGGAATAACGTCCAAATTTATCAAGACATCGGAGCAGGGTTGTCAAAGCGGCAGGCAAGCTTCAACAAGGCCAAGGCGGTGCTGAACCGGCGGCAGATCAGGTTTGGGGTGCTGCACCTGGTGAAATTATGGGTGACGTTCGGAGGCCGGTGGTGCAGTCCACGGTGAAGATATGGAATCAGTTGAGGATGCATTTTAGGGTAGAAGGGTGCTAATGCCACTGTGCGAGAATCATGGGTTTGAGTCAGGGGGATGGATAGTGTATACAGGACATGGAGGGAAGTGGGGCTGGTCAAGGTGAGGGATCTGTATTTGGAGGAATGGTTCGCCAGTCTGGAGGAGCTCAGGAAGAGGGTAGAGCTGCCGAGGGGCAGTGAGTTCAGGTATCTGCAGGTTAGGGACTTTGCGCAAAAGGTCTGGAGGGGGTTCCCTAGGTTGCTGGGATACACCCTGCTGGAGTGAATGCTGCTTCCGGATGTGGAAGGGGAGTAAAGAATTGGGGATACATACAAGTGGCTGGGGGAGGAGGGAGGCGAGCAGGTGGTGAAGATCAAGGAGAAATGGGAAGCGGCATTGGGGAGGGGAGATCAATTGGGCAGTATGGAGTGTGGCACTGCTTAAGGTAAATGTGACCTCCTCTTGTGCGAGGATGAGCCTGATACAGGGGCGGTGCGCAGGGTGCATATGACTCGGGTGAGAATGAGTGGGCTCTTTCAGGGGGTAGCAGATGGGTGTGAGAGGTGTGGGCTGGGGCCAGCGAATTAAGCGCACATGTTATGGGGTTGCGGAAAATTGGGAAGATTCTGGGTGGGAGTGTTCGCGGTCTTAGCCAGATTAGTGGAGGAGGAGGAGGACCCGGGCCCTTTGATGACGATATTCGGGGTTTCAGAGAAGCCGGAGCTCATGGAGAGGAGGAAGGCCGATGTCGTGGCCTTCGCCTCTCTGATTGCACGGCGGCGAATGTTGCTGGAGTGGCAGTCGGCATCGCCACCGGGGGTAGCGGCTTGGATGGATGACCTGTACGACTTCCTGCAGTTAGAGAAGATAAAGTATGAGTTAAGGGGCTCAGGGGGGTTGTGGGGTGAAAATGGGGGGAATCTGTACAGACTGTATAGTTGATTGTTGGGAAGTATGTTTCCTGGGGTGTTTATTCGCTGTAACCTGTTTTGATACATGTTTGTAATAAAATAATTTTTTTTTTAAATGAAGTGAGTGGCGGGAAATTCTGGCCATTGTTTTCAGAACACTTCATGATCTGAACACTTCCACTTTCCTCAGGCTGTCCCCCACATTGCTGTGAGTCTGGGGAGTCACATGTAGGCCAGAGTGAGGAAGGCAGATTTCACTTCCCTACAGGACATTCGTGAACCAGTTGGGTTTTTATATCAGTTTGTTGGTCACTGCGAATAGCTTTCATTTCCAGATCTACGTTGAATTCCAATTGGGCCAGCTGTCACTGTGGGGTTTTGAACCCACGTCCCAACACTAAAAGTGTTACCAACAGCTCCCTGTCATTTAATGATGCTGACTGGGCGATAGATATTGGTCAGCCGCTGTGGAGAGAACTCTTCTGCACCGCTTTGAAGTGGTGCTTTGGGGTATTTTACGGTCCACTTGAGAGGGCAGGCAGGGCCTTGCGTTTGAAGCCTCCTCCAGAAAAGCTGGCACCTCTTGACAATGCAGCATTCCCTCAGTGCTACAGTGGAAGGGGTAAAGAGGATTTTGTGCCCAAGGAGTGCAACCTCCTTAATCAGAGAGTAGAGCACCTCCACAGTGGGAATGGTGCCCACGTTGGGTGGCAGAATATTGCGGAATCTTAAGTGAACAGAGCTTTATTAGGAAGTAATGAATTCCCTGTTGCTGAGGGGAGGGGCAGCCTTTTCTACTAATCACTCGATATACCAGCATATGCAGCAGTCCGAATCACAAGGGATCCTTTCACATGGGTAGACCCACCCATCTCTCAACATTGCTCGTGTGGTTAGTTTATTAGCCCTGGGCTAATCCATATTGACTGAAGAATTAAAAGGCTTCTACTGTCTGCTGCCTGACTGCCCCACATGCAAACAAGACAGCAAGTTGGTAAATATTTGCTCCTCAGTGGTGCATGCCGTGACTCGAGTGTGCGCCTCAGTCAGCTTCACTGGACAAGCAGAGACGGGGGATTGGCGAACAGCTCGCACAGGCCAGCGTTCTCAGCACGAATTCACCTGAAGGAGACAGGCATAGGCCCAGTTCTTCGGTTATAACTGCCGCGCAGTTAAGCTCCCAATGTGCACATCACAGATGCACAAACATCGAGCTCCGGCAAGTTGGTCTTGTATTTAATATCCTCAACCATTGGGTGGAATTACCTAGCACATGACGGGCAGGGGTGGAACTGGAAAATGCCATTCAAACGTTCAGCGGGACCGGGAGATCCTGACCGGGGTGGGGCTGGAGTATTCCGGTCATTGTGTTTGGATCACTCTATGACCTTTACACTCCCTGGGTGCGATTCTCCAGAAAGATATCTAAGGTAGCGAGTAGGAACTGTCGCGAGCTTCCTGATGCTCGGCCCAGCGAGGCCGGCAATGCTATTCAGCATTAGTTGGCCCACTTGACGAGGCCCCACGGGCTTCTTGCCGCAAATGAAGGCTCGCCGCTTTATTCACCAGGACCGCGCTAGCCAGACCCCTGCTAATAAGGCCAAGCAGCACTTAAACAGCACTTGCACAGCCAACCCATCAGCTCGCGGCCATGACGCCGAGAAGACCAGCCCCAAGATTCAGCGATGCAGACCCAGGGAGGCTCCTAGATGCGGTTGATGCCACAAGGCAGCCAGTGCTGCCTGGGATGCGGTGGTGGCGGCTGTAAGCTGGGGGAGCATGACCAGGAGGACTGGCTTCCAGTGCCTAAGAAGGTCAACGACTTACACAGGTGGCAGCACGGGTGAGATGACACCAACGTCACCTCCACCGCCCCCCCCCCCCCCCCCCCCCCCCCCCCCGCCATTTCCCCATACAAGCCAAAACCTTTCTGTCCCCATTCGAGCATCCACCTCACCCAACTCTACATGCAGATCCCAAGCCTCCCTTCACACCGCTCTCCGTTCAACACCCCCCACCAACCCTTCCTTCACATCCACCACTGTGAACCACACATGCGGCTAACAATGCCCTCTCTGTGTCTCCGCAGACGTAGCTCACCCATAATCACCAGGAGAGGGCCCAGACTGGTGGTAGAGTGCCGGAATTAAGAATCCTCATCTCTTTTGAGGAACGGGCCATGGAGGTGACGGAGGTTGGTGAGGTCAGACCAGTCACCAACGCAAAGGCTGGCGGATACCGCAGGTGAGGAATCACCGGGCTCCACCCGTAGGACCTCTCAAACGTGAGTTCTTATTGCCTTACTGACTGATCTATCCCTCCCACTGACCACATGCCCATTCTCCCGGAGGTCCTCCAGCCAACCCATCCCGGGAGTCGCCCTCTCCAGTCTCCCAGGAGAACACTCGGAGGAGAGCTCCGAGGAAGATACAATCGATGCGCCACAGCTATCATCCCCACTCTCCACCAGCACAAATACACGCACCTCGGTGGAAAACATTTGTCAGGCTTCTGGGGCACAATCTGGTGAGCAGCACACAGCTGCTGATGCACATCAGGTGGAGGCAGGAACCCCCAGGCGAGATGGCAGTCGGAGGGCTTCTGGATCGCAGCACCCAGCTGGGTCCCTGCTGAGCCTCTGGTACAGGGTTACCCAGAGCTGATGTAGACAATAGGGTATGGTCGGGATAATCATAGGGAAATGTTAGCGACCCTCCAGCAGGTCCATAGCCAATTGAAGGGGTCCCAGAGTCTACGTCGCAGGAGATGTTGCTGGCAATGCGTGGCACCGAGGCCAACACTGCTAGGGTGGCGACCACAGTGGAGAGCCTGGTGCACACCTTCGGCACCATTAGTGAAGGTGTCCAACTGGGGCGGCACGTGGCGCAGTGGTTGGCATTGCTGCTTACGGCGCTGAGGACCCGGGTTCGAATCCCGGCCCTGGGTCACTGTCCATGGAGTTTGCACATTCTCCCCGTGCCTGCATGCGTTTCACCCCCAACAACCCAAAGATGTGCAGGGTAGGTGGATTGGCCATGCTAAATTGCCCCTTAATTGGAAACAATGAATTGGGTATTTTTGAAAAAGTGACGGTGGCCAAGGCGTCACGCAGTCGGTGATGATCCCGGCTGAGGGTCTTGGCAGAATGTTCACCTTGCTGGGGGATGTGACCCAGTACCAGGCTGGTCTTGATGAGATGCTGTGGGAAATGTCCTGCTTTCAGATGGGAATGGCTGAGGCGCTGCAGAGCTTGTTCCAATCGCAGGTGGGCATTGCTGAGGCCTCTGGCCATGCTGCTGAAGGCTGAGGCACTGCAGAGCATACCCTGGGCAGGTGGGAAATGGGAGTGGGTGAGGCATTGATGAAGTACAAGGCCACATTCGAAGTGAATCGGGCAAGTATGAGGGCCTGCCTGGCCCTCCGGGCTTGCCGGACCCTCACCGCTGCCGCCTGTCCTGCAGCCTCTGGCTGATCCACCGGTTCCTCCCTGGGATCATCCTCCAGCCCCTGCTGGTCCGGCGCCGCCTCATCATCCTCCTCGGTGGCCACATGTTCCTCATCACCAGCCTCCAGCGTGTCGCCCCGCTGCTGTGTCAGGTTGTGGAGGACACAGCAGACCACCACAATGCGGGCGACCCCCCCCCCCCCCCCCCCCCCGGGAGCGACCACTGGAGCAGTTGAGGCATCGGAACCGTATTTTGAGCAGTCTGATGCACTGCTCAATGACAGCCCAGGTGGCCACGTGGCCTCATTGTATCGGGTCTCCGCTTAGATCTACGGCCTCTGTACTGGCGTCATTAGCCAGGTCCTCAGCGGGTACCCCTTATTCCCCCAAGAGCCCGCCGCCCATCCTGGGATTCTCCTCAAAGAGACCGGGGATGACCCGATTGCCCCAGGGTGTAGCTGTCATGCACACTCCCTGAGAAGCGTGCGTACATGTGCATGATCAACAGGTAGTTGTCTCACACGAGCTGTATGTTCAGGGAGTGGAACCCCTTCCTGTTACCGTAGGGCACTCCCAGATGGCCCGGTGAACGCAGGATGACATGCGTGAAATCTATCAGCCCCTGGACCTAGGACATCCCGGCGATGGCGTAGAATCCTGCTGCCCGGGCATCCTGTTCAGCTTGGTCCATGTCAAAGTTGATATAGCTTTCTGCCCGGGCAAACAGGGCACCCGTGACCTGGGAGAGATGCCACACAGGTCCCCGCTCGAGTCCTGGAAGGATCCTGAGGCACAAAGGTTCAGGGCTGCGGTGATCTTGATGACATCCGGGAGTAGGTGTCCTCCTCCTCCACGTGGTTCCATGTCGTGAAGACATGGTACAGGTGCCGCACCATTGCCTTCTTGGCGCGGAGCGTCCTGCGGCATGTGCTGGCCATTATCTGCTCGAACGACCAGCAACGCCTGTACACCCTGGGCTGTTGATGGCCTCCCCCTCTGGATCCCTCCCTGGCCTGATGGGTGGCCAGGTCCTCAGGGTGTGGGGTGGACTCCGGCCCATGGGCCGCCCACTTGAGGATCCGCAAACACTGCTGTTGTCGCCATCTCTGGCATCTGGCCGCTGTGGGGTCCAAAATACCATCCATAGCGTTCAATATCTGTAAGGCATTGGGAGAGGGTGGGGTGCTATGGGTTGTAGGTGGGGCAGACAGGCAGGGGCTAGGGTTGCTGCAGAATGGGTCACACGATCCAGAGGTTGCCATGCGCGGTTGCCACCCCCCCACCCAGTGCCTCCCCTCCCATGGCCCACCCCCACCAAGGGTCTCCAGTCCCGCCGAGCACTTGGCAGCAAGCCCAGCTCCCCGGGCTCTTAGCCTGTGAGCAAAGATGTCTACTCACCTCCTCGGCTCCCGCAGAAGCCCTTCCACCAGGTTCACGTTCTTCAAAAGGAGTACTAATTGGCGCCAGTATAACCATCATGGGAAGCTGTTGGATATGGGGTGGCTCCCGTTAATTGTACGGAAATAGGGCTTAAGTGATGATAATTGGTTTCTCGCCACACTACTGCGAGATCCCGATTTTGCCTACGGAAATGGGTTGGTTGCGTCGCAAACTGTTTGACGCCTGGTGCAGTTCTCGTTTTTCGACTCTCCCGTTATTCACTGGCCTTGTTTTGCTTGAGCGCAACGAGGCTTGAGAATCACGCCTCCTATCTCTAGTTTCCTCCCCCAACCCCACGGTCCTCCACGAGCTCCTGACACCAACACCCATTTCAGCTATTCCACATTCAGGTCCGTCAAGATGTTCGCCTCTGGCATTCCCTCCCAATACTTCTCTGCCATTTTCCAGCTCCAAGTAGCTGCTTAAAGCCTACCCCTCCAATCAAGTTCTGGGCCACTTGTCTACAGTTCCTCAGGAAGCTCGGTCAAATGTTCATTTATTGGGCCTCCTGTGAAGAATTCTGGGATGTTTCGATACATTAGGTGGTACATAAATGCAAGTTGTTGTTGTTGTAGAGGATCCAGCAAATAGGGGTACTGGTTGGTGATGTGTCCAATAAATTCCCTTTTCATTACAGGGTCGCTGAATGTTACCTCCTTGCGCATTCTTTTCCACGACAACCAGTAGCTCGAGGGCAGCCACGCTCACCGGGCCGAGCCCAGTTGCTTTCATCAAATGAAAAGTGCCACCAAATGCCCAGCAGAGCCTCGGGTATGTAGAAACAGAGTCTCCCTGGGGACCGCAAGTTCAGCCGTTCTCCTTTGGGTCTGAATGTAAGAGGATGGTGGTAGGGTCGAGGGGAGGTGGCTTTGGTGAGTTGGCGAGAGGGGTGGGTTTGCCGGAGGATAATAGGCCCCAGTGAAGGGAGGGTCGGTTCTGGGTAGCGGACAGACGAACCCACTGAAGTAGGGTGGGGGATGTAGAAAGACAGAATTATTAATGCCCCCAAACTGGTGGGCAGCACGGTAGCATTGTGGATAGCACAATTGCTTCACAGCTCCAGGGTCCCAGGTTCGATTCCGGCTTGGGTCACTGTCTGTGTGGAGTCCGCATATCCTCCCCACGTGTGCGTGGGTTTCCTCCGGGTGCTCCGGTTTCCTCCCACAGTCCAAAGATGTGCAGGTTAGGTGGATTGGCCATGATAAATTGCCCTTCATGTCCAAAATTGCCCTTAGTGTTGGGTGGGGTTACTGGGTTATGGGGATAGGGTGGAGGTGTTGACTTTGGGTGGAGTGCTCTTCCCAAGAGCCGGTACAGACTCGATGGGCTGAATGGCCTCCTTCTGCACTGTAAATTCTATGAACAAACTGTAGAGGAGCCTTCAGGCTGCCATGTCAGACTGACATTTGGAAATTTAGCTGGCTTGTGACAACAAAAAAGTGCTACTTACAGGCATTTCCCACAGTGATGACGTCCTGCAGAATTTTCTGCTTCCCTGTCCCATCCAGAGCCTCGACGACAATGTTGTACTTTCCCCCTGACACAAGGTTAGGCAGCACGGCATACGTAGAGGTTCCTGGTACCCGGAGCTAGAAGTGAAAATGGACAAGGTCAACTGGAACTTCTCTGTAACTCCCCTCTCATTCTTGAGAACAGCTACCCTTTCCTGGGTGGGGATGGGGTGGTTTCTGGATCATTGCAACCCCATGATGAGGGGGGCCTCGCAAAAAACACCTCAATGCACAGGATTAAACCTCAGAGGCACGAGGGAGGGTTCCGCTTTGGGATTGCTCAGTGGGCTCGGCCTAGTAGTGAGATCAGGCCCTGGGGGCTCAGTTTGACATGGCCTGGAGAGAGCTCATTGATTTCAGATGGATCACCAGTGTAGCCTGAGCACGCAAGTGGGATGAAGATGGCCCCATTACTGTCTATTTCCCATTGACCTTTTCACAATGCCACCCCATAATCGAACTGACTGTCCCAATCGAGATGCGCCTTTCATTCTGCAATTCGAACTCTGTCCTCCTAATTTGGGAGCTCAGTGTCAATCAGCCATAGTCGAGGCTGAACTCGTTGCCTGGTTGAAGCTGCTCAATCACAAGCTCAAGACATCTTTTTAACACCAAGGCAATGAATTGTGTTTTGCGTTGTAAAAATCGACTGGGACCGAGGATTGTAATCCTCAAAAAATGAGTGAAAACCCTATAATCCTGTTGAACAATAATGGATGTTCAGGCTTCAGGCCTAAGTCTACCGGGAAGAGTACCTTGAGGTGGCTTCTCATTTCCGTCTGGGTGGCTATTAACTTCAGAATACCCATCCCATGTGGGCTGTAGCCGGAGCTAGACTTCCCACTTACGCAACAGAGGGGACGTCACCTGCATGCATTGGATTCAGGTACCCAAACTGGATGCTAACTCTCTGCCAGTCACAGTCTATCTGGGGTGGTAGAGGGGTGCACAGAGGAAGAGGTCAGTTAACCAATCGTCACTCTGTTGCCTGCAGTTGGCGTCATGGCCTCTCTCAGCGAATGCATCAGCTGCGCACATGATCAGCATTCAGTCCATGGGCCATTACCAACTGATCTGTCTGGAATTCTGCATGTTAAAGGAGCAATGGCGGTACACAGGGTAAGGTCCAGCTAGTATTATTTTGATTCTTTCGTGGGATGTGGGCTTCGCTGGCAAGGCTGGCATTTGTTGCCCATTCCTAATTGCCCTTGAACTGAGCGGAATTGCTGGGTGATTTCAGAGAGGCAGTTGAGAGACAACCTCACATGCTGTGGGGCCTGGAGTCACATGTACTCCAGACCGGGTAAGGACAGCAGATTTCCTTCCCTAAAGGGATTTTACAACAATTGATTATGTTTTCATGGTCATCATTACCGAGTCTAACTTCATGTTCCAAATTTATTAACTGAATTTAAATTCCCCCGGAGACCTCGGTGGGATTTGAACACCCGTCCCTATGACCCCACAGCATTAGCCTGGGACTCTGGGTTAGTAATCCAGTGACTTTACCACTACCCCACCATCTCCCCTTGTTATCTTAACATCCACAATTTGGGTTGCCAACTCTAGTTTAAAGGATTCCTGGAGTCCTCCTAATCTCCAAATGACAGTCTTCTTTCCCCCCCCCCACCCTGCCATCTCCAATTTAGTTATAATTAAAAAATTGAAGTACTGCAGTCGGTTAATCTTTAATTCCCGGAGACCCCAGAATAATCCTAGAGACTTGGCAACCCTTCCAGAGAAAGCACTGATTGACGCATTGAGAGATAACCGTTTACCTGGAAGGTTTGATCCTTGTTGCCTACAGGATTACATGTGACCAGGTACTCCAAGGCTAGGGTTGTCGGTGTCCAGGAGACGATGGTCTTGGGCTGTCGCACCTCCCCCGAGGGGGTGATTTCGGCTTCTTCTGGCTGGTGCTCGGGCCCGTTGGGAAGGTCTCCTTCTTCGAACTTTATTCCTTGTGAGTGGAAGGTTGAGGTTTGGGTCTTGCCGTGAGTTTTCATGTTGGGTTGGTAGATCGGCGGGCTGATGGGGGACTTCTCGCCGGAGTCCCCTGGCTTTGTGCCAGAATCGATGGATGGCCTCTTGTCGCCTTCCCACCCTGAAACCGGCACAACATTGCCCTCGTCATACCTAGACCCCGAGGACAACTCTGACTGGACAAAAACCGAGGGGGCATCCAGGTTCTGGGGCTGTTGGCTTAAAGGCGGGGAAAGAGTAGCAAGCTGTGGAAAGAGGGCTTGAAAAGCAGAAGAGCAGCGGCAGGTTAAAGATTTGCTGGCGGCGTTAATAAGCAAAGTCAAAGATTTTTTTCTTTAGTTGCTGTACACAGCAGGGTTAAAGCGTGCCAACAGTCAGTCGATTACTTGCCCCAGTTACCAGCTTGCAATGTTGTGCACCCCCACGACATACAGCACACACTCTGACCATTACCAGCTGTGCAGAAGCACCTATAGCAATGCAGCAGAGACACACTAAGATGAAAACTGATGCTGGCAGAAGCGAGCAGGAAGGTTCAGCCGACATTGGCCATTCAATCGTCCGTCAATGGTCCAACGTTACTTTAGCTTTCATGGAGGGGGGGGGTTGCTCGGCATGTTTTGAGTGAGAACATTTGGGAACTGTTACGACTGTTTTTTAGCACTCAAAAACTCCACTTCAAACTTCACTAGCCCAATCACATCTGAATAAACAAGCTGTATTTTTGGCCACATGTAAAACAAGCTTGACAAAACATCATTCCAATGGATCTTTCTATTAATTTACCTTATAGAATATCTCACTGCACAGGAGGCTGAGTGGCCTGTTGAGTCTGTTTTGCCCCATTGAGAAAGCCCTACAGTTAAGCCCACACCCGTGCCCTTTCCCCTACAAATACTTGCCCTGCCAAGTACACCTCATATTCTCTGTTTTGGAAGTTACTATAGAATCTGCTTCCTCTGCCCTTTCAGACAGTCCATTCCAGACCACAACCAATGACTGAGTAAATAAATGCTCCTCATCTTGCCTCCAGATCAGTTGAAGGTTGGTCTATAAACCATGTGGACCTGCATGGGTTGTTCAGTCAGTCAGGGTAGGGCTGCACAAACAGCAGCGGTGGAGGTTGTCAAAATAAGTTGAGACTTCACTATCTCGGTCACTGGCAACTTACGCCTGCCCTTCCCCTGTTCCTTCTGGGTAATGTCTTGGGAGAGGTAGGCCACAGCATTTATTAGTCTCAACTGTTTTTTAATTCCTTCATTCGACGGGGATGTAGTTGACAGTGCCAGTATTTCTTGCCCATCCCTAATTGCCCTTGAACTGCTGCAGTCCATGTGGTGTAGGTACAATGCTGTCAGGGAGGGAGTTCCAGGATTTTGACCCAACCATAAAATCCCTACTGTGAAGAAGGAGGCCATTCGGTCAATCAGGTCGCCACTGACCCTCCGAAACAGCATCCCACCTAGGCCCACTCCCCCGCAAACCCACCTAACCTTCACATCTTGGACACCAAGGGGCAATTTTGTATGGGCAATCCACCTAACCTGCACATCATTGGAATCAAACCCTGGTCCCTGGCACTGTCAGGCAACGGTGCAAACTAGTGTGCCACCGTGTTGACCCAACAATAGTAATATATATTCGAGTCAGGGTGGTGAGTGGCTTGGAGGTGGACTTACAGGTGATGGTGTTTCCACATGTCTGCTGCCCTTGTCTTTCTCAATGGTAGAGATTGCAGCTTTGGAAGGTGCTGTCAAAGGAGCCTTTACGAATTGCTGGAGTGCATCTTGTAGATGGTATGCACTGTGCGTCAGTGGTGGAGGGAATGAATGCTAGGGGTGTGATGAATTCTGCCCCTTTGTCTCCAAAGTCACACCACCTACCAATTGGCACTCATTGCTCTTGGTTGGTACCTGAAGATTGGCACAATGCTTAGGGGGCAGAACTGCACCCTGGGAAAACTCAGAGAAAAACAGGAGTAGGCTGCAGAGCCTCTAGAACCTCCTTCACCATTCAACCATCTTGTACATCAGCTCCTGTCCTATCCTCAAAACTCTGACCCCAGTAAAAGAATTATAACTACATATCATATGCTAGCCAAAATGTTGAAATGAGTTGCTTCTTGCATGGCAACTGTCTCTGCAACAGAAACTCATCAGTCATACACACTTCCTGTCAGAATTTATCAGCAATTCTTCCAACAGTTTGCAATGCAAGGTTATGGCAGCATTCAAAGCCACTCCAAATATACTTCTTGTTCTAAGCTTTAGCGAGCTAACTATTCCACGAGTGAGCATTACTAAGTCAGATGCCTCAAAGACAGTGGGGGAGGGGAAGCCACCCTGAGCCTCGACTAAGAGAGATGGGCAGTTAAATGATTCTGCGTGAGCTGAATTCCAGACCCGCCTTAAATCTGGAGCGATGCCTTTATTAGGAACTCACTGGTAACTATGAAAAACAGTCTTGCTGATTAAACCCTGTGCCTTTCTGAAGTACAAACATCTGGCTTTCGTTCTGAATCCCACCCTTGTAAGCTCAGCTATGACCTGTCGCAAGCGAAACAAATTACAGGAAGAGCGATGGTCTCATGTTAAGTTGCGATTGGTTCCAACAAAGTCTCACGCGAGCATATTACGAACACGCATATTAGACCACTCGGCCCCTCGAGCCTGCCCTGCCATTCAATAAGATCATGGCTGACCTGATTGTAATCTCAACCCCACATTCCTGCCTATCCCTCATAACCTTTCAACCCCTTGCTTATCATTGCCTTAAAGATATTCAATGACTCTGCCTCAACCACACTTTGTCTCTGTCAGGAAAACAAATGATCATCCCTGTCCTGAATGGGTGACTTTTATTTTTAAACAGTGGCCCACTACTTCTAGATTCTCCCACAAGAGAAAACATCCTCTCCACATCTACCATGTCAAGACCCCTCCGGATCTTATATATTTCAATCAAGTCGCCTCTTACTCTTCTAAACTCCAGTGCATGTGAGCCTAGCCGGTCCAGCCTTTCCTCATAGGTTGATGTTAGAAAGTGACTTGAACAAAATAAAGAGAGTGTGATGCACTGAACTGTCCAGTCTTCCTCTCACTCGTTGCAAGAGATGCCTTACCTGTGGTTTCCTTCCCACTCAGTGGCTCACTCTGTAGAGAGTCATGAACAGCTCTAATTAAGATGGTATATTCAGTACCAGGCTGCAATCCTGTAGGGAGGAAGAACACCCAGCCGTTTAAAGTTTCTTTTGAATTGGAAACATTCAAAGGAATAGTTATTCTAGATACTTCCTGGGGGAAATGAAAGCCGACGGGATGGATTCCCCGTTTGGGAGACTATGGGCTGGATTTGCCATTCTGGAGACTGAGTCCCCATGCCGGCGTGAAAAAGGTGGCATTTTATGCCAGGAAAACTGCCGCAAAATGGCCACTGATTCCCTGTTCCGGGAGGCTAGCAGCCAGGCAGCATAGAGCTCCCAGCTCTAGCTGATTTGATTTGATTTGATTCATTGTCACATGTACCGAAGTACAGTGAAAAGTATTTTTTTGCGGCTGAGGGAATGTACACAGTATGTACAGAGTAGACAAACGAATAATCGACAGAGTACATTGACAAATGGTACATCGACAAACAGTAATTGGTTACAATGTGGAACAAGGGGCCAAACAAAGCAAATACATGAGCAAGAACACCATAGGGCGTCGTGAATAGTGTTCTTACAGGGAACAGATCAGTCCGAGTCTTCAGACTTCTGTACCTTCTGCCTGATGGAAGGGTCTGAAAGAAGGCAAGCCTGGGTGGGAGGGGTCTCTGACAATGCTGTCTGCCTTCCTGAGGCAGCGGGAGGTGTAGACAGAATCAATGGGAAGGTGACAAGCTTTTGTGATGCGCTGAGCTGAGTTCACCACACTCTGCATTTTCTTGCGATCTTGGGCCGAGCAGTTGTCATACCAAGTGTGATGCAGCCGGATAGGATGCTCTCTATTGCACATCTGTAGACGTTTGTGAGAATCGATGCAGACATGCCAAATTTCTTGAGCTTCCGTAGGAAGCCGATACGGCCTGGAGAGTTGCCGGGTCCATGGCCTCCAGCAGCCGTGCCGTGCTTCTGGGCGGATGCCGCTCGCGGACCCGGCCCGCAAAGTAGTCCCCCCCTCGGCCGACATGCGCACCCGGACCGCCCCACCAGTGCTCCCAGCACGACTATGTCCCCCTCTGCCTGCGGATCGGCCCTCCCCCGACTGTGGCGGCACTGGACTGAGTCCGCAGCCACCACGCTGAGTTCCCGACGGATGAGACCACATAGGATCCATGCTGTCGGGGAAGGAGCATCACGGGGTGGGCCTCAGCCAACGTTCTGAGTACGCCGCTTTTCAGGGGGCGGTGCATCGGGGATTCTCTGCTCCGCCGCCAAACGCAATTTCAGCGTTGGGGATCGAACAATCCAGCCCTATGTGTTGTCGCGTCGTGGCAACAGTGGCATTTTACGCCGGAAAAAACGGCGCAAAAGCTGCACAGATCCTCCGTCTGGTGGGGGACTAGCAGGGACGCAGAATAGATCTCCCGGCTTTAGCTGCGGATGCAGCCGGAGAATTGTTGGAACCGTGGCTGCGCATGCACACGGCGGCGGCCTGCAGCGGACGCGCCGTGCAACATGGCACTGGCTGCACGCGGACCAGGCCTGCCTAATAATGCCCCCCTGTAACCAGGCTTTCCAATCCGGACCACCCCCCCCCCCCAGTTCCCCCAGCCCCTGCCAAAGTCCCGCCTGCCCGTGGAACGGCTCCCACCCAACTGTGGAGGCGCTGGACTGTGTGGCAGACCCTGGTTCGATTCCCGGCTTGGGTCACTGTCTGTGCGGAGTCTGCATGTTCTCCCCGTGTCTGCGTGCGTTTCCTCCGGGTGCTCCGGTTTCCTTTCACAAGTCCCAAAAGACGTGTTTGTTAGGTGAATTGGGTATTCTGAATTCTCCCTCCGTGTACCCAAACAGGCGCCGGAGTGTGGCGACTAGGGGCTATTCACAGCAACTTCATTGCAGTGTTAATGTAAGCCTACTTGTGACACTAATAAAGATTATTATTACATCTCCCAGAGTAGGACATTCCCAGATTCACTGGTTTCTCCATACAACAGAAGGATCACATCCCGAATGAAGGATTGAAATGAGAGATCACTGTATCATATAATGTGTGACCAAAATGGGTAAAGAGCCTATCAATACAATGACCAAGAGCTCCTCTTGTATTTTTAGAATTGGGCCTACTCAAAATGGCAGGCCATGGGTCTGTGGTCAATCCAATTGGGACTTTGTGAAAGTACTCGGTAGAATTTAGCATCCTCCAAGGTTTTGACCTATGTAACCGAAAGTGTGAACCCAACTGGAAACCTCTAGGATCTGCTGCCATGCATTTGTGATCACAGTGGGTGAGGTGGGGGATGGGGGTCAAGGTTACCTGTGATCATTGCTTCTTTGGCTTTGTCTGTTGGCTGTGGGTCGAGCTCCAGCGGATGCTCCCCCATGGCGTTGTAGGTGATGAAGTAACCGGTGATCTGGGCGGTAGGCCGTTGCCACGTGAATAAGATGCTGCTGGGCGTCTTGGAGATGAATCGAAGATTTGATGGAGAATCGATTGCTGTGGTGGAGGAAGAGGGGTGGATGAGGTGGGGAAGGTGTGGAAACAGGAGAGATTAGTTATTTTTTACGCTTCACTGGAAAATCAACAACCACCCACTTCCTTGGCCCTTGTGACAGTTGTCCTGCTCCTGACTACAGGGCTATCCCACTCCGTGGCCTCCAAGGGGTATTCAATCCCTCCCTGACATTCCAGTTTCCCCAAAGAGAACAGAGATTTCCCTTGGCAGCAGGGATCGTTCACTGGCAAAATGACGGGGGATTTGGGGCGGCGGGGTGGGGGGGGGGGGGGGGGGGGGGGGGTGAGGCACTTGTCCCCTCCTTCCCATTCCCCAAACATTTTGTGTCTCACAAAATTAAAGGCAGGCCGACGCCTCTCCCTTAACTGAGTGAAGAATTAAAAAAACACCTGGCATGTTGCTGATGGTCACCTGAAGACGTCACATTAACACGTGACTGGTTTCAGTGCTGCCTCTGAGCCGCGTCGGGTCACCAGCCGTGGTCTCTGTTCACACAGCCGGTGCTTATTGGCATCCTCATTCAGTGACAGAAGCAATCTAGGATACTAACTTTCACATATCCAGCTGCCCACATGACAACAAAGCCCCTGAGATTGATATAGCTCTGCCTTCCTTTGGCAGCCTCGCGACGTGGAGACTGGAATCAAAATGGAGACTGAGGCGGTGGTACAGTGATATTGTCGCTGGACTAGTAATCTAGAAACCCAGGATAATGCTCTGGGGACCTGGGTTAAAATCCCCCAAGAGCAGACGGTGAACTTTGAATTCAATAGAAGTCTGGAATTACAAACCTAAACAATTGTCGTAAAAGCCCATCTGGTTCATTAATATCTATTATTCGGAAGGAAATCTGCCTCCCTTAACCGGTCTGGCCTACACATGACTCCAGATCCATAACAATGCGGTTGACTCTTAACCACCCCCTCAAGGGCATTTAAAGATGGGCAATAAATGCCCTATAAGCCAGCAACGTCCACATCCCATAACCAAATTTTATAAAAGTATTGATGAGGGGGTCATTCCAAGACACCAACGGCTTTTTAAACATCAAACATCATTGCTGACAATAATCAGTAATGGTCCCTAACACAAAGCTCTGTCAGTGATGCAAGCTAGTAACTAATCTGTCATATATTAAAATTTGCATTATGTCCAGCGCTCAATTTTTGGGCATCAACCGGTCTACTAAGCTCATATGTGCCTCCTGGGTGGGGTTACATAGCTTCCACGTATGCACTCCTGCCTGCAGTTGGTCCTCCCCCAGCTAGGTGGAGCCACAGAAGCCAATAATCCTCAGGCCCACAGCCATAACACCATTGATGCACTGCTTCAGAGAGCAAATGCCCCGGTAAGGGAGTTAAAACTAGCTCCCCTACTGCACTCCCCCCCCCCCCCCCCCCCCCCCAGTCCCTTTGCAGAGAGTGTCGAATTTGACATTGGGGGAAGGAGAGACCAGAGACTATCCCAGAGAATGTGACCAGAAGACATTGAAATCGCCAGTGTGGAGATTATGCTCAGTGGAAACTCTACTACAGTGATGTTTCATCCTGATTGGGTGCGGTTTGTGAATGAGCAAAACACAGAACAAGCGTTAAAAATTAAAACGGTAGCACCCGACGACGAACGAGACTCTTCCTCTCTCGCTCGGGTGGGCTTCCTCACCGGTTCGAGCTGTGACTGTGGAGGGTGGACTGCGAGAATCGCCGCTCAGGGTATAGATGTTGATGTTGTACTCGGTGCCTGGCAGAAGGCCTGTGAAAGGAGAGGGAGAGTAAAATATCCGCATCAAATCCAAAGGGGGAAAGGTGCCCCCGACACCAAAGTAATAAAACACGACGGCCGGGATTCTCCAATCCCGCGGCCAAGTTCTCCATGGGTGGCCAAGCAAAGGTGAGATCACTGACAAGGGGATCAGGACTGATTCTGAAGTAGGGGATTCATGTTCAATCCTTTGTCAAGTCGCTGGTCTGGCCTCAGCTGGAATACTGTGGCCATTTGTGGACACCGTGGCTGAACTTTTCCGGCCCTTCCCGTTGGCGAGATCTTCCAGACCCACTTGCTGGTGACAACACCCCCTCCCCCAGTCCGTGCAGCAAGCTGTGATCAGCCTGAGAGAGGGGTATAAAATATAAAATAGGGTAAGTACTGGAGGGGGAAACATTTGGAGGGCTCTGAGGAAAGAGCAGGGATGTGCGACCAATTAGATAGCTCTATCAATGGGCCGGCACAGACATAAAGGGCCAAGTGGCCTCCTTCGGCGCTTTGCCATTCTATGATTTGAGACACGTTGCAACATGATTGAAAAGCAAGTGTGAAGGATGGGTGGGGTCAGTAAAAGCCACCTGAGATATTTAATCCACTGGATTCTCCTAACTTTTACCTGTGAGGGTAAACGTTCGTTGATCAGGCCCCACTGTCCTCTGGACAATCCCGCTGCCGCTGGAAGGAACAGCGTCAACTTGGAATCCAGTGATGATCTCGGACTTGGTGCGCCACTGCAGTGTGATGCTGGTCTCCGTCACCCCACTGATGCGAATTCTCCTGGGTGAGCTGACATCTAGCAACAGAGCAAACCAGGTTACAACAATAACTTGCACTCATGCAGAACTTTACCCACAGCAAATCCCTCTGAGGGGCGGCAGCAGCAAATGCATCGGGCAGTGCAGCACTGAGCCATAAACAACGATGGCCTAATCCAAGAAGTAGATTTTAGGGGGTGGTTTGGCCAAGGCACAGAGTGGAGTGATTTCAGGGGAGATCTCCAGAGCCGGGAATGGGGGGTGCTCTTGTTGCTCTTTTTAGCCTTAGTTTATTAGCTCTGATTACGTCACCTTTGCTCACGAGTCGCCAGGTATCTTTCTGATACCGCCATGTGGTTCAAGTTCAAGTTATGATTAATAGGTCAGCACACCGCTTAGTAAGATTGAAATCAACGGTCTTTTATTATGTACAACAAGCAATTTTTATACAATAATCCTACTATCTATATAATAAACCTATCACTACTGGCCAATACTTAACTTTAGGAAGAGCCCACCAGGTCAGGGAAACGAAAGGCTTGTCCAATCAAATCTGGCCCGCGGGATTCAAAAGGCTGCTACAGGTCAATGGCTAGGAGTCTCTATCGGATAGCGATCGCTGGATTCAAACTTACAGTTGCCGGTTGCTGTTCTTGCGAAGGTCACGAGCAGGCGAAGAAGAGAGAGAGCGAGCGAGCTCTGAACTTGGCCCCTTACTTTATAGGGCCCAGGGGCTTCCCGCCTCTCGGGGCGGCCCTTGACCCTGAGTCCCAAGTGATTGGACTGGCCCCCAATCACTGGGTTCGATACGTCCAATTGCGGGGCGATACCCCGATCGGGGGGTGGTCGTTCACCTGCCTTTGTTTCGGCCACTGCAGGCGCCGACCGGTCTAGCCTGGTATTCAATTGCTAATATGTTGCAATTGTTCCTGGGGATAGCTGATTAAACTGCAGATGTCTGGATTGATGGGTTGTTAAGAGTCCTGAATATGGGACTAACAGGAGAGGATCACTGGGAGTAATAATAGGGGGATTACTTGGGTAGCAATAGTTGATAACTGAGAGTAATAACAGGGAGACCTCTGGGGGCAATGGGATCACAGGGGGTAATAATAGGGGATCACTGGGAATAATAATGGTTCGGCAGGAATAACAATACAGAGGTCACTGGGAGTAATAATAGGGGGATCACTGGGAAAATTGATAGGTGATCACAGGGAGTAAAAATAAGGACGATCACAGGGAGTAATACTAGGGAGATCATTGAGGTAATAATATGGGTTCACAGGGAGTAATAACGGGATTCCTTAGTGGGGGTTCACAGAGAGTAATAATGGGGGGTCACTGGGGTAATAATCGGGGATGAATATGGTAATAATAGGGGGTTCATTAGGATTAATAAATGGGGGCACAGGGGTTATAATAGGGGCACCACTGGGAGTAATAATAGGGGGCACCGGTAGTAATAATAGGGGAACACTAGGAGTAACAATAGGGGGACAACAGGGTAACAATAGGGGGAATCACTGGGGTAATAGGGGATCACAGGTGGTAATAATAGGGGATTACAGGTTGTAATAATAGTTGTAATAGGAGATCACACGGTAATAGTAGGGGATCACTGGGAGTACAGGAGGACACGGGGTAATAATAGGGGGATCACAGGTAATAATAGGGGATCACTGGGGTAATAATAGGGGATCACTGCGAGTGTAGAAAGACACTGGAGGTAATAATAGGGGATCATTGGGAGTAATCATAGGGGGATCTTTGGTATCTTTTCTTTGTACTTAGATCCAAGACGGCGCTGGAACGTGGAGACTCTGCGAACTCTCCCCCACATCTCTTATAACCGTACTAACCTTCTAAAACTTAATTCTAACACTAATATTACCTCTAACCTTTCTCTTTTATCTTTACTTCCGTATGCTTCACCTGATGTCTGTGTCTATTTACCTTGTGTATTTATGGATGTTCTATGTTTTTCATGTATGGGACAATCTGCCTGGACTGTACGCAGAACAACAATACTTTTCACTGTTCCTCGGTACACGTGACAAATCTAAATCCAAATCACTGGGAGTAATAATAAAGACATCACTGGGATTAATAATAAGGGGACTAGAGGGAGTAATAATAGGGGGAATCATAGGTAGTAATAAAAAGAAAAAAAAAAGAGTCCTGAATATACCTGCAAATGTCTGGGCTGATGGGCTGCTAATAGCCCTGAGTATCGATCTGGGCCGACTTCCCCAGAGCCGAATATGATGTTCTGCCTGCAGCTGTCCGTTTGTGTCTTGTTACCTGCTTTTCCCAGCAGCCTTTCTGGTTAGCCATTTTAAATTGGGTTTTGGCCAAATTAATCGGGACGCAGCCATTTTATGTGGCTACACTCTCGCGTCCAGATTTTTGGAGTGTGGCTCTCGCAGAGGGCTATACGGACCAGAAGAAACAGGCAGGGAAATGCCGTGGAGGGATTTGAACCTAACGGCATGAATTTTAAAAGTCGATGTGTTGCCAGGACAGCAACAAACGCACGGGGCAGTGCGAGTCAGGACGCAGGAAACAGTTTCAGATCACCTCGTGTTTGCTGAGTGTGTGAGGTGGGAATAGCACATTGGAGGAGTTGAATCCAGGGGAAACAAAGACAGGTGGGAGGATTCCAGCAACAAGTGGCACAGTGGTTAGAATTGCTACCTCACAGCACCAGGGACCTGGGTTCAATTCTGGCCCTGGGTGACTGTGTGGAGTTTGCATGTTCTCCCCGTGTCTGTGTGGGTTTCCTCCGGGTGCTCTGGTTTCCTCCCACAGTCCAGAAATGTACAGGTTAGGTGGATTGGCCATGATAAATTGCTTCTTAGTGTCCAGGGAAGTGCAGTTTAGGTTATTGGGTTGTGGGGACAGGGTGGGTGGATGGGTGAATGGACATGGGTAGAGTACTCTTTCGAAGGGTTGGTGCAAACCCGATGGGCCAAATGGCCTCCTTCTACACTGTAGGGATTCTATGATCTAAGATGGACTGATGGAGGCCCAGAGACTAGCAACGTTGTGTATGTGGAAATATGTGGGGCTGGATTCTCCCAAACTGGCGTAAAACTGCTGGTGTTTCACTCCCAAGTTTTCTGCAAAAAATAAAGAGCGATTCATTTACCTGCAGGGGGCTAGCAGGCACCCAGGGAGCCTCACGCAGCTTTGGCTGCTGATACAGGCCCATGCGCACGGTGGCAGCCTCCAGCGGCCATACTGAGCGTCACGGTGGCCTCAGACTGCGGACCATCACGAAGAAACAAGGTCCCCCTGAACGGCCGCTTGCCCCTGCATTTGACCGGCCTGATCGCTGCCCCGACCACCATAAGGCCATCCCCGGTGCTGCATCCCCCCCCAGGCGGCCACGGACTGAGTCCGCAGCCGCCGCGCGAGATTCCCGATGGGCCATATGTGTTTAGAACCACGCCGTCGGGAAATCAGCCGGTCAGGATCGGAGTATCGCTGGGAGGGCCTCTGGTAATGGCCCCCCAGCTGCGCTGCGTGATTCACGGACAAGTGATTTTCCGGGGCCCGGAGAATCGCCGGACGCAATTCTCCGCCCCCGCGCCAAATGCGATTTTGGTGTGGAGCTGCGGAGAATCCAGCCCGTGGTCTGATTGTCTGGGCAAGGGTTTATGTGTCCGTAAGTAATATGGATATGCAAATGGAGGTAAACAAGATACTCACTGTCCAATGTTGCTTTGATGCCCTGCAGGGGCTTACTGGTTAACTCGTTCTTGATGGCGGATACCAAGATGTTGTATTTAGTTGCGACCTGATTTAACAAAGATTTACAGGGAAATTACTCAAGCACAAAAACAGATCATTTGCCCCAACTGGCTTATGCCAGTGTTTGTCCCACTCCTGGGCCTCTGCCTACCCTTCTTCACCTCATCCTATGAGCGTATCCTTCTAATCTTCCCTCCCTCATGAACTTACCCATCTTCCCCTTAAGTGATTCTCTGCTGTTCCCCTCAACACTCTGTGTAGCAGTGAGGTCCACTTTCTCATCACCCTCTGCACAAATTGGCAGCACGGTAGCCTTGTGGATAGCACAATTGCTTCACAGCTCCAGGGTCCCAGGTTCGATTCCGGCTTGGGTCACTGTCTGTGCGGAGTCTGCACATCCTCCCCGTGTGTGCGTGGGTTTCCTCCGGGTGCTCCGGTTTCCTCCCACAGTCCAAAGATGTGCAGGTTAGGTGGATTGGCCATGATAAATTGTCCTTGGTGTCCAAAATTGCCCTTAGTGTTGGGTGGGGTTACTGGGTTATGGGGATAGGGTGGCGGTGTTGACCTTGGGTAGGGTGCTCTTTCCAAGAGCCGGTGCAGACTCGATGGGCCGAATGGCCTCCTTCTGCACTGTAAATTCTATGAAAAAAAAAAAAAAATTCTCCCGAATTCCCCACTGGATTGATTTATTGAGTACCCTGTACCTGCGGCCACTAGTTTTGGGCTGACTCAAGTAAAAGCTATCACCACGATGGCAACCTGATCAAACCACTTGCATCGTTTCAATGACCACACCCCTCAGCCTTCCCTTTTCTGGAGCAATTTGGGTCAAGAATTGTTGTTCAAAATTCTGCGGCTCAGGAACAGGGATAATCCATTCAGTCCCATCTCTTTAACTCTTGTATTTGACTCAAGCACTCATTGGATTCCTATGATTCCACCACCATTATTACAACGACAAAAGCTTTGTCAGCCTGTCTTTATATGGAGCCTTTAATGTCCCAATGCGCTTTAGAGAAATTCACATTGAGCCACAGGGCAGCACGGTAGCACAGTGGGTAGCACTGTTGTTTCACAGTGCCAGGGTCCCACGTTCGATTCCCGCTTCGGTCACTGTCTGTGTGTTTCCTCCGGGTGCTCTGGTTTCCTCTCACGTGTTCCAAAAGACATGTTGTTAGGTGAATTGGACATTCTGAATTCTCCCTCTGTGTACCCGAACAGGTGGCAGAGTATGGCGACTAGGGGATTTACATAGTAACTTCATTACTTCAGGTTAATGTAAGCCAGGGATGTGACAATAATAAAGATCATTATTATTAGGAGATATTAGCGCAGATGATCTAAATTGTGAACAAAGGCGTGTATTATACCAAATTAGGGATGGGGGCACGCGGTGAGGGGCAGAGAGAGAAGCGCGTAAAAATCTTTCAATCTCTGTTTTCAAATTTCTCAATTGAGTCGCACCCTCAGCTGTGTTTTGCTCGGAGAGTATCAGATTCCACTTGGTGTGAACATAGCTTTATGGCAATCATTCAGCAAATTAATTCAGAATTCATAACTCCTCTATATTAAGGAATAAAGACCCACAGGGTAAGTGTGCCAACCATGGCAAACAAGGGAAGTTAAAGATAGCATGGGATTAAAGGAAGAGGCTTATAATGTTGAAAGAGTAGGAAGCCTGAGGGCGATTACAGTATTCAGCAAAGGATGACCACAGAGTTGATCGAGCCACAGACAATAGGATGAGAGAGTAAATGATCAAGAAACAGCAGAGGAAAAAGATTAGATTGTAAAAGGTTCTCTCGGTTTGTAGAAAGGATGAGATTAGCAAAAATAAACATTGGTTCCCTTCCAGGTTGAGACCGAAATAACTGGGGAAATGGCATAGACATTAAACAAGTACTCCAAAGTGAGCGAGCCTTTCGCTGGAAATCCCAGCCTTTGTATCTGTCGGCGTATCTTTGCGATACATATTCCAGAAATAATAGGGAATCAAGGGTGTAGTGAGAATAAGGAACGGAATATCAAAGGGGAGATTAACGGAACTAAATGTGGGCAATCCTTTGGAACAGATGGCCTACTTGCTTTAAGAGATGGGACAATGATCGTGGATAAATTAGTTTTGATCTTTCAGCATTCCCTTGGAAGCAAACGTAACACACTACTCAAAAAAGGAGCAAGTAGAGAACTATAATTAGTTATCAGGAAAAAATAGTAGCAGGAAGAACAGGAAGTCTATCATCGGGATGTGGTATCAGGGCACTTAGAAAATCATAATATAATTGGACAGAGTCGAGTTGGATTTATGAAAGCGTTGACTAATCCATTAAGAGTTTTTTGGGAGATGAAACTAGTCAGATGGGTAATGGGGATATGGTATATTGGATTTTCAAAAGGCATTCAATAGGGTGCCACACTCAAGGTTTTTACACAGAATTTGGACCCTTGGGACTTGGGTAATATACTAGCACGCATTGAAGATTGGTCAATGGATAGGAACCAGAGAGTCGGAATATGTGGGTCATTTTCAGTGAATTACATGAGGGGGACAAGCATAATGTATCCGAATTTGCTACTGTACAAAGCAAGATGGGAAAATCGGATGTGAGATGGAGGTAAAGAGGCTGCGGAGCCTTATGGACAGATTTGGTGAATGAGCAAGAATGTGGAGTATAGGACTTTGGGTGGCAGCCATGGAGTGAGTGGTCGCACATTTGGTGGTTCCCGCTCAATTTGTATTTTTTCAGTCTTTCCCCGCCCAAGGGGTGTAGTATTTGAGGACAAGCAGTGCAGGAGTGCCCAGGGAAGGTAATACTCCTCTGGTGTGGCAGTATACGGATCAGCGGATGAGGAGCGCCACGAGAAAGAAAGAGCAGTTGAAGCAGGGGAGTTTATGTGGTGCGCCACAGGGAAAGATGGCGGAGGGCAAGGGGGCAGCGTTGCCTGCCCAATGGTCAATGGAGCAGCTGGTGGAGTTCTTGAATAACAAGTTCCAGAAGCACAGGAAAGAGGCCCTGGAAGACCTGGCCAAGGAGGTGGCCCACTGAGATCTGGGAATGAGCAAGTTGAGCAGAGGCTGGTGTTCCAGGGCCGGGCGATACAGAAAGTGGAAGAGGCGGTAGGAGAGCATGAGGAACAGTTGGCCTCATTTGTGGTGGAGTTGGGAGTGATGTGAGAGAGCCAGAAGAGGCTGAGGGAGAAGTTGGGGGACCTGGAGAACCGCTCCAGGAGACAAAATATA
Source organism: Scyliorhinus torazame (assembly GCF_047496885.1). Lineage (NCBI taxonomy): Eukaryota > Metazoa > Chordata > Chondrichthyes > Carcharhiniformes > Scyliorhinidae > Scyliorhinus > Scyliorhinus torazame. Next base: position 207,222,330 of record NC_092708.1, on the reverse strand, counting down.
GGATTGTCTGGATACCTGAAGGCATTGAAGGTGTAGAATCCGCGGTGTATGTGGCGAGTATGCTGGAGACGTTGATGGGGAAAGGGGCCTTCAATCAGCCTCTCGATGTGGACCGAGTGCTGAGGAGTAGGCCGCAGGTGGGGGAGCCGCCGAGGGCAATGGTAGTGCGCTGCATCACTTTTTGGATAAGGAAAGGATCCAATGATGGGTGAAACAGACCAAGAGGTGTACCTGGGAAGGGAGTGAGCTGGGCGCGGAGTTGGTGAAGAGGAGGGCCGGGTTCAACAGAATAAAAGCTGCCCTCTTTGAGAAGACGGGTGAAGTTTGCAGTATTATACCCAGCCCGCCTGTTGTGACTTTTCAGAAATAGTGGGCTGCATTCTCCATTTCTGAGGCTAATTTCCGGAGTTTTCGGAGAACACAGGTGATTCACGACAGGAAAATCGACGCGAACCCCTCACCGCGTGAAACGCCCACTGATTGCGCCAAAAACAGCCGGAGAATGGCCGGGTCCCGCAGCCGCGCAGGGCTGATGACCTGCACCAGTCGCACCGTAAGACATGGCGCCGGCCATACGCCTACCCTAACCCATCAACCGCGGACCCACAGCCCACCCCCTGGCCACCCTCCAGAAGTTCCCACAGCCCTAGCAGAAGCCCCCCCGGCCAGCGACATGGACCCTGGCCGAGTGTGGTGGCGCTGGACACTGTCCGCAGCCGGCACGTCGGGTTCCCGATCGCTGGGACCACAAGTGCCCATGCCGTCGGGAACTCGGCCCATCGGCTTTGTTGTTGGCACCTTTACCGTTGCCGCCGGCTAGGTACTCCACGAGCTCTAAGGGTGTGGGGGTATTGGAGGCAGCATTTGGGATTGGAGGATGCCTCAGTATGGGCACCGATCTGCGATAACCGTAGGTTTGCGCCGGCGGGGCTTGATGCGAGGTTTAGGGGGTGCCGGCAGGCAGAGATTGAGCACTTTGGGGACTTATTTATTTGGGGCAAATTTCTGGGCCTGGAGGAAGAATATGAACTGCCCAGGGAGAATGACTTTAGGTACCTGCAGTTTCGGGACTTTGTGAGGAAAGAGGTGCCCGTCCTTTCCTGGGCTGCCGCCCTGGGGTTGCAGGACAAGGATGAAATACGGGAGGGGAAGGTGTCGAATTTTTATAAGGAATTAATAGAGTGGGAGGGAGACCTGGTGTGGATTATTAAGCCTAAATGGGAGGAGCAGCTAGGAGGGGAGGTGGGGGCTGAGATGTGGGAGAAGGCCTTGCGGAGGGTGAATGCGTCCTCGTCGTGTGCGAGGCTAAGCCTCACCCAGTTCAAAGTGGTGCATAGGGTTCATATGACAGTTGCGAGAGTCAAGTAGGTTGGGGGATAGGTGTGGGCGGTGCACGGGGTCGGGGGCAAGGTCCGCAAATCACAGTGGGTGGCAAGGTAGCATAGTTGCTTCACAGATCTAGGGTCCAGGTTCGATTCCCGGCTTGGGTCACTGTCTGTGCGGAGTCTACGCGTTCTCCCCGTGTGTGCGTGGGTTTCTTCCGGATGCTCCGGTTTCCTCCCACAGTCCAAAGATATGCAGGTTAGGTGGATTGACCATGCTAAATTGCCCTTAGTGGCCAAAAAGGTTAGGTGGAGCTACTGGGCTACAGGGATGTGGTGGAGGTGTGGGCTTAGGTAGGGTGCTCTTTCCAAGGGCCAGTGCAGACTCGATGGACTGAATGTAAATTCTTCGATCTGATTCTATGACATATTCTGTGCGTGTCCGAGACTGAGGGGTTCTGGCAGGGGTTTGCGGACGTGATGTCTGAGGTGCTGGTGGCGGAGGTGATCTCGAGTCCAGAGGTTGTGATATTTCGGGTATCGGAAGACCCGGGAGTCCAGGCGGTGAGAGAGGCTGATGTTTTGGCCTTTGCTTCCCTGATAGCCCGGAGATGGATTTTGCTCGGGTTGCGGGACTCAGAGCCACCGAAAGCAGGGGGGGGGGGGGGGGGTGAGGGACCTGGCAGAATTCCTGAGGCTGAAGACGGTCACGTTCGCTCTATGAGAGGGTGGCAAGATGGCACAGTGGTTAGCCCTGCTGCCTCAGGGCGCCAAGGACCCGGGTTTGATCCCGACACTAGGTCACTGTCCTTGTGGTGTTTGCACATTCTCCCCACGCCTGCATGGGTCTCATCCCCACAACCCAAAGATGTCCAGGGTGGGTGAATTGGCCACCCTAAATTGCCCCTCAATTGGATAAAAAGAAGTGGCTGCTTTAGATTTATTAAAAATAAAGTCGCTCTGTGAGGGTCGGTAGAGGGGTTTACCCAAAAGCGGAAGCCGTTATCGATTTCTTTAAGGAGAATTGAGGGGTCAGCAAGAGACGGGGTTGGGGAGAGGGGTAAAGAGGTTTCAATGGGAAAGGCGAGATGTGGTGGGGTGTTGGTGTCAGGGGGGCAGGCGGGTTGTGGTTGTTTATTGAGTTGTTTTGCTGTTCTTCTGATTTTTTGTGTATATATATGAAAATGCATTAAAAAAAATAGAGTATAAAGTGGTAAATTCAAAGTGTATCACTTTGGAGGCAATTAGTGAAAACAAAACATGCTTTACATGGTTGAGGAGGTTGAGAAATGTGGTAATCAGTAAGACCTGGGAGTTCTTCTGAAACACAGAAACACGCTGCCGAGGACCTGGGTTCGATCCTGGCCCCGGATCACTGCCCGTGTGGAGTTTGCACATTCTCCCCGTGTCTGTGTGGGTCTCACCCCTACAACCCAAAGATGTGCAGGGTAGGTGGATTGGCCACGCTAATTGGAAAAAAGAAATGTTAGATGGCGCCTTTAGTCAGTGTGTATTGTCTAGAATTTAGAAGAATGAGAGGTGGTCTCATTGAAACTAGGCAAAGGCCTTGAGAGATTTGACTGCCGGGATGCTGAGAGATGCAGGGGAACATACAACATGGAGTCACGTTCCCAAAATTTGTGGTTGGCCATTTTGGATTGAGATGCTGAAGAAAATTCTTCACTCTAGGTGTGTGGATCTTTATAATTCTCTACCCCAGAGGGTTGTGGATGTTCCGTCATTAAGTACAGAGTGATAGATTTTTGTAAACTATGGAAAGAGGACAAAAAAATAGGAGCTGAGGGAAAATATCAGGCATGGTCTTGTTGAATGCTAGAACAGACCCGAAAGGCCTTCTCCTGTTCCTATTTCCATTTAGCTTCCCATGTTGCGCGTGCTTCCTGATCTTACTCCTGAAGTGCCTAGTGCTAATTTTAAGGAACTTTACATCCCAGTAGCCAACAATTAAGTTGGAACTTTTTTTTGCAATGGAAGAGGAAGACTCACCATGAGACCGGAGACTGTGGCACTCGTGTTCTCGGGGGCCAGTTTCAGCTCCTTGCTCGGGCCGTTCTTCTCCCTTGGTTTCACCAACACAAGGTAGCCTGTCACCGGGGCATTAGGTGCGTGCCAGCTAATAGTCATGCTCGTTGGAGTCACTTGAACGAACTCCAGGTCAGTCGGAGATGCAATGGCTGTGAGGCAAATAGAATTGGCAAAATGAAAGCAAGAACAAAAGGAAGTGCTGTCATTATGGTGATGTAAGAAAGCCATTTGGAGATGTCATTTGGTGATGCATTTTGCACACAGCAAGCTTGACAATAATGACCAAATATTCTGTTGTTTTGAGGGATAAATATCAGCTGATACACCAGGGAGAACTCCCCGTCTTTGGAATGGTGAAATGAGATCTGTCACATCTCCTGGAGAAAGGGGAAAGAAGGCGGAACTTTAGGGTCTTATCGCAGTGGGGCGGAGCCTGGAATTGCGGCGAGCCCTTCAAGAGTCCACCGACTTCCGTGGAACTGGAAGGTCTCGGGGCTGGAAAACTTGGGAGAGCAGCCAAAAGTCCATTGGCTTCCAGTGGCACTGAGAAACCCTGGCCATTGTGTTTTTCGGTGGAAGACTACAGTGGAGGGTTCTGGGTGGAATGGCACTGTCCTTCCATGTTGGAGGGGGACATGGTTCTAGCCCAGACAACGAGGAGGCCTAAGTTCCCATCCTCTACAATGGTCCTTTGAGATCTGGGATTGGACCAGTTCTTGGCCTAGTTCTCAGTGTCAGGCTGAAATTGAGCAATCGCCTCCTGGTCGCACGAGAAAAAAGCTAATGTGAGGCCGGGGAATGGATGAGAAATAAGCCAATAGTGAATCATCCCCCGATATTGGCCGTTGACCTCAAGCTCCGCCTGAAGGCGAAGTATAAGAAGCCGGTGTCTTCCCCCGCATGCCAGTTTACTATCGGGCTGCTGGGGAACAGACACGCTTAATAAATTGTAGCGCACAAAGACTCCATGAGACGAATATAGTGAAGTCGATGAGGCTTTATTAAGCGTGTCTGTTCCCCAGCAGCCCGATAGTAAACTGGCATGCGGGGGAAGACACCGGCTTCTTATACTTCGCCTTCAGGGCGGAGCTTGAGGTCAACGGCCAACCAGGACCCGGGATCTGTCAGCCAATGACATTAGGGCTTCCAGTCCCACATGACCCCCAATACATACTACCACATACACTATACCCAGGTTTTTTTTGTATCCACTTCAGAGGTGCGGGCAAAGATTCCAGAGTCTGAGAGTTCAGACCTTGACAGCTTGAAACTCTAGATTTAACTTTAAAAATCTAGTATCAGGGAATGCTGTTGGATTGTCATTTAAAAACCCAAACAATTAGCTAATTGTCCTTCAAGGAAGGAAATGTACACTCCTTATCCAACTGATATATCACTCTTAGTCTTCCGCCAAATTGATTGACATCTAACCGACCTTTGAAGTGTTCAGCGAGCCCTGCAGTTGGATCAAACAAGTTAGTATGCTCGGAGGCCAAGCTTCCTGAGTTTAGACTGCCGCTCTACAGCATGCAACATGCAACTGAAACAACTCACAGCGCACATGCAGAGAGACTGGGCCCTAAGGCCACTTGGAGCAAACAGCAGTCCATTTAAGAAGTTTCCATGTACAGCAACATGAGAGCTCATGACTGAAATGAGGCAAGGTCTCCCGATAATAGCAGCATTATTACACAAGAAAAGTGCAGCGAGTGGTGGATAGCTCTAGAATACACATTACGTGCATAAAATCATTCCCAGTCATTAACAGCCGTGCGTTCTCCAGGCGGGATTGACGGGGGGTTTGAACAGGCTGGGACTTGGTGGTGTTGTCACTCACGGCCCTCTGTGTGTTTCGGTAAGTTCAGGTGTAGCCACTTGCCTGTGCTCTGTATGCCTATCAAAGGGGTGCTCTCCTGGGCATCATACATGGCGTAGACCTGCACTGTGTACTCTGTTCCCGGCCGCAAGCCAACCAGCTCGGCAGAATCGTCCCTGAAGTGTGGGCTGGGCAGGAGCTCACGGAGCCCATCCTTGGGGCTGGAATAGGTCACTCTGTATGCCGTGACCTGCCCCTCGGGCCTCTCCCAAGCCAGCCGGATAGAATCCACCTCGACGTCCGTGAACGTCAGCCCCTTTGGACGGTCGATGGCTGTCAGGTGAAGAAAGAAGGCGAAGCAACACACAGAACAAAAAAAAAAGTTAAGTATCTCCTTCTGACCGGCTTGCTTCCAGTCGCAGTGTGCGACAACGGTTTGACATGGTGCCAAGTCATCGTGCGAGAAAATGAACCGCAGGACGTGCAACAGGAAGTATCTTGCAGGGGTCGATTTGAGTCAAGTCTTCACGATCCCTTTTAGTGCTCGGTAGACAAAGAGACAGTTTGCAAACCGTTCCCACACTTACCCCCCACTCCCCCTCAGCATTTTACTTCAGAATAGATAAGTACACTATTGCAGAACGCATCTACATATCCAACAGCTCTTGAGGATTAACAACAATGGCTATCTGATATAGTGAGGCTTCATGTGGCTCACTGCGACTTATCAAAGACCAATCAATGGAAAATGAGGCACCGATTTTCCATTCCATTCAGGCAGCAGATACTGAGACCTGATAAGAGAGTAGGGGAAGGAGATGGCTGAGAGAGAGGGCTTCACCTAATCAAAGCAAAGAGAATCCATTTGTTAAGTTATAAAACAGCTTGTGATGCAGAACTTAATTTGACCTTTGAATCAGTGGGATGGACATGCAAGTACTGGGTCTCCTTTGCAAACGTAAGGCACTGAAAAGGGACAGGCTCCTGCAACTGTCTGGTTTAGGCATACACAGTCGGGCTCACTTCAGGCTGCCAGTGAGGAAATTTCACGCGAAGGAAGCACATGTTGGAAGACCAAGGCCTCCGGCTTCTCCAACTCACATTCTCCTCAAGTTACTGCTCCTTGCTAGGGGCCCGCATGCAAACCCTTCTACACAAATCCATCATCGCCCTGCCAAATGTTATGAAGCCAAACATTATGGAGGGGGAGGGGTTGGTGGTTGCAATTGGGCAAAGGAAATGCCAGGCTGCCAAAGTGGTTCACCAGGATCTGGGTAGGCCCAAGCCTGCCCGTGGTTTTAAACCCATCCCTGCACCCATTCTCTTTTCAACCTTAAGGACTAACTGGAGAGTGTTCCAGATGGGTTTGGGAATAGTGGGAGAGTTGCCACTGTGCATGGGTTGAAAAATACTTACAGGTATCTGACGTTTCGATGAGCTGCACGCTCTCTCCATGCTCTCCTTGGGCTTCCACACTGACCGAGTACTTGGTGTTTGGCTCCAGGCCTTCGAGAGTCACTTCAGTTGCATCTAAAAGCAGAGGACACGCAGAAGGTTGATTTTTCCTCTTCACCCTATTCAAATACCTTCAACGGCCCCACCCAGTCAGTCAGACAGCCTCTTCCTTTTCCCGGTTTCACTAATATATAACTAATAATTCAGTGATCAAAGAAAAGTTTAACATTTTTGCTTGGACCCGAGGAAAGGGTGAGTGCAGACTATTACCCAGGATCCCAGCTTTGGTTAAATGACTGCCGACATGGTGCCGATCAGTGGGTACCCAATTTCTGACAGACTAGACTCCTTCTGCAAAGGCTGACCTCCCCCAACCAGTCTTTGAAATGGGGGGGGGGGGGGTGTGGAGGGTGGGTTGAGAGAGAAAGAGTCTAATCCCTCCTGCAGCTAGCTTTGGGAAACGTTAATAAGAGCTGGGCAGTTCAGGGGCACTGATGGAATGGGGCTCTTCAACTCGTGCAGCCCCCACTTCAAATGGGGGCAACACAGTAGCACAGTGGTTACAATTGCTTCACAGCTCCAGGGTCCCAGGTTCGATTCTCGGCTTGGGCACTGTCTGTGTGGAGTTTGCACGCTCTCCCCGTGTGTGCGTGGGTTTCCTCCGGGTGCTCCGGTTTCCTCCCACAGTCCAAAGATGTGCAGGTTAGGTTAGGTGGATTGGCCATGATAAATTGTCCAAAAAAGGTTGGGTGGGGTTACTGGGTTACAGCGATAGGGTGGAGATGTGGGCTTAAGTGGGGTGCTCTTTCTCTTTTTTTTTAAATATAGAGTACCCAATTATTATATATTTTTTCAATTAAGGGGCAATTTAGCATGGCCAATCCACATAAACTGCACATCTTTGGGTTGTGGGGGTGAAACCCACGCAGACACGGGAGAATGTGCAAACTCCACACAGAGAGTGACCCAGGGCCGTGATTCGAACCCGGGTCCTCAGCGCCGTAGTCCCACTGCTAACCACTGCGCCACGTGCTGCCCGTGGGGTGCTCTTTCCAAAGGCCGGTGCAGACTCGATGGGCCAAACGGCCTCCTTCTGCACTGTAAATTGTACAAATTCTATGAAACTTCCTCTGGTGTTCTGGTGTGGCAAGTCGGATTGGTAAGCGTCAGCTGAGCGAGCCCCCCCCCCCCCACATCAGTAATACAACTCCCTACATCCTGCCGACAACATGTACCCCCTCAAATGGTATTTCTGTAACTAGTCTGCAGGCAACCACTGAGATGGCACCTGTGGTGATCTCGGGTTTGTCCCTTTAAAGGCAACACCTGTCCTGAGGGACCAATTGGGACTGAGAGTGGGGAATCACTCCAGGGGCTGGAGTCTTCTCTTAGGCACAAGACATAGATAGAAGACATCTAGTAGGCATGAGCGGCATGTTGCAACAGTGGTTAGCTATGTGGCCTCACAGCGCCAGGGACCTGGCTCGATTTCAACCTTGGGTGACTGTAGTGGAGGTCGCACTTTCTCCCTGTGTCTGCGTGGGTTTCCTCTGGGTGCTCCGGTTTCCTCCCACAGTCTAAAGATGTGCAGATCAGGTGAATTGGCCATGCTCAATTCTCCTTAGTGTCCAACGGTTGGGTAGGGTTACGGGGAATGGGGCAGGTGTGTGGGCCTAGCTGGTTGCTCTTTCGAAGGGTTGGTGCAGACTCAATGGGCCGAATGGCCTACTTCTGCATTTAAGGATTCTATGATTCTATGTAGGAGCAGGTGGCTACTCTCGAGTAGCTGTGGGATTGCTGGCCTCGGTATAGTTTTTTTCATTAATACCTTTCGTGTTTGTAAAGACGTCTTGAGCGTGCATCTTTATAGCACCATTACCCATTAGCTCCGCATTCTCAAGCTACAGATTAACCTGTCCCCACACTGACAGAAAAAAGGTCCAACCCAACTGTCTGCACTCCTCTTCTGAAGATCTGACTCTTGGCAAGGCCGATAGAGCATTTTTAACAGTAAATTCTCGATGTGTTTAATTAGTCCATGGCAGTATTACAATATTGGCAGATGAAGGCCTTGTCACATCAGATAAAGACCCACCCACCACTGTGCGTATATCTGGTGACTGACCTCCAGCGACAGTACGGGTTATAACTGGGCCTTTGCCCCTCTTTGGGGTGCTGGTGATCTTGTAACTGATCACTTTGGCGGTGGGAGGTTTCCAGCTGATGACCATGCTCTTGTCATTCATTGGCTGCACCTTCAGCAAAGTCGGCGGGTCAATCTCTGGAAAAAAAAGGGGAGAAGTGGAAAAGGTGGGGCTCCAAACTTAGGAATCTTCCGGCCCTGCCCGCTTCCTGGGTCTTCTGGTCCTGCCGGGAGTCAATGGACTTTTGGCTGCCCCCACTCTGTGGTGGACCCCACCACTGTAGGGCCATAAAACGCCAGCTTGAGAATCATATAACGCTTCCAGAAGAAGGACATTCAGCCCTATCAAGGCCATGTTGTGTCTCTAAAAGAACAACATCACCTACTAGACCCTTCAGAGATTCGCATTTATCTCCCCCCGGCTGTTAAAAAGACTCCATTGCATGTGTGGTACAGGAGAGAGGTGGCAAGCTGAGGACATGGGCTCAACATGACACTGTGCTTTGCCATTTAAATCCCAGTGGGTGCCCTCAGCAGTAGGCACGACGTTGGCGTACAGCACAGACCTGACTTTCTGACACGAGAATTCGGCGTGACTGGCTATACTCCTAGCTGGCTTCCGATAAGAGTGCATCTGTGGCCCTTAGGCCCGAGGCTTGGTTAAGGCGAGGCGGCTTCACTCCGGAGCTGCGTTGGGAGGAATGGAAAGCAATTTCTGTGCTCCAGCGTCGCCGCCTCTTAAACTTGACAAGAGCAAATGGAAGCTACATTCTGGCAGCGCATATGATATGATCACCAGGGGACATTCAGCCCCTCAAATCTGTGCCACTCATCATTTGGATCATTATCCCAACTCCAGTTACGCATCTGTTGTTTCATATCCCCAAATCAACTAAACTCTAACCATCTCCGTTTTGAGACTTTCAACTGGTCCCCAGCATCAGCGTTCAAGGAGAGTTCCAGATTTCCTCTACCCTTTGTATGAAGAGGTGCTTCTGGACATGAAATGAAATGAAATGAAAATCGCTTATTGTCACAAGTAGGCTTCTAATGAAGTTACTGTGAAAAGCCCCTAGTCGCCACATTCCAGCGCCTGTTTGGGAGGCTGGTACAGGAATTGAACCGTGCTGCTGGCCTGCCTTGGTCTGCTTTAAAAGCCAGCGATTTAGCCCTGTGCTAAACAGATTCTAAATTTTAAGGTTATGCCCCTTATTCTGGATTCCCAGTACCAGCTTCTCATCAATCCCATTACATTTTGTAATAATTCCAGTAGATCACCCTTTCATCTTGGAGATATATATAGGTTATGCAATCTACCCTTGAGCTGCCACAGACCTCAATCTATAACCATTTAATCCCCAGCATCTACCGAGAGTGGTGGGGCACTGATCATTCCATCTTCCTGGGATGGTGCTTTCAGACACCATCTCCTTGTCAGTTGGGTGCCGACCCAGACCTGGATCAAAGAGGTGAAAAGTGAGCTGTTTTTCGACCCGGGTACCACCCAGCCCCAGGTCAGTGTGGCATTGCTGCCTCAAAACAAAAGCCAGCTTGTTAATGTTATCCAAGTGCACTTCTCACTGGGGTGTTCTCAGATCAGCCAGTGGAATGACTGGCCCTGTAAACCAGAGGACATAAATGTAAGATGACCAGTAAGAGAACCAGGGGAGAACTGGGATTTTTATTTACACAGCGAGTTGTGGTGAGCTGGAATGCATGGCCTGAAGAAGCAATGGAAGCAGATTCAACAGGAGCTTTGTAAAGGGAATAGGATAAAAACGTCCAGCAGGAAATTTGCAGGGCTTGAGGGGAGAGAGCAGGGAGCTAGATCGCTCTTTACAGAGACACAGTGGGCAGACTGATCAAACTAGCGCTGAGTGATCCAGTGACTTTGTCAAAATTCGGCATGCAACCAGGCACCGCAGGCAAAACAAATTCTTCACCACCGACAACCTACAACGCCCTCCCCCTTCCTTACCTGTCTTCTCTGAAGCCACAAGAGGCTTGCTGATTGCCGGGCTGTCTCCCCGGCCAGTGACGGCATACAAAGTTACTGTGTATTCGGTGCCGGGCTTCAGGTTAGGTATGGTGACGGTGGACTCGCCACCCGGCACACGTATCTCCTTCACCGGGCCACGGCCTCCTGTGAGGAAATGTGGCGGGGGGGGGAATGAAAAATTAAAAGGTTACTTGTGGTCGAAAATCACACTAAACACAAGAAAGGCATTGTGGGATACGCGCAGTACTAATCATTTGACTTTTACGTATTCCACGTGTTTTCCTGAAGTAAACACAAGGGTCGAGAGAACTTGTTCAAAAAATAATTTTTATTAAAAGTTTTCATAAAATATCAATAACAAAATGAGAAAGAAAAAAGAACCCAGGGTTAAGTACAAAATACAATCTAAAAAAACAACCTCCCAAACCCCTCCCCCCCTGTACATAAATAATAAATTAACATTAACACCCCGACTTAACACAACAGGTGTATACACCCCCTCAGACCCTCCAGTGTAAATAACATAAACAAAAATAAAGTAACCCCCCCCCCTCGGGTTGCTGCTGCCATTGACCAATGTCTATTGTTTTGCCAGAAAGTCTAAGAACGGTTGCCACCACCTAAAGAACCCTTGTACCGACCCTCTCAAGGCGAATTTCACCCTCTCCAATTTAATGAACCCTGCCATATCGTTGATCCAGGATTCCACGCTTGGGGGCCTCGCATCTTTCCACTGAAGGAGAATCCTTCGCCGGGTCCCAGGGACACAAAGGCCAGAATTTCAGCCTCTTTCGCCTCCTGCACTCCCGGCTCCTCTGCCACCCCAAATATTGCGAGCCCCCAGCCCGGTTTGACCCCGGATCCTACCACCCTCGACACCGTCCTTGCTACACCCTTCCAAAATTCCTCCAGCGTTGTGCATGCCCAGAACATATGAGTGTGATTTGCTGGGCTCCCTGAGCACCTAACACACCTGTCCTCACCCCCAAAGAACCGGCTCATCCTTGTCCCGGTCATGTGTGCCCTGTGCAGCACCTTAAACTGTATGAGGCGGAGTCTCGCGCACGAAGAGGAAGAGTTCACCCTCCCTAGGGCATCTGCCCAGGTCCCCTCTTCGATCTCCTCTCCCAACTCCTCCTCCCATTAACCTTTCAACTCCACCACTGAGGCCTCCTCCTCCTCCTGCATCACCTGGTAAGTTTCCGAGATCTTCCCCACTCCCACCCACCCCCCCGAGAGCACCCTGTCCTGTACTGTGTGTGGCAGTAGCCGCGGGAATTCCACCACCTGCTGTCTGGCAAACGCCCTTACCTGTAAGTACCTGAAGGTGTTCCCCGGGGGGAGCCCGTACATCTCCTCCATCTCACCCAAGCTCGCGAACTTCCCGTCCACAAACAGGTCCCCCAACTTTCGTATCCCTGCCCTATGCCACCCGAAAACCCTCCACCTGTTCTTCCTGGGGCGAACCGGTGGTTCCCCCGTAATGGGGTCCACGCCGAGGCCCCAACTTCCCCCCTATGCCGCCTCCACTGCCCCCACATTTTGAGGGCCGCCACCACCACCGGGCTCGTGGTATACCTCCTTGGAGGGAGCGGCAGTGGCGCCGTTGCCAGCGCCCCCAGACTCGTACCCACACAGGATGCTGTCTCCAGCCTCTTCCATGCAGCCCCCTCCCCCTCCATCACCCACTTGCGCACCATCGGCGCATTGGTGGCCCAGTAGTACCCACAGAGGTTGGGCAGTGCCAGCCCCCCCCATATCTCTACTCCGCTCCAGGAACACCCTTCTCACCCTCGGAGTCCCTCGCGCCCACACAAACCCCATTATACTCCTGTTAACCCGCCTGAAAAAAGCCTTCGGGATAAACACGGTGAGGCACTGGAACAGGAACAAAAACCTTGGGAGCACCGTCATTTTGACTGACTGCACCCTACCCGCCTAGGACAGCGGCAACGCGTCCCACCTCTTGAACTCCTCCTCCATTTGCTCCACCAGCCTTGTAAAGTTAAGCCTATGCAGGGCCCCCCAGCTCCTGGCCACCTGGACCCCCAAATATCTGAAGCTCCTTTCCGCCCTTTTAAGTGGGAGCTCGCCAATCCCCCTCTCCTGGTCCCCTAGCTGAACTACGAACAGCTCGCTCTTCCCCATATTGAGCTTGTACCCCGAAAAGTCCCCGAATTCCCTAAGGATCCTCATTACCTCTGGCATTCCTCCCACCGGGTCCGCCACATACAGCAGCAGGTCGTCCGCATAAAGCGACACCCTATGCTCCTCCCCACCCTGCACCAACCCCCTCCAGTTCCTCGATTCTCTCAGTGCCATAGCCAGGGGTTCAATCGCCAGTGCAAAGAGCAGGGGGGACAGGGGACACCCCTGTCTCGTCCCTCGGTGCAACCGAAAGTACTCGGGCCTCCTCCTATTTGTGGCCACACTCGCCATCGGGACCTCATACAACAGCCTAACCCACCTGACAAACCCCTCCGCAAATCCGAACCTCTTCAGCACCTCCCACAGGTACCCCCACTCTACCCTATCGAAGGCTTTCTCAGCGTCCATCGCCACCACTATCTCCGCCTCCCCCTCCCTCGCCGGCATCATGATAACGTTTAAGACCCTCCGCACATTCGCGTTCAACTGTCTCCCCTTCACAAACTCCGTCTGGTCTTCATGTATGATCGGCGGCACACAATCCTCAATCCTCGTGGCTAAGACCTTCGCCAGCACCTTGGCATCTACATTTAGCAAGGAAATCGGTCTGTAAGACCCACATTGCAGGGGATCCTTGTCCCGCTTCAGGATCAAGGAGATCAGTGCCCGGGACATCGTCGGGGGTAAAGCCCCCCCCCCGCCTTATTGAAGGTCCTAACTAACAGCGGACCCAACAGGTCCATATATTTTTTATAGAACTCGACCGGGAAACCGTCCGGCCCCGCCTGCATGCTTCCTATCCCTTTGATCAGCTCCTCCAGCCCAGTCGGGGCCCCCAGTCCCGCCACCAGTCCCTCTTCCACCTTTGGAGACCTCAATTGGTCCAGGAAACGACCCATCCTTCCCTCCTCACGTGGGGGCTCGGATCGGTACAATTCCTCGTAGAAGTCCCTGACGACCCCATTAATGCCAACCCCACTCCGCACCACGCTCCCTCCCCTGTCCTTAACTCCCCCGATCTCCCTAGCTGCGTCCCGCTTCCGAAGCTGATGCGCCAGTATCCGGCTTGCCTTTTCCCCATACTCGTAGACCGCCCCCTGGGCCTTCCTCCATTGCACCTCCGCCTTCCTGGTGGTCACCAGGTCGAATTCGGCCTGGAGGCTGTGCCTCTTCCTCAACAATCCTTCCTCAGGCTCTTCCGCATACCTCCTGTCTACCCTCACAATCTCCCCCACCAGCCTCTCCCTCTCCCCCCGCTCCCTCCGCTCCTTGTGGGCCCTAATGGAGATCAGCTCTCCCCTCACCACCGCCTTCAGTGCCTCCCATACCATCCCCACTCGGACCTCCCCGTTGTCGTTGGTCTCGAAGTACCTCTCTATACTTCCTCGGACCCGCTCGCTCACCTCCTCGTTCGCCAACAGCCCCACCTCCAAGCGCCACAGCGGGCCCTGGTCCCTCTCCTCCCCCAACTCCAAGTCCACACAATGCGGGGCGTGGTCCGAAATGGCTATTGCCGAATACTCGGTATCCTCTACTCTCGCTATCAGCGCTCTACTCAAAATGAAAAAGTCGATTCGAGAATAAGCCTTATGGACATGTGAGAAGAATGAAAATTCCCTAGCCCCCGGCCTTGCAAATCTCCAAGGGTCCACCCCTCCCATTTGGTCCATAAATCCCCTCAGCACTCTAGCCGCCGCCAGCTTCCTACCTGTCCTAGACCTGGAGCGATCCAGTGCCGGATCACTTCCAAGTCTGGGATCCGACCCAACATGCGCCGCATAAAACCCGCATCGTCCCAGTTCGGGGCATACACATTGACCAGTACCACCCTCTCTCCCTGCAGCTTACCACTAACCATTACCTACCTACCGCCATTGTCTGCCACAATGCTCGACGCCTCAAATGACACCTTTCCCACCAAGATCGCCACCCCTCGATTTTTGGCATCTAGCCCCGAGTGAAACACCTGACCTACCCAACCCTTTCCTCAGTCTTACCTGGTCTGCCACCTTCAGATGTGTCTCCTGGAGCATAACCACATCCGCCTTGAGCCCCTTCAGGTGCGCGAACTCGCGGGTCTAGAGAACTTGATGGTGCTGCCCTCTTCCCCTCCCTCAACAGACATGAAATGGGCAAAGGAATCACTTGCAGCACACTGCTTGCTGATTTGATTACGGCTGCTCAGTAAGTGTCTAGCTATGTGTCTGTAAAAAAAACATGTGCCAGACTGACTGAGCATGAGAGGCCTGTAGCCACTATTTTGGCCTACTTTCGCCTGACTGATTTGCAAATGAACGCGGGATTCAGCGTGCACGCAGGGCACCGCTTTCTTCAACTGCCCAGGAGTCTAAGAGACCAGCAATTCCCAGATGGTTAAATTGTAAATTTCTGACTTTCCGCCCCTTGGCACCAGATTGAAGTGGCAGGCCTCTGTTAGCCACTGCGTGAATCCGTCCCCGTTGTCAATTACCTCCACCCTCACCCAGCTAGCTTGCCGTGCATCGCACTTTCAAGCTTTATGGCTGGTTGATCATGCCGCACACTCCAACTGAGGTTTGAGGAAGTAATCTGCCATGGGCCTGCCATGGACATGATAGGATGCATTCATTGCACCAGGCCTTAGTCCTTTTGAACCTCAACAGTTCCTAATTTGGGTTCTTCTTCCACTAGTTGCGACCCATAATTTTAGCCAATATGTCATTTGTGGCGTGCTGTAGGTTAACTTGGTTCCCGAGACGTTTGTGTTTAATTTTTAGGCTATGCCCCCTGGTTCTAGACTCCCCAACCAGCAGAAATAGTTTTTCCCAATCTACTCATCGATAATATCTTGGAGACTGCAGTTACATCATCTCTTAACCGTCTGCATTTCAGGAACACAATGCTGGTACTCGCTCCATGTAATTTAACCATAGAGTCAAACAACATCCTACAGCACAGGAGGCCATTTATCCCATCGAGTCTGCACCAACCCTTCGAAAGAGCACCCTACTCAGGCCTGCACCTCCACCCCATCCCTGTAAACCCACCTAAGCTTTTGGAGGCTAAGGTGCAATTTAGCGTGGCTAATCCACCTAACCTGCACAGCTTTGGACAGTGGGAGGAATCATAGAATCCCTACAGTGCAGAAGGAGGTCATTCGGTCCATCGAGTCTGCATCAACCCTCTGAAAGAGCTGGACCCAAACCCCCTTCCTTTCCCTGTAATCCCCCTGGCGGAACAATTTAGCATATCCAATCCAACTAACTTACACATCTTTGGACTGTGGGAGGAAACCGGAGCACCCGCAGGAAACCCACGCAGACACAAGGAGAACATGCAAATTCCACAGACAGGTCACCCGAGGCCGGAATCGATCCCGGGTCCCTGGCGCTGTGAGGCAGCAATGCTAGCCACTGTGCCATCCTTGGGGAGTCCAACTACCAGACCTGCCTATCTCTACACTCTCTCCAAGGCTAATTTACTCTGCCCAAGATGTGACGCCAGATAGGAACCCCAGCTGCTCCAAATGGGGTCTCACTGGAGCTTCACTGCGCTGTACCGTAGAAGGTTCCAGTTTGCCACCAAGTTTTGATCGCACGACAACAAGTGAGATTCATGTCACTGTCTGTGTGGAGTTTGCACATGCTTCCCATGTCTGCATGGATCTCACCCCCACAACCCAAAGATGTGCAGGGTAGGTGGATTGGCCACGCTAAATTACCCCTTAATTGGAAAAAAATGAATTGGGTACCTTAAATTTCTAAAAAAAAAACAATTCATGCTGACAGCACAGAGGAGGCTTCTCCCCTCACAGAGTGACTAGTCAGAGGAAATGAACTGCAAGGCCTACCTGACTCTCCGAATGCGACGCGGTAATATTTGACATTCAAGGGCGGTGGTCTCCACCTGATGTTCAGGCTCGTAGGTGTGGACTGGGTGAATTCCAGGTCAGTTGGGGAATCAGAGACTGGAGGGAGAGGTAGGTGAGGGGTAGCATAGGTGGTTGATTGGGGGTGGGGTGGGGGGAAAAATCAGCACAATTAACACGATGTGGCAGCCATTTTTCCAAAACACAAACATAACAGGCAGGGAGGGAGACAAGTTGTCGTACCCAATTACAACACCCGCCCCCACAAACCTTACATTCCCTTTACACTCAGATCATCTGGGATGGTTAAAAAGCAACAGAGACAATAAGAGAAAAATTATTCTGGAAAATTCCTCTCCCACTCCCTCAGGTGCTGAAATAATGTAGAACAATTTTTAGCCATCAAGAGACTTTTGACAAAGGCTGACTGAACCTTTTTAAAACATGTAAAATTAGCCAATCCCCTGCAGGCCTGGTCCCTTTGTCTGTGAAGTATGTCAGGACGTCAGGTTGATTCTTACAGGAAAACCAGGCTTTAATATCTTACACACAAAACAGGACTCTCATGGTGAATTTTCTATTTTTCTTTGTTTGATAGCCATTCTGTTGAACAGCATCAATGGCTTACAATTCCAACAAGGTCCCGCGCCGCACCCAGGTACCGTTTGGGACCAACTATTCAACTGCAGGAACCTTCACAATACACTGCCTGAAATCTATGTCTTTGCTCAACATAGGCATGCCACCTGCAGTGACTGGGAGTGGGTCAGCTTCACACGATCACATCCAAAGCCCTTACACCGCCACGTTCACTGCCCAGCGGTCAGGAGCTGAGCCAGCTGTCTGACCGCACAAGGCATCACACAGTCCTGCCCAAATCTGCCGTCACTCAGTGGTTTCATTTGCTTTCTTTCGCCTGCAAGATTGCGTCCAGTTCCAGAACTCACTCACATGTGGAATGCTGGCCGACCAGGGGCAAGCTCTCCCGCCTGCCGTTGAATGCAGAGATGCTGATGACATACTCCGAGGCGGGCACCAAGTTGGTCAGCTGGAGGGAGGTGCGTGTGGACGGCACCCGCTCATCCCGAGGATTGGCCCCGTTACTGAGGTGATGCCGCACCCTGTATCCAGTGATTAGGGATCTTGTGGGCTGCCAGTGCACGGTGAACGAGGTCGCCTTTGTGTCAGAGAAGTCAATGCCAGTCGGTGTGTCGATGCCTAGGTGCAAAACACAGGGCATAGGTCTTTCAAAGGTTTTACGCATTTCTATAGTGACCCTTACAATTGCCCCCAAAGCGCTCAGTAGTTGCATTTTGTAGGTGCATTTTGGAAGGTCTAATGCAGGTAGGGAATATACAGTGAATGGTAGAACCCTCAAGAGTATTGAAAGTCAAAGAGACCTAGGAGTACAGGTCCACAGGTCATTGAAAGGGGCAACACAGGTGGAGAAGGTAGTCAAGAAGGCATACGGCATGCTGGCCTTCATTGGCCGGGGCATTGAGTATAAGAATTGGCAAGTCATGTTGCAGCTGTATAGAACCTTAGTTAGGCCACACTTGGAGTACAGTGTTCAATTCTGGTCGCCACACTACCAGAAGAATGTGGAGGCTTTAGAGAGGGTGCAGAAGAGATTTACCAGAATGTTGCCTGGTATGGAGGGCATAAGCTATGAGGAGCGGTTGAATAAACTCGGTTTGTTCTCACTGGAACGAAGGAGGTTGAGGGGCGACCTGATAGAGGTATACAAAATTATGAGGGGCATAGACAGAGTGGATAGTCAGAGGCTTTTCCCCAGGGTAGAGGGGTCAATTACTAGGGGGCATAGGTTTAAGGTGAGAGGGGCAAGGTTTAGAGTAGATGTACGAGGCAAGTTTTTTACGCAGAGGGTAGTGGGTACCTGGAACTCGCTACCGGAGGAGGTAGTGGAAGCAGGGATGATAGGGACATTTAAGGGGCATCTTGACAAATATATGAATAGGATGGGAAAAGAAGGATACGGACCCAGGAAGTGTAGAAGATTGTAGTTTAGTCGGGCAGTATGGTCGGCACGGGCTTGGAGGGCCGAAGGGCCTGTTCCTGTGCTGTACATTTCTTTGTTCTTTGTTTGTTCTTTGATTAAGCAGTTTCAAGGGCATCACTGTTGGGGCAGCACAGTAGCATTGTGGATAGCACAATTGCTTCACAGTTCCAGGGTTCCAGGTTCGATTCCGGCTTGGGTCACTGTCTGTGCGGAGTCTGCACATCCTCCCCGTGTGTGCGTGGGTTTCCTCCGGGTGCTCCGGTTTCCTCCCACAGTCCAAAGATGTGCGGGTTAGGTGGATTGTCCATGATAAATTGCCCTTAGTGTCCAAAATTGCCCTTAGTGTTGGGTGGGGTTACTGGGTTATGGGGATAGGGTGGAGGTGTTGACCTTGGGTAGGGTGCTCTTTCCAAGAGCCGGTGCAGACCCAATGGGCCGAATGGCCTCTTTCTGCACTGTAAATTCTATGATCTATGTTGTAATGCAGCTGCTAATTTGTGCACAAATAACACGATCTCTACCATGATAATGGCGCAATAATTTGTTTCAGCGCTGCTGGTTGAGTTTAAAAATCAATGTTTATTTTTTTCACCTGAGGGGGCAGGCAGTGGCCTCAGTTTAATGTCTGATTCACCTTCAGCAGCACAACACTCTTTGTGTACTGCTCGGGATGTGTACACCTCCTTCTGTACTGCTCGGGGTGTGTAGGCCTCCCTCTGTACTGATCTGGGTGTGTAACTATTCCTCTGTACTGCTCTAATGTGCAGGCCTCCCTATACACATGTGTACACCTCCTTCTGTACTGCTCTGGGTGTGCACACCTCCCTCTGTACTGTTCTGGATGTGTAGGCCTCCCTCTGTACCGTTCTGGATATGTAGGCTTCCCTCCATACTGTTCTGGGTGTGTACACCTCCCTCTGTACTGCTCTGGGGGTGTAGGCCTCCCTCTGTGCTGCTCTGGATATGTAGTCTCCCTTTGTACTGCTCTGGGTGTGTGGGCCTCCCTATACTGCTCTGGGTGTGTAGGCCTCACTGTACTGCTCTGGGTACGTAGCACTCCGTCTGTATTGCTCTGGGTATTTAGGCCTCCCTCTGTCCTGCTCTGCTTTGTAGGCCACCCTTTGTACTGCTCTGGCGATGTAGGCCTCCCTCTGCACTCCTCTGGGTGTGCACACCTCCCTCTGTACTGTTCTGGATGTGTAGGCCTCCCTCTGTACTGTTCTGGATATGTAGGCTTCCCTCCATACTGTTCTGGGTGTGTACACCTCCCTCTGTACTGCTCTGGGGGTGTAGGCCTCCCTCTGTGCTGCTCTGGATATGTAGGTCTTCCTTTGTACTGCTCTGGGTACGTAGGCCTCCCTCTGTACTGTTCTGGGTTGGACACCTCCCTCTGTACTGGTCTGGGTGTGTACGCCTCCCTCTGTACTGCTCTGGGTGTGTAGGCCTCCCTCTGTACTGCTCTGGGTGTGTACGCCTCCCTCTGAACTGTTCCGGGTTGGACGCCTCCCTCTGAACTGCTCTGGGTGTGTAGGCCTCCCTCTGTACTGGTCTGGGTGTGTAGGCCTCTCTCTGTACTGCTCTGGGTGTGTAGGCCTCCCTCTGTACTGCTCTGGGTGTGTACGCCTCCCTCTGAACTGATCCGGGTTGGACGCCGCCCTCTGAACTGCTCTGGGTGTGTAGGCCTCCCTCTGTACTGGTCTAGGTGTGTAGGCCTCCCTCTGTACTGCTCTGGGTGTGTGGGCCTCCCTCTGAACTGCTCTGGGAGTGTAGGCCTCCGTTTGAACTGCTCTAGGTGTGTAGGCCTCCCTCTGTACTGCTCTGGGTGTGTAGGCCTCCCTCTGTACTGCTCTGGGTGTGTACGCCTCCCTCTGAACTGTTCCGGATCGGACGCCTCCCTCTGAACTGCTCTGGGTGTGTAGGCCTCCCTCTGTACTGGTCTGGGTGTGTAGGCCTCCCTCTGTACTGCTGTGGGTGTGTAGGCCTCACTCTGTGATGTTCTGGGTTGGATGCCTCCCACTGTACTGCTCGGGGTGTGGAGGCCTCCCTCTGTACTGCTGTGGGTGTGTACGCCTCCCTCTGTACTGCTGTGGGTGTGTACGCCTTCCTCTGTGATGTTCTGGGTTGGACAGGATCCTCCCACTGTACTGTTCTGAGTTGGACACCTCCCACTGTACTGCTCTTGGTGTGTAGGCTTCCCTCTGTACTGCTCTGGGTGTGTACGCCTCCCTCTGTACTGCTCTGGGTGTGTAACACTCCCTCTGTACTGCTCTGGTTTGGACGCCTCCCTCTGTACTGCTCTGGTTTGGACGCCTCCCTCTGTACTGCTCTTGGGTGTGTGGGCCTCCCTCTGTATTGTTCTGGGTTGGACGCCTCCCTCTGTACTGCTCTGGGTTGGACGCCTCCCTCTGAACTGTTCCGGGTTGGACGCCTCCCTCTGAACTGCTCTGGGTGTGTAGGAATCCCTCTGTACTGGTCTGGGTGTGTAGGCCTCCCTCTGTACTGCTGTGGGTGTGTAGGCCTCACTCTGTGATGTTCTGGGTTGGATGCCACCCACTGTACTGCTCGGGGTGTGGAGGCCTCCCTCTGTACTGCTGTGGGTGTGTACGCCTCCCTCTGTACTGCTGTGGGTGTGTACGCCTTCCTCTGTGATGTTCTGGGTTGGACAGGATCCTCCCACTGTACTGTTCTGAGTTGGACACCTCCCACTGTACTGCTCTTGGTGGGTAGGCTTCCCTCTGTACTGCTCTGGGTGTGTACGCCTCCCTCTGTACTGCTCTGGGTGTGTAACACTCCCTCTGTACTGCTCTGGTTTGGACGCCTCCCTCTGTACTGCTCTGGTTTGGACGCCTCCCTCTGTACTGCTCTTGGGTGTGTGGGCCTCCCTCTGTATTGTTCTGGGTTGGACGCCTCCCTCTGTACTGCTCTGGGTTGGACGCCTCCCTCTGTACTGCTCTGGGAGTGTAGGCCTCCCTCTGTACTGCTCTGGGTTGGACGCCTCCCTCTGTACTGCTCTGGGTGTGTAGGCCTCCCTCTGTACTGCTCTGGGTGTGTAGGCCTCCCTCTGTACTGCTCTGGGAGTGTAGGCCTCCCTCTGTACTGCTCTGGGTTGGACGCCTCCCTCTGTACTGCTCTGGGTGTGTACGCCTCCCTCTGTACTGCTCTGGGTGTGTAACACTCCCTCTGTACTGCTCTGGTTTGGACGCCTCCCTCTGTACTGCTCTGGTTTGGATGCCTCCCTCTGTACTGCTCTTGGGTGTGTGGGCCTCCCTCTGTATTGTTCTGGGTTGGACGCCTCCCTCTGTACTGCTCTGGGTTGGACGCCTCCCTCTGTACTGCTCTGGGAGTGTAGGCCTCCCTCTGTACTGCTCTGGGTTGGACGCCTCCCTCTGTACTGCTCTGGGTGTGTAGGCCTCCCTCTGTACTGCTCTGGGTGTGTAGGCCTCCCTCTGTACTGCTCTGGGAGTGTAGGCCTCCCTCTGTACTGCTCTGGGTTGGACGCCTCCCTCTGTACTGTTCTGGGTTGGACGCCTCTCTCTGTACTGCTCTGGGTGTGTAGGCCTCCCTCTGTACTGCTCTGGGTGTGTAGGCCTCTCTCTGTACTGCTCTGGGTGTGTACGCCTCCCTCTGTGATGTTCTGGGTTGGACGCCTCCCACTGGACTGCTCTGGGTGTGTAGACCTCCCTCTGTACTGCTCTGGGTGTGTACGCCTCCCTCTGTAATGTTCTGGGTTGGACGCCTCCCACTGGACTGCTCTGGGTGTGTAGGCCTCCCTCTGTACTGCTCTGGGTGTGTACGCCTCCCTCTGTACTGCTCTGGGTGTGTACGCCTCCCTCTGTGATGTTCTGGGTTGGACGCCTCCCACTGGACTGCTCTGGGTGTGTGGGCCTCCCTCTGTATTGTTCTGGGTTGGACACCTCCCTCTGTACTGCTCTGGGTTGGACGCCTCCCTCTGTACTGCTCTGGGAGTGTAGGCCTCCCTCTGTACTGCTCTGGGTTGGACGCCTCCCTCTGTACTGCTCTGGGTGTGTAGGCCTCCCTCTGTACTGCTCTGGGTGTGTAGGCCTCCCTCTGTACTGCTCTGCGAGTGTAGGCCTCCCTCTGTACTGCTCTGGGTTGGACGCCTCCCTCTGTACTGTTCTGGGTTGGACGCCTCTCTCTGTACTGCTCTGGGTGTGTAGGCCTCCCTCTGTACTGCTCTGGGTGTGTAGGCCTCTCTCTGTACTGCTCTGGGTGTGTACGCCTCCCTCTGTGATGTTCTGGGTTGGACGCCTCCCACTGGACTGCTCTGGGTGTGTAGACCTCCCTCTGTACTGCTCTGGGTGTGTACGCCTCCCTCTGTGATGTTCTGGGTTGGACGCCTCCCACTGGACTGCTCTGGGTGTGTAGGCCTCCCTCTGTACTGCTCTGGGTGTGTAGGCCTCCCTCTGTACTGCTCTGGGTGTGTACGCCTCCCTCTGTACTGCTCTGGGTGTGTACACCTCCCACTGTACTGCTCTGGGTGTGTACGCCTCCCTCTGTGATGTTCTGGGTTGGACGCCTCCCACTGTACTGTTCTGAGTTGGATGCCTCCCTCTGTACTGCTCTGGTTGTGTACGCCTCCCTCTGTACTGCTCTTAGTGTGTAACACTCCCTCTGTACTGCTCTGGGGGTGTAGGACTCCTTTTGTGTGGCTCTGGACATGTAGGTCTCCCTCTGTACTGCTCTGGGTGTGTAGGCCTCCCTCTGCACTGTTCTGGGTTGGACACCTCCCTCTGTAATGTTCTGGGTGTGTAGGCCTCCCTCTGTACTGCTCTGGGTGTGTAGGCCTCCCTCTGTACTGCTCTGGGTGTGTACGCCTCCCTCTGTACTGCTCTGGGTGTGTACACCTCCCACTGTACTGCTCTGGGTGTGTACGCCTCCCTCTGTGATGTTCTGGGTTGGACGCCTCCCACTGTACTGTTCTGAGTTGGATGCCTCCCTCTGTACTGCTCTGGTTGTGTATGCCTCCCTCTGTACTGCTCTTAGTGTGTAACACTCCCTCTGTACTGCTCTGGGGGTGTAGGACTCCTTTTGTGCGGCTCTGGACATGTAGGTCTCCCTCTGTACTGCTCTGGGTGTGTAGGCCTCCCTCTGCACTGTTCTGGGTTGGACACCTCCCTCTGTAATGTTCTGGGTGTGTAGGCCTCCCTCTCTACTGCTCTGGGTGTGTAGGCCTCCCTCTGTACTGCTCTGGGTGTGTAGGCCTCCCTCTCTACTGCTCTGGGTGTGTAGGCCTCCCTCTGTACTGCTCTGGATATGTAGGTCTCCCTTTGTACCTCCCTGGGTACGTAGGCCTCCCTCTGTGCTGTTCTGGGTTGGACACCTCCCACTGTACTGCTCTGGATTGGACACCTCCCTTTGTACTGCTCTGGGTGGGTAACCCTCTCTCTGTACTTCTCTGGGTGTGTAACCCTCCCTCTGTGCTGTTCTGGGTTGGACGCCTCCCTCTGTACTGCTCTGGGTGTGTAGGACTCCCTCTGAACTGCTCTGGGTGTGTAGGCCTCTCTCTGTACTGCTCTGGGTGTGTAGGCCTCCCTCTGTACTGCTCTGGGTGTGTACGCCTCCCACTGTACTGCTCTGGGTGTGTAGGACTCCCTCAGAACTGCTCTGGGTGTGTAGGCCTCCCTCTGTACTGCTGTGGGTGTGTACGCCTCCCTCTGTACTGCTCTAATGTGCAGGCCTCCCTATACACATGTGTACACCTCCTTCTGTACTGCTCTGGATGTGTACGCCTCCCTCTGTACTGTTCTGGGTTGGACGCCTCCCACTGTACTGCTCTTGGTGTGTAGGCTTCCCTCTGTACTGCTGTGGGTGTGTAACACTCCCTCTGTACTGTTCTCTGAGTTGGACGCCTCCCTCTGTACTGCTCTTGGTGTGTACGCCTCCCTCTGTACTGCTGTGGGTGTGTAACACTCCCTCTGTACTGCTCTGGTTTGGACGCCTCCCTCTGTACTGCTCTTGGGTGTGTGGGCCACCCTCTGTATTGTTCTGGGTTAGACGCCTCCCTCTGTACTGCTCTGGGTTGGATGCCTCCCTCTGTACTGCTCTGGGTGTGTAAGCCTCCCTCTGTACTGCTCTGGGTGTGTACGCCTCCCTCTGTGATAGTTCTGGGTTGGACGCCTCCCACTGTGCTGCTCTGGGTGTGTACGCCTCCCTCTGTACAGCTCTGGGTACGTACGCCTACCTCTGTACTGCTCTGGGTGTGTAGGCCTCCCACTGTACTGCTCTGGGTGTGTACGCCTCCCACTGTACTGCTCTGGGTGTGTACGCCTCCCTCTGTGATGTTCTGGGTTGGACGCCTCCCACTGTACTGCTCTGGGTGTGTACGCCTCCCTCTGTGATGTTCTGGGTTGGACGCCTCCCACTGTACTGTTCTGAGTTGGATGCCTCCCTCTGTACTGCTCTGGTTGTGTACGCCTCCCTCTGTACTGCTCTTAGTGTGTAACCCTGCCTCTGTACTGCTCTGGGGGTGTAGGCCTCCCTTTGTGCTGCTCTGGACATGTAGGTCTCCCTCTGTACTGCTCTGGGTACGTAGGCCTCCCTCTGTACTGTTCTCGGTTGGACGCCTCCCTCTGTACTGTTCTCGATTGGACGCCTCACTCTCTACTGCTCTGGGTGAGTAGGCCTCCCTCTGTACTTGTCTGGGTCGGATGCCTCCCTCTGTACTGCTCTAGGTGTGTAGGCCTCCCTCGGTGCTGTTCTGAGTTGTACTCCTCCCTCTGTGCTGCTCTGGGGATGTCGGCCTAGAATTTGAGCTCTGGAGTAGGATTTGAAGCCATCTTATAATTCAGAATCAGTGGTTCAAATCCATTGAGCCACAATTCACACCAACAATAAAAAAGCTGTCCTTACTTAACCGTCACAATTCACAAAGAAATGGTGTGTCATTGAAGAGAGTGAAGAAGAGATATCTCATCCTGTGTCAGTGAGTAAGGATAATTATTACCCTTTTACAGAATCTGCATTAAATGAGCGAAGCAGGACACAAAGGCCAGGTAGAATTCTTCGCTAGGACCCTCCCCTCTATCACCCAAATCGGAAGACCTCATGCACATCATTCCCAATTTTTAACACAAAGGTAATGCTCTCCACTAGCGTTTTCACGATTTGCATGACTTGAAGGCCCACTGTCCATCTGTAAGACAGGATCCTTGTTGGTACTGCCTCCATATAACAGCGCACACCACTTCACAAGAATAAAGTGTAGGATGTCACAGAAGTGTTACTGCGCTCCCAATCAAACTGAAAAAGACCAGAGTTAAGCAGGGGTATTGCGGGTCAGAAATCTAAGGTGGGTGGATGGAGTTCACTTCAGTTATCAGGTTACATTGGAGAGGTTGGGGCTGTTCTCCTTGGAGAGAAGGAGGCTGAGAGGAGATTTGAAAGAGATGTTCAAAATCATGAGGGTGCTGGACAGAGTAGACAGGGAGAAACTGTTCCCACTTGTTGAAGGATCAAGAACGAGAGGGCGCAGATTTAAGGTGATTTGCACAAGCAGGAAATGTGATGTGAGAAAAAACATTTCCAGACAGCGAGTGGTTGGGGGCCTGGAATTCACTGCCTGGAAGAGTGGTGGAGGCATTAAAGAGGGCAATAGATGATTATTTGAATAGAAATAATTTGGAAGGGTATGGGAAGAGAACAGAGGAATGGCACTAAGGCATGATGCTTGTTTGACGATCCGGGGCAGACACGATGGGCCAAATGGCCTCCTTCCGCCTGTAACAATTCAGTGATTGAGAGTTATAGTGCAGATCAGCTGTGACCTTCCAACTGTACAGCAACAAACTTTACAGCTCATCCTGCTGGACAGAGGTTTGAGCTGCGTGATACAGGGGTACAGTACCGGTGGGTACGTGTCTTTCACTTGCTGTGGATCTCACACAAGGAGCTGGTGATACAACATTAACACAGACAGTGACCCAAGCCGGGAATTGAATCCGGGTCCCTGGCGCTGTGAAGCAACAGTGCTAACCACTGTGCTACCGTGCCACCCAATATGGAGATGCACATGGTGTGTTACATGGACGTCATAGCTTGCAGCTATGAATAACGATGGTTGCGCCTCCAACATGGAGCAGCATGGTCGCACATTAGTTAGCACTGCTGCCTCACAACGCCAGGATCCGGGTCCATTCCAGCCTTGGGTCACTGTCTGTGCGGAGTCTGCACGTTCTCCCTGTGTCTGCGTGGGTTTCCTCCGGATGCTCCGGTTTCCTCCCACAGTCGAAAGATGTGCAGGTTAGGTGGATAGGCCATGATAAATTGTTCCTTAGTGTCCAAAGATGCGCAAGTTAGGTTAAGGGGTTATTGAGAGTGAGCTTGGGTAGAATTCTCTTTCAGTGGGTCGGTGCAGACTCGATGGGCTGAGTGGTCTCCTTCTGCACTGTAGTGATTCTATGAATATTCTTTCCAGTGCATGGTTCACCAGGAATCTCTCCCCCAATTCTGGTGTGTGTATTGGGAGGACCTGCATGTTGATACTTGACCTGTTAAGTCACAGAGTGGGACTTGAACTCAAAAATAGAGGTGATAGCAACTATGCCACAAGACCTCCAAGGCAGAAGTATACGGTGCTATATTTTGAGAGACAAAATAAGGAGAATATAATTTTCTTTAAATAAAATGAACTGGAGGAGCAGAAGGGTCTGGGTGTACCTTTACACAAATCATTAAAAAGTAGGAACACAGGTTGAAAATGGACAGGAACCAAATGAAGGAGACATAGGGCTTGATTTCTCAAGGGATAGAATTGAAAAGCAGAGATATTACAGGGCAGAATTTTATGTTCCCCCTCCAGCTGGTTTGTAGGTGTCAGGGGTGGCATAGAATTTCTCTGATGGCCTTCCTACCAGGTTGCCGGCCACATCGGCCTCTCAACAACTTTATGCTGGGACGAGTGAGGCACGTAATGGCCAATTGATGACCACTGAAGGGCCATTTGCTGCCCAGCCTCCATTTCCAGGCTGGCTCATCGGGACAACTGATTTGTCAACTGGACGGATTGTCCAGTTTACTGCATGATATCGGGCGAAGGAATATTCTTCAAGAACATCATTCACATTAGCTGAGGGGAGTCACAAAGTAATAGTCAGCAAAAGAAGAACACAACTTGGCCAATCGTCAACGGCTGTCTTTGCAGTGAGTGAGGGAGTGCATGTCTCAGCTGAAAATCCCTTCTTCTGCTCAGACAATTTGGGTGCAGTTCCATCTGCGCTCAGCAGGGTGAGCTGGCAATTCACTCGGAGCAAATGACAACCGCGTAGAGCTGTTCCATCTTCAGCTCTGGAACAGCTCCATCTCGGATTGTCCATTTGCCCCTTGGCGAGGGGCACACTAGTTTAAATGCCCCTCAGCATCCTCAATCAAGTGGGCAGGGGAATCAGGTGTTTTCAGTGGGTGAGTAAAACTGACAGTGAAGACTTAGCAACTCTGGGAGTGTAGCTGACAATTCCATTGCAAATCAGTGCACTTGTCCCAGCCTCGCTACTACAAAAAGTGTTGGAAGGCACCAGAAGGAGAAAAAATATGATGAGATGTCATAACTGTCCGCAAAGGCTTATCAGTTTGAGGATCTTTTCCCTAGAAAAGAAAAACCTGACGTATGTCTTGATAAGAGTTCTTTAAAATTCTGAAAGGTTCAATAGATGCAGAGAACATATGGGGTGGTGTAAAACTAGGGGCCATCAATATAAAATGGCCACTGATACATTCTATCGGGAATTAAGGAGAAAGCTCTGAGTGGCGGGTGATGAGAATGTGGAACTCAATGTCACATGGAGTAACTGAAGTGAATAGCACAGATAGGCTGAAGAGGAACCTCCGAGGAGGAAGAAAGGACTAAATGGATGAGTGAAATGGTAAAACTAAGTCAGATGAGTGAAGGCTCAATATCAGAATTGATCAGTTGGCCTGCATCTGTGCTCCATTTTATGGAATAATTTACTGCAGTTTTCTGTAAGGAAAGAAAACTATCATGTAATGTCTATTTATCGAGGCTTAGTTTTGTCACAAGGTACACAAGGCTTGTAGAGAATGCAAGAAGTAATCTATATATGGTGCCCAAGGTCATGACCCCAGGTCAAATGTCATCTGCTGTCTTTTGACTGTGAGATCAGCACAGCATAGAGGGTGGTGTTCAGAAGTGCAGCAGGCGACGGAACAGAGAACCAGGAGGAGGAGACCATTCAGCCCCTCAAGCCTAATATGTAGGATGAGACCATTCAATCCCTTGAGATGTTCTGACATTCAATGAGATCATGACTGATTTGTATCTCAACTCCATCGACCCTGCCTTGAATCCATATCCCTTAATACTCCTACTAAACAAGTTTGTCATTCTCATTTTGGAGTTTAAATTGACACACCTATTAAACCCTTTAATCACCTTAAACGCCTCAATTATGTCACCCATAATCTTCCAAACACCTGTACATTTTAACTTTCGGAATGGGTGAGGAGGCCATTGAGTTAAAAATTGACTCATCACCCCAGAAGGATTGGTTGTGATGAGAACGAGGCACCAAAGAGCCACAATCACCTCCCATTTCCCACAAAGGTGTCAATGCCATGCGTTGATAGTTACCTGTTCGTTGCCTTCCAACTAGCGGAATGCTCTGACTCTCGGTGATCACCGAGTACACCTTCACTATGTATTCAGTACCAGGCAGGAGATCTGAGGAACAGTCGGTGACTTCAGGTTAGATGCAAATGTAGGCCCCACCCAAGCAAATTAAACAGAGAAAGAAGGAAACACAGACACAATCGTTTGATTCTACGGCAACAGGAATCAGCACTTATCGCGTCCCTGGAGAGAGGCGCTGAGATCCACGCTCTCCTCTCCCAAAAGTAAATGCTTATTTTAGTGTTGCATAACAGGCCCGCCAAGTGTCCTTACCGTATGTGGAGTGTAGAAAATGCTGGGCAGCTATTAATTCACAGTGGGTGGCCCATTTTATATTCCCTCCAAGTTTAATTATTCCGCCACACTCTGAGTTTAAGGGGTGCTGAAGCCAACATTGTTAGCAGGCACAGGCAAGACCAGAGGGGCTGGAACAAGGCCAAATACGTAAGTGTCTCCCTCAGGAGGTTTGGCATGGGCAGGCGGCAAGGTGGGAGTGGGCCAAGCCCTCACCTTGAGGGGCTAGGCCTGCGCCGGAGTGGTTTCCGCTCCTCTGGCTGGCGGGAAAGGCCTTTGGCGCCATGCCAGCCGGCGCCGAAAAGTCTTCGTCGGGCGACGCATGCGCGGGAGCGTCAGCGGCTGCTGACATCATCCCCGCGCATGCGCAGTGGAGGGGGTCTCTTCCGCCTCCGCCATAGTGAAGACCATGGCGAAGGCGGAAGAAAAAGAGTGCCCCCGCGGCACAGGCTGCCCACGGGTTGGTGGGCCCCGATCGCGGGCCAGGCCACCGTGGGCGCACACCCTGGGGCCAGATTGCCCCGCGCCCCCCCCCCAGGACCCCGGATCCTGCCCGCGCCGCCTTGTCCCGCCGTTCAAAAGGTAGTTTAATCCACGCCCGTGGGAGAGGGTTGACAGCGGCGGAACTTCAGCCCATCGCGGGCCGGAGAATCACCGGGGGTTGGCCCGCCGACCGGCGTGATTCCCGCCCCCGCCAACCAGCGTGGCGCGATTCCCGCCCTCGCCGAATCTCTGGTGGCGGAGAATTCAGGACACGGCGGGGGTGGGATTCACGCCAGCCTCCGGCGATTCTCCGACCCGGTGGGGGGGTTGGAGAATCGCGCCAGGTTTAGTGAAAAAGGCATATGGGACACTCGCCTTTATCAATCGAGGCATAGATTACAAAAGCAGGTAGGTCATGGCGGAGTTGTATAGAACTTTGGTGATGCCACAGCTGGAGTACTGTGCGCAATTCTGGTCGTCACATTATAGGAAGGATGTGATTGCACTGGAGCGAGTGCAGAGGCGATTCACCAGGATGTTGCCTGGGATCGAACATTTAAGTTATGAAGAGAGGTTGGATAGGCTTGTGTTGTTTACGCTGGAGAGGAGAACATTGAGGGGCGATCTGATCGAGGTGTATAAGATTATGAGGGGCATGGACAGGGTGGATAGGGAGCAGCTGTTCCCCTTAGTTGAAGGGTCAGTCATGAGGGGACACAAATTCAAGGTCGGGGCAGGAGGTATCAGGGAGCATTTGAGGAAAAACCTTTTTACTCACAGGCTGGCGACGGCCTGGAACGCACTGCCCGGGAGGGCACTTGAGGCGGGTTGCCTCACATCCTTTAAAAAGTACCTGGATGGGCACTTGGCACGTCACAACATTCAAACCTATGAGCCAAGTGCTAGCAAATGGGATTAGGTAGGATATGACAATGGACCTATGTCCCGAAGCAAGGAATTGCCACTGAGAAACGGTCAGACTCCGTGACACACACAAACACATCTGTGTACAGAGACACGCAAGAAAGGGGTTCCACAGCCACGCCTCTCTTACCTGCCAGTATGACCATGCTGCTGGTCGGCGCGATGGTCAGGTCAGTGCCCCTGCTGTCACCCTTCACTGGATTGTAGCTCACAAGGAAACTGCTGAGATCGACGGAGGTGGGTGGGGACCAGCTGATCCTCATGGAGTCCTCTCCGACATGATTAAAGCGCAGCCTGGTGGGGGGCGGGACCGCTGGGGGAGAAAATGCATCGGTCATTACCCACTATTGGTGGGGAGGGAGCTGAAGAGTGGAAGCACATACACACAGGCCCCATGCATTTGAGGTAGGATGGTCGGGTTTGCATGCATACACACGCACGCACATACTTCCAAACACTGGACGCGTTCAGTGTTGTACCCTATCCTGTACCTGAAACTGGGATGACAGTCCCAAGGGCAGGGGGTATTTCACTGCTAAATATCCCGTACAAAGGCAGGTTTTCCAAGATAGGAGCTAGGGCTTGCCATCGATCACTTCCCCATTCTGCACTCAACTCAATTTTCTTGCAATGAAGTGGGCTCCCCTCCTCCCATACTTTCCACGTCTGGGATTGCTGAATGAGCAGGGAAGATTTAGCACAGGGCTTTCTGCAGGAATATTCCAAACTCCCTAACTGGGACATCTTCACTCATAAGAAGCCAGATCTATTCCAATCTACCTCTCACGGGGATGGAACTTGCATTTATATAGAGCCATGCAGCACCGTTGGGACATCCCAAAGCCAATCAGATCACACTGTGAAGTGTAGTCACTGTTGTATTGCAGGAAATGCAACAACCAATTTGTGCACAGCAGGATCTCACAGGTAGCAATGACCACATAATCTACTTTTGTTTCTGTGATGATGGTTTGAGGGATTACTATTGTCCCAGGACACTGGGGGAAACTCCCATGCTCTCATTTGGAACAATGCCATGCGATTGGTTTTAACCATTCTCCGAATCAAGCAAAATGAGGTCCTGGTTCAACTTCCCATCCGAGAGGCAACACCCTTGACAGTGTAACACTGAATTTAGTGCTCACCTCTCCAGAGTGGGGTAAAACAGGTTAAGCCTTTTTAAAAAAAAGTGGGCAGCACGGTAGCATTGTGGATAGCACAATTGCTTCACAGCTCCAGGGTCCCAGGTTCGATTTCCGGCTTGGGTCACTGTCTGTGCGGAGTCTGCACATCCTCCCCGTGTGTGCGTGGGTTTCCTCCGGGTGCTCCGGTTTCCTCCCACGGTCCAAAGATGTGCAGGTTAGGTGGATTAGCCATGCTAAATTGCCCATAGTGTCCAAAATTGCCCTTAGTGTTGGGTGGGGTTGCTGGGTTATGGGGATAGGGTGGGAGTGTGGGCTTGGGTGGGGTGCTCTTTCCAAGAGCCGGTGCAGACTCGATGGGCCGAATGGCCTCCTTCTGCACTGTAAATTCTATGATAAACAATGGCTATGAGTGGGGGTTGAAGCCACAACCTTTTGACTCAGAGGCAAGAGTGCTACCATCAGAGCCAGGCTCGACACCTGGGGAGTCACCTGGGCACCAGGAGGTGGCCAGTAAACTTGTTTCAAAACTTGGAATTTTTAACACCTTTCGATGTAAAGCAACAAGAGTAGGCCAATCAGCCGATTCCCAATGGTTCCGCAATTCAATTTGATCATAGCACCTCAACTCCATTTAGCCACCTCAGTTCCATATCTGTCAATACCCATGCCTACCAGAAATCTATGCAATCTCAGTTTTGAAACTTTCAATTGAAATCCAGCTTTTCTGAAAGAGAGTTTGAGGCGTCGACTAGCCTTTGAGTGAGGAACCGCATCCTGACATCGCCCTCTAGTTCCAGTTTTGAAAGTTAAGTCCTCTTGATTTCCGGCCACCATCATGGACACCATTCCCAACATGCATTACCCCAACTAACATCAACCACAGGCTCAAACTTATCACATGCACACCTGGGCATGGGGTGGGGAGGGGTGGGGGAGAGAGAGACCACCCAGGCACTACATGCATTCAGTTGACCACAGGTTGGCGAGAGCTCACTGAGAGACAGGCCACTGACTCTGGGAAAAGCATGCAGTGCTGGGTGGCAGGGTGGGGTTGGGAGAGTATCGGAGGAGAAAAAAAAAAACGAGCTGAAGAAAACTTCACCAGTTTGCTGCTTTCGGGTGGTGGCGATACTGTCACCACCCTCTATCAGGGTGATAACACTGATGTCGTAATCTATCCCTGGCTCCAGGCCTCGCACAGTATAGTATCCGGTCGATGAGCTGACAAAGTCTTCGAAAATGGGAACGGACTCCCCCGCCGCTATAACTGTGATGCGGTAGCCAGTAATGGCCGAATAGTTAAGCGGCGTCCATCTCAGGTCGATGGTCGTGTCGCTTACGTCAACGAAGGTGAGGTCAGTGAGTTGGGGAATTTCTAGTTAGTCAAAGGGCAACAAGGCAGCGTTAAAGGTGCAAAAAAAAAGGAAGAAAGCTAAAATGGAACAGCATGATTTTGTTCTAAAGATGATTTAACTGCAAAAGTCGCAAGCAATCAAAAGGTGATATGTAATGGCTTCGCTGTTAGGCAGACGGAATACAAGCCCTCATTACTGTGCAAAATATCCAACAGTGCAAGGTTTTTTGGTGTTAAATTTTAGAAGTGTTAATTGTTCCGTTTATACATTTAGAGTGTCTATCCTTCCCTATTTGCCTGAAGCCCTTTGGGGTGCAGTTCCACCAGTGCTGGTTGCCTTGGCACCACTCAGCTCTGGGCAAACTTGGTGCTGGGAGGCCATTTTGTTTCTGTCATTCAGTCCCTGCCTCCTCTCCCACCCCCTCCCACAAACACAAGGCAAAGTCCTCTGATCTGCATTTCCCAGCAAGAGTGATCCGACAAGGAGGGGGCGGGGGGGAAGTCCTGCTGGTATGTCTGAAATACCAATCTAAACTCTGGCCGCAATCTACCAGCCTCATCACACCCGACTCGGGATGCAGCGAGGCCGGTAAATCTCGCGAGGCGTCGCAATCTGAATTCGTGGGATGTAAATTTGCATTTTCAAGTGTGCAATCAGGCTCACTTGAATATGCTCTCGTCGAAGTTACCCAAGGTGCGGGAGCTAACCCCTGTGCCTCGGAGACCCAGAGCAAGCGCCATTTAGCACTGGTCTCCACCAACGTGGACTGGCACATGGAGGGCCTGAGGCAATTGGGGGTCCCTGGGTGGTCAGGCTATGAGGAGGGTAGCACTCTGGCACCCCTGATGCCACCTCGACATTCTGACAGTGCCGCTGGTTGCTGGTTGTGCTCAGGTGGCATTTTGCCTGCACTGGGGATTGGGCTTGTGCCCTGTCCTAATGAGGTGAGGTGCAGGAGGCTCAATTACCCCCTCATCAGTGAGTTGGGGGGTTCAGAGGTGAGGGTGGGGCTTCTAGAGATCGGGGCACCATTTTGCATTGGCGAGTGGGGCTCATGGGACTTAGTGCGGCCTCTGCGGCTAGCGCCGGCAAACATCAGCTAAATGCACCTGACGCGGGATTCTGTTTCACTTCCGTTAAATCACAGCCAGAATCTTTCCCATATCACCTTTACAACCAGTAATGGAAAGCTTTCAATTACTGAATAATCAAAGTCAGCAAAAGGCAGAGAATAGATCATCTGAAGCAAATAAAAAGAGTGCAGCTTTCTTTAACGGAAGCCATTTTATGCAGTAGGCATCTTCATTTTAAAGCATGAAAATAAAAGTGATTTGAATATGGCGTTGACAGGAAGCAAGTGTGAAGGTTCAGAAGCTAAGGTAAAGACTCCCTGTGCATGTTCCTGGTGTATCTCCGTCTCAGTCCTTATACCTACGTTTAAACCCCCCCGCCACCGTAATAACGGACATGGCAGCTGAACCATCATGGCTACCTGGTTACTCTCAATTACCTTGGGTTATCACCGTGGTTACTGGACGACTTTCCTTGCCGTTCTTGATGGCGTAAATACTGACGTCGTATTCAACACCAGGGATCAGCTTCTCCGGAGTCCAGGAGGTTTGTTTGGCGTCAATAAATTCCTCTAGCATGCTGCCGCCCTCGCCTTTTCTCGGGACAGAGGTCACCCGGTAGCCAGTGATATCTGAATAGCAAAACAAAGAACAAAGAACAAAGAAATGTACAGCACAGGAACAGGCCCTTCGGCCCTCCAAGCCCGTGCCGACCATACTGCCCGACTAAACTACAATCTTCTACACTTCCTGGGTCCGTATCCTTCTATTCCCATCCTATTCATATATTTGTCAAGATGCCCCTTAAATGTCCCTATCGTCCCTGCTTCCACTACCTCCTCCGGTAGTGAGTTCCAGGCACCCACTACCCTCTGCGTAAAAAACTTGCCTCGTACATCTACTCTAAACTTTGCCCCTCTCACCTTAAACCTATGCCCCCTAGTAATTGACCCCTCTACCCTGGGGAAAAGCCTCTGACTATCCACTCTGTCTATGCCCCTCATAATTTTGTAGACCTCTATCAGGTCGCCCCTCAACCTCCTTCGTTCCAGTGAGAACAAACCGAGTTTATTCAATCGCTCCTCATAGCTTATGCCCTCCATACCAGGCAACATTCTGGTAAATCTCTTCTGCACCCTCTCTAAAGCCTCCACATCCTTCTGGTAGTGTGGCGACCAGAATTGAACACTATACTCCAAGTGTGGCCTAACTAAGGTTCTATACAGCTGCAACATGACTTGCCAATTCTTATACTCAATGCCCCGGCCAATGAAGGCAAGCATGCCGTATGCCTTCTTGACTACCTTCTCCACCTGTGTTGCCCCTTTCAATGACCTGTGGACCTGTACTCCTAGATCTCTTTGACTTTCAATACTCTTGAGGGTTCTACCATTCACTGTATATTCCCTACCTGCATTAGCCCTTCCAAAATGCATTACCTCACATTTGTCCAGATTAAACTCCATCTGCCATCTCTCCGCCCAAGTCTCCAGACAATCTAAATCCTGCTGTATCCTCAGACAGTCCTCATCGCTATCCGCAATTCCACCAACCTTTGTGTCGTCTGCAAACTTACTAATCAGACCAGTTACATTTTCCTCCAAATCATTTATATGTACTACATACATAGAACATACAGTGCAGAAGGAGGCCATTCGGCCCATCGAGTCTGCACCGACCCACATTAATCCCTCACTTCCACCTTATCCCCGCAACCCAAAAACCCCTCCCAACCCTTATGGACACTACGGGTAATTTAGCATGGCCAATCCACCTAACCTGCACGTCTTTGGACTGTGGGAGGAAACCGGAGCACCCGGAGGAAACCCACGCACACACGGGGAGAACGTGCAAACTCCGCACAGACAGTGACCCAGCGGGGAATCGAACCTGGGACCCTGGCGCTGTGAAGCCACAGTGCTAATCACTTGTGCTACCGTGCTGGTAAAGAGCTACAAAGAGCAAAGGTCCCAGCACTGATCCCTGTGGAACACCACTGGTCACAGCCCTCCAATTAGAAAAGCATCCCTCCATTGCTACCCTCTGCCTTCTTTGGCCTAGCCAGTTCTGTATCCACCTTGCCAGTTCACCCCTGATCCCGTGTGACTTCACCTTTTGTACTAGTCTACCATGAGGGACCTTGTCAAAGGCCTTACTGAAGTCCATATAGACAACATCTACT
Organism: Scyliorhinus torazame; assembly: GCF_047496885.1. Taxonomy (NCBI): domain Eukaryota; kingdom Metazoa; phylum Chordata; class Chondrichthyes; order Carcharhiniformes; family Scyliorhinidae; genus Scyliorhinus; species Scyliorhinus torazame. The sequence goes on along the minus strand of NC_092708.1, from coordinate 207,185,439 downwards.
GCCCTACCTGCATCAATCATCTTAGTGACCTCCTCGAAAAACTCTATCAAGTTAGTGAGACACGACCTCCCCTTCACAAAACCGTGCTGCCTCTCACTAATACGTCCATTTGCTTCCAAATGGGAGTAGATCCTGTCTCGAAGAATTTTCTCCAGTAATTTCCCTACCACTGAAGTAAGGCTCACCGGCCTGTAGTTCCCGGGATTATCCTTGCTACCCTTCTTAAACAGAGGAACAACATTGGCTATTCTCCAGTCCTCCGGGACATCCCCTGAAGACAGCGAGGATCCAAAGATTTCTGTCAAGGCCTCAGCAATTTCCTCTCCAGCCTCCTTCAGTATTCTGGGGTAGATCCCATCCGGCCCTGGGGACTTATCTACCTTAATATTTTTTAAGACACCCAACACCTCGTCTTTTTGGATCACAATGTGACCCAGGCTATCTACACCCCCTTCTCCAGACTCAACATCTACCAATTCCTTCTCTTTGGTGAATACTGATGCAAAGTATTCATTTAGTACCTCGCCCATTTCCTCTGGCTCCACACATAGATTCCCTTGCCTATCCTTCAGTGGGCCAACCCTTTCCCTGGCTACCCTCTTGCTTTTTATGTACGTGTAAAAAGCCTTGGGATTTTCCTTAACCCTATTTGCCAATGACTTTTCATGACCCCTTCTAGCCCTCCTGACTCCTTGCTTAAGTTCCTTCCTACTTTCCTTATATGCCACACAGGCTTCGTCTGTTCCCAGCCTTTTAGCCCTGACAAATGCCTCCTTTTTCTTTTTGACGAGGCCTACAATATCACTCGTCATCCAAGGTTCCCGAAAATTGCCGTATTTATCTTTCTTCCTCACAGGAACATGCCTGTCCTGTATTCCTTTCAACTGACACTTGAAAGCCTCCCACATGTCAGATGTTGATTTGCCCTCAAACATCCGCCCCCAATCTATGTTCTTCAGTTCCCGCCTAATATTGTTATAATTAGCCTTCCCCCAATTTAGCACATTCATCCTCGGACCACTCTTATCCTTGTCCACCAGTACTTTAAAACTTACTGAATTGTGGTCACTGTTACCGAAATGCTCCCCTACTGAAACATCTACCACCTGGCCGGGCTCATTCCCCAATACCAGGTCCAGTACCGCCCCTTCCCTAGTTGGACTGTTTACATATTGTTTTAAGAAGCCCTCCTGGATGCTCCTTACAAACTCCGCCCCGTCTAAGCCCCTGGCACTAAGTGAGTCCCAGTCAATATTGGGGAAGTTGAAGTCTCCCATCACCACAACCCTGTTGTTTTTACTCTTTTCCAAAATCTGTTACTCTTTTCCAAAATCTGTTACTCTTTTCCAAAAACACACTGGTATACACAGACATACACACCAAAGAGTTGCTGCCAAAATGGGAAACACAACCCTCGTGATGTACACAAAATACTTCAAAAAGCAGGAAAAAAGTGTGCTCGTGGGCCTCCGTCGCAATTAGACAGCTTTGTGCTCACCCTTCCTGGTGCCAGTATTTTACGTTTAAACCCGAGTTCAAATCACCAAACCGCCTTAGTGGCATTTGAGTTTACAATTCTCCAGAATATTCGTCCAGCAGCACCCATTTGCGAGGAAGCAGTGGTATCCATGACTTGGCAGGCAACGGGGAAGGCTACTAAAAGCTACCGACCCTCTGCTGTGGTTCCATTGACACTGGTCATTGGAGAGAACTGACCACATTGCAGTTGGGTTGTGGGGGGGAGGGGTCCAAGATGGAGGGAGGGATGAAGGCCAGGAGCTGACTTTGGGCTGTCGCAAGGCGATTTATAGGTCCACAATGATTAGTGGGTGTGACATTATGTGAAATGTTCAGAATACAAAGGGTGAATGTCATACCATAATTAACCACTAGATGGCGCTAAATGCAGAACTGTATAAAGCACTGACTCACAGGCTTCTGGGAGAAAGTTGGTGAGGAGCAGTGAGAGGGTGTAGAGTACAATTATAGATAGTGTAGAGACTGGTGTTAGTAGAACGTAGATTGTAGATTAATAGATTATTGTTTACTATAGGAGTAAGTGGTCGAGCTTTAATAACTACGGAAAATAAAAGTTAGTTTTGTTAATGAATTTAGCTTCAGTGGTCTTTGTGAACACTACAACATCCATCCTAATAACAGAATCACAAAGAACACCACAGTGGGCACAGAGGTTGAGTGGGCCTGGTGGTTGGAGCAGGTATCTGGTTAGGGCCTGAGGGTGGCACAGCAAGATTGTAGTTATGAAGGTGAGCATGGTGGTGCAGTTGGTTAACCCTGCAGCCTCACGGCGCCGAGGTCCCAGGTTTCACCCGGCTGGGTCACTGTCCGTGTGGAGTTTGCACATTCTCCCCGTGTTTGCATGGGTTTCGCCCCCACAACCCAAAAGATGTGCAGGGTAGGTGGATTGAACACGCTAAATTGCCCCTTAATTGGAAATAATGAATTGGGTACTCTAAATTTATTTTTTAAAAGACTGTAGTTATGCCAGGAGGAAGGCCATTGAAGGAATTGTCTCTTGTGCGGCACCGCAACACGATAGGCTGAAGAGCCTCTCTCTCTGCCATATGATTCTACAACGAATGTGAAGATCAGGCATTGAGAGGGCAGAAAGCAGTACAGGCATGAAAATTTATGGACAATTCAAATCTCAGCAGTTTAAACCAATACCTAGGTGTGACAGAAAATGTGACCTTCTTTCTTGTAGAAATATGAGGTTAAGGATCAATGAGCATAATACTCCTCACTGTAAATGGCAGAAACATGGCAGCTGAGTATAATACTGCTACTAAAGGGAAGGTGGATGTCTTGCTCAGGAGCCAACGCATGGTGGCTCATTTCTGAAAGGAGCACTCCAGTCAGGCATGGATCCAACTGGAAAACAGAACCCCAGCATTGCTGGGTGGAGAGGGCATTTCGGAAAGCTCGGATATTCTGTGATGCAGAAGGTCTAATCTATAGAATCCCTTCAGTGCAGAAGATGACCATTTGGCCCATCAACTCTGAAAAGAGTGAGATGTGGCTCCCCAATTGGACAGCACTAGCTGAACAACCCTGAGTATGCAAGGAATTGCACTAATCGCCAATTTAAGATTATCCGTTGGGCTGGTAGTGTGGCTCACTTACGCTTGCTAGAAGCTGGATATATTCATACACAGGGACCAGCCCTGTGCAGGCAAAAGAAACATATCCAGGCATTGCACCTTTGATAATATTCCCCGCTGCATCTTTCACAGCAACACCTCAACCAATCAGAGTCGACTTGCCAACCAATCAGCACACTTTTGTCAAGTGGCATGAACTGTTGCTTCCTTTCTAAATTTCGCCATCTTGTATTTGTCATGTTATGTGTCAGCTCCATCAGTCCGTCTTGTTTCAGCAATGATACAGAAATGTACATCGGACCAAGATTCCACCCACTGCCTCCCTGGCAAGAGCTCTTCCTCCCTCCCACCGATCGCAAACACTCCAGTTTTTGTTGGTCTGTACCTGGTGATGCTCCCCCTTCCCAAGATAAAGTTGGTTCCCCGTTGCCCTGGTTGGAATGGACGTCTACGTTGATGGGTGGCGAGAGTTCTGTATAGGACACACAAAGACAGAATGAGTTTACACTGCACCAATCAGAACATTAACACCCGGCATTAATATAGCACCTCTTACATTCGTAAAAAAACAGATGTTCTCAGAAGTTGTGAGGGAGCGGAACTTGTTGGGGGGGGGGGGTAACGAAGAATTAAGAATGAGTTCAGACAGATTGCTCCACAGAGCTAGCACTCAATCGATGGGCCAAATGGCCTCCGTCTCTGCTGGAAGGACTATGGCTGGATCTTACCTTTTCTCGGCCGGGGAGAAGGTGGATTGGAAGCTGAAGGGGGCTTGCTCATTCCTGTCCCTGTCGCCTCAGCTCGCCCAAACAAGCATTTTGCATGAAAGGGAGGCCAACAGAACAGCAAAGCCGGGGGCTCCACGTCCAATCAGGCCAGAATGTCATGCAGAAAGGAGGCAAACCCGCGATCGGGAAGTTGGCCAGGGCTGGAATTGGAAAGCCCCCCCACAACCAGCCTTTTCTTAAGTTTCAAAAAAGACAAACTTATAAAAATAATGACTTTAAAAAACTATACAGAGGCTGCCACCTTCTCCAGCAGGCTCTGTTGCTAATTTAGAAATGGTCCTGGAATTTGGAAGGCCTTTACTGCTGCTCTCGTTTTATTCCTTTCTTTCACAAAGTGTGGGCTTCACTCGTTAAGCCCGGCATTTATTGCCCATCCTTAATTGTCCCTTCAGAAAGTGGTGGTGAGTTGCCTCCTTAAACCTGCTGCAGTCCGTGTGGTGTAGGTATATCCACAGGGAGTCCCAGAATTATGCCCCACAGCGATAGTGAGGAACAATGATATATTTCCAAATCAGGACAATGTGGGGCTTGGAGGGGAAGCTGCAGATGGTGGTGTTCCACCCTCATTATAGTTGGTATAAAAGACTCCCAGACTAAATTAGAGTGTGCCTGCTTTGCGAATGTTATATCTAATCTTATGTCGCAACAACAGACTTGACGTAAACAGAGCGGTATAAGAATGACCAGAAGCCGAGTGGCCCGCATTTGTGTTATCTAATTCTAAAATTCCCTGTGAGTGATTCTGGTAGTGTTGTCAAGAATCAAGAGTCCTTGACCAGGGGAGACTCTCATCTATTTAATCCCATCACTTTGAGAACATTTGTCAGAGAATACAGCAGGATATAGATAGGTTGGAGACTTGGGCATCTGACTCTCATCTATTTAATCTCCCATTCAAGGATTGATTAAACCATTGGGTTTCAAAATAGCTCCTGATGTTACGTACATTCAAACATAAATGTGATTGTGCTAATACCCCTCAGGGTCCCTCTGCATAATTACTACAAACTCGTGAGCTGAGAAATCTTGGACCAGGCACCTATTATACACTATCCTATTCATCTCATGATTTCTGTCTGCATTGAGGTGAATACACAATGAAAATCAGGAGAGATACTGACACTGGATAAAAATAAATTACTGCGAATGCTGGAATCTGAAACCAAAAGAGAAAATGCTGGAAAATCTCAGCAGGTCTGGCATCATCTGTAAGGAGAGAAAAGAGCTGACGTTTTGAGTCCAGATGACCGTGCTACCCATAGTAAAATCCCTCAAGGCTCATTAACAGGAGCATTATCAGATAAAATTCAACACTAAGCCACTTAAGGAGATATTAAGACAGATGACCAAAATCTCTTTTTCACAGCGGGTCATTTTAAGGAGCATTTAAAAAAAGAAAGAGGCAAAGAGGTTTGATGTAGGGAGATCCAAAGCGTAGGGCCTGGACATCTTTGTGCTAAGGAACTTCAGGAATGCACAAGAGAGCAGGATTTGGAGCAGCGGAAACATCTCAGAGGTTGCAAGAGAGACTAACCAGTGAAGACACTCTTTGTGACGATCGAGTCTCGTGGCTTGTCGTTCTCCAGCAGTGTAATGGAAATGGTGTACTCTGTGCCGGGGGTCAGGCTGGAGAGCGTGATGTTTCCAGAGTCACTGGTTATTTCTTGAATCTTTTCTCCGCCTTGGCTGGATCGGACTCCGACCTATCGAGAATGGCGGAAGAGAATCATTGAATCACACAGTACTGGAGGTGGTCATTCAACCCATCCCACTGCACCCACTCTTTAAAGAGCAATCCAATTAACCCCACTCCCCTGCTCTACCTCCACAGGCCTGCACACTCTTCCTTTCTGGATATTTATCAATTCCATTTTGAAAGTTCCTGCTGAATCTGCTCACGCTGTCCTTTAAGGCTGTGCATTCCAGACGATATTCCTAAAATATCCTCTGGTTATTGACCCTCCAGCTGGTGGAATCAAAATGCCCTAATATATTTTATCAAAACCCCATTTCAAATCTATCAAATTCAAAAACTCAGTTCACAACAAACAAATCCAAAACCTTGCATTTCTTGGCCAAAGTTTTCTGGTCATTGCGATTCACTTTTCCCAGCGGCAGCGCACCCATGCCCATGGGGTTCCTGACGGTGTTGGATGGTTTCAAAGGAAAATCCCACTGACAAGAAGCGGGAAGATATAATCCCGCCGCCAGTGAACGGCGTGCCTGCGGAGAATCCTGCCCCCTTGTGTTTCACATCGGCCAGAATTTTCTGGCCCTTCCCGCTGGTGGGGATTTTTTGATCCTGCTGAAGGTGACATCCCCTGCCATGGTGGGTTACCTGGTGCAGTGTACCTGGTGAGCAACACAAATAGCCATTGACTTCAGCGGGAGGATCCCACTGAGCAGCCAATGGCCAACTGCATTCGCGTATGGAAACCCCACCCGAGTTTAAAAATAGACTTGCATTTATATGGTGCCTTCCACAATCTCGAGACCACCCAAAGCACTTTACGGCCAACAAAATCATTTTGCACTGTAACTGCGACGTGGGAAGCACAGCAGCCCAGAAGGTGTGTTGCTGTCCCACAAACCGCAACATGATGATGACTAAATAATCTGGTTGGTGGGGCTATACAGTGAACTGAGAAACCAGAACAAATGACCGGCTCTTCTTCAAAACTACCAGGACACCTCTTCCAAGTGAAAGGGAAATCGGGGACTTTGTTTACCATCTAGTCCAAAAGCTTCCCGCAGCACTGGAGAGTCAGCCTAGATCATGCAGCTCTGCAGAGTGGGCCTTCAACCCACTACCTTCAGACTCAGGAGTCAAGAGTGCCAGCCAGCGAGCTGCATCCCTGACCAAGGACCCAGCTTCTGCCTTAGGTTCAACATGTTACATTTAACCTTGTACCTCACTCTTAACCCCTCAACTACCAGAAACAGACTGCTTACATCTACCTGGTATCATCCTTTCCAGCTTTTTATACTCAACATGTGTTCTAAAATGAATAAAACCTTGATAGCCTTACCCTGAATGATGTCTTGGGCAGGGGGGTCCAGGTGAGTACGATAGCCGTCTCGGTCACCTCTGTCTTAAACTTCGGTATTGGGACCATCGTCTCAGCTGCACAATGCCAGAAAAAGCAAAAGTAAATAGATGTGATGGGCTTCAGTCCTAATGTTTTGTGGGAATGGGACAGGAGAGCAGGGAGAGGCGGATGGATCCATTCCCTGACAAACTGGGCCCTGCACAAAACTTTGAGAACATTTGTCAGAAGATACAGCAGGGCATAGATAGGTTGGAGACTTGGGCAGAGAAATGGCAAATGGAGTTTAATCCAAACAAATGTGAGGTAATGCATTTTGGTAGGTCTAACATAGAGGGGAAATATACTGTAAATGGTAAAACTCTTAGGAATATAGAAAGTCAGAGAGATCTGGGCGTGCAGGTCCACAAATCTTTGAAGGTGGCAACACAAGTGGACAAGTTAGTCAAGAAAGCATAAGGAATGCTTGCCTTCATTGGACGGGGCATCGAGTATAAAAACTGGCATGTCATGCTACAGTTGTATAGAACCTTGGTAAGGCCGCACTTGCAATATTGTGCACAATTCTGGTCACCACACTACCAGAAGGATGTGGAGGCTTTGGAGAGGGTGCAGAGGAAGTTTACCAGGATGTTGCCTGGTCTGGAGAGTGTTAGCTATGTGAAGAGGCTGCACAGACAGTTTTTATTAGAAAGACGGAGGTTGAGGGGTAACCTGATAGAGGTCTACACGAATGAGGGACATGGATGGAGTGGATGGGCAGGCACTCTTTCCCAGGGTGGAGGGGTCATTCACCAGGGGGCATAGGTTTATGGTCCATGGGGCAAAGTTTAGAGGAGATGTGCAAGGCCGTTTTTTTACACAGAAGGTGCCTGGAACGCGTTGCCAGGGGAGGTTGTGGAAGCAGATACGTTAATGGCGTTCCAAAGGCACCTTTACAAACACATGGATAGGATGGGTATAGAGGGATACGGCACAAGGAAGTGCTGAGGGCTTTGGCAAAGGTTGGTATCATGACTGGTACAGGCATGGAGGGCCGAAGGGCCTGTTCTTGTGCTGTGTTGTTCTTTGTATTTGGATTGTGGATGAAACCATACTGGCTCATTTGGGCTCAACTGGTGTGCCCAAAAACAAATCTAATAAAACGTTTGCACTCGGTTGCTAGGCAGTCTCTTTGCACACTTGTTCTAAATATCAAACACTTGTAGAGACAGTGTAGGAGGGGTAACTCGGGAGTTATTCCCATCCCCCTTGGGTTGGCCCACTTGACATTACGGTATGGCCAAAATTAATGACCAATAATTTCTTCATGGAAAGGACAATAAGTGAAGGAAGGGAGCAACATTACCAGCACCACAAAGGGACCTGAAAATAAATGGAGCGGAGCAATGTGATGGGTTTAGTATATTTTTCAAAAATTTATATGGAGAAAATAATGGGACTTGAGAAAGATGATCCTCTTGCCACCTGGTTTACGATCCCGAGAATTGAAGCAACAGGTGAGGAAATTGCTGGTGTGGTGATTATATTTTCCGAGGCTTTCTAGACCTTCGCGAACCGTAAAATTGTAAATGTATCTGCAAACCTATCTAATAATAATAATAATAATAATCGCTTATTGTCACAAGTCGGCTTCAATTAAGTTATTGTGAAAAGCCCCTAGTCGCCACATTCCAGCACTTGTTCGGAGAGGCTGGTACGGGAATTGAACCCGCGCTGCTGGCATTGTTCTGCATTGCAAGCCAGCTGTTTAGCCCACGGGGCCAGGATCGCATCCGGGTCCTCGGAACGTAAACCTATCTGTTTCGTGCCAGTTGCGGGGAAGAAACCTGGGGTCTAATATCAGAGACAAACAGCACTTGGACAAGGATGGGTGGGCTGGCTCACAAGGATTGATGTTGACTTCGGGCCTGTAGCACGATGTCCGGTCACCCACCCTGAGGTCTTGGTCTCGTTTGCATTGAGCCGCAGAGCGGTAGATGTCAAGCACATGTCCTAATGTAACTGGCTGCAGCAAGGCTTGCCCATCCGGCCAGTAAATGAGGGGTTGGGGGGCATGGGGAGGAGGGGGAATGGGGGGTGGGGGGGGCTTTGTGGATACTAAATGAATGTGAGTTGTTGGTGGTGCTCTCTGGCTTGCTGGCACCAGAGGGTCAACCGAGTGGGATCCCAATGGCTGTTGGTGAACCCTATAAAGAATCCAAGCAGCTGTGACCAAGGAAGAGCCAATGGAGGGCCTATGGCTGTCGGAATGACAAAAGGACAAACAAGGTTCCGAATTAAAGCTGGAGAGAGGTCAGAACAGACAAGAGAGCAGAAGACTTACGAGTTGTTAGAACTTCGTGGACCATCGGGCTTGTTAAGTCGTCTTGCTTAGCAGTGAGAGTGACAACATACACAGTCCCAGGTGTCAGTTGGTGCAGCTTATGGCGGGGGGCAGCTGGACCAAGCTTGATGCGATTGGGTTGCGCTTCAAGCGTCGGGCCCCAGGTCAGGAGGTAGGAGGTAACTTTGGCTTGAGGCGGTGTCCAGACCAACACTGCCGAGGTGTCCGTGATGTCTTTGAACGTGAGGTTGGTTGGAGTATCCAACTCTGGGAGAGAAATAATCAACATCTCAGCGATTACCTCCAAAAGAAACAGTGCAATATCATGAATGGGACAATACTTAACAAGGACACCAGGGCTGGAAGGATGGGGACATAATTGCTCTTATAGAACACCTTTCTCAAACCTAGGGCATCCCAAAGCATTTTACCACTGTGAAGTGCTTTTGAAGTGTCGCCACTGTTGTGAGAGATACAGCAAGCTGCCACAAACAGCAAACGTGATCACGGCCAGATAACCTTGGGTTCAAGGCAAACTCCAAGACTTGCATGCAAAAATCTGGGAGAGATTGCGTCAGTGTTATAGGTGGCATCTTTTGGATGAGATGCTAAGCTGAAAAGATGGCTGCTCTCTAAGGGTCCAATTGAAAGATCCCATGACACTATTACAAAAATGAGTGGGCGGCGGGGTTAGAATGGGATTAGCTCCGATATCCTGGCCAGTATTTATTCACCAATCAACATTCCAAAGTCAGATCATTGTCACAATGCTTTTGTGATGTCCGTCTTAGAGGGGATAGGGCCCAGTGCTGTGGATCAGAAGCTTGTCAGTTCTCCACAATATCCAGGCCAATAGTTATTCCTCAACCCACAACACTAGTATCTGACAAACTTGTCATTTTTCACATCAAGTGTTTGTGGGAGTTTGCTGTGCACAAATGGACACCGTGCTTCCTACAACAGTAACGAGGCATCAAAACAAAATCTTCCTCGTTGGCTGTAAAAGAAAACGGAGACATCCTGAGGTTGTATAAAACGCTATCTGAATATGTTCTTTCAACAGTTTCCCAGTCTTTTGTGTTCAGCCCCGGTGCTCACCTCTGCAGGAAGGCCTATGGCCACTCAGATTGTGATGATGTGACCGCTTCCATTAGAACAGTTTCAGGAACGCCAGTTTGCCAACTCCAGTGAAGCAAAGAATGTGATCAGCTAGCTTCAGGGGAGGACAAATGTCTGCGCCTGCGGTGGGAGAGGGGTCAATGCAGCTCACCACTTGTCCAGTGACCCCCCACCCCCCCGGCCGGCTCCAGGCTCCTATGTGCTCATTGACTCACACGGACCTCCGGTCAAAGGCCGCCTCTTCCCTACACTTTTACGCCTCTCTAACTTGCTTTCTTCCTTCAGGGGACCTTTTAAAACCTATCCCTATAACCAAAGTATTGGTTTACGTTTCGCCCAGATTCCCTAATATCCCATAATGTGGCTCGGTGTCACACCGTGTTTTACAACGTCCCTCCAAAGCCCCATGGGATGTGTTATGGGCCAGGGATTTGATAACCCCAAAGTGTATCACGGAGTTCACCTGACGCACAACTTTTAATAGATTGTGGTATGGGAGCACACTGCCCACTCTACAGGTGTGGTACAGCAGAAATGGAAAAGTATCTTTTAAAGCAAAACAATGTTTATTCTATGAACTCAAGTTAACCTTTTTAAAACATACAGTGAACATCTTAGCAACCATTAATTTAAATACAACCCCCAAAGAATACAACACTAAGTAATCCTTGAAGCTTTCCTTTTAACATCCATACGACTTTAAAAAAAAGAACTTTAACAGAAGCACATCAGGTTAAAGTCACTACTGAAAACATTTAGAATTCTGAATTCACCAAATGATCAAGAGATAGTCTTTTGATGGCAGAGAGAACAGCAGTACACCTGCTTGGTCTGGCTTCAGCTCCAACACTGAAAATGAAAAAAAAAACACCCTGCAGCCTGCTCAAAAACTAAAGTAAAAAGCTGACAGACAGCCCAGCTCCACCCACTCTCTGCCATCACTGCAGTAGTAAACACCCATTTCTTAAAGGTACTCTCACTACAGATATTTATATACACACCCATTTATAAACACCCATTTCTTAAAGATACTCTCACATGACAGATGGTTTAAATGTTAAAAGTTCGATTTAAATGTAAGCTGTCCACTCAATCTGTGCCAGAAGAAATGAAGGTCAACATAAGTGAAAGAGGTGTCAACTCTAGGGGTTTTCACCTTATCATAAAACTAACAGCTCTTTTACTAACTGGAATCCATAGCCAGCCACAAAAGGGAACTGGATAAATACACAAAAAGAAACGTTTCACAAGGATTATGGGAAAATAGCCGCCATTGTGACTAAATGGATAGCTCTGCCATAGGGCTAGCACATCCAAAGGGGGCCTCTTTCTGCACCACAAGAGTTTCAAAAGTGATCCAAATGTGCTCATATTTCATCCATTTCTCCTTCTCTCATTAGCATTCAGTTCCACAGTGAGGGCGACTGCCACTGCCTGTTCAGACAGGGAGATGCCATGTTGGAATGACAAGGTGCTATTCAATCATGGGTGCGTCACATCTGAGCTCAATCTTCTTAACCTCAAATAGTGAGCAGAAGCAAGCTCCGCCCCCCCCCCCCCCCCCCAAACACGAGCTGATACTGCACAATCGCCCCCGCAATGTCCTCTGCTGAGGCCATCCCTGACCCATTCAGCCGAACTCGGTACTTACGGGTGGTATGTTCCCCAACCAGAGGGACGCTCTCAATATCATTGTTCATACCATACACATCAAAGCGGTATTTGGTCCCGGGGTACAGGTTGGTGATCTCGATGAAGTTTGAGGTGAAGCCAGGCACCTCGATGATTGGCTGGTTAGGAATGCTGAGCGGGAGGATGTCGAGGCGATAGCCAGTGATCTTGGTAATAGGCGGGATCCATGTGATGATAATCTTAGTGGGGGAGACATCAGTGAAGCCAATGTTCGTGGGAGTCTCCACCACAACTTGAAGAGAGAATCATGGCGAGTGAGGTCGAAATGCAGTAAAAGTCCTCCTTTCATCTCCACCCATCCTCTCCCACATTCTCTCACTCCACCACCTCCTCCCATCCTCCTCCACATTCTATCCCTCTGCCACATCCTCCCTTCCCCTCTCTCTCCAGCACCTCCTCTTCCACATTCCCTCCCTCTGCCACCTCCTCCTCCACATTTTCTCCCTCCTCCTCATCTCTTCCCATCCACTTTCTCCCTTTCCCCACTCCTCGCCTCTTTCCTATTTCTGTGAAAAATGTACACCACCTCTGCTGTGACGGACTGAAACAAGGCCGAACAATCTCACCCCCTGACGATTACCTTCTTGTCAATTCTATTCACACCAAATTCATGGAAGTGATAGCTTCACAGGGGCTAGTAGTTTGGTGGTCATGTTACAGGACTAGTGACCCACAATGTTCAGCCTGGGTGAATGATCCAGCAATGTGAGTTCAAGTGCCATAGCAGTAGCTGCACCTATTGGAAAGTTTGTACCAGCAATGGTATGCACAGTACTCACAAACTGCTGTTTAAACACGAATATCTGTTCACTAATCACCTTTAGAGAAGGAAATCTTATGCAGTTTTGTCTATCTGGGACTCCAGACTGTGCTTGACTCTTAACTAGAAAACCACCCAGTACTGCCTTGCCACTGATGCCTTCACTGTATGAATGAAACAGAACAAAAATCCACTTCAAAAAAGGCTAAGTGCTTTCACTTCCTCTTTTCTAACCACAGAAAGCATATTGTTGAAGTGATCTTCAGCTGTCAATCAGAACAAGGTTGTTTATAAACATCCCGGTTAGGATCAATGGGGGGTACTTCAGATGCATTCAAGGGAGAAGGGAAAGATAAATAAACAAACTTCTGTATTTAAACCATTAATTTGTCAATCAAAGACTAGTTAAAGGCACTGCACTGTGAAATTGAATGAATGCTAAGCATTTCAAAGGATCGCAGGGAATTAAGGCTTTCCAAGTGTTGTGGGCTTTCTGGGAAGGCTCAGACATTTCAAAAAGCAATTTTAAAATCATAGGACTGAAGGAGCAGATGTGAGGAAAGGGAAAGTATTCCTGGATTGTCTTCTGATCTGCTCATCAGCTGTCAGCTGAGTTAGAAGGCCACTTCAAAGTTTATAGGTCAGACAAGGATGATGATTCCAAACAGAGGGCTGCTGGAGATCGCCATGCCAAGAATGATCGCCAGGTTGCCAAGGACTGGAAGGAACAGTCCAGACATGAGACCCCCATCCTGGGAAGGGGACCCGGAGTCAATCCCTTACTCACTGCCTGAGCCCACCTAACACCCAGGGCCCTTGGGGACCAACCCTCTGCAGCATAGCAGCAGCAGAGGGAGCATGAGCAATGGATTTACCTCCATGACTCCTCTCTGGGTCTACCATGCAAGGCTAGGGTGTCACTTCCAGGGTGTCAGTGCCTTGGTGCCTGGGGGGCAGTGCACTGTTACATTGCAAAGGGGTGGAGACAGAAGTGGGGGGGCATGGGCCACACTCATGCGTGCGTGGTGGTGGGAGAGGGGTGGTCGTTATTCCCCTGGGGTGTAGGATGTACCTGCTTGATGAGAGATTGGGGGTGCGTCCTTTGTCAGCATGGGGGTTGGCCTGTCTCTGGCCTCAGGGATCGGGAGCCTGTACAAAATGGTGGCCCCAGATCAGTAAGTGCAGGGAAATAAGCGGGATTGCCACTATGCGAGATTTTCCATAGCAAAATCTGTGAACTCCACCTCAGCGACGCTCCTAGCGCCAGTGGGACACAGTCCCGATTCTTCGCAGGTGGGAGCACTTTGTTTCTGATGGAGAATCCCACCCATTGATTTGGATCATACTTCTCTCTTTAACTACTTGCTGAATACAGAACCACTTTCCATAGAATCCCTTCAGTGTAGTAGGAGGCTCATGTGTGCAGCAACCCTCCGAAAGAGCACACTGCATAGGTCCATTCCTCGCCCTATCCCCGTAACCCCACACATTGATCATGACCAATCCACCTAAGCTGCACATCTTTGCACTGTGGGAGGAAACCGGAGCACCCGGAGGAAACCCACGCACACACGGGGAGAGCGTGCAAATTCCACACAGTCTCCCAAGGTCGGAACTGAACCCTGCTCCCCGGTGCTGTGAGGCAGCAGAGCTAACCACTGTGCAACTGCGCTGCTACAGGGGGCGCTCACTCACCAATGGGAACTATGGCTAATCTTTCCTCTCCCCTACCCATCGCCAGTGTTGATCCAACAAAACCCAGCAGAAATTCCCACCATCTTCAAATCCACTCCATTCTCCAAGTTTTCCAAGGCACTTTTAACTGCCACACGTCACCCAGGAGAGCAGACAGGGTTGCATTTTCCAGCCCTTGTGTTGGTCACACCAAGAAAACATCCGTCAGACGTCTATCTCTGGCCTCAGTGATCAGGAGCCCGTTAGATTGAACGAAGACTCTCCTGTCGCAGTTTATCAGACAACATAATTAATCGCTACGCTACTTCAAAGAAAGCAACGCTTCTGGGACCTGAACTCCCTTTATCTCTTAGCCTGCAACCTCTCCAATCTTTCTGCTGAAACTGCGATCAGGGTTGATGTGTAAATGATGTTTAGAAGCAATCCTTTGGACGCAGCTCAATGACAAATGCTCTCAGTGATTCTCCGCGGCAGCTCTGGCTGAACATATCAGTGTGTTTCGTTTCTGTTTAAATCATCTGCCCAGCTTACAGAGAGGGGGAGCGAGAGATTCAGTAAGGGAGTTTAACCGTGTGGCAAACATTTCAAACCTGTTAAAATAGAAACTAGTTATCAAATGCTCTCCACAGTTAAAAGGTAGCCTCTCGTCCCACCCCTGCTTGAGTCAAATATTTGTGGCTTCAAGTCGCACTCCCTCGAGACAAAGGCTGCGATTTTCAGCTCCCCCGCTGGCCATGTGTTTTCCTGCAGCAGAGGCTTCCCAACATTGGCCTCCGGCGGGATCTTCTACTCCGGCCGAAATCTACAGCTTGCCTGCCCGCCGGTGGGGAACCCGTGACGGGTGGGGGGGTCGCCTTCCCATCAGCGGGGAAGGGCTGGTAAATCCCACCCGGAAGTCTAGGCTGACCGAGGGGCTGCCGCACTGTCATCTCAGCGAAATGCAAGAATGAGGCCTTCCTGTTCGGAGTGGTTCCTGTGGCATGGTTCGCAGTTTACCCCCACATCCCTCTCTTCGGTGCTTCCTGTGCATAAATTGGTGGCTGCGCCATCACTACGCGACTACACTTCTGAAATATGCCGCTGGCTGCAAAGAGCTTTGGACATCCCGTGGTCGGGAGGGCCGGTGGGGGGGTTGCGAACTAAAACAAAAAGGTTAAAAGAAATGGATTCCTCGGGGAGCAGGGAACTATGTGCGCAGTACGGATGATTCCTTGGGGAGTAGGGAACTATGTGCGCAGTACGGATGGCTGCCTGTCAGCCCACTCGAACATTGCACTTCGTCTACAGAACTAGACAGATTTTATCCTCAAGCAGGAATAATGCTTCCCCATGGAATCCTGGCTGCAGACAGATGACTGCATGGAGTAATCATTCATCAGACAGCGCAATCTTGGTATCATTAGGCTTTAACAGGCAAGGGAGATTGCTAGCAGAATGGTTTTTGCCCCTATATGGTCATGGAGGCATGGAAAAGGCCACGGTGAGACAGAACGAAAACCCAGATTATTTTGTGCATGCCTCCCCCCCGCCCCCCACTATTCCCAAGGGAACTGTAAGCCAACACTTTGGGACAATCTTGATTACATTTCAGAGAAAAGGCACAGAGGCCGTTAGGATTGAATCTTGGTGTTCAGCCTGAATGTTTCTTGGAACGGCGCTCACTGACCCCTGACCTCCCGCCCTAGCTGTCCCAAGCTGCTTATTTCTTGCGCTCTGCACTTTAATTTTCGAAAGCAGCTTGTTTTCCATTGAAGGGAGAGAGAAAGAGAGAGAGAACCAAAAGTTCAACAAGTCTTTCTCCTCCTCAGGAAATGGCCCCAGTTGTCCTTTTAACTGTCAAAGTAACAGCTTTGCACAACATCCTTTCCTAGAATTAGCAGTGCAGCTCCAAGTTGTTAGAACAAATGTTGGCGGTTATGCTCCACACCAGACTCTGCCCAACCCTCGCCTTTTCATCCCATCAGCCACCATACTGTTGCTTCCTCTCTTTGCCTCCAAAGGGGGTTCTTTGGGCAGAAAGGTTTTGGATGTCATGTGGATGTGTCAGGTGCTTTATAAATGCAATGTTTTTTTCCTTTCTAGCAGGGTTTCTATTTCCCCCACACTGCAAATCAAACATATCCCTGTGTCTCACCCTATCCTGGCCGGCACTCCAGCCTCTTGGATATAACCAACGGGAAGGCATTTAAATCGTACGTCTGCGCCCTGACATTTGGGTCAAAACTCAAGGCTGTCACTTGAAAACGGGCTGCAATGGCAATTAGTTTGATCATTCCTTTAGCACCTTTCGTGACTGTTGCACCTCCCAAAGTGGGCGACAACCAATCAAATACTTTGGAAGCAGCACTGCTGTGAAACGGGAAATATAGCGGCCAATTTATGCACAATAAAATCCTACTGGGCAGCACGATGGCGCAGTGGTTAGCACTGCTGCCTCACGGCGCCGAGGTCCCAGGTTCGATCCCAGCTCTGGGTCACTGTCCATGTGGAGTTTGCACATTTTCCCCGTGTTTGCGTGGGTTTCGCCCCCACAAGCCAAAGATGTGCAGGGTAGGTGGATTGGTCATGCTAAATTGCCCCTTAATTGGAAAAAATTAATTGGGTATTCTGAATTTCAAAAGAAAATCCTACTCAGGGCACTGTGATCATGACTAGGACCTCTGTTTTCATTAGCTGCCGGATAGATATTGGCTGGGATACGGGGGAATTCATCCTCTCTTCAAAATCTCTTATTTCCACCTGAGATGGCTGACAGGGCCTTGGCTCAACAGGTCATCTGATAGGAGACAGCGCCTCCAAGAGTACAGCATTGGGTCTGTCAATCCTGATTTGGTGCTCAAATGCCTTGAGCAGGCTTTGACCCCACAACCCTCTGACACAGAAACAATGGTCTTGTCCCTCAGCCACATTCCCGCCAGAGGCAACTCAAATCCTTCTGCTCGTCCACCCAGCTGTTACCATACATTCCATCTCCAGCTTCCGAAGATCTCCCCCTCCCACCCCACCACACACACCACCCTGCGGGGGAGGCAAATAACCACTGTCCTCTTGCGGGATCTTCTGGCCCTGCAATATCTATGGCATTTTGCGCAGTGCGCGGTTTTGCCATGAGCGGGACCAGAAGATCCCGCCAGCGGGAAAATCTGGAAAATCCCACCACGAGTCTTCAGAGCACTGCCTCGCCCTTCAAGAAGATCCCACACAAAACCAACCTTTGTGGCCGTTTCTTTGCTCTGTCGTGCCTGCCAGTCCAAACCTTTGCTTTATCCGATTGCCCACCCACTCAACATTCTTGCCCTTCTCACAAGCCTCTCAAGAATATACCCCAAGCCCCCTCCCCTGCCAGGACGACGCTTTGTACCTGGCTGCGGGGTGCCAGTGGTGCCCTGCTGGATGATCAGGGGGACACTCTCATGGTTCTCCTCCACGGCGTAGATGCTGATGTTGTACTTGACGCCAGGGAAAAGGTCGCCCAGGGTCAGGTTGGTCGTGGTACTGGGCAGAATGATCTCCGTGCTGCTGGCGCCTTCCATAGATGGTGTGTACACCACACGGTAACCTTCAGATCCAAGCACAGGATAAGCAGTTAGCCACCACCAGCAACACTGCTTCCAATTCTCATTTCATGGGTAGCCGCTAAAAACTTAATTTCCATTTTGACATCTTACCCCCACCACCCCCCCAACACTTTGTCCCTCAGTTTATTTCCTCCTTCCTCATCCCCTTGCGGAAGGTGATGGTGGCAGGGCTTCAGTCCCTTGGACGATGGCCACCATTTGTTATCGAGCTCCAACGTCTATACCCTCGCGCTAACAGGTCTCAGGTGGACTGCCCGACCCAAACGTGGATCGCTGCCAACACCACTTCTATCAGGGGGTGCACCTGCACAGAATATCGAGGGGTATCAACCCTGACATCTGGTCAAAGGTGCCCTCCTGGCGACGGAGGCCATGCAGAGATCTTTTGGGAACCGGGCAGAGTCCATCAAGGGACTGAGCAGTAAACGTCTCGGAATCATCCAGATGAACCTCACACAGGGTAGATTTGACCTTCCTGACCTCTGAGTGGCTCTTCTGATCAATCCTGCATGAATTTGTAAAACCTATTCAAATTTAATGAAGCTATTATTTGGGGGGGGGTGGGGTGGGGGGGAGATTTAAACCCTTAGCTGGCCTTACCCTCGGTCACTCTAAAGAGTTGAGAGTTAAAAGAAACACTTCACCTGTTGAACAATTCCCCAATCATGTTGGCCTACCTGTGATCGGAGCCTGAGGCCTGCTCCATTTAATGGTCATGGAGGAATCGTCAACCTTCTCCACGGTGTGTTTGGTGGGACTGTCAGGCGCTGTGAGGGAAGGCAGAACATTATTGTAGCAAAATGATGGGTTCTTTCTTGATCACAAATAATAATTTTGAAAAGCACCAATGAAATCTGTCCTCAATGACTCACCTGTGGTGGGCGTCTTTGTTAGAATCAGTTTCTGTCCTTGATCTGTGACTTCAAAAACATTCACAATGTACTTGCGGCCGGGCAGCAAGTTAGGAATGGAAACAGATGTGGCTGTTTTTGGAACATCTGGAAATAAAAAGGAAATAAAGATTTAAAATACTACCTGTCTTACCATGCCTTGGAGATATGTACTCCAAGCACCGACATATTAACTTGTTGGACTGAATGTCATCCCACTTTGCGACAAATCCCCTTTACCTCCATTACCCTTCTGCTCAATGACCTACAGTGGCTCTCGCTGCTGCAACAGTGAAATTTTCATCCTTCTTCATCTCTCCAATGCTTCGGTCCCTCCTATCTCTGAAACCAATCATGCGTCCACGATCTCTGTGCTGTTTCGATGTGGCCTCTCATCAAACCCTCAATTTTCATCACTCCCATGGTTGGTGCCCGGGACTTCACCATCAGCCAGACCGTGGCCCAACGGAAAGTGAGGAGTAAGCAGAACACTTCAGACATCAGCGGGACTGGACGACCCCAGCATTGGCCAATGGCGGGCTGCCTCCGCCTGGGGGAAATACGCCGTTAATGGGGACGGGAGAGAGCAGGAAATCCCAACCCAGGGCAGCAGGAGAATTCCTTTCTCTTCTTCAGGGTAAGCACTGCTCCTTTCTCTTCTGTTGAGGGACACTCACACTGCATTTCACACACTTACACACACACTTGTACTCACACACACACACACTCGTACTTACATTCACACACACACACTCACAGTCACATCAGACTCACTCACAATCTCACACATTCGCATCCACACACTTGTGCTCACAGTTGCTCAAACACACATGCACTCACTCACACTCACTTTCATCACTTGTACCCCCACACACTCGTCCTCACTCACACACACTTGTACTCACACTCGCTCACCAGTCGCATACTCATATTCACCCCCATATTCACACACATACTCGTACTCACAATCACACCAACTCACATTCACTCATGACCTCACTCACACAAACTCATTTACACACTCATACTCACCCACACATGTACTCACACTCACTCGTACTCACACACACTCATACACAGACACTCACACTGACACTCATACTCACACACCTGTACTCACACACATTCGTGCTCTCACACTCACAACCACACTCACAATCTCACTCATACATGTTCACTTACACACATATACTCACACTCATACTCACTCACGCACACTTGTACTCACACACTTGTACTCACACACATACTCACACTCGTACTCACACACACTCATTCACGCACTCAAACACTCACTCGTAGAGTCACATACACAAACTCACTCAAACACACACATTCAAACACTCGCACAATCACTCGCTGGAACACACAAACTCAAACACACATTCACATGCAAACACACAGACTCTCAGCTGCCCTCTGAAATGGCCCAGCAAGCCACCCAAGTTCAAGGAAAGTTAGGGGGTGGGCAACAAATGCTGGCCCTGCCAGTGCCACTCATATCCCACAAAAAATAACAAACAAATGAGCTGAATTGTAATATTTTCAGAGAGCATGATCCCCATCTGATTCAGTGGCTGTTTGATGGGGGTGATGAATGTGGAGACTGTTCAACCAATCAAGTGATGTTTCCTTCCATTCTCAACAGGAAGCAGGAAAGTTAGGTTTCAGGAAGAGCTCGGAAACATTAGGGACGGAGCAACTGTGTTGGCATTTCCCATCCACTTGAGTAAATGGTCCTCATTGCATTTGCCTCACTGGTGTTTTTGATCCCTTTTCCATTGTACATTCCTCCAGAGGGGAATGGATCTAAATTTCCAACATCCCTGCAGAGCGGTAGCAAGTTTAAGTATATGCAGGTGCGGGACTTCGCACAAAAGGAGTGGCAGACGTCCCGCCAGTTACTGGAGTACACGTTAGAGCGACTGCTGCTCCCTGATGATTTGGAGGAGGGTAGGATTGGGAACATATACGGGTGGTTGGGGCATTAGAGCAAAGCACAGGTGATGAGGATAAAGCGTAAGTGGGAGGAGGAGTTGGGGAAGGAGATAGGTTAGGGACTCGGGTGTGAGGCGATGTGGTGGGTGAACTCAATCTCCTCCTGCGCGAGGAAGAGTTTGACTCAGTTCAAGGTGGTACACAGGTTGCACATAGGGCGAGGATGAGTGGATTCTTCCAGGGGGTGACTGATGGGTGTGTGAAGTGTGGGCGGGGCCAGAGAATCAGGCTCACACATTCTGGGATTGCAAGAAGCTGGACAGCATTTGGGAGGCGGTGTTTGGGACATTATCCAGGATAGTGGGGGCTGAGGTCAGGCTACACCAAGTTGTGGCGAACTATGGGGTTGTGGAGGAGCCGGAGCTGCTGGAGGAGATGGGGGCTGATGTAGTGGCCCTCGTCTCTCTGATTGCCCACTGAAGTCTCCTATTGAATTGGGAGGTCAGAGATGTCACCAGGGATGGCGGACTAGCTGGGGGACTTGTACGACTTTATCCAACTGGAGAAGGTGAAGCTCAAGTTGAGGGGGTCAGCAGAAGAGGGTTTTGAGGTGCGATGGAAGTCATTCATGACTTTGTTTGGGAAGCTGATCGTCGTGAGGGAGGGGGGGGGGGGGGTGCTGGGATTAAAAAGGGAGAAACTGTACAAACTGTTGATTGTGCTTTGATGTACTGTGTATTTTGTTGATGTTATGTATGTTTGGAATAAAATATCGTTAAAAACAAACATTCACAGGGAGATACGGAGATACAGAGCTTCCCGGTGGCGCGGGCCTCCACACTGTTGGAGGCGGTGCAGACGACGGGGGAATGAAGAAGGGGGTGGTGTCGGCGATTTATGGGGCGATTCTGGGAGAAGAGAAGGCACCGCTGGAGGGGATGAAGACAAAGTGGGAGGAAGAGTTGGGAGAGAGCATGGAGGCGGGGTTGTGGTGTGAGGTGCTCAGGAGGGTAAATGCCTCAATTTCTTGCACGAGGTTAGGGCTGATACAACTGAAGGTGGTGTATAGGGCGCACCTCACAAAGGCGAGGATGAGCCGACTCTGAGGGGGTAGAGGATATTTGTGAATGTTGCGGGGGGGGGGGGGGGGGGTGCAAACCACGTTCATATATTTTGGTCCTGTCCAAAGCTGGAGGGGTATTGAAGGGAGGTGTTCAGAGTAATTTCGAAGGTACTACATGTGAGGCTTGATTCGGTCCTTTGGAGGCCATATTCGAGGTATCGGATCAGCCAGGGTTGGAAGCGGGTGCGGAGGCAGATAATCGCCTGCAGGCGGATCCTGTTGGGGTGGAGGTCAGTTTCTCCACCTTGTGCCCTGGCGTGGCGGGGGGATCTGTTGGGAGTTTTTAACACTTGAGAAGGTGAAGTTTGAGTTGAGGGGAAGGATGGAAGGGTTCTACAATTCATGGGCTTTGTTTATTATGCACTTTCAAGAATTGGATGACATTAGCGGATGGGGAAGGGTTGGACTGTGTACGTTGTTGGTGACTATGTATGGGTGGTTGGTGGATTCCTGAATCCTTTTCTTTGATATTTGTATTTAAAATGTTGGGAGTTGTTTGAGGGTTGGCGGGAGGGAGAAATTGTTGGCCAGGAGATTGATATTGTATTTGTTACCGTTGATTGTTTGTTGGTGGGTGTAAATTTGGCTGAAACTATGAAAAAGGAGACTAATAATATATTTTTTAAACATTCACATCATCCCAGATTCCCCAGAGCCACAAGTTCTTCGGGAAATCATTCCTTCCAGTTCGACTGGTGAATGTTGGGTGGGGGAGGGAAGGTTCAAACTGAAGGTGTTGGGGAGGAGCGAAAGACAGGGTGGGGGAAGGGAGTCAAAGGGGGATGGGCTTACCAAGGTACTGAGGCTGAGCATTATCTTCACTAAGCTCGTACTTGATCCTGTATCCAGACACTGTGTCGGAGGCTGAAACCCAGGACACCACAAAGCTGCTGGATGTGACCTCCTTGATCGATTCTGTCACCGAGGACTCAGTAATTCGGTCTTCGCTAGCCAACGGTTCTGACATGCCCTCAGCGGGGGACACTGCGAGGATGAAGAGAGAGAGACATGGGGTCATAAGACCGTAATTACAGAATTAAGAATCCTCCCCAAGTTGGGTGGCACGATGGCGAAGTATTTGCACTGCTGCCTCACGGGGCCGAGGACCCACGTTCAATCCAGGCCCGGTCACTGTCCGTGTGGAGTTTGCACATTCTCCCCGTGTCTGCGTGGGTCTCACCCCTACAACCCAAAGATGAGAAAATGAACAGGGTAGATGGATTGACCACGCTAAATTTCCCCTTAATTGGGGGAACAAAAATTTTAAAGAATTCCAAGGTGGGGGGCAGGCTGTCGAGAATAAAGGATTACACCCATAGCGATCTTCCCACAGTTGGTTACTTATTTGGAGGGAGTCATGTTTTGTGCCGGCATTGAGAGGGTCAGGGCCTCAACATGCCGGCAGACCCAGTTCCTCAGAGATTGAGGCATCATCTCTGAAGGGTGCCCCATCTCAGAATAATGCTACAGACCGTGCTCCCCCATCCCTGCCACACCATACTAATCGCCGGCATCAGGCCCCCCATCCCTATCTCCTGTGCTAGCGCCTCCCCACCCGTAGGTGAGAGGCACCCTGCTATAGGGTCACCAAATGTGCCACCCCTTCATGCCCCGCCCTTTTCAGGCCCCACTCCATTCAGGACCCCCCCCACCCCGGCACCCTGGAATTGCCAACCTAGCTGCCTGGCTGGCACAGCCTGGCCAGGGTGCCAGGCCATGTCCCCGACCATTCGGGGACTACAATGGCCTCTGAGCCCCTCGGTGTTGTCATCACGGTTGGTGTCCGTTTGTGGAGACCAGTAGTGATTTGCGCCGCCTTCACGTTGTGCCGGTGGGTGGGAGAATTGCCGGAGCCGGGAGAATCTGACTTAAAGTCAATCCTGCATATTTAAATTGGATTTTTAACATGCTAATTTGGTTCATGCCCAGATTGCATCTGCTGGCAGGGCCTGGGAGCATTGGAAACTGTTTGGCGCCCGGTGCAAATCCCATTTTGGACCTCTCCCGGAATTCTCCTGACATAGCGGGATTTGCGCCAAGCACAACATGGCTAGAGAAAAGCCCCCGCTGTTTCCTGTAACAAGGTGTGGGAGTCCAGGATGTCGAGGAATGACCATAAAATAAAGAGCTAGGCCATTCAACGGTGATGTCTTCAGACAAAGGGGCAGGGGGTCTAAGAAAGTTAAAACTGCGATTGATAGCTTTTTGTTGGGGAGATAAATACGGTTACAATTTCAGCCATGATCTAATTGAATGGCCTCTTCCTGTTCTTATGAAAATCAGCTCCCTCCCAGCAACGCCCCAAGACCTTGATAGGTCTGCATGGCTAAGCACGATGAGATTTGGGATTCAGACTCCCTTTTAACTATTTGTGGCTCCACCAAAGCCCCCCCTGCCATCCCACCCGACACGCAGGAGGGTGGGGTTGCTTCTTTTTAATTTAATTCTCCAACAATGCAGCCCGTGGGCGACAACTATGTGAATTCGGCCACAAGAGACAGTCCCCTTGGAAGGACTTGCGGTTCCCACTGAAGGCAAAATTGGGACTGGGGGGTGGGGGTGGGGGGGTGGAGGAGTGCTTTGTAAGTTAGCCATTGTCAAATCACAGCAAGATTTACAGCAGCTCCAGGTACCCCTTTGCATAGAGGAAACGCACTACCTTTCATTAGCCATGCCTGCTAACATGTTCCAAATAGAGATGGTTATGAGGGGAGGAGGAGAATGCAGACACATGGAGGGGCATTACTCACAAGGCATGGAGGAGGTTGTGAATTCAAATTTGCTGACGACTCTCCGGTTATTCAGCAACTTGCTGATGAGCTGGCCTTCATAGGTGATGCCTGGTCTCAGGTCCCTGAGCGTGTAGGAAAACATGTTGCCTGGAACAGTCACCTCCCTCCATTGCTCCATCGAGTGTTTCTGAGTGAAAAGCACACAAGCAAAGCTAACTTTAAAACCCATGTTGTGTGTGCAAATGTGCCTGTGTGCTTGCGCATGTGGGTGTAGATGCACATATACAAACACGCACAGCCAAAACCATGAACACACACACAAATTCACACACAAACACACACATGAACACAGAAACACTCACGCAAACACACACACAAGAACACACAGATACACACAAGAACATGTACAGATGCACTCAAGAGCACACAAATACGCACACCCAAACACCGCATAGGCACACGATCGCTGCAGTTTTTAAAATGGCTGTCAAGTTTGCCTCAAACCCCAGTTTTGATCAGCAATTGGTTAAATGCCAGATCACAAAGTTTTGTGTTTAATGAACTATACTTCCAGCGCTGAAGGGCTTTTAAAACAGTGTAAAATATCAGCAGGAAGCATGAAATGAAGATGCAATTACCAACATATTTTTTACATTAAATGGATGCTTTTCCAGGCTTTAAAAAAAATACAATTGCCTCCACACACTTTTTTTAAAAAGCACCGTTGTTCCCTCCTCCTCCTCTCCTCAGGCTCTCCCAAGGTGCCTCCCTAAAGTTACTACAGTGGGGCAGCAGGGTGGCGCAGTGGTTAGCACCGCTGCCTTGCAGCACCGAGGTCCCAGGTTCGATCCCGGCCCCGGGTCACTGTCTGTGTGGAGTTTGCACATTCTCCCTGTGTTTGTGTGGGTTTTTTAAGTACCACAGTTCACAACATGAGGCTCATGCAGGTTAATCGCCTGTGGGGCATCACAAGACATTCGCTCTCTTGCAGCAGCAGTCAGTAGATACTATAGTAGTGCGGGCTCCCCCAATCCTGCTGTACCCCAGAGAGCCAAACTGCAACACACATGCCACTAACCCCAAGATGGGCTCTCTAAGAGCGAGACTTGAACACAGGTTTGGGGAACCTGCCATGTCTGGAGTCACAGAAGGTCAGAAATCGTCCATGGCAAGGCTCGTTCAAAATGATGTGAAGTTCACAGCTGGCGACTAAGAGAACCTATTGTGGAGGTCACTGCCAAGTGATCGTACACTTGTCGGCCTTTTGGGGATTGGTGACGAGGTGGGGTGGGTGGGGTGTAGAATGATAGCTGGGAAGGAGCTGGCGTGTTTTTCAATGTAATAAATGCATCTTAGGTGAAAAAGAAACAATTTGTGGAGTCACTCATCATCCTGCCTTGGAAATATTTTGCCGTTCCTTTATTGTCGCTGGGTCAAAATCCCAGAACTTCCTCCATAACATCACTCTGGGCATGCCTACACCACATGGCCTGCAGTGGGATCAAGAAGAAGGCTCATAGGTCAGCACGGTGGTGCAGTGGTTAGCATCGAGACTTCGGCGCTGATGACCCGGGTTCGTATCCCGGCCCTGGGTCACTGTCTGTGTGGAGTTTGCACATTCTCCTGTGTCTGCGTGGGTTTCACCCCCACAACCCAAAGATGTGCTCGTTAGGTGGATTGGCCATGCTAAATTGCCCTTTAATTGGAAAAAAAATAATTGGGTACTCTAAATTTAAAACAAAAGGAGACTCACCATCATTTAGGAATGGGCAATAAAAGTTGGCCGAGTTAGGAAGGCCCAAATCCCGTGATTGAATAATTAATAAATTAATACAAATAAAATCTTCTGACCACAGGGCCCAGTTCCCCAGTGTAAAGGAGACGTGTGTCAACACTGTAATTTGTTAACATTAAACTAATATTCACTTGGCTGCTCTCTGTGCTCCTGTTTGTATGCCAAGAGAGTGCTGGAAATGCCATACATTTTACTGAGCATTACTTGAGCAATCGAACATTGCCTTGGCCTCGACTTCAAATGTCACTAAAGCCTGGCAGGCCAGGCGACACCAGAGGTCAAAGGGCTCGCAAGCTGCAAGCCTGTCTGTGTGCAAAACATGTTTTATGGTTGGGAAGTGGATAAACAGAATACAACAAGGGCTAAGATTTCTATTTGTGTAACAGGACATTGGGTAATCCTTTCCCTCTGCTGCTACACACGCAATTATTAACTGGCACTAAGTTCATTTTGTCTGGACACACACTGGCAGGCTGCTTGTTGTAATGCAACACTGCGAACCCCCAATCTCCATTGTGGTCAAAGAAAATTCAATAAATCAGGGCAATCTGTGGGCTGGCATTGGAAAGAATGGCTGCCGTGCCCTTTGAACCGGCAAATCCAGTCTGGTTGACCTGGTGAAAGTAGGGACATGCATACCTTTCCCAATATTAGGGTGACCCAAGGTTCGTCATAGACAGTGACATACGTTGTGAACTGTTGTAATGTAAGGAATGCCAATTTGTGCACAGTAAGTTCCCACAAACAAAGCTATGATAATGACCAGATAATTGGGAGTGATATGGGTGAAATGATGTAATATTGGCCAGGGAGAGGATGCCCCCCTGTTCCTCTTCAAAATGGTGCAATGGGATCCTGTATGCTCACTTGAGAGAGCGGGAGGAGGGGGTTCTTCAGGTCAACTTTTCAGAGGGACATACGAAAAGACAGCACCTCTGGGAGTGCAGAATTCCCTCAGCACTGAACTGTGAATGGCAGCTGAGATGACATGTTTTAAATCATGTTGGAATGTTGCATGAACCCAGAACCTTCTGACTTGGAAGTAAAAATTCTACCAGCTCCGCCACAGGTGATAAATAAATGGCGCCCAATGCCCATATCTCAAGAACACGTCAAGATGGGTTAAAATAGCACATGCTGGCCCTGGTTTACATCTTCTTTTGCTATACATCCCTAATGGCATCATCCAGGAAGCCTGATGAATATCTTTCTGCCCAGGTGCAGAAGGGGATTAAAGGGGCCACTGCACCAGGTTTCGTACGACCGTTTTGTGTCAGGAGCAGAATCTTGTCATTTCCCCACTTTGTGCCAAGAGTCACATCAAGTAATCATGTTTCTTTTTTATGGAGGATGGGAATTCCTGGCCTGCCCCTGGGTTTACACGATCACCAACTTGAGCCACTTCTCTCTTCCTCTCTCTCCCTCCCCCCAAGAAATGACTTTCTCTTGCATGGTTTCAACTCATAATCCAAGCAAAGGATTGACAGGTTGGCTATCTTACTTACAGGCCTCCATTTCAGGACATACTGCGAGATGTGGATGGATTCATGCTTATTCCACTTAACAGGATGCGTGTTCGTTAGATTCACTGCCTCTGTGAACAGCACGTGCACAGGTCCAGTTCCTGAGGAAGACAAGTTGTTCTTGGTCAGACAGAACAATGGCACAAGAATTGTGAGTATACTGAACTGATATGCAGGTTCTTACATCGAAAAGAGCAATGTTATAGCACAGCAACATACCATTCAGCCCAACTGATGCAGTCCATGTACTCCTGAACGTGACCCTCCCCTTCCTCCAACCCCACTCCATATCCGGTGTAGAAGCTAATCTTTCCTTCCTCGTGGGTATATCCAACCTCCCCTGAAATGTGTCTTCTCACCTCTACTCCATGTGGAAGTAAGCTCCTCTTTCAGAGTAAAAAGTTTTCTCCCGAATTCCCGACTGGGTTTGTTCATGACAATCTCATATTTATGACTTCTACTCTAGTCTGGGGGAGGTCTTGTGGTGCAGTGGGATAGCGTCCCTACCTCTGAGCCAGGAGTCTCACTGGTTGGTGTGGGAAACTGCCTTCATAAAGTGGCCAAACCCAGGGCGACTGTTGGCCTGTAGGTTTGTCCACTATGCCGAGTGGGAGAGATTCCTGACCGGCCACGCTGCTAAAGGTAACGGAAAACCACTGCAGTGCTTTGCCAAGCACCATCAGGGATCGGTCCAATGGAAGTCCATGGTTGTCAATGCTCTCCTAGGACCTGGTACCAGGAGGGTTTTTGTGCTGGTCTCCATTACAAGTGGAAACATCTGCCTGGCAGAACCCTTTCATATTCTTATCGTATCTGGGCACCCCTTAATCTTCTCCTTTTCTGCAGCCTGTCTAGTCTTTCCCAATTTGCATAATCTCTCAGTTCTGGTATTAAGCCTGCCAATCATTTCTCTCGATCCTTTTACATCCTTTGCGGCCTCACGAAGGCACTCTGAAACAAATTCATAACGTCTCTGCCTTTCTCCTGCACACACCTCAAATCTCACCAACATCCTCAGGCATGACCTGGTGCACATTCCACGAGCTATTAATGGGTTAAATGATGAGGAGCGGTTTCACAGACGAGGCTTCCCACCGCTTCAGCATAAAAGAGCAATTCCAATTGTCTTCCTGTATGTACCTGGTGGTGCACTAGACAGAGGTTAGTCTGTTTCCAGCACGAGTTACTCCCAGAACAGGTCGCTAGTCTGTCACAAGGGGCTTATAGCTTGAGTGGCGCCACTCCACATCATGTATGAGTGACCAGGGCAGCACGGTGGCACAGTGGTTAGCATTGCTGCCTACGGCGCTGAGGACCTGGGTTCAAATCCCGGCCCTGGGTCGCTGGCCGTGCGGAGTTTGCACATTCTCCCCATGTCTGAATGGGTCTCACCCCACAGCCCAAAAACATGTGCAGGATAGGTCGATTCGCCACGCTAAACTGCCCCTTAATTGGAAAAAATAATTGGGTACTCTAAATTTTTTTTTTTAATGTATAAGTGACCAGGTGTCTCTCCCGCTCTTACCACTATATGTTGATGGGCCACACTATGGCACAGTGGTTGGCACTGCTGCCTCATGGCGCCGAGAACCCAGGTTTGATCCCGGCCCTGGGTCACTGTCCATGTGGAGTTTGCACATTCTGCCCGTGTCTGCATGGGTCTCACTCCCACAACCCAAAAAGATGTGCAGGGCAAGTGGATTGGCACACTAAATTGCCCTTAATTGAAAAAAAAAGATTTGGGTACACTAAATTTATTTTGAAAAATTACCAGCCATTGGTGTGTTGGAAGGGCTTTTGCAGGTTGATACTCAACCTGTTTGGGCCCGTTATGACCGCATCTTCTTTGGCCAACAAGACTCACACCCAGAGCTTCTGGCTGAAAGCAGGGATGCCACCCAGTGTGCTACACAACCTCCATTTAAAATAGTACGGGATGATCTAACTGAAATGTTTCCAAGATGATTCAGAGCGTTGATGGGTTCGAGAGAGAGAAACGATTTTCTCTGGTGGAAGGATCCCCAAGAAGGGTACATGGCCTAAAGATTTGAGCTGAGCAATTCAGGGGTGATGTCAGGAATCACTTCTTCTCAAAGAAACATCTGGAACTCCCTGCCCCACCACACCACCCCCACCCCATCCAACAAAAAGGATGTTGAAGCTCGGGATCAACTGAAAACTCAAAGGGGACGGAAGCTTTTGTCAGCTAAGACTTTTCCTGCCTGTGGAACCAATGGAGTTTAAGATACAGATCTGCCTTCATCTAACTGAATTGTGGAACAGGCTTGAGGGGCTGAATGTCCCCCTCCTGTTCCTATGGAACTATAAGGATGCTGCAATTGACATTGGTATGTCTGGTCAGGGTTTCCATTTCAAATCATCCCTAAATTAGTTACACCTAGTTACTGTCTACTCAAAAGTCATGAATTTTTGATTAATTGTGAATTATATTATGACATTTTTATTAGCCCTGCCAAGTTACTAACTTGATAACTTTATAAATCACTACTAATCTCAACTAACAATTCATTTGGCAGTTAAGTCAGGTGGTGTCTAGTTATTAACCTAGTTGACTAAAACCATTACTAATCCTGTCATATTACTAACCAGGTTGCACAAGGAATTGTTACTCAGAACAAGAACTAGTGCAGAAGGAGGCCATTCAGCCCATCGAGTCTGCACCGACTCACTTAAACACTCATTTCCACCCTATCCCCACAACCCAATAATCCCTCCTAACCTTTTTGGTCACTAAGGGCAATTTATCATGGCCAATCCATGATTTATCGTGGCACGTCTTTGGACTGTGGGAGGAAACCAGAGCACCCAGAGGAAACCCACGCAGACACGGGGAGAACGTGTAGACTCCGCACAGACAGTGACCCAGCGGGGATCCAAACCTGGGACCCTGGCGCTGTGAAGCCACAGTGCCATCCACTTGTGCTATCATGCTGCTTATCTCACCTAGTTAACAAACTTATCTAGTTACTAGGTGTTAGAAGTCACCTGTCTCATCTAGCTACTAGCCTGGTAACTATATCGTGAAATCATTACTGATCTGG
Source organism: Scyliorhinus torazame (assembly GCF_047496885.1). Classification (NCBI taxonomy): domain Eukaryota; kingdom Metazoa; phylum Chordata; class Chondrichthyes; order Carcharhiniformes; family Scyliorhinidae; genus Scyliorhinus; species Scyliorhinus torazame. Next base: position 207,154,249 of record NC_092708.1, on the reverse strand, counting down.
TTTAATTACTAATTTGGCTACATTAGAAACCATTCCTGGGCAGGATCTGCCTCCCCCACCCCTCCCCCATCCCATCCCCCGCCATGTATTCTGGCAGCTTGTCATTGGCTGTCAGCGGGTTCTTCCAGTCCCGCCCAAGTTAAAGACCATTTGCACTGTTCACTTGCCACGTCCCCAGGGAATTGGCTGTAAGTAGTCACCTTCTGCATTAGATAGTAACAACTGAAACTTTTAAAACTCAGCTAGTCACTCAGATAGTAATAATACCTTAAAAATCTCATTACATTTAAGTCCTTGCATTTTATGATCTCCTTTGAATTTGCACTGGGCGAAACAAGACATGGGGAAGAGATGGCTCAGAGACACATTTGGCAAGCTCGTTCAGTGTACTCTCAATGAACTTGGTGGGAAGCAGCATTAATCTCGGTGTAAGTGGGAAGAAAATGTGCTTCAGTATGTCCTGTGTTGCAGTACTCGCAGTCCAGTGAGGTCAACAGAGGATTGTGCAGTGCTGATAGCTCATAAATTATGTGTAACAGAAACCAGAGCGATGGGGGCCCAGGGGGAGAGGTTGCACAACAAAGATCCAAAAACAAAATCCAGCTTGCAAGACAACAACCTTGTTAGCATCACTGAATTGCAAGTATCTAGAGAGCTGTTTACCTGTGCTGTGCTATTGGCTGAATTTACCATGAAGGGTTTGACTGATCCAAAAAGAAGTCAAGCTTGACTAATCAATCAGTACAATTTGGGAAGCATTCTTAGCCACATTAAAAATGTAGTAAGAGCCCGTGATACCTCGCTGACAGATTTCTGATCAGACATTCCTGAAATGAAGTTGAGATCATTGTTACCAGTCCCTCTGATTTACAGCGGAGATGGTCACCAAGCTCAATTTAAGCAATGATTGATATCACAATGGATCCCAGGAAACAAATATCACAGCCATGCCAACTATGGATAATTTGGGGAGACGGTGGCGCATTGGTAATGTCACTCGACTAGTAGTCTGGAAGCCCAGGCTACTGCTCACGGGTTCAAATTCCACCACGGCAGCTGCTGGAACTTAAATTCAAATTTGTGACTCGCATAAGAACGAGGAGCAGGAGTAGGCCATCTGGCCCCTCGAGCCTGCTCCACCATTCAATGAGATCATGGCTGATTTTTTGTGGACTCAGCTCCACTTTCCGGCCCGAAATCCATAACCCTTAATCCCTTTATTCTTCAAAGAACTATCTATCTTTATCTTAAAAACATTTAATGAATGAGCCTCAACTGCTTCACTGGGCAAGGAATTCCATAGATTCACAACCTTTTTGGTGAAAATGTTCCTCCTAAATTCAGTCCTAAATCTACTTCCCCTTATTTTGAGGCTATGCCCCCTAATTCTGCTTTCACTCGCCAGTGGAAACAATCTGCTCGCATCTATCCTATCTATTCCCTTCATAATTTTATATGTTTCTATAAGATCCCCCCCCGCATCCTTTTAAATTCCAACGAGTACACTCCCAGTCTACTCAAACTCGCCTCGTAATCCAACCCCTTCAGCTCTGGGATTAACCTAGTGAATCTCCTCTGCACACCCTCCAGCGCCAGTACGTCCTTTCTCAGGTAAGGAGACCAAAACTGAACACAATACTCCAGGTGTGGCCTCACTAACACCTTCTACAATTACAGCATAACCTCCCTAGTCTCAAACTCCACCCTTCTAGTAATGAAGGATAAAACTCCATTTGCCTGCTTAATCACCTGTTGCATCTGTAAACCAGCTTTTTGCGACTCATGCACTAGCACACCCAGGTCTCTCTGCACAGCAGCACGTTTTAATATTTTATCATTTAAATAATAATCCCTTTTGCTGTTATTCCTACCAAAATGGATAAACTCACATTTGTCAACATTGTATTCCATCTGCCAGACCCTAGCCCATTCACTTAGCCTGTCCAAATCTCTCTGCAGACTTCCAGTATCCTCTGCACTTTTTGCTTTACCACTCATCTTAGTGTCGTCTGCAAACTTGCCCTTGGTCCCCAACTCCAAATCATCTATGTAAATTGTGAACAATTGTGGGCCCAACACTGATCCCTGAGGGACACCACTAGCTACTGATTGCCAACCAGAGAAACACCCATTAATCCCCACTCTTTGCTTTCTATTAATTAACCAATCCTCTATCCATGCTACTACTTTATCCTTAATGCCATGCATCTTTATCTTATGCAGCAGCCTTTTGTGTGGCACCTTGTCAAAAGCTTTCTGGAAATCCAGATATACCACATCCATTGGCTCCCCGTTATCTACCGCATTGGAAATGTCCTCAAAATATTTGACTAAATTTGTTCGGCACGACCTGCCCTTTATGAACCCATGCTGCGTCTGCCCAGTGGGACAATTTCCATCCAGATGCCTCGCTATTTCTTCCTTGATGATAGATTCCAGCATCTTCCCTACTACCGAAGTTAAGCTAACTGGCCTATAATTACCCGCTCACAAAGCTCATTAAATTTTTTTAAGCTGGTGACCAGGCGAATTGATGAGGGCAATACAATTGATGTAGTCTACACGGACTTCCGTAAGGCTTTTGACAAGGTCCCGCATGGGAGAGTGATCAAGGCGGCAAAAGCCTATGGAATCCTGGGCAATTTGACAAGTTCGCTTAGTGATGGGAGGCAAAGGGTAATGTTCGAAGGTTATTTTTGTGACTGGAGCCCGTGTCCTGTGATGTACCATAGGGATCATTACTGGTTCCCTTGCTGTTTGTAGTGAACATTAATGATCTAGATGTGAATGTGGGGGTATGACCAGTAAGTTTATAGATGTGGTAAATAGCAAGGAGGAAAGCCTTAGATTACAGGACGAAATAGACTGGGTGGTTAGATGGGCAGAACAGTGGCAAATAGAGATTAACCATGAAAAGTGTGAAGCGATGCATTAAAAAAAATTATTTATAAATTTAGAGTACCCAATTATTATTTTTTCCCCATTAAGGGGCAATTTAGCGTGGCCAATCCACCTAACCTGCACATCTTTGGGTTGTGGGGGTGAAACCCACGCAAACACGGGGAAAATGTGCGAACTCCACACAGACAGTGAACCAGCGCCGCAGTCCCAGTGCTAAGCACTGCGCCATATCCCGCCCTCAAGTTGTTGTTGAAAGCACAATACTGCAAATCAAAGTGATGCATTTTTGGAAGTCTAACAAGACAAGGGCATATACAATGAATGGTAGGACACTATGAAGTGCAGAGGATCAGAGGGACCTTGAGGTTCCCAGAAGACAGCAGGACAGGTAGATAAGGTTGTTAAGAAGTACAAGAGATACTCACCTTTATTAGCCGACGCATAGAATATAAAAGCAGGGAGGTTATATGGTGCTGTATAAAACACTGGTTAGGCCACAACTAGAGTACTATGTTCCAGCCGCCACACTAAAGGAAGGAAGTAATTGTAATAAAGAAGGCGCAGAGGAGATTCACCAGGGTGTTACCCGGACTGGAGCATTTCAGCTATGAAGGGAGACTGTTAGGCTGGGGTTGATTTCCTTGGAGCAGAGAAGGCTGATGGGAGACCTGATTGAAGTGTAGAAAACTATGAGGGATATAGATAGAGTAGCTAGAAATGTTTTCCCTTTGTAGAGGGGTCAATACCAGGTATAGATTTAAGGTAAGGGACAGGAGATTTAGAGGGGATTTGAGGAAAATGTGTTCACCCAGAGTGTGGTGGGAATTTGGAACTCACTGCCTGAAAGGGTGGTGAAGATGGGAACCCTTACAACATTTTCGGAAGCATTTAGATGAGCACTTGAAATGCCGTAGCAAACAAGGCTACGGACCAAATGTTGGAAAATGGGATTAGAATCGACGTCAGCTTGATGGCCGGCGCAGACACGATGGGCCTAAGGACCTCTTTCTGTTCTGTAAACTCTATGACTAACTCTCTATAACTATAATCTGGTTGGGGCCTCACTGCAAAGTGGGTGCAGTGACATCAGCACTGCAACGCCACCATATCCTTGGGGTCAGGACCTGGTGACTTGACAGTGCCAACAGTATGAAAGTGGCTTTGATCCTGATGAGCACACACGCTCCTCGCCAAGGCCTCAGGGTGGCCATATTGGGCCCATTATATTGTCAGGTATAAAAAAATTCATTCAGCCAAAGACCCATGAGAAATGAAAAGACTGCTCTGTCCTGCAAACTTGTACAAATCAGCGAGTTTATGAAGGATAATTACTTCATAATGATTAAATGCTACTCCCTGAAGGCAGTATTGCCAGAAACGCTAATCAGTGCAAATCACAAACTGCCTATTTCCTTGCTGGAATTGGATAATAGGCCCATAGAAGCATCGCCGAAGAAAAATGTGCAGCGAAACGGGCAAAGATCAGGGGAGAGAGACTGAGTTCATGGCTCTTTGAAAGGGTCGGCGCAAACACGATGGGCCGAGCGGCCTCCTTTTCTGGTGTAAGGTTTTGTGAGTTTTACCATTCCCGGTACACCTCCACCTTGGCCCAATATCTAACGTCACTCGATTCACTAAATCTCAGAACAGGAGGAAGCATTTCAGGTCTCTGAGCCAGTTCCACTGTTTAATTAGACCATGGCCGACTCAAATCTTTTTTTTTTAATTTAGAGTACCCAATTCATTTTTCCAATAAGGGGCAATTTAGCGTGGCCAATCCACCTAACCTGCACATCTTTGGGTTGTGGGGGCGAAACCCACGCACACACGGGGAGAATGTGCAAACTCCACACGGACAGTGACCCAGAGCCGGGATTCGAACCCGGGTCCTCAGCGGCGTGAGGCAGCAGTGCTAACCACTGCCGATTTAAATCTTAATGATCTTAATTCCATCTGCACCCTGCCCCCCCTCCCCCCCCCCACATACACACACACCAACTTGGATCCTTAACCCTTGAATACCATATCCAACAGTAATCTATCAATTTGGACTTTGAAATGTTCAATTGACACCCTCTCCTCCACACGCGCCCCCCCACCCCCACCCCACCCCCACCTCCACCCCACACCTCAAACTATTTTTGAGGAGGAGTGGGTGTGGGAAGAGAGTTCCAGATTCCCGCTATCCTTTCTGTGGAGTCGTGCTTCCTGACATCGGCCCTCAGCAGCCTAGCTGGAATTCTAAGTTTTGCTCTCTTCCTCTGGGCTCCCCATTCTCATCAGGGGAAACAATTGGTCTCGATCGACCCCATCAAATCATCTTAAACACCATTTGGCAACCAATCAGGGCTGAATATTTTAGTGAGATGATTATGACTCTGCAACCCTTGTTTGCAGAAGGCCCTGGGGTGATCGAAAGGAGGTGGTTAGTGTCAGGGTAATTAGAATCCTGGCCCCTTTTCCCACCGCACTGGCTACAGCAAACCGCTGAGTTTAAATGTCCCACTTCACCCTGACAGGAGAGTACGGTAAGCAAGTAAAGGCATGTAGGATAGTCAGGCTGGGGGGAAAGGGAGCTGTGCAACTCACTTGAGGGTGGTCCATATTGGGATGGGGGTGGGGTGTGTGTGAGCATTGTCAGGACGAAGGTGGGGGGTGGGATGAAGATTGCTATGGGTTCAGGACTGCTTTGACACTCCAGCTGATTTACTTACAAGTTAAGGTGGCATCAAAACTAAGTCCAGGGTACATATACGGCAAACATACAATACCAGGGAGCAGTGGTATTTTCGCTGGACTTGTAATCCAGAGACCCAGCATAATGCTCTGGGTTCAAATCCTACCACGGTAGATGGTGAAATTTGAATTCAATAAAAATATATCTGATGGTGACCATCTTTTGCCGTAAAAGCCAATCTGGTTCAAGGGAGGGAAATTTGCCGTCCTTACTACAGGTGAAATCACTGAGCCAGGTACAAGGGTAATTAGGGATGGGCAATAAATGCAGAGCAATAACAAAAGACAGCTTAAATCTGTATATTTCCAGCTAATCACAGAGCAATCAGGCAGGGTAAAATTGGCAATCAGAAGTTTACATAGCAGGGATGTGCTTACATCGGGATAACCAATGGGTCCAGCCCATCTGGGTTTCTGACTGTCTAGGGACCAGAATGTGGAGATGTCGGCGTTGGACTGGGGTCGGCACAGTAAGGAGTCTCACAACACTAGGTTAAAGTCCAACAGGTTTGTTTCGAATCACTAGCTTTTGGAGCGCAGCTCCTTCCTCAGGTGAATGAAGAGGTGGGTTCCAGAAACATGTATATAGACAAAGTCAATGATGCAAGACTCGCATTCAAAGTATTGCCTTGTATCATTGACTTTGTCTATATATGTGTTTCTGGAACCCACCTCTTCATTCACCTGAGGAAGGAGCTGCGCTCCGAAAGTTTGTGATTCGAAATAAACCTGTTGGGACTTTAATCATGTGTTGTAAGACTACGTACAGAGACCAGAAGATCTGGGAGAGTTCAGAACAAATGGGGATAAAGAGGGTGTAATCAGGAAGCATTTCCTCACAGGAAACACAACGGAAATCTAGAACTCTCTCCTAGAAGCTGTTACGGTCAGGAATGATCAGCACGGTAGCACAGAGGGCAGCACAGTAGCACAATGGCTTCACAGCTCCAGGGTCCCAGGTTTGATTCACGGCTTGGGTCACTGTCTGTGTGGGGTCTGCACGTTCTCCCTGTGTCTGCGTGGGTTGTTTCCGGGTGCTCCGGTTTCCTCTCACAGTCCAAAGATGTGCAGGTTAGGTGAATTGGCCATGGTAAATTGCCTTTAGCGTCCAAAAAAGGTTAGTTGGGGTTACGGGGATAGGGTGGAGTTGTGGGATTGGGTAGGGTGCTCTTTCCAAGGGCGGTGCAGATTCGATGGGCCGAATGGTCTCCTTCTGCACTGTAAATTCTATGATGCTATGGTGATGGACTGAACGTTGGAGCAGGCCCAAGGAACTGAATGGCCTCTTCCTAGCTTCCCAGAAGAGGGGGTGGGATTCTCCCTTTTGGGGACTAAGTCCCCACGCCCGCCGGAAAACGGGCAAGAATAACTCTGGACTTTATTCCTCGGAAGTCCGGGGTGATTGCCCATTTTCCAGAGGGCTAGCAGGGCCCCGGCATGCGTCCTGCAGCTCTGGCTGCCGGCGGGGCCCTGCTGTCCAGACCGGCGGGTCCGCGTATGTGCGCGGCAGCCCACTTCGGCACGGGTGTCGCTGACATGGCGGTGCAACCCAGCGGGCCTGCGCGGAGTAAGGTAGGTCCCTCCAGATCGCGATGGCCCGCCGATCGGTGGCCCCCGATCCCGGGCCTGGCCACCGCCCTGAGGCCTCCCCCGGAGTCAGATTCCCCTGCCTCCCATCAGGAACCCCGTCGCGGCCGCGGGTCCGAGCTCCCGCTGGGTGGTACCAGATGTAAACCACATGGGCGGTAGTTCGGCCGGTCGACCGCAGAGAATCACTGAGGGGGCCTGTTCCAACAGCACCCGACTGGTGCCGCTTCGACTGCGCATGTGCGACTGCCGGGTCCGCGGAGAATCGCGGAAGCGCGTCGCGCTGGATTTCTGGCGTGAACGGCTATTCTTCGCCTCAACGCCGGGCGCGATTCCGGTGCGGAGGGTTGGAGAATCCCACCCGAGATGTTTGGAGAAATGTGAAAATTCTGGTGAAATTATTAAACCCAAAAATAATTCTAATTAAATGTGGAAAATGGTTAGAAATGGTTGGGAAACAAAAGGGAAAATGGGAACTAGGGAAGGGAGAGAAAACGGAATGAAAGTACTGATTCTCTAAATGTGATTGCCTAAGGATTTTTATAATATATCTATGAATATATTGAAACCAGATTTATTGTAAGATTGGATCGTTTCTGGCCCTCGGGACTTGGTGAAGTGAGTTGAGAAATGGCTGGCCCTAGGGGACAGATAATGTCAGTGCTGTTAAGAATTTGCAAACTACCCTTTGCAATTGAAATCTAAAAGGATTTTTATGTACCACAGAGAGAGGAAATAATAGTGTGATTATTAGGCCGGAAAAGGCAGTAATGTTGGAATACCAGAGCAGGAGGCGGTCATTCCGCCCCTCAAAGCGGTTCCACCATTCAATCGGAACATGTCTGTATTGTAAGTCCACCAATCAGCTCTGATTCCATGGGCAGGATTTACCGGCTGTTCACGGCGCTACACGGGTTTCCCGGCAACAAGGAAATCGCGCTGACAGCGGCAGGGTTGGTAGATCCTGTTGGCAGGCCGCCTCCTCTGCTGAATAACAAGCAGTGGGGTGGCCAGTAAATTCCGCCCTTAATGCCCTGATCTACCAAACATCTGCACAAGCTATCCTCCTAATTTGCAACCACAAGATTAGTGTATAGATTAGTTTTGATGCTTTTCAAAGTGCTTCTTTGAGGATGTTTTTTCCTGCCTGGTGTGTCTAGACCCAAGAGAGACAGTCTCAGGACACCCCAGGTTAGGCCATTGAGGACTGAGATGAGAAAACAAATTCTTCATTCAAAGGGCGGTGAACCTGTAGATTCCCCACCACAGAAGGCTGTGGAGGCCAAGTCACTGAATGATTCAAGAAAGAGAAAGATCATGGGCGAAATTCTCCATTATCGGCGGAAAGTCCGCAGATCGGCGCAAAAAACGGTGCAAATCCCTCTTGCGTCACGTCATAAAAATGGGCCGATAGTCTGCGGCCCGAAATGGGCTAGCAGCGACGTAACGGGATCCGCGCAGCTCCCCCCCACCCGACCGGAACAGCCGACCGCAACACCCGACTTGATGGCTGGCCGTCGCTCAGCCCCGAGGTTCGAGTCACGCGATGTGGAGGCGCTCCTGGACGCGGTGGAGCAGAGGAGGGACGCCCTGTATCCTGGGCACGGCCGCAGAGTTGCCCCACGCCACAGCCGGCGTCTGTGGAGGGAGGTGGCAGAGGCCGTCACCGCTGTGGCCCTAACACCACGGACAGGCACCCAGTGCCACAAGAAGGTGAACGACCTCGTCAGAGCAGGCAGGGTGAGCCTCCCCTATATCCCCCCCTCCCCCATATCCCCCCCTCCCCCATATCCCCCCTCCCCCATATCACCCCCTCCCCCATATCCCCCCTCCCCCATATCCCCCCCTCCCCCATATCCCCATATCCCCCTCCCCTATATCCCCCCTCCCCCATATCCCCCCTCCCCCATATCCCCCCTCCCCCATATCCCCCCTCCCCTATATCCCCCCTCCCCCATATCCCCCCCTCCCCCATATCCCCCCTCCCCATATCCCCCCTCCCCCATATCCCCCATATCCCCCCCTCCCCCATATCCCCAAGTGAATCCAGCCCTAACCTTAACCTCTGCAATGCACGCGCAACCGATGGCGTGCATTCATATACCTGCCTAACACTGTTGCCTTTTACCCTTGCCACCCCCCCCCCCCCCCCCCCACAGGAGAAGCGCGCACACAACAATAGGGAGCATGTGAGGACTGGAGGAGGGCCCGCTGATGAGAGGCCACTGACCGTACACGAGGAAAGGGCCCTGGAACTGGCTGGCGGACCTGAGGACCGGGAGGTTGCTGATGCAGAGGTCGGGGCCCCACGAGCAAGTGAGCCACCAACAGCCCGTCCCCATATCCCCCCTCCCCTATATCCCCCTCCCCCGTATCACCTGATCACTGCCTGATGTCTAACCATGCATGCTTCATTGTGTATCGCAGGACCAAACGTCCAGGCACCCATCCCCGCAGATGCAGACCGCCCGCAGGATGCCCCTCGGAGACCACAGGAGACGGAGAGACCCGCACCCTCCAGCATGCGACGCCCGCAGGATGCCCCTCGGAGACCACAGGAGACGGAGAGACCCGCACCCTCCAGCATGCGACGCCCGCAGGATGCCCCTCGGAGACCACGGGAGACGGAGAGACCCGCACCCTCCAGCATGCGACGCCCGCAGGATGCCCCTCGGAGACCACGGGAGACGGAGAGACCCGGACCCTCCAGCATGCGACGCCCGCAGGATGCCCCTCGCACACCACGGGAGACGGAGAGACCTGGAGCAACAGGGAGACGACACCCCCGTCACGTGCGGGAGCGACCACCCAGCGATGAGGAGGGCAGCCACAGGCCCCCGTCACATCCGAGCCAGGACACCACTACCCAGGACACCACTATCCAGGACACCCCTACCCGGGACACCACTATCCAGGACACCCCTACCCGGGACACCACTATCCAGGACACCCCTACCCGGGACACCCCTACCCGGGACAGCACTACCCGGGACAGCACTACCCGGGACAGCACTACCCGGGACAGCACTACCCGGGACAGCACTACCCGGGACAGCACTACCCGGGACAGCACTACCCGGGACAGCACTACCCGGGACAGCACTACCCGGGAAGACGAAATACCGGACAGTGACTCAGAGTGGATGGGTGGAGACGAACCCCCACCCCAAAGTGCCATGGACTCAGAGTGGGACGAAGAGCACGACACAACGCCACTGCTGTCACCAACACCCTCCACCATCGCAGAAACACTCACCACGGTTGGGCACTTTAGTGATGAGGCGTCTGGTACACTCACTGGTGCGCACAACACAGCCGTCCCGGTACAGCAGGTGGAGGTAGGAGCAGCAGAGGGACCGGGCGGTCGGAGGGCAGCCCAGGCCAAGCGAACATCTGCCGCCCAGATGGATCCCGGGTTCCTGCAGTTACCACACCCACACATAGATCCGATGCAACCACCGACACGGAGACGAGCGAATAGGGTGACGGGTGGCTTGCGGCGGCTGCGGTCGCAGGTGGAGGAGTCCACCCGCGTCCAGGAGCTGGGAGTGGTCCCGGTCATGCGTGCCACCCAGGCTGACACCGCACGGGTGGCGTTCGCGGTGGAGGCAATGGGTGCGACGGTGTCAGACATGGGGAACGGTTTGCGAGGCCTGGGGCCTTCCGTGCAGGCGGCGTCTGTGGCCCAGGAAATGGCTGCCCTCTCACAGGAGGCCATGAGCCAGTGCCAGCGCCAGATGGCAGAGGCGCTCAACGCCATAGCCCAGTCTCAGCAGGCCATGACCCAGTCTCAGCAGGCCATGGCCCAGTCTCAGCAGGCCATAGCCCAGTCTCAGCAGGCCATGGCCCAGTCTCAGCAGGCCATAGCCCAGTCTCTGCAGGCCATGGCCCAGTCTCTGCAGGCCATGGCCCAGTCTCAGCAGGCCATCGCTGAGGGCATCGGCGCCAGTGGCCATGTGCGAGCTGGCGTCGCACTGTCGCAGACAGGGTTCGACAACCCCCTGGGCTCCATGGCTGCAAACCTGCTGACCTCTGTCGATACCAGCACGGGCCTCCAGGACTGGCAGCGCCAGATGTCGGGGGCGCGTCGGATGGCCAGTCCGTTCGCATCCCCCACCCATGTAGAGGCCTGGGGGCCATCGGGCACCCCGAGGGAGGAGGAGGTGGTGTGGTCCGTCCCGGCTCCCTCTGTAGGGGAGGTCCCGGTACACCGCGACACCTCGGACTCCCCCCCCTTCCGTCCCAGGTGCATCGGGTGGGCAACGGGCAGGACAGGCTGGCAGCTCGCCATCCCAGTCACCCGGGCCGCAGCCTGGCCCATCTAGGCCAGGACGCCCCAGGAAACGGCCGCCAAAGGGATCCAGTGTCAGAGGGCAGGAATCACAGGAGTCCACCTCCAGTTCTGCTGTACCGTCTGGGGAACCACGTAGACGTAGTCAAAGGGCCCGTAAGGCCAAACAATTAGACACTGAGTAAGTTGGCACGGGTGCAGGGCACAGATGAGTTTTAGGGGCTAGGGCACGTGCATGAACTCCTTTGGTTATTAAAGTCAATGTTACACCTACCGAAGCTGCCTTTGTGCTCTGTCCAAAGTGTGCGGGCGTGTCATGTACGTTGAGCGCAAGTGTGTGTGTGACGGGTGGTCTTACCTCAGCCCCAGGTGAGTCTGCCCCCTTCCCCCTGGGCCGCCATCAACATCCCCCGGGCAGAGGACAGGACCGTGCGCTGCAGTGTCACAGCCGCATGCAGGGATGGTCCGGGTGGATGGTGGTACTGTGGCCATGGGTCAGACATAGTCCAACGATGTAGAGCCAGGAGCTCATCGGAGGCGGGTTGTCATCATCCTCCATGGCCTGCGATAGACACGCGTCCACCCGCAACTGGGTGAGCCCGGCCCGTTGTGCCGCCGGTGGATCGGCAATTGGGGGGGGGGGGGTGGTGTGCATGCGGGTGGGGTGTGTGCGGTTGGGGAGGGGGGTGAGGGTGCTTGGTGGGTGGATGGGTGGGGGGTGTGGGTGGTCGGCTGTTGTCATGGTGTGCGGTCTGTGGCCATACTACCCGATTCCCACGCCCATCTAGTCAGTGAAGCGGGCGTCTATCAGTCTGTCCCGTGCCCGCTGGGCCAGCCGGTAACGGTGGACAGCCACCCGCCTGTGTCTACCCCGTCTGCCCTGACCATTGCCCCCATCCCCCTCATCTGGGGAGGACTGGGCCTCTTCCTGCTGCTCCTCCACTCCGCCCTCCTCTGCCTGCGGCACATCGCCCCTCTGCTGGGCTATGTTGTGCAGGACGCAGCACACCACAATGATGCGGCCGACCCTATCTGACCGATACTGGAGGGCGCCCCCAGAGAGGTCCAGGCACCTGAAACGCATCTTCAGCACGCCAAAGCACCTCTCGATCACTCCCCTTGTCGCTACATGGGCATCATTGTAGCGGTTCTCCGCCTCATTGCGTGGCCTCCGTATAGGCGTCATCAGCCACGATCGCAATGGGTAGCCCCTGTCGCCCAGCAACCAGCCCCTCAGCCGGGGATGGCGTCCCTCGTACATGCCGGGGATGGATGACCGCGACAACACGAATGAGTCGTGTACACTGCCTGGGTGACGGGCGCAGACGTGCAGGATCATCATGCGGTGGTCGCAGACCACCTGTACGTTCATTGAATAGGTCCCCTTCCTATTAGTGAACACGGCCCTGTTCTCTGCAGGTGGCCGCACGGCGACGTGCATCCCATCGATCGCGCCCTGGGCCATGGGGAACCCGGCAACGGCAGAGAAGCCCACGGCCCGGGCATCTTGGCTGGCCCGGTCCACGGGGAACCGGATGTTGCGGTGCGCCATGGCATAAAGGGCATCTGTCACTGCCCGGATGCACCGATGTCTGCGATATGCCGGACAGGTCCCCACTCGGTGCCTGGAATGACCCCGTTGCATAAAAGTTCAGGGCCACCGTAACCTTGACGGACACGGGGAGAGGGTGTCCCCCGCCAGTGCCACGCGGTGACAGGTGTGCCAGCAGGTGGCAGATGTGTGCCATGGTTTCCCGGCTCATCCGGAGTCTCCTCCTGCATTCCTGGTCCGTGAGGTCCTGGTATGACTGCCGGGGCCGCCCTCGGGTGCCTCCGTTGCCGTCCTCCTCCCCCTCCTCGTCCTGTCGGTCAGGTGTCCCTCCAGCCTGGGCGGCTGCCGCCTGCCCCTCTGCGGCAGCCTGTGCCGCCTCTCTGGCACGCTCCTCCTCCTCCTCCTCATCCAGGGCAACATGAGCGGCTGCCACCACGGCGGCCAACATCGCTGGATGGTCTGAAAACATGACGGCCTGGTGGGGGGGAGGGGAACGACGACATGTCATCATTGCCCATATCCCCTCCTCCCCCCAGCCAGGTGGCATGGACCGCATGGGTCCAACTGTTGGAGGCTGGCACCTGGCCAGGTGGACCAACTCATTTGCCCTCCCATCACCCACCCCGGCACGGACCCCCTCCCCAACCCCCAACTTCCACCCCGGCACGGACCCTCCCTCCCAACCTCCACCCCGGCACGGACCCCCCCCCAACCTCCACCCCAGCACGGACCCCCTCCCCAACCTCCACCCCAGCACGGACCCCCCCCAACCTCCACCCCGGCACGGACCCCCTCCCCAACCCCCAACCTCCACCCCAGCACGGACCCCAGCACGGACCCCCCCCCAACCCCCAACCTCCACCCCGGCACGGACCCCCTCCCCAACCTCCACCCCAGCACGGACCCCCCCCCCAACCTCCACCCCGGCACGGACCCCCTCCCCAACCTTCACCCCAGCACGGACCCCCCCCCCAACCTCCACCCCGGCACGGACCCCCTCCCCATCCCCCAACCTCCACCCCAGCACGGACCCCCCCCCCCCCAACCTCCACCCCGGCACGGACCCCCTCCCCAACCCCCAACCTCCACCCCAGCACGGACCCCCCCCAACCCCCAACCTCCACCCCAGCACGGACCCCCCCCCAACCCCCAACCTCCACCCCGGCACGGACCCCCCCCCCAACCTCCACCCCGGCACGGACCCCCTCCCCAACCCCCAACCTCCACCCCGGCACGGACCCCCCCCAACCCCCAACCTCCACCCCAGCACGGACCCCCTCCCGGCACTCCCCCGGAGCCCAGCCTACACTAACCACCCCCCCCCCCGCCGCACACACACACACACAAGCCGAGACACACCTCTCCTCACGCAATCAGTCTGCGGCCACGCCATTTCCTGCCCAGAGCCAACCCCCCAGGCCGTCACTCACCTCCTCGCTGGTCGGCGTGAGCCTGGAGCACCGGGTCACGCCGATGAAAAGGAGGTTTGATTGACGTCGACGTGAACGGTCATCACGTCGACGGGACTTCGGCCCATCCGGAAGGGAGAATATCGGCAGGCCGAAAATCGGCTGCCTTGCGCAGACCCGTGACATTCTCCGCGGCAGCGGCGCCATTAACGCCCCGCCGACTTTTCTCCCTTCGGAGACTTCGGCGGGGGCGGGATTCACGGCGGCCAACGGCCATTCTCCGACCCGGCGGGGGGTCGGAGAATGACGCCCCAGATGTTGTAGGTTTCAATGGCATCAAGGGGTATGGGGAGAAAGAAGGAATGTGGCAATATGATCAGCCATGGTCATATTGAATGACGGATCAGGCTCGAAGAGTTGAATGGCCTTCTTCCAATGCTTCTCAGGAATGTAATAAGAAAATATTTAAGGCTCGTGAGTTTAGTTTTAAAAATAAATTTAGAGTACCCAATTCATTTTTTCCAATTAGGGGACAATTTAGCATGGCCAATCCACCTACCCTGCACATCTTTGGGTTGTGGGGGCGAAACCTACGCAAACTCGGGGAGAATGTGCAAACTCCACACGGACAGTGACCCAGAGCCGGGATCGAACCTGTGACCTCGGCGGCGTGAGGCAGCAGTGCAACCACTGCGTCACTGTGCTGCCCTAAGTGTAGTTTATTCAAAGAGGGAATTTTAAGGAAGGAGAAGGGACAGAGAGCTGGCAGAGTGGAGATATTTAGGGAGAGAATTCCAGAGTTTAGGGTTTCGGTAGCGTTAATGTGTTCAGAAATAGCGGGTTTGTGCTATGAAACCTGGAACACGTTTGCTTGAAGAGTGCTGTCCCTGACAGGTCAGGTAAATCAACATGGTCGCTGAATGGTTGTAAATTGGGAGAGGGGAGTGTGCAGCGGGACCTGGGTGTCCTTGTGCACCAGTCGCTGAAGGTAAGCATGCAGGATAACCATTTCAAAGTGCTTCTTTGAGAATGGTAAAGAAGGCTAATGGTATGTTGGCCTTCATTGCGAGAGGTTTTGAGTATAGAAGCAGGGATGTGTTGCTGCAATTATACAGGGCCTTGGTGAGGCCACACTTAGAGTATTGTGTGCAATTTTGGTCTCCTTCTCTGAGGAAGGATGTTCTTGCTCTCGAGGGAGTGCAGCGAAGGTCTTCCAGACTGAGTCCAGGGATGGCGGGACTGACGTATGAGGAGAGATTGACTAGGTTGGGATTGTTCTCGCTGGAGTTCAGAAGAATGAAGGGGATCTCATAGATGTTTACAAACTTCTAACAGGACTAGACAGGGTAGATGCAGGGAAGATGTTCCCAATGACGGGTGTGTCCAGACCCCAGGGGTCACAGCCTGAGGATTATGGGTAAACCATTTCAGACAGAGATAGGAGATATTTCTTCACACAAAGAATGGTGAGCCCATGGAAATCATTACCACAGGAAATAGTTGATGCTAAAACATTGAATATATTCAAGAGGTGGCTAGATATAGCACTTGGGGTGAATGGGATCAACGGCTATGGGGAGAAAGCAGGATTTGGCAATTGAGTTGGATGATCAGCCATGATCGTGATAAATGGCAGAGCAGGCTCGAAGGGCCAAAAGGCCTCCTTCTGCTCCTATCTTCTATGTATTTATATATCAATGACTACACTTGCGTGCTTCATTGAGAAGGCCTCAAGCCTGGTTGCTTGACATTTGCTTTTTGAGCAGTGTTGGCTGGAGACACCTCCCTGCACCACAAACACCAGTCCCACCCCATTCCCCTGCCTCAGATTGCAAATGCATTATGATTTTGAATCGTGCATGGAGACAATTTGTGCAACAAGGCTGAATCGCCCACCACTGCTGCCAAGGTCGCTGCATTGGGGCATTGGGAAAAGGCTAAAATCGTCCAATGACACAAAAGGGGCTGGTTTAGCACAGGGCTAAAGAGCTGGCTTTTAAAGCAGACCAAGCATCGAACCTGCAGCATGGTTCAATTCCCGTACCAGCCTCCCCGAACAGGCGCCGGAATGTGGCGACGAAGGGCTTTTCACAGTAACTTCATTTGAAGCCTACTTGTGACAATAAGCCATTTTCAGTTCATTCATTTTCAATTAACACAACTTCATGCCCACAAACCCGTTCTTGTCCCAGTTTGACCTAAACGTACGAGCTGTGGGTCAGTCCACAGCTCTCTTGTCTCCGAGTTAGAAGGTTCTGGGTTCCAAGTTCCACTGCTGAGACTTGTGCACAAATCCTGGACAATCTGCACACTGGAAGATCCCACAAACCAATAATAACCAGATAATCTATTAATAATGATGTTGGTTGAGGGCCTCAGTTTAACTCCCTTCCTCAAGGTGGCAGCACTGACAATACCTCTTCTCCTCAGCACTGAACAAGGGCACCAGCCTAGGTTTTGGGTTCAAGTGACTGGAGTGGGGCCTGAACCCACTGCCTTCAAACTCAAGAGGCAAGAGTGTTTCCCACTGAGCCACTGCAACGAAATTTGCAAAGGTTCGCCGGAGGTTGAAATCTTACCTGGCACTGCTTGCTGGGGAAGACACGACCATTTCCCAATTCCCTGCCCGAAGCATTGACACATGTACTGGATTCCGTTAATCTGCTTTGGAAACATGTCACCAATCTGGTAAAATTGCTGCGCGTCGGTGTCCTGGCACTGGTCTAGGGAAAGAGAGACAGCCATTACATAGATGTTGTAGCAGAGAAACAAGCTACTGAATAATAATAATAATCTTTATTAATGCCACGCATAGGCTTTATTGAATTAATGCTGCAATTCAGTTGCCATGAAAATCCCTTAGTCGCAACACTCTGGCGCCTGTTCGGGTACACTGAGGGAGAATTCAGAATGTCCAATTCACCTAACAAGTACGTCTTTCAGGACTTGTGAGAG
Source organism: Scyliorhinus torazame (assembly GCF_047496885.1). Lineage (NCBI taxonomy): Eukaryota > Metazoa > Chordata > Chondrichthyes > Carcharhiniformes > Scyliorhinidae > Scyliorhinus > Scyliorhinus torazame. The sequence goes on along the minus strand of NC_092708.1, from coordinate 207,136,818 downwards.
GGAACCGGAGTGCCCGGAGAAAACCCACGCAGACACGGGGAGAATGTGCAGACTCCGCAGAGTCAGTGACCCAAGCCAGCAATTGATCCTGGGACCCTGAGGATGTGAAGCAACAGTTTGCAAACGCTAGCTTGTGCCAGTGTATATACACCACACAGATCACCTCCCACTCCACCTCAACGCTATCACCAAACTTCTCGATGTCTTTCCCATTCACAGGATCATAAAATCATAGAATCCCCAAAGTGCAGAAGGAGGCGATTTAGCACATCGAGTCTGCACCCACTCTCTGAAAGAGCACCCCACCCCCAGGCCCACACCCCCACAAACCCACCCAACCTTTTGGACACTAAGGGATAATTTAGCATGGCCAATCCATCTAACCGGCATCTCTTTTGATTGTGGGAGGAAATCGGAGCAAACAGAGGAAACTCACACAGACACGGGGAGAATGTGCAAATTCCACACAGTCACCCACGGCCGGATTCGAACCCAGGTTCCTGGCGCTGTGATGCGGCAGTGCTAACCACTGTTCCCCTTCATTTACTTATCTAGCTTTCCCTTAATGCAACCACCATTCTGTAGTGAGTTCCATATTCTCACCACTTTCTGGGTAAAGACTGGATTTGTTGGTGGGTGCATTAAAAAGATAGCTGCTCGTGTTGAATCCCCTCCACAAGTAGAAACAATCTGCTCTGCAGCTACCCTGTTAAACTCCTTCATAAACAATAAAAGATGGTCGCCCCTCTTCCTTGTCTGGTGGAAGGAGTCTCGGCCTTCTCAGTCTTTCTTGACTCTTATAGTGGACTAGTTCCTACTATTATCCACATGAACCTCTTCAACTCCTCCCTCAATGTCAACTGTGAGAAATACACACAAAATGGACGGGGAACGTGTTCCCCCTGACCCAGATGTGACCCTTGATTCAAACTACTGGAGCACTCAGTCTCTTATTTCTACACCATTTACAGAAGAGGAAAGTGTGCGGCAGCGAAACATGATTAAACCTCGGAGCTGTCTCACCTCAGAAAAAGAGAAATAATGGGGGTGGGTCAGAGGGGTGTGAGAGAAAGAGTTACACTTTTATGCTGAAATGATGCACACGTTTCCCGACCTTGCTAAACACTGATTGCATTTAATATCCTGCTATATCATGCAGGGGGGAGTGGGCCTTGTACCCTCACTTAGATCAATGTTAAACAGAACGCTGACTACAAACTGTCTCCCCCCACTTCCCCTTCTTATGAAGTCATGCCCAAAGGGGTACTTGAGGGATGGGGAGCCTGGGGGAGAGGCCTGGGGGAGAGAGAGGGGGGGGGTTAACAGAATTGGGAGATTCACAGAATCTTGCGTTTGGAAATACTAGAGTTTGGATTTTTCCTCACTGCCCCCCCCCCCCCAGTCGCTTTTTATGTATAATGGAAGTGGTGAAATCATATCCATTAAAAGTTTTTCCAGCTGACTGGAATACCAGACGCTTGCTGCAGGTGAGGATATATAAAGGGGATTCAGAGCAGGAATAAAGCTTCAAAGAGGGGGTTGAGTAGTATACCAGCGACTTGGGTGTTTGCTTTCTTTCCACTGAGGACTCAACAAACAAATGGGGGAAGGGTATAATTAACCCTTACAGGCAGCTGTTGAGGTGTCAAGCTGTTATAAGGGTCGGAGGGTACGGGTAACCAGAAGACACCAGTTTAAGATAATTGATGAGGGGACAAGGCAGTGAGATGTGTTTACACTACAATTTTAATGATCTGGAATGCACTGCCTGAGAGAATGGCGCACTCATCCTGAACTTGCACCTTTCTCTCGTTTCTCTTTGATCTTGAGCTCATCTTTGTCTGAGGCCTGCCCCCCGATCCAAAACTGCCAACCACCAAACTTTTCCCTTCCTGGCTCTAACGGTAACTGATATTCTTACTGGTTCCGGCACCTCAGAAATTGTCCCCATCCCTCTCCCCCACACCTCTTTCAAACTACCACCCAATTTCCTGCCTCCCAAAATCCCGACGGCACAGTGGTGCATGGTTAGCACTCCAGCCTTGGGTGACTGTGTGGGGTTTTCACATTCTCTCCATGTCCGCGTGGTTTATCGCCGGGTGCTCCGATTTCCTCCCGTCGTCCAACGATGTGCAGGTTAGGTGGATTGGCCATGCTAAGTTGCCCCTTAGAGTCCATGGATGAGCAGGTTAGGTGGGGTTACAGGAATAAGGTGGGAGTCTGGTTAGGGTGCTCTGTCAGAGGGTCAGTGTAGATTTGATAGGCCAAATGGCCTCATTCTGCACTGTCGGATTTCTATGAACCCACGCCCATTTCATGTTGATAATCGTCCGGTCAGTCGACAGCTGCTGCCCAGAGGCCTCTTATTAAAGTCAGGTTTGACTTTCAATTTGAATGTGACAAAGATAAACCTTCCCTCCTCACCCTTCTCAACCTGTCTGCATCTCATGGCATGGTTCACCACACCATCATGTTGCGACACCTCTCCACTGCCAACCAATGGAATTGTCTTCACCGGCTTTTTCATTCTATCGCGGGTAGCCAAAGAATTGCCTGCAATGGTTTCAGTTCTGTCTCCCTCACCGTCACTTCTGATCGCTCCGAAGGATTGATTCGCAATCCTCGCCCATGCTGCCCCTCAGTGACTTGATCTGAAGACGCAGTGTCCGGAATTTCCCAGTCTGTTCCATCAATGCAAACGGAGATTTCACTGGCTTGCCGGCCGAAATTCTGCAAAGTCTGGCCAGTGAAGGCAGCATTGTGGCACAGTGGGTAGCACTGCTGCCTCATGGCGCTGAGGTCCCAGGTTCGATCCCGGCTCTGAGTCACTGTCCGTGTGGAGTTTGCACATTCTCCCCGTGTTTGCGTGGGTTTCGCCCCCACAACACAAAGATGTGCAGGGTAGGTGGATTGGCCACGCTAAATTGCACCTTAATTGGAAAAATGAATTGGGAACTCTAAATTTTTATTAGAGAAAAAAAAATCTGCCTTGCCCCTCTTTGCACGTCAACCTAAAGCTAGTCAAAACTCATTCTACTTCAGCAGAGCCTCCAGGCGGAGGGCAGGATTTCTGGTCGCATCTGCCCCATGACGGGAAATTCCTGCCCAAAACCAATGAACCTTTAAATGATCGATCAAATTTTCCTTCCCGCCCATGACAATTCCCACAGTGGCAGGACAGGGAACTTTACCCCTGGGTTCCAAACCAAGTCACTAAGGGGCAGAATCCCAGAGTCTGACCCCAGATCCAGACCCACCCAGCATAACTGCGTTAACTCTCTCTTCAATAAAACACATTTTTGAAGTGTGCAAACTTACCAATGGCATCGCACTTCCATCGACCTTGGCCTTGCCCGAAGCAGGTGCAGTTCATCTCGTGACCCTCGGCATGCCTTTTGTGGAAGTTTTGGAACACCTCATATGTTACCCCATCCACCACGCACTGATCTGTGGACAAAGGGGACAGGCTGGTTCCTGGGGAGTCACATTAAATCTACAACTCAGAAACAAGCCCATTGGCCCAAAAAGGTCTCCATCTAACTCGATCACTATATTCTTTGATTCCATTGTCCCTCATGTACCTATCCAGCTTCCACTTAAAAGCACTCGAATGATTCACCTCACCAGCTCCGTGATAACTGTCGTGTTGGGTGTTCTGATGTACAAACGATCCAACACGGCTGGAGATGGTGTAACTCAATTTTATTAACTACTCAACTGTAACAGCACACTTCTAACTTGGGTACGTGCATTACCAGCTAATCTGTGGACCCTGTCCTATCACTATCTGGGTGAGGCACTCAGTACATGGTGAATGTCTGAGCGGCAGGCTCTGAGCTCGGTGCTCTGAGCTGGCTGCTGCTGTAATGAGCGGGAACTGTAGTGTCCCCTGTTTTTATAGTGCGTGTGCTCTCACTGGTGATTGGCTGTGATGTTGTGTGTGTGTTGGTTGGTCCTACTGCATGTCCATCAGTGTGTGTTTGATTGCACCATGATATGCTGATCTAAATAGCATGAAAATAACGAGTTCCACATTCAAACCACTCTTTGGGGACAGAACGTTTACCTGAATTCTCCGTGGGATTTATCACCAACTGTTCTCAATTTGCAGGCTCGTGTTTTAAGCTTCCCACACATGGAAATATCTCTTCAATCTCTACCTCTTCATAATCTTAAAAGGGTTCCCTCAGGTCTCCCATTATCAGCCCTCTCCTTTCCAAAGGAGAACAGTTCTCCCTGCTCAATGTTTCCTGAGTTAGAACTTGCTGTTCTTGTTTACAGTCCTCCAAGTCTGGTCCAACCGGCCTTCAATACACATTTGACCTAATTTCTGCGCAGGTTTTACATAACTTCTCTGCTTTTGAATTCTGTTGATCTAGATAATAAAGTTTGATTTGCCTTTTATTTTTGCAGTCTTATTAACTTTATTAACTTTGAGTAATTTGGGGATTTGTTCCCCTTTCCTCCTCCACCTGATTTAGACTTTTATTATCCAAACATTATGTGGTCTACTCATTTCCTTCTGAAATGTAGCACCTCACGCTGATCGGACAAGGACACACCCATTCTGCATTGTGTATTAATTGTATTCTGTCGTACTTTCCTCAGTATTAATTCTATCTCTTGGATTAGCTGCATATTTTATTTTGGCGCAATCAATAACATAACCCTTCAAGAAATAACATAGTGCTTGCTGTGGCATGTCTGGATGGTCAATATTATTATCTGTGAACAGCCACATGGATTTTATGGCAATCGGGGCTGTCTCTGAAACAAGGCACATTATGTTTAAATATATATACATTATTAATTTCTTCTGGTTGTCCTGGCAAGTCATTCCAGTTCCGAGCAGCTGACAGGGAAAGAAAGGGAGGCAGAGAGAACAAGAGAGAATGAGAAACAGACTCAGAGCCCAAGAGATACAGAGAAGGAGTGACAAAAAGGGAGAGAAACAGAGTGCGAGAGAGACCAAGAAGTACAGAATTGGAGAGATAGGAGAGAATGAGGGACAGAAACAGACTCCGAGACCAAGCGGTACAGAGCTGGAGAGGTGAAGCAAGAAACAGAGAGAGAGCAAGTGAGAGAAACAGACTCAGAGACTAAGAGGTACAGAGCTGGAGAGACAGAGAGAAAGGCAGAGCGAAAGACACAAATCGATATACATGCACAAATGCACAGTCAGACACACAAGCTCCCAATAAGATTATTTTCAAACCCCCATTACTGACTGCAATAGTCCACAGACTGCGGACAGAATGTGACAAGAGTGAACGTCCTGTTGATCACCTCGCAGTTGAGCGTGGGCAATGCAAGTCCAAACAGACTCCGAGACCAAGCGGTACAGAGCTGGAGAGGTGAAGCAAGAAACAGAGAGAGAGCAAGTGAGAGAAACAGACTCAGAGACCAAGAGGTACAGAGCTGGAGAGACAGAGAGAAAGGCAGAGCGAAAGACACAAATCGATATACATGCACAAATGCACAGTCAGACACACAAGCTCCCAATAAGATTATTTTCAAACCCCCATTACTGACTGCAATAGTCCACAGACTGCGGACAGAATGTGACAAGAGTGAACGTCCTGTTGATCACCTCGCAGTTGAGCGTGGGCAATGCAAGTCCATTCGCCGCGGCCATTCCCATTACACGTGCACCTCATCATGTGACCAAGCTCATGTTTCTTGTCCCATTGGTCACCAATGTGATACATAACCCCTTCCGAGTTGGTGCAAACCTCTTCAGTTTCTAGGGATAGGTGGCAGGGATAAAGGGGCAAAGTGAGTGTCAGGCCAAGACTAAACATAGGTACTGACAAATATCAAGTGTAAAGATTTTGTTCAACATGTGTCCCTTCACGCTATTATTAATACAGATTTTGAGAAGTGTACTGATACGGTTTAATACATTACAGCATTTCTTCCAAACAATGTACTTCAAATAATCAAAAACAGCTCAGAGCATTGCAGCTCAATATAAGGTTCAAAGAGTTTTTTTGTCTGTAATATTCTTTTAGCATATTTGTTCATGTCGCAGATTGAGGGAGTGATCTGACTGAGGTGTTTAGCATGATTGTATGATTTGATAGAGTAGATGGAAACTTCCCTCTGGTGGGGCAAGTCCAAAATAAGGGGACATAATCTTTACACGGTAGTGGTACTCCACCCGAGACAAGTGCTTGATCAATCCCAGCTCCATGTGCCCCGGAGTCACAACACATGTGAACTAACCAATCATTCTAATAAAAGTTCCCAAACCTTTTAGCCCTTGTCTGCCCAATAATTACAGTCACCAGGTTTGTAAGTTGAAAAGCACGATTGCTGTTTATTTATACCAAGAATTATCATGAATTAAATAGAACTGGATAACAACAAACAAATAACTACTACCCCCTTTAACTGTCCCACCCTCTACCACCCACACAAGATAGACACACATGGGTGGAAAGGCATAAAAGTAATAAGGATGAAGGCCAACAGTTTTTGCTTCAAATGGTGGTTATTTAGCACACCTGCTGATTAAAGTCTCCAGTTTGTAGCCGATAATAGTCTTCCTTGTAGACCCATTTGGGACCTTGTCGTTTATAAAAAGAATGCTGGGGGCGGCACAATGGCGCAGTGGGTAGCACTGCTGCCTCACAGTGCCGAAGACCCAGTTTCAATCCTGGCTCCAGGTCACTGTCTGTGTGGAGTTTGCACATTCTCCATGTGTCTGCATGGGTGTCACCCCACTCAAAGATGTGCAGGGTAGATAGACTGGCCATGCTAAATTGCCCCTTAATTGGAAATAATTAAAAATATATATTAAGAGAATGCAGCACTCACAGACAGCAGGCTTTCTGGTGGGGCACTTTAGTTCTCATCAAACCTTGCTTCCAGCTTGTGGTTTGACTTCAGGCCTGGCTGCAGACTCAAGAGAATGGCACATAGACTTGTTAGAGAGAGTCAGTCCTCACAAAGGCCTTCTGAAGAGAATTAGTTGGATATTTTGGGAAAGACTTAGCTAGATTGCCAGAATAAAAAACTGAAACCAGACTGGAACCCTCATTATTCTGTAAACATTCCAGTGAGATCAGATCCAATCAACACCTGTTACTGAGCACAGCAGCCTTTTGGCCAATTCATTGTCCACCAGCCAAATCAATCAAACTGAGTCCCAGCCAATCTGTCATTGGTGGCGGTTAGCCCATGGGCGGGATTCTCCGAGCCCCGCGTCGGGGCGGAAAATCCGCGCAACCGCGCCACGCAATTCTCCGAGGAGCAGAGAATCGGCGCCATTTGCGCCGGTGCATTTGGCACGGTGCCGGTCGCGGGCCGCTGTCCGTGACCAGACCGCCAATTCTCCGGCCTTGATGGGCCGATCGGCCGCGCGGAAACGGCAGAGTCCCATCGGCGCCGTCCACACCTGCTCGCAGCCGGTGGGAACTCTACGTGCAGGGTCGGGGGGCAGCCTGTGGGGGGAAGAGGGGGGCTCCTTCATCAGAAGGGGCCTCCGATGGGGTCTGGCCCGGGATCGGGGCCCACCGATCGGCAGGCCGGCCTCTCCAGCCCCAGCCCTATTTTGTTACGCAACCGGCCCCTGAACCCCTGCCCCCCGCGCCATGTTGCGTCGGGGCCGACGCGTTCAGGAAGTCCCCCACGCATGGGCGGGTTTGCGTGGCGCCACTGCGCATGCGCGGGTTGGCATGTGCCACTGCACATGTGCGGGTTGGCACGGCGCTCAGTTGGCGCCGGGGAGGCATGAACCGCACCAGCACCCTGCTGGCCCCCTGTGGGGGCCAGAATCGGTAGTGCCCGCACCCATTTCGCGCCGTCGTGAAACGAGACAGCGGTCACGACGGCGTGGACACTCTGCCTCCATTTCGGAGAATCCCGCCCCATAGCTCTGGGTTGAACCAGCACAGACTAACACAGTGGTCTCTTCTGATGCTGAAATCCTCTGTTTGAATTAAAGGCACAGGCCGCTGCTTTCTTCTGCTTGTATTAGAGATCCTTAAAGATACATGTCCATAAATCATCCATGGATCAAACGTCAAAATCAAAAGGGGGGGTAAGGGAATAGACAGGGAATAAACAGGAAGGATCCTTACATGCTTCCCCCCTAAAGGAATGAAACTTCAGACAGACGTTTCATTATGAGCTATGCAGGACATAAATCACAAACTCATATCCATTCCTATTATACAAGTTTCCTTCCCAGTCTCTACATTGGTAACTAATCAGCCCTTAAATGTGTGACAAAATACCCACAATCATATTATCCTTTGCGTGATATGTATATTTTAAAATTGAACTGCTGTAAAGTAAACGCCAACGAAATAACCTTGTGTTCAGGGTTTTAAACCTCTATATAAATGCAAGTGGATTAAGGTATGTCTAAACCAAGCTTTGTCTATTGTCATATCGGACATAAAATTCAAAGTGCTGTAGGGCTTAGTAAGGCTTCCTTCGAATGTTGGAATACTTTCTCTGGCACGGATTAATTTTTTCCCAGGAAAGTACCCCACTGTCCTCTCTATTCCTGCATCGTTGCCTTGTAATAGCACTGCCCCTACACCCAGGTCACTGGCATCTGTTGCCACCTTAATAGGTTTGGGAAAGTCAGCACAGTTGGCACCGGTTCTCCCACCAACATGGCCCTCAATCTCCCAAGCTCTACTTGGCATTCTGGGGCCCATAGAGCTTTTGCTCGCTTTTGCAACATGTCCGGAGCAAATTTCGAGGATCTCCTGCAGCTAAACTGCAAGTAGAATTGTCAACGTCGACAGAATCATTGGGTTCATTTTCAACCAATAAACATTCCTCAACCCCTCCAGCTGGACAGTCTCTCTTGTCCATCACGTGGCTACCTCCAGCAACAAGTGCTGCCGAGGGTTCAATCCTCTCAGATTTGGTTGGCTTTATATGCACAATTCTTTGTTTTACAGCTTTTACCTCCTCATCGGAGTTTTCATAATCACAGTCCACGGGACGAAAATCTCCGGGGGGACGGCGTGAATCCAGCCCCCGCCGGCCGCCGAATTCTCCGGCACCGAAAATTCAGCGGGGGCAGGAATTGCGCCACGCCGGCCGGCGCCCCCCCCCCCCTGCGATTCTCCGGCCCGCGATGGGCCGAAGTCCCGCTGCTGTCATGCCAGTCCCGCGCGCGTGAATCAAACCATCTCCCTTACCGGCCCGACTGCCGGCGCGGGCGTGCTCCGGGATCCTGGGGGGGGCGCGGGGTGATCTGGCCCCGGGGGGTGCTCCCTCGGTGGCCTGGCCCGCGATCGGGGCCCGCCGATCTGCGGGCGGGCCTGTGCCATGGGGGCACTCTTTTCCTTCCGCCTCGGCCATAGCCTCCGCGATGGCCGATGCGGAAGTGACCCCCTCCTGCGCATGCGCGGGGATGACGTCAGCAGCCGCTGATGCTACCGCGCATGCGCGTACTTCCACCGGCTGGTGGAGACCCTTCGGCCCCAGCTGTCGTGGCGCCAAAGGCCTTTCCCACCGGCCGGCGGCGCGCCAACCACTCCGGCGTGGGCCTAGCCCCTCAAGGTGAGGGCTTGGCTCCGCACCTTTGGGGCGGCCCAATGCCGGAGTGGTTCCCACCACTCCATCCCGCCGGGACCCCCGCCCCGCCGGGTAGGGGAGAATCCTGGCCCTCATCTCCATTTGGTAAAACAAACTGAGACAATTTGTACTTTCCAGATTTCAATTGTTCTTTACTTTCGGAATCAGGATGGTTCGTTATCGACTTCATGAACCTTCTAGTTGTTGTTCACAGATACGGTTGTGGACCCACTACAGGGTTGTCCTTCCATCTTCCTCTTAATTTTTAAAAGGAATTGATTAGAGATAATTTCAATTCCTTTCCTATTTGCTTCCTTTACATCGAAGAGGCACTCTGGACCTTTGAACGGATGTGGGTTAACAAGGCATTCGCCTGGTATCACTTCACAGTCCTTATTGTCCTCGTCCAGACTAACTGATGCCATGCTTCCATGTATAAATTCCTTCAAAGCAGGGGAAATGTTTGCACCTGAAGTGAATGGCAATTGGTTTATTGCAAGAAGCTGAAAGAAATTACTTTTAGAAGAGAGCAAAATCTCTTTCTTCTTCCGATTTGTTGGCTTCTTTACGAGTTTTGAAAGAATTACATGCCATTTAGAACAATCACAGAATTCCTACAGTGCAGAAGGAGGCTATTCGGCCCATCAAGTCTTTATGGACATCTGAAAAAGCATCCTACCTAGGCCTATTCTCCCGCCCTATCCCCACCTAATCTACACATCCTTGAACACTGAGGGGCAATTTAGCATGGCCAATCCACCTAACCTGCACATCTTTGGACTGTGGTAGGAAACCGGAGCACCCGGAGGAAATCCACACAGACATGGGGAGAAAGTGCAAACTCCAACAGACAGTCACCCAAGGCTGGAATTGAATCCAGATCCCTGGAGTGTGCTAACCACTCCCACCCTCCTTCAAGATTAGTTAGTGACAGGTCTATTCAGTCACAGCTGTTTATCATTACCTCATATTCAGAACCGCGATCCAATTCAAAACTCGCGCCTGACTCTTCAATACTGTCATTACTATTAAATTCGGATTCTTGGTTCTTAAGGTCATCTTCGGTCTGAAGAGTTCTCAGAATCTGGGGCGGGATTCTCCGACCCCCCGCAGGGTCGGAGAATCGCCGGGGGACGGTGTGAATCCCACCCCCGCCGGCTGCCGTATTCTCCGGCGCCAAGGATTTGGCGGGGGCGGGAATCGCGCCGCACCGGTCGGCGGTCGCTGGCAGCGGCCCCACCGACGATTCTCCGGCCCACGATGGGCAAAGTGGTCGGCCGTTTTCAGCCGGTCCCGCCGGCATAAATTAGAGTAAGTACATACCGGCGGGACCTGGCTTCGCGGCCTTCGGGGTCCTCGGGGGGGGGTGCGGGGGGATCTGGGCCCGGGAGGTGCCCCCGCGGTGGCCTGGCCCGCGATTGGGGCCCACCGATCCGCGGGCGGGCCTGTGCCGTGGGGGCACTCTATTCCTCCGCGTCGGCTGCTGTGGTCCGCCGCGATGGCCGACACGGCGATGATCCCCCTCTGCGCATGCGCTGGGACGACGCCAGCACACGCTGGCGCTCCCGCGCATGTGACACCGCGTGCCGGCCGGCGGAGGCCCTTTGGCGCCGGTTGGCGTGGTGCCAAGCCCCTTCTGCGCCGGCCGGCGGGGCGCAAACCACTCCGGCGGCAGCTTAGCCCCTGAGGGTGCGGAGGATTCCGCACCCTTCGGGGCGGCTCGGCGCCGGAGTGGTTCACGCCATTCCTTCGCACCGGAGTTGCCCGCCCTGCCGGTTCGCAGAGAATCCCGCCCAAGGTTTCTACTAAATTTTCTTTGGCAAGTCTTTCTGGGGGATTATTCCCGTAGAGATAATTTCATCAGATTTAACACCATTGTCATTTGATATGTGATCAACGTCTTTCAATATTTTGTTCTTTGAGCCACTTACTGCCCAAAGGATTTTCTGATTCCAACATGCCCAACAGTTGGTATCTCATGTGCTAACTATTGTACTTCCCTCGGTCACTCATGGATGAAGCTACAACCTTCACTCCTGACAAATCATTACCCCGAAGTAGGTCTACTCCTTCCACTGGGAATTCCTTAAGCACTCCAACAATGACTGGATCTGGTATCAAATTGCACTCCAATTGTACTTTATACAATGGAACTGGGATATAGTCTCCACCTATCCCCTTCACTAATACCTCAGTTTTAATTGAGCTCTCTGGAGGGAAAACCAAATCCTTCTCCAGTACGAGAGTTTGAGTAGCATCTGTGTCCCTTAGGGTGGCTATGGGTTTGGCTACATCAGCTTGGGCTTATACTCGCTGGAGTTTAGGAGGATGAGAGGGGGTCTGATCGAGGTGTATAAAATACTAAATGAGATTGATAAAGTAAACATAGACCAAGTGTTCCCCCTTGGGGCAATCTAGGACCAGAGGTCAAGGATATCAGTTGAGAGGTGGATAATTTAGAACTGAGATGAGGAGGAACTACTGCTCACAGATGGTGGTGAATTTGTGGAACTCTGCCCCATAGTGTGATGGAGTCATCATCATTAAATGATTTCAAGAAGGAGATAGATATATTTATGATTTAAAAAACAGATTCAAGGGATATGGGGGACAGGTGGGGAGGTGGATCTGAGACCAGGAAGAGATCAGCCTTGATCTGATTGACTGGCAGAGCAGGCTCGAAGGGCTGAATTGCCCACTTTTGCTCCTAATTCCTATGTCTCCTAAGTCCAGTTAAAGTTACAGTCTGCCCTGAAGTATTCGCCACATTTGTTCCCTTTTCAAAATCCTCTTAAGGAACTCCCACGAGCTTTCCTTGCAACTTCCAACATGAATTAACGTGTGCAACCTTGTTACAATGGTAATGTATTGGCTTCCAAGTCTCACCTCCACCCTCAGTACCTTCTCTCCTGGTCTGAGGAGGAGATTTTCAGAGTGTTCCCAGCTATCCATTATTTACCTTGGCTACCTGCCTCCCTTTCACTCTTCCACTTCTAATCCCTTTCAAAAGTATGGAGGTGATGGAACAAAGGTTAAAATGTATGGATTAGCTCACAATCATCATTCACAATTGCTGCCACCCAGCAGTCTTCACTCTCTGGTCTTCAATATGTGTTCTTAATAAAGAAGTTAGGTAGTTCTTAAATTCCTCTAAGAGGATGACCGCTTTGAGTGCCTTCGGAAGTTTCAACACCCAATGCTCGTTGTAATGGTCCCTCCTGCTTGTTACCTGTTTATTCCCTTATTTCCCCTTTCTTTTATTTTTGCTATTACCATTTTGATCCATGGATGAGCAATGGACCTGTGACTTTAATGCAGCCTGTATCTTTAACTCAAGCAGAAGCAATAGCCTGTATCTTTAAATCATACAGGTAGAATCCGGAAGTGGGCGGCACGGTGGAGCAGTGGTTAGCACTGCTGCCTATGGCGCTGAGGACCCGGGTTCGATCCCGGCCCTGGGTCACTGTCTGTGTGGAGTTTGCACATTCTCCCTGTGTTTGCATGGGTTTCACCCTCGCAACCCAAAATGTGCAGGTTATTATTTTATTATTATTATTGGTATTATTAATATTATTATTATTATTATTGTTAGGTGAATTGGCCATGCTAAATTGTCCCTTAATTGGAAAAAAATAATTGGGTATTCTGAGTTTATTTTTGAAAAAAAGGAAGAATCCGGAAGGCATCAGCGATGACTCGATTTGACTGATTTGGCCGGTGGCCAATGAATTGGCTCAAATGTTTGTGCCCTGCCCGGTGGCCAGCGTTGATTGGTTCTGGTCCCGCTGACATGTTTCTCAGTGTCACAAGGCTAGAGTTTGTTTCACTTTCAATCCTATAGGCTGGATGGAGGAATCTAACCAACTCACTCCAGAAATATACAGTTAATTCTCACCAAAGGGCCACTGTGAAAATCTGATAACTCTCTGCAAAAAAAGAGCTGATGTGCAAGCAGAGACCAGAATCTGATAACACACTCAAAGAATAATGATGTGAAGCCAGAGGTCTCTCCTGGAAAAGCTGTAGTTAAGATATACTGCTAAGCTGCAAAGAAGATAATTACATGCAGTATTCCAAAGACTTTTATCCACAATCATATTGTGAAGGAAGTGCACTAAAGGACTCATCATCTGAAGCATGGCCCCTTAACTTTACACCTTAATCTTTATTATTTTTCCACCTTCCCCCCTTCTGTGTTTGGGTGTTTTGTGTATGGATAGAGGGTGGGACAGTTAAAGGGGAGTCAGGGATTAGCTTGCCAGTAAGCAGCTCTGTTTACTGTAAATTTCATATCTGTTCTGATTCTAAATTGACAGTAATTGTGTTTCGACTTACAAACCTGGTGACTGTAATTATTGGGCAGCCAGAGGCCACAGACGTCAGGAATTTTTATGAGAATTATTGGTTAATTCACTTGTGCGTTGTGACATCAGGTCACGTGGGGCTGGAATTGACCGTGCATTTACCCAGGGTGGCATAACACTGATAGCAGAGACTGTGCAGGTTCAGAGTTGGTGAGAAGGACTGCGAAGGTCTGAGCCATACCTGCCATTGGACAGAAGCCAAACATCCCTTCAGCATCATAGTTAGCAGTTGTTCCACACCACTTCATGTTGTCCCGTCTTCCATCGGATGTGCACTCGGTATAATTTACCATGTTGTACAGGAATGGGAAGTGACACAATGCACCATTGGAGTTCCCCCCTCGGCTCTGGATGTGAGTGACTAAATGTAACATGAAAGGTGAGCAACAAAGTAAGGACGGAAAAGAAAATGTCAGTTGTTAACATTTACCAGGGACAAATTCAAAGGCTTTGAACGGATTCCCATCTTCTCCCCACCCCACTGATCTATCCCTTAGCCCTTTACTGAATGAAACAAGTGTACCAGTCAACAGGCCAGTTACATCTGATAGCATCCCTTTAAAATAGTCAGTATTACAAAGTGTGCCTCGTGCAAGTTGTTCTTCGCTGACAGACATCTGGAGTGTTGTTAAATCATTGCGGTATGCTCTGTAAAAAAGGGTTTGGGATTAATTTAACAAATGCAGGCCTTGGGCCGTGAACAATACCTACAAAATAGGGTTTCTTGGGAGCGGTGTATATGCCATTCCCGTGTTAAGAAATCATTCCTGTTATATCCCCTCGCTGATCTCCCCGAAAATTTGTCCTGGAATCCACCTCTTACCATCGTTGTCATGGATTGGCGGCCATGAGGCCATCCTTCATGTGTGGGATGGTGAGCATTAACAATTCAACCACAGGAGGAAGGGGTGTTACATCCAAACTCCCCTCCTGGGCCTTCCTGTCCCTGCCCCTCTGTCCTGGGCCTGCCTGGATTCTCCCCAGCTGAGCCTGCCTGGATATCCCTCTCATCTTCCCCTCCCCTCCCCTGATCCCTGCCAGGATTCTTGCCCCTGTGGGCCTGCTGGGACATTTTTCCCTCTCAGGTCTACTCAGACCCCCCCCCATCCCACCTTCGATCTGCCAGTTCTGTCCTCCTCACACTGGGCTTGCCTGGACTGTCCGGGACAGTAACCTAAATTCTAGGACATTCCTATAAAATTTGGGATGGTTGGGCATCCTGGCCTTATACTGCCCTCAGCCGACAGGGATAATCTTTCCTGGCAGTGGGCTATTAGAGATGGCATTGATCCAGGGAAGGTGACCCTGGGAAATAGCTGTGGCTCCTGATCAGTGACTTCGGTGGACGATGATCGGGGTGGAAAACGCACTTAGTGCCAATAAACTTTGCAATGAGGCAGCAATTGTGTTGTGGGAAAATAGGTTCCGGGAATAGCGCCTGAACTTACAAGCATGCTCGTTGCAGAAAGAGTAAGAGCGATCCGTGTCGAAGTGTTTGGTCGTACTGCACCAAAATGTGCCATCGTTTCGTCCATCGCTCGTGCAGGATTCATAGGTCTTGCCCGTAAACGTGAATGGAAACACACAAGGTTGTCCATTGGAATTCCCTCCAAATGTCTGCGTTGCTGATTAACACAGAAAGAATACATTTACAACAGTGATGGGCAAACTCGGCTAGTGAGTGGGCCCCATGAGTAGCACTCCTTCAATCTCAGTGGGCTCATGATTGAAATCAGGCCTGTTCACTATCCATGACCCCATGAATAATGGTAAATACATTTAATGCACGCCAAATGCTTAATCATTTACATATTAAATGAACTGTCATCAACTTCACAAATGGCAGGGCTCTCACAGTCAATGTCGTGTGGATTCAGCACGCACTTCACTTCACTTGCCCTTGCTGTACGTGCGTATCAATTCGGCCATATCAGTACGAAGAGACTACGTGGACAGAAATCAACGGAATGTGGCAAATGCTGCGCGTGGGCAATGGTCATCAAAATGTCTCGTGGGCCGCACTCAGAACCCATATAGGCTACGTGTGGCCCCTGGGTCGCAGGTTTCTAGCACTGCCTTCGCAGTCTCAGGATATCCTTTGCAAAGTTTTATACTGCAGTGTAGTCATGTTGACTGAGGGGTAAGTATTAGCTAGAACACCAGAGAGAACTCTTCAAAATATCTTTTATATCCACCAGTGCAGCACCCCCAGCTGGAAGATAGCACCTCCGACGTTCCGGCATTCCCTCAGCACTCAGGTCCCCTGAGTGGGAACTTGAACCACAATCCCCTGGCTCTGAAGCAAGAGTGCAGCCCCACTGAGTTACAGCTCCCCATGCTACAAATTAAGTACTGGGTGGTATATTCTGGCCATTCCCGCCTACTTTTCCATTGGGACAAGCTGTGATGGCGGCGGTTCAGCCTCACCGGGGCACAAAGTTTTTGGGGTCACCCCGCATAGGCCTCTGGCCAATCACCTTTTCCTTCCTACCGACGTGGGCCCTCCCTGGCCATAGAGTGACCAAGACTGCTGCCCATCAGGAATGCTGGATCCTTGCAGTGGGGGATATACCCTGTGAACCCCTCAGACCGTAATCTTGCCAACCATGCCACCTAGCAAATTAACAGGCCTGCTGTATATTCATCTGTAATTGTAACATAGCAAGTATTCCGCAACGATCAACAACCCCCGCAGGAGAGTTGAGTCATTTTCTTCTTTTACTTAAGTTGTGATATCCCTAATACTCACGCAATTCACGGCAGCTCACGCCATTACGCAGGCAGGTACATAACATACGCGTGAGCCCTTGCTTCTTGTACCACTGCATTCCATTACTGTAGAGGGAGCCACCATCACTGACACACTGTTGTGTTTTGTCAGCTACAAGCTGGACTTTAGGCTTTAAGTTAAGGTCAACATCTGAAAAGAAGGAAGGTGTTTATTTTTTGAGAATAGTTATCCAACATTTTATTGCTTTTAAAAACAAACATTTGACAGGTAATGCTTCCGAGCTGGAGACACAAAGCAAAGCCGAGACATCAAATGCTGTCTTGCACGTTTTCAGCCACCGGCACCAAGAATTTCCTTGTGACAGATATCGGGTCCTTCAGCAGCTCGGGGTATATGGGAGTTTGGCCAAGGGAGAATAAGGTGCCCATCAAATAGTCCACCTGTTTATCCATCTGTTTGAACTGATGGGCAAGCCACAGCCTGATATTCTGACCTGAGGTGCTCAGGGGAAGATTTCCCTTCCCTTCCCTTCAGTTTGAGAGTGGGATTTTTAAAAAGTTACAATGGTGGTATCTTCTAGCCAAAATGACCAGGGTCCTCAAAGAGAAGATTTTAAAATATAATTACAATGACGCGGACTGCAGCTCCACTGCTCCTCGACTTCCCACTGGCATGGCCACCAAGACTCTTTTCTTTAAAATATTTTATTAAGGCATATATAATTTTCACAATTTTCAAGAGGACAAAACAATAAACCAACAACCAAACCCAGCCAACATGGCTTACATACACAATTCCCCAATCCCCCTTTCCCACTAACTATTTTCCATCTCAACCAGCCTCCCATGCGTCTCTCTTTCCCTTTACCTCCACCCCTTCCTGCTAAAAGAAGTTGATAAACGGCTGCCACCTCCGGGCGAACCCTAGCATTGATCCCCTCAGGGCAAACTTGTTCTTTTCAAGCACGGAAGCTCGATGGTTAGCACTGTTGTTTCACAGCTCCCGGGTCCCAGGTTCTATTGCCACTGTCTGTGTGGAGTCTGGACGTTCTCCCCGTGTCTGCGTGGGTTTCCTCCAGGTGTTCCGGTTTCCTCCCCAAGTCCCGAAAGACCTGCAGTTAGGTGAACTGGACATTCTGAATTCTCCCTCTGTGTAGCCGAACAGGCGCCTGAATGTGGCAACTAGGGGATTTTCACAGTAACTTCATTGCAGTGTTAATGTAAGCCTACTTGTGACAATAAAGATTATTATTATTAAGCCTGAGAAACCCGGCCATGTCACTAACCCATACCCCCAATTCCGGGGTTCCGAGTCCCTCCACGCCAATAAGATCCGTCTCCAGGCTACCAGGGAGGCAAAGACTAAACATCGGCTTCTCTCGCCCCTGGACTCCCTGGACATCTGACACACCAAAAATCAGCACCTCTGGACAGGGAAGCTCCTTACCTTCAATGCCTCTGACATGATGTCGGCAAACTCCTGCTAAAATCCCCTAAGCCTCGGACAAACATGATTTGCGGGCCCTCCCGCACACTGCCCACACCTATCCTCCACCTCTTCAAAGAATTACTCATACAGGCCAGTCATATGGGCCCTGTGGACCACCTTAAATTGTATCAGGCTAAGCCTGGCACACGGTGAGGACGCGTTAACTCTACTCAGAGCATCCTCCCAGAACCCCGCCTCTACCTCCCTGCCCAATTTTCTTCCCACTTTCGCTTTACCTACCCTATCGGTGCCCCCTCCCATTCCATGAGCTCTTTATAAATTTCCGAGACCTTCCCCATCCCCATTCCCGTTTTCGACATTGCCTTGACCTGTAACCACTGGGGCGGTAGGTGCGGAAACGTTGAGACCTGCCTCTGCGAGAAGTCCCTCACTTGCAGGTAGCAGAACCCATTCCCCCCGGGCAGCTCAAACCCCTCCTCCAAATCCTCCAAACACGGAAAGCTGGCGTTGATAAACAGGTTCCCAAACCGCTCGATCTCCGCTCGTTGCCACCTCCGAAACCCCCGTCCAGCCCACCCCTTGGTAAACCGGTGGTTGCCACAGATAGGTGTCCATTCCAAAGCCCCCTCCACTCCCATGTGCTTCCACCACTGTCCCCATACCTTCAAGGCCGCCAACACCACTGGACTTGTGGAGTACCGAGTTGGCGAGAATAGCAGAGGTGCCGTTACCAGCGCCCCTACATGAGGCCGCTTCCACCCACTCCCATACCAACCCCTCCCCCACTACCCACTTCCTAACCATTGGTATGTCGCCTCCCAATAGTAGTTTCTGAAATTCGGCAGGGCCAGGCCACCCCCTCTCCGTGACCCTGCTCCAGCAGCACCTTCTTTACCCGTGGGGTAGTACCTGCCCACACAAACCCAGAGATCGTCGCATTCAGCCTCTTAAAGAAAGCCTTGGGAATAAAAATAGGCAGGCACTGAAATACTCATCTTTACCATCTGCACCCTCCCCGCCAGGAACAATGGGAGCATATCCCACCTGCTGAAGCCCTCCTTCATCTGCTCCACTAACCGAGCCAAATTCAGCTTGTGTAGCTGTTCCCACTCCCGCGCCACCTGGATGCCCAAATACCGAAAGCTCCCTCCCACCACCTTGAACGGCATCCCACCCAATCTCCTCTCTTTCCCTTGAATCACAAAGACTTCGCTCTTGCCCATATTCAATTTGTACCCCGAAAACCGGCCGAATTCCCAAGGATCCCCATAATCCCTCCAATCCCCCCTAGCGGGTCAGAAATATATAAAAGCACGTATAGCAAGACCCGTGCTCCACCCCACCCCCGTACTATATCCTGCCAGTCCCTCGAAGCTCTCAGCGCCATCGCCAGTGGCTCCATGGCCAAGGCAAACAACAATGGGGAAAGTGGACATCCCTGCCTCGTCCCCCGGTGCAGCCTTAAATAACCCAAGCTCACTTGGTTCGTCCGCACACTCGCCACCGGTGTCTGGTACAGCAACCGGACCCAATCCACAAAATCCTGCCCGAACCCAAACCGCGCCAGGACCTCCCATAAATACTCCCACTTCACCCGATCAAAGGCCTTCTCCTCATCCATGGCGACCACCACCTCCCTTCCCTCGAAGTGTATCATAATCACATTTAGCAGCCTTCTAATGTTCGCCGCTAAATGCCTCCCCTTCACAAACCCCGTCTGGTTCTCCCCATCATCCCTGGCACACAATCCTTTATTCTCGAGGCCAAGAACTTGGCCAATAGCTTGGCATACACATTTAGAAGGGAGATTGGCAACACAGTGGTTAGCACTGCTGCCTCATGGCACTGAGGTCCCAGGTTCGATCCGGCCCTGGGTCACTGTCTGTGTGGAGTTTGCACATTCTCCCCGTGTCTGCGTGGATCTCGCCCCCACAACCCAAAGATGTGCAGGTTAGGTGGATTGGTCACGCTAAATTGCCCCTTAATTGGAAAAAATGAATTGGGTACTCTAAGTTTAAAAAAGAAGGGAGATTGACCTGTATGACCCACATTGTTCCGGGTTCTTATCCTGCTTCAGGATGAGAGAAATTGAGGCCTAGGACATCGTCGGAGGGAGTGCCCCTCACTCCTTAGCCTCATTAAACGCCCTTGCAAGCAGGAGCCCCAGCACTCCTCAAAACCTTTTATAGAACTCCACTGGGTACCCGTCCGGACCCCGGGCCTTGCTTGACTGCATCGCCTCCAGCAGGCCACCAAGAGTCTTGACCACAGTAACCCACAGGGAACCCCAGGCGACATCATAGCCAGATTTTGAAACCCGTTTCTTTGACAATTGGCCGTCTTGGTGACAATGAGTCCTGAGGCCTCAGGGCTACCCATTCAAGCACATGCACTCCTTCCTGCAACACTACTCAAGTCACTATGTCGATAGCTGTCCAGCTCCTTACTTGATTTGATTTTACATCAATATCACAGGTGTCATTCTCCCCACGTTTGCCTGGGTTTTGCCCCCACAACCTAAAAATGTGCATGGTAGGTGGATTGGCCATGCTAAATTGCCCATTAATTGGAAAAAATGAATTGGGTGTGCTAAATTATTTTTTTTAAATCACAGGTGTACATAGAAGGGATTGGAAACACTATACATTTTACAGTGAGGGCTAGTCCCCACACTTACCAGAACTCAGCAGCGAAGATCCATAATGTTCACACTCCCACTCTCCACGCCCTTTGCCTTTACAGGTACAGTGAAGTGAATTTCCTTGGCTGTCTATCTTGTTCCAGGTGTCTCCAATTCTATAGGATATCTGGGTATCCTGGTCATTGCACCGGTCTGTATCAGGCAGGGAAAGCAGCAATAATGTAACCACATTCAACACATTGTCCACACCTCATTTAATCTATATGGCCCCTTTAATGGAGTTAAAAATTCTGAAGCCACTTCATGGACAAACATTGACCCTCGGATCTTAAGAAGATATTAGAACAGATGGCCAAAAACACCCATTTCCTTCTCCAAAGTCCTTCAACTCCCAAATCCATGACAGCCTTCCCCGTTTACCTCATGTTTGAATTCCTCGAATTAGGTTTCTGGCCTTGCTACAGTACAGAAACAGCTCTTCTCAGAATCAGGAAAGACATCCTGTGCGGCTGGGACAAAGGTAAACTTTCCCTCCTTGATCTACTCAACCAGTTAGTAGCCTTTGACACGCTTTTTAATAAATTCATTTACGGGATGTGGGCATCACTGGTTAGGCCAGCATTTATTGCCCATCCCTAGTTGCCCTTCAGAAGGTGGTGGTGAGTTGAACCGCTGCAGTCCTTGAGGTGTAGGTACATCCACTGTGCTGTTAGGAAGTTCCAGGATTGTGCCCCAGCAACAGTGAAGGAACAGCGATATATTTCCAAGTCAAGGTGGTGAGTGACTTGGAGGGGAACCTCCAGGTGCTGGGGTTCCCAGGTATTCGTTTCTCTTGTCCTTCTAAATGGTAGTAGTTGTGGGTTTGGAAGGTGCTGTCTAAGGAACTTTGATGAGTTACTGCAGTGCATCTTGTAGGTGGTACACACAGCTGCCACTGTTTGGCAGTGGTGGAGGGTTTGAATGTTTGTGGAAGGGGGAGCAATCAAGCAGGCTGCTTTGTCCTGGATAGTGTGGAGCTTCTTGAGTGTTGGAGCTGCACTCATCCAGGCAACTGGAGAGTATTCCATTACACTCCTGACTTGTGCCTTGTGGATGGTGGAGAGGCTTTGGGGGGTCAGGAGGTGAGTTACTCGCCATAGGATTCCCAGCCTTTAATCTGCCCTGGTAGCCACAGTATTAATATGGCTAGTCCAGTTCCGTTTCTGATCAATTGTAACCCCAGGATGTTGATTGTAGGGGATTCAGCGATGGTAATGCCATTGAATGTCAAGGGGCGGTGGTTAGATCCTTTCTGGTAGGAGATTGTCATTGCCTGGCACTTGTGTGGCGCGAATGTAACTTGCCACTTGTCAGCCGAAGCCTGGATACTGTCCAGGTCTTGCTGCATTTGGACATGGACTGCTTCATTATCTGAGGAGTCGCGAATGGTGCTGAACATTGTGCAGTCATCCGCAAACATCCCCACTTCTGACCTTACAATAGAAGGGAGGTCATTGATGGAGCAGCTGAAGGTAACTGGGCCTGGTTGACCATGCCATCTCTTCCAATGACTCTCCAGTTGTCCATCTGGGTGGGACTGCTCTCATCTGGTTCCAGTCGTAGCCAGAGAATCACCTGTGATTGCTTCCCTTTTCACTGTTACCTCTCATGTCCCAGAAGGATCTATCCTTGGTCTCATTGCCCTCTTTCTCATCTACATGCTGTCCTTCACAAGCACCATCCGAAAGCACAAGGTCAGGTTTCATGTGATGTACACTGATGACACCCAAGCTCTACCTCAGTGCCACCTCTCCACTTCTCCACTGACTCTACTTTACCAGACAGTTTATCTGAAATCCAGTACTGGACGAGCCAGGATGTCTTCCAACTAAATATTGGGAAGTTTACAGACATTTGAGGGACCATTTTTCGGCCATTCCCACTGGCAGGATTTTCCAGTCCTGCCAGCGACGAACCCCCTCCCCCGACACAGCTGCAGTTTCCCGGCGGTAGAGGGTGGATACAATGGAAAACCCCATTGACAGTGGCGGGACTGGAAAATCCCACTCTGGCCAATGGAGGGATGTCTCCGCAACTGCAGCACATACCCGGGTAGGGGGAACCTGCCCATCGTCTTTGGTTCTTAGTTCAGGCACCACTCCCTCGTCACTGACTCCATCCTTCCACACGGGAACTGTTTGGGGTTGAACAAGACTGTTCACAACCTAGGTGCCATATTTGACTCTGTGATGAGCTTCCAATACGAAACTTGCACAATCTCTGTAACATCGCCTCTGTAACATCAACTTTATGTGTGTTGGGGGGTGATATATTAACATGGATTGTCATAATCATAGATTCATAGAGTTTCACAGAACAAAGAGAGGCCCTTCAGCCCATCGTATCTGTACCGGCCATCAAGCACCTCTCTATTCTAATCCCATTTTCCAGCACTTGGTCCATAACACTTGCTATGACGTTTCAAGTGCTCATCTAAATGCTTCTTAAATGTTGTGAGGATTAGTTAACTAACAGGAAACAAGACAAGATAAATGGGTCATTTTCAGATTGGCAAACTGGCAGACTTGGGATATAGAGGGCATTTTCAAATTGGCAGGGTAACTGGTGGAGTGCCAACAGGGATCAGTGCTGGAATCTTAGCTATTTACAATCTTGATTAATGATGTGGATGAAGGGGCCAACTGTACAGTAGCCAACTTTGCCAATAGTATATATAATGACAGGTAGGAAAGCAAGTTGTGAGGAGGATACAAACAGTCTACAAAGGGATATAGTCACGTTAGGTTAGGTGAGTGGACGGAGGATTTGGTACCTGGGAGCATAATTTGGGAAAATGTGAGGCTATCCCACTTGGCACGAGGATTAGAAGGGCAGAATGTTATTATAATGGAGAGAAATTGTGGAATGTTGTGGCACCAAGGGATCTGGGTGTCCTTGTACATGAATCACGAAAAGGTAAGGCTGTAGGTACAGCAAGTAATTAGGAAATTAAATGGATTGTTGGCATTTATTGAAAGGGGAATGAAGTTTCGATCGAGGGAGGTCTTGCTGCAACTGTACATTGGTGAGACTGCACTGTGAGTACTGTTTACAGTTTTGTTCTCCTTCTCAAAGTAGCAATAAAATTTCATTGGAAGCCGTTCAGAGAAGGTTCCCTAGGCCGATTCCCTGAGGTTACCTTATGAGGAAAGGTTGAACAGGTTGGGCCTATACTCAGTGGAATTTAGAAGAATAAGAGGCGATCTAATTGAAACAATATTCTGACGGGGGTTGGCAGCGTCGAAAATCTAGAACTGGGAACAGTTTAAGAATAAGGGGTGACCCATTTACGGCAGCAATGAAGAGGAACGTTTTCTTTCAAATGTTGTTGTAGAATTCTCCTCCCCCGAGAGAAGAGGAAGCTGAGTCATTGAAGATATTCAAGGTAGAGTTAATAGATTTTTGATCAACAAGGGAGTTAAAGGTTATTGCGGTGGGATGGAGGGAAGGTAGGAAAATGGAATAAAGGTCATAATCAGAGCAGCCAGAATCTTAATGATTATTGGACAGGCTTGATGGGCCAAACCTGTTCATTTTTCTTATATTCTTCAGCTCATCTGTTGTGTAAACCTCATTCATGCCTTTAGTACCTCCAGATTTGATTATCCCAATGAACTGGTTTTCCACAGTCTACCTCTCTGTAAATATCCAAATCTTTGCTTCTCATGTTCTAACTCGCAAGCCAGTCCAGTTCACCCATCACCTCACTGTGCTTGCTGACCTCCACTGACTCCCCATTACGCAAGGCCTTGGGTTTAAAAATTACTGTCCTTGTTCCAAACCCCTCCAAGCCTTCACCCCTCCCAATCTCTGGGATCTCTTCCAGCCCCAAAACCCTCCTCTCCTTGCAAACTATAAGGACAGGAGGCCAATTAGCCTCTGAACCCGCCCGGCTGTTCAATCAGATGACGGCTGGTCTGTAACTTACCTCCACATCCCTTACCCAAGAAAAATCTACCATTCTCAGTTTTGACTTTTTCAATTGATCCCAAATCTCAATTTTTTTGTTGGGGTGGGGGGAATAGTTCACATTTTGTGTGAAGAGGTGCTTGCTGACATCACCCCTCAACAGCCTCTAATTTGAAGTTCATGCTGTTCTGGGCTCATCTGCCAGAGGAGATTGTTTCTCACTATCTAACAAATCAATTCCTTTAATCATCTTAAATACCTCAAATAGACAGGCTGGGTTGTATAAACAGCCATT
Organism: Scyliorhinus torazame; assembly: GCF_047496885.1. Taxonomy (NCBI): domain Eukaryota; kingdom Metazoa; phylum Chordata; class Chondrichthyes; order Carcharhiniformes; family Scyliorhinidae; genus Scyliorhinus; species Scyliorhinus torazame. The sequence continues at coordinate 207,111,847 of NC_092708.1, read as the reverse complement.
TCAGTGCTCAATTAGTTTGGTAAAAGGTTCAAATCAAAGCCCGATAAAGTCGCGGAACGGACAAACGTAGAACCTACTGCGTGAACTGCAGGTGATACGTCCACTGCCCTCTCCCAGACAAGTACACTCCATCATCATCCAGCCTTGGTATGGCCGTTCCCAGGTGTCTCCAACAACATGGCTTGTTCCTTTGACATTGTCGTAGCATCTTTCCGCTGTACAAAATCACAAGGTGCAACAATAGGTTTGAGGCAAGTTATCTTTTATCTGTCTCTTCTTGTCTCTTCAGAAAAGGCAGTGCCAATCTAGGTCTCTGAGCCTGGGCACTGCACGCCAGGAACATGTTCCGCCATGGAGAATGGTCGGTGCCATCAGCCACCTCAATTCTGTCCTGTCATTACATGACCATCTGACTCCACTCCACTCCACTCACGTGATCAGCTGTGCTACCAATGGCTGCCCTTTGTCCATCCCCAGTTCTATCAATCCCTCACCTGGACTACAATCAGCAGAGATCAATTGAACTCAGGTCCTTCCATGGTTTTGTAAGGCTCAATTGATGCATTGGCTCAATGAACTTTGCATTTTAGCCCTTTCCATTATCAATCAATATTCTCTCCAAAGATGAAAGTTCTTAGTCTGATTTTTGCTTACAAGGGAAGGAAAAAAATATTTAATTTTTATCTCACTTTTCACAATCTCAGGGTATTCCATAGTGCCAATGAAGTATCTTTTCAAGTGTAGTAATTGTGGCAATTTATAAAACATAGCCAACAATTTGTGCATACCAAGATCCCAAGTACAGCAACACCATAACCACATAATCTGAATTAGCAATGTCAGGTTGAGGGATAGGTTTTGGCCAAGTCACAAGGGTGAGTGAACTCCCCAGTTTTCTGACACCTCTTATATTCTTGCCTGAGAGCGCATCTGGGGGTCTGACTTCAAGATTCCATCGTAAAGACAGTATCTTTGAAAGTGCACACTCACTCAGTGCTTCACTGGACTATCATCCGAGGCTATGTATTCAAGACCATCACATGATCATCTGGCCTTCACTGGACAATGTTGACCATCACATGACCATCTGGCCTTCACTGGCATATGGTCAACTGGCTTCCAGTGGACAGTGTTGCTCATCAAGACGGCCATCTGGCCTACACTGACACTGTTGACCATTGTATAGCCAACTACTGGATGGTTCTATTCGGCACTGTAGCTATCATCTGGTCAACTGGCCTCCACTGGACAATGCTGGTCAATGGGCCTCCGCTGGATAGTATCAATCATCATATGAGCCCCTGGATAATGTGGTCCATCATATAGCCAATGTGATCTGTTTCTCCCTGATGGGTTTCTCTTCCTATGTTTGAGTATACCAACCTATTCCAATGCACCCCCACACTTTGAAACAGAAACATCCGAATCTAATACAACCATAGTGTTTACCAATCCGAATATGAGGTACAATTACTTAGCAGAATAGTTTTGGATTGAAGGCCAAAAGGCATTGTGCTATGAAAATAGAAACAGTGTCCACAATTTGGTTTTAATTGTGATGTGGAAAGGTCTACCTATTGGCTTGCAGGTCCATTCTCCTTTCCCATTACCAAGGCAAACACACTCCAACATATGGCCAGTTGTCTCATGAGGTCTCCGCCAGGTATCACCAATCTTATAGGACTGACCACCTTCATGGCAGCGATCTGTGAAACACAAGGAGACAAGAGTTGATTGTTTTAAATTGTCTTTAAAAATTATATTCTGCACCTGAACAATTGCTCCTGCTCAGAACCCTACATTCCCCATGAGTGTTTCTGTATCGTCCCAAACAAGGCTTGGGCCAATCTAAGTATGCTGGGTTTAATGCACCCCTGCCCCTTTCACTTCACAGTGCTACACTAGAATAGAAAGCAAAGTAATTAGGCCATGCACAATAACCTGGATTATTGAGGGAACTAACAACATCCATTGCCAGGTAAATGTCAGCAGGACAAGACAATGGAGGAGGAGCCCTGGGTAGAGTTTTGGAAAAGGATTTCTGAGGGATTGGAGGAGGATCCTGGAAAGCAGGAAGGAGGAGTCAGGGGAATTGGACTGGGGAGTCAGGAATTGGGGAGGTGTCTGTGGTTTTCGAAGGGCAGTCAGGGTTTGGCAGGATTCGGAGTTTGAGGGAGTTTAGGGATTGGGAAGGTGTCTGGCGTTTTGGGAGAAGCCTGGGTTTGTGGGGGGGGGGGGGGATAAGGGTTTGTGGAGGGGTGGAGTTAGGGATTGGGGAAGTCTGGGATTTGGGGAGGAGTCAGAGATTTGGAGAGTTGTGTGGGATTTGAAGGAGGTGTTTGAGATTTGGAGAAGTCAGGGATTTAGGGAAGAAGTCTGAGATTTTGGAGATGAGTCTGAGATTTGGGGTGGAGTCCAGGATTTGTGTCGGAGTCCGTGATTTGGGGGAGGAGTCCGTGATTTTGGGGTGGCGTCTGTGATTTGGGGGAGGAGTCTGAGATTTGAGTTGAGGTGTCTAGATGTTGGAGGAATCAGGGATTGGAGGACTTTATAGTTTAGTGGTTTGGCAGAGGCATCTGAGATTTGGGGGAGCGATCTGTTGGTTGGAGAATTCTGGGATTGGAGGAAGAGTCTCAGATTGTGGGAGGAGGGGTCTGGAATTGGGGAGAAAATTGGGATTGGGGAAGTTGAGTCTGGGACAAGGGGAGGACAAATCTCGGATTGTGGAGGTTCCTGGGATTGGGGTGGAATCCACAATTGGGGGAGGAGTCTGGGATTAGACTACAGTATGGGATTGGGGAGGTGTTAGGGATTGGGGAAGTCGGGGTCTGGGATTGGGGAAGGGGGAGTCTAGAATTGGGCAAATGCCTGGGATTTAGGGCGGAGTCAGGGATTTTGGGGCAGAGTCAGGGATTTTGGGGCAGAGTTAGGGATTTGGGGGAGGAGTCTGAGATTTGGGGAGATGTCGGTGATATGGGGTTGGAGTCAGGGGTTTTGGAGTAGCAGTCTGAGGTTTGGGAGAGGATTCAAGGATTTGGGAGAGGTTTTAGATTTGGGGACATCAAGGATTTGGCGGCAGTTTCTGAGATTCTGGGGAGGAATCAGAGATTTGGGAGAGGAGTTGGACTTGGGGCCAATCAGATGTGGGGGAGGAGTTAGGGATTTGGAGAGGAGTCAGGGATTGGGGAGGTGCCTGAGGTTTAGGGTGGAGTCTAGGATTTGCAGGATGTGTCAGGGATTTGGGGGAGGAGTCTAAGATTTGCGGAGTAGTCTGGGATTTGAGGGAGGCGTCTGAGATTTGGGGGAGAAGTCAGGAACTTGGGGGATAAGTCTGACATTGGGAGATGAGTCTGAGATTTGGGGAAGGTAACTGAGATTTGGGAGGCATCAGGCATGTGGGGAGAAGAGTCAAGAGATTTGGGAAAGTTGTCTGAGATTTGGGGATGGAGTTAGGGATTTTGGGGAGGAGTCAGGGATTTGGGGAGGAGTCTGGGATTTGGGGGAGTAGTCTGGGATTTGGGGGAGGAGTCTGGGATTTGGGGGCGGAGACTGGGATTTGGGGAAGAGTCAGGGATTTGGGGAGGGGTCTGGAATTTTGGGGAGGGGTCTAGGACTTGGGGGAGGAATCTTGGTTTTGGGGAGGAGTCTGGAATTTGGCCAGTAGTCTGGGATTTGTAGGAGGTGTCAGGGAGTGGGAGGGGTCTGGAAGTGAGGGGAGGAGTCAGGAATTGGAGGACGTCTCTGAGTTTTGGGGGAGGAGCCAGGGAGTTGAGGGAGGTGTCCGAGAAGTGGGAGGGGTCTGGGATTTGGGGGAGGAGTCAGGGACTTCAGGAAGGTGTCTCATATTTGTGGGAGGTGTCTAAGATTTGGGGAGTAATCTGGGATTTGAGGGAGGAGTCAGTGATTATGGGGAAGAGTCTGACATTTGGGGAGGAGGCTGACATTTGGGGAGGAGTTTAAGATTGGGTGAGGTGTTTGAGATTTTAGGGAAGTGCCTAGGATTTGTGGAGGAGTCAGGGGTCTGGGGGAGGAATCTTAGATTTGGGGGAGGAGTGTGAGATTTTGGTTGATGTGACTGGACGTGGAGGAGTCAGGAATTGGAGAAGTTTGCCTTCTGGTGCTTTAGTGGAGGCGTCTGAGATTTTGACGAGGGATCCAGGAGTTGGAGAAGTCTGGATTTGAAGGAGGAGTCTGAAATTGTGGAAGGATGGACTTGGATTAGGGAGGATCAGATTGGGGAAGGAGGGATCTAAGATTGGGGGGGGGAGGAGTCTGGGATTGTGGAGGTGCCTGGGATAGGATAGGAATCTACAATTGGGGGAGGAGTCTGGGATGAGGATGGAGTTTGGGATTGGGGAGGAGTCAGGGACTGGGAAAGGAGGGGTCTGGTTTTGGGGAGGGTGGAGTCTGGAATTTGGGGAGGAGGAGCCTGGGCATTGGAGGAAAATACCAGAATGGAGATTCTTACTGACATGTGATAAAGAGAGGATAGTGTTTATCTGGAAGTGATGAGTTTATATATTAGGAGAGTGAGGGTTATAAAGGTGTGGATGGGGTTCAGTGTGAACAAAACCTTATTTGAAAATGTCCATTAACGGTCAAGATCTAGCACCAGATTCATCTTAAAAATCCAAACTTTGCTGACATTGAGAGGACAAAATGAGGGAGTTTCCTCCTTTCTCTCCCCTTCCGAAAGATACATCTCGGGCGAGATTCTCCGACCCCCCGCCGGGTCGGAGAATCGCCGGGGGCTGGTGTGAATCCCGCCCCCGCCGGTTGCAGAATTCTCCGGCACCGGAGATTCGGCAGGGATGGGAATCACGCCACGCCGGTTGGCGCCCCCCCCCCCCCGCGATTCTCCGGCCCAGATGGGCCGAAGTCCCGCTGCTAGAATGCCTGGATTAAACCACCCCTCTTACCGGCGAGACAAGGCGGCGCGGGAGGGCTCCGGGGTCCTGGGGGGGCGCGGGGCGATCTGGCCCCGGGGGGTGCTCCCACGGTGGCCTGAGCCGCGATCGGGGCCCACCGATCCGCGGGCGGGCCTGTGCCGTGGGGGCACTCTTTTCCTTTCGCCTTCGCCACGGTCTCCACCATGGCGGAGGCGGAAGGGACTCCCTCCACAGCGCATGCGCGGGGATGCCGTGAGCGGCCGCTAACGCTCCCGTGCATGCGCCGCTCGGCAACGTCATTTACGCACCAGCTGGCGGGGCACCAAAGGCCTTTTCCGCCAGCTGGCGGGCGGAAATCAATCCGGCGCGGGCCTAGTCCCTCAAGGTTAGGGCTCGGCCCCCAAGATGCGGAGGATTCCGCACCTTTGGGGCAGCGCGATGCTGGACTGATTTGCGCCGTTTTTGGCGCCGGTCGGCGGACATCGCGCCGATACCTGAGAATTTTGCCCCTCAAGTTGGTGAGGACAGATGAAAATGTGAGGAGTCTACTGGGTCTTTGAAAAGATCAAACTTGCATAAACACTGAAGTGAATGTATATTTCGGAGAGATTCCTTATCTTTGGGAGCTTAAAATAGATACATGTCTGTAATAACACTGACCCCCTCTCCCACCCAATTCCCTTCAATGCTCCACACTTGTTCCTCTTACTTGCAATGGTGCAGCTGATCCTTCCCCTGCCAGCTCCGATACAGGTACAGTCCCAAATCATACCATCCTTCGGACGTTCCCAAGTTTCGCCGACACGTTGCTGGTTGCCAGTGTACTGGTCATAGCACATCTCTTCAACTGCAGAATTCAAAACACAGTCACAGTCAAATCCATCCTCTTGGGAGGTTCTTTCCACACATAAGTGACTCTCTGCACAACCATGCATGCCCCACCAAACCCAACCTACCGCTAGTTTTGTCCATTCCTCTCTTGAGGGATATAATGCCAGGGCACGAGAGGTTGCTGGCAACTCAACCCAGTCCAGTGGCTCAGCTTGGCCGATGACATGAGTGCCGATTTGGTCCACACTTCGACATCTAACCAAGTAGCTGTGCCATAAAGCAGCTGTAAGATATCTGATTTGTTTCCCTGTGCAAGGACATGAAAATGAAAGTACGAGGGCAGCACGGTGGCGCAGTGGGTTAGCCCTGCTGCCTCACGGCGCTGAGGTCCCAGATTCGATCCCGGCTCTGGGTCACTGTCTGTGTGGAGTTTGCATATTCTCCCCGTGTTTGCGTGGGTTTCGCCCCCACAACCCAAAGATGTGCAGGGTAGGTGGATTGACTACGCTAAATTGCCCCTTAATTGGAAAAATAAATGAGTTGGGATTCTAAATTTATAAAATAAAATAAAAATTTTAAATGAAAGTATAAGCATTTAGGTAGCGCCTTCTGGGATGTTCTCAGGCACTTTTATAGCCAGTGAAGTGTAGTCACAGCTGTAATACAGGGGATTGCAGCAGCCAGTTTGTGCACAGCAAGCTCCCACACATAGCAATGCGAAAATCACATTTTTGTGATGCAGAGTTTTGGATGAACGTTGGCCAGGACACCAGGAGAAAACGCCCCTCCCCTGGTCTATCAGATCACTATGAAATATTCTATGCCTGCCTGAGAGTGATGGAACATCATTTCAGTATCGCAGCTGAAAGGCAGAGCAGCATTTCCTCAGTACTGCACTGGAGTATCAGCCTGGACCCTGTGCCTCTATTATGAAATGAGACTTGGACACACAACCTTCAGCAAAGCTGTAGGTATATTTCAAAACTGTCTCCAGCCATCATACTTTATTTCTTTAATTCAGCAAATCTTTGGTCAAAATTGAGAAATTTAGTGGAAAACACTGTAATCTGGTACGATAATATGCTATGACAGTACTTTGTTACTGTAACAGAGGGACTGTACACTGTTACTGTAACAAACTGTAATTACACACTAGTACTGTAACCCATTGGGACTGTACACTGATACTGTTAAACATTGTAAATGTACACTGGCACTAACATACTTATTGTACATTGGTACTGTAATATACTGTTACTGTACACTTGTACTGTAATGTGCAGAGACTGTAATACTGGTACTGTAATACACTGGGACAATATACTTCAACTGCAATGCACTGGGACTGTGCACTGGTACTGTAATATACTGTTACTGTATACTGGTACTCTAAAATGCTGTTTTGTACATTAGTACTGTAATGTACTGGGTCTATACACTGACATTGTAATACACTGGGACCATACACTTAAACTGCAAAACATTGACTGATACTGTACACTGGCACTGTAATATATAATGGTTACTGTACACTGGTACTGTCATGCAATGGAACTGTAAACTTATACTATAATACACTGGGGCTGCACACTGGTACTGTAATATACTGCTTTAGTACAGCGATTCTCTAATGTACTGGGACTGCATACTAGTGTTGTAATATTTTTAAAAATAAATTTAGAGTATCCAATTCATTTTTTCCAATTAAGGGGCAATTTAGCATGGCCAATCCACCTAGCCTGCACATCTTTGGGTTGTGGGGGCAAAACCCACGCAAACACGGACAGAAACCCAGAGCCGCGACCGAACCTGGGACCTCAGCGCCGCGAGGCACAGTGCTAACCACAGCACCACCGTGCTGTCCCTACTAGTGCTGTAATGTACTGTTACTGTACACCAGTATGTAAAATACTGCTATTGTACACTGATCCCGTGCTACGTCTATACACTGGTATTGTAATACACTGGAACCGTACATTTAAACTGCAAAGCACTGGTAATGTACACTGGCACTGTAATATGCTGTTACTGTACACTGGTACTATAATATACTGTTACTGTACACTGGTACTGTAATACACTGGTACTGTAGTACACTGAGACTATACAGTAGAACTGTAATATACTGTTACTGCACATTGGTACTGTAATATGCTGTTATTATACACTGATGCTGTAATGCACTGGGACAGTACACTGGGAATGTACTGTACTGCTACAGTATACTGATACTGTAATTTACTGTTACACTGGGGTACTGTAATGCATTATAATTGTAGTACACACGGACTGTAACACAGTGTCACTGTACACTGGTATCTGAATGCACTGGGACGGTACACTGGTACTGTAATGCAGTACACTGGTACTGTATTATACTGTTACTGTGCAGTGATACTGTAGTGCCATATGATGCCAGTTCATTGAGACTGTAATATACCATTACTATGTACTGATACTGTAAATTTTTTTGCAGTACACTGATACCGTAATGCACTAGGGCTTTACAGTGATACTGTAAGGCACTGGAACTGTACATTGGGACTGTAATGTATTGTAATATACTGTTACAGTACATTGGTATTGTAATGTACTGTTGCTGTTCAGTGGTGGTGTAATGCATGGTAATCCCAGTACACTGGGACTGTACTATACTGTTACTGTACACTCATCCTGCAATATGTTGTTACTGAACACTGGTACCGCAATGCACTGGGACTGTACAATGATACTGTAATGCATTGGGACTGTACACTGGGACAGTAATATACTGTTACTGTACACTGGGACCGTATTACTGTTATTGTACACTGGTACACTGGAACTGTACAGCGGTACTGTAATACACTAGGACTCTACACTGGGATTGGATATTGGCATTCTAACACATTGGGATTGTCTGCTGTTACTCTGTGTTTAAGGAATGCAAAAAACATTTACTTTTCCATCTGTAGGGACCTTAAACACTTAGAGATAGCGCTGGACACCAAGATTCATTCTCAGGAAGCCAGTGACACTGACTCCTTAACTGCTGTCTTACCGTCAGGTTTCGATTCACAACTCCAGCCTCGACCTGCTCCATAACAGGTACAGATCATGACACGGCCCAGGTAAGTACGTTCCCATTGCTGGTTAACATGGTAAACCTTCCCATTGTCTGAGCAATAATCTAAATGGGGAGAGAGAAAATACAAAGACCAAACATATTACAAAATGAAAAACACTGCAAACATTCAACAAGCTGAATGCCATCCATGGAGTGGACATGCACAATTGTGTTTCAGATGTGAAAGCCTGATTCCTGAAGGAGCCTCAAGGGGAACATGAACTTACCGACGGAGGGGTTTAAACAGAGGCAACATGTCAGGATCCAGCCGATTCTGATGTACAGTCACCGACTTGAAACACTGGGCTGAATTTTCCCAACTTTGAAAATACCCGGGAAGCAGGACCACATCCAATCATCGGGCCGTAACTCATCTGTCGGCTTCATTGTCCACGGGGTCCGGTTTAATTCAGTTGGCTGGACAGCTGGTTTGTGATGCAGAGCGAGGCCAACAGCTGTGCCTTCTCAACCTTGTCCCTCACCTGAGGTATGATGATCCTCAGGTTAAATCACCACCAGTCAGTTCTCCCTCCTCAAAGGGGAAAGCTGCCTATGGTCCCTGGGACTATGACAACTTTATTGAGTTTTACTAAGGTGGCAGTGTTCATTTTGTCTTTCAGGAGCTCAGACCTCCAGCTGTGCTCCCTCGCCTTCTGTGAGTAGACAAACTGCAGAAAAAGAGGGGTCCCTGTGCCCCCACCCACCCCAACCCCCTAAACTCTTCTAATTGGCTCAATTCTTAAATTCAATGTCTGCCTGCTACAAGTGCCACCAGAGCTTCCCATCATTTTCTATTTTTATTTCACATTTCTGTCACCTGCGTTTTTTTCTTGAGTTAACTAGCTGGTTTCTTTATAAATGTTCTTTTTCACCCCATGCCAATCCATTAGGATTATACTGTTCTGCCCCATGTCATCAAACAAGAACCCAACTTACACCGTCATGTCCCTAATTCTTCCCTTTTAAAGGAGCAGTTCTGTCAAAAAACTGAAAACACTTAACTTAACAAAGGGAAACTGCGCGAGCTCAAATGCATATGATATTGTCTCACAGATGCGGACCGACCAGATGAGTGTGAAGGCATTAGAGAGTGTGCGGAAAAGATTCACAAGAATGGTCCAAGAGTGCTTCAGTAGACTGGAGGAGCTGAGCTTGTTCTCCACGGAGATAGGTGTTCAAACACATGAGGGATCTGGACAGGGTATCACAGAATCTTACAGTGTAGTCTAAAGGAGGCTATTTGCCCCATTGAGTCCAGACTGGTTCGCTTAAGAGCATTCTGCCGGTTCCACTCCCCTGCCTTATCCCCCTAACCTAATACATTCTCTTCTTTTCAGACAGCATTCCAATTCCCTTTTGAATACCTTGGTCGAATCCACCTCCACCACCCTCTCAGCAAATTTGTTTCAGACTTCATCAGCCCTCTGGGTGAAAGAACTTTTCCTCACATCACTTTTACTCTTTTGGCCTATTATTTTGAATCTGTACTCCCCCAACCCCCCCAGTTCTTGACATATTCAAGGGGGAACAGTCTCTCGCTATTTACCCTGTCCATTACCCTCGGTATCTGGAATATCCTCTATTAAGTCTCCTCTGAGTCTTCTTTTCTCCAAGGGAAACAGACCCAACCGCTTTGCTCTCACCTCGCAGCTACAGAGTAGCCAGGGGGAAAGTGTTCCCAGTTGCGGATTGTTGAGTGCTCTACATGGGAGCGTGGTGCACAGACAGAGAATTAGCCGCAAAGCAAACTGCTACAGGACCATGGGGCAAACAAGTGGATCTGATGATTTAGGTTGCCGAAGAGCTGGGTCAAAGGTGCCACTTTGAAGAATGTCTACGTGAGTGAGGCAGCAAGTAAGACTCCAAACAGGAAGGTTTCTCCACCCCCCCCCCCCCCCCCCGGCAAGGTTTTCCCCCCAATTAGGTTTTTTGCCCAATTAACAGTAAGATGTAGCAACAAAACAAAAACAATCTCAGATGCTGCAAATTTGAAGTAAATACAAGAATATGTTGCAATAACTGAGCAGGTCAGGAAACATCTGTGGAGTGAAGGTGGGGTGGGGGACTCAGGGCTCTGGTCCTTTTGTCCAGATTGCCCTCAAAATCCATCATGGAAAGTTAAAATATGGTTGAACGTAAAGGGGGGGGGGTGGGGACGTAATGTAGAGGGGTCCACAACATGACTTTTTAAAAACTTGCTGCAGGAGGGTTTAAATAAACTCTCACAGCCCAAACAAGATAGCACAAAGCCCCCGCTACCATGCGCTTGATGAAATCCCCGATTAACCCCTTTGTGCTGTGCATCCCACTGCCCATCCAAGTCTGAACCCACCCTCCAGGCAGAGACCGTTCGGCCCTTTCGTGCCCGTTCCCACCTCTTTCAAAGCTACTAGCAAACATACGCGGCCATATTACTCGTCAGAACACAAGAAACGTGCCGTTTGCTGCAAACACAAAAGTCGATGCACTCCGCATTTGAAGCATTTTATAAACCTCGGCGAGACATTCTAAACTCCTTCTGAACATGCCATCCCACATTAACTTGTGCTTTTGTTGCACAGCTTGGCACCACACCCCCAGGGGAGTTCAATGGCCCTTTTTCAAAGGCGTTTTTGAAACAGGAGTTTTAAAGAAAAGGTCCACGGTTTTTTCTTTACATTAAAAGTTTTGTTCTACAGAATTGAAAAAAAAGTTGTAAGACTTACTTTGATTCCTCTCGAAGGTCTGGCCACTGACTGCACTCAGAGACACGGCCAGGAGGAAGACCCGGAGAGTGGAGTGGCACATCTTCCAGGGACCAGCTGGCATCCCCACCCACCACCCTCCAAAAACCCCACTCCCTGCTTCACAGCTCAGACAAGGCAAGCTCCAGGGACCCCCCACCATGTATTGGAAAGGAGAGGAAAGACAAGGAGGTACTGGCACAAGGGGAATGGGGTACTGGAGCCGGGAGAGAGAGGGAAAGGCTGGCTCAGTAAGGAATCCCAGCCACCTCTCTCATCCACTACACCTTTGAGCAGGGAGTAAATGAATGCTTGTCTCTGCAGCCCCCTTTATAACATTAGCGGAGAAGGATGGGTGGGATCTTGGAGTTCGGGGGGGGGGGGGGGGGGAAGGAAAGGGAGGGGTCTCACTCGGGCCACATCAATAATATTTACAAGTCTGCCTCTGACATCACTGGAGGAATTATTAAGACTATTTTAAAAAAAACTTGTTCAGCCGCAGACACAACGCATCTTTCTTAAAGGAGCCACCGCATCCTTCAGACAGCACAAAACCCACCCCAAATAAAGGAAGGGTCTGCAGAATGATTCACTGCTCGTCTGCAAATACAGGAAATTCACGCCGAAGTATGGGATGCGCTGCGTGTAAAAAAAAAGCCGGATTTAACTCAACTCAGTTTCTTGCCAGCTGTTTACTTGCAGCTTGACTTTACTGAATAACTTGACACATGATTGGTGAGACGGGTTGAGAAATGTTTCTTTAAGGTCCACCTGAATGGCGCGGGCGGGGGGGGCGCCTTTGTATCTCAAAGGGTGAAAGAGGTGGGACACTGGTCTTCGACAAGGCGAAGACATGATTAAGCAAATCATAACGTCTCCCAGTTTCATCACATCTATGCATTTTCCACAGTGCACAAAGTGCACTTTTATCCAAAATGTCTGATCAAAAGGGAAAACTTTGAGGTAAACTTGCTCTCTAAAGGGGGAAGGCTGGAGAGTAGTGTGGGGGAGGGGGCCCAGTTACAGACATCATCCCAGACAGAGCTGAGGTTAGGTATTCAATCATAAACCACCGTCGCTTAAGTGCAATAGACACTCACTATTAGGAAGTATGAGCCAGACACCCGAATCTCTGTACGAATTCTTGGAATGCTTGAACAGTTTTAAAAGTAGGACCGTCCATCCTCATTGCAACTGTAGGATCTCGATGCCCCGCACTGCGAGGGGAGATCGTGATAATTCCTTTTTTTTTTAAATGAATGCCCCAACGCACCAGCTCTGAACCCAGCCAAGCAGCTCCAATGCAACCCACCCTTAATAAAAAAACCTGACAAACATGCACTTGGGAAGTTGCTCCGTCCTCTGCAAACAAAGAGCTTTGGGACATCCCGACAGAGGTGCAAATCTAACAAACGCAAAATATTAAGGATTGGAAACACTCAGCAGGCCTAGAAGGCAGCATCTGTGGAGAGAGACAGGGGTTAACGTTTCCAAAGCTAAAGGTGCAAGATTTGCTTTTCTAAAAAAAAGGATAGGGATTGGGACAATGTCATTGAGTCAGGGATGATTCCATTCTAAACCCTTCAAAATAACACTAAGAGCAGTACGTCTGCAAAAAACATTGCAAAAGAAACAATTTGTATTTTTTAACTCTGAATGTCCTCGTTGCTTTTCCATAAACCATCATGTTATACTTTGGAATAAGGAATCGAGAGCAAAAATGGGGTTCGGCACTTTCTATGGAGCCTGGGAGCAGGGTTTGGAGAGTTTTTGAGCCCCTGGCGATTGTACTGGTAACGTCAGTGATTGAGTGTGTAGTGCGAGCAGAGGAAAGATATTGCGAAAGTGTTAAATGGTGTATCCTTGCTCTGGAAGGGAATATGTCAAATGGGCTGGGATAGATTCAGTGAGGGTCTCTATCTCCCAACCCCTCTGTACCCCAAAGGTTCTTTTGTCGGAAATGCACCAGGACCAGATATGTCCCGGTTTAAGTATCAAGCAAGTGTGGCTAATCTATCGATTTGAATGTTGTCCTGTGCACCTTTCAACACAAAAGCTTTCTCTCTCTACAGCAATGTTAAGATGATTCAGCGAGGAAAGTTAATTGATAGCTCAGTTACGCTTTCTAACCATATCTGGACATCATAGAATCCATACAGTGCAGAATGAGGCCATTCGGTCCATCAAGACTGCAACGACCCTCCGAAAGACCACCCCACCTAGGCCCATTTCCCCGCCCCATCCCCATTTAACCTGCACATCCTGACACTAAGGGGCAATCTATAAGACCATAAGACATAGGAGCGGAAGTAAGGCCATTCGGCCCATCGAGTCCACTCCACCATTCAATCATGGCTGATTTCAACTCCATTTACCCGCTCTCTCTCCATAGCCCATAATTCCTCGAGAAATCAAGAATTTATCAACTTCTGTCTTAAAGACACTCAACGTCCCGGCCTCCACCGCCCTCTGTGGCAATGAATTCCACAGACATTGTGAATTCCAAAAATCTAGCATGACCAATCCACCTAACTTGCATATCTTTGGACTGTTGGAAGAAACTGGAGCACCCACAGGAAACCCACGGGGAGAACATTCAAACTTCACACAGTCACCCAAGGCCGTAATTGAACCCGGGTCTCTGGTGCTGTGAGACAGCAGTGCTAACCACTGTGCCACCGTGCTGCCCTGGTCTGAACCTCAACCTCCCGCCCCAGTCAATTTTCTTTTTTTTAAATTTAGAGTACTCAATTCATTTTTTCCAATCAAGGGGCAATTTAGCATGGCCAATCCACTTACCCTGCACTGTTGCTGATTTTCTCCTTGGTTCAATTGCTCTGTTTTACTACCTTTGCTCTCGAGTCGCCAGGTATCTTTACGATACCGCCAAGAGGTTCAAGTCTGAGTAATGATCAATAACCCAATACACCGATTAGTAAGGTTTAAATCAAAGCACATTTATTATACACAGTAATCGCTACTCATGCACAAATTCTACGTCTAAGCTTCTTCTACAACTAACAGGCTGATACTTAACTTTGGACTGGCCCACCAGGTCAGGGGAACAAATGGCCTTTCGTTCAGGTTCTGAGCCTGCGGGATTCGAAGTTGGTACGGATTGGTAGCTAGGAGCACCTATCTCGTACCGAGCGTTGAATTAAGACTTACGATTGTCGGTCTTCACTGCACCGGTCATGGTCAATGTTGGTTCGTGTTGCTGGGTGACTCGGGCAGGAAGAAGAGCTGAAGAGGAGCTGCTGAAGAGTGAAGAGCGAGTGAAGAGAGTGATTTGAACTTGGGGCTTCCCGCCTTTCGGGGTGGACCCTGTACCTGGTCCCAAGTGATTGGACTTTGTCCCAGTCACTTGGTTCGATTTTCTCCAATACTGGAGCGGTTCCCTGATCGATGGGCGGTCTTGAGGTGCTCGTTCACCTCCTTTGTGTTGGGTCCTGCTGGCGCCGAGGAGTCTGGCTTTGCTTTGTGTGTCAAAAATGTTACTTATTGTTCCCGGGGATTGCCCATCAGTATGCAGATAGCTGTTACTTTGTTATGCTGATGGTCGCTGGTATCGATGTTGTCTGGTTTTTGCAGAGGTAAATACACAGCAAACCTGCAGCCGCTGGATTCTGTCTTGTTGGCTGATTTTCCCATCAGCCTTTGCCGTTCGCCATTTTAAATCGGGAGTTGGCCAATTTAGGTGGCTACATTCCCTCCTTGTGATCCTAACGTGAAGCGTGAAGGATCACATAACTATGTTGCTTTCCATTCCCTGACCTGGGGGGCACTTCTTTCATGGCCTCTACACTGACCATAACTATGCAAAAAAATTTTAACTGACAATTCTAAGGGGCGCTATGTCAAACAGAGACATGCATTACAAAACAAAAAAATGGGAACCTCTAACTATTCTTAATACACTACACTCACTTAAACATTTCATCACTCTACCTTCCTCAACCATACAAACAAAATCATAGCAGTTTATACACATTTTTCCTGGCTTGGCAGTCAAGCTCAGGATCGTACAATTTGCTCATGAACAGTTCTTTACATTTCTTTATTTACAATAAAACCGCAAATGAATGCTCTTTATTATAGATCGTGGGGGTCGGGGGTCTGGTCGTATCCGAAAATAGGGGATCTGATCCTATATACCGGGGTTCGAGCGCGGTAGGCTCTCCTTCACCATTTCCTTAGACGCATAGTCTGCACGATGCAGCAGAATATCGCCAATACCAGTAAAGTTTCTATTACATATGACAGAGAGTACCAGGTTATAAACCTGGCACACCAAGATGGTGTGGTGTCGCTGGTGACTGGGCTCTGGGTACTGCGTGGAAGTGAAACATTAACGGCGGGAGGGCTTGAAGTCACGGGGTTCGCGTTCACTCGCAACCAAATGTCCATTATTATGATGATCCAGGTGGAGGAAGTCCTCATGGTGCTTCTTTTCTTTCCTTCTCTTCTCCGGTCCTGGAGCTTCTGGAGTTCTGTGGAAACAAGCACAGTGTCTGTAACTATCTTGGTTTAACATCTCGTACAATAGTCTGTCTGTCCTTTAGTGCCAATTACTCCCTTTATAATTGGTCACTATGTGTGACTCCCTCATTTTTTTCTTCCAAAAACTGAATTTTAGGACAAGACACACATCCAAATAATGAACCAGTGCGAGCCGTCTCACAGACTGTGCAATTTACCATCCAAATGTTTCAGGATGTAAATAGCATGTGGTTGGTATCCTAAGGGTTACCTGAAACAAAACAAAACATTTTGAACTAAAATTTCCAAAATGAGGTGCGTATGGGCCGCGACGGGTAAGAGTTGGGTGGAGTCCCCGGGTAGGACGGCTACCAATGCCGTGTCTCTCCTACCCGAGCGTAGTTGACCAGAGGGGGGTTCCCAGGCAGGGCGGGTCCCAAACCATTTCTCCACTGCCTGAGAAACCGACAAGAACGGGCAAGAAATGTAGTCATCGTGGTGGGGCTGCCGTAGTGGTTCTATCCTTCGAACCAGAAGGGCAGTTACGAACGGGCGTCTGGGTTTCCGTCGACAGACGAGTTCCACTGAACTGGCGTCTGGTACCTGAACAAGTCTATGCAGACAAACTAGTTCCGCTGAACTAGTGCCTGGCAATAGTGAGTCTTTGTGGGCAAATGCTCAGAGGTTTCTGCTGAAAAGACGTGGGGCCGTGAATTTTTTTTTTTCCTGTCTGACAAACAACATTTAACAAACTTACAAACAACATAAAAAATGCAGCAGGCTCCATCAGAAAGGACACCACTTCTACCAAGCAGTTCCTTTTAAAATATCATCTGGCCACCTCAGTTCTCGGTTTGGGAGTCAGACCCAAGGTCGTCATCTTCTCCCGGGTGCCAAACTCTTGAGTGTATCAGGGCTGAAAGGGCTGCGTGGTGTGAGGTGGGGTCGCTCTCGTCATTGCGGACGAGTCGGAACGAGTTATCTCGGTGTCAATAGTTGGTGTCTAGTTGTGTGGGGACAGAATCGGGGTCGTCAGTGTAGCTCGGTGGTTGGTGGTGGGGTTTGTTTAGGAAAGTGATCATGAAGGGATCACTCAGATCGTAGTCGGAATCGCTGTGTGGGTCCTGTTGCATGGGGATAGTAGGGAGGCGTGCTGTGGCTATCGTCCGAGTCACAGTCGCTGTCTCTGCTGCTGCAGTCGGTGGACGTTCTGGGGCAGAGTGTATATTTCGGGGGTGGAGTCGAGGTCGAGTCCGTGGCTGGGCTGCAAATGTTGGGGGATGGTAGGGTTACGTTGGCTGTGGGCGGGGTGTGGTGTGCTGCATCGAGCATGACGTGGTGTGCGTGGTTAGACTGTGTTCCATATGCCTTCAGCTGGTTGATATGGAACCACGCAGTCTTACCGTTGGTTTATTTTATTTTGTATACGGAAGGGCTTACTTTGTCCGCAATGGAGTACGGACCCGAGTATTTTGGTGACAGGAATGTGCTGGGGTTATATACAGAGAGCATAACTTGCTGCCCTATACTGTCCTCAGTCGCATGCACTGTCTTGTCGAAACAAGCCTTGCTCTGTTTCTTTCTGGTGCCCAATTTTACTGCGGCTGCTAGCTGAGCCGTTTTAACATTTTCAACTAATTGCTCTACTGCTTTCTCGTGTGTGAGGGCCGTCACTTCGGGGCTGGTCAAGTCTAAACCTAATAAATATTCTGTGCCTTTCATGGGGCGTCCGGTCATGAGGGTGTGTGGGGTGTAACCTGTGGAAGTAGAAATTATGTTACGCAAAAACATCAGCGCAAAAGGGAGGACTGAGTCCCAAGTGGTGTTGTTCTGCTGGACCATTTTTCTGAGGGTGGATTTTAGGGTCCGATTCATGCGCTCCACGATACCACTCGACTGTGGGTGGTATGCTATGTGGAATTTTTGGGTGATGCCAAATATCGTGAGGACATTCTGCATGAGACGTCCCGTAAAATGGGAACCTTGGTCAGATTCAATGCTGCGGGGGAGTCCCCATCTTGTAAAAATGTGGTGCGTCAAAATCTTGGCTGTGGTCTTTGCCGTGTTTGTGTGGGCTGGGAATGCTTCCACCCATTTCGTAAATGTGTCAATTACCACATGTACATATTTATAGCCATTCCTGCAAGGGGGCAATGGTCCTATAAAATCAATCTGGAAGGTAGTCCAGGGACCATTAACGGGTCGGGTGTGGCTGAGTTGAGCCTTTTTGGCATATCTGTCCAGATTATTCTGGGCACAGATAAGACAATTTTCTATGTAATGGTTTACATCTTCCTTTAAATTCAGCCACCAACAAAGCTGCTTGAGATGGGCTGTAGTGGGATTGATTCCCTGATGTCCATGACCGTCATGGAACAAGCAAATCAATTGATTCCTGTCCTGTTCAGGAACCACATAAAGGGGGTCTTTTAACACCACAACGTCATGTGTGGTCAGTGCATTTCTATATCTCCCATAGGGTGCTGGATAGTTTCCTTTTACAATCTCCCTGAGATTGCTGTCCTGCTTCTGGGCCTCTACTAGATCCTCGATCTTTGTCTGTGAGACCTGAACTGCACTCACTGGTTCGCTTTCGGGGGGTCTCCAAAAATATCCATGCCTGGAACCTGCTTTAGCCAGTGCGTCGGCTTTCACATTTCCAGGGGGGGAGGAACGATGGTGACTGCGAACTTTGACTATCCCAAAGGTTCTGTTCTGGGCTCTCTCTAAAATGTGACGGAGCAATGGGGCTGAGGGGGGGTGGGGGGGTGGGGGGGGGGTCCGTCTGCGGAAACAAATCCTCTTGCTTTCCACAGGGGCAGGAATTCCGTGAGGCTGTTGCAGACAGAGAGGCTGTCCGAATATATGTCTGCTGGGCTGGAGAAGGAATCTGGGTATTCCACTATATACGTGATGGCCGCGAGCTCTGCTGCCTGCGCGCCTAAGTGGCCTGGCAGTTTTATTGATATTTCCTCGAGGGCGCATATATACCGCAACCTGTTATGCGCTTCCCATTCAAGACTGTGGAAGATCCATCCACATAGATCTTTATGGGCTCACACGTGTCTGTGTGCTTGGGGCTCTGGGTTGAACTACCTATCTTTCTGGGGGGTGTTTTAGCGATAAAGGAGCCTGTGTTGTGGTGTGGCGAGATAATTTTGCATTCATGGGGGGTTCCGGGGTACTGTAAGTTGTCGGCTAAAAAGGTGTGCATCTTTGTCCTTTTGACAGTGATGTCCCGTCCCTGCAAGAGAAGGGTCCATTTCGCTGCTCTAATCTGACTTACTGTACCGTCCTTGAGTCGTCCGTCCAGTAAATGTTGGGTGGGGGTGTGTTCGGTGAGAATTGTGATGGGGTTCAGTCCGGTAATATATGAAAAATACTGCACTGCCCAAAATACTGCGAGCAGGTGCTTCTCACAGGCTGAAAATCCCTGCTCCACAGCATCGAAAAGTCTGGAGGCGTAAGCTACGGCCTTAACTGGTCGTGCCGTTCCTGGAGGAGCACGGCCGAAAGGGTGCGGTCTGTGGTCGCTACCTCTATGGCGAAAGGGGAAAGCGGGTCTGGAACTTGTATTGCTTTATTGGAACTATGAGTGCCTGTTTCAACGCATCCACAGCATCCGTATGCTGCGGAAGCCATTCCCAGGGGGCTCCTTTCTTTAGGAGGTCTGAGATGGGCGCTGCCGTGCTGGCGAAACCGTCAATGAGGTTTCGGCAGTAGCCAACCAGTCCTAAAAACGACCGGAGGGCTGAAACATTCTGGGGAAGGGGCAATTTATTAATCGAGTCAATCCTTTTATGCTCGATCTCGCGTTTACCGTGTGTGATAATTGTTCCCAAATATATCACCTTATCTCCAAAATCTGGGCCTTTTTGGGGTTGATTTTACATCTAATTTTCTGTAGTAGTTCCAGGAGTTTGGACAGAAGCTCAATGTGCTCTTCCTTGGTGTCTGTCTGCAGTAGTAGGTCGTCTACACACTGACCAGACACTCGGGGCAAGAGAATTTGGCTAAACCATTTGCCAGCTGTCGGTGGAAAATGGAGGGGGAGTTGTGGAAGCCTTGTGGCAGGCATGTCCACGTGTCCTGCTGCGCTTTAAAGGTGAAGGCAAATTTGTACTGGCACGCCTTTGCTAATGGAATGGACCAGAATCCATTACTGATGTCCAAAACCGTAAAGAATCGGGAATTGAGTCCCTGCTTGAGCATGGTCTCGGGACTTGTTGCTACTGTGGGGGCTGCTGCGGGGGGTGATTTTGTTGAGTTCCGGGTAATCGATGGTCAGTCCCCATGATCCATCGGGCTTTCTCACTGGCCAAATCGGGGCATTATTAGTGGAAGCTACTGATCGAAGTACGCCCTGCTCTAATAAGCTTTCTATTACCGTTGAGATTTCTCCCTCTGCCTCTTGGGGAAATCCATACTGTTTTGGGGGTCTAGGGTCAGGTCCTATCTGTACGGAGCCAGTCATCCGTCCACAGTCGGGTCGCGAATGATGCCCTGTTCTTTTGCAGAACTGCCCTAACCTGCTTGTCCGTACTAAGCGTGGTCGGGTTGAACCAAAGTTTGCCTACTGCGCTAATTTTGTTCGCGTACTCTCCTATGTTGAGCGTTGCGGGGGCTCTTGCGGATTTTGCCATCTTCCAGACACACTGGTTGACTGGATCGAATGAAAGATTATGGGAATTCATGAAATCGATTCCCAGAATGTGTTCTGCTGTGTGGGGCAGGTCAACTAAAACTACGGGGTGCTTGGTGGTGATGGTACCGATTTGAATGGGTACAGGGGCTGTGATGTGTCCCTGCTGTGAGTGGCCTGTAAAGCCGCTGAGGGTGATAGTGGCTGTAGTGGGCCACGTGTCTTTTTGAAACAGGGTGGAGGAATTTATTGTGGTGCGGGACCCTCCTGTGTCCCAGAGAAATTCGATGGGCTGTCCCCGAATTTTCGCTGCAACTACCGGTCGTCCGTACCTATCCCAAAGGGTGTCGCAGACCCAACTGGGGGAGCCCGTACACAGTCAGTCCGTTCCGGTCAAGTCCGTCTGATCTGAACGGGCGCTAACGCTATGAATGGGCTCTGTCTTTTTCTTAATCAGAGTGCCATCTGCTGGCCTCTCTGTGGCTTTTTAGGGGCATTGCGCTCTCTTGCGAAGTGTCCCAACTGTCCGCAGTTGTAACACTCCTGTGACTTGGGTGGGGGGCTGTTCTTTCCCTCATTCACCCATGCGGGGTTCTGGTGTGTTTTTACTGCCTGCATATCTGCGCCGGCCTGCTTTTCCTCGGGATTCTTGACTGCGGGTTTACTTTGTATAGATTACTCCCAAGTGCGGGACAATCTTTTCACTACCCACTTCTCGTTATGGGCCTCCTCTGAGGGATCATAACTCGCACAAGATTTCTGTCCTGTTTCTGTGACATGGGATATAAGGGTGCGGGTCCATTTGGCCATGTTGTCTGGGGACAAATGGGTGCGGTCTAAGTCTCCAAAGACTGGTGCAAAGTGGATCCACAGGCGTCCAACAAACGCTGTGGGGTGCTCGGATTTCTTTTGCCTACATTTGTTGAGACCATCTACGGGGTCACCCCGGTTATGAAATGAAATGAAATGAAAATCGCTTATTGTCACAAGTAGGCTTCAATGAAATTACTGTGAAAATCCCCTAGTCGCCACATTCCGGCGCCTGTTCGGGGAGGCTGGTACGGGAATTGAACCGTGCTGCTGCCCTGCCTTGGTCTGCTTTAAAAGCCAGCGATTTATCCCAGTGAGCTAAACCAGCCCCTGGATCGCCTCCAGGATCGCGGTATCCATTTCTGCAAGGGTGCCTCCTCCTACATTCTGTGGGTCGGGAAGGGCTGCTGCTACTGAAGGGTCTAAACTTAAAACGGTGAGGTTTACATGCTCTCGCTCATCCAGGCCGTACATAATCGCCTGATGTTTTACTGTGGCAAAGAAATGGTGGGGGTCTGAGGTGGGGAGGAACGGTGTGATTTTCTCGCACGAGTCCCGTAATTGGGTCACTGTTAAGGGGTGGAGTATAGAAACTCCGCATCATCCGATGTGGCTGTGCGGTGGGTGGTGACTGGGTTCATTGGAGCGTGAACTATCTGCTCTGTGGGGGGTTGGGGCGCTTTCCTCTTTTTTGGCTTCCCCTGCGCACATGTTCCCTGAATATATCTCTGCGGTGTTTCATTCAATTCTTCCCAATCAGGGCCATCTTCCTGCTCTAATTTCGCTCCAAAGGTTTCCTGGACGCCTTTCCGAACTGAAAGCAGCGATTGCAGCTCTGTAATCTGCTTCCGGCACTTTGCGTGATCTAGCGTGCTTTGTCTTTATTCTGTGGTGGCAGCATGGAGTGCTCTTAATGCTGCCTTTAGATCGCTACACGGTCTCTGTAATGCTTCTACCTGCTTTCTGTTTCTTCACGTACCAGGACTGCACATTGCGTGTCCTGATGGGCCTTTTCGTATTGAGACTGGAAGCTGCTTAAGTGCGCCAGACAAGACTGGTGTGCCCTTTTGGTATCCTCCACCTCTCCGTCTTTTGCTGCCAACTTCCTTCTCAATTCTAAATTCTCCTTTTCTACCTCGCTTACATCGACCTTACTCATCCGATGTATGCCCTCAACTTCTTTACGGAGCGTCCTAACAACCTCCTCTGTGCCTCGCAATTGTGCCAAGCAGGACACGATTGCCATCGGCTTGTGAGCTTTCCCTAAGCTCTTTTTGTGGATCTCGCTCAGGTTCTCCCACCAAGTATGTCCTATACTCCCGGGACCTGATTCCTCGTTGTCACAGAATTCATTCCAAAGGGTCCATCCTTTCCCTTTGAGATATTTCCTGATCTCTTCCTCCCAAATGGGACATTGTCCCACTCTACTGCTGCTGGTCGCTGCGACCGCAAATTCTTTTGGGTTTATTAGGTGCTGCATTGCCATCTTTCCTATCCAAATGCTGCTCTTCAAATTTGGGACAGGGGTATTAATCCGAATGCTGCTCTTCAAATTTGGGACAGGGGTATTAAGGCGGTGCTGTAAATACGGGTACGGCTTTCGCTACTTTCCGATATACAAACTTCCGACAGTTTTGTCGCAACAAAAAATCTATCAGTTTTACCTTATAGCCCTGTTAGTTACGCATGCATACACACACTTCCGAATTATGAATATTGATCAGAACTGCTTGAACACTTGTGGTTTTCTGTTTCCAATTGGATCTCTAATTCAACTTCTGGGTTCTCCCGGAGTGATTTTCTACTTCTAGATCAGGTCCCGTCAGGATGTCGCCAAATAATGTTGCTGATTTTCTGCTTGGTTCAATTGCTCTGTTTTACTATCTTTGCTCTTGAGTCGCCAGGTATCTTTATGATACCGCCACGAGGTTCAAGTCCGAGTAATGATCAATAACCCAATACACCGATTAGTAAGATTTAAATCAAAGCACATTTATTATACACAGTAATCGCTACTCATGCACAAATTCTACGTCTAAGCTTCTTCTACAACTTACAGGCCGATACTTAACTTTGGACTGGCTCACCAGGTCAGGGGAACAAATGGCCTTTTGTTCGGGTTCTGAGCCTGCAGGATTCAAAGTTGTTACGGATTGGTAGCTAGGAGCGCCTATCACATAGCGAGCATTGAATTAAGACTTACGATTGTCGGTCTTCACTGCACCGGTCACGGTCAATGTTGGTTCGTGTTGCTGGGTGACCCGGGCAAGAAGAAGAGCTGAAGAGGAGCTGCTGAAGAGTGAAGAGAGTGAAGAGCGAGTAAAGAGAGCGATTTGAACTTGGGGCTTAGCTCTTATAGTCCCCAGGGGCTTCCCGCCTTTCGGGGCGGACCCTGTACCTGGTCCCAAGTGATTGGACTTTGTCCCAGTCGCTTGGTTCGATTTTCTCCAATACTGGAGCGGTTCCCTGATCGATGGGTGGTCTTGAGGTGCTCGTTCACCTCCTTTGTGTTAGCTCCTGCTGGCGCCGAGGAGTCTGGCTTTGCTTTGTCTGTCAAAAATGTTACTTATCTCACTTCCGGGTGTGGCGATGACCAGCTGAGTCGCACGTTTTGGCAGCTCCCGGTGAAACGGACTTTTGGGCTCTTGATAGGAGCCCCAACGGCAATTTTTTTGACGGCTAAAAACACTGTGCGGTAAACCAGAAGGGAATCCCCCCTGGATACGGATGAAAAAAGGAGGAGAAAGTGGCCGGATTGCAGTGGATCCTTTAGAACAGCGGCAAGGAAGGCAAGCAAAAACCAAGATGGCGTCGGAAGGTGGCAGTTTAACATGGGGCCCTGAACAACAAGAGTTCTTGAAATGCTGTGTGGAAGAGCTCAAAAAGGAAATGAAGAAAGAGCTGTTGGCCCCGATACTACAGGCGATCGATGGGCTAAAGGAGGAACAAAAGACCCAGGAGCGGGAGCTTCGGGTCGTGAAGGCAAAGGCAGCCGAGAATGAGGACGACATACAGGGCCTGGTGGTGAAGACGGAGACGCATGAGGCACATCAGAAACGATGTGTGGAAAGGTTGGAGTCACTGGAGAACAACGCAAGGAGGAACAACCTGAGGATTCTTGGTCTTCCTGAAGGTGCGGAGGGAGCGGACATCGGGGCATATGTGAGCACGATGCTGCACTCGTTAATGGGAGCGGAGGCCCCGGCGGGTCCGTTGGAGGTGGAGGGAGCATACCGAGTGATGGCGCGAGGACCGAGAGCAGGAGAAATTCCCAGAGCCATAGTGGTGAGATTCCTCTGTTTTAAGGATAGAGAAATGGTCCTTAGATGGGCAAAGAAAACTCGGAGCAGTAAATGGGAGAACGCGGTGATCTGCGTTTATCAAGACTGGAGTGCGGAGGTGGCGAGAAGGAGGGCAAGCTTTAATCGGGCCAAGGCGGTGCTTCATAAAAAGAAGATAAAATTTGGAATGCTGCAACCGGCAAGACTGTGGGTCACATATCGAGGGAGGCACCACTACTTTGAGACGGCGGATGAAGCGTGGACTTTTATTGTGGAAGAAAAACTGGAATGAGCGGGCTATTAAAAAGAACGTTTGAACAAAGTGGTGGGGCGAATGTGGGGGGCAAAGAGGGGGGTTAAAAAGGGGGGAAAGAGGAGTTTTATGTACTAATCCTGCGATGTGGTAACTTTTCTCTCTTCCACAGGTGGTGATGGGGGGAGGAGGGGAGGTGGAGGAGATGGGGTGTTGGCCATTGGGGGCGGGGCCAAGGGAGAAGCGCGGGCTTGGTTCCCGCGCTATGATAATCATGGCGGGAATAGAGAAGCAGGAAGGAGGGGGCGTCGCACGGTGCGATCCGAGGTCACGGGGGGAAGCCGAGGTCGGCCAGAGTTTGCTGACTTCTGGGAGCAACATGGGGGGAGTAATTACGCTAGCGGGGGATCTAGCGGGGGGGGGGGGGTGGGAGGGGGGAATTACTGGGTTGCTGCTGCTGGGGAGAGGGGGGAGCTGGTATGGGAGGGGATGGGCGGGGGGGGGCACCGCCTGTGGGAGATACAGCTGCGTGGGAACCGGGTAAGGAGCTGGAAAAAGGGGATGGCTAATCGACAAGGGGGGGGGGGGGGGTAGGAAGCCCCCCAACCCGGCTGATCACGTGGAACGTGAGAGGGCTGAACGGGCCGATAAAGAGGGCATGGGTACTCGCACACCTTAAGAAACTTAAGGCAGATGTGGTTATGTTACAGGAAACGCACCTGAAACCGATAGACCAGGTTAGGCTACGCAAAGGATGGGTGGGGCAGGTGTTCCATTCGGGGCTAGATGCGAAAAACAGGGGGGTGGCTATATTAGTGGGGAAGCGGGTAATGTTCGAGGCAAAGACTATAGTGGCGGATAACGGGGGCAGATACGTGATGGTGAGTGGCAAACTACAGGGGGAGACGGTGGTTTTGGTAAACGTATATGCCCCGAACTGGGATGATGCCAATTTTATGAGGTGGATGCTAGGATGCATTCCGGACCTAGAGATGGGAAAGCTGATAATGGGGGGAGATTTTAATACGGTGTTGGAACCAGGGCTGGATAGGTCGAAGTCCAGGACTGGAAGGAGGCCGGCAGCAGCCAAGGTACTTAAAGATTTTATGGAGCAGATGGGAGGTGTAGACCCGTGGAGATTTAGCAGACCTAGGAGTAAGGAGTTCTCGTTTTTCTCCTATGTCCATAAAGTCTACTCGCGAATAGACTTTTTTGTGCTGGGAAGGGCGTTGATCCCGAAGGTGAGGGGAACGGAGTATACGGCTATAGCCATTTCGGATCACGCTCCACACTGGGTAGACTTGGAGATAGGGGAGGAAACAGGAGGGCGCCCACCCTGGAGAATGGACATGGGACTAATGGCAGATGAGGGGGTGTGTCTAAGGGTGAGGGGGTGCATTGAAAAGTACTTGGAACTCAATGATAATGGGGAGGTCCAGTTGGGAGTGGTCTGGGAGGCGTTGAAGGCGGTGGTTAGAGGGGAGCTGATATCAATAAGGGCACATAAAGGGAAGCAGGAGAGTAAGGAACGGGAGCGGTTGCTGCAAGAACTTTTGAGGGTGGACAGACAATATGCGGAAGCACCGGAGGAGGGACTGTACAGGGAAAGGCAAAGGCTACATGTAGAATTTGACTTGCTGACTCCGGGCACTGCAGAGGCACAATGGAGGAAGGCACAGGGTGTACAGTACGAATATGGGGAGAAGGCGAGCAGGTTGCTGGCACACCAATTGAGGAAAAGGGGAGCAGCGAGGGAAATAGAGGGAGTGAGGGATGCGGAAGGAGAGATGGAGCGGGGAGCGGAGAGAGTGAATGGAGTGTTCAAGACATTTTATAAAAAATTATATGAAGCTCAACCCCCGGATGGGAGGGAGAGAATGATGGGCTTCTTGGATCGGCTGGAATTTCCCAAGGTGGAAGAGCAGGAACGGGTGGGACTGGGAGCACAGATCGAGGTAGAAGAAGTGGTGAAAGGAATTAGGAGCATGCAGGCGGGAAAGGCCCCGGGACCGGATGGATTCCCAGTCGAATTCTAGCGAAAATATGTGGACTTGCTCGCCCCGGTATTGACGAGGACCTTTAATGAGGCAAAGGAAAGGGGACAACTGCCCCCGACTATGTCTGAAGCAACGATATCGCTTCTCTTAAAGAAGGAAAAGGACCCGCTACAATGCGGGTCCTATAGACCTATTTCCCTCCTAAATGTAGATGCCAAGATCCTGGCCAAGGTAATGGCAATGAGAATAGAGGAATGTGTCCCGGGGGTGGTCCACGAGGACCAAACTGGGTTTGTGAAGGGGAGACAGCTGAACACGAATATACGGAGGCTGTTAGGGGTAATGATGATGGCCCCACCAGAGGGGGAAACGGAGATAGTAGTGGCGATGGATGCCGAGAAAGCATTTGATAGAGTGGAGTGGGATTATTTGTGGGAGGTGTTGAGGAGATTTGGTTTTGGAGAGGGGTATGTTAGATGGGTGCAGCTGTTGTATAGGGCCCCGATGGCGAGCGTGGTCACAAATGGACGGGGATCTGCATATTTTCGGCTCCATAGAGGGACAAGGCAGGGATGCCCTCTGTCCCCATTATTGTTTGCACTGGCGATTGAGCCCCTGGAGATAGCGTTGAGGGGTTCCAAGAAGGAACCAGAAGGACTCTCAGGGTTGTTAATATATACTGTATAATATGTATAGGTCGTTGCTACAGATAATTATATATTGGACTGTTAAATTATATTTTTGGAGAGTGTTACTTGTGATAAGGCAGTTGCCAATTAGGGTTAGTTTTCATTTTTGTTATTTATTATTTATTCATTTTTTTTGTTTGTTTATAAAATAGGTCATTGTTATTTGTGTTGTTATAATATTGTGTAAAGGATGCACAATGTACTGTGTTGGTTGACCAAAAATTTTCAATAAAATATTTATTTTAAAAAAAATGTTACTTATTGTTCCCGGGGATTGCTCATTAGTATGCAGATAGCTGTTACTTTGTTATGCTGATGGTTGCTGGTATCGATGTTGTCTGGCCTTTGCAGAGGTAAATACACAGCAAACCTGCAGCTGCTGGGTTCTGTCTTGTTGGCTGATTTTCCCATCAGCCTTTGCCGTTCGCCATTTTAAATCGGGAGTTGGCCAATTTAGGTGGCTACAGCACACCTTTGGATTGTGGGGGCGAAACCCACACAAACACGGAGAGAATGTGCAAACTCCACACGGCCAGTGACCTAGAGCCGGGATCGAGCCTGGGACCTTGGCGCCATGAGGCAGCAGGGCTAACCCACTGCACCACCGTGCTGCCCCACCCAGTCAATTTTCTGAGGGGGGATCATTAAGACCCTGTTTTCATGTCCCACAGAGATATGCAGAGCATTGGACCCAATAAGTCTATGCTGGTGTCTATTTATCCACCCTTACTTCATCTAACCCGATCACCATAATCTTCTAATCCTTTCTCCCTAATGTAGTCAACTTAACTACATCTATAATGCTTGCCTCCAACCACCTCAACAAACAAAGAACAAAGAACAAAGAAATGTACAGCACAGGAACAGGCCCTTCGGCCCTCCAAGCCCGTGCCGACCATACTGCCCAACTAAACTACAATCTTCTACACTTCCTGGGTCCGTATCCTTCTATTCCCATCCTATTCATATATTTGTCAAGATGCCCCTTAAATGTCCCTATCGTCCCTGCTTCCACTACCTCCTCCGGTAGTGAGTTCCAGGCACCCACTACCCTCTGCGTAAAAAACTTGCCTCGTACATCTACTCTAAACCTTGCCCCTCTCACCTTAAACCTATGCCCCCTAGTAATTGACCCCTCTACCCTGGGGAAAAGCCTCTGACTATCCACTCTGTCTATGCCCCTCATAATTTTGTATACCTCTATCAGGTCGCCCCTCAACCTCCTTCGTTCCAGTGAGAACAAACCGAGTTTATTCAATCGCTCCTCATAGCTTATGCCCTCCATACCAGGCAACATTCTGGTAAATCTCTTCTGCACCCTCTCTAAAGCCTCCACATCCTTCTGGTAGTGTGGCGACCAGAATTGAACACTATACTCCAAGTGTGGCCTAACTAAGGTTCTATACAGCTGCAACATGACTTGCCAATTCTTATACTCAAACTTGCCAATTCTTATACTCAAACTTGCCAATTCTTATACTCAATGAGGTCCACTTTCTAACTCCACTCTGGCTAAAAGTTTCACCTGAATTCATCATTGAATATGTGAGGAACTTCCTTATATTTGCGACCCCTTCATTTTGGACTTGTCACAATGGACAATGTCTTCCTTATATCATTCCTATTTATAATCTTGTTGACCTCTCTCAGGTCACCCCTCTTCTGGATGGAATGGAGCCCCAGCTTATTCAATCCTTTCTGATCAGGTACAGCCTCTCAAGTTCTGGGACCATTCTAGTCAATCTTTTTCTTAAATTTAAAGTACCCAATTCATTTTTTCCAATTAAGGGGCAATTTAGCGTGGCCAATCCACCTACTCTGCACATCTTTGGGTTATGGGGGCGAATCCCACGCAGACACGGGGAGAATGTGCAAACTCCACACGGACAGTGACCCAGGGCTGGGTTCGAACCTGGGACCTCAGCGCCGAGAAGCAGCAATGCTATCCACTGTGGCACCGTGCTGTCCCATTCTAGTCAATCTTGCTTGCACTTTCTCCAGTGCCTCTAGATTTTTTTTACAACATGGGGAGCAGAGCTGTTCTCAGTGTGGTCTGATTAAGGATCTCTGCAAGTCACAGAGTTTTTACAACAGTGAAAGAGACTTTTGGCCAATCGTGTCAGCCATCAAGCAGCTATCTATTCTAATCCTATTTTCCAGCACTTGTATGCTTGGCTTTTCAAGTGCTCATCTGAATGCTTCTTAAAAGTTGTGAGGGTTCCTGCCTCTACCGCCCCTCAGACAGTGAGTTCCAGATTGCCCCCAACCCATGGATGAAAGAGTTTTTCCTCAAATCCCCTCTAAACCTCCGGCTTACCTTAAATCTATGACCCCTGGTTATTGACCCCTCCACTGAGGGGAAAAGTACCTTCCCATCCACCCCATCTATGTCCCTCATGATTTTATACACCTCAATCCTTGTTCCCTCATGTAGAATTCACAGAATTCCTACAATGCAGAAGGAGGACCTTTGGCCCATCGTGCCTGCACCGACCCTCTGTAGTCAATTAGTTGCCCCTGAAATGCATCTATACTGCTCACCTCCATCACTTGCAGGAGGATTATGGCACAAAAGAAACCCATTCAGCTCATCATGACTGCACCGGCAATCTGAATGAGCAACTCATCTAGTCCCATTCCTCTGTCTTCTTCTTGTGATCCTGCACATTTGTTTCCTTTTCAGATAACAGTCTAATTCTCTTTCGAATGCTTCAACCATGGGATAGCAACCTGCCTCTACTACACGTTCAAACAAAGTATTCCAGAGCCTAAACACTTGCTGCAGAAAAGTTTCTCTTCACATCACTTTTGCTTCTTTTACTAATTGCTTCAAATCTGTGCCCTCTCATTCTCGATTGTTTCATGAGTGGAAACAGTTTCTCCAGGTCTATCTGAACACCCCCCACCCCTCCCCCGGCGATGTTATGCGCCTCTATCTGATCTCTCAGCCTTCTTTTCTTCAAGGAAAGCAATCCTAACTGCTCCAGGCTTTCTTCATAACTGAAAGTTTAACATAATTTATCTGATTTTCACTCCATCCCTCTGGGAATGAATTCCAGTGCTTTGT
The DNA here is from genome assembly GCF_047496885.1 of Scyliorhinus torazame. NCBI lineage: Eukaryota > Metazoa > Chordata > Chondrichthyes > Carcharhiniformes > Scyliorhinidae > Scyliorhinus > Scyliorhinus torazame. The sequence goes on along the minus strand of NC_092708.1, from coordinate 207,081,080 downwards.
TTGCTTTGGTCACAGCCTTGTTAATCTGTGACATTGGTGAATCAGTACCTCTGGATCTCATGGAGACACTTATTTTCCAAACAGCATGGAATTTCCTTCCACCTCCTACCAAAATGCACCACCTCACACTTGGCAATCGTGAATTTAATTTGCCATTTCAGTGCACTTCCTGTGATTTGATGGTGCCTTTACTCTTAACAGCCCCCCTGACAAGCAGTATATTAATCCCAGGCCCATATATCAGTCTGTGCACTGAGAGTTAGACAGGCTGCTGTGGGCTGTTACTGCATGAATGAATCAACACGAGCCCTGGTGTTTTGGTCGGAATGTTCTTGCTGTTTTTAGCTCTTCCGTGAAAGGTTTAGTTTTCCTTTTTTTGACTCACCGGCTTCCAGTAAGGAGGAGGAGGGGGTCGGTAGGCAGGGGCACTGAGGATGGAATGGGGGCGGGGGTGGGGGGGGATGAGTTAGGCATGGTAGTGCAACATGACACCACCATGGCTGGATGTGAAAATCTGCAGCTTGAATTAGCCGCAGGATCAGGGAGAATGAGAGGAAACTTAGATTTTCTTTTTAAAGTCTGTGAGCTTTAATTTTTAAAAATTCTGAACACAGTGTAACAATGCCATACCTAGATCACCAAGAAACATTTGATTAGGTACCACATCAGGGGTCACTACACAAGATGAGAGCACATGTTGTAGGCGGTAATATATTAGCATGGGTAGAGGATCGGTTAGCGGACAGGAAGCAGGTTGGGCAACCTGTAACTAATTGAGTGCCACATGGATCATTGCTGGGATCTCAACTATATACAATCTACATCAATCACTTGGATGAAGGGATTGAACGCATGGTCGCTAAGTTTGCTGCTGACACCAAGATAGGTAGGAAAGTAATTTGCCAAGAGGAGATGGAGGTCTGAAAAGGAATATAGACAGGTTAAGTGAGCGGGCAAATATTTGGCATGTGGAGAATAATGTGGTTAAATGTAAACTTGTTCACTTTGGCACTAAGACTAGAAAAGCAGTATACTGTTCAAATGGAAAAATGTTTGCAGAACATTCCCCTTGTGGTACAGAGAGATCTGGGAGTCCTGGTACATCGCAGAATCACAGGGCAGAAGAGGCCTTTCAGCCCATTGAGTCTGCACCGACACATGAAAAACACCTGACCTACCTTCCTGATCCCATTTGCCAGCACTTGGTCCATAGCCTTGAATGTTATGATGTGTCAAGTGCTCATCCAGGTACTTGTTAAAAGATGTGAGGTAACCCACCTTTCCCACTCTCCCAGGCAGTGAATTCCAGACCATCACCACCTTCTGGGTAAAATTGTTTTTCCTCAAATCCCCCCAAGCCTCCTGCCCTCACCTTGAACTTGTGTCCACTTGTAACTGACCCTTCAACTAAGGGAAACAGCTGCTCCCTATCCACCCTGTCCATGCCCGTCATAATCTTGTACACTTTGATCAGGTCGCCCCTCAATCTTCTCTGCTCCAGCGAAAAAAAACCAAGCCTATCCAACCTCTCTTCATAACTTAAATGCTCGATCCCAGGCAACATCCTGGTGAATCGCCTCTGTACCCCCTCCAGTGCAATCACGTTCTTCCTATAATGTGGCGACCAGAACTGCACACAGTGCTCCAGCTGTGGCCTCACCAAAGTTCTATACAACTTCAACATGACCTCCCTGCTTTTGTAATGTATGCCTTGATTGATAAAGGCAAGTGTCCCAGATGCCTTTTTCATCACCCTATTAACCTCCCTCCTTTTTAAAAAAATTTAAAGTGCCCAATTCATTTTTTCCAATTAAGGGGCGATTTAGCATGGCCAATCCACCTAACCTGCACATCTTTTGCGTTGTGGGGGTGAAACCATGCAAACACATGGAGAATGTGCAATCTCCACACGGACCCAGAGCTGGGATCGAACCTGAGACCTCGCTGCCGTGAGGCAGCAGTGCTAACCACTGCACCACCGTACTGCCCCTTAACTTGCCCTTTTACCTTCAGAGATCTATAGACAAACACACCAAGGTCCCTTTGTTCATCAGAAGTTCCTCGTGTAATACCATTCTTTGAATACTTGCTTTTTAAATTACACCTTCCAAAGTGGATCACCTCAAACTTTTAAGGGTTAAATTTCATGAAATTTACATGAGTCACATAAAGTTAGTGATTGGTAATGTTGGCATTTATTTCAAAGGGAATGGGATATAAAAGTTAGGGAAGTTTTACTCCAGTTGTACAGGGCCTTGGTGAGGTCACATTTGGAGTACTGTGTAGTTTTGGTCTTCGTTGAAAAAAGATACAATTGCTTTAGAAGCAGCACAGAAGAGAGTTACTCGCTCATTGCTGGGACAAGCGGCTTATCGTGTGAAGAAAGGTTGATTGATAAGGTTGGGGCTATACTCATTGAAATTCAGAAGAATGAGATGTAATCTTATTGGAACATATGCGACCATGACTGGATACCCAGAGGATGTTACCTCTTGTGGGGGGCAGGGCGGAGGCTGAAACGAGGGGACATAGGTTAAGAATAAAAGGTCTATCTTTTAAGACAAGGGTGATGAGATTTTTTTCTCAGAAAGCCATTAAGAGTGTGTAATTTTCTTCCTGAGAAAGTAATGGAGGCTGGGTCTTTAAGTTCATCCAAAGCTGAGTGAGAAATATTTTTGGTAGACAGGAGAGTAGATGGCCTGGTGGTACAGTGGTTAGCAATGCTGCCTCACAGCGCCAGGGACCGGGGTTCAATTCTGGCCTTGGATGACTGTTTGTATGGAGTTTGCACTTTCTCCCAGCGTCTGCGTGGTTTTCCTCCGGGTGCTCTGTCCTCTCCCACATACCAAAGGTGTACCAATTAGGTGGATTGGCCATAAAAGTGCCACTTAGTGTCCAGGGGTGTGCAGGTTAGGTGGGGTTACGGTATTATGGGGATAGGGCAGGGGAGTGGGGTCGGGTTCTCTTTCAGAGGGTCGATGCAGACTTGATGGACCGAAGGCCTCCTTTCCTATGTTCCTATGTTTTATGTAGCACCACCTGTAGACCACTTTTCCCTTCCTGAATATACCGTGCCGAGTAACATGTGCTGGTTAATAAATGTACAAAGGGCCCGGTTTTACTGCGAGAGTTTTAAAATTTCAGGCCAGAGGCTGTGGTGATGATGTAGTCAGGAGTGAAGATATCCTATAAAGATATATTATAAACAGCTTTCCAAACCTCGTAAACAGAAATCCTTATTTATATATTTTTTTAGAGCTAGGAATTAAGAGAGTGGAGAGGAGGAACAGAGATTGTGAAAGTGAAAATTTATCCTGAAATGTCATCCTTTTAGGTCCTGATCTCTGGATTTCCCTTTTCAAACTTAGTCAACTCTCCTTTAAGATGCTGCCTCGCACATTAAAAAAAAAATTAATTTAGTGTACCCAATTCATTTTTTTTCCAATTAAGGGGCAATTTAGCGTGGCCAATCCACATACTCTGCACATCTTTGGGTTGTGGGGGTGGAACCCACGCAGACTCGGGAAGAATGTGTAAACTCCACACGGACAGTGACCCAGAGCCGGGATCGAACCCGGGTCCTCAGGGCTGTGAGGCAGCAGTGCTGACCATTACTGCCACCCTATATTTCTTTGTGTACCACTTCTTTTTAAAAATTCATTCATGAAATGTTGCCATTGCTCTCTCGGCCAGTAAATTATTGCCCATCCCTAATTGCCCTTGAATGGTTTGCTGGGCCATTTCAGAGGATCTGGAGTCACATGTAGGCCAAACCAGGTTAGAATAGCAGATTTCCATCCCAGAAGGACATTAGTGAACCAGATGGGTTTTTCGACAAAGGTTTCATGATTATCGTTAGATGTTTAATTCCAAATTTTTATTGAATTGAAATTCCACCATCTGCTGTGTTGGCATTCGAACCCAGGTCCCCACAGCATTACCCTGGGTCTCTAGATTGGTAGTCCAGTGACAATACCTCGACACGCACCACCTCACCATTTTCTCCACTGTTCCTGTGAAATGCCTGACCATATTTTGTTACATTAAAGGTGCATTATAAATGCAAGTTGTTGTTTGGTTCCTCTGGTGACAGATCTTGCCGGGGTGGAGGGGTGGGTAGAGGGGAACGGTAGTTGAGTCCTATCACCGTTTTAGATGCTTCAATGCCCCAGGAATTTGAACCCCTCCCTCTTGCACCATCTCTCGAGCCACGCATTCATCCTATCTATCCTAACATTCCTACTCTGACTAGCTCGTGGCACTGGTAGCAATCCTGAGATTACTACCTTTGAGGTCCTACTTTTTAGTTTAACTCCTAACTCCCTGAATTCAGCTTGTAGTACCTCGTCCCTTTTTTTTTACCTATATCGTTGGTGCCTATGTGCACCACGACAGCTGGCTATTCACCCCCCCCCCCCAGAATGTCCTGCAGCCGCTCCGAGACATCCTTGACCCTTGCACCAGGGAGGCATACCATCCTGGAGTCTCGATTGCGTCCGCAGAACCGCCTGTCTATTCCCCTTATGATTGAGTCCCTTATCACTCTCGCCCTGCCATTCTTCTTCCTGCCCAGCTGCGCAGCAGAGCCAGCCACGGTGCCATGAACCTGGCTGCTGCTGCCTTCCCCTGGTGAACCATCTCCCTCAACAGTATCCAAAGCGGTATATCTGTTTTGCAGGGAGATGACCGCAGGGGACAGTATCAATTGTTTTCTGATATTGTCCCGAAGAAGCACCTGGAAAAGTTTTGCTCCATTAATAGTGCTGTATAAATGCAAGTTGTTGCTGCCAAACTGATCTCACTGCACGGGGTAGCATGGTAGCACAGTGGTTATCACAGTTGCTTCACAGCTCCAGGGTCCCAGGTTCGATTGCCGGTTTGGGTCACTGTCTGTGTGGAGTCTGCACATTCTCTCCGTGTCTGCGTGGGTTTCCTCCGGGTGCTCTGGTTTCCTCCACAGTCCAAAGATGTGCAGGTTAGGTGGATTGGCCATGCTAAATTGCCCTTAGCGTCCAGAAAGGGTAGGTGGAGTTACTGGGTTATGGATTATGGGGATAGGGTGGATGCGTAGGCTGAACTAGAGCGTGTTGCTATATTTACTTGCTATAAATATGGCAGTCAATAAGGTTGCCCTTCTTTTATCTAGATATTGATATTATGTTGCTTCCAGAGTCGCCAGGTATCAAATGATACCACCACAAGGTTCAACCGGATATCGATCAAAGACCCAACAACCAGTCTATGCACTCTGCACATGGTGAGGATCTGTGCTGTAAGCTGTAAGCTCTGTCCTTGTAGAAGGCGGCATCCCGAATGAGCGGGAACTCTGATGCCCCCTGTCTTTATAGTGAGTGTGCTCTAACTGGTGATTGGCTGCGGTGTTGTGTGTGTTGATTGGTCTTGCTGTGTGTCCATCAGTGTGTGTGTATCTGCACCATGATATACTGGTGTATATTCTGACATCCCCCCTTTTATAAAAGAATGTATGTGTGTGGCAATAAATAATGTATGGTGAGAATGTTCCTAACTACGTGTGGGGTGTGCAGACATATTTACAGGACTACGTACATGAGAACTAAGCTATCTACATGGGAAGGTGCCTGGTGCAGAGAAGCAGTATGCAACAAGAATAACAAGATCAACACTATATATAAACCAGGGAAACGATCAAACAAAGCAACAAAACAATTCAGAGAGTCTATAAGTCCGCAAAGTTCATAAATTAAGTCTCTGAGGTGGGCGACAAATTCTGGTTGACCGTCTCAAGGGTGGGTCGAGAGCCGCCAGTTCAGGAGCGGGCTGGACTGCGTCAGAGTCAGGGGGAGGCAGAGTGACAGGGAGCTCTGCATCATCTGTGGCAGGGTCAGCAGGAGGGCGAGGCGACAATGGAGGATCACGTGGCGAGCATGCAACGAGACGAAGGGCGCGTCGATTGCGGCGCAGAATAGAGCCATCCGATAGACAAACCAGGAACGAGCGGGGGGCCAACTGCCGAAGGACAACAGCGGTTGCAGACCAGCCCCCACCCGGAAGATGATGTGGAGATGCCGGCGTTGGACTGGGGTGAGCACAGTACGAAGTCTAACCTGGTGTTGTAAGACTTCGTACCATCCGGAAGATGGTCGCGGACGTTGTCATCTGGAGCCAGAGCAGGGAAATCAGCTGCACGGGAGTCATGAGCCGCCTTGTGCTGTGCACGAGACAGCTGCATCCGGCGAACGACCGGAACGTGATTGAGGTCTGGGACATGGATGGACGGCACCGTCGTCCTCAGGGTACGACCCATGAGTAACTGGGCTGGTGACAGGCCAGTGGACAGCGGGGCGGAGCGCTAGGCCAGCAAGGCAAAGTGGAAATCAGACCCAGCATCGGCAGCCTTGCAGAGGAGCCGTTTGACTATATGTACTCCCTTCTCTGCTTTGCCGTTGGATTGGGGGTACAGGGGACTGGATGCCACATGGGCAAAATTGTACCGCCTGGCAAAGTTGGACCATTCCTGGCTGGCGAAGCAGGGGCCATTGTCCGACATAACCGTGAACGGAATGCCGTGTCGAGCAAATGTTTCTTTACATGCACGAATGACGGCAGACGAGGTGATGTCATGCAACCGTATCACCTCCGGGTAATTCGAAAAGTAGTCCACGATCAGGACATAATCTCTACCCAGCGCGTGGAACAGGTCGATGCCCACCTTGGTCCATGGTGACGTGACCAACTCGTGGGGATGCAGGGTCTCACATGGTTGGGCCGGCTGGAACTGCTGACAGGTGGGGCAGTTGAGCACTGTGTTGGCTATGTCCTCATTAATGCCGGGCCAGTACACTGCCTCTCGGGCGCGTCGGCGGCACTTTTCCACGCCGAGATGGCCCTCGTGTAGTTGTTCCAGGACAAGTTGGTGCATGCTATGCAGGATGACAATGTGGTCCAGTTTTAGAAGAACCCCATCTACTACCACCAGATCATCTCTGACATTATGAAACTGAGGGCATTGGCCCTTGAGCCACCCGTCCGTTAGGTGGCGCATGATACGCGGTAGCAAGGGGACAGCCGCCATCTCGCGGCGAATTTGGACGAGGCGTTCATCCGTGGCAGGTAGATTGGAGGCCGCGAATTCCACATGGGCGTCAACCTGGCAGACAAATCCCGCTGGGGCACATGGAGTGTTGACTGCCCTGGAGAGAGTGTCAGCAATGATGAGGTCTTTGCCTGGGGTGTATACCAGCTGGAAGTCATATCGCCGGAGCTTGAGAAGAATACGCTGGAGGCGAGGCGTCATATTGTTCAAGTCTTTCTGTATTATATTGACCAGCGGGCGATGGTCGGTCTCGACGGTGAATTGAGGAAGTCCGTAGACATAATCGTGAAACGTAACCACACAGGTCAGAAGGCACAGGCACTCCTTTTCTATCTGCGCATAGCGCTGCTCCGTGGGGGTCATCGCACGTGACGCATATGCAACGGGGGCCCATGAAGGAGCACTGCCCAATGCCGGATTGACTGGCATCGGTTGAAATTTTGGTCTCCTTTGCTGGATCAAAGAAAGCTAAGACCGGGGCCGTGGTCAGTTTTGCTTTGAGTTCTCTCCATTCGCGCTCGTGGGCAGAGAGCCATTGGAAGTCTGTCGTCTTCCTGACCAGATTCCTGAGAGCCGTGATATGAGAGGCGAGGTTAGGAATAAATTTCCCTAAAAAGTTGACCATGCCCAGAAATCGGAGGACCGCCTTCTTGTCCTCTGGTGTTTTCATAGCTGTGATGGCAGCTACCTTGTCCGCATCCGGCTGCACACCCAATTGGGAGATGTGGTCCCCGGGGAACTTGAGTTCCGTCTGACCAAAAGAGCATTTGGCCCTGTTGAGGCGGAGGCCATGCTCATGTATGCGTCTGAAAACGCGCTGGAGGCAACTAACATGCTCCTGCGGGGTGGTGGACCAAATGATTATGTCATCGACATAGACGCGAACACCTTCAATGCCTTCCATCATTTGTCCCATGATCCTATGGAACACTTCTGATACAGATATGATCCCGAACGGGCATCCTGTTGCAACAATATCTGCCAAAGGGGGTATTAAATGTGCAAGGTTTCCTGCTGGATTTATCGAGCTGGATTTGCCAGAATCCTTTTGAGGCGCTGAGTTTGGTGAAGAGCTTGGCGCGAACCATCTCACATGTGAACTCTTCGCACTTGGGAATTGGATAATGCTCCCTCATGATATTGCGATTTAGATCCTTGGGATCAATGCAAATTCTCAATTCGCCGGAAGGCTTTTATACACATACCATGGAACTGACCCAGTCGGTCGGTTCCGTGACTTTGGAAATCACTCCTTGGTTCTGCTGCTTGAGGCGGTCCTTAAGGGGTGCTGGGACCCTGCGAGGTGCGTGCACCACAGGTGTGGCATTCGGTTTTAATAATATCGTGTAGGTGTACGGGAGCGTGCTCATGCCCTTGAAGACTTCGTGGTACTGGTTGATAATGGCGTCGAGCTGTGCCCTGAAGTCGGTGTCCTGAAAGGCAGACGCGTCAGCAGGAGAGAGAGAGTGAACTCTCTGAACTAGGTTCAACAGCTTGCATGCCTGCGCGCCAAGCAGGGAGGCTTTCGAGGAGCCCACGATTTCAAAGGGAAGGATGGCTTTGCGTGAATTGTGCGTCACTTCGAGCTGACAATTGTCGCTGTCTTCAATGGCATAGCCATTATAATCTAATAGCTGGCAGGCTGATGGCAGGATGGCTGGTCTGACACGAAGGCTTTGGAGGTCAGACCGCGCAATGAGATTGGCGGAGGCACCAGTGTCCAGGAGGAATCGTATTTGGATCCGGTTGACCGTAATGGTGGCACATCACTCATTGTCTGGATCAATGCTGTATTCCGATAGAGGCTGGATTCTTTGCTTCGGGGACACCCTGTTTTTTGTAACGATACCGATTCGAAAAGGTGCCTTCGGGTCCTCGGTGTCAATATCGGGTAGTAGGTCCGCATCGGACTCGGTGACCGTGGGTTGAATGGCCCGGACATTCCTGCGAGGCTGGCTGAAACAATATGAGTTGGCAGGCTGAGCTGATCTGCATAAAGCAGCATAGTGGCCAAGTTTGCCACATCTCAGGCATTGTTGGGATTTGGCAGGGCATTGCTGCTTTAAGTGGGTGGAACCACAGTTGCCACACGTTGTAGCGTCAGTATGTTCGCTGCGCCACCGCGCGTGCGCGATGCGGCCGTACGTGGTGCGCGCCTGCGCAGTACGTTCGACGCCGTCCCCTCGTTTGGTGCGCACAAGCGCGAGAGTCCGCGAAAAGCGCGCGAAATGGCCGCCCTCATCCAGGCTGAGGCCCTGGAGTTGCTCGACTGCTTGGACCCGTTCCGCCTCGTGGGGACCTTGCCGCGCCATTTCAGCCGCTTGGCTGTGGGAATACCGACTAGTGGCGTGTTCGTGTAGCACGCAAGTCTCGATGGCGGTCGCTAAGGTGAGTTGCTTTACCTTGAGGAGCTGCTGGCGTAGGGGGTCCGACTGAACACCGAAAACGATCAGGTCGCGTATCATGGAGTCGGAGGTGGGCCCGTAATTACAGGACTGCGCAAGGATGTGGAGGTGGGTGAGAAAGGACTGGAAAGGCTCATCCTTACCCTGCAAACGCTGTTGGAATACATAGCGCTCAAAACTTTCATTCACCTCTATGTTGCAGTGAGTGTCAAACTTGAGGAGGACCATCTTGAATTTTGATTTATCTTCATCATCAGCAAAGGTGAGAGAATTGAAAATGTGGATGGCATGTTCCCCGGCCGTGGATCGGAAGAGACCGATCTTCCTGGTGTCTGAGGCATCTTCCCGGTCTGTGGCTTCCAGGTAGAGCTGGAAGCGTTGTTTGAATATCTTCCAGAGGGCCCCCAGGTTACCGGTGATGTGGAGCGGCGGCGGCGGGCGGATGTTGTCCATTTTGCAGGATGACGGTATGCTGGTGGAAGGCAGATCACTTGCAGGTAGGTCTAAGAAGTTCTAATATCCCTCAACTCCTGGTATCATGATGTGTTGGGTGCTCTGGATCCGTGGAACACATACAGGCCACCAACACTTAAAATAGTGCAACACTATTTTATTAAGTTAGAAACATACTTTCACTGTGGGTTAACATGATGTTAGATTAAACTAAAGACCTATGCCTGTCCGAACCAGTCTATGCACTCAGCACATGGTGAAGATCTGTGCTGTAAGCTGTAAGCTCTGCCCTTGTAGGAGGCTGCATCCCGAATGAGCGGGAACTCTGATGCCCCCTGTCTTTATAGTGCGTGTGCTCCAACTGGTGATTGGCTGCGGTGTTGTGTGTGTTGATTGGTCTTGCTGTGTGTCCATCAGTGTGTGTGTATCTGCACCATGATATACTGGTGTATATTATGACAGAAGCTACGGGCCGAATCACACCTTGATCCAATAAACTTTGAATTACCTTAGCTATTTCTCCCTCGGCTTGCTGTGGAAAACCGTATTTTTTCTGGGGCTTAGGATCGGGACCTGTAATGGTGACCATTCCTGGAATTTTATCGCAATTGTGCTTGTGCTGGGCAAAAGATGCTTTGTGTTTCTTCAAGACTTCCCTAATTGTTTTGTCCGTGGTAATGGTTTGTGGATTAAACCAGTAAACTCCCACTGAGCTAATCCTGTGTTTGTAGTCTCCTACTGTGAGCGTGGCGGGGGCTGATGCTGCTCTAACCATTTTCCACACACACTTATTCACAGGGTCAAAAGAAAGGTTGTGTGAGCTCATTAAATCTATCCCCAAGATGTGTTCTGCTGTCTGGGATAAATCTACCAAAACGACTGAGTGCTTGGTTCTAATGTTACCGATCTGAATATCCACAGGGGCCGTAATGTGTCCCTGCTGGAGGTGTCCTGTAAATCCACTAAGAGTGATAGTGTCTGTAGTGGGCCATATATCTCGCTTGTACGTCATGGAGGAGTTTAACGTGGTTCAGGACCCTCTTGTGTCCCAAAGGAATTCTACGGGGTGTCCCCGGACTGTGCCTGTGACTACTGGTCTTCCGGACTTGTCCCAGAGCATGACGCAGACCCATGTTGGGGAGTCCGAACACCGTCAATCAGTGCCATTTATGGCCAAATTATCTGAACGGGCGCTAACTCTGTGGATAGGCCTGGCATTGTTCCTATGTGGAGCATTTATGTGCTGATTCCATTGCGGGTTCGGGGGGGGCATTGCATTCTCAGGCGTAATGCCCCTTCTGTCCACAATTGTAGCATCCCTGCGTTTTAGGGTGCTGCGTGTTATTTCTACCTTCATTTACCCATGCGGAGTCTTGTCCTTACTGGATTCATGTTTGCTTCTACCTTTTCCTGCTCTGCCTTTTTATGTAGGGATTGCTCCCAAGCTCTAGAGAGTCTCTTAAGAACCCACAATTCATTGTGTGCAGGGTCTGAGGGGTCATAATTTGCACATGCTTTTTGTCCTGCATCTGTGGCGTGGGAGACTAAAATACGGGTCCATTTGGCCGTATTGTCTGCAGTTAAATGGGCGCGGGCTAAATCTCCAAATACTGCTGTGAAGTGTATCCAGAGGCGTCCAGCAAATGCTGTTGGATGCTCTCCTTCCTTCTGCCTACATCAGTTGAATCCTTCTACGTGATCTCCTCTATAGCCAATTGCATCTAGGATGGCTGTTTTCATATCCTGGAGGCTACCTCCTCCTACATTTTGTGGGTCGGGAAGGGCTGAACTAACGGATGAGTCAAGGCTCATTACTATGAGTTTTACTTCTTCCTGCTCGTCCAGACCATACATGACTGTCTGTTGTCTAACTAGCTCAAAGAAATGGTGTGGGTCTGATGTGGGGTGAAAGGTTTCTATTTTATCACAGGCATCTCTTAACTGGGTGATGGTTAGTGGGGTGGTGTACACAAAATCGGGTTGGTCTTCTGTTGTTACTCTGCGCTGCGTGGTGACTGGATTCATAGGGTTGGGTGCTGCCTGTGCAGTCGGTGGTGCGAGTGCTTTCCTTTTCGGGGCCTGGGGGGCACTATTTTGAATTTCTTCTGTTTACTTACCGATGGGCAATTTTGTTAAGTTCCTGCCAATCGGGGCCATCTTCCTGGTCTAAATTTGGTCCAAAGGTGTCTCTGAAACCATTCTGAACTGAGAGCAGTGATTGCAATTTTGCTATTTGCTGCCTACATTTGGCATGGTCCACCGAACTCTGCCTTTGTTCCATGGTGGAACTGTGGAGTGCTCGTAGGGCTGCTTTTAAGTCCTTGCATTGCTTCTTTAATTGCTCTACTTGATGTTCCGTTTCTTCCCTTACGAAAATGGCGCGTGGCGTGTCTTGATAGGCCTTATCATATTGGGTCTGAAAGCTGCTTAGGTGAGCTAGACAAGATTGGTGTGCCCGTTTGACATCAGCCATCTCCTTGTCCTTCGCTGCTAGCTGCTCTCTGAGTTGCTCATTTACTTTTTCGCATTCACTAACGTTTCCCTCATTACTCTTCTCTTTCTCTACAAGCTGTCTGCGGAGCGTCCTTACGACCTCCTCTGTGCCTCGCAATTGTGCCAAACAGGACACGATTGCCATCGGCTTATGAACTCTGCCTAAACACTTTTTATGGATCTCAGTCATGTTATCTCACCAAGTTTGTCCTATACTACCAGGACCTGTCTCTTAATTTGCACAAAACTCAGACCAAAGGGTCCTTTCCCCTTTAGGTACTTCCTAATTTCCTCTTCCCATATGGGACACTGCTCTGCTCTATTTGTCGCTGCGACCTCGGGTTCCTGTGGTACATAAGGCGTTCCATTGCCTTCATTGCCATTTCTACGATTATGTCTCTGTATCTCTACCGTGAATTTGGGACAGGGGGGAATAAAGCGGTGATGCAAACAGCGGGTATGGCTTAAGCTATTTTCCGGTTCACACAACTCCCGAACGTTTCACGCAACAAAATCTAATGGGTTTACCTTATATCCCTGTTAGTACGCATGCAAATTACTACACACTTCCGAATCTTGGCGGTTTGATCGATACTGGTCTTACACTTGTGGTTTCCTGCACTTTTCCAATTGGACTTCTAATTCAAACGTTTTGTGGATTCTCTCGGAGTGACAAAATCACTTCTGGGTCGAGTCCCGTCAGAGGTCGCCAATAAATGTTGCTATATTTACTTGCTATAAATATGGCAGTCAATAAGGTTGCCCTTCTTTTATCTAGATATTGATATTATATTGCTTTCAGAGTGGCCAGGTATCAAATGATACCACCACAAGGTTCAACCGGATATCGATCAAAGACCCAACAACCAGTTAGGTAGTTCAAGTTCAATAATACTTTATTCAGAATCATAGAATTATAGAATTTACAGTGCCGAAGGAGGCCATTCGGCCCATCGAGTCTGCAACGGCTCTTGGAAAGAGCACCCTACCCAAGGTCAGCACTTCCACCCTATCCCCAGAACCCAGCAACCCCCCCCAACACCGGCCCTTGGAAAGAGCACCCCATTTAAGTCCGCACCTCCAACCTATCCCCATAACCCGGTAACCCCATCTAACCGTTTTGGACACTAAGGGCAATTTAGCATGGCCAATCCACCTAACCTGCACATCTTTGGACTGTGGGAGGAAACCGGAGCACCCGGAGGAAACCCACGCACACACGGGGAGGATGTGCAGACTCCGCACAGACAGTGACCCAAGCCGGAATCGAACCTGGGACTCTGGAGCTTTGAAGCAATTGTGCTATCCACAATGCTACCCTGCTGCCCTTTTACACCCAAGATTAACTTGTACATGCACTACGAGCATGTATAAACACTACGAGCGGAACTACACATAACAACTATGACAACCTGCACTTAACTTCAGGCACCCGGCTTAGGTCAGAGGAACTTTGCCTTTGTTCGAATCTGGATCTGCTGGGTCTGGAGAAGTAACTGCGTTCAGCTAGGCTCATCCATCTGGTAGCGAGCGTTGAACTTGGACTTGCTTCTGGTCGTGGTGCTGCAGTTGGAGATAGACGTTGCCGGAGCGCCAGGTCCAAAAGAGATCGAACACATCGCAGTGTCTCTCTTTATCCTTGGGGGGGGGTCTTGCGCTCTTTTGGGCGGTCCTTAGGTTTATACCCAATTAATTGGGCAGTTCTCGATCACTGCCTTCGATCTGAGCCAATAAAGGGGCGGGTGCCTTGATGGCTGGGCGTGTCCTAAGCGGTCATTGACCTTGCTGTTTATGCTTCCTGAGTAAAGGGAGTGGCGCCGATGTGTCTGGAATTGTATCAGTTACTGAGTATCAGTCCTTTGTCTTACGGAGATGGGTCATTAAACTGCTAATTGGTTGCTGTCTGGATTCTCTGCTCACGAATATACATGCAGACTCTGTGCCTGCCTGAATCTTACATTGTCCATATTTCCCTTTAGGCTTTGCGAACGACCATGTTTCTTGTTGTAAGTGGCCATCCCAGATTGCTACAGGCGCTCTTTCCACGAGCCGGTGCAGACTTGATGGGCCGAACGGCCCCCTTCTGTCCTGCAAATTCTATGATCTATGACTGCATCTCTTTGGAAGTAGCTGAAAAATAAGCATGTTTTGCTTCACTGCTGTACTTCAAACATTTTAGTATTGTCTATGAAATGACTTTATTTTGTGAATAGAATAAAAGTAAAGGGAAAGTAAAGTTGCCATAGTCTCACTGGGTCCTCTGCTTGCTCAGAGAGTAAAAGATACTTTGCAAAACTGGAAGAAATATGTAACTCTATCCCCGTGAACGGGTGCTCCAACCAGGTGATTAAGGTGGTTAAAAGGTTTGATAAGGTAGATGGAGCTAAACTTCCACTATCAGTTTTCACCACCCGAAAGCAGTGATGACACCTCAGAAAGTACTTTCTATCGAGTGGGGATGCCCAGAAAAAAAGGACATGACCGTAAGAGTCCCTAAAGTGCATAAGGAAGTCATTCGGCCCATTGAGTCTGCACCAATCCTCCGAAAGAGCATCCTACCGAGGCACAATTCCCACCCTATCCCTGTAACCCCACCTAATCTTTGGACAATAAGAGGCAATTTATCACGGCCAATCCACTTAACTTGTACATCTTTGAACTGTGGTAGGAAACCGGAGCACAGTAACTTCATTTGAAGCCTACTTGTGAAAAATATGCAATTTTCATTTCATTTCACCCAGAGGAAACACACACAGACACAGGGAGAAGGTGCAAACTCCACACAGTCACCCGAGGTTGGAATCAAACCCAGGTCCGCGGTGCTGTGAGGCATCAGTGTGAACCACTGTACCACCGCGGTGCCCCCAAAAACTCAAGGCTGCTCCGAGGTAAAGCCAGGAACCAGCTCTTCACACGAAGGTAGTAGTGAAAACCTGAAACAGTTCAAAACGGAGACTTGATGACTTATTGTTGGCAAGAGTACTGAAGTTATGGAGGCAAGGCTGCTTGCTGGAGATGAGATACATATCAGCTCTTAGCTAGTTGAATGGCTGAAGGCAGTGACTGGCTTCCTCCTGTTCCTATCACCAATTGTGACTGCTGAGATGTAAATGTGGGGTAGGTGTCCTTTGAAGTCAGTTACTAGCTCACTTGGCAGGACAAAGCAGAAATGTGAATCCGAAAACCCAGCCCCCACGCCCATGTAGACTGCCATCAGTGTGAATGAGTTTTGAAAGATTGGTGCAACAGTGCATGAAATAGACTGCGAGAGTGGGAAGATAAGAGACCCTTTGATCCACTTTATCTGGTTTTAATCATTTTGCATCAAGCACTCATTAAGCTATTCACCTAGACGGAGGTGACTCCTCAGCTCTTTGAAGTGTCAGTTTGCATTCCAGGCAGTGATGTGGATTCTCTTCAGTCTGGAGGGATTGAATCAGCAGAACATTGTCATCAACAGGCTCTGATCCCAACAGCCATTTTAAAGTGGTCACTGAGTTGGTCAAGGTACAGATTCTTAACAAAATTATAATACATCTAATAAAATGTCAGCCTTCTCAGAGGGCAGCAGTTTTACCTCAGAGTTAGCAGATTGTAGGTTCAATTCTACTACAAATCTATTGTTTCACTTTCCCATAGCATGGTTTTATGAAGGGCATGTCATGTCTCACTAACTTGATCGAGTTTTTCAAGGAAGTGACGAAGATGATTGATGAAGTGGCATTGGGTGTTGGAATTCAGTAAGGGCGCTGGCAAGGTCCCTCATGGCAGACTGGTACAGAAAGTGAAGTGACACAGGATTAGAGGTGAGCTGGCAAGATGGATACAGAAATGGCTCAGCCATAGAAGACAGACAGTAGCAGTGGAAAGGTTTTTCTGAATGGAGGGCCGTGACTAGTGGCGTTCCTCCGGGATCAGTGCTGGGACCGTTGCTGTTTGAAGTATATATAAATGATTTTGGGGAAAATGTAACTAGTCTGATTAGTAAGTTTGCGGACGACACAAAGGTTGGTGGAATTGCGGATAGTGATGAGAACTGTCAGAGGATACAGCAGGGTATAGATTGGTTGGAGGATTGGGTGGAGAGATGGCAGATGGAGTTTAATCCGGACAAATCCGGGCAGCACGGTAGCACAAGTGATTAGCACTGTGGCTTCACAGCGCCAGGGTCCCAGGTTCGATTCCCCGCTGGGTCACTGTCTGTGCGGAGTTTGCACGTTCTCCCCGTGTCCGCGTGGGTTTCCTCCGGGTGCTCCGGTTTCCTCCCACAGTCCAAAGACGTGCAGGTTAGGTGGATTGGCCATGCTAAATTACCCGTAGTGTCCATAAGGGTTGGGAGGGGTTATTGGGTTGCGGGGATAAGGTGGAAGTGAGGGATTAATGTGGGTCGGTGCAGACTCGATGGGCCGAATGGCCTCCTTCTGCACTGTATGTTCTATGTATGTAATCTATGTAAAATGTGAGATAATGAGTGCATTTTGGAAGGTCTAATATAGATGGGAAATATACAGTAAATGGCAGAACCCGTAAGGGTATTGACAGGCAGCGGGATCTGGGTGTACAGGTCCACAGGTCACTGAAAGTGGCAACGCTGGTGGAGAAGGTAGTCAAGAAGGCATACGGCATGCTTGCCTTCATCAGCCAGGACATTGAGTAGAAAATTTGGCAAATCATGCTGCAGCTGTATAAAACAAAGAACAAAGAAAGGTACAGCACAGGAACAGGCCCTTCGGCCCTCCAAGCCTGCGCCGACCATGCTGCCCGTCTAAACTAAAATCTTCTGCACTTCCGGGGTTCGTATCCCTCTATTCGCATCCTATTCATGTATTTGTCAAGATACCCCTTAAATGTCACTATCGTCCCTGCTTCCACCACCTCCTCCGGTAGCGAGTTCCAGGCACCCACTACCCTCTGTGTAAAAAACTTGCCTCGTACATCTCCTCTAAACCTTGCCCCTCACACCTCAAACCTATGCCCCTTAGTAATTGACCCCTCTACCCTGGGAAAAAGAACCTTAGTTAGGCTAAGAATATAGTGTTCAATTCTGCTCGCCACATTATCAGAAGGATGTGGAGGCTTTGGAGAGGATACAGAAGAGGATTACCAGGATATTGCTTGGTATGAAGGGCATTAGCTATGAGGAGAGGGTGGGTAAACTTGGTTTGTTCTCATTTGAATGACTGAGGTTGAGGGGCGACCTGATAGAAATCTCCAAAATTATGAAGGGCATTGACAGAGTGGATAGTCAGAAGCTTTTTCGCAGTGTGGAAGAGTCTATTACCAGTGGGCATAGGTTAAGGTATGAGTGGCAAAGTTTAGAGGAGATGTCTAACGGAGGTTTTTTACACAGAGGGTAGTGGGTGCCTGGAACACGCTGCCAGAGGAGGTGGTGGAAGTAAGTACGATAGTGACGCTTAAGGGGCATCTTGACAAATACATGAATAGCATGGGAATAGAGGGATACGGACCTCGGAATTGTAAAAGGTTTTAGGTTAGACGGGCAGCATGGTCGGCGCAGGCTTGGAGGGCTCTTGTTCTCTGGTGCGCATGGCAGACTTTTCAACTGTTCCCATTGCAAGGTTTTCCCTCAGGCCGCTAGTCTGTTGCCAGAGGCTTATAGTTTGAGCGGTGGCACTCTACATCAAGTATGTCTGACCAGGAATCCCTGCAGCTCTTACCACCATCATTGGTGTGTTTGGAAGGATTTTTGCAGTTTGCATGCAGCCTGTTTGGCTGCGTTATGAACGGACCTTCCTCGGCCATTAAGTCCTGTGGTAGGACTCGAACCCGGAGCTTCCGGCTCAGAGGCAGGAACACTACCCACTGCACCACAAGACCTCCCTACGTCAAAGTCACGGGTATTAAATGCAGGCTGACATTCCAGTGCAAGACTGAGGAAGTACCTCATGAAAGTCTTTGGCTCTGTCAACTGTAAAGTATCTTCTGGACATTTGTCACCATCCTGTGCCTTCTGCATGCTGACGTGTAGGCCGTGATCCTCACCAATGGAGCCACCGCGGACCCTGGCCGGAATTCTCTGGCCTTTAAATCCTAGATTCATAGAATCCCTACAGTGCAGAAGAGGTCATTCGGCCCATTGAGTCTACACCGACTCTTGGAAAGAGCACCCTACCTAGGCCCACTGTCCCGCTCTATCCCTGTAACCCTGTAACCCCACCTAACCTTTTTGGCCACTAAGGGCAATTTAGCATGGCCAATCCACCTAACCTGCACATCTTTGGACTGTGGGAGGAAACCGGAGCACCCAGAGGAAACCCATGCAGACACGGGGAGAAAGTAAAAACTCCACACAGACAGCGACTCAAGGCTGGAATCAAACCTGGGTCCCTGGTGCTGTGAGGCAGGAATGCAGACCGCTGTGCCACCTTGCCAGCCTTTGGGATTCTCTTTGCTCGCCAGCAGCTCACCCCTGCCTGCGGGTTTCCCAGCAGTGTGCGGTGGCTTCAATGGGAAATCTCATTGACAAGCAGCGGGAGTATAGAATTCTGCCAGCAGCGAACGGTGTGCCACCAAGAAACATGAAGATTCCCAGTCCCCTATGTCAGTGAAGGCCGAGGTCAAACAAGGCAGGCTGTGTCATTGCACCAATCCGCTTCTCCATTGTCCTTGCTGTGAGACTGAACCTGTCCACCACTAATCACCCACAGCCATGGAGATAATGTAGCGAATTAACAGGGAACCATTCAATCTACACTGCCCTCAATTAAAAACCAAAGGCACTCCAACATTAGCCTTTGAGCTTCAGTATACGATGGCGCTTGTGTGCCTTTGCTCACTCAGAAACTGAGCTCTTGATCGTACCCGACTTCTGTGAACCTTATGTGAAAATTGACCTTTGACTAAACAGCCAAGAAACTAAGGTCATCTTCCAACCAGCTCCCACAGCATCACGCACGTATTAAGATCGACAGTGAGATCTTGAAAAATATGGACCACGTTTCATTCCTTGGGAGCCTCCCATTGACAAAGGGAGATGATCAAATTCGTAATTGCCTCCAATGTGCCAACTCAGACATTGACCGACTGGGGAAAATAATGTTTGAGGACCAGGATCTCAAACCCGCGATGGTTTATGGGGCAGCAGAAATTCCCACCCTCCAAAGATTTGGGCAACCTACAGCAGGCACTTCAAAGTTCTGGAGAAGTATCAGCAGCAGTGCCTTCTCCAAATCCAGTGGCAAGAAAGGTGGTCCAACATCAGCGTCATCTTCCAAGCCAATGTGACCAGTATTGTGACTTTATTTACTCCAAACCAGCTTCGCAGGACAGGCTGTGCTGCATGTATGCCTGGCCCCAGACTCCTGAAGCAACTCCTCTACCCAGAACTTGGTCAGTGCAGGAGACTCCCAGGAGGACGATAGAAATGCTTTTGGGATGTAACGCTTTAGGGATGCATCCCTGAAGGTATCAAACACCCCCACTGACTCATAGGAGTCCATGGTCTGTGACAGGCCTAATTGACAAAGATTCATTTGTGAAGGCACTGAAAAATGTTGCTGCAAACACACTGAAGTGAAGTTAAGATGTTGGTGATCCCTCATTCCGACTTTAAAGGCAAGGGCATTCTTCCTGGTGCCCTGCCGATGTTTATCCGGCAACCGATATGGGAACAAAGGCTTTGTCATATTGTTGATCATGTGTGGGGAGAGGTTTGGGGCAGGGACCAGAGTAATATTTCCCTCCAGAAGAAACTTGTAAGAATAGACTTTCATAGCCTCAAGGCATTCCGAAGTACATGTCAGCTGCAGAGCACGTGGTGAAGACACTGTCAGAGCACTATGATCAACCTCCATACCACTGAGTTCACATTTCCCCATCCAGCTCCAGCGATCCCCATTGGGAAAGTGTACATGCGTAGGCATTGCGTGAGGTGGCTGGAGTGGGAATGGGAATTGTGGTGTACTGCCCTCCATGGTTGAATGGCCTCTGCATCCTCAACCTCCTGGGCTCACACATGAACACTATGGGCAGGACCTTCCGCACTTTCTCCCACAGCGGGTTTCGTGGCAGTGAAGGTGGCCCGCCATTGGCCGACCGCAAAATCCTCTGGTCCCCGCCACTGTCAACGGGGTTTCCTGTTGTATGCAATCCCACCGCCGGCAAACCTGCGGCAGGGAGTTCACAGCCGGCAGGACTGGAAGATCCCACTGAGGCCGGAAAATTCCAGTCAATGGGCGAAGAATGCGAAGGGCGTTCAAAAAACTGGATTCCAACAGGAGTGAAAGTAATGGAAGCAGTTGGGGAGAAAGTGAGGGCGGGGGTGCAATTTAGTTCCCAGGCCTGTTGAAGGAATGAGTGATCTTGTTTTGAGGGGCAGTGCTGTTAATATGTCTCACTGAAGAGAAACGGCATTCAGCCAAACGGAAACAAATAAGCCTCACTCCATGTTTTCCTTGCCAGCGCCCCCTGCGAGGCCTTTGATCAAATTGTCCAATGAAGTTACCGCATACAGGCCGTGCCACCTCCCCTGTGTTGCCCTGAGGCAAGACAGTCACTGCAGTGCTGGAGGTAGGCGACGTGAAACAGAGCCAGTCCCATGCCACACGCAGACGCCTGGGATCTCCCGCGGCCCTTTTACAAACAAGAACAGGACATAAATCACTTCCAAATGTTTCTCTCGCAGCCCAGGGACCCAAGGAACAAGCAATCCTTGCCTGAGGTTTTTTTTTGTAAAATTAAAACACACAGTTTCCTATTAAGCAAATGAGCCTCTTCCTCAAAGCACTGAAAAGATCTTAAAACATTGGAAACCACAGATTGAGAACAACTGCCACAAAACTCCTGTGGAGAAATGAAGGATTTTGTTTCTGAGTAGCATGTTGTTGGGAACTGGAATGTTTTATTTATTTTTGAAATATATTTAGAATACCCAATTATTTTTTTCTAATTAAGGGGCAATTTAGCGTGGCCAATTCACCTACCCTGCACATCTTTGGGTTGTGGGGGTGAGGCCCATGCAGACACGGGGCGAATGTGCAAACTCCACACGGACAGTGACCTAGGGCCAGGATCGAACCTGGGTCCTCAGCGCCGTGAGGCAGCAGTGCTAACCACTGCGCCATTGTGCTGCGCATGGGAACTGGAATGTTTTATAAATTAATTTATGGGATGTGGGTGTCATTAGTTGGATCAGTCTTTAGTGCCCATCCCTAACTGTCCTTGAACTGAGCAGCTTGCTAGGCCCTTTCAGAGGCCATTTAAGAGTCAACCACATTGATATGGGTCTGGAGGCGCATGTAGGCCAGATCAGGTAAGGATGGCAGATTTCCTTCGGTATATACGCTGCCTGACCAGGAGGTGGAAGCAGATTCAATAGTAACGTGGAAAAGGGAATTGGATAAATACTTTTTAAAACATTGCAGGGCTTTGGGTAGGTCTTTCCAAGAGCCAACAGAGGCTCGAGGGGCTGAATGACCTGTTCCTGCCCCGTTGATTCTGTGTTGGCTGTTTTATTTCCATGAACTTCTCCACATGGAAGATCTCGCTTTGGGAAAAGGTGGCATTATATGTAGGGTCTTTGTGATGAGGAAGCCGCCCGTTTCATAGAATCAACAGTGCAGAAGGAGGCTATTCGACCCATTGAGTCTACACCAGCCCTTGAAAGAGCACCCTATGGGGACTTCCAGTGGCGGCTACGAAGGAGTAAGTCGCACAACTGGTGGCTCCCGCTCTGGTCGGACTTTTGGACCTTTTCCCCGATTTTCTACCGGACTTGAATTGTAAAACTGATGACAGAAGCAATTGTGAACTGAATTCCCACATCGGTGCATGGAGAGGACTAGAAGTGCTCGTAAAGGCAGAAACAGAAAGACAGAGAAGGCTTTGGCTGAAGCTGCAGCAGGAGACAGCATGGAGGAGGACCGGACCTCTGGCTTGTCGACCCAGCGGTCAACGCAGCAGCTGATGCAAGTTATCCAGGAGGGCTTTGCTAAGCAGAAACGGGACTGCTGGGGCCCGATAAAAGAGTCAATTGAGGGGCTGGAGCTTAGATTGGACGCCCAAGATCGGGCGATCCAGAAGGTAGAGAAGGCGCTGGCTGAGCAGGAGGAACATCAAACTGTGGTGGAGTTGGAGGTGGGGATGCTGATAGACCAGCAGAAAAGGCTCCTGGAGAAGGTGGCGGACCTAGAGAATAGGTCCCGCCGGCAGAACTTGAGAATCGTTGGGCTCCTGGAGGGGTCCGTAGGAGCGGACGCTGGGGCAAACATCGCGGACATGTTTGAGAAGCTGTTGGGGGATGGGGCATTTTCCCGGCCCTTGGAGGTGGACAGGGCTCTCAGAGCACTCGCGAGGAAGCCGTGAATGGGAGACCCCCCGAGGGCAATGGTGGTGAGATTCCACAGGTACTTGGATAAGGAGAGCATTCTATAGTGGGCCAAGCAGACACGGAGCTGTAAGTGGGACAACAGTATCCTGCGGGTTTACCAAGACCTGAGTGTGGAGGTGGCCAGGAGAAGAGCAGGCTTCAACCAGATTAGGTCGATGCTTTTTAATAAAAAGGTGAAGTTCAGACTGTTGTATCCGGCCCGTCTCTGGGTCATGCACGAGGAACAGCACTTTTATTTGGAGTCGCCTGAGGACGCGCTGGACTTCGCGAAAAGGAAAGGACTGGTGGTGGACTGAGAACTTTTGAACTTCGCTGCAACGTTCTTGTATTTTTATGTTTTTCTATTCTTTTTTTAATAAGTTTCTCGTTTTTCGTTTTGTGGAAGCTATTTGTAATGCCTTTTGCATTGATTTAGAACCATCGGTAGAGCTGAGTGAGTTAAGGTTTTCATTTGCACTATTGGGGGATGGAGGTATGTAGATCTTGGTGTTTTTCTGTCGGGCAATTGTGTGGGGATTGTTTGATGTTGGAGTATGTTTGTATGGGCGGGGGGGGGGGACAATAGGTGGGAGACTATCCGGTGCCAGGGAGGTGGGCCACCAAGCTAGCTGGGCGGGCTAGCTCACGGAAGTGCAGTGGGGGATGTGCATATGTTCGGTTTATTAAAGGGGTTGGGTCATAGAGTGTTGTTAATGGGGGGGGGAAGGGGGGCAAATGTTCTGCTGACGAGGGAGGGACTTGGGTTAAGGGACAGAGAGAAGGTTGGGGGAGGAGGGTGCCTGGGGCTGACTGGTGGAGGCGCGGAGCATGGGCTGGAGGAGGGCCCAAAAAAGGTGATGGCTGATCGGCGAAGGGGGGGGGGGGCAATGAGCCCCCCAACTAGGCTGATCACCTGGAATGTTCGAGGATTAAATGGGCCGGTCAAGAGGGAACGTGTGTTCGCGCATCTTAGGGGACTGAAGGCGGACGTGGTAATGTTGCAGGAGACGCACCTTAGAGTAACTGACCAGATTAGATTGAGGAAACGCTGGGTCAGTCAGGTCTTTCACTCGGGACTAGACTCAAAGATTAGAGGGGTCGCTCCTGATCAAGCGGGTGGTGTTTGAAGCGGGTAGAATAGTCTCGGATGTGGGAGGTCGGTACATTATGGTCAGTGGGAAACTGGAGGGGGTGCAGGTGGTATTAGTAAATGTGGATGCGCCAAATTGGGATGATGTGGAGTTTATAAAGAGGATGCTGGGGAAGATAGTGGACCTGGGCTCGCACAGGTTGGTCATGGGAGGGGACTTCAACACAGTTATTGACCCTGACTTGGACCGGTCAAGCTCGAAAACGGGCAGGGTGCCAGCAATGGCAAAGGAACTAAAAGGGTTCATGGAGCAGATGGGGGTGGGGGGTGGATCCATGGAGATTTGGGCAGCCGAGGGTGAAGGAGTTCTCCTTCTACTCACACGTGCATAAAGTGTACTCCCGGATTGATTTCTTTATTTTGAGCAGGGCCTTACTGGCAGGGGTGGTGGACATGGGGTACTCGGCGATCACAATCTCAGACCATGCTCCACACTGGGTTGACCTGCAGGTTAGTAAAGACAGTAACCAGCGCCCGCACTGGGGGTTAGATGTGGGACTTTTGGCTGATGAAGGGGTGTGCGAGCGGCTGAGGAAATGTATTCAGAACTACCTGCAGGTCAACGACACGGGGGAAATTTCAGCAGCGATGGTCTGGGAAGCACTGAAGGCGGTGGTCAGAGGGGAGCTGATCTCGATACCGGCCCATAGGGAGAAGGTGGACAGGGCAAAAATGGACCAACTGGTGAAGGAGATACTACAGATCGATAGGAGGTATGCGGAGACCCCAGAGGCAGGGCTTTTAAGGGAATGGCAGAGGCAACAGGCGGAGTTCGGCTTGTTAACCACAGGGAGGGCAGTGGAGCAGCTGGCAAAGGCGAGGGGGGCGATCCATGAGTATGGAGAGAAGGCCAGCAGAATGCTTGCACAGCAGCTTAGAAAGAGGGAGGCAGCCAGGGAGATAGGGAAAGTAAATGACAGAGATGGGAACCTGGTTGGAGATTCAGCAGGGGTGAATAAGGCGTTTAGGGATTTCTACAGTAGGCTGTACAGGTCGGAACTCCCTACGGGGCCGGAGGGGATGAGGCACTTCTTGGAGGGGCTGAATTGCCCAAAGGTGGACGGGGAGCTGGTAGAAGGGCTGGGGGCCCCGATCGGGTTGGAAGAGATAGTGGAGGGTCTGAAGGCCATGCAGTCGGGTAAAGCCCCGGGGCCGGATGGGTACTCAGTGGAGTTCTATAAAACGTTCTCTGGAATACTGGGGCCGGTGTTGATGAGGATGTTCAATGAGGCAAGGGAAAGAGGGGTGCTGCCCCCGACGATGTCACAGGCCACGATTTCGCTGATTCTTAAGCGGGACAAGAACCCGGAGCTGTGTGGGTCCTACAGGCCAATATCCCTGTTGAATGTGGACGCCAAATTGCTGGCCAAAATTTTGTTCTGGATTGTGTTCTGGACTTTATTGGGGAGGAACAGATGGGGTTGTTAAGGGTAGGCAGTTGGTGGCCAATGTAAGAAAGTTGTTAAATGTGATCATGATGCCCCCGGAAAGTAGGGAGGTGGAGGTAGTGATCGCAATGGATGCAGAAAAGGCTTTTGATCGAGTAGAATGGGATTATCTGTGGGAGGTACTGGGATGGTTCATATTTGGGCGGGGCTTTATTGACTGTGTCAGGTTGCTGTATCAGGCTCCTGTGGCAAGCGTACGGACGAATAGGACTACATCGGACTATTTTAGACTGCACCGGGGGACGAGACAGGGATGCCCCATCTCCCCACTGTTGTTCGCGCTAGCTATAGAGCCGCTGGCAATTGCTCTGAGTGCCTCAAGGGGCTGGTCGGGGGCGGGGGGGGGGGGGGAGGTGGAGCACAGAGTCTCGCTCTATGCAGACGACCTGCTTCTGTATGTATCGGACCCAATAGAGGGGATGGAAGAAATCATGAGGATTCTAGGGGAATTTCGCCGGCTTTCGGGGTATAAGCTAAATATGGGGAAAAGTGAGATGTTTGCGGTCCAGGCGAGGGGACAGGAGAGGCGCTTGAGGGAGCTGCCATTTAGATTAGTAGGGGGAAGCTTTAGGTACCTAGGCATTCAAGTGGCGCGGTAATGGGACCAGCAGCATAAACTAAATCTGGCCCGACTAGTAGACCAAATGAAAGACGATATTCGGAGATGGGACCCCATTGTCACTGGCTGGGAGGGTGCAGATGGTGAAGATGACGGTCCTCCCGAGATTCCTGTTCGTGTTTCAATGCCTCCCCATCTTTATTCCGCGGTCCTTTTTCAAACGGGTCAACAAAGTGATCACTGGCTTTGTTTGGGTGGGCAAGACCCCGCGAATAAGGAAGGTGAGCGGAGTCGGGGAGAGGGCGGGCTGGTGCTGCCAAATTTTAGTAACTATTACTGGGCAGCGAATATAGCCATGATCAGGAAGTGGGTGGTGGGGGAGGGGTCGGTATGGGAGCGTATGGAGGTGGCTTCATGCAAGGGCACTAGTCTGGGGGCGTTGGTAACTGCACTTCTGCCGGCACGATACTCCAGCAGCCCCATGGTGATGGCAGTCCTGAGATTCAGGGGAAATGGAGGAGACATGTGGGAGCAGAGGGAGCATTGGTCTGGTCCCCAATCTGTAATAATCAGCGGTTTGCCCCGGGAAGTATGGGTGGAGGGTTCCGGATATGGCGGAGAGCAGGGATTGAGAGGATGGGGGATATGTTTATAGAGGGGCGATTTCTGAGTATGAGGGCGCTGGAGGAGAAGTTTGGGTTGGCGAGGGGAAACAAATTCAGGTATCTGCAGGTGCGGGACTTCCTACGTAAACAGGTGTTAACCTTCCCGCTCCTACCACTAAGGGGGATTCAGGACAGGGTAGTTTCCAGAGGGTGGGTTGGAGAAGGGAGCGTCTCTGATATTTACAAGGAACTTATGGGGTCAGAGGAGATGCAGACCGAGGAGCTGAAGCGTAAGTGGGAGGAGGTGCTGGGAGGAGAGATAGAGGATGGTCTATGGGCGGGCGCGTTGAGTAGAGTCAATGCATCTGCAACATGTGCCAGGCTTAGCCTGATACAATTCAAGATCGTTCATCGGGCTCACATGACAGTGGCCCGGATGAGCAGATTCTTTGGGGTGGAAGACAGGTGTGCAAGATGTGCGGGAGGACCAGCGAACCATGTCCACATGTTCTGGGCATGTCCGAAGCTTAGGGGATTTTGGCAGGGGTTTGCAGATGTCATGTCCGCGGTGTTAAAAACAAGGGTGGCATTGAGTCCAGAGGTGGCGATTTTCGGGGTGTCAGAAGACCCGGGAATCCAGGACGAAAAAGAGGCAGACGTTCTAGTCTTTGCTTCCCTGGTAGCCCGGAGACGGATACTATTAGCTTGGAGGGACTCAAAGCCCCTGAAGTCGGAGACCTTGCTATCGGACATGGCTGGCTTTCTCTGTTTGGAAAAATCAAGTTCGCCTTGAGAGGGTCACTGTTAGGGTTCGCCCGGAGGTGGCAACCGTTTGTCGACTTCCTCGCGGAAAATTAATCATCAGCAGAAGGCGTGGGGGGGGGGTTAGTTTAGCTTAGAGTAGGGGGTTAATAAAGGTGGGACCTGTAAGGAAGGGAGACGGCTTTTGCACTATGTTTATAGATTCATGTACATTGTTTATTGTGTTGTTGTTACAATACCAAAAATACCTCAATAAAATGTTTATTAAAAAAAAAGAAAGAGCACCCTACTTAAACCCACTTCTCGACCCTAAGGTGCTTTGGCTGACAGTCCAGAAGCATTCTTTTGGAGAATGAGGAGGCCATTTTTGACCTGGAAAGGTGGAGTATCACGGGGATTCAGGTACTGGATGCTGGAAATCAGGCGATAAAACCTCCAGGAACCTCCAGTTCAAAGGTGTGCAGGTTAGATGCATTTTGTTGCCTTGTAAGCAATTGTTATGGGCCAGGGTTTAGAAAACTCCAAAGTATATCATGGAGTTCACCTGACCTACAACTGTTTATTGATTTTGGTTACGATGAGCACAAGAGCCTGCCTTTCAGGTGTTATTCATCAGAGTTCTTAGGCGCTTTTAATCCAAAAACAAGCTTTATTCTATGAATTTAATTAACATTTGTATAAAAACACACAGTAAGAATTTGTATTAACTACAAACATAAAGACCCCGCACAGCTACAGTAATCTATGTATAACCTTAATGAATTCCCCCTTAACTGTTCCAATTCAATAACAAAATCCAAGTAAAACCAGAAACCCCTTTTCAAAGGTGTGGCCCAGCACACAGCATTTTCACAGGTATAAGACTTGTTATTGATACCCTGTTCCCCTTTTCAAACAGCAGGTTTGAATTCCTTCCAGAAAGCAATTATCTCTTTTAAGTTACCAAGCAGCCTGGAACAGCTTTTAAAATGAAGATTGAGAGACACTTCTTTCAACCTGTGCGGTTCAAGCCAGTCCAAACTCAAAGCGAAAGTAAAAATTCCCAGAGCCACAGCCCAGCTCCACCCACACAATGACATCACAGAAACCATGTGATGTCAAGTTTTCAGCTATTTGCAGAGTAGTCAGTTCATATAGATCTGTTTTTCATTGTAAATTGCCCCTTAGTTTCCAAAAAGGTTCGCTGGGGCTATGGGAATATGGGTCTGGCTTCTCCGATTCTCAGGCAATGTCCTGATGCCGGCGTGGAATGGTGGCCTTTTACGACTGAAAATGCAGCGCAAAACGGCCACCGATCCTTCGTTTGGCTGGGGACTAGCAGCAAGGCAGCGTAGAGCACCCGGCACTAGCTGCCGATACGGCCCGGAGAATTGCTGGGTCCTTGGACACACCTGCGCATGGCGGTGGCCTGCAGCGGAGGCACCGTGCAACATGGCGCCGGCTGCGCGAGGACCCGGTCTGCAAAATAGTGCCCCCCCTTTGGCCGGCTCGCGACCCCCGGACCAGCCCCCAACAGGGCACCCAGCCCCTGCCAAAGTCCCCCTGCCTGCGGATTGGCCCTCCCCCGACTGTGGCGGTGCTGGACTGAGTCCGCAGCCACCACGCCGAGTTCCGGGCAGGTAAGACCATGAGAGACCCACGCCGATGGGAAGTCTGCCAGTGGGGGGCGGAGCATCGGAGGTGTGGGCCTCAGGCAACATCCTGAGGCCGTTAATATGGCGCGCGGTGCACTCCTAGAGTACACCACTTTGGAGGGAGCAGAGCACCGCGAAAGCGGCTCCTCCCCCATTTTGTCAAAACCGGGGATTCTCTGGCCGATCACCGAACATGATTTCGGCATCGGCGACTGGAGAATCCCACCCATGGTAGGGGAGTGGATCTGGGTGGGGTGTTCCTTCGGAGGGTCAGTCCACCCTTGATGGGCTCCTTCTGCATTGTAGGAATTTTATGATGAATACGTCCAGTCAAGGTTGGTAACCCCAATCTACAGCACAGAACTCAATACACCAGGCATGCAGGTCCCCGTGATTTTCAATATACCCTGTCTATCTGGGGCACTGGGAATAATATAAAAGAACTGTTAATCGTGGTTCAAATGGATGAAAATCCAACCACTTAGAAGTTGTCGACAGAGGCTTTGGAGAGTCAGGAGTGAGTTACTCACCATAGGATTCCTAGCCTCTGACCTGCTATTGTAGCCGCAGTATTTATATGGTTAGTCCAGTTCAGTTTGTGGTCAATGGCAACAACCAGGGTGTTGATGGTGGGGGATTCAGCGAAAGGAGTGCCATTGAATGTCAAGGGGGATTGTTAGATTTTCTCCTTTTGGAGATAGTCATTCACTGGCACTTGTATAATGAGAATGTAACTTCCCACTTGTCAGCCCATGCCTGGATATTGTCCAGGTCTTGCTACATTTGGACATGGTCTGCTTCATTATCTGAGGAGACGCGAATGGTGCTGAACATCGTGCAGTTCGTTACTGATGATTGACAGTAGACTGATAGGACGATAATTGGCCGGGTTGGATTTGTCCTGCTTTTTTTGTACAGGACACACCTGGTCAATTTTCCACATTGCTGGGTAGATGCCAGTATTGTAGCTGTATTGGAACAGCCTGGCTAGGGACGCAGCAAGTTCAGGAGCACAAGTCTTCAGTACTATTGCCGGAATATTGTCAGAGCCAAGAGTCCTTTGCACAAATGTGCTGGGATCCTCCATCATTGAAGATGGTGATATTTGTTGAGCTCCTCCTCCAGTGACTTGTTTAATTGTCCACCACCATTTACGACTGGATGTGGCAGGACTGCAGAGCTTGGATTTGTTGTGGCATTGACTGTGGCATCGCTTGGCTCTGTGTATCACTTGCTGCTTGTATTGTTTAGCACACAAGTAGTCCTGTGTTGCAGCTTCACCAGGTTGTCACCTCATTTTTCGGTATGCCTGGTGTTGCTCCTGGCATGCTCTCCTGCGCTCTTCATTGAACCAATGCTTGGTGATAATGGTAGAGTGGGGGTTATAGAATCATAGAATTTACAGTGCAGAAGGAGGCCATTCGGCCCATCGAGTCTGTACCGGCCCTTGGAAAGAGCACCCCATTTAAGTCCGCACCTCCAACCTATCCCCATAACCCGGTAACCCCATCTAACCGTTTTGGACATTAAGGGCAATTTATCATGGCTAATCCACTAACCTGCATGTCTTTGGACTGTGGGAGGAAACTGGAGCACCCGGAGGAAACCCACACAGACATGGGGAGAACATGCAGACTCTGCACAGACAGTGACCCAAGCCGGGAATCGAACCTGTGACCCTGGAGCTGTAAAGCAACTGTGCTAACCACTGTGCTACCGTGCTGACCTGCTGGTGGGACAGTACATACCCAGGGATGGTGAAATTGATGTTTGGGACGTTATCTGTTAGGTATGATTCTGTGAGTATGACTATGTCAGGCTGTTGCTTGACTAGTCTGTGAGACAGTTCTCTCAAATTTTGCACAAGCCCCAGATTTGTTTTAAAAAATTATAAAATTGGAGTGCCCAATTCTTTATTTTTCCAATTAAGGGGAAATTCAGTGTGGCCAATCCACCTAACATGCAATCTTTGGGTTGAGGGTGTGGGGGGGAGACCCACGCAAACCCGGGGTAATGTACAAACTCCACACGGACAGTGACCTGGAGCCGGGACGAACCCAGGTCTTCGGCACCATGAGGCAGCAGGGCTAACCACTGAACCACTGTGCCGCGCCCCCCCCTTAATCGCTACCCCCTATCCAACGTGGTCCCCCATATCCCCTTATAATATATGCAAATCCCAAATAACAACAGATATATACAGTCTACATGAAATCCCACACAAACCCACCCCATCAACAACCATAACAGTCCTCACAAACCCCTTAAAAATTTTTTTTAGAGTACCCAATTCTTTTTTCCCCAATTAAGGATCAATTTAGCATGGCCAATTCACCTACCCTGCACATCCTTGGGGTGAGACCCACGCAGACAAGGGGAGAATGTGCAAACTCCACACGGAAAGTGACCCAATGTCGTGGAAATTATAATAAAGTCAAATGCTCCGAGCTTCGATTCAGGAAATCTATTTGACACAAATTTGTGGAGATGGCTGCGGTAGGCTAAATAGCCATTCCACAGTACTCTTAATTATACAGTTGAAAACCATTATATTTATAGTGTGAAATAAACAACTGTAAAGAAATAAAACCTTGGGAACATACGCAAGAGGAAATACGAATGTTTTGCCCTTGGTTTAAAAACAATTCTCGGAAGCATTTGTTATCATTCGGGCGGACAATGTGTTATCATAATAAGGTCGAGAACAAAATATTAAGCAGTATTTGTTTTCCGTTACCTGACCGTCTAAATTTTGTTCAGAAGCAGTGTTAAAAATATAGTCAAACAATCACATGAAATGAAAAAATGAAAATCGCTTATTGTCACAAGTAGGCTTCAAATGAAGTTACTGTGAAAAGCCCCTAGTCGCCACATTCCGACGCCTGTTCGGGGAGGCTGGTACGGGAATTGAACCATGCTGCTGGCCTACCGTGGTCTGCTTTAAAAGCCAGCGATTTAGCCCAGTGTGCTAAACAGCTCCCGTCATGCTTTAAAGTGCTGTTTTCTTTAATAGCAACTAGATATTAATTTATGCTCTAAGTGGGCAACTAATTCTCACATTAATTTCCCTTACACACCCAGGGCCGGGACGAATTTAGATGCTCAGTGCCATGAGGCAGCAGTGCTAACCACTGTGCTACCATGCCTCCCACAAAAACCCTTTAACTGAGCCCTAGACCGTGTTCTTTAACATAGGCCTTTACCTCCTCCAACGTATCAAAATGGTGGTCTTAAGGGCCTGTACTGCGCTGAATTGTTCTATGTTCTATAGGTAACCCACAACCTCACTGGGCACATCATCCCAAGCCTCTCTCCACTCTGTTCTAGTACCGCTTTCACTTTATTAAAGGCAGTCCGCCTCTTCACCAGCACCGCTCCGACTTGTTGATATATCCAGATGGTGCTCCTTTCCTATCTCAAGTCTTGATTCTCTTTGGCCCACTTCAGGATCCTCCTATCCTCTCGGAAACTGTGGAATCTTATAACCACTGCCCGTGGCGGGCGGATGGTTTGCCCAGGGCTTATGCCGAAGTGTCTGGTTGGCCCTATCCAACTCTGGTGGGAACAGCTGTCTATTTCCCCCACCCACCAGCTTCACGAACATCTGAGAAAAATACTCAGTGGGATTCGGGCCCTCCATCCCCTCCGACAACCCCATGATTTTGTCTCCTGGACCGTTCTTCACGTCATCCACTTTGGTCCTCAGGGTCTTGTTTCTCTCCCCCACCAATGAGATCTCAGTCTCTAATGAGGTGATTTGATTGTTGTGCCTCGACAAGGTTTCCTCCACTCCCTTCACGACGTTGCTTTGCTCCTTCACAGCTTCCACCTTATGTCGAATCAGACCAAATGCATCCAAAATTGACCTTTTGAGGGCTTTCATCATCACCTGCCCTTGTTTCTCGAAGTGCTTCCAGAACTGCTTCTCAAACTCTGAGACCCAAACCTCCGTCAGTACATCCGCCGTAATAGGAGCAGCCGCCATCTTCTCTCCTGGTGAGCCCATGGACCCCCGATTCCGTCGAAGGATTTCCACTTACAACTTTTTTTCCACCAACCTGATTTGATATTTTCGATGTTCTTTCCTTGACAGGCACACTAAACCTCGAGATGGGCCGAGTTGTTCACCAAAGTTCCTTGGGATCCGGGCAAAAAGGACCAAAAAAACATGGGCTGGATTCTCCGATTTGAAGACTAAGTGCTGACGCCGGCATGGGAACAGTGGCGTTTTACGCCTGAGAAAATGGTGCAAGAGCTGCACCGATTCTACCGGGCAGCACGGTAGCATTGTGGATAGCACAAATGCTTCACAGCTCCAGGGTCCCAGGTTCTATTCCGGCTTGGGTCACTGTCTGTGCGGAGTCTGCACATCCTCCCCGTGTCTGCGTGGGTTTCCTCCGGGTGCTCCGGTTTCCTCCCACAGTCCAAAGATGTGCGGGTTAGGTGGATTGGCCATGATAAATTGCCCTTAGTGTTGGGTGGGGTTACTGGGTTATGGGGATAGGGTAGAGGTGTGGACCTTGGGTAGGGTGCTCTTTCCAAGAGCCGGTGCAGACTCGATGGGCCGAATGGCCTCCTTCTGCACTGTAAATTCTATGATTCTCCATCTGGGTGGAGGACTATCAGGCACGCAGCGTAAAGCCCTGGCTTTAGCTGTGGATATGGATGGAAAATTGACTGGACCGTGGCCACGCATGTGCATGGTGGAGGCCTGCAGCGGCTGCGCCGTGCAGCTCCAGCCTGCCAAAAACTGCCCCCCTTTGACCTGGTTCGCCGCCCCCCGCAAAAGCTCTCCCTGCCCGTGGAACGGTTCCCACCTGACCATGGCGGTGCTGGACTCAGTCTGCAGCCGCCACACCGGGTTCACAAAAATAAATAGCATGAGTGACCCACGCCGTTGGGATCTCGGCCCATCAGAGGCCGAGCATTGGGGGAGGGCCTCAGTGAGGTCCTGAGGCTGTTCATACGTTTTGGAGGGGGCGACCATCGCAAAAACGGTGCCGCCCCCCTATTTCGGCGCAAGCGGGTATTCTCCGGCCAATCTCCGAACGCGATTTTGTCGTCGGAGACCGGAGAATTCCGCCCCATGTACCCCCTGGTAGAAGCTACCTGGCTTGCATCCTACTCCTACATGCCGTCACTGGAAGTTTTAGTTCCAAATATTTATTGGATTCAATTTCCACCATCTGCCATGGCTTGGATTTATACCCAGGTCCCCAGAGTATTACCCTGGGTCTGCTGGATCACCAGTCCAGTGACAATACCAATATGCCACCACCTCCCCTACTGGTTTGTTATGAGCTGTTTTTAAAAATGCATTCTGTGCACAATGAAAGTGACTGGCTTGACTTACGGGTGGCGGCTATGCGGAGCTGAGCCGCACGATTCGGCAGCTCCCGCTACCATGGACTTTCGGGCTCACTAGAAGAGCCCCAACTGAACTTTTTTTGATA
Organism: Scyliorhinus torazame; assembly: GCF_047496885.1. Lineage (NCBI taxonomy): Eukaryota > Metazoa > Chordata > Chondrichthyes > Carcharhiniformes > Scyliorhinidae > Scyliorhinus > Scyliorhinus torazame. Next base: position 207,046,716 of record NC_092708.1, on the reverse strand, counting down.
CTAATCCGTGGGGAAGGTAAGAGGGAGGTCCCCCTCCAACTTTTATGAAACGGACTCGAAGCGTAACGGCCACAAAAGTGGCATTGGAGCAACGGGAAAAACCGGGGGAAAAAGACAAAATGGCGGCGGCCAGAGACAAAGTGGAGCTGCAGGAGTTTATTAAGCACTGCTTCGAGGAGCTGCGCGAGGAGATGCGTAAGGAAATACTGGCGCCTATGCTTTCGGCAATCGAAGGACTAGGGATCACCCAGAAGGCCCACGAGGTTCAGATCCAGGAGGTACAACAAAGAGTCAGTCAGAACGAGGACGAGATCTCGGGCCTGGCGGTGAGAGTGGAGCAGAACGAGGCGCTACACAGGAGGTGGGTGGGAAGACTCGAAGACCTGGAGAACAGGTCGAGGAGAAAGAATCTGCGGATCCTGGGTCTCCCTGAAGGAGCGGAGGGGGCCGATGCCGGGGCATACGCGAGCACGATGCTTGGGGTGATGATAGGCAAGGAGGCCACTTCGAGTCCGCTGGGGTTGGACGGGGCACACTGCTGCAGGAGAAAGGAGCTGCGCCACAGGGCAGGGGCCGGCCCAGGCAGGGAACGCGGGCTTTTTCCCACGCAAAAGGGGGGGGGCGTGGCCCAACGCAGGGGGCGGGACGGACGGGAGCTCGCACTGGTTTGTTGGGGGAATGGGGGGGGGGGGGGGGGGGGGGGGGGACTTCGAGGGGGAATTCAATCGGGGGATCGTCGGCAGAGGCGGGAGCGGCCGGTGTCAGCAGGAGTCAGCTGACTTACGGGAGTGCAATGGGGGGGAGCAGGGGGGCTAAGCAATTGCCTGGCCGGGGGAGGGGGGGGGTTGTGGGGGGGGGGGGGGTATCTGGGTTGCTGCTGTACTGACCGAGGAGGAGCTGGAGGTAAGAGGGTTGAGTCGGGGCGGGGAGTCCCCGCCTGGGGGGCTGGAGAGTGTGGGAGGCGTGGGCAGGTGGCTGGCCTAAGAAAGGAGATGGCTAGTCGGCAGGGGGTGGTGGTGGGTAGTCCCCCGATCCGGCTGATCACGTGGAACGTGAGAGGCCTGAATGGGCCGGTCAAGGGGGCCCGGGTGTTTGCGCACTTAAAGGGACTGAAGGCAGACGTCGCTATGTTGCAGGAGACGCACCTGAAGGTGGTGGATCAGATCAGGCTGAGGAAGGGATGTGTGGGGCAGGTTTTTCACTCCGGGCTGGATGCGAAGAACAGGGGGGTCGCAATCCTGATGAGCAAGCGGGTGACGTTCGAGGCGGTGAGTATTGTGGCGGATAATGGGGGCCGATATGTGCTGGTGAGTGGTAGGCTGCAGGGGGCCCGGGTGGTGCTGGTGAATGTATATGTCCCGAACTGGGACGATGCAGGGTTCATGAAGCGCATGCTGAGCCGGATCCCGGATCTAGAAGTGGGGAACCTGATAATGGGGGGGGGGGGGGGGACTTCAATACGATACTGGACCCGGCACTGGACCGATCTAGGTCGAGGTCGGGCAAGAGGCTGGCTGCGGCCAAGGTTCTGAGGGGGTTTATGGATCAGATGGGGGGAGTGGATCGGTGGATGTTTGCCAGGCCAGTGGCGAGAGAGTTCTCCTTTTCCCATGTGCACAAGGCCTATTCACGGATAGGCTTCTTTGTGGTAAGTAGGGCGTTGATCCCAAGAGTGGAGGGGGCGGAGCACTCGGCCATAGCGTTTTCGGACCATGCCCCGCACTGTGTGGAGCTGGAGTTGGGGGAGGAGAGGGGCCAACGCCCGCGGTGGCACATGGATGTGGGGCTGCTGGCGGATGAGGAGGTCTGTGGGCGGGTCCGAGGGTGCATTCAAAGGTACATAGAGGCCAATGATAATGGGGAGGTACCAGTTAGTGTGGTCTGGGAGGCGCTGAAGGCGGTGGTCAGGGGAGAGCTAATCTCAATCACGGCTGACAGAGAGAAGAGGGAGAGGATGGAGTGGGAGAGATTGGTGGGGGAGATACTGAGGGTGGATAAGAGATACGCGGAATCCCCTGAAGAGGGGCTGCTGAAGGAACGCCGGAGCCTCCAAAATGAATTTGATTTGCTGACTACGGGGAAAGCTGAGGCCCAGTGGAGGAAGGTGCAGGGGACAGCGTACGAGTATGGGGAGAAGGCGAGTCGGATGCTGTCGCATCAGCTACGTAGGAAGGAGGCGGCGAGGGAAATTGGAGGAATCAGGGATAGAGGGGGGAACACGGTGCGGAGTCCAGCCAAAATAAATGAGGGCTTTAGGGATTTCTACAGGAACCTGTACAAGTCAGAACCCCCAGAGGGGGAGGGAGGGGATGCGGCGGTTCCTGGACCAATTGAGGTTCCCGAGGGTGGAGGAGGGACAGGTCGAAGGCTTGGGGGCCCCGATCGGGATGGAGGAGCTGGTTAAGGGGTGGGGAGCATGCAGGCGGGCAAGTCCCCGGGGCCGGATGGGTTCCCGATCGGGTTATATAGGAGATTTGTGGAACTGTTGGATCCGTTGCTGGCGAGGCGAAGGAAGAAGGGATTCTTCCCCCGATGATGTCTCGGGCACTGATCTCGCTTATCCTCAAGCGGGACAAGGATCCGCTGTAGTGTGGTTCGTATAGGCCGATATCGCTCCTCAATGTGGACGCTAAGTTGCTGGCGAAGGTCCTGGCCACTAGGATTGAAGATTGTGTCCCGGGAGTGATACACGAGGACCAGACGAGGTTTGTGAAGGGCAGGCAATTGAATGCAAATGTGCGGAGGCTCCTGAATGTGATCATGATGCCCTCGGGGGGAGGGGGGGGGGGCGCGGAAGTGGTGGCTGCAATGGACGCGGAGAAGGCCTTTGATCGGGCGGAGTGGGAGTACCTGTGGGAAGTGCTGGGCAGGTTTGGGTTCGGGAAGGGGTTCATAGGGTGGGTCAAATTGTTGTACCAGGCCCCGGTGGCGGGCGTATCGACAAATCGGCTGAGGTCAGAGTACTTCAGACTGTACCGTGGGACGAGACAGTGCCTGCCTATTCTCATCCCTAATGCCTTTTTCAAGTGAGTGAGCAAGAGCATTATGGGGCTTATATGGGCAAGTAAGACCCCGAGGATTAAGAGACTGTTCTTGGAGCGCAGTCGAGGGGGGGGGCTGCCGCTGCCGAATTTGTGTAGCTATTACTGGGCAGCTAATGTGGCAATGATTCGGAAATGGGTAATGGAGGGAGAGGGGGCGGCGTGGAAAAGACTAGTGGCGGCGTCATGTGTAGGTACTAGCCTGGGGGCACTGGTGACGGCACCCTTGCCGCAACCGCTGACGCGGTACACCACAAGCCCGGTGGTGGCGGCGATATTGCGGATCTGGGGGCAGTGGAGACGGCACAGGGGGTGGTGGAGGCCCTCAATCTGGTCCCTGATACAGAACAACCATAGGTTTGCACCGGGCAGGATAGATGGTGGATTCCTAAGTTGGCATCGGGCAGGAATTAAAAGGATGGGGGACTTATTCATTGATGGGACTTTTGCCAGTCTGAGGGCGCTGGAGGAGAAATATGGGTTACCCCCGGGAAATGCCTTCAGGTATATGCAGGTTAGGGCATTTGTGAGAAGGCAGGTAGGGGAATTCCCGATGCTGCCGGCCCGGAGGATACAGGACAGGGTGATTTCGGGCATGCGGGTCGGAGAGGGTAAGGTCTCGGCGATACACCAGGAGCTGCAGGAGGCGGAGGAAGCCTCGGTGAGGAGCTGAAGGGCAAGTGGGAGGAGGAGCTGGGTGAGGAGCTGGATGAGGGCCTGTGGGCTGACGCCCTGGGCAGGGTTAATTCCTCCTCGTCTTGTGCCAGGCTCAGCCTGATCCAGTGGAAAGTGGTGTACAGGGCGCATATGACTGCGGCGAGGATGTGTAAGTTTTTTGGGGTAGAGGACAGGTGTGTGAGGTGTTCGGGGAGCCCAGCAAACCACGCCCATATGTTCTGGGCATGCCCGGCGCTTGCGGGGTTTTGGAGGAGCTTTGCAAGGGCTATGTCCAGAGTCTTGGATACTGGGGTAAAACCGAGCTGGGGGATGGCAATATTTGGGGTGTCAGATGAGCCAGGAGTGCAGGAGCCGAAAGAGGCCGGAGTTCTGGCCTTTGCCTCTTTGGTAGCCCGTAGAAGGATCTTACTATTGTGGAGGGACGCAAACCCCCCTTGCGTGGAGGTTTGGATCAATGACATGGCGGGGTTTCTTAGGTTGGAGAAGATAAAGTTTGCCTTGAGAGGGTCTGTGCAGGGGTACTCCAGGCGGTGGCAACTGTTCCTTGACATCCTCGCGGAACGTTAGGTGGAGGTCAATAGCAGCAGCAAACCGGGAAGGGGGGTTTCTTGTTTTGGTTTATGTCAGGGGCGTTTGCCCCATTTTGTTCTTAAATTTGTTAAATTGTTTAAGGGTTAGAGGATTAAGTTGCTTTGTGTGTTGGCGTAATGCCCTTTTTATTTTTATTTTGTATATTTTCTTTCCTTTTTGGGGTGTTTTGTAAAAATTATTGAAAAACTTTGAATAAACATATTTACCCCTGATTCACTTATATCCCAATTCACTTATAAACCCTGGTTCACTTAAACCTTGGTTCACTTATACCTTGATTCACTTATAACTCGGTTCACTTATATCCTGGTTCTCTTATATCCAAGTTCAATTATATATCGGTTCACTTATATCCTGGTTCACTTATATCCCAGTAAGAAGTTTTACAACACTAGGTTAAAGTCCAACAGGTTTGTTTCGATGTCACTAGCTTTCGGAGCGCTGCTCCTTCTTCAGGTGAATTCCTCAGATTCACCTGAGGAAGGAGCAGTGCTCCGAACGCTAGTGACATCGAAACAAACCTGTTGGACTTTAACCTAGTGTTGTAAAACTTCTTACTGTGCCCACCCGAGTCCAACGCCGGCATCTCCACATCATGACTTATATCCCAGTTCACGTATATCCCGGTTCACTTCTATCCTGGTTCACTTATATCCCGTTCACTTATATTCCAGTTCACTTATATCCCGGTTCACATATATCCCAGTTCACGTATATCCTGATTCACTTATCCCTTGATTCATTTATATCCTGGTTCACTTATAATTCGCAGTGCAGTACTGTGGGGGTGCTTCATTGCCAGAGGTGGCTTATTTAGATGTGACATTAAACCAAGGTCTCGCCTGTCTTTCAGGTGAATGAAGAGGTATGTTGCAGAAACATATATATAGACAGATTCAAATATGTCAGACAATGCTTGGAATGCGAGCATTAGCAGGTGATTAAATCTTTACAGATCCAGAGATGGGGTAACCCCAGGTTAAAGAGGTGTGAATTGTGTCAAACCAGGACAGTTGGTAGGATTTCGCAGGCCAGATGGTGGGGGATGAATGTAATGCGTCTTGAATCCCAGGTCCCCGTTGAGGCCACACTCATGTGTGCGGAACTTGGCCACAAGCTTCTGCTCGGCGATTCTGCGACGCCGCGCGTCTTGAAGGCCGCCTTGGAGAACGCTTACCCGGAGATCAGAGGCTGAATGCCCTTGACTGCTGAAGTGTTCCCTGACTGGAAGGGAACATTCCTGCCTGGTGATTGTCGCGCGATGTCCGTTCATTCGTTGTCACAGCGTCTGCATGGTCTCGCCAACGCACCACGCTTCGGGACATCCTTTCCTGCAGCGTATGAGGTAGACAACGTTGGCCGAGTCGCACGAGTATGTACCGCGTACCTGGTGGGTGGTGTTCTCACGTGTAATGGTGTAACCTGTAAAGATTTAATCACCTGCTAATGCTCGCATTCCAAGCATTGTCTGGTATCTTTGAATCTGTCTATATATATGTTTCTGGAACCCACCTCTTCATTCACCTGAGGAAGGAGCAGCGCTCCGAAAGCTAGGGACATCGAAACAAACCTGTTGGACTTTAACCTGGTGTTGTAAGACTTCTTACTGTGCTCACCCCAGTCCAACGCCAGCATCTCCACATCATGGCTAAAAAATTCAGTCTACCATTCTTCCAAACATTATCGAACGACTTCTGGAAGAATTGTCAAGAATTGTTTGAAGGGGGTGGGAGAAAGGATGGCAAGCAAAGATTGTATCATAAATGTATTTAGGTAGTGACTTGGGGTGGGGATGGGGGAGGGGAGGGTAGGGGAGGAGGTGTGGGTTAATGTGGGACTGGAGAATAGTACGCCACACAGCATGGTGTAAGGAGTCGCATCGTGATAGACGATATGCACAGTGGAGTCTGGAAGGAGTCAGTAAGGAGACACCACTCCACGCATGGCAGCATGTTGGATATGCATACAGTTATGTGTTGCCAATAAAGAGTTTATGCTTAACCATGCAAGCCTCCAGCTCTCTTAATGAGGCACCAAACAACCTTACCACAGTGGCTTGTCAATATTAGTGCTCAACCAACCTCAAGGTTTCTAAAAATCAATGAGCGCATGAATATGTTATATACCTCTTGGGTCTAGCTTCACCTTCAGTTGCAATCCAGGCGATTGCTGACATGCTGAGAATGAACCAAACACCACCCTCCATGAACAATAGCAGATAGCTTGCTGTAAACCTACCAATTCTGAGATGATTGACATTTGATCTTCATTGTCACTGCACCAGCAGGTGGCACTGTCACACCACACACATTCCATTCTCATTGATAGTTAGATGATCTATTTAAGTAAGCCCTTTGGGAGTTGAAGCCATTGTAGCTGACTGTTACCTCCTCAGTTAAATTGCAGGCCAGGAAATTAATTACAAATATCAGGCTGTGGGTCGAAAGTATCTGGCCTTCTCTTTGATCTCCCTGAATATTTTACATCTGTGGGATATGTGGACTTGTATTTTTGTGGAGGACGCAGGAAGGTCGAGTCTGGAAACGTCCATTGAGGTGGGAGTGTAGGAGGTAGTTTGGAGATGGCTATCGAGGTGAATGTGTGCCAAGGCGGGGTGGTTAGAAGGCCCCCTCAGTTGCCTAGGACTTTTGCCCAGTTGTATGAAAGGCTCTTATAGCCCTCTAACCCTCAATCCCTCATACCCACTCACCCACACCTACCCTAAGTCCCCTCATACTCTTTGTGCCTCTTTAATGCACCCACATACCCCCATGCCCCCTAATATCTTCCATACCCCACGTCCCCTCATTTCACTATGTCACCCCCAAGTATCCTTCATTGGCATGCACCCAGTATCCACTGTGTGCAAAACTCAGGATCCATTTGGAGATGAAGGGGATATAAATTTCTGACAATCTAATAGAGCTCTCGCTCAATCACACTTGATAGTGAAAAATGCTCTTTCATGAAACATATCAAAAATGTAAATCCCCTTAAATGGTCAATCTGTTGCAAAAAACAAACAAATGTTTGTTTCACTAATCATATAAAAACAATTAATCCTTTAATAATATCTTAAAACTGACAATCAAATTGTCTATGCAGTCTCCTGTTGAGATATGTAGTTGTGGAATTTTTGAAACTCAGCCAAACCTTTATATTGGACTCAGATATAATAAGAAAAAATGGGAAGTCTAAAAATGATGCTGATTGAAATTGCAAAGCTGGTGGCTAGGATTGTTTCCTAAGCTACAGCAGATGGCCTGTCAATCAATGCATTCAAACATCAGTTATCTTTTTTTGACTCATATGATAGCTTCTTCATGCCTCCTTCCAAGGTTCCAATGGTGGGAAGGGCAGCAAGAGGGTCTTCCCAACCAGAGGTCACTTGAGGCCCTTAAGTAACTACAAAGGGTTTCATCCCACGGCCTCTGATATTCAACTAGTTGCAGGTGGGGAACTCACTATCCTGGGAAATCACCCAACTAACACTGTCATATTTGCCTGTGGCTTTACCAGGGGTGGGAAGGAGGGACTTCCTCATTGACATCACTCTGTGCCTAATGAAGGGGCCAGACATCAAGCAGGGGAGAGCCCATTGAAGGCCGCATCCCCCGTCCTTGCAATTAACCCTCCATCGCTCCCTAACTCCACACTCCACCAGCGACCTTCTCCCTGTGGTCCCCGCAATTCACATTATATATTTAGGATTTGGACGACGGAACTAAATGTAGTATTTCCAGAGTTGAGCTTGTAGCGCAATGGTGGCGCGTCTGGCTCCAGATCAGCAGGTTGCGTGTTCAACTCACGTCAGGCTCACAGAGTTTTCCTGCAGCTCTGGATCCTGTGTTTTGGGCGGCATGGTTAGCGCTGCTGCTTCACAGGTCCAGGGACCCGGGTTCGATTCCCGGCTTAGGTCACTATCAGTGCGGAGTCTGCACGTTCTCCCCGTGTCTGCTTGGGTTTCTTCCGAGTACTCCGGTTTCCTCCCACAAGTCCCGACAGACGTGCTTGTTAGATGAATTGGACATTCTGAATTCTCCATCAATGAGCAGGCACTGGACTGTGGCGACTAGGGGCTTTTCACAGTAACTTCATTGCAGTGTTAATGTCAGCCTACTTGAGACACTAATAAAGATTATTATTAGATGATACAAAGTTGGGTGGGAGGGTGAACTGTGAAGAGGAAGCAGAGATGCTTCATCAGGATTTGGGCAGACTGAGTGAGTGGGCATATGCATGGCAGATGCAGCATAACATGGATAAATGTAGGTAATCCGTTTTGGTAGCAAAAATAGGAAGGCAGATTATTATTTGAATGGGTGTAAATTGAGAGAGGTGGATACACAGCCAACCTTGGTGTCCTCGTGCATCAGTCGCTGAAAGTAAGCACGCAGGTACAGCTGGTAGTAAAGAAGGCAAATGGTATATTCGTCTTCAAAACGCGAGGATTTTCTTTTTTTTAATATAAATTTAGAGCACCCAATTCTTTTTTTTTCCCATTAAGGGGCAATTTAGTATGGCCAATCTATCTATCCCAGACATCTTTGGGTTGTGGGGGTGAGACCCATGTAAACTCCACACAGACAGTGATCTGGGACTGGGATTGAACCTGGGTTCTCAGCGCCGTGATGCAGCAGTACTAACCACTACGCCACCATGCCACCCTACAGTGAGAGGATTTGAGTATAGAAATAGGGATGTTTTACTACACTTGTATAGGGCATTGTTGAGGCCCCACCTGGAGTATTGTAAGCAGTTTTGGTGTCCTTATCTGAGGAAGGATGTTCTTGCTATGGAGGGAGTGCAGCAAAGGTTTACCAGAATGATTCCTGGGGATGGCAGGACTGTCACATGAGGAACGACAAAGTTGATTGGGATTATATTCATTGGCATTTAGAAGAGTGAGGGGTTTGTTATAGAAACGTATAAAATTCTAACAGGATTAGGCCGGGTAGATTCAGAAAAAACGTTCCCGATGGTGGGGGAGTCCAGAACTAAACGTCATAGTTTTAGCGTAAGGGGGAGACCTTTTAGGACTGAGGTAAGGAGAAATTTCTTCACCCAGAGAGTGGTGTATCTGTGGAATTCACTACCACAGAAAGTAGTTGAGGCGATAATATTGTGTAATTTCAAGAAGGAATTAGCTATAGCTCTTGGGGCTAAAGGGATCAAGGGATATGAGGGGAAAGGCAGGATCAGGGTATTGAACTTGATGATCAGCCATGATCATAATGAATGGCAGAGCAGACCCAAAGGGCCAAATGGCCTACTCCTGCTTCTATTTTCTATGTGTTTCTGTGGATGTCCCAGCCTTCACACTTCCACCTATGTCTGGGGATCCGTGACTGCTCCCTCCAGCAGGCTCCAGTGTTTGAGTATAGTACTGGCAATGGCTGCCGCTCCTGCTGTCATTGGCGGCTGTGGAGAGTTGGCAGCCTCTAATTGGTCGGCAGCTCCCAGGGACGGGGTTTTCCAATCTATTGGTGGTTTGATTGGTGTGGGAGGTCCAATGCTATCCAGGTAAGCGCCTGAATACCTGGGCCTCTCGGAGAAAGGCACGCAGCATTCTCATTGGTTCTCCCACCTGTGGGCGAGACCCCCATTGGGTTAATTAAATTCCACTCAGAAGATCAATTTATCCAGGCTGTATTTGCTGGATGTTGCAGGAAACTATAGATTGGAATATTCTTGCAGGTTTCAGGCAGGAGATAGGGGGTGCAATTCTCCCATCGGGAGACTAAGTCCCGACACCGGAGTGAAAACCGGAGTGTTTCGCTCCGGCGTCGGAGACCGTTCCCAGCCCCCTATTCTCCCGCCTCGGGGGGCTAGGAGCGGCGTTGCGTCATTTACGCGCGCCGGGCCTTGGCGCCGTGTAAAAGCTGCGCCGCATAAATGATGCGGCCGGTGCCACATAAATGGCGTCACCCGCACATTGGTTCTCCCACCGGTGGCCGCCCCGCAAGAAGATGGCGGATGGATCTTGAGGGGTGGCGGAGGAAAGGAGGTCCTCCTTCAGAGAGGCCGGCCCGCCGATCGGTGGGCACTGATCGCGGGCCAGACCCCTTTTGAGGCCCTGCCCGCGGTGCAGGCCCCACCCCCCCCCACCCCCCCAGGCCACCCCAACCCCCCCCCCCCCCCCACCAGCATTCCCGTGCTGTTCGCACGCTGTTCCCGCCGGCAGCGACCAGGTGTGGACAGCGCCGGCGGGAACCCGTCATGTTGGGCAGGTCGCTCGGCCCATCCGGGCCAGAGAATCGCCGCTCGCCCGTTGCAAACAAATATTTCCTCTGATTGCTGGAATAGGTTAATCACACACTGTTAAAACTTTTGAGGGAATAAAAATCTACTTAAAGCCCATCTCACTGGGAAAACATTCAGGTATTTCTTTGTTAGCTATAAATCCCGATATGGTAATATTTCCATTACAGATTTTAGATGAAAGGATATCACTGAATTGACCTGCAGATTAATTGTGGCAGTTTATAATCTCAGACCATTAAACTGAAAACATGCAGTACAAAGGAGAAGGTATAAGGGAGAAAAACCATGAACAATATTCCCTGAACGGGCTCATATTTGAACTCAAAATGTAAAACTATTCATGAAAATCCAAAGACGGTGAAGTTAAATTGGAGTAAAGTTGCATGAAGAAAAACTAGAGTCAAGGCTTGATTTCAAGCTGGGAATTCAATTCATTATCAAATCTGGAATAAAATGCTAGTCTCATTAATAATGTCCCCTCAGTGCTATGTATTGATGTATTTTCTTGCCAGAATGTGCGTTGGGTCACCCACAGAAATGTCTAATTTTCTGAAAACAAACATATGCACAAGTTATTTCTGATGGACCCATCCCCAGTGAAGTCAAATGTCATTGCTCAGCCTGTGGGAGGGGGAGGGGGGATTAAACTGATCTCATTGTTATTCTTAACCTGGCCTCCATGCACACACTGTGTGAATAAATATAGAACATTCGTAGCTCTTCAACTCTATTGTGCTTTCCAAGCTGTTTTTGATTCAATGCCTGGAAGTTGGGCGAACTTCTGGGGCGTCATTCTCCGCCGGCGGGAGTCTCCGTTTTGCCGGCGCCCGGGGGTTCCCGACGGCGTGGGGCTGCCCCACAATGGGAAACCCCATTGACCGGCCGGTGTTACGGAGACTCCCGCCGGCCGGTCGGGGCAGAAATGTGGCGGGGCGGGTAGGAGAATTTCGCCCCAGATTCATAGAATTAACAAAAACGGACCATTCAGCGCAGCTGGTGTATATGCTCGACACAGGCCTTCCCCCACTCTACCTCTTTCAACAGTACCATCATATCCTTTTGCTCCCTTCTCCCTCATATCTAGCTTTCCTTCAACATATCTGTGATAATTGTCTCATTGCTCCCTCTGGTAGTGAGTTCCACATTCTTATCAGTCTCTGGGTAAAATGGTTTCTCCCAAATTCCCTTTTTGATTCGTCAGTGACAATCTTATATTTATGGCTCTTAGTTTTGGACTCCTTCCACAAGTGGAATCTTCTCTAATCCCTAATTTTACAGCGAATTATCAGGTCACACCTCTCTGGCTGCTCTGTTCTAGAGAAAAGAGCCGCAGCCTGTCTACTTTTTCCTAATTGTAATAACTTCTCAGTCCTCTTATCGTCCTTGAGTGGCAGGGCGGCACGGTAGCACAGTGGTTAGCATTGCTGTCTTACAATGCCATGGTCCCAGGTTCGATCCCAGCCCCGGGTCACTGTCTGGGTGGAGTTTAAAAAAAATAAATTTAGAATACCCAATTCATTTTTTCCAATTAAGGGGCAATTTAGCGTGGCCAATCCACCCACTCTGCACATCTTTGGGTTGTGGGGCTGATACCCACCCAAAACTGGGAAGAATGTGCAAACTCCAAACGGACAGTGACCCAGAGCCGGGATCGAACCTGGGACCTCGGTGCCGTGAGGCAGCAGTGCTAACCACTGAGTATGCATGTGTGTGTGTGGAGTTTGCACATTCTCCCCGTGTCTATGTGGGTCTCATCCCCACAACCCAAAGATGTGCAGGTTCGGTGGATTGGCCACGCTAAATTGCCCCTTAATTGGAAAAAAATAATTGGGTACTCTAAAAACAATTTTTTTTCAATCATCCTTGCATGGAAAATGTCTACCCCAGGCTCAGTCCAACGAAGGGCAGGTTTGTGTTCGATGGCAGGAAATTCTTCTTCACTAAGAGTGATCCATACATGGGCTTATGGCGGCTATGCAATTGGTTGTTAATGAGTGCTTGTGTTTTCCAATTCCTCCATATGGGTTGAGAGCATTTGGTGTTAACTGGATTGCACACTTTGGGGAATTTGGCATTGCACTGTAGCACATTGGTTAGCACTATCGCTTCACAGCACCAGGGTCCCAGGTTCGATTCCTGGCTTGGGTTACTGTCGATGCGGAGTCTGCACGTTCTCCCTGTGACTGGGTGGGTTTCCTCCGGGTGCTCCGATTTCCTCCCACAAGTCTCGAAAGACGTGCTATTAGGTAATTTGGACATTCTGAATTTTCCCTCTGTGTACCCGAACAGGCGCCAGAATGTGGCGTCTATGGGCTTTTCACAGTAACTTCATTGCAGTGTAAGCCTACTTGTGACAATAAAGATTATTATATTATTATAGTGAGGGCAGCGCAGTGGCGCAGTGGGTTAGCCCTGCTGCCTCACCCGCTGAGGCCCCGGGTTTGATCCCGGCTCTGGGTCACTGTTCGTGTGCAGTTTGCATATTCTCCCCGTGTTTGCGTGGATTTCTCCCCCACAATGTGCTGGTTAGGTCGATTGGCCACGCTAAATTGCCCCTTAATTGGAAAAATGAATTGGGTACTCTAAATTTATTTTTAAAAAATTATTATTATAGTGATTGCCATTGGGTGAATGGAACCTATCTGTCTTGAATCACTGGCACAGTGCAAAGTGCACAGCCCCAACAGTTTGGTTTTCCAAGACGTTGTGAAATCCTAGGATGACCCTCAATCTAGTCCAGTTGTGGACAACCTCGGCTAATGAGTGGCCCCGCATAAGGGGCTCTCCTTCATCTCAGTGGCCGAAAGATTGAAATCGGGCTTGTTCACTGACCCTGACCCCATGAATAAGATTAAATGCAATTAATACACGCCGAATATTTCATAACGAGTTAGAGAAAAGTTGAAATCATTTATGTATTAGTAGAACTCTCAAAAACTTCAAATGATAAAAGCAAAAGAAATATTTACACTTTGGACACAGAGGGAGCGCACGGCTCTCACAGTCAATGTTGTGAATAATCAACACGCACCTCACTTCACTTGCCCTGGCTTTACATATGGATCACTTCAGTCATTCCAGCAGGCAAAACATTACATGGATAGAAATCAGCAGAATGTGGCAACCTTGCGTGTGGGAACTGCCAACAAATGTCACGTGGGCCACACTCAGAACCCAGATGGGCTGCATGTGATGCCTGGGCCGCAGATTGCTCACCAGAGATCTAGTCACGTACAGGGCCGGCATGAGAAAGATTCAGCCAATAGATAGTGGCTAGCTCTACTCTCATCACTGCTGATAGCTCTGGCCACTTGTTAGATTTATTTGCTGCCGCAAAGAGACGAGGTATCCACACTGTGGATTCTCATTAAATATTATGAAAATGAAATGAAAATCACTTATTGTCACAAGTAGGCTTCAAATGAAGTTACTGTGAAAAGCCCCTAGTCGCCACATTCCGGCACCTGTTTGGGGAGACTGGTATGAGAATTGAACCATGCTGCCTTGGTCTGCTTTCAAAGCCAGCGAATTAGCCCTGTGCTAAACAGCCCCTGACTATGAGAGAGTTATTAAAAGTGTTGCTCCATAAAATCAAGATGGTGATCTGTTCAAAGCACATGCAAACACTCTGCTAACGTCACCACACATTGCATGATTCAGAACCAACAAGAATGTATTACCAGATACATAACACACATCCCTCTCTACTTCATTAGTACAAATAAACAAATTACCATTTATTCAACAGATCCCCTGAAATATTATTACTATACATATATATAATTCAATAAGACAGTCTCTGTGATGGACGTCTATTCCTTTTTGTTAGAATTCTGCGTTCCAAAACTTGGCTACTTGCGACTTCAGAAGCTGCCCTCATTCCTTTCTGTCGATGGTACTTCTTGAGTAGCTATTTCAATATTTGTCACTATAAACATTGAAAAATCTTCAGAAACAGAATCTGAACTCGTCACTGTCTCTGGTCTCCATTCCAAAGTATACCTCTCCAGATCTTTTAAAGGTAGAACCTTATGAGATGTTTCTGAAAACTCATTTTGTATTGTGAGTAACTGATCAGCATGATGTCGCCAAACTCTTTCATCATCCATTTGTACGGTGTATGATATTGGACCTGTCTTCACAAGGACCATAGTTGGTCCCCATGTCATGTGTCATTGGTGGCATAGCTCCTAGCTAGCACACTTTCTCCCTGGTTAAATACTTGTCTTTTAGAGGATGTATTCCTCCTGGAATTTGTGTTTGTTGTTATTCGATGATTTCTGACATATCAGGTGGAGTTAACAGATCAAACTGTGTTCATACTTTCCTCTTGAAGAACAACATTGCTAGTGAACTTTGCATGATAGCATGTACAGTGTTCGGATAACATATTAGAATTTTGAATACTCTTCTTCTCCATGTCCCCTGGTAGAATGAAGAACAATGCAGCGCAGGAACAGGCCCTTCAACCCTCCAAGCCTGTGCCGATCGTGTATCCTATCTAGACCAACGGCCTGTATCCTTCTATACCCCGTCTGTTCATGTGCCTATCCAGATAAGTTTTAAAGGTCACCTCTACCACCTCACTTGGCAGTGCATTCCAGGTCACCACCACCCTCTGTGTAAAAAGCTTGTCCCACACATCTCCCCTCACCTTGAACTTGTGCTCCCTTGTAATTGTAATTTCCGCCCTGGGAAAAAGCCTCCCAACTGTTCACCCTATCTATACCCCTAATAAACTTCCATCAAGTTTCTCCTCAGCCTCCGTCCCTCTCGGGAGAACAATCCCAGTTTATTCAATCTCTCCTCATAGCTGATACCCTCCGTACCAGGCAACATTCTGGGAATCCTTTTCTGTACTCTCTCCAAAGCTTCCAAGTCCTTCTGGTAGTGCGGTGACCAGAATTGGACACAGTGGGCGTCATTCTCCGACCCCCCAGCGGGTCGGAGAATGGCCGTTGGCCGCCGTGAATCCCGCCCCCGCCGGTTGCCGAAGCCTCCGAAGGGAGAAAAGTCGGCGGGGCGTTAATGGCGCCGCTGCCGTCGGAGAATGGCACGGGTCTGCGCAAGGCAGCCGATTTTGGGCCTGCCGATATTCTCCCTTCCGGATGGGCCGAAGTCCCGTCGACGTGATGACCGTTCACGTCGACGTAAATCAAACCTCCTTTCCATCGGCGTGACCCGGTGCTCCAGGTTCACGCCGACCAACGTGGAGGTGAGTGACGGCCTGGGGGGTTGGCCGCTGGGCAGGCGATGGCGTGGCCGCAGTCTGAATGTGTGGGGAGAGGTGTGTGTAGGGTTTTGTGTGTGTGTGTGCGGCGGGGGGGGGGGGGGGGGGGGGGGTGGTTAGAGTGGGCTGGGCTCCGGGGGAGTGCCGGGAGGGGGGTCCGTGCCGGGGAGGAGGATGGGAGGTCCGTGCCGGGGAGGAGGATGGGAGGTCCGTGCCGGGGAGGAGGATGGGGGGGGTCCGTGCCGGGGAGGGGGATGGGGGGGGTCCGTGCCGGGGAGGAGGATGGGGGGGTCCATGCTGGGAAGGGGGATGGGGGGGTCCATGCCGGGGAGGAGGTTGGGGTCCGTGCCGGGGAGGGGGATGGGGGGTCCGTGCCGGGGAGGGGGATGGGGGGGTCCGTGCCGGGGAGGAAGTTGGGGGGATCCGTGCCGGGGAGGAGGTTGGGGGGGTCCGTGCCGGGGAGGGGGATGGGGGTTCCGGGCCGGGGAGGGGGGGTGCGAGGGCAAGTGTGTTGGTCCACCTGGCCAGGTGCCAGCCTCCAACAGTTGGACCCATGCGGTCCATGTCACCTGGCTGGGGGGAAGGAGGGGATATGGGCAATGATGACATGTCGTCGTTCCCCCCCCCCCCCCCCCGCCCTCCCCCCCCTCCCCCCCCCCCCCTCCCCCCCCACCAGGCCGTCATGTTTTCCGATCATCCAGCGATGTTGGCCGCCGTGGCGGCAGCCGCTAATGTCCATGTTGCCCTGGATGTGGAGGAGGAGGAGGAGCTTGCCAGAGAGGCGGCGCAGGCTGCCGCAGAGGGGCAGGCGGCAGCCGCCCAGGCTGGAGGGACACCTGACCGACAGGACGAGGAGGGGGAGGAGGACGTCGCGGCCACACGGCAACGGAGGCACCCGAGGGCGCCCCGTGTGTACCGGCCCCGGCAGTCATACCAGGACCTCACGGACCGGGAATGCAGGAGGAGACTCCGGATGAGGCGGGAAACCGTGGCACACATCTGCCACCTGCTGGCACACCTGTCACCACGTGGCACTGGCGGGGGACACCCTCTCCCCGTGTCCGTCAAGGTTACGGTGGCCCTGAACTTTTATGCAACGGGGTCATTCCAGGCACCGAGTGGGGACCTGTCCGGCATATCGCAGACATCGGTGCACCGGTGCATCCGGGCAGTGACAGACGCCCTATATGCCATGGCGCACCGCTACATCCGCTTCCCTGTGGACCGGGCCAGCCAAGATGCCCGGGCCGTGGGCTTCTCTGCCGTGCCCGGGTTCCCCATGGTCCAGGGCGCGATTGATGGGATGCACGCCGCCGTGCGGCCACCTGCAGATAACAGGGCCGTGTTCACCAATAGGAAGGGGACCTATTCGATGAACGTACAGGTGGTCTGCGACCACCGCATGATGATCCTGCAAGTCTGCGCCCGTTACCCAGGCAGTGTACACGACTCATACGTGTTGTCGCGGTCATCCATCCCCAGCATGTACGAGGGACGCCATCCCCGGCTGAGGGGCTGGTTGCTGGGCGACAGGGGCTACCCATTGCGATCGTGGCTGATGACGCCTATACGGAGGCCACGCAATGAGGCGGAGTACCGCTACAATGATGCCCATGTAACGACAAGGGGAGTGATAGAGAGGTGCTTTGGCATGCTGAAGATGCGTTTCAGGTGCCTGGACCTCTCTGGGGGCGCCCTCCAGTATCGGTCAGATAGGGTCGGCCGCATCATTGTGGTGTGCTGCGTCCTGCACAACATAGCCCAGCAGAGGGGTGATGTGCCGCAGGCAGAGGAGGGCGGAGTGGAGGAGCAGCAGGAAGAGGCGCAGTCCTCCCCAGATGAGGGGAATGGGGGTAATGGTCAGGGCAGACGGGGTAGACACAGGCGGGTGGCTGTCCACCGTTACCGGCTGGCCCAGCGGGCACAGGACAGACTGATAGCCGCCCGCTTCACTGACTAGATGGGCATGGGAATCGGGTAGTATGGCCACAGACCGCACACCATGGCAACAGCTGACCACCCACACCCCCCACCCATCCACCCACCCAGCACCCTCACCCCCCTCCCCAACCCCACCCACCCCACCCGCATGCACACCACCACCCCCCCCCCCCCCCATTGCCGATCCACCTGCGGCACAACGGCCGGGCTCACACAGTTGCGGGTGGACGCGTGTCTATCGCAGGCCATGGAGGATGATGACAACCCGCCCTGCGGTGAGCTCCTGGCTCCACATCATTGGACTATGTCTGACCCATGGCCACAGTACCACCATCCACCCGGACCATCCCTGCATGCGGCTGTGACACTGCAGCGCACGGTCCCGTCCTCTGCCCGGGGGGATGTTGATGGCGGCCCAGGGGGAAGGGGGCAGACTCACCTGAGGCTGAGGTAAGACCACCCCTCACACACACACTTGCGCTCAACGTACATGACACCCCCCGCACGCTTTGGACAGAGCACAAAGGCAGCTTCTGTAGGTGTAACATTGACTTTAATAACCAAAGGAGTTCTTGCACGCGCCCTAGCCCCTAAAACTCATCTGTGCCCTGCACCCGTGCCAACTTACTCAGTGTCTAATTGTTTGGCCTTACGGGCCCTTTGACTACGTCTACGTGGTTCCCCAGACGGTACAGCAGAACTGGAGGTGGACTCCTGTGATTCCTGCCCTTTGACACTGGATCCCTTTGGCGGCCGTTTCCTGGGGCGTCCTGGCCTAGATGGGCCAGGCTGCGGCCCGGGCGACTGGGATGGCGAGCTGCCAGCCTGTCCTGCCCGTTGCCCACCCGATGCACCTGGGACGGAAGGGGGGGAGTCCGAGGTGTCGCGGTGTTCCGGGACCTCCCCTACAGGGGGAGCCGGGACGGACCACACCACCTCCTCCTCCCTCGGGGTGCCCGATGGCCCCCAGGCCTCTACATGGGTGGGGGATGCGAACGGACTGGCCATCCGACGCCCCCCCGACATCTGGCGCTGCCAGTCCTGGAGGCCCGTGCTGGTATCGACAGGGGTCTGCAGGTTTGCAGCCATGGAGCCCAGGGGGTTGGCAAACCCTGTCTGTGACAGTGCGACGCCGGCTCGCACATGGCCACTGGCGCCGATGCCCTCAGCGATGGCCTGCTGAGACTGGGCTATGGCCTGCTGAGACTGGGCTATGGTGTTGAGCGCCTCTGCCATCTGGCGCTGGCACTGGCTCATGGCCTCCTGTGAGAGGGCAGCCGTGTCCTGGGCCACAGACGCCGCCTGCACGGAAAGCCCCAGGCCTCGCAAACCGTTCCCCACCGTCGCACCCATTGCCTCCACCGCGGACGCCACCCGTGCGGTGTCGGCCTGGGTGGCACGCATGACCGGCACCACTTCCAGCTCCTGGACGTGAGTGGACTCCTCCACCTGCGACTGCAGCCGCCGCAAGCCGCCCGTCACCCTCTTCGCTCGTCTCCGGGTCGGTGGTTGCATCGGATCTATGTGTGGGTGTGGAAACTCCAGGAACCCGGGATCCATCTGGCGGCAGATGTTCGCTTGGGCTGGGCTGCCCTCCAACCGCCCGGCCCCTCTGCTGCTCCTACCTCCACCTGCTGTACCGGGACGGCTGTGTTGTGCGCACCAGTGAGTGTACCAGACGCCTCAACACTAAAGTGCCCAACCGAGGTGAGTGTTTCTGCGATGATGGAGGGTGTTGGTGACAGCAGTGGCGTTGTGTCGTGCTCTTCGTCCCACTCTGAGTCCATGGCACTTTGGGGTGGGGGTTCGTCTCCACCCATCCACTCTGAGTCACTGTCCAGTATTTCGTCTTCCTGGGTAGTGCTGTCCCGGGTAGGGGTGTCCTGGGCAGTGCTGTCCCGGGTAGTGGTGTCCTGGGTAGTGGTGTCCTGGGTAGTGGTGTCCTGGGTAGTGGTGTCCTGGCTCGGATGTGACGGTGGCCTGTGGCTGCCCCCCTCGTTGCTGGGTGGTCGCTCCCGCACGTGACGGGGGTGTCGTCTCCCTGTTGCTCCAGGTCTCTCCGTCTCCCGTGGTGTGCGAGGGGCATCCTGCGGGCGTCGCATGCTGGAGGGTCCGGGTCTCTCCGTCTCCCGTGGCCTCCGAGGGGCATCCTGCGGGCGTCGCATGCTGGAGGGTCCGGGTCTCTCTGTCTCCCGTGGCCTCCGAGGGGCATCCTGCGGGCGTCACATGCTGGAGGGTCCGGGTCTCTCTGCCTCCCGTGGCCTCTGAGGGGCATCCTGCGGGCGTCGCATGCTGGAGGGTCCGGGTCTCTCTGTCTCCCGTGGCCTCCGAGGGGCATCCTGCAGGCGGTCTGCATCTGCGGGGATGGGTGCCTGGACGTTTGGTCCTGCGATACACAATGAAACATGCATGGTTAGACACGCAGGCAGTTATCAGGTGATATGGGGGAGGGGGGATATGGGGACGGGCTGTTGGTGGCTCACTTGCTAGTATGCCCCCGACCTCTGCATCAACAACCTCCCGGTCGTCAGGTCCGCCAGCCAGTTCCAGGGCCCTTTCCTCGTGTTCGGTCAGTGGCCACTCATCAGCGGGGCCTCCTCCAGTCCTCACATGCTCCCTATTGTTGTGTGCGCGCTTCTCCTGTGGGGGGGGGGGGGGGGTGGTGGCAGGAGTAAAAGGCAACAGTGTTAGGCAGGTATATGAATGCACGCCATCGGTTGCGCGTGCATTGCAGAGGTTAAGGTTAGGGCTGGATTCACTTGGGGATATGGGGGAGGGGGGATATGGGGGAGGGGGGATATGGGGGAGGGGGGATATGGGGGAGGGGGGATATGGGGGAGGGGTGGATATGGGGGAGGGGGGATATCGGGGAGGGGGGATATGGGGGATATGGGGGAGGGGGATATGGGGGAGGGGTGGATATGGGGGATATCGGGGAGGGGGGATATGGGGGAGGGGGGGATATGGGGGAGGGGTGGATATGGGGGATATGGGGGAGGGGGGATATGGTGGAGGGGGATATGGGGAGGGGGGATATGGGGGGGATATGGGGGAGGGGGGATATGGGGAGGCTCACCCTGCCTGCTCTGACGAGGTCGTTCACCTTCTTGTGGCACTGGGTGCCTGTCCGTGGTGTTAGGGCCACAGCGGTGACGGCCTCTGCCACCTCCCTCCACAGACGCCGGCTGTGGCGTGAGGCATCTCTGCGGCCGTGCCCGGGATACAGGGCGTCCCTCCTCTGCTCCACTGCGTCCAGGACGCCTCCACATCCCGTGACTCGAACCTCGGGGCTGAGCGGCGGCCAGCCATCCAGTCGGGTGTTCCGGTCGGGTGGGGGGGAGCAGCGCGGCCTTATGAGCCGTCACGCCGTGCGGCGCGTATGACGCTGCACGGCGTGAACCACGTGCGCAAGCGCGGATCCCGTTACGTCGCTGCTAGCCCATTTCGGGCCGGAGACTTTTGACCCATTTTTGCGGCGTGACGCAAGTCGGATTTGCGCCGTTTTTTGCGCCGATCGGCGGACTTTGCGCCGATAACGGAGAATTTCGCCCCTGGTTTCAGCTCCTGCAGCATCCCGGTTTCGCTGTCTTTTGAGTGATCATGAGCTCCATCCACTAATTTGTAGACACTACTAGATTGTTTATTTGCATTGTTCTTCTTGCACTTTTTTGGAGTAGAGTAGGTTTTCTGAGCCCAATACGTATTGGCAATGCAGCCCTTCATACCACAGTTTTTGCAGGTATTCACTTTACTCCAACATTCCCCCGCGCAGTGTCCAACCTGTGCATAATGGTGACATGGTTACATCTTTGCAGCCTTGTTCCTTGAGGTATCCATTTTGTGGATCTTCGCTCCAGCTCCTACCTGCGAAGCTGCTCTTGTAGTGAGCTCGATAAATGTGGTAACTGATTTGTTATGTTGTAGGTGTAACATAAGCGGCTTCCTTGTGGTGCACTTGACAAAGGAAGGTTCAGACGTGGAGATAACTTCAACACGTTTATTAAACTATTTACACTTCTATTACTCGGGTTCGACACTACTGCTAATCCTACTATAGCTACCCAGACTGACTAACCAGCTGCTGCAATCCACGTGGTGGGTCTAATATTGAATCAACCCTGTGTCTGTACTCACTGACTGTCTCCACTGGAAAGAGGCAGATCATGTGTGTGATGTCCTTTATATATGGGTTGGTGTAATGCCCCCCTGTGGCCGTGTCACCTCCTTGTGTATCGTGAATGTCTATTGGTCCCGTCGTATCTAACTGACCTATTGGTTGAGTGTGTGTGTGTGATGTCTTTGATGCTCCCTCTAGTGTCTAGCTAGCCTACATGCATTTACATTGAGGCACATCACCACAGTAACTTCCACAGCATCTTTCAGAGTTAAATCACTTACAGTAAGCAGCTTCCTCTGAATCGCTTCACTGAATAACCCGCAAACCAGCCTGTCCCGCAGAGTATCATTAAAGATGCTATAAACTGTAAGTGGGACTGTGCATTGGGACTATGGCGCTGAGGAGCCAGGTTCGAATCCCGGCCCTGGGTCACTGTTCGTGTGGAGTCTGCACATATTCCCCGTGTTTGCGTCGGTTTCGCCCCCACAACCCAAAGATGTGCAGGGTAGGTGGGTTGGCCACACTAAATTGACCCTTAATTAGAAAAAATGAATTGGGTACTCTAAATTTAATTTTTAAAAATTGATACAATGAGAAAAGGCTTTGAAGATAACGGTGCACTCCCTCTGCTTTCCTCTGCATGCTATTATATTATTGTTATTTCCCTGTAAAATTTTCATAAATTAACTGAAGTACTTGTTTCCTGATATTGTTGGGTGAACAAGATTCTGTAGCAGCATAAATGTTTTACGGCCAACTAAGCTGAGAAATGTTGCGACCTTTAGGACCTCCGGTGTCTGATTGGAACCTTTCTTCATATGAATTCCATGTTTCACGGGCAGCAAGGTGGCGCAGTGGTTAGCACTGCTACCTACGCCACTGAGGACCCAGTTCGATCCCGGCCCCGGGTTATTGTCTGTGTGGAGTTTGCACATTCCCCCCCGTGTCTGCGTGGGTTTCATCCCCACAACCCAAAGATGTGCAGGATAGGTGGATTGGCCATACTAAATGGCCCCTTAATTAGAAAAAAAGAATTGGGTACTCTAAATTTATTAAAAAAAGAATTCCATGTTTCATAATCCTCATCAAACACTTGCTGACCATTTTTCCCGCCATGATTTCGATCCCGGCTCCAAGGGTTTATTCTTCCTCCCTTCCGACTGTGTTGGAAAGTATGGCAATCCCTTGAACAAGCAACTAGGAGATCTTTTGCCTTTTAGGCCTGAATATTTTGACTTTTCTACTGAGTAGTGGCCCAAGCAGAGAGGGCAGATTTCGAAATCCCCCTTCCCTGTAGCCTGTGTAGCTTCGCCATGTGCAGCCCAGACCCCATTCACTGCAATGCAAACAAGTCTTTCCCGACTGTCGGTCTTCTTACTCACAGTTGCTGTCAAAAACTATTGTTAAATCTTCGCACCAGCAGCAGTGCTTTGACAATGTCTGTGTGTGAGTCCGATCCCGGGAATCTTCCGTTGCTCCCGGAGCCGTGCCATAATCATTCGACAAAAATCTTGTTCCCAGCGATTTTCCCTGCCTCAATCCTCATCATCAGTTTTCTCTCCTGTTATATTTTTTTGTTGCCACAAAGAAAAATGTATGGAGGTGCCCACACTCTGGGTTTTTGTAAAACACAGTGAGGGGTTTATTAAGGGTGTTGGTCATACAATCAAAGATGCACATCTGATTAAAGCCCGCGCAAACACTCTGCTGATGTCACCACACCATCATACCGGTGCCAAAGAAGAACCAGGCATCGTGCCTCAATGACTACCGACCGGTGGCCCTGCCATCAGTTGTAATGAAGTGTTTTGAGAGGTTGGTCATAAAGCACATCAACTCTATTCTCCCAGAATGCCTTGATCCACTGCAATTCGCATACTGCCGCAACTAGTCCACTGCAGACGCCATCTCCCTGGCCACACCCTCATCCCTAGAGCACCTCGACAACAAGGAGTCCTACATCAAACTCCTATTTATTGACTACAGCTCTGCCTTCAACACCATAATCCCAGCCAAGCTCCAAAACCTAGGACTTGGCTCCCCACTCTGCAACTGGATCCTCGACTTTCGAACCCACAGACCACAATCAGTAAGAATAAACAACACCACCTCCTCCACAATAGTCCTCAATACCGGGGCCCCGCAAGGCTGCGTACTTAGCCCCCTACTCTACTCCCTGTACACGCACGACTGCGTGGCATAAATCTGGTTCCAACTCCATCTACAAGTTTGCTGACGATACGACCATAGTGGGCCGGATCTCGAATTACGACGAGTCAGAATACAGGAGGGAGATAGAGAACCTAGCGGAGTGATGCAGCGACAACAATCTCTCCCTCAATGCCAGCAAAACTAAAGAGCTGGTCATTGACTTCAGGAAGCCAAGTACTGTACACACCCCTGCCAGCAGCAACGGGGCCGAGGTGGAGATGGTTAGCAGCTTCAAATTCCTAGGGGTACACATCACCAAAAATCTGTCCTGGTCCACCCACGTCGACGCTACCACCAAGAAAGCACAGCAGCGCCTATACTTCCTCAGGAAACTAAGGAAATTCAGCATGTCCACATTAACTCTTCCCAACTTATACAGGTGCACCACAGAAAGCATCCTATCAGGCTGCATCACTGCCTGGTATGGCAACTGCTTGGCCGAAGACCGTAAGAAACTTCAGAGTTGTGAACACTGCGCAGTCCATCACATAAACCTGCCTCGTATCCATTGACTCCATCTACACCTCCCGCTGCCTGGGGAAAGCGGGCAGCATAATCAAAGACCCTTCCCACCCGGCTTACTCACTCTTCCAACTTCTTCCATCGGGTAGGAGATACAGAAGTCTGAGAACACGCACGAACAAACTCAAAAACAGTTTCTTCCCCGTTGTTACCAGACTCCTAAACGACCCTCTTATGGACTGACCTGATTAACACTATACCCCTGTATGCTTCACCTGATGCCGGTGTTATCTAGTTACATTGTATACCTTGTGTTGCCCTGTTATGTATTTTCTTTTATTTACTTTTCTTTTAATGTACTTAATGATCTGTTGAGCTGCTCGCAGAAAAATACTTTTCACTGTACCTCGGTACACGTGACAATAAACAAATCCAATCCAATCCACATCACGTGATAGTAACCAACAAGAATGTATTCTCAGATATGTAATAACCCTGAGGTAAGGGACTGGAGGATGTACATACATTTATAAATCAACAAACGTGCAGTATCTTCAAGGAGGAAGCTAATTAAAGAAAAGAAAATTGCCTTACATTAAATATTTATTTTCGAGGGTGGCACGGTGGCACAGTAGTTAGCACTGCTGCCGACACCGCTGAGGCCCCGGGTTCGATCCCAGCCCCAGGTTACTGTCTGTGTGGAGTTTGCACATTCTCCACGTGTCTGCGTGAGTCTCACCCCCACAACCCAAAGATGTGCAGGTTGGGTGGATTGGCCATGCTAAATTGCCCCTTAATTGGAAAAAACTAATTGGGTACTCTAAATGTATTGAAAAAAATGAAATACTCATTTTCTCACGTTATTTGGTTAGCCATGACTCAAGGGTAACAGTCTTGCCCCTGAGTCTATATCATCCATAAAATCCCTACAGTGCAGAAGGAGGCGATTCAGCTCATTGGGTCTGTACCGACCCTCTGAAAGGGCACCCTACCTAGGCCCAAACCCTTGCCCCATCCACATAACGTCTTCTAAGCTGCACATCTTTGGGCACTAAGGGGCAATTTTAGCATGTCCAATCCAATCAGAATGCCATGGGAGCATATAAATCCAAACTGACGTTCCTGTACTGAGGGAGTGCTGCATTGTTGAGGTACTATCTTCCAGATGAGACATTAAACCCAGGGTCTGGCTGCCCTCTCAGGTGAAGGTAGAAATTCCCACAACATTACTTGAAGAACTGGGAGTGCCCCACAATGTTCCAGCCAACAATTACCCCTCAATTGACATCACTCACCAAGATTGCTTAGGCAGCACCTTCCAAGCCCACAACCACTACCATCTAGAAGGACAAGAGCAGCAGATGCCTGGGAATCCCATCACCTGAAGGTTCTCCTCCAAGTCACTCATTATCCCGACTTGGAAATTTACCACCGTTCCTTCACCGTTGCTGGGTCAAAATCCTGGCACTCCCTCCCGAACAGCACTGTGGCTGTATCTACACCTTGAGGACTGCAGCAGTTCAAGAAGGCAGCTCACTACCACTTTCTGAAGGGCAATTAGGGATGGGCAATAAATGCTGGCCTAGCCAGCGATGCCCACAAACTGTAAATGAATATAAAAAATACTAAGCAGGTTTGAAGGGCCGAATGGCCTACTCCTAAATCCAATGCACCCACAAGAAACAGTGCATCTGATGAGTAGCAAGGCTGAATTATGGGACATTCCAGTGGCAAAGGTTAGTTGTGAGACATTTCTGTGCGTGAATTGACTGCCACATTTCCTGCATTACAATAACACTTAATTGTATATAAAGGTGAGTTGTTCTCTTTTTCTTCTTAATTTTTAATCATCGCAAACTTGGAGACAACAACCTAATTGAATTTCCGTTCACTCTGCGAGGTATTTCATTGCCCAACTCTGTGCTGGTTGTTTCAATCTCTACTTTCCAGCCAGACTAATCTTCCCAGTTCATGCTTGGAAATTCTCCACAGGCACCTTCCAACAGCTGGGAATCTGGGCCGTGATTGCACATTTCCAAAGCAGACTCTGCCCCTCTTTGCCCTCCCAAACAATGAAAGACTCAAACAAGTGATACCAGCAGCCCGTGACTCTCAGGGACCAGTCACGTTTGGGGCACTATGGCTCTTTGAGGATTTGCCTGACCTCTGTCTGAAGCCCATTTCCCAGTGGTTTTCCGTAAACAATGAATCCTGGGCCCCCTTCCATTGACAGGCTCATGGTCAAGCACCTGACCTTTTGGTTCTGGATGGTATTTTCTGATTGGTTCAATTTAATCTGCAGTTTCTTCCCAGGCCATTTTCCTTCACAGCTGGGGTGAGAGGCCATTTTAAGAGGGAGTACACATTGTTTTTGTTCCTTCATTCTTCCTCATCTCTTCAATGGTTGACCTCCAGTGTCATGGAAGCGAGTTTTACTTGGCTTCCCAGAAGTCGTTTGTGATTCCCCCAGCCATCTTGGAAAGAAGCCAGAGATTCATGCTGAGTGTGTGCACTCACAGACAAAGCCCCCGGGCCACATGCATGCACAGTCTATATACATCCAGTTGTTTTTTTTTTACACATGGCTGACGACTGGTTGCCTTTAGTAGCTGACAGATGTTATTTTGGAGAGAGAAAGATTTAAACAGATATAAATGCCTTTCATGACCCTGGGATATCTCAGAATTCTTTGCTTCTGAAGTGCTACCACAGTTGTAAAATAATGCTCAAAACAAGATGCCATATAGGAACATAAGAAACAGGAGCAGGAGCCATTCCGCTTCATGAACCTGCTCCGCCATCAATACGATCATAGCCGATCTGACTGTGGCCTTAGTTCCAGTTTCCCGCCTGACCTCCATAACGTTTGATCCCCTTGTTGGTCAAAAATCTGTTCAACTCAGCATTGAGTATATATTTTTTTAAAATGCAAATTTAGAGTACCCAATTCTTTTTTTTTCAATTAATGGGCAATTTAGCTTTTCACAGTAACTTCATTGAAGCCTACTTGTGACAATATTATTATTATTTAGTGTGTCCAATCCACCTACCCTGCACATCTTTGGGTTGTGGGGGAGAATGTGCAAACTCCACACGGACAGTGACCCAGGGCCGGGATCGAACCCGGGTCCTCAGCGCCATAGACAGAAGTGTGAACCACTGTGCCACCGTGCCTCCCTTTGTACAGCCTTATTGACTTGCTCTGTCAGCCTTCATAGGTTTGTACATGTGCACCTCAGGCCCGTGTAGGCTGTAACAGTCTTTGGTTTCTATGAAACAGATGGAAAAAAAAGAAGTCCTATTTTGGATGAATGTCTCCACCTTAAATTATCAGTGAGGAGGTAAAAATCAGAATAGGAACACGGTAAACATCGGAGAATTGGACTGGCCTAATGGAATATTTGTAAATGCTGAGGGTTGTGGTTGTGAGATTTGGAAGGGGCCCAGTCAGCTTGAACGAAATCTCCAACTGAAAAATCCTGATTCACTCCTGGAAGCTGCCAAGTCTGAGCCGAATGATGTTTATTAGGGGATTGGGTGGGACCCAATGATATCATCAGAGTATTTAGCAGGCCATCCTTAAATAATGCTGAAGGGCTCAATATTCCCAAATACTTGAAGAAGATGATGTTAAAGCCTGATGGATAAAGGGCAGCGCACCAGGACTAAATGGATAATTTATTCAGGGACACGGCACCAGCATGATAAGAGAGTGGAATGACTCAGAGTGGGTAAATTGGCATGCTTTGGTCTGCCAAGCATCAACTCTGTCGGTGTTGGAATAGTTGTACCTAAAAGTGTCACTTTCAGATACAAGATTGTAATGTGTAGATCTTGCTTGGTCTGTCGACATTTGTGAAATAAGAATTTCACTGTGTGAATCATTTGTTCAGCTAGGCCATTATATCTGGAGTAATGAGAACAAGTAGTGTGATCGATATTCCACGTCTCACACATATCCTGAAATGGCTTACCAATAAATTGTGGACTGTTATCCATAATGACCTCTCTCAGCACACTAAATAAACTGGAAATAGCACTTGGAATGTGCGCAACAGTTGTACTTGACGTCTTGTACAATTATCAAATAATAGGGTACTTGGTAAAGTAGTCAACGGCGACATGAAAGAAATCCAATGCAACTTTAGACCAAGGATGGGTAGGAATTTGAATCAATGATTCTTTGTGCTGACTTGGTATATGCTGTTGATATGAATATGGAAGGTTAACCAGATTCTGTACCGGTCTTCGAATGCATTTCATACCATTTTTTTAGATCCTTTAGCTCTTCTTCTCTTCATCCTGATGTGTTCTGCTTGTGGAGACATTCATTTCTAATCTCTAGACATATTGTTGTAGCTCACCTGCCTGGTTCAGAGACTCTTGAATCTAGAAACCTTTGCTGGATTCTCCATTATTGGGACTATATCCCTACGCCGGCGTCAAAACGATAGAGTTTTACGCCAGAAAAACTGGCATCAAAGGGACACGAATTCCCAGCCCTGCAGGGGACTAGCAGGGACACGGAGTAGATCTAGCAGCCTTTGCTGCAGATATGGGCCCCGCACTTCTGTGTCGGAGGCCGCGCATGCGCACGGCGGCGGCCTCCAGCGGCCGCACCGTGCTCCATGGTGGAGTCGGACCGCAGAGCTAGACGCACAAATGAGAGCCCCCCCCGATCGGCCGCGCGCTCGATGCTCAATCCACGCACGAACATTCCCCGGCTGCCTATAAGGCCCCCCTGGCCTCCGATCGGCCCGCCACGCGAGTATCCCGACCGGCTGGAGCACATTAGTTCTACACCGTCGGGACTTCGGCCGGTCGGGTGTGGAGAATGGCTGAGCAGGTCTCTGGCAATGGCCACAGGTAGGTCCTAGGCGGCGCGGAGTACGCCGCTTTTCGGGGCCTGCAGAATCAGGGAACCGGCACCGGTCCTGATTTCTTGCGGGAACATGAATTCTCCCCCCCCTCCCCCGGCACCGGCTGCGATTTCGGCACGAGGGTGCGAAAATCCAGCCCCTTAGCTCTGTATGCTGGGAAAGATTTTGAATTTGGATCTTAGGTCATCTGGGTCCCAATTCAAACTGGGGTGTTTTGTAGGCATTCTGACAATATCTCTTTGACACTCCTCCTTGTTTTATTCAATGTATTGTTCAGTAAATCCTGAAACCACCCGTTACAACCACAACCTTCTCTGGCCTACCTGTATGATGGTGTTGTTTGTTTTCTTGACTCTCCCTTGATTCACAGAATCATAGAATCATAGTATTTACAGTGCAGAAGGAGGCCATTCAGCCCATTCAGCCCAGACTCAATGGGCTGAATGGCCTCCTCTTGCAATGTAAGCATTCTATAGCTCTTGGCATTTATGGGAGAACTGTGATTATGGGCGCGATTCTCCCGCCTAGTAGCGCTCTTACTCAAGCGTAACGAGGCCGGTGAATAACAGGAGAGGCCAAAAACGAGATCTGCCCTGGGCGCCAAACCGTTTGTGATGTAACCGGCCTGCTCCCGTAGGCAAAATCAGGATCTCGCAGTAGCGTGGCAAGAAACCAATTATCATCACTTTCGCCCCATTTCCGTACAATCAACCAGAACCATCTCATATCCAAAGGCCTCCCGTCATTCAGTGGCCTCCCCAGCAACTGGGCACGCTGGCATTGATTAGTACTCCTTTTCAAAAACGTGAACCTGGTGGAAGGGCTTCTGTGGGGAGCCGAGGAGGTGAGTAGCCATCTTTGCTCACAAGCAAAGAGCCCGGGGGTGCTGAAATTGCCACCCCAGTACTCGGCAGAGGGGTGGTGGGCCCTTCCCAAAGCTAGGCTGCCATGAGCGGGTGGGGGAATGGGGGAGGCCCTGGGGGGAGGCAACCGGGGGCAATCGCTCACGGCACCACCATGCCAGCCCCTGGATCTTAATTCCATTCCGGGGCAACCCTTGCCCTGCCCATCTGCCCCACCGATCACCCATAACCCCACCGACCGCTGAGGCCTCTGGCTGTGCAGCTGAAGGCTATTGCTAATCGGGAATTGCCAGTCTTGGTTAAGTGAGCACTTGACACATGCCAAGTGGATTCCCGAGGGTGAGTGGGCCATGTAGCATGTGGGAGTCATTGCCTAGCATTCCGATCATGATGCCTGAACACCGTGCTTGAACACTGCGGGAGGCGACAGCACACACGCAGCAGCCAACATCCGAACACCCAGGGGATGGGACACAGCTCCGGGAACATGTCCATGGCCGGAGGCTGGGTGAGCGCCATGGCAGAGGGGGTGTTGCCTGGAGAGATGGGCAAAGGATCGGGGGGTCAGCCCGCATTGCGGAAGGAAGTGACAGGCATCAAAATGGTTGTGCAAAAAGGTTGTTTTATAAGCTGTACAATGCCCCACTCTTGTGCCGTCCCCATCCCCCAACCCTCTCCCACCCACTACCCACCCCCCCGCCCCACCCCGCCTCCTACCTACCCCCTCCCCACCCCCATCCCCCCAACTCCGGTGCCCTCAGTGATCCTCAACGTGCCTGGTCCTCCTAGCTCTACCCTAGGTCTTAGTGTTTCCCCAGGATGCACATCAGAGGTGAAGACAGCCAACTGCTTACCTCGTCTTGGCCCTTGATGCCCTGGCGGGTGTCCTCCAGGAGCTTTAGGGCTGGAGGGCCCTGGCACACTTGTCGGCGGCACATGCACAGCCATGCTGCTCTGTCTCGTGTGTTGACCCCGAGATGTGGCCTCATCAGAGGTGTGGAACTTGGGGGAGCTGGTGGCCACTGTTGCCACTCCATGGGACGGGTCCGCCTGGCATCCAGTGCCCCCTCCGTCCGGTCGGTGCCCACCCTAGGATTCACCTTGGGATGGAGGGACAGCTGGTTTGAGCATCGTTTGGTTCAGCCATCCCTGGCGATTTCCCATGGTCCACACCATCGTGTCGCGCCCTCGGCGATGCTCCACAGTGACTGGGCCATGATCTGCAGCGCCCTCGGCAATGCCCACCTGCGACTGGGTCAAGCTCCGCAGCGCCTTGGCCATTCCAATCTGAGAGCGAGATATGCCCCGCAGAACTTCATCAAGGTCCATCTGGTGCTGGGCGACATCCCCAAGTGAGTTGGACATCCTGCTGAGACCCTCAGCCATGGCCTCACCGACCCACTTAAGCCCTCACTTCCACCCTCTCCCCGTAACCCAATATCCCCTCCTAACCTTTTGGTCA
Source organism: Scyliorhinus torazame (assembly GCF_047496885.1). NCBI lineage: Eukaryota > Metazoa > Chordata > Chondrichthyes > Carcharhiniformes > Scyliorhinidae > Scyliorhinus > Scyliorhinus torazame. Next base: position 207,014,976 of record NC_092708.1, on the reverse strand, counting down.
CTAAGGGCAATTTATCATGGCCAATCCACCTAACCTGCACATCTTTGGACTGTGGGAGGAAACCGGAGCACCCGGAGGAAACCCACGCGCACACGGGGAAAACGTGTAGACTCCGCACAGACAGTGACCCAGCAGGGAATCGAACCTGGGACCCTGGAGCTGTGAAGCCACGGTGCTAGCTGTGGTGTTGGGTGCTCTGGTGCACAGATGAGCCAACACAGTTGTATGTGGTACAACTCTATTTTATTTTAACTCTTATAATACAGTTCGTTCTGGATACTCTGCACGTGCTGTCTCCCTGAGTGTGTCGTGTAGCAGGTCTGTCCTGGTCCTCCTCTCCAGCTAATACTGACCACCGGGTGTCGTGTTTGTGCTTTCATATCTTTCTGTGATTGGGTTGTGGTGTTGTGTGTTCTGATTTGTCTGTTGGTGTGTCTATCATGATGTGTGTGTTTGAATATCATGACACTAGCTACTTGTGCTACCATGCTGCCCACTCAGTGCAATCAGCTCCACCCCCCCCCCCCCCCCCAACATGGATTTGTACAATGAAGAGATCAGCCAACTGAACACATTGAGAATGTAAGCCCCACATGAGACCTGAGGCATAGGACGCGATTCTCCGGAAAAAGTTCCGTCTGTGTGACGCCTTGGACACCTTCACGAATGGTGCAAACGTCATGCAGCAGGCTCTCCACTGCGGTCACCACCCGAGCAGTGTTGGCCTCGGTGCCACTCACTGATGGGGCCATTCCCTGTGCCTGTAGCCTCTTGGACTCCTCCAGTCGGCTGTGGGTCACTTGAAGAGTTGGGAGTAGATAGGGAGGGGGGGAGGGGTGAGGGGGGTGGGGGGGGGGGGGGGGAGAGAAATTGGTGTCTACTCACTCGTGCTGCCCGGTGTAGGTCGCTGACCTTTTTCCTGTGCTGCTGGCCAGTCCTCTTGGTCACGCTGTTGGAACTAACAGCTGCCTTGTGACTCACCCTCTGGGACCCCGTGGGAACAGGACATTCCTCCAGGTCTCACCGCGTCCAGGAGCCTCCCCAGGTCAGTGTCCCCGAGGGTTGGTCTCCCCTGGTGGTATTATTGCGATCAGGCTGGGTTGGCTGAGCAAGTGCAGTTTAAGTGCTGCTTGACCTCGTTCACGGGGGGCTGGCGAGCGCGGTCCCGGCGAATCAGCTAGCATGGCATTATTTGCAGCGAGAAACCCATGAGGCCTCGTTAAGTGGACTAATTAACGTTGAATTGCTTTGCCGGTTTCGCTGGGCCAAGCGCCGGGAAGCTCGCGGCACTTCCCGCTCGCTACCACTCTTGGAAACTTTTCCGGAGAATCGCGTCCTATGCCTCAGGTCTCATGTGGAGCTTACATTCTCAATGTGTTCAGTTGGCTGACCTCTTCATTGCAAACATCCATGTTTGGGGAGGGAGCTGGTTGCACGGAATGGGCAGCACGGTAGCACAAGTGATTAGCACTGTGGCTTCACAGCGCCAGGGTCCCAGGTTCGATTCCCCGTTGGGTCACTGTCTGTACAGAGTCTGCACGTTCTCCCCGTGTGTGCGTGGATTTCCTTCCGGTGCTCCGGTTTCCTCCCACAGTCCAAAGACGTGCAGGTTAGGTGGATTGGCCATGATAAATTGCCCTTCGTGACCAAAAAAGGTTAGGAGGGGTTATTGGGTTACGGGGAGAGGGTGGAAGTGAGGGATTAAGTGGGTCGGTGCAGACTCGATGGGCCAAATGGCCTCCTTCTGCACTGTATGTTCTATGAAATACAAAGTTGGCCTGAGGGATCAAACAAGTTTCTCGGAGAATATGTTGGGTGGGAATCGGATGGCAAAGTGGAGCAGGAAGCTGCAGAGGAAACAGTGGTTTGTGTGGAATTCTAGAGCAGGTCAGCTTGCAATAACACAGCTCTCTGTCTTCAAAAGTGACGGAGCCAAAAAGACCTAAAAATGTTTTGCATCCCTTGGTTTGAAAAACGCCCAATATTTGCTTTTGCTTTAAACTGGAACATGGTGAATCTAGCAAAGTCTCTGATTATTCATAGGGCATACTGTCCCTAAAATAATTTGTCAACAGCTCTCACCATGCAAAACCAGACTAGTCTTAACCAGACCCGTGCTCTCAATTGCACCACACAGTCAGGTGGCGAAAAAAAAAGTTAAACTTATTTAAAACTGTAATTGTTGATCAGTAGCAGTCAGAGAACAGCATACAGTCTAACAATAATCCCAGGTCCAAACATCAACCATACAAAATAATGTTCATGCCAAGTGTACTCTCGTTAATCATGCTACCTCCTGCACTATACTGCTGCCCCCATTCTCAGTTTAATCCCTGTCAGTAGCTGTAGGGTCCTTGGAACCAAGGAGGTGGCCTTTCAGCCTGTTCAGACAGATCATGATTGACCTTGTGGTAAACACCACTAGTAACATTGCATGTATTACGCTACTGCTCCTGTATTACAGGTACCACAGTAAATCCCAGCCTGCTGGCTCCTCCCAGCAGACGGCGTACTCCTGCGCTGCTCCCATTCTGGTTCCAACTGCAGGAGACACAACATCTTGTGCAATAAAGTCTCGATTGTTTCCCCATTCTCATCTCGTGGTAATTGACGGTACATCAATTTATTGCACAAGATTTTAAAAGATGAACATCTTAATCAAGCCTGATCTGGAGCTGAACCGTCACACAGCCAACGCCACGTCCACCTTCGACCACTGGCTAGCTTGCTTCGAAGGCTACCTCAGAGCAGCCACTGAAGTCCTCTACTCACGGGTGGGTCCTGAAATATTTCCCCTCATCCGGGATGTGCCCACCTACAATAAGGAGAAATGCGTGTTCCGCACCAACCGCTTAGCCATCCTTGGCTACGTAGTGGAAATTGGAGTCCTAGGCTCCGACCCCGACCGCATGCGCCCCCTCCTGGAACTCCCTCTCCCCCACTGCCCCAAGACCCTGAAACGATGCCTGGGGTTTTTCTCGTAATAAGCCCAGTAGGTCCCAAATTATGCGGACAAGGCCCGCCCACTCATCAAGTCCACAGTTTTCCCCCTGACGGCTGAGGCCCTCCAGGCTTCCAACCACATCAAGGTGGACATCACCAAGGCCACGATGCACGCGGTCGACGAGTCCCTCCCCTTTGAGATGGAGAGCGATGCATCAGACGTAGCTCTGGCCGCCACCCTCAACCAGGCGGGCAGGCCCGTGGCTTTCTTTTCCCGCACCCTCCATTCCTCCGAAATTCGGCACTCCTCTGTTGAAAAGGAGGCCCAAGCCATTGTGGAAGCTGTGTGACATTGGAGGCATTACCTGGCCGGCAGGAGATTCACTCTCCTCACTGACCAATGGTCGGTTGCCTTTATGTTTAACAATACGCAGCGGGGCAAGAAAAAAAATGACAAAATCTTGAGGTGCAGGATCAAGCCCTCCACCTATAACTATGAAATCGTGTATCACCCGGGGAAGCTCAATGAGCCCCCTGATGCCCTATCCTGCGGTACATGTGCCAGCGCACAAGTGGACCGACTCTGGGCTCTCCACAATGACCTCTGCCAGCTGGGGGTCACCCGGTTCTTCCATTTTGTCAAGGCCCGCAACCTGCCCTACTCCATTGAGGAGGTCAGGACCGTAACCAGGGACTGCCAAGTCTGCGCAGAGTGCAAGCCGCACTTCTACCGGCCAGATAGAGCGCACCTGGTGAAGGCCTCCCGTCCCTTTGAGCGCCTCAGCATGGACTTCAAAGGGCCCCTCCCCTCCACCAACCGCAATGTGTACTTCCTCGACGAAATTGATGAGTACTCCCGGTTCCCTTTTGCCATCCCATGCCCCGACATGACTTCTGCCACGGTCATTAAAGCCCTGCACAGCATCTTCACTCTGTTCAGTTTCCCCACCTACATCCACAGCGATCGGGGATTCTCCTTCATGAGTGATGAGCTGCGTCAGTTCGTGCTCAGCAAGGGCATCGCCTCGAGCAGGACGACCAGCTACAACCCCCGGGGAAACGGGCAGGTGGAGAGGGAGAACGGGATGGTCTGGAAGGCCGTCCTGCTGGCCCTTCAGTCTAGAAATCTCCCGGTCTCCCGCTGGCAGGAGGTCCTCCCCGACACGCTCCACTCCATCCGGTCGCTCCTGTGCACCGCCACTAATGAGACCCCTCACAAACGTGTGTTTGCCTTCCCCAGGAAGTCCACCTCCGGGGTCTCGCTCCCAACATGACTGACAGTCCCAGGGCCCGTCCTCCTCTGGAAGCATGTGCGGAGCCATAAATCGGATCCTTTGGTTGAGAAAGTCCACCTCCTCCATGCAAACCTGCAGTGCGCCTATGTGGCACACCCCGACGGGCGACAGGACACAGTCTCCCTCCGGGACCTGGCACCCGTTGGGTCCCCACCCACAACCCCCGATCTGACACCGCTCCTTCCCCCTCCGGTTGCCTCATTCACCCCTGCGCCACCCACCCTACCACCAGTGAACCTCACTGCAGCCCCCACCCCAGTAGGATCCGTCCCCTAACTGGATCCATTAAGGGGTGACGAAGCAGAGGACAACACACTCCCGGAGTCGCAGGTGACCACATCGGCACCCACATCACCACCAGGAGTGAGGCGATCGCAGTGGAGGGTCAGAGCCCCCGACAGACTCAATCTGTAATGTTTTTCTTCACCCCCGCCGGACTCTTTTTTAAACAGGGGGTGAATGTGGTAAACACCACTAGTAACATTGCATGTATTACGGTACTGCCCCTGTATTACAGGTACAACAGTAAATCCCCGCCTGCTGGCTCCTCCCAACAGGCAGCGTATAAAAGTGTCTGCTCTCCTGCGCTGCTTCCATTCTGGTTCCAGCTGCAGGAGGCTCAACATCTTGTGCAATAATGCCTCGATTGTTTCACCATTCTCGTCTCGTGGTAAATGACGGTACATCAGTCAGGTAGTGAAAAAAAAGGTAAACTTATTTAAAACTGTAATTGTTGATCAGCAGCAGTCAGAGTCCAGCATACAGCCTAGCAATAATCCCAGGTCCAAAAACTAACCTTACAAAATAATGTTCATGCCAAGTGTACTCTCGTTAATCATGCTACCTGCTGCAGTATGCTGCTGCCTCATTCTCAATTTAATCCCTGTCAGTAGCTGTAGGGCCCTTGGAACCAAGGAGGTGGCCTTTCAGCCTGTTCAGACAGATCATGATTGACCTGTACTTTAACTACATTTACCTGCCTTGCCTCCACATCCTATAATACTCTTATCAAGCAACAATCTACCCAACTCAGCCTTGGAAGATCTGACTGCCTGAGATTTTGGGAGTGTTCCAGATCTTTATGTGAAAAGAGTTTCCATGGAGGCAACTAAAAACTAGTGCACGCTCCTAGGGATTAAAGTTCAACTTCAGTGGGGGCCCAAGAGAAGTTTCAGTAGGATCAGGTGGGCTGTATAATGGTGGTCATTCTGCTTCCACCCATCAAATAGGTCATTAGGTTAATAATGCAGGGGCAATTTTGTGATGTGAGTGTGGAGGAAAACTGGCTGGTGATTAGGATTCCACATCACGATTGCACATTTGGAATATTATTCCCGAGACTGATCATTAAAAGCTTCAGTGGTGAACTACAAGCATGTGGTGTGAACATGGAAACAGGAGGAGGCCACTTGCCCCCTCGAACCTGCTCTGCCATTCAGTTTGGTCGTGGCTGACCTGTATCTTAACTCGATCTACCCACATTGGTTCCCTTTCCCTTGCTCAGTGAAAATCTGGTTGAGATTTTCAGTTGACCCCACAGCTTCAACAGCTTTTTCGACAAGAGAGTTCCATATTTCCACCACCCTCTTATGTGAAGAAGTGCTTCCTGACATCACCCATGGACAGCCCAGCTCCAATTTTAAGCTTGTTCTGGACTCCCCCCACCAGAGGAAATTGTTTCTCTTCATCTGTCCTATCAAGTGATTTGAATAATTTGAACACTTCAATTAATTTGCCTTTGTCTATTTGACATAGTAGCCTAGCCCAGACAGGCGACTTTGAAATACAGGTAAGCTCCTGCAAAGCCTAGGGACTGGGACTATGCAGGGTTTTAGATTTTGCCAGATTTCAGCTCGGGCACTTTGGGCAATGGGCGGCTTGGGCCTATCTGGGTCGGGTGGGATCAAAGGTCATTTGGAGCATGAGAATAGACCAGTGTACAAGTGGCAAAGAGAATAACAAGTCCGGTGCCATGCAGCCAGGTAACTTATCCAGCGAAACTAATTTTAATTGAGTAAAATAATTTTAAAATGGTGCACGCACATGTTATTAATGTCTGATTTTCAGACAACTCCGCTTTCTAGACAGTTGGTTTTGAGACACTATTTCTTAAATCAAAGCTCTGGTGAATCTATTTACCTTACACCCCAAAGCCAACAAATTCTTCCTGGGGTGCGAGGCCAGAAATGAATGCAGCATACCAGATGGTGTCTATCACTGTCTAACTCTAACATGGTGTCCGTCCCTAGCTTTCCTAAGATAAAGGCCAATGTTTCACTAGCTTTTTGAACTATGTTTGTACCTGTCCACTAGCTTTTCCTCATGCTCAACCATGTAGGATGCGTGTTTCAATCTCTGCTCCTTAATGTTTCACATCTCCCCGTGAAATCCTGGGACTAAATAATCGGCACGGTGGCACAGTGTTTAGCGCTGCTACCTCACAGCGCCAGGGACACGAGTTTGACTCCAACCTTGGGTGACTGCTTGTGTGGAGTCTGCACATTCTCCCCGTGTCTGCGTGGGGTTTCCTCCGGGTGCGCCGATTTCCTCCCACAGTCCAAAGATGTGCAGGCTAGGCGGATTGACCATGATCAATGCGCAGAGTTACAGGTATAGGGCTGGGGGATGGGCTGGGGTGGGGGTATCGGGCTGGGGGATGGGCTGGGGTGGGGGTATCGGGCTGGAGGATGGGTTGGGGTGGGGGTATCGGACTGGGGGATGGGCTGGAGTGGGGGTATCGGGCTGGGGGATGGGCTGGGGTGGGTGGCTCTTTCAGAGAATCGACGCAGACTCAATGGGCCGAATGAACTCCTTCTGCATTGTCGGGATTCTTTGGATCCCTCTACCCACACTAATAAATACTGTTGATGCCTCATTTATTTCAGTTCCTCCCTCAGTCAAACCAAAACGCTGACTCAAAATGGGATGCTGATCCCCAGGCATCACTCACTGAATTGTTAATTTTCCACGTGTAAGCTCCACACACACTTACATCTCCTGAGTAGAACAAAGAACATACAGTGCAGAAGGAGGCCCTAAATCTTGCTGCTCTCTTGAGTCTGCACCCACTTAAGCCCTCACTTCTACCCTATCCCCGTAAACCAATAGCCCCCTCCTAACCTTTTTGGTCACTAAGGGCAATTTATCATGGCCAATCCACCTAACCTGCACGTCTTTGGACTGTGGGAGGAAACCGGAGCACCCGGAGGAAACCCACACAGACACGGGGAGAACGTGCAGACTCCGCACAGACAGTGACCCAGCCAGGAATCGAACCTGGGACCCTGGCGCTGTGAAACCACAGTGCTATCCACTTGTGCTACCGTGCTGCCCTAAGTAGTGAGCAGGAGCAGTTTGAACTGACTAATTCAGTTTAAGCCAGCTATCAGCCCAAGGCCTATGTGAGCTAATCCACGACGCACAGGACAATCCATTAGGGAGTCACAGCTTGTGTGTTTGAGTACAGATACAGATGGTATAGTGTCCATTCATTGGAACAGGAGCAGAAGGCTATTTTCACCCCTCAAGCCTGTTTCACCATGCAGTTAGATCCTGGCTGATCTGATTAACTCCATCGATCTACCTTGGCTCCATCTTCCTCCAAACCCCTTATATAACAAAACTCGATTGATCTCAGTTTTGAAATGTTAAATTGATCCCCAGCCTGAACAGTGTATCTGAGAGGAGTCTTGACAGAGGTATTCAAGATCCTGAGAGGCATGGACAGGGTAAATAGTGAGAAACTAGTCCCACTCAAGATAGCACCAAGATTTAGCAGACACAGATTCAAAATAATTGGCTAAAAGAGTAAAAGTGACATGAGGAAAAATGTTTTCACCCAGTCGGTAGTTGGAGTCTGGAACAAGCTTCTTGAGAGAGTAATGGAGGCAGGTTCAATCAAGGTTTTAATTGGATTGTTATCTGGAAAGAAACAATGTGTAAGGTTACGGGGATAAGGCAGGAGAATGGGACTAGATCGAATGCTCTTTCAGCGAGCCGGTGCAGACTAGAAGGGCCAAATGGCCTTCTTCTGCACTGTAAAGATTTTTGTGATTCTGTAATTGTGTTTCATTGTGCTTAATCTGTTGTAGGACGTTTCTGAAGCCACTAGCTTGATTCATGGCCAATGTAGGTAAATTGGCTAAAGCTGACAGGGTATTATGTTGCATGAAGATATTGCCTCTCTTCAGTGCAAATTCAAGGACGCCATTTTGCCACAGTTCAGGTCACTGGTTAGTTTGTCTCTGGGTACTAAGCCCTGTTTTGGTCCCGATGCATAGTGAATGATAATAATGACCTTGGAGTTGGTCAAGCTACAAGAATGATTCCTAGCTTAAAGAAAGTCAGCTACTTAGATAGGCTCAATGAGTTTAGTCATTTGATGACTGATTATTCCAGTTTAGCATTCCGGGAAGGCCAGTCTAGCACTGAGACACACAAACCCAGGCTAGGTTAGTGCAGTGATTGCTGGGTGAGATCAATGGTGGATGAGGGGAGAGGTGAGTGGGGACAGAGGGCCTCTGTGCCTTCAGATATGGACGGGGAGATGTGGTGAGCCACGTTTCCAGCTCCTGATTGCTATCCAGTGATTCAGATGAGGATGAGTCTGAGGCCTGTGACAAAAGGTCATGGTTATGTAGCTTCCCAGGGCTCGTTGTCTTGCCTCCCCATAACAGCGGCGGGTCAGCGACTGTACATTCCAGCAGAAGCATAACCCAGACGAGACAGGGCAACGGACCAACAAATCTTCCTGAGGCCAAATATCCTCTTTGAATGATGGCTCTCGACACAGAACAGAGCTCAACAGGAGGGGGAGGCGGTGGCGTAGTGGTATTGTCAGTGGTTTAGTCATCCAGAAACCAAGGTCATGTTCTGGGGGGACCCAGGTTCAAACCCCACCAGTGTAAATGATGAAATAAAATATCTGAAATTAAAAGTCTAACAATGAGCATGAAACCTTCTTTAGGGAAGGAAACCTATCATCCTTCCTGATCTGGCCTGCATGTGATTGATTCTTAAATGCCCTCAGCTGATGGGAAGTTAGGGGTGGGCAATAAGCTCCAGCATCGTGTGAAAAAAAAAGCTACAAAGCTCACCAGACAAAAATTTCTATCGCACCTTCTTCAGCACCAAAGGACAAAGCGCTCCATGCAAATGAAGTAATTTTGAAGTTTAATCACTGATGTAATGTGAGAGATGTGGGGCTGGATTCTCCGTTGGTGGGATTCTCCGTTGCGCCGGCAGCGCATCCACACCCAGGGATTTCCCGGCGGTGTGGGGCTGCCCACAATGGGAAACCCCATTGGCCGGCGGGCGGGCGGGCGGGCGGGAGAATCCCACTCGTGGTATCCAGTTTGTGCACAGCAAGCTCCACAAACAGCAACATGATGGTGACCACATTGTCATCAATGACGTCGGTAGCGTGATAAATATTGGCCAAGATAGCAGTGGGACTTCTGAACTCCTCTTCGAAATATTGGGTGGGATCAGACAGGGCCTCAGTTTAATGTTTCATTCGAAGTGGATGACCAGTGCTATGGGTTTTGTATCAGACATGTTCAGGTTTCCAATATGCACTCCAGCCATGATCAGCAGCAGAATTGAGATTAATAATGAGAGATGCTAATGACCTGTTCTTGTATGTTATGGATCCAGTCTCCTCCATGGATGAAATAATGAAGCTATTGAGGAGGTTTGGTTTCTTTTACGGGGTATAAATTGAACCTTCAGAAGAGTGAATATTTTCCAGTTAATCCCCCTGGGATTGGAACCAATCTGAGGGTATTACCTTTTCGTCTTGCAAAAGGTAGCTTCCGGTACCTTGGGTTCCGAGTGGCCCATGATTGGCCCATCCTTCATAAATTAAACTATACAACACTGGTGAGCAGGGTGAGGTCCCATTTACAGAAGTAGATTTAACCTCCCGCTGTCCTTGGCGGGCAGAGTCCACACTGTTAAGATGAACATTCTCCCAAGGTTTTTATTTCTGTTTCAATGTCTCCCTGTTTTCTTTGCTAAGCCTTTCTTTGTCAAGGTTAACAAGTTACTGACCTCTTTTATCTGGGTGAATAAGTCACCAAGGATTCGTAGGGTTTACCTTCAGAGGGACCGGCAGTTGGGGGGGGGGGGCATTACCCAATTTGTTCTTTTATTACTGGGCGGCCAAGATTGAGAAGGTGCTGGGTGGTTGTTGGAGTCAGATTCCATACAGGTGCGGCTGGAGGCCAGTTCATGTAGGGGCTCGAGTTTACAGTCTTTGGCAACAGCTTCATCTCCGTTCTCCCCAGTGAGTTATTCCTCAAACCCGGTGGTGATCATTATTTTAAGGATATGGAAGCAGCTTAGGCTGCATTCCAAGCTCAGCGCCATGTCATTATTGGCTTGTATCTGTTGCAACCATTTGTTTGTGCCCTCGGGTTTGGATGAAACGTCTAAGTCGTGGAAAGGAAAGGGCCTTAAGTAGTAGGGGCGGCACGGTGGCATAGTGGTTAGCTCTGCTGCCTCACAGCTCCAGGGACCTGGGTGCAATTCCGACATCAGGGACTGCCTGTGTGGAGTTTGCACATTCTCCCCGTGTCTGCGTGGGTTTCCTCCGGGTGCTCCGGTTTCCTCCCACAGTCTAAAGATGTGCAGGTTAGGTGGATTGGTCATGGTGAATTGTCCCTTAGTGTCCAACGATTAGGTGGGGTTACGGGATTACGGGGAATTGACCCTGGGTAGGGTGCGCTTTCAGAGAGTCGGTGCAAACACGATAGGCGGAATGGCCTCCTTTTGCACTATAGGAATTCTATGATTCTATTTTGGAGATCTGTTCATGGAGGGACAGTTTGCCAGTTTGGAGCAGCTTTCAGTGAAGTTTCAACTGACAAGAGGCGCCCTTACTGTTCCTCTACTTCCAGTTACTCAATTTTGCCCAGAAGACTTGTCCTACATTCCCCTGAATGCCATAACCCTCCCTGCTGTGGAGAATCATATTGTTGGTGGGGTCTGGGAGGCGGAGCACTTCAAATATTTATGGGCAGCTTATGTCAATTGAAGATGTCTCGCTGGAATGGGTGAAAGCGAAGTGGGAGGAGGAGCTGGGAGCTATTTTGGATGACAAAGTGTGGTGTGAGGCCCTTCATAGGGTGAACTCCATTTCCTCCTGCATGTGGCTTAGCCTGATTCAGCTTAAGGTGGGACATAGGGCCTGCCTAAGGATAGGAGAAGTGGGTTCTTCGTGGGAGTGGAGGACAGGTGTGAGCGGTGCTCTCGTGGGGCCGTTTATCATACCCACATGTTCTGGTCGTGTCCAAGGATGGTAAGTTTGTTGGGTCTCCTTCATTAGCACCGTGTCAGTGATTCTTAACACTGATCTGGAGCCTTGTTCGTTGGTGGCCACTTTCGGGTGACGGAATCGCCAGGACTGCAGGCTGGGATGAAGGCAGATGTTCTTGCCTTTGCCTCATTGGTAGCCCAGAGGCAAGTTCAGCTGGGATGGAGTTCTACCCTTAGACGATCTAGAGAGATATACTTTGGAATGGCGACCAGGGACGATGTTCAGATTCTGTTTCTGAGGACTTTTCAATGCCTATAGCGACAGACCGAAAAATACCTACTCAAGAATTATCATCGACAGAAAGGAATGAGGACTCTTCGGAAATCGCAAGTAGCTGAGTTCAAGAATGCTGAATTTTACCAAAAAGGAATAGACATCCACCACAGTGACTGTCTTATTGAATTGTTGTAGAAATAATGTATCAGGGGATCTGTTGTAGTAATGTTAATTGTTGTCGTTGCACTAATGAAGTAAAGAGGGAGGGCTGTTATGTATCTGGGAATACACTCCTGCTGGTTCATCATCACATGACATCAGCAGTGTGTTTGCACCGGCTTTGAGCAGGTCACCATTGTGATTGTATTGTTGAGCAACACCCTAAATAAACCTCTCATCGTGTTTTACAAGAATCCACAATGTGGGCACCTCCATACCTTTCCTCTTTGTGGCAGCAAAGAAATATAACAAGCACGGTGACCAGCGGCTACAGCAGCTTGGCAAAAAGATCAAAAACAACAACCCACAATGTCATCGCGATGCTTCATTTGTGGCACCTGCGGCAGAACCTGCCTCTCAAGAATTGGCCTCTTCTGCCATCACCGAAACTGCACCATATAAAGCCCCCCCCTCCCCCCAATCCCCCATTTAGATGGATTGTTCGCTGCATCTCCAACATCTTTCATAGATGGAAGGATGCTGACGATTATCATTTCTAGTTTTCTGACATTACAGCACTAATTCAAATGCACTTCATAGACTGTAAACTGCTTTGGGACATTCTTTAGTATTAATTTAGGACAAGCCACTCACATCCTTCATAAAAATGTCTCGGTGAACCAAGATTTTGGAATGCAAAAATGTTGCAGTCATTATTTTAACAAAAATGTTCAGCCTACTGTGCCTAATAAATCTTTGTAAGTGTTTTTCCTTTCGTGTGTGGATCTTGTTATGTTTCTCATTTCAGTACAGGCATTAAGATATCACAACTCTTTGAAAGTTATTCCTTTTAAAATGGATCCTGTTTTGAACTTTTAAAATGGCTGCGTAGGCAATCAGGATCGGATGGCCCTGGGCGTGATTTATTGGAAAAAAGTGCAGTCCTGTTTTGGGCGCGTTTAGCAGAGTGTTTCCCAACACCTGCAGTGCTGAGAATGACCCCACTATTAAAGGGCACTCTATTTCATTTTGGGGCCTTGGCGAGGAACGCCCCACTGAGGCCACACTTAGACTCATTTCCTGCACTAGCGAGCTCAGCAGGAAGAGATCGGGGCGCTCTCGACCCCCCCCCCCCCCCCCCCCCCGTGCCTCTGGAACCCCCCAATGCCCCAACTTACCAATTAGAGGGTCCTCAGCCCCTCCTTACCCCACCTCATAAGGGCACGGCACCCACGGGCTAAATCCCCAACACGGGCAACTTGGCACCGTCGCACTTCCAGCCTGGCCGTGCCACCTGGGCACCCTGGAATGCCAGGCTGGCGGTGCCAAAGTGCCTGGTTGGCATCAGGAGTGCCAGGGTACCACGCTGCCCAAGCCCCAACCACCCAGGGGCCTCTAATCACCTGGAAGATCCCCGGTGCTGTTACGCCTGGTCCACGCATGTGGAAACCAGTTCTAAATGCCGCCATGCCAGGGTCCGAGGAAAGGCCACACCTTGGGTCACTCTGGTGTTGATATATTCAAGTGAGACGAACTAGTCACTTGAATATGCAAATCTGTATCCCACCCGTTGAGGGCGAGATCCAGGTTGCAACACCTTGCGGGATCTTGTTAGGTCTCACGAGGATAATGAGAGTCGTGAATCTCGCGAGTGGTCTCTCGTGAAATTTAACAGCCTCGTTGCGCCACAGGTCAGGCACGACAAGGTCGGTAGATAGCGCCCAGCCCCAATCCGACAAAAAAAATCAACTCTTATCTCCCTCCGATTTATCTGAGTGATCTTTCAATGGAAGATGGTTCACAACCATCTGAATGCAAATCTCAGAGAATCAATGTAACAACACAGTTCCCATTTTACAGCGTTAGCTGCCATATTCCGGTAAGTAGAGTCTAAATGCCCGGGATCTTCTCTGAAATGCTTTGGAGAACAGCTAAGTGTATAAGGTAAGTTTCTAAAGGGGTAGCGAGAGTAAATTATGTGGGTAAGAGGGTAAGGAGGATGGGAGGGAGGGTGGGGGTGGTAAGAGGTATGGGGTTAGGGCGGATAAGGTAGGTGGGTGAGGAGATAGGGTGAGTGAGGTGACAGGGCATGCAGTTAGGGTGGATAAGGTAGGTGTATAGGGGTAGAATGGGTGAGTGGGTAGGCTGTGTGAGGGAAGTGGGCAAGGGAGTAAGGTGGGTGAGAAGGTTGGGTGGGAGAGTTCGGGGGTATGCGGTTAGTATGGGTAAAGGTAGGTGGGTGAGGAGGTAGGGTAAGTGAAGTAAGGGGTTATGCAATTAGGGTGGGTTACATTGATGAGTAGGGGTTATGGTGGGTGCGAGGGTAGAGTGAATATGGTAAATGGGTAAGGAGGGGGCAAGGGGGTGGGTGGAGGGAGAAATGTCTGTGCCCCTCGCGAGTTAACCCCCCCCAATTGGTGAACATGGAAGCAATCAGAGTGTCCCGTGCGCGTTGGCCTGGCGCACACATCGTGCAGCCACCTGTGCCTGCCTGGGCTCTATGTCCTGCCTATCCTCCCCCTCCCCGTATCCACCTCGTCAGACGAGGCCTGGTGTTCCTCTTCCTTTTCCAGCACGTCGCCCTTCTGTTGCGTGATGTTGTGGAGGACGCAGCAGGCCACCACGATGCGGGCGACCCTCTCAGCATCATACTGGAGTGACCCCCCAGAGCCGTCCAGGCAGCTGAACCGCATCTTCAGGAGGCTGGAGCACTGCTCGCTCACGCCTGTTGTAGCCTCCGGATAGGCGTCATCAGCTACGACAGCAGTGTTAACCCCTGTCGCCCAGGAGCCAAACCCCAGCCGTGGGGGTGACTTGAACAGGTCAGGAATTGTCAAGTGTGCCAGGATGACGGTGCCAAGCACACTGCCTGGGTACCGGCTGCAGACGTGCATGATGCGCAGCTGATGGTCACATCGAGTGAAACGCCTTTCGGTTTGTGTAGGCCGGCATGTCATCTGCAGGTGCTCGTAGGGAGACATGCATCCCATCAATCACCCCCTGGACCCGGACATCCCGTTGATGGCGGCGAACCCCGCTGCTCGAGCATCCTGGAGGGCTCGATCCACATTGAAATGGATGTATTGAGCCCCCTGAGCATATAGGGCCTCTGTGGCGGCGCGGATGCACCTGTGCACCGAGGTCTGTGAGATCCCGCGAGGTCCCCACTCGGCGCCCGGAACGACCCCGTGGCGTAAACGTTCAGGGTGACCGTCACCTTAATGGCCACTGGGAGTGGGTGTCCTCCCCCATACCCCCGGAGTGCCAGCTGTGCCATCATCTGGCAGATATGTCGCACTGTCTCCCTGCTCAGCCGGAGTCTTCGACGACATGCCCAGTCCGGCAGGTCCTTGAATAACAGGTGCTACTGGTACACACGAGCCCTCGTGCACCACCTCCTTGGCACCTCCTCCTCCTCGGCCTGTTGGGCGGCCAGCTCTCCACCTTGGTGGCTGCCACCTGACCTCTGCTCCCCGCTCCGCTGCTGCACTTCCTCCTCGAGCAACTCCAGCTCGTACAGCCGCAGTGCAACCCCCAGGGCTGCGGCGACTAGCAGGAAGGCCATCATTGCTGGTTGAATTCCAATATCCATTGTCTGCAGTGGGTGAAAGGCCAACATGTTAGCGTGGTGCGTACCCCATGTCCAACCAGATCCACCAGGCTATATGGTGGCCCCGGTTGGCTCTGCGGGCTCCACCCTGCATGTTTCCCCCCCAAAACAAAATCACCGCATCCCCGGCCATGGAGCCTGTCCCTGATGCCAGGGGTACAGTCGGCTAGCGCTGCCCTTGCCAGCAGTACGTTTCACGGCTCCCTTCTGGAGCCTCCGTAGAGGCTACACTGGGTGTTACCCTGGGTGGGCTACCAGCAGGTGGCAGGTAGCGGAGGGGGGGTATGGCGGAGGTATGGGTGCAGGGAGAAGGGGGGGGGGGGGAAGGGGGGGGGGGGTTGAGGGCCAGTGTCACTTTGCAGAACCAGAGGCCAAGGTGGATGGTCAGTGGGGTGCGCAGCAAGATGGTTGTCGTGTAGGCCGCGGCAATGCCGGTCTGTGACTGGACACCGCCCCAGTCCTGTGGGGGATCACCCCGGCCACTTGGCCTGTTCCTCCGTGAGACCCCTCTCCCCCCAGCCCTGGCGCGGCACCCCCCACCCCAGCCAGCTCGGCCAGTGTCCAGCCCGGCAGCCCTCAGTTGAGCCTCTCTGTGTCCTACCTCCTCTCTCTCCTTCATCAGCCGGCACGCCGGTTTCACGAATTTTAAAAGCACAAGTGAACCACGCCACTGGGACTTGGCCCATCGGAGGTGGAGAATCGTGGAGGCCCCGGAGAATACCGGGTCGGGCCTGCTAATGACATGCGAACAGTGTTCACTGTAAATGCATTCCAGACCGCATTCACGCTACTGTCAAGGCGACAGAGAATTGCTATTTGGCATCGAATCGGTGCCCGCCGCGTTTTTGACATTTGAACCTATTCTCCGCCCAATCGCGTTTCCCGATTTTGGAGTCAGCCAATGGAGAATCCCGGCCTTAGTCTCTGAAACGGAGAATCCTGCCACTTACCTTTCCACTGGGTGCGATTCTCTGGCCTTGTTGCGCTCTCGCTCGAGCGAAACGAGGCCGGTGAATAATGTGAGAGGTGGAAAACGAGAACCGCGCCAAGCGCGAAACAGTTTGCGATGCAACCGGCCCGCTCCAGTAGGCGAAATTGGGGTCCCGCCGTAACAAGTAACTAATTATCACCACTTAAGCCCTATTTCCATACACCATACCATTAACGGGAGCCACCCACATCCAATGGCCTCCCGTGATCCAGCAGCCTCTCCAACAAGTGCTCACGCTGGTGCCGATTAGTACTCCTTTTGAAAAATGTGAAACTGGTGGAATCTTTGCTCACAGGTAATGAGCCCGGGGGTATTTGGCTTGCTGTCCTTGGGCTCGGGTGGGGAATGGGGGGGCAACTGAAGGGTGCACCCTGCTGGAGATAGGCTGCCATGGGCGACTAGGTGTATCGAGGCTGGGGGAGTGGGCCGGGGGGGTGGGGGACGTGCAGACATGTGCGGGTCCGGCATGCCAACCCCTGGATCATGTGTTCCAGTTCTGGAGGCAATCCTAGCCCCTGCCTGTCAGCTCCACCAACCACCCATAACTCCCACTGACAGGGGAGGCCACTGGCCATGTGGCTGAAGGCTATTGCTAACAGGGAATTGGCAATCGTGGTTAAGTGAGCACTTTACACGTCCCAAGTGGATTCCTGTGGTTGGGCGGACCATGTAGCATGTCGCATTGTCGAGCATCTCAATCACACCTTGTTGCCGGGACACTGTGCCTGAACACTGTGGGAGGCAGCACCACAGACACAGCTGGCAACCTTCGATCACCCAGGGGATGGGCGCATGCCTGCTGCTGGGTGTGCGCCGGCAGGGTGTGTCAGATGGGGGCCGGGGTGGGGTGGGGGAGGCTGGGGCATAGGGTTGGTGGTTGGCCCGCATCGTGGAACAAAGAACCAGAGGCATCATACTGGTTGAAATGAGGGTATTTTATTGTTCCTTGTACAAGTGCACACCACCACCCCATTATCCCCAGCTCCCTACAATGCCCCCTCCCCCTCCCTCCAGTGCACACTCCGCTCCTTACCCGCCACCTACCCTGCCCCCCTCCCAGTGACCTATGTGATCCTCGACATGCTTTGCCTTCCTTGCTCTACCGCTATATCTAGGTGTATCACCAAGTATCATTTCCCGTGGCCTTCAATGCCGTTGGCTGGTGTCCTCCAGGGCCTCTGGGGCCAGAGGTCCCGGCTCACTTGTCGGCGGCACATGCACAGCTGTGCTGTTCTGTTCCAGTGCTGGCTGCAAGACGCGGCCTCATCAGATGGGTAAAACTCGGGGGAATAGCTGGCCACCGTCACCAGTCCGTAGGATGGATCTGGGTTGCGACCCAGAACCCCCTCCTCCTGGTTGGTGTCCAGAGGGCCCTGGGGTTCACCTCGGGATGGAGAGGCAACTGGTTCGAGCCCTGACTGCCCCTGCATTATCTGGCTCTGCCAGCCCTGGCGGCTCCCCATGGTCTGCACCATCATGTCGATGCCCTCGGCGATGCTCCTCAGTGACTGGGACATGCTCTGCAGTGCCTCAGCGATGCCCACCTGTGACTGTGCCAAGCTCCGCAGCGCCTCGGCCATTCCCAGCTGAGAGTGGGGCATGTCCCGCAGAACCTCATCAAGGTCAGCCTGGTACTGGGTCACGTCCCCCAGCGAGTCCTACAGTCTACTGAGGCACTCAGCCATGGCCGTCACTGACTACGCACTGCCTTGGACACCTTCACTCACACAGCTGATGTCGTGCACCAGGCTTTCCATTGCAGTCACCACCAGAGCAGTGTTGGCCTCGGTGCAATGCTGTGCCCCTAGCCTCTGGCACTCTTCCAATCGGCCATGGATCTGCTGGAGTGTCGCTGACATCTCCCTCTGGATGTCCCGGCTCCTCCCTAACGTCTACATTAGCTCCAGGTAAACCTGTTCCAGAGGCTCAGCATCTGACTGGGATGCAGCTGAGTCCTGGGATCCAGCAGCTCTCCGACTGCTGTCTTGCCTGGGGGTTCCTGCCTCCAGCTGATGCGCATCAGCAACTGTGTGTTGCTCACCAGATTGTGCCCCAGGAGCCTGTACACTAATGCTGCCCACCGAGGTGTGTGTATCTGCGCTGGTGGAGGGTGGGGATGACAGCTGTGACGCATCGATCCTGGCATCCTCGGAGCTGTCCTCCGAGGTGTTCTCCTGGGACGCAGTGAGGGGCCACATCGCATGGGCCAGTGCCGTCGGCTGGAGGACCTGTGGGAGAATGAACACGAGGTCAGTGGGAGGGATGGATCAGTCTGTATGGCAATAACAATTCACATGTGACGGTCCATCCGGGTGCGGCCCGGTGGATCCTCACCTCTGCGACATGCGCCATCCTCCATATTGGTGACCGCTCTGACCTCAGCCACCCTGTAACCTCCAGGACCTGTTCTTCAATGGTCATGAAGATTCTTCTGTCCGGCACCTCACCATCGGTCTGGGCCTTTTCCCAACAGTTGTGGGAAAGCTTCTCCTGCGGAGACACAGAGAGGGCATCGTTAGCCACAGGCGAAGTTCACATTGTTGGAGGGGGGTGTCAATGGAGGGTTGGGGTGATGGCAGGGTTGGAGTGAAGGGAGGGGGTGGATTGAAGGGTGGGTTGGGGGTGCAGATGGAGGATTGGGGGGCTGGTCGGCTTTGGGTGGTGGGTTTCGAGGGGGAGACAATTCGGTGCAGGTCGATGACCTTCTTGCGGCACTGGAGGTCAGCCCTCCTCCTCACGCTGCCCGAGCTGACTGCCGCTGCCACCTCATCCTAGGTGGCGTGGCCACCCTGTGGCTCACCCTCTGGGATCCTCGGGTGAACAGAACATCCCTCCTGGTCAAAACCGCCTCCACAGGTCCTCGTCTCCAAACCTTGGGCGGGATTCTCCGACCCCCCCCGCTGGCGTGAATCCCGCCCCCGCCGTGTCCCGAAGTCTCCGCCACCAGAGATTCGGCGGGGACGGGAATCGTGCCGCGCCGGTCAGCGGGGGCAGGAATCGCACTGTGCCGGTCGGCGGGCCCACCCCCACCGATTCTCCGGCCCGCGATGGGCCGAAGTCCCGCTGCTGGAATGCCTCTCCCGCCAGCGTCAATTAAACCACAAGGCAGCGCGGACTGGCTCCGGGGTCCTGGGGGGGGGGGGGCAAGGGACGATCTGGCCCCGGGGATTGCCCCCACGGTAGCCTGGCCCGCGAACGGGGCCCACCGGTCCGCGGGTGGGCCGATGCCGTGGGGGCACTCTTTTTCTTCCGCCGTCGCCATGGTCTTCACTATGGCAGAGGCGGAAGAGACCCCCTCCCCTGCGCATGCGCGGGGATGACGTCAGCAGCCGCCGACACTCCTACGCATGTGCCGACCCGCGTTGCCCGGCGAAGACCTTTCGGCCCCGGCTGGCGTGGCGTCAAAGGCCTTTCCCGCCAGCCGGTGGAGCGGAAACCGCTCCAACGCGGGCCTAGCCCCTCAAGGTGAGGGCTTGGCCCCTAAAGGTGCGGAGACGTCCACAACTTTGGGGCGGCCCGACGCCAGAGAGGTTCCCACCACTCCATTACGCCGGTACCCCCCCCGCCCCGCCGGGTAGGGGAGAACCCCACCCCGCCGGGTAGGGGAGAACCCCGCCCCTTGATCCGGCACAATGGCTGCGAGCTGAGTGGATTGGCTGTGCAAGTGCTGTTTACGTGCTGCTCGACCTTGTTCATGGGGGGAGGCGGGGCGGGGGGGAGGTCCTGACTTGTGCAGTCCCGCTGAATTGGCTGGTGAGCCTTCACTTAGGACGTGAAGCCCGTTAGGCCTTGTTGAGTGGACCAATTAACGTTGAAGAGCGTTGCCGGCCTCGCCAGGTTGAGCGCCGGGAATATCATGGCAGTTCCCGCTCTCTACCACACTTAGAAATCTTTCTGGAGAATCACGCCCACTGAACTTTGTTTTTTGAAGTATTTTTATTGAGATTAAAAAATAAATTTAGAGTACCAATTATTTGTTTTCCAATTAAGGGGCAATTTGAGATTTTACATTTTATAAAACAGCGCATACAAGATCATTCAAAATAAGGAAGGGAAAAAACAGAAACGGTTCAACCTATCTGAGCACAGTATGGAACAGGAGAACAACATCACAAATGGCTTACAACCATCTGACCCAAGTCTATCTTCTCTTCCTGGATTCCAGACCATCTGCACCTATGTTAAAGCCAGGAATAGATTTGTTATACCCACACTTGCAAAATTAAAAGAAAATACACGGAAAGCCCCGATCTACGGGAAGTTACATGCTGCATAACACAATTAAACCCCATAAACCGGCCCAGGGCAGAACCACAATTATAAAGAGTAAACCGGTAACAATAACAACACGTTCAGACTATGGTGAAGCCACAGTAGAAAAGAAGAGCAAAGAAGAATAAAGGAATTACCTGGGCTATCCCACCAGTTCAAGACACCCATCAGTGAAGCAAAACGGGCTCGGGTGACTGTCTGTGTGGATTTGCACGGTAGCATAGTGGTTAGCACAATTGCTTCACAGCTCCAGGGTTCCAGGTTCGATTCCTGGCTTGGGTCACCGTCTGTGTGGAGTCTGCACGTTCTCCCCGTGTGTGCGTGGGTTTCCTCCGGGTGCTCCAGTTTCCTCCCACAGTCCAAAGATGTGCAGGTTAGGTGGATTGGCTATGCTAAATTGCCCTTAGTGCTGGGTGGGGTTACTGGGTTATGGGGATAGGGTCGAAGTGTGGGCTTGGGTAGGGTGCTCTTTCCAAGGGCCGGTGCAGACTTGATGGGCCAAATGGCCTCCTTCTGCACTGTAAATTCTATGATTCTATGAAACCCCTCCCCACATCATCTGAGAGCGAAATCCCGAGCCCCCAGGGTCGACAGAATACCTTAAACAGCATCAGACCTGGTCTAGCCCAGCACCAACTGACACACTAGAAACTATACCCCCAAGGCCTCCAGCACACCCCAAAAAAACAAATCCCCCTGTCAAGCCCGCACCTTCCAACCCATCTAGGGCAATGCACCACAAGAGGATGAATATTCCAGCCCCAGCCAAGGGGTGTGTGTGTGTTGGGGGGGGGTCTCCTGCCCAAGAGGAAGAGGAACTCCCTCCCTGGGAGGGAGAGCTGAGTCCCTCCTCCCCGGCGCAAATACAGCTGCAGAAAGGATATCCGGCGCAATATTCCTCCTCAACAACCCAACCACCACATTGATCCAGGGGAGAAACATGAAGAGAGACCCAAACAGAGGAAAGAAAAATCTCAACCTCAAGAAGGAGACAGAAGGAACCCACTCCTCCTCAGGATACAAACTCTTCCCAGGCTAAAGAAGGATGAAGTCACGGATTCTTACTTCTCAAATCCAAAAGGAAAACCCCAAAACAAATTTGCTTAACTGTGGGGGGGGGGGGGGGGGCTATCCTCAATCTCAGTGAGGACTGAACTAACCCTACCAATCCTATCCACCCAATCTTCACCCGCCCCAGCTCCACTCGTCCTCTTCATAAATGAGATAGGGGTGACAAAAAGCACCCCCAACCACAAGGATTATAAGACACAATAACCAAAAGGAGTAAAACTGCAAATATCACACTTCCCATAACTGTCTCAAATGGGGGGCAGCACGGTGGTGCAGTGGTAGCACTGCTGCCTCACGGCGCCGAGGTCCCAGGTTCGATCCCGGCTCTGGGTCACTGTGCGTGTGGAGTTTGCACACTCTCCCCGTGTTTGCGTGGGTTTCGCCCCCACAACCCAAAGATGTGCAGGTTAGATGGATTGGCCACGCTAAATTGTCCCTTAATTAGAAAAAATGAATTGGGCACTCTAAATTTTAAATAAATAAATAACTGTCTCAAATGACCTTGCTAGATCAGGATAACAGGATAAGGATAAACAACAGCAAAGAGCATCAAACTCACATTCCGCACTCCCTATAGGAAAAAAGACAACAATAAAAAGTCAACAACATGATCAACAATCAGGATTATCAAAGAATTGCAGGGTACATTGCAGGATAACGACGTCTTTCATGTTACACGAGAAGGCAAAGGATAAGGAAGGATCAATAAGCACTCTCCAAGATTCCATTGATTGAAACATGAAATGAAAAATGAAATGAAAATCGCTTATTGTCACAAGTAGGCTTCAATGAAGTTACTGTGAAAAGCCTCTAGTCGCCACATTCCGGCGCCTGTTTGGGGAGGCTGATACAGGAATTGAACCGTGCTGCTGGCTTGCCTTGGTCTGCTTTAAAAGCCAGCGATTTAGCCCAGTGAGCTCAACTAGCCCCTTGAGACACCATCACTTCCACCATGCTCTCTCTGAGGTCCAAGTGTTCCACAGCCTAGGCCCTGTTCAGGGAGAATGCCTCGGCCACCTCCAACCCCTCACAATGAGTATCGAGAACAGGATGAAATAGGACCAGTGATCAGTGGGCTCTACCAACCCCTGATCTCGAATACAGGATACGTTGTGCTCCATCGAATCTGATGCACCCAGCCTCCAAATCAAGATTGCCAAAGCAGCTAATTCTCGAACTTAATTGGAAATTCATCTCCCATCTCTCGCCAGGGACCAGGTATAGGGGTACATCTGCCCGGTCCCCTTCTTCCGAACACGTCAGGATAAACGACACACCATGCAGCAGGGTTTCGATGACACCAAGGCGGCCCCTATTCAAGGAAGGCGCTCTTTTGAGTGCAATACCCTCTCATGCGCCTTCACTGCTCTTTGAAGGGTACCCTGCCATCCTTCGAAGCGAGCTCTAACAACCTGCGCCACAGAACTGAAATTCTCAGTCAAGGCAGCATCTTCAATGGTGGCCAAAATCTGATGTACACAGCACCGCCAAGGTGAGAGCCTGCTCAGCAGCAACTGTGCCACTAGCAGCTGGGCCGGGCCCCAACCCAGCCCACTCCAACCGCCACAAACAAACAAGGATTTTAGCATTTTATCTCTGCCTTTTGTCGCAAAAAGCCCAGCTAGGAACTTCCAGGAACTTGGTGCAAGCCACGTAGCCAAAAACAAGTATTAAATGTGCATCAGGGTGAAATGACAGATTAAAAGGCAAGCAGAGCTGGGGCTCACAAAAACACAGCCGCTCCCATGCTTACATCAAGTGACCCCCCCACCCATCCTGAGCTTTTTGAAACATTCCTTCACTTTACCTTCCAAAAACTCCTTCCAAGATTTGAACATTTCTATCAGGCTCCCCTTGAACCACGACAAAAACCCTAGAATCATGCTTTGGGATATTACTAAATAATGGGTGGATGAAATACACTTTGTTGACCGAAATGTCCCACACTGTGGAGTTTGCACATTCTCCCCGTGTTTGCGTGGGTCTCACCTCCCCCACAACCCAAAAGATGCACAGGGTAGGTGGATTGGCCACGCTAAATTGGCCATTGCTTGGAATTTCTTTTTTTTAATAAAAAAAATGTCCCACACTGTGATGACTGGAGCATCATGTTTGATCACCGTCTTTTTGCTGAGCTATTCGCTCCACGCCATTCACCATGATTTGACCACGTTAGCAAGATGTGTTGATGCATCCGCTTAATCGTCAGGACTTTGAAGTCACGCCAAGGTAAAGGGAACTCAGGTTAAGCTACCAATAATTGGGTTGAAGCATACATTATGTTTGTTGCACTGAGAGAGGAAGTCACTGTTTCCCTTGCTTTTTACAGTGGTGTTCTGTGCTTTATCAAACTTCAGGTACTCCGTGTCTGTCAACAGCTCATCTGGGTACTGGTTCCTGCTTTGTTTATTGTCTGTGCGCCATTTGCACGCACACTGCTGTCTGACCTTACCCTGTGGAGCTTTGAGAATCATTCCCCTGACTCAGTGTCTATAACTGATGGACTATTGTCTCTTCCAGCCACGCTTTGCAACTTGCAGCCTTAAAGCAGACACGCCAGACAGGATTGCAAAACGGACTGGTGGAAAGCTGGGGGCCGACATTGATTGGTTGCTCTCATCCGCAGCCTACTCTTGCCTTCTGGCTGTTTCGGGCCAGCCGTGGTTAAGCTAGCAACACACCCTTAGCTCTGACTTAAAGGTTATGGGTTCAGGTCCCACATACAACAGAGACCTGAGCCCAAGTTTTAGATTGACTCCCCAGTGCTGAGGGAGTGCTGCTACTGGCATGAGGTGCTATCTTTCAGATGGGACATTAACCTGAGATCCTACCTGCCGTATGTAAAAGATCCCATAGGACACAAAAAGGAGAATGAGGTTCTCCCCGATGTCCTGGCCAACCCTGAAGCAGCATCCCCAAAACAGACTATCTGGGCATTGTCACCTTGCTGTTGCGGTGTGGTTGAATATTTTTCTCTACATTACGATGATAGTGGGCGACACGGAGACACAGTGGTTAGCACTGCTGCCTCACAGCTCCAGGGACTCAGGTTCAATTCCGGGCTCGGGTGACTGTCTGTGGGGATTTGCACTTTCTCCCCATGTCTGCGTGGGTTTCCTCCGGGTGCCCAAGTTTCCTCCCACTATCCAAAGATGTTAGAATCATAGAATCATTGAATTTACAGTGCAGAAGGAGGCCATTCAGCCATCGCATCTGCACCAGCCCTTGGAAAGAGCACCCTACTTAAGTCCCACGCCTCCACCCTATCCACTTTATCCCCGTAACCCAACCGAACCTTTTTGGATACTAAGGGCAATTTAAAATGGCCAATCGACCTAACCTGCACATCTTTGGAGACTCCACACAGGCAGTGACCCAAGCCGGGAATTGAAAATGGGACCCTGGAGCTGTGAAGCAACTGTGCTAACCATTATGCTACTGTGTTGCCCGGTGTGCAGGTTAGGTGGCTTGGCCATGTCAAATTGCCCCTTATTGTCCAAAGTTTGGGTGGGGTTACAGTGATAACGTAGGGAAGTGGGCCTAGGTAGCCTGGTCTTTCAGTGCCGAGAAGTCTTGTCGTCCCTGGATCGGTCCTCTGGGGTGTGCTGGGGGTGTGGCCATGGGCCATGGAGCCCAGGCTCGTGGTGAGATCTCGAGAAGGAATGGTCTGAGGGACAAGGATGACTCACTTGCTATCGGGACATCATTTTGCACTGGGGGCTCACATGGTTATCCCATTCGACCTCTGCCTGGTAGATAGCCCTCTCTTCCACCTTCCCGGCTAGCTCTATCGCCCTCTGCTCGGCAGCTTCAATTAACCTCACTCGGCAGTTGGTGATTAAACCTGAAGTTAGAATTGATGGGTACAAGAGATAGTCTGTACCAGTTGAGGAGACTGTTTGGGGAATGTTGGGCACACAGGAGGAATGGCCTGACCACAAGCAGACAGGTTTTGGAAGTACACTAAATGTTGAGGAGAATTTCCAGGAGCTTCATGTTCCTTGTATGGACACCGAGTTCTGGCTTGCACTATAAAGGTTCCTGTCGCAGTGTCCTCGTCAGTTATTGACAATCCAAGTCTCACCTCTCCAGTGTTGTTTTTCTTCTGAGGAGTGATGCTGGCAGGGAACAATTCGGCCTTTCATTTTGGCCCTTGTCCAAGCTGGACATTGCCCCAGTGAGCAAAAAAATAAAGAAACTGGACAGAATAACAACTTGTGGTTATTGCAAAGTCAATAAAGATGCTTCACAGGAGTATTAGCAACAAGAAGTCTGGCATGGAGCCACCAATTGCTGTGCAAGTAGGTTTTAGGAAGCATCTTAAAGGAGGAGAGATAAAGAGGTGAGAAGATTTTGAATGGGCATTCCAGGCCTGCGGCCTAGACGAAGGCACAGCCATCAATAAACAGAGGAATCTCGGAGGGTTCATAGAATCCCTACAGTGCAGAAGGAGGCCATTTGGCCCATCAAGTCTACACCAACCTTCCGAAAGAGCACATTACCTAGAGCCATCCACCGTATCCCTGTTGTTGGGCTGGAACAGGTTACAGCGATAAGGGGACATGAGGCTTAGGAGGAATTAACAGGGAGCATAGATAAGGTAGTGAACTTTAGAATAATGGGTGAACGAGCCTTGGCCTTGAGGCCTTTGCACGCGTTGAGGTTTACAGAGGTTGGAAGATAGGAGGCCAGCTAGCAGAACATTAGAATTTCTGGAGGTAATAAATCTGCTATCGTTGTTGTGGGTATGAGAAGGGGTTGCCCATGTTCTGCATTTACAGATATTGCTGTTGACAAGGCTGTTTATAAACTCGCCCTTTTACTGAACAGAAGTCTACCTTTTATTGAACAGACCTGCGGTTCTCTTGCACTGATCAGGATTACTATTGCAACAACACTTAATCACCAGTAATAATAATAATAATTATCTTTATTATTGTCACAAGTAGGCTTACATTAACATTGCAATGAAGTTAATGTGAAAATCCCTGAGTCGCCACACTACAGAGCCTGTTCGTGTACACTAAAGAAGAATTCAGAGCATCCAATTCACCTATCAAGCACGTCTTTTGAGACTTGTGGGAGGAAACTGGAACACCCGGAGGAAACCCACGCAGACACGGGGAGAACGTGCAGACTCCGCACAGACAGTGACTCAAGCGGGAATCGAACCTGGGATCCTGGCGCTGTGAAGCAACAATGATACCCACTGTGCTACTGTGCCGCCCTAACATAAAACTAACCTGTCTCACAATGGTCTAAGCCCAATATGTGTTCAGTACAGACTCAGCAAGAAGCTCTACATAGAACTATCTCTCCCCATGCTCAGTTGTTATGTGACCATACCTCACTGATGATGTAGACTATATATTAACATATTTAACGTTAATGCTTCATACTAACAAAAAGCAGGGACAAGGGTTTCATCAGCAGTCCAGAATGTGGCGTAGATCGGCGATACTCTGGATACGGAAGTTAGTCAATTTAATAATAATCTTTACTAATATTCTTTATTATTGTTACAAGTAGGCTTACATTAACACTGCAAAGAAGTTACTGTGAAAATCCCCAAACAGAACATTTGACAGAAGATTGTGGAGCTCCCTATTCCTGAGTGAACAGCTTGGAGAATTAAGGGACCACAACGTAAACATTCCAGCACCATCATGATGTGGCACAAGACCTGCTGCCAGGACCAGAAGTGCACAATGACCCCATTCCGTTGGGTGCGTGGCGGGGGGGACACGGAGTCACATTTTGTCTTTTGGAGTACCCGATTCATTTTTTCCAATTAAGGGCAATGTAGCATGGTCAATTCACCTAACCTGCACATCTTTGGGTTGTGGGGGTGAGACACGAGGAGAATGTGCAAACTCCACACAGAGAGTGATTGGGGCCAGAATTGAACCCGGGTCCTCGGTGCCGTCAGGCAACAGTGCTAACCATTGCGCCACCATGCCACCCTTGCTGCAACAGCCACTTAATTGGTTGCCACCAGGGATACCAACCCATAAGAATGACCCCCGCACCTGGCCGAAGTTTACAGATCCTAAAAGGCGACAGCAGGAGAGATACAGCATTTCACCTCCCTTACACTTAGAATTACAGGCCAAAAGCAGTCAGCATGCAGATCAAAGCCTTGATTGCTGTTTAATGACCCCTGACAACCCCTCCTCCACTTAGAAACACATGTATATATATTAAACGTATGTCAGGAAAGGAGTCAGCTTGGCATTGCTATCCAAAACACTTGAATAGTCCAATGTTGTTTACGTGTAAAGAGTGGTCAGTGGGGTGAGGTCTCGTCACAGGAACCTGTTGGCCTGGAAACAGTTTCCAGCAGCATGCCAGCTATCATATCCTGTCCACCGTCTACAAGGCACATGGCAGGAATGTGATGGATTACTCTCCAGTTGCCTGGATGAGTGCAGTTCCAGTAACACTCAAAAAGCTCAACACAATCCCGAATAAAGCAGCCTCGCTGGATTGCTATCCTTTCCACAAACATTCAAACCTTCCACCACATATGAACAGAGGCAGCTGTGTGTACCATCACTCATCAAAGCTCCTCAGACAACATCTTCCAAAACCACAACCACTACCATCTAGAAGGACAAGGGCAGCAGATACCTGTGAACCCTTCCACCTGGAGGTTCCCCTCCAAGTCACTCACATCCTGTCTTGGAAATATATCTCCGTTCCTTCACCGTTGCCAGGTGAAAATCCTGCATCTCCCTCCCTAACAGCACTGTGGGTGTACCAACACCACATGGATTGCAGCAGTTCAAGAAGGCAGCTCACCACCACCTACTGAAGGGTATTTAGGAATGAGCTATAAATGTTTTAAAAACAAATTTAGAGTCGCTATTTATTTTTCTTTTCCAATTAAGGGGCAATTTAGCATGGCCAATCCACCTAACCAGCACATCTTTGGGTTGTGGGGGTGAAGCCCATGCAGACATGGGGAGAATGTGCAAACTCCACATGGACAGTGACCCAGGGCCAGGATTCGAACCCGGGTCCTCAGCACTGCAGTCCGAGTGCTAACCACTGCGCCACATGCCGCCCCGAGCTATAAATGCTGACTTAACCAGCAACACCCACAACCCATTTATGAATGGAAAAATTGCAATTCCAGCACCGTTCTCTGTGGGGCTGGAATGCAAAGCGGACATCAGGGCCAGGGGGCGGGATTCTCTGAACCTGAGGCTAAGTGTTGGCGCCGTCGGAAACGCCGTCGCGTTTCCCGACGGCATCAACATGGCCTCAGGATCAGCTATTCTGGCCCCTACGGCACTGGAGCGACTCTCGCTGCTCCAGCTGCTGATCCCCACATCAATTGGGCACCGCGGGGTCTGTGCATGCGCAGTGGCACCGTTACCAACGCGCACATGCGTATTGGCTCCCTGCACAGTCCCCGACGCAACATGGCGTAGGGCTACAGGGGCCGGCTCGGAAAAAAGGAGGCCCCCAGCCCGAGTGGCTGGCGATCGGTGGGCTCCGATCGTGGACCAGGGCACAACGGAGACCCCTCCCCGCAGTCGCCCCCCCCCCCCCCCCCCCTCCAACCGTGACCCTTCTACGCCGTGGTCCCGCTGGCTAAGAGCAGGTTAGAACCCATCCTGGGCCGAGACTCGCCGGGGAGGTCCCGTAGAACGGCCCCCGGCCGGCGCTGCACCGACTGTGATGGCGCCAATGGCGCCGATTCTCCGCTGAGAATCGTGTCCTGCGTCGGGGCGGCATGGCGTGTTCCGCACCGGTCACAGCGATTCTCCGGTCCGGCTGCAGGCTGATAGAGTCCCGCCCAGGATTCTCCATTCCAAATTTGCCCCACTACCACTGTCAGTGACGATGGAGAATTAGGAGCTTGGCTAAAACTCCATTCACTGCAGCGGGAATGGAGAATTCCGCTGGTATGAACGGACAAAAAATCCTGCCCCAGGTTACAGATAATGAAGTCCTTGGTGAGAGTTCACTTGGAGAACTGTGTTCAATTCTGGGTTCTGCATCTTAGGAAAGATGCATTCACAGACTGAAGCCCAGATTGACCGGAATGGTACCTGAGCTGAAAGGGTCAAATTGAGAAGACAAGCATTTCTTTGAATTTCAAAGTTTAATGGTTGATCTTGTAAGGTTTTCGGGCAATTCGGCCCTTTTGGAGAAACTCAGAGACTGTAAACCGACTTTCCAGCCAAGGGAACAGAACCAGTTTTCCCAGCAGGCTTGGCCCGCTGAGCTGAGTAGGGACATAAATACATAAATATTTCCACAAACACCCCCCTAGGAGCTACAAGGAAGAAGGAGCCAGACAACAAGATAACATCAAAACACAGACAAAGGGGCACGGGAATACACAGGAGGCTTGCATGCAAGCAGGACAATGGGATGGTCATAGCCCCATGCAAATGTAAATGACCTGGCCTCCACCAGAGCAGAATCCAATCAACACCCCATCAACATAGCAGCTATCTCCGGAGCAGATGGAAGTCTTTGAAAATCTTCAAGGGAGCTCAACCTCGTTATCTCGAAAGGCAGACTGGAGGCGGACCTAGGGGAGGTACTCCCATCTCGACAGGTCTGACCGGCTCAAAGGGGGCAGGACCAGCGGGAACTTTAAACCTTACCTTTTTCAATGCAAAAGGGGCTGGCCGACCACAGGAAAAGCCAGGTAAAACAATATAAAAGGGGCTGTGTTTTCAATTGGGGGTCTCTTCGTTCCTGGCTCGACCTCTGCACCCCTGACTTGACCTCTGCAGCCTGTGACCGTAAGTAACCCGCAGCAGCTTGCGAAACTCCCTTGATTTTAATAGTGGTTGAGGCTTTGGGGAAGGGAACTTGTTTTGTGCCTTGTGATTTTGCTAAAACCTGTGTAACCGTAAGAATTTTCGTTGTGTCCGCTATATTACCTTTTGAATAGACTTAGTTGTATTAGAGCATAAGATTTTACTGTGTTTCTTCTGTTGATGATTTTGACCTGGGTTTTACAATAAATCTTGATCTGATGCTAATTGGAGTCGTTTAAATTCTTCAATCCTTCACCAGCGATCTCTGACCAAGTCATTGTTAAAAATACTGCTCACCTTAATTCCGGGTTCAAGAATCGAGGGTCATCTTGAGCGATTCACTCAGGACAGACTGCTGGTTAGGAAATAAACAGCAGTGTCCTATTCTCTCTCTTGGGAAAGCTACTCTAGTGGAGTAGGAACCGGGTGGGGGTTGTACCACCGGCAAGAGAGAGAATCACCTGGGTATTGGTAGGGGTCTGGAGATCTGTGTGATATAAGTCTCAGGCTGTCGGTTAGGAATAAACGGCAGGCTTGAATCAGTGCTCTCTTCAGTGGAAGTGCCCCAGTGCGACATCCCCTGGCCTCTGAAGTTTCAGTGCCAGCTGGAGAGAGACACACACAGATATTCAAACCCCAGATATCGGCCCAGTAGTGGAGTAGCGGAGATGGCACCCTCTACAATCTAACTGAAGTGTTTATTTTTTTAAGTAAAATTTAGAATGTCCAATTATTTTTTTCCACGTAAGGGGCAATTTGGCATGGCCAATCCATTTACCTCCACATCTTTTTTGGGTTGTGAAGAAGGAATCCACGCAGATATGGGGAGAATGTGCTAACTCGGCGGGGCACGGTAGCATTGTGGATAGCACAATTGCTTCACAGCTCCAGGGTCCCAAGTTCGATTCCGGCTTGGGTCACTGTCTGTGCGGAGTCTGCACATCCTCCCCATGTGTGCGTGGGTTTCCTCCGGGTGCTCCGGTTTTCTCCCACAGTCCAAAGTTGTGCAGGTTAGGTGGATTGGCCATGATAAATTGCCCTTAGTGTCCAAAATTGCCCTTAGTGTTGGGTGGGGTTACTGGATTATGGGGATCGGGTGGAAGTGTTGACCTTGGGTAAGGTGCTCTTTCCAAGAGCCGGTGCAGTCTCGATGGGCCGAATGGCCTCCTTTTGCACTGTAAATTCTATGATAATATTTGTAATCTATGTAACTGAGGTGTTTAAAATGGTTAAAGGATTCGATGTGAAAGATGGAGAAACTATTTCCTCTGGTGTGGAGGCAGCACAGAACAAGAGGCACAACCTGAAAATTAGAGGCAGGATGTTTAGGAGAAATATCAGGAACCACTTTAATACACAAAGAGCATTGGCAATCTGGAACTCTATCCCCAGGAAAGCTATCGCGGCTGAGAAGTCAATTGAAAATATCAGAATTGAGTCTAATTGATCGTTATTCGGTAAGGACATTAAGGGACATGGAACCAAGATGGGTAGATAGTTAAAATACAGATCAGTCATCATCTCAGTGAATGGTGGAACAGGTTTGAGGGGCTGAATGGCCTCCTCCTGTTCCTATATTCCTTTACATTTTCCTGGTTAATGATACCATTAGCTGCAGACAGCTGTTGGAGCTCAAGCTGCAAATTCCTCTTCTGACTGGGAATGTGATTCAGATTGTATCTATTTAAATAGTTTTCCTTGGCAGGGGGAGACGTTCCAGCAAACAGAAAGACGTTGTATTAAGCTGCAGTGTAATTATTGTTCAGTGCTTCTGTTCCCGACATTCAGCATTACACATTTCCCAAGCGAAAGAGACCAATCCTTGTGGAATGGAGCAATGGAAAATGACAAGTAAATATCCAGCCTTAACAGACAGGGATGTACCGGATTCCGAGCAGTGGCTGGAAATATACTGAACTGTGTGTGTGTATGTGTGATTCGTGAGTGTGTGTGTGTTTGTTGTGTGTATGTGTGTGCTTGTTTGATTTGGTGCATATGTGTGTGTGTTTGTTCTGTGTGTGTGTTGTGTGTATATGTACGTGTCTGCGTGTTTGATGTGTGTGTGTGGTATGTATGTGTTTGTTGTGTGTACATGTGTGTGTATCTGTGTGTGTGTTGTGTGAGTTGTGAGGGTGTGTCTGTGTGTGAGTGCTTGTGTATTTGTGTATAGTGTGTGTGACTGTGTGTGTATGAGTGTGCCTGTGTATGTTTGTTGTGTGTACATGTGTGTGTTTGCTTTATATCTGTGTGTGTGTGTGTGAGTGCATCTTTGTGTGTGTTGTGTGTATATGTGTGAGAGTGTCTGGGTGTGCGTGTGTATTGTGTGGGTGTTGTGTACGTATTGTGTGCGTGTTGTGTGAATTGTAAGGGTGTCTTGTGCATGAGTGTATGTGTGTGATTGTGTCTGTATGAGTGTGTGCTGTGTGTATATGCACGAGTAGTGAGGTGTCTGTCTGCACATGGGTGTGTGTGTATGCTAATTTAAAAAAATGTTTTTAATTCAGGATTTTTCACATTGTACAAAACAAAGGCAAGCGTAACCACACATCAAGAGCAAAAGAAGAAACAGAGAAATATATACACATTGGTCGCCTTTCATTATTTACATCAGTTGACTTTAGTTATTGACGGTGGTTATGGCTTCTTGTTTTAGTTTCTCCAGTAGGCGTTCATTCCTAGCTGGATCCCCTACCTCCTTCTCCCCCTTTTCTTCCTGACCCCCCTTCCCTTCGAGTCTTCTGGCGTGCCCTCTTCCCTCATCAGTTCTTATATCCTGTTTCTATTTGGTTGGAGTGATGCCATGTATTATGTTATTTGCTGGACATGGTTGGCTCCATGCCTTTATTCCCACTCCTCCCTCCCTCCCCCCCTTTCATTTGCATTTGTTGTTATAACATGGCTTCCCCTTCCCTTCCGCTGGCTTATTGGCTGTTGGCTACAAACAGGTCTTGGAACAACCGAGTAAATGGCTCCCATGTTTTGTGGAAGCCCTCTTCTGACCCCCGAATGCCGAATTTAATTTTCTCCATCTCGAGAAATTCCGATAGGTTGGGCAGCCAGTCTGCAGCTGTGGGTGGTGCTGCTGGCTGCTAGCTGAGCAGGATTCTCCGGCGGGCAAAGGCAGTGTTCGCTCCAGAGTCCCCAGCCTATTTCAAACCCGAGGTCTTCATCCCATTTTTCCCTTGTCTTGTCCAGTGGTGTGCCTGCCCTACCTATTAGTTGCCCATACAGGTCACCACAGTTC
Source organism: Scyliorhinus torazame (assembly GCF_047496885.1). NCBI lineage: Eukaryota > Metazoa > Chordata > Chondrichthyes > Carcharhiniformes > Scyliorhinidae > Scyliorhinus > Scyliorhinus torazame. The sequence goes on along the minus strand of NC_092708.1, from coordinate 206,981,074 downwards.
CCTCTTGCTAGTGTGTCCATGCCCAGAAGTCCTCTAACAGTGAGTGCTGCTGCGTCAGTCATGGGTATGTCTTTGTTTCTCTATGTAGAAAGTTTTTGACCTGCATGTACCTTAGCTTGTTTCCCCCATCAGCTGTAACCTCTCTGTTAGTTCCTCGAGTGTTGTCAGTCTGTTGTTTGTGTAGGGATCCCTAACTGTCAACGTCCCCCCGTCCTGTCTCCACCTTTTGAAGGTGGCATCCATTATAGTTGGTGCAAACCTTTGGGGCGCGATTCTCCGCTTCCGCAACTAAGTACCCATGCCGTCATGAACGCCGTCGAGGTTCATGACGGCGCGAAACGGCCCCGCTCTCGACCGATTCAGGGCCCGAAAATGGGCTAGGATCGGGGCCGCGAGAAACTCGGGGGGTGTGTCGCGAAACCAGCGTCGTCAGCGCGCGCCGGGCATTGTCGCCGAATAATGCGCGGTTGCCGTCCTCGCCGAGGCCGCCCCGCAAGAAGATGTCGGATGGATCTTGCGGGGCGCAGAGAAAAGGAGGCCCTCCTTCAGAGAGTCCGTCCAGCCGATCGGTGGGCACCGATCGCAGGCCAGACCCCTTTTGAGTCCTACCCCGGTGAAAGAACCCCCCTCGGCCCCCCACAGGTCGCCCCCACCCCCAGCGTTCCCGCGCTCTTCCCGCTGGCAACAACCAGGTGCGGATGGCGCCGGCGGGAAGCTGTCGTTTTGGGCAGGCCGCTCGGCCCATCCGTGCCGGAGAATGGCGGGTGTAGCGGAGAATCGCCATTTTGGGTGTCCCGGGCGATTCTCCGGCCTGCACCACGCAGAACTCGACGGGGCCGTTGTCGCCGCTTGGGTGAATTGCGGGAGGGCGTCGGACCGGCGTCGCAGGGAAAAATGGTGCGCCAGGCAATTCTCCCAACCGGCGCGGGAGCGGAGAATCGCGCCCATGGTTGTTGCAGATGGGGGCTTTAACAACATTTTGGTCAATCCAAAGTGCTGTCGCAGTTGGTTTCACGACCGGAGCGTTGCAATCGCCACTGGGCCCATTGAGTGTTTGTTAGGCGGCGATGGCAGCGCAGCCGTGGCTCGGGCCTGAAGGGAGGTCCCCGTGCAGAAGCCCTCCTCCATTCGCGACCACTCGGCTTCTGGCTCCTTTATCCACCCCTTTACCCTCTCCGCAGCTGCAAAGCAGTGGTAATACTGCAGGATGGGAGGGCTAAGCTCCCCATGTTTCCCGTTGTCTGAAGTACCTTTTTGGGGCGCCTAGGGTTTTAACCCCCCCCCGCCCCCCACCGCTCTCCCCACCCCCCCACACACAAACACAATGATCAGATTTTCTAATGAGCTGAAGAAGGCCTTGGGCATATAGATCATTATGGATCTGAACAGGATGAGGAACCTGGGCAGTACGTTCATCTTGATTGTCTGCACTCTCCCTGACAGGGAGAGTGGGAGTGTTTCCCCTCGCTGCAGGTCCATTTTTACGTCGTCCACCAGACTGATCAAGTTCAATTTGTGTATCCCTGTCCAGTTATGAGATTGGATCCCCAGCAAGTAGTATTTGTGTTGGGCCTGTTCAAAAGGCAGTCCCTCCAGCAGATTCACCGGGGAGATCTCACTTTTGGCCAGGTTACGTTTATAGCCCGAGAATCCTCCAAACTCTTTAAGGAGCTTCATGATTCCCTCCATACTGCTTTGTGGGTCCGTGACGTAGAGGAGCAGGTCATCTGCATGGAGCGAGATTCTGTGCTCTCTGTCTCCTCTCCGGGTCCCCTTCCAATTCTTCGCCACCCTGGGTGCGATCACTTGTGGTTCGATCGCTACGGCGAACAGCAGCAGGGACAACAGTCATCCCTGCCTTGTGCCTCTGTGCAGTTAGAAGTTGTTTGTCCATACGCTCGCCTGGGGAGAGCTGTACAGAGGCGGTGAACCCTTCTCCAAGCCTGAATCACACCAGTACCGCTATGAGGTGCTTCCATTCGACTCTTTAGAAGGCCATTTCTGCGTCTCAGGAGACCATCGCCTCTGGTGTTCTCTCCCTGTAGGGGGCCATTATCATGTTCAGCAGGCGCCTGATGTTCGATGTTAGTTTGAAAAAAATAAATTGAGAGTACCCAATTGTTTTTTTGTTCCAATTAAGAGACAATTTAGCAAAACCAATCCACCTACCCTGCATATCTTTGGGTTGTGGGGCTGAGACCCATGCAGACACGGGGAGAATATGCAAACTCCATACGGACAGTGACCCTGGGCCGAGATCGAACTCGGGTCCCCGGAGCCGAGCAGTGCTAACCACTGCGTCACGGTGCCACACCATATTCAATGTTTGGTGTCTATCTTTGACAAAGCCCGTTTGGTCTTCTGCTAACAGCTCTGATACGTGGTCCTCTCGTGGCCTGGCTAGGATCTTGGGCAGTATTTTTGCATCTACATTTAGCAGTGAAATGGGTCGGTATAACCCGCGTTTTGTTGGGTCTCAGCGTGATTGAGGCTCGTGTTAGCATAGGCGGTAGGGTGCCCCTCACCAGCGAGTCTGCGAACATCTCTCGCGGGTTTTTTGTAGAAGTCTGCCGGGAAAAGTGAAAAAAAAAAACTGCAGAAAGAGCTGGAAGCTAGAGCTGAACCATGGTGCAGACATTGTAAAGGATTGCAGATAAACGTCTTACACACTCAGTAACCAGTGCCATCTCTGAGATCCGAGATATACAATATGCAACACTCTCCACTACGCAACAGCCATTTTGTTGGAAGGAACAGATCACATATGGATGGTGGCGGTGAACCAGCAGGAGTGACCTCCGTGGCCCTATAGTGAGGATCATCAGTTAAACGTTTAGACCCCTGAGCTCCAGGTTACTTGCTTCTGTCACAGCAGGTGCTGACCTTTGCTCCTCGTTCTCTTTGAAATTTGCTGAATGGTCAATTTCTATGTGTGAGTAAAGTATTCGATCATTAAGCCATTAAAATAGATCCTAATCTTGCTCTGCCTGGCATCTCCTCCCTCCACTTCTCCCACCATCCCAAAAACACAAGCATTATCCAGCAGAAATCATAGGTTACTGATCCAGAGTTGGAACCTTGGCAGTTTTTTCTACTCCTTAGCCCAAGGGACAATTTCAGTGTTTTGAAAATTATTTTGTGCATTTTGTCCATTTGAGGTGACCAAGCACACTTGTACCAGCAGAGGGAGTCTGCTCGGAAGATAATAAAGGATCCATGTTTAACAGCTTGCGCAGTTCTATTTCTAAAAGCTCCTGGCTGAATATATAACTGTTTCAGTCCAAGAACTTCGCATTGATTAAATCAACATGGTGGCCTAAATGCCACCTGACTGAGGTCAGATGACTCTGTGTGCAATCATGAATCAAATTAGAGACCAGTTACTTTGCATGGCTCTGTGCTATATCAACTGCCTTAACCCAATAAGAAGGAAAGAGTTGCATTTGGATAGGTTAGGTGGATTTGGATAGGTTAGGTGAATGGGCTAGGGTCTGGCAGATGGAATTCAATGTTGCCAAGTGTGGGGCTATCCATTCTGGGAGGAATAATAGCAGAATGGATTATTATTTAAACGGTAAGATGTTAAAACATGCTGCTGTGCAGAGGGACCTGGGTGTGCTGGTGCACGAGTCGCAAAAGGTTGGTGTGCAGGTGCAACAGGTGATTAAGAAGGCTAATCGAGTTTTGTCTTTCATTGCTAGAGGGATGGAGTTCAAGACTAGGGAGGTTATGCTGCAATTGTATAAGGTGTTGGTGAGGCCACATCTGGAGTATTGTGTTCAGTTTTGGTCTCCTTACCTGAGAAAGGACATATTGGCACTGGAGGGAGTGCAGAGGAGATTCACTAGGTTGATCCCAGAGTTGAGGGGATTAGATTATGACGAGAGGTTGAGTAGACTGGGTCTGTACTCATTGGAGTTTAGAAGGATGCGGGGGGATCTTATTGAAACATATAAAATTATGAAGGGAATAGATAGGATAGATGCGGGCAGGTTGTTTCCACTGGTCGGGGAAAGCAGAACTAGGGGGCATAGCCCCAAAATAAGGGGAAGTAGATTTAGGACTGAGTTTAGGAGGAACTTCTTCACCCAAAGGGTTGTGAATCTCTGGAATTCCTTGCCCAGTGAAGCAGTTGAGGCTCCTTCTTTAAACGTTTTTAAGAAAAAGATAGATACCTTTCTAAAGAATAAAGGGATTCGGGGATATGGTGTACGGGCCAGAGAGTGGAGCTGAGCCCACAAAGGTCAGCCATAATCTCATTGAATGGCGGAGCAGGCTCGAGGAGCCAGATGGCCTACACCTGTTCCTAATTCTTATGTTCTTATTTATCCAACAACTTTTTCAGGATGTCCCACACCACTTTAAAGCCAATTATGTACTTTCGAGCTATAGGCGTTCTGGCCAGGATGCCTGGGACAACTCTCTTGCCCTTCAAAGCAGTGCCATGGGATGTTTTACATTCAGCTGAGAGGGCAAGTAATTTCCAAATCTCACTCAAGGAAGGGCACCTCTGAAATGCACCCCAATACGGCACGGTAGCACAGTGGTTTTCACTGTTGCTTCACAGAGCCAGGGTTCCAGGTTCAATTCCCGGCTTGGGTCACTGTCTGTGTGGAGTCTGCACGTTCTCCCCGTGTCTGCGTGGGTTTCCTTTGAGTGCTCCTGTTTCCTCCCACAAGTCCTGAAGGACGTGCTGTTAGATAATTTGTACATTCTGAATTCTTCCTCCGTGTACCCGAACAGGTGCCGGAATGTGGCGATGAGGGGATTTTCACAGTAACTTCATTGCAGTGTTAATGTAAACCTACTTATGACAATAAAGATTATTATTATTATTACTGCACTGGAGTGCCAGCCTCAAATGTCATAGAGTCATTACAGCACAGAAGAAGGCCATTCAGTCCACCGATTCTGTACCATCTGCTTATTTTATAGTCTGAATCTTCAGAAATGTCAGATTACCAGCTTGAGCTTCCTTTACACTCCCAAAGAATCCAAAAGGGTGGCTGAAAGATTTGATGGTATGAATTCTTGTCTCAGTTTCTCCTGACACAGACCCTGGCACTTGCCCAATAGGTTGGTATGGAATGGGCACAAATATTCTCTGAAAGGTGAGAAACACTTGCAGCTCCCGTGAAAAACAGTCACTTCGGATGAGTTACTGGAAGGAGCAGACACTCAAGGCACCTACAAATGCAGTGACTGCATGGTGTCAGCAGAGGAACAGTGGGTAGCATGGGTGCCTTTGAGTCACTGCTGCCTCACAGCTCCAGAGACCCTGGTTCAATTCCAACCTCAGGTGACTGTGTGTGTGGTGTTTACGCTTTCTCTCCATGTCTGTGTGGGTTTCCTCCGGGTGCTCCGGTTTCCTCCCACAGTCCAAAGATGTGCAGGTTAGGTGGATTGACCCATGCTATATTGCCCCTTAGTGTCCAAAAGGTTAGGTTGGATTACTGGGTTTACGGGGATAGGGTGGAGGCATAGGCTTAAGTAGGGTGCTCTTTCCAAGGGCCAGTGCAGACTCGATAGGCTGAATGGCCTCCTTCTGCACTGTAAATTCTATGATATGATTCTATGAGTCCGAAGGTTGTGGGTTCAAGTCCCACTGCAGATACTTGATATTGCAGCTAATCCAAGCTGACACTCGCAGTGCAGTACTGACAGAGTGCTGCACTCTCAGAGGTGCTGCCGTTTGGATGGGATGTTGAACCTTTCTTGGGCACTGCAGGAACACGCCAAGGCTCCTGAGACAGCACTTCCAAACCCACAACCATTATCGTCTCGAAGGCCAAGGGTGGTAGACAGATGGGAATGCTGCCACCTGGAAGTTCCCCCAAGTCACTCACCATCCGTAGTTGGAAATATATCACCGTTCCTTCACTGTCGCTCGGTCAAAGTCCTGGCACTCCCTCCCTAACATCATAGTGGGCGTACCTGCACCACGTGGACTGCAGAGGTTCAGGAAAGCAGCTCACCACCACCTTCTCAAGGGCAACCAGGGGTGGGCGATAAATTCTGGCCTAGCCAATGAAGCCTACATCCCACGAATGAATTTTTAAAAAACCAGGCAGTTAATATTTATCCTGCAACTAACATTGCTAAAGCAGATGATCAAATAATGATTACAAAGCTATTTGTGAGATCTTGCCGAGTGCAAATGGGCTGCTGTGTTTCCCAGCTCACAACAGTAAAGACAGCTTAAAGAAATAAAGGTGTCTGAGGATTTCCTGGGGTCGTGTAAAACGTTATTTAAATGCAGGTTTTTCGTTAATTTCTTGCAGGCCAGAGAACACCACTAAAGAAGAAGGATGAGAAATTGGAAGGGGGGCGGGGGTTGGGCGGGGGGGGGGGGGGGGGGGGGGGGGCGGAATGTCAAGCATTTGGCTCAAAGCCTCAGACAGTCTTGAATTGTTGTGTATTGCTGATCGTTGCAATAGTCAGTATTAGAATGTGTAAGTACATCATACATCTAGCTGAATGAATAATGGCTGTGGTCAGATGCACAGAGCCAGGCAAATTCCTTTGTGAATACACATTTTTAAAAATTGCTGAACAGAAGGGTTCAACAGCGAAAAAATAAAATCCCAAGAAGTATCATCAGTCCAGATATCTGGCAGAAACAGTTCTCCGCTGAACCAATGCTGACTTCCATTTTCTGATAGTAACATGATTTGTGGCTATACTTACAGTTAACTACATCCTTCCCCCTACATTTATTGTCTTACAGATTGCATCTTTCATTTAACTTGACTTTTAATTTCCTCTTTATTTCAACTCGCTTCCCAGTCGATGAAGATTCTCCCAGTGTTTCCAATGGGGAAGGATGGGAGAGGTGCTCATGATGAGGATGTCCCCGGATGACTATCTAAGTGTGGAATTTAATGAGGGACGTGGGGGAGTTTTTAATGAAGTTGAGGCAGCCCATCTGAGTGCAGCATACTCTGTTGCCCATTGCCCACGAGCGGGGATGCCACATTCTGCTGATTTCCATCCGGGTAGTTTTTTTTCCTACTGGTATGACTGAAGTGATACACATGTAAAGCCAGGGCAAGTGAAGTGAGATAGGTGCGGATTGTACACTAGCAAATGGGGGTGGGGAGAGAAGGGTAAAACTACAAGAAATATAATGGCTAACGGGAACCAAAGCAGCAGGTCAGCATATGAGAAGAAGGTTAATAGGATGAACAGGCAGGGCCAGTCTAACAACTATGGAGGGAAAAGGGAGGGGGAAAAAAAATCAAAATGTATAGCACTGCTGCCTCATGGTGCTGAGGACCGGGGTTCGCTCCCGGCCCCGGGTTACTGTCCGTGTGGAGTTCACGTATTCTCCCTGTGTCTGTGTGGGTCTCACCCCTCCAACCCAAAGATGTGCAGGGCAGGTGGATTGGTCACGCTAAATTGCCCCTTAATTGGAAAAAAAAGAATTGGGTACTCTAAAAATGAAAAAGAAAAATCAAAATGTAAGATGACTGGGGGAGTAATAGTTGGGGATGAAGCTGAGTGTCATCAGAAATTAATGAAGGAGGACAGAAAATGTGAAAAGCTAGTGCACAAGAAAATCCTGCAAGGGAAAGACAAATCAGGAGCACATATTTAAAAACCTTGTACCCAAATTCTCGCAGTATTCGGAATAAGGTCATAGAGCTGGCAGCACAAATAGAGACAAAAGGGTATGAATTGGTGGGGATTAGTGAAACATGGTTGCAGGATCACCGGGACTGGGAGTTGAATGTCCGAGGGTGAACAATATTCCGAAAGGATAGCCAGGATGGAATAGGAGCTGGAGTTACTTTATTGGTTAAAGATTACATCAAGGCTGTATTAAGAAATGATATTGGCACTAAGGGCCAAAATGTTGAATCAATCTGGGTGGAAATGAAAAGATCAGGGGATAAGCTCCTTGGTAGGAGTAATGTATGGATTCCTGAGCTGCAGTTATACAGGGCCTTGGTGAGGCCACACCTTGGGCGGAATTCTCCTGTATTGGTGCTATGTCCCCACGCCCGTGAAAAAACGCACGCGAATCACTCTGGACTTACCTGGAGTAAGCCCAGGGTGATTCTGCAATTTCCAGGGGGCTAGCAGGGCCCCGGAGTGCTCCTCGCATTCCGGCTGCCGATGCGGGGCCCTGCAAGTCCGGTCGGAGGTCCGCGCATGCGCACGGTGGAGACCTTGGTCGGCCGCACCGCTCGACATGGCCGACCCACACTGCGGACCGGCACCTACAACAGGCCCCCTCCAGATTGCGCGCGCCCGCTGATCTGTGGCCCCCAATCGGAACCCCGGCCGTCCTGGAGGCCCACCCGGCAAAGGTTCCCCTGCCCCCCACAAGGGCGGCTGTGGACTGTGTCCGCAGCCGCCACGCCGAGTGCCCGCCAGGTGGAACCATGAGAGAACCACACCGGTGGGAACTCGGCCAGTTGACTTTGGAGAATCGCTGTGGGGGCCTTTTTCAATGGCCCCCGACCGGTGCTTTGTCGACCGCCCACACCCAATTCGCGGCGATTCTCCGGTGACCGGAGAATCACGGGAGCGGCGTTGGACCTGATTGTGGGTTTGAAGCCCATTCTCCACCCCCGCGCCAAGCACGATTCCAGCACGGAAGCTCAGAGAATCCCGCCCCTTGAGTATTGTGTGCAGTTTTGGTCTACTAGTTTGAGGAAGGACATTCTTACTATTGAAGATGTCCAGCGAAGGTTCACCAGACTAACCTCCGGGATGGCAGAACTGACATATGAAGAAAGATTGGGCTTGTACTCACTGGAGTTTAGAAGAATGAGAGGGGATCTCATAGAAACATATAAAATCCTGAGGGGACTGGACAGGCTAGATATGTGAAGAATGTTCCGGTAGGTTCAGAACTAGGGATCACAGCCTCAAAATAAGGGGTAAGCCATTCAGGACTGAGCTGAGGAAGATCTTTTCTCAGAGAGTTGTGAATTCTCTGCCACAAAAAGCTGTTGGGGCCAGTTGGATATATTCAAGAGGGAGCTGGATGTGGGGCTTGCCGCTAAAGGGATCAAGGTTCATTGAGATAAAGCGGGAGTGGGATATTGAATTTGCATGATCAGCCAGGATCATATTGAATGGTGATGCAGGATCGAAGAGCCAAGTGGCCTACTCCTGCACCTATTTTCTATGTTTCTATACTTCCAAAGTGGGGCACAGAATATACAAGAAATAATATTTACTGGACTAATTAAATTGGCAAGGGTAGCCTCAAGGGAGATTTCTTAGAGTGTATGAGGGAATGTTTCTTGGAGCAATACGTTATGGAACCAACCAGGGAGCAGGCTATTTTAGATTTAGTATTATGTTAATGAAGAAGGGTTGATAAATAGTCATGTTGTTAAGGATCCTGTTGGAAGGAGTGATTACAGCATGCTAGAATTTTACATTCAGATTGAGCGAAAGAAGATAGAGTGCCATGCTAGAGTTTTAGCATTGGGCAGAGATAATTATACAGGCCTGAGAAAAGAGTTGGCCCGAATAGACTGGGCACAGATAATTGAGGGTAGGACAGTTGAGGAATGGTGGATGTTCATGGAGATATTAAATATCTCTCAATTAAAGTACATTTCTGAAAGGAAGAGGAATTGTAAAAGGGAGAAAAATGTTCCATGGCTAAACAAGGAAGTCAAGGAAGGCATAAAGGCAAAAACTAGGGCACAGCATACTGCAAAAGCAAGTGGTAAGCTGGCGAATTGGGAGTACTTTAAGGTTCAGCAAAAGGCTACTAAATATAAAATAAAAAGAGTTAAGATGAACTACAAAAGAAAACTAACAGAAAACATTAGCACTGATACCAAAAGCTTCTATAAGTATATAAAGAGGAAGAGACAAACTAAAGTAAATGTTGGCCCTTTAGAGAACGATACTGGTGAGGTAATAATGGGGAACACGGAGATGGCGGAGGTACTGAACCAATATTTTGCCTCTGTCTTCACAGTAGAAGATAATACATATTTCCCAGAAACTACAGTTGATGAAAGGAACTTGGTGCAGTAACCATCACTAGGGAGATGGTATTGAATAAACTAATGGGATTGAAGGCACATAAGTCTCTGGGACCTGATGTCCTGCACCCTAGGGTATTAAGGGAGTTGGCAGCAGAGATGGTGGATTTATTGGTTATGATACTTCAGAATTCCCTGGATTCTGAAGGGTTCCAGTGGATTGGAAACATGCTAACATGACGTCCCTATTCAAAAAGTAGGACACTAGACCGATTACCTTGACCTCTGTGGTAGGGAAGTTTCTGGAAGCAAACATTAAGGAGGAGATGACTGAACATTTGGAAAGGCAAAACTCAAACCATCATTGTCAGCATGGTGTTATGAAGGGTAAGTCATGTTTGACAAACTTGCTTGAGTTGTTTGAGGATGTAAGCAGCAAGGTGGATCATGGGGAACCTGTGGATGTGGTAAGAAGTCTTACAACACTCAGCTAAAGTCCAACAGATTAATTTGGAATCACTAGCTTTCAGAGCGTAGCTCCTTCATCACCTTCCTCACCTGATGAAGGAGCTACCCAGGCGCCACCCAGGCTTCCCCCCCTCCCCCACCCAGATCTATTTTTGTATTACCGGCGGTGTATGTACTCTCTTTGTGTTAGAAAAATATATATAAAAATGGAAGAACACACAAGACATGTCTACAGGTATACTATAATTGTCTCTCCAGTACCTCGAAGAATATACACTTCCCCAGTTTTATCCCCTCCATTCCTTGTTTTTGTTTACTTATTAGTTACGTGATTTTGCTAACTATATAGCGTTGTTGTTTTTATCTTGTTTTTACTGTCTTCTCGTTTTTTTTCTTTTTTCTTTTTTTGTGTACACCTGTAAAATACTATGTTCGAAAACCCAATAAAAAACATTTATTAAAAAAAAGCTCTGCTGCCTCACGGTGCCGAGGTCCCAGGTTCGATCCCAGCTCTGGGTCACTGACCGTGTGGAGTTTGCACATTCTCCCCGCTGTCATGTGAGAGTTCATTTAAGAAATGGGTGTGTATATAAATATCTGTAGTGAGAATACCTTTAAGAAATGGGTGTTTATTACTGCAGTGATGTCAGAGAGTGGGTGGAGCTGGGCTGACTGTCAGTTATTTTAACTTTCGTTTTAGGCTGTTTGCTGCAGGGTGTGTTTTTAGTTTCGTTTTCAGAGCTGGATAGCTGCAGTCACAGCCAGAAGGTGTATTAGTCTCTCTCTCTGTATGATAACGACTGTAAATCGATCCTTTGGTGTCTTCTGGATGTTAAAAGGACAGCTCAAGCATTACTTAGTGTTGTATTCTTTGAGGGTTGTATTTTAAAAAATATATATATTTTATTGAAATTTTTTTCCCTGAGCAACATCTTTCCCGCTTACAAAACAAGCGAAATGATAACAGTAACAAAACAGAAATTTTTTAACTTTTTAACAATAATAATAATAGTAGTAATAATATACAAGTAACAAAACCTCGTACTCTATTGACCTATACTCAACTGCCTCCCCCCCTCCCCCCCCCCCCCCCCTCCCCCCTGGGTTGCTGCTGCTGGTCATCCGTCTTCCCTCTAACGTTCCCCTAGGTAGTCGAGAAATGGCTGCCACCGCCTGGTGAACCCTTGAGCCGATCCTCTCAGGGCAAACTTTATCTGCTCCAGTTTAATAAACCCCGCCATATCGTTTACCCAGGCCTCCAGTCCAGGGGGTTTCGCCTCCTTCCACATGAGTAGGATCCTGCGCCCGGCTACGAGGGAGGCAAAGGCCACGACATCGGCCTCTTTCGCCTCCTGCACTCCCGGCTCTTCCGCAACTCCAAATAGAGCTAACCCCCAGCCTGGTTTGACCCGGGCCTTCACCACCTGCGAAATCACTCCCGTCACTCCCTTCCAATACCCTTCCAGTGCCGGGCACGCCCAAAACATATGTGTATGGTTTGCCGGGCTCCCGCCACACCTCCCACATTTGTCCTCCACTCCAAAGAACCTGCTCAATCTTGCCCCCGTTATGTGTGCTCTATGTAGCACCTTAAATTGAATCAGACTAAGCCTGGTGCATGAGGAAGAGGAATTTACCCTGCTTAGGGCATCAGCCCACATACCCTCCTCTATCTCCTCCCCTAATTCTTCTTCCCACTTTCTTTTTAGTTCGCCCACCGACTCCTCCCCCTCTTCCCTCATCTCTCTATAAATCTCTGACACCTTGCCCTCTCCGACCCACACCCCTGAAAGCACCCTGTCCTGTATCCCCTGTGTCGGGAGCCGCGGAAATTCCCTCACCTGTTGTCTAGTAAACGCCCTCACCTGCATATATCTCAAGAAATTCCCCCGGGGTAACTTATACTTTTCCTCCAGTGCTCCCAAGCTCGCAAAAGTCCCATCTATGAATAAATCTCCCACCTTCCTAATTCCCAACTGGTACCAGCTCTGAAATCCTCCATCCATTCTTCCTGGGGCGAACCTATGGTTGTTCCTGATAGGGGACCCCACCAGGGCTTCCCGCACCCCTCTCTGTCGCCTCCACTGTCCCCATATGTTCAGTGTTGCCGCCACCACTGGGTTCGTGGTGTACTTTTTCAGTGAGAACGGTAGCGGCGCCGTCACCAGCGCCTCTAGACTCGTCCCTTTACAGGACCTTCTCTCCAGCCTTTTCCACGCCGCTCCCTCACCCTCCATCATCCATCTACGTATCATTGCCACATTGGCGGCCCAATAATAATCTCCCAAGTTCGGTAGTGCCAGTCCTCCTCTGTCCCTACTGCGCTGCAGGAACCCCCTCCTTACTCTCGGAACTTTCCCTGCCCACACAAAGCTCGTAATGCTCCTATCTATTTTATTAAAAAAGGTCCTGGTGATTAAAATAGGGAGACATTGAAATACAAATAAGAACCTCGGGAGGACCATCATCTTAATTGCCTGCACCCTGCCCGCCAGCGATAAAGGCTGCATGTCCCACCTCTTAAAGTCCTCCTCCATTTGTTCTACCAGCCGTGTCAGATTAAGTCTGTGCAAGGTTCCCCAGCTCCTAGCGATCTGAATCCCCAAGTATCGGAAGTTTCTTTCCACGTTCCTTAGCGGTAAGCCTTCTATCTCTCTACTCTGGTCCCCTGGATGTATCACATATAATTCACTCTTCCCCATGTTTAACCTATACCCCGAAAATTCCCCGAACCTCCTCAAGATTCGCATAACCTCTATCATCCCCCCCGCTGGGTCCGACACGTATAGCAATAGGTCATCCGCGTATAACGAGACTCGGTGTTCTTCTCCCCCTCTAGTCACCCCTCTCCATTTCCTGGAGTCTCTCAGCGCCATGGCCAGAGGTTCAATTGCCAGCGCAAACAACAATGGAGACAGTGGGCATCCCTGTCTTGTTCCCCTATATAATCGGAAATACTCCGATCTATGTCGACCTGTAACTACGCTTGCCGTTGGTGCCCCATAAAGTAGTCTAACCCAGCGAATAAATCCGTTCCCAAACCCAAACCTCCTTAACACTTCCCATAAATACTCCCACTCCACCCTATCAAATGCCTTCTCTGCGTCCATTGCTGCCACTATCTCTGCCTCCCCCTCCACTGAGGGCATCATTATCAGCCCTAATAGCCGTCGCACGTTAACATTCAATTGTCTCCCTTTTACGAACCCTGTCTGGTCTTCGTGCACCACCCCTGGGACACAGTCCTCTATCCTCGATGCCAGCACCTTTGCTAGCAGTTTGGCGTCCACGTTCAATAGTGAAATAGGTCTATAGGACCCACACTGCATCGGATCTTTGTCCCTCTTCAAAATTAGCGATATCGTCGCCTCCGACATTGTCGGGGGTAGTGTCCCCCCTTCCCTGGCCTTATTGAACGTCCTCGCCAACAACGGGGCCAACAAGTCCACATATTTTCTGTAGAATTCCACCGGGAACCCGTCTGGCCCCGGGGCCTTCCCTGCTTGCATGCTTCCCAGTCCCTTAATAACCTCGTCCACCTCAATCGGCGCCCCCAGGCCTGCCACCGCCTGCTCCTCCACTTTCGGGAACCTCAACTGGTCCAGGAACTGCCGCATCCCCTCCTCTCCCTCTGGGGGCTGAGACCTATACAGTTCTTCATAAAAGGTCTTAAACACCTCATTTATCTTTCCTGCCCTTCGCACGGTGTCTCCCCTTTCATCCCTAATTCCTCCTATCTCCCTCGCTGCTGCCCTCTTTCGCAATTGATGCGCCAACAGGCGACTAGCCTTTTCCCCATATTCATACCTCCTCCCCTGTGCCTTCCTCCACAGTACCTCCTCCTTTCTGGTGGTCAGAAGGTCAAACTCGGTCTGGATTCGTCTCCTCTCCCTGTACAGCTCCTCCTCCGGGGTCTCTGCAAATTCCCTGTCCACCCTTAAAATCTCCCCCAGTAATCTATCCCTTTCCTTGGCCTCTGTTTTCCTTTTGTGGGCCCCAATAGAAATCAGCTCTCCTCTGACCACCGCTTTTAGTGCTTCCCAGACCACTCCCACAGGGACCTCGCCGTCGTCATTGACCTCCAGGTATCTCTCGATACACCCCCTCACTCTTGCACACACTCCCTCATCCGCCATCAGTCCCACATCTAATCTCCAGAGTGTTCTCTGCTCCCTGTCCTCTCCTATTTCCAGGTCCACCCAATGTGGGGCATGATCCGAAACCGCTATGGCTGAGTATTCAGCTTCTTCCACCCTAGAGATCAACGACCTTCCTAGAACAAAAAAATCTATCCGGGAGTACACTTTATGGACGTGGGAGAAGAAGGAATACTCCCTAGCCCTGGGTCTAAGAAATCGCCATGGGTCCACTCCCCCCATTTGGTCCATAAACCCCTTAAGTACCTTGGCCGCTGCCGGCCTTCTTCCAGTCCTTGAGCTGGATCTATCTAGCCCCGGGTCCAGCACCGTATTGAAGTCCCCTCCTAAAATCAAATTTCCTGCCGCCAGGTCCGGAATACGCCCCAGCATCCGTCTCATGAACCCCGCATCGTCCCAATTTGGGGCATACACATTTACCGACACGACCTCCATTCCCTCCAGCCTACCACTCACCATTACATATCTACCTCTACTATCTGCTACGATGTTCTTTGCTTCAAATGCTACCCGTTTCCCCACCAAAATGGTCACCCCTCTGTTCTTTGCGTCCAGTCCTGAGTGGAACACCTGTCCCACCCATCCTTTCCTTAGCCTAACTTGGTCCGCCACCTTTAGGTGCGTCTCTTGGAGCATAACCACGTCTGCCCTTAGTCCTTTCAAATGCGCGAGCGCTCGGGCCCTTTTAATCGGCCCATTCAGGCCTCTCACGTTCCACGTGATCAGCCTCACTGGGGGGCTACCTGCCCCCCTCCCGTGTCGACTAGCCATTACCTTCTCTAGGCCAGTCCCATACCCCGCCTCCGCGCTCCCGCTCGCTCCCCCAGCGTCGCATTCCGCCCCCGACCACCTTCTCTTTAGCCATTTCCTTTTGGATTTCCGCAGCAGCAACCCAGTTGTCCCCCCACCCCCCCGCTAGATCCCTATCTAGCTTGATTGCTCCCCCCATATCACTTCCGTAAGTCAGCTGACTTCAACTGACCCCGGCTACTCCTGCTCGCTCCTCGGCCCCCCCGGTGTGAGGGAACTCCCATCCGCCTTGCGCCTGTTTTCCCACCTTATTCTTTCTGGTGCGGGAACATCCCTTTACCTGTCCCGCCTCTTATGGCGCAGCTCCCTTTACCCTCCCCCTCTCCTTCCCCATTCTCTGACTATGTCCCGCCTCTCCCCCCTCACCGGCGCCCACATTTCCCCAGTGTCCCCCCCCTTCCCTGTTTACTTCTCGCTTAACTTTGACCATCCCATTAACAAAAACAATAATAACAACAATAACAGTTCCCTGCAGCATCAGTCCCTCAGTTCCGGTCCAGTTTCTCTTCATTGATGAAGGACCATGCTTCCTCCGCCGTCTCAAAATAATATTGTCTCTCCTGATGCATGACCCATAGTCTTGCCGGCTGCAGCATCCCAAACTTCACCTTCCTTTTGTGCAAAACCTCTTTGGCTCGGTTGAAGCTCGCCCTCCTTCTCGCCACCTCCGCACCCCAATCCTGGTAGATCCTTACCACCGCATTCTCCCATCTGCTACTCCGCACCTTTTTGGCCCATCTCAGGACCTCTTCTCTGTCCTTAAGGCGGTAGAATCGCACGATTATCGCCCTCGGTGGTTCTCCCGCTTTTGGTCTTCTCGCCGGGATCCGATTTGCCCACTCCACCTCCATGGGGCCCGCAGGGGCCTCAGCACCCATCAGTGAGCTCAGCATCTTACTTGCGTACGCTCCACAGTCCACTCCTTCCACACCCTCCGGGAGACCTAGTATCCTAAGGTTCTTCCTTCGCGCTCCATTTTCAAGGGCCTCAATCCTGTCAGCACACTTTTTATGAAGTGCCTCGTGCGCCTGAGTCTTGACCGCCAGGCCCAGGACCTCGTCCTCAATACTTGACACCTTCTGCTCCACCACGCGAAGTTCCGTCTCCTGGGTCTTTAAAGTCTCCTTAAGCCCCTCAATTGCCTGTAACAACGGGGTCATTACCTCCTTCTTCAGCAGGTCCACGCACCGTCTCACCACCTCGTCCTGCTCAGGCCCCCATGTCACCTGTGGTTTCTCATCCGCCATTTTGTTTCACTCCCTCTCTCTCTCTCTCTGATCTTCTGGCTGCAGATTCTTCGGGCTGCAGCCGCCCGCCGCCGGTTTTTCCCTCCGTCTTTCGGGGGGGACTCCCTTCCCTCGTGCCTCGCACCGGGTTTTACGGCCATCCAAGTCCCCGTTGGGGCTCTTAAAAGAGCACGAAGTTCCGTCGGAGCTGGAGTCGCCGAAACGTGCGGCTAGCTCAGCCCTGCCGCAACCGGAAGTCCGAGGGTTGTATTTGAATTGATGGTTGCTAAGATGTTCACTGTATGTTTTAAAAAGGTTAACTTGAGTTCATAGAATAAACATTTTTTTGCTTTAAAAAATACTTTTCCATTTCTGCTGTACCACACCTGTAGAATGGGCTGTGTGCTCCCCATACCACAATCTATTAAACATTGTAGGTCAGGTGAACTCCATGATACACTTTGGGGTTCTCTAAACCCTGGCCCATAACAAATTGGGGGCTCATCCGGGATAAAAGTCTATCTATTGGATTGGCTTAGTGAACTTAAAGACAGTGAGGGGTGAGCATACTGTAGTTGCTTTTCAGCAGTGGTATTTCAGTTTAAGTAGGGAGTGTGTTGTGGACAATGGCTCTTTCAGAGGCACTGAAGTTTTTGGGGGTGGAGACGGTCACACGCAGTACCTTACAGACAGAGACTAAAAGCAGACTGTTAGATTTGGCAAAAACATTGCAGTTAACAGTACCTGACAAAATGCGAAAAGCTGAGGTAAGTATGGCGGTGGCTAAGCATTTAACGTTGCCTGAGATACAGTTTGACTCATTGGAAACGGCACAAATTCAGTTACAAATTAAACAAATGGAACATGAAAAATAATTAAAGTAGCTTGAATATGAAAGAGAGGAAAAAGAAAGAGAGAGAGCGGAAAAAGAAAGAGAGAGAGAGGAAAAAGAAAAGGAAAGCGAAGAAAGCAGGAAAGAAAGAATAGCCATAGCAGAGCAAAAAGAAAAAGAAAGGGAGATACAGATCAGGGAAAAAGGTAAAGAGAGAGAGTTTGAACTTAAGAAAATGGCCATGAAACATGACAGTCGGTTCAAATTGGCAGACGTAATGGGAAACGTACAGTTGGATGATATTGATGAGGATAGTGAGACAGAGCGTTAAAGTCGAAGGCTTGGTGGGAGTCTATTTAAATATGTCCAAGCATTGGCAAGGTTTGATGAGAAGGAGGTAGAAGCCTTTTTCATTTCATTTGAGAAGGTAGCTAAACAAATGAAATGGCCACAGGACATGTGGGTATTACTGATTCAAACAAAGCTGCTAGGTAGGGCTACTGAAATGTTTGCATCACTACCGGAGGAGGTATCTGGGGCGTATGTGGAGGTGAAAAAAATCCATCTTAGGTGCATATGAACTAGTGCCTGAAGCCTACAGATAAAGGTTTAGAAATTTAAGGAAAGAATTTGGTCAAACATACATGGAGTTTGAAAGGCTCAAACAGAATAAAATTGATAGGTGGATAAGGACTTTGAAAATAGACCAAATGTATGAAGCTCTCAGAGAAATTATACTTTTGGAGAAGTTTAAAAATTCAATTCCTGATCTAGTGAGGACTCATGTGGAAGAGCAGAGGGTTAAAACTGCGAGGTTAGCAGCATAAATGGCAGATGATTATGAATTAGTTCATAAATCAAAGCTTGGTTTCCGACATCAGTTTCAGCCTGTGAGGGATAGAAACTGGGGACATGAGAAATACTCAAGTGGCAAAGGTAAAGGTGATCTGATGGGAGATAATAAGGAGAGTGTACCTCAGAATAAAAAAGAAATCCAGGAGGGTGGAAAAGAAATGAAAAATTTCAAATGTTTTCACTGTATAAACTAGGCCATGTAAAGTCACAGCGTTGGTGGTTGAAGAAAAGCACTGGGAAGGCTGATGTGGTAAAGCAGGATAAGACAGTGGAGTTTGTTAAAGTGGTAAAGGAAAGCTTAAGTGAAGCGAAGGAGGTGCAAAAGATTGTACCGCCTGATCAAGAGGTGATTGATAAGAAGGTGCCAGATCTCTTCAAAGAATGTACTTGTGTGGGTAAAGTTTACTCATGTGTATCAGGAGGAGCAGGTAAAGAAGTCACAATTTTAAGAGATAGGGGAGCTAGTCAATCTTTAATGGGAAGAGATGAGGAGTTATGTAGTTTGGGAAGAATGTTGCCAGAAAAGGTGGTAATATGTGGAATTCAGGGTGAGAGGAGTAGTGTTCCATTATATAAGGTAAGATTGGAAAGTACAGTGAAGAGTGGTGAAGTGGTAGTAGGAGTAATAGAGAAACTATCTTGTCCAGGAATACAGTTTATCTTGGGTAATGATATAGCTGGATCGCAGGTGGGAGTGATGCCTATTGTGGTTGATAAGCCAGTGGAAAATCAGACGACTGAAGTGTTCAAAGATGAGTATCCTGGGATTTTTCCAGATTGTGTAGTAACAAGGTCGCAAAGTCACAGGTTAAGACAAGAGGAGAACTCAAAGAGTGAAGATGAAGCTAAAGTGCCATTATCAGAAACGATTTTTGATCAGATGGTTGAAAAAGAACAAGAACAGCTGGAGGATGAGGTGGATATTTTTAATTCAGGAAAATTGGCGGAGTTACAACAGAAAGATGTAGAACTAAAACGGATGAATCAGAAAGCATACACGGAAGAGGAATCTGAGTGTTTCCAGAGTGTTATTACCGTAAAAATGATGTCTTGATGAGAAAATGGAGACCTTTACATATGCAGGCGGATGAAAAGTGGGCAGAAGTTCATCAAGTAGTATTGCCGGTAGGGTATAGAAAGGAGGTGTTGCGAGTTGCACATGAGGTACCATTGGGAGGTCATTTGGGAACAAGGAAAACTCAAGCTAAAATCCAAAAACATTTTTATTGGCCTGGACTACATAAAGATGTAGTTAAATTTTGTCAATCATGTCACACATGTCATGTGATAGGGAAACCTCAAGCAGTGATAAAACCAGCACCCTTAATACCCATTCCAGCATTTGAGGAACCTTTTACAAGGGTCTTAATTGATTGCGTAGGCCCGCTTCCTAAAACGAAAAGTGGCAATCAATATCTTTTGACTATAATGGATGTGTCTACTAGGTTTCCAGAGGCCATTCCAGTACGTAATATTGCAGCTAAAAAGATTGTGGAGGAGTTACTTAAATTCTTTACTAGATATGGACTACCCACAGAAATACAATCGGATCAAGGGTCAAATTTTACCTCAAGGTTATTCAAAGAAGTTATGGATAGCTTAGGAATAAAACAATTTAAATCAACTGCGTACCATCCAGAATCGCAGGGAGCATTAGAAAGGTGGCATCAGACATTAAAGACAATGTTGAGGGCTTATAGTCAAGATTATCCAGAGGATTGGGATAAAGGAATTCCATTCGTACTGTTTGCAATTAGGGATCCACCTAATGAATCAACCAAATTTAGTCCTTTTGAACTAAATTTTTGGTCATGAGATAAGAGGACCATGTAAATTGATTAAGGAAAAATTGGTGAGTGAGAAATCGGAAATTACATTATTGGATTACGTGTCAAATTTCAGGGAACGGTGAAATAGAGCAGGTGAATTGGCTAGACAACATTTAAAAGTTGCACAAAATGTGATGAAATGGGTAGCGGACAAGAAATCCAAAGTTCGTAGTTTTGCCAGTGGAGATAAAGTTTTAGTGTTGTTACCAGTGGTAGGTGAACCTTTAAAAGCTAGGTTTTGTGGACCTTATCAGATTGAAAGGAAATTAAGTGAGGTGAATTATGTGGTAAAAACACCAGATAGAAGGAAGACTCACCGAGTGTGTCATGTGAATATTCTTAAAAGGTACTTGGAAAGGGAAGGAGAGAAAAAGGAGGTTTTAATGATTCTAACTCAAAGTGCCGAACTAAATCCAGATGACTGTGAATTTGACATACCTCAATTAAATTGGAAAACGAGGATATTCTTAAAAATTGGGATATATTGTTGAGTTACCTTCCAGAGGAAAAACAAACTGACCTGAAAGAGTTATTGATATCTCGTGGGCAAGTTTGTAAAGATAAATTGGGAAGTATTAAAATGGCTATACATGATGTAGATGTGCGAAATGCTGTTCCAATCCATACAGACTTAACCCTTTAAAATTGGCACAGGTTAACAAAGAGATTGAGAGTATGCTTAAAAATGGCATAATTGAAGTGGGTTGCAGCCAATGGAGCTCATCCATACGGTGCCTAAACCAGACGGTACCCAACGGTTGTGTGTGGACTAAAGAAAGGTTAATGCAGTTACAAGAAAGCACTCTTATCCTATCCCACATTTGGAGGATTGCATTGAGAAAGTGTGACATACAGCTTTTATTTCCAAACTGGATTTACTTAAAGGTTACTGGCAGGTACCTTTATCCGAAAGGGTGAAGGAGATTTCAGCTTTTGTGACTCCAGATGGTATATACCAATTCAAAGTTATGCAATTTGGCATGAAAAACGCCCCAGCCACATTTCAACGGTTAACTGACAAAGTTGTTTCAGGATTACCCAATTGTACGGTGTACATCGACGATCTGGTAATTTTCAGCCAGACATGGAAAGAACATTTGAAACATCTAATGGAGTTATTCGATCGACTTCAGGAGGCGGGTTTGGTGGTAAACCTAGCCAAAAGTGAATTTGGAAAAGCCCAAGTCACTTTCCTTGGCCATACAATCGGACAGGGTCGAATGGTGCCACGGGATGTGAAACCAACAGTTATTGAGGAGCTTCCGATACCCTTGAGACAAAGGGAAATAATGCGATTTCTTGGCATGAGTGGATTTTTTTTTAACAAACAATTTTTATTGAGGTAGTTTTTGGCATTGTAAACAGTTACAGATAACAGAAATGTGCAAACATCAATATAAAACCAATACTTCAATCAACCCATACTGCACATGCCCGCTCCACTCCCCTAGACACTACCTGCCTATTTATCCCTCCTACTCTACTCTAATCTCCCCCCCCTCTTCCTCCCCACCCCCCACCCCCCCCCCCCCCCCGCTGACGTTCACTCTCCCGCGAAGAAGTCGATGAATGGTTGCCACCTTCGGGCGAACTCCAGTACAGATTCCCTCAAGGCGAACTTAATTTTTTCCATATCCAGAAAACTTGACATGTCCGAAAGCCATAGTTCGGTCTTCGGGGGTTTTGAGTCCCTCCATGCCAACAGTATTCGCCGCCAGGCTATTAGGGAAGCAAAGGCCAGAACATCTGCCTCTTTCTCCCCCTGGACTCCCAGGTCCCCCGAAACCCCGAAAATTGCCACCCCTGGACTCACCACCACCCTTGATTTCAGCACCCGGGACATGACCCCCGCAAACCCCTCCCAGTGCCCCCTAAGCTTAGGACATGCCCAAAACATGTGAACATGGTTCGCTGGTCCTCCCGCGCATCTAGCGCACTTGTCCTCTACCCCAAAGAATTTGCTCATCCGAGCTACCGTCATGTGGGCCCGGTGAACGACCTTAAATTGAATCAGGCCGAACCTGGCACATGTTGCGGTTGAGTTTACCCTACTCAGGGCTTCCACCCAGAGCCCGTCCTCCATCTCCCTGCCAAGCTCCTCCTCCCATTTGAGTTTCAGTTCCTCCGTCTGGGACTCTTCCCCCTTCATGAGCACCTTGTAGATATCCGAGACTCTACCCTCTCCTCCTTCTCCTCTAGAGACTATTCTGTCCTGGATCCCTATTGGCGGAAGGCGTGGGAAGGATGGGACCTGTCTGTGTACAAAATCCCGCATCTGTAAGTACCTAAAGTCATTTCCCCTTACCAGCCCAAATTTCTCCTCCAAGCCCCTCAAACTCGCAAAGCTCCCCTCCAGGAACATATCACACACCCTCCCCACCCCCGCCTGCCGCTATGTTCGAAACCCTCCATCGAGTGACAGCGGGAGTGCATCCCATCTCCGAAACTCCCTCTTCATTTGTTCCACCACCCTAGTCAAATTTAACTTATCCAACCTGCCCCAGTCTCGTGCCACCTGTATCCCCAAGTACAGGAAACATTCCTCCACCAGCCTAAATGGCAGCTCCTTCAGTCTATTCTCCTGGCCCCTTGCCAGCACCACAAACATCTCACTCTTGGCCATATTTAACTTGTACTCTGAAAACCGGCCAAACTTCCTCAATGTTTCCAGTATATTTTCCATCCCGGCCAGTGAGTCCGACACGTACAGGAGCAGGTCGTCCGCATAGAGAGAGACCCTATGTTCTCCCCCCCCCCCCTCCAGTCATTCCCTTCCACCCCTTTTCAGCTCTCAACACCATCGCCAACAGCTCTATGGCCAGCGCGAACAGCAACGGGGAGAGTGGGCACCCCTGTCTGGTCCCGTGGTGTAGTCTGAAATAATCTGACATTATCCCGGTCATCCTAATGCTAGCTTTTGGGGCCTGGTACAATAGTCCGACCCAATTAACCAGTCCCTCCCCGAACCCAAACCGTCCAAGCACCTCCCACAAATAGCCCCACTCCAGCCCTTCTCAGCGTCCATTGCCACCACTACCTCCACCTCCTTGCCCGTCGGGGGCATCATGATCACATTAAGCAATTTTCTCAAGTTAGCTGTCAGCTGCCTGCCTTTCACAAACCCTGTCTGATCGTCCCCAATCACCTCCGGTACGCAGTCCTCAATTCTAATCGGCAGGACCTTGGCCAGGAGCTTGGCATCCACATTGATCAGGGAGATTGGCCTGTGTGACCCGCAGGATTCTGGGTCCTTGTACCGCTTCAATATCAGCGAGATGGTGGCTTGCGATATTGGCGGCGGCAGGATCCCTCTGTTCCTTGCCTCATTTAAAACCCTTGTCAGTACTGGTCCCACTTTCTCCGAGAACGTCTTGTAAAACTCTACTGGGTATCCATCCAGTCCCGGGGCTTTCCCCGACTGCATGGCCTTTCGGCCCCCAATACCTCCTCCACTCTAATTGGGGCCCCCAGCCTGTCCACTAGTCCCCTGCCTACTTTTGGGAAAGTTAGTCCATCCAGGAACCTTTTCATCTCCTCCGGCTCTTCCGGGGGTTCTGAAGTGGGCATGAGTGGATTTTATCGACCACTTGTGCAAATGTTTTGTAGCGTGATTGCTCCACTGATGGACTTGCTGAAGAAACGTCGAATATTTCAGTGGACAGCGGAGTTTCAACAGGCATTTGACTGCCTGAAAGCTGTGATAACCAATGCTCCTGTGTTGGAGAATTACAAGTGACTCTGTGATCAGATTGAACTAAAGTATCTGACTTTAAAGAGAAATGCCGAGGCGTAGAGAAATGGACGGATCGTGCAGAGACCCTCTTGTTCAAAGAGACTGTCAATCGAGAAGGATTCCAGTTGGAGGAAAAACAAAAAATGGACAATGTTGTTGTACCTGTTTGCGTGTGTTGTTTTTTTTAATGAAAAAGTATATTTACTGTGTGCATTTCTTAAAGGACAGTGAAAAGGTGAAAAATGAAACCATCTTGAAGTTGATGGTTTATTTTTTTTTCTTGGGGGTAGGTGTCATATGACACTACCTTTAAGAAATGGGTGTGTATATAAATGAAATGAAATGAAAATCGCTTATTGTCACAAGTAGGCTTCAAATGAAGTTACTGTGAAAAGCCCCTAGTCGCCACATTCCGGCGCCTGTTCGGGGAGGCTGGTACGGGAATTGAACCCTCGCTGCTGGCCTGCCTTGGTCTGCTTTAAAAGCCAGCTATTTAGCCCTGTGCTAAATCAGCCCATAAATATCTGTAATGAGAGCACCTTTAAGAAATGGGTGTTTACTACTGCAGTGATGTCAGAGAGTGGGTGGAGCTGGGCTGTCTGTCAGTTTATTTTACTTTCATTTTAGGCTGTTTGCTGCAGGGTGTGTTTTTAATTTCGTTTTCAGAGCTGGATAGCTGCGATCATAGCCAGAAGGTGTATGAGTCTCTCTCTCTGTATTCTAAAGACTGTAAGTCGATCCTTTGGTGATTTAAAACTAATAACTGCTCTCAGTAGTGACTTTAACCAGATGTGCTTCTGTTTTAAAGGATTTTCAAGTCTTCTAGATGTGAAAAGGACAGCTTAAGCATTTGTATTCTTTGTGGGTTGTATTTGAATTGATGGTTGCTAAGATTTTCACTGTATGTTTTAAAAAGGTTAACTTGCGTTCATAGAATAAACATTGTTTTGCTTTAGAGTGGGCCGTCTGCTCCCCATACCACAATCTATTAAAAGTTGTGGGTCAGGTGAACTCCATGATACACTTTGGGGTTCTCTAAACCCTGGCCCATAACACTGTGTTTGTATGCGTTTCGCCCCACATCCCACAAATGTGCAGGGTAGGTGGATTGGCCATGCTAAATTGCCCCTTAATTGGAAAATGTGAATTAGAACATAGAACATAGAACATTACAGCGCAGTACAGGCCCTTCGGCCCTCGATATTGCGCCGACCTGTGAAACCACTCTAAAGCCCATCTACACTATTCCCTTATTGTCCATATGTTTATCCAATGACCATTTGAATGTCCTTAGTTTTGGCGAGTCCACTACTGTTGCAGGCAGGGCATTCCACGCCCTTACTACTCTCTGAGTAAAGAACCTACCTCTGACATCTTAATTGGCCACTCTAAATTTATTAAACAAAAATTGTTAAAAATGAGCACACAGCAAAGTCCCACCCTGTAACGATTGTCACTTGAAGACCAGCCACGCTGAGTAAGGGTCACGTGGTCTGAACAACCAATCCACACCTAATGCAGGGAATCTCTCAAAGAGGAGGTGTCTTCCCAGTTAGAAAGAATGGTACTTATGGACTAGCTCGAGAGTGAAGCAACTTTGGAAATAAAGTTTGTTTTTTTCAATTTAATAACCTTTCGGGAGTACATCTTCTCATTCACGCACCCACACACACACGCGCACACACACACACGAGGTAATGACCAACTAATCTGCTCTTGTCATGTTGGCTGAGGGATAAATATTGGCCTGCAGACCAGTGGAGAGCTCCCCTGCTTGTTTTGAAAACAGTGCCGTGAGACCTGTTACCTCTACCTGTGAGGGTCGACAGGGCCAAACAGCAGCACCTCCAATAGTGCAGCACCACTTCAGTTGGGCACTGGAGTGTCAGCATGGATAACATGCTTCAGTTTCTGGCGTGGGACTTGAACCCATAACCTTCTGACTCAGAGGTGAGAGCGCTACCAACCAAGCCGCAGCGTGATTATCCAGCAATTTTGATTTTCCGTTGAGGAAATCTATTACAGTCCAATGGTGTCCCTCTGTCTGCATGACTTCAGCTTTTTGTGGACAATGTCCCACGAGTGCTAGGTGCAGAATTCATCCACCCACCCCCACTCTCTTGAACAAAGTGGCCTGCATCCAGTTTAAGCATGGTAACTGCTATTATCTGAATAGTTTGTATTTGTTTGTGATAATTGCTTCCAGCTTAGCCTGTGGTTCTGTAGACATTATGCAGGAACGTCCTACTTGAGGGGAAGTTTCTGTGGCTGGTCTAGGTTGCTGGAATGCACTGATAACTATTTCACAAGCAAAATACCAGGCTTCATTCATGAGGAATAGAACTTATGCAAAACCTATACCGAACCTTGAACAGACCACACTCTGGAGGCACTGGAGAGAGGGCAATTAAGGATTACAGGAATTACCCCAGAACCGAGAGGTTAAGCCTATAAGAGGGTAACGGATAACATATGCTAATGTATGACGTGAATGATGACATTAGTCAATCATGTGTTAGACTTTCTCTCTCCCTCCCTCGGTTAGAACACCATGCCGACTCTGTCACCTGTTTAGATGTAGCATCTAAAGCCCCTAGTCGCCACAGTATGACTGAAGTCTGTCTTAGACCATGTACCACGCTGGAGCGCATAGACAGGAGGAACATATCAGAACGATATCCAACAGGAAAGATAGAGCAGGCGGAGGCTCTTTTCTCTGTATAATTGGAAGAATGAGAGGTGAAAGATTTTAAGAATATGAAAGATAGGACAAATGTAGACAAGATGCTTCCACTTGTAGTGGAGCCCATAGCTAGAGGGCAGATATACAAGATAGTCATGAATAAAAACTAGCAGAGATTTTAGGAGAAACATCTTTACCCAGAGACTGGGTTCAAGGCCATGTGGAGCCTTCTTTCTTTCATTCATTTGTGAGATGTGAGGATTGAG
The DNA here is from genome assembly GCF_047496885.1 of Scyliorhinus torazame. Taxonomy (NCBI): domain Eukaryota; kingdom Metazoa; phylum Chordata; class Chondrichthyes; order Carcharhiniformes; family Scyliorhinidae; genus Scyliorhinus; species Scyliorhinus torazame. Next base: position 206,954,259 of record NC_092708.1, on the reverse strand, counting down.
GGCAAGACCAACATTTACTGCCCATTTCTAATTGCCTCTGAGAAGCTGGTGGTGAGTTGCCTTCCTGAACCACTGCAGTCCCTGTGGTTATAGGTACACCCACTGTGCTGTTAGGGAGTGATTTGAGATGAATAGCATAGACATTGAGGGGCTAGCACCGGCGCGACATGGAACACAATCAATTCCAATGAGAAATGGTGCCAGATTCACAATTGACACTCAGGAGGCTGACAAGCTGCAGCTGCATATACACACGTCACACTCCACTCAAACCGGGCGGGATTCTCTGACCCTGAGACTAAGTGTTGACGCCGTTGTGAACATGCCCCCAGGAGCAGCGATTCTGACCCCTACAGGGGGCCAGCACGACACTGGAGCGACCCACGGCGCTCCAGCTGCCGATACCAGCGTCAAAGGGGCGCCGCGGGTCTGCGCATGCGCAGTGCGACCGGCGGCAATATGTGCATGCACAGTGGCTCCCTTCTCCGCGCTGGCCCTGACACAACATGGTGTAGGGCTACAGGAGCCGGCGCGGAGCAAAAGAGGCCCCCAGCCCGAGAGGCCGGCCCGCCGATTGGTAGGTCCTGATCGCGGGCCAGGCCACAGCGGAAGCCCCCCCCCCAGGGTTGGACCCCCCCCTCCCCTTGGTCGTGCAGCTTTTCTGCATTGCACGGCGAGGTCCCGCTGGGTAAGACTGCATGTGGATGGCGCCGGCGGGACTCAGATTTGTCCCATCCTTGGCGGAGAATCGCCGGGGGGGGGGGCACGGTGGCGGCAATGGCACCGATTCTCCGCTCTCGGAGTTGTCCGAGCACGGTGAGTACATAACCATGCTGGAAAACAAGGTGGGGATGATGAACGACGGCCAGAAAAGAATGCAGGAGAACCTGAAGAATAGGTCCGGGAGGCAGAATCTCAGAATTGTTGGCCTCCCTGGAGGCAGTGAGGGATCGGATGCGAGGGCTTATGTGACGGACATGTTGGAGAAGTTGATGGGGGCTGGGGCGTTCCCTCGGCCCCTGGAATTGGACAGAGCGCACAGAGCCCTCGCGAGGAAGCCCAGAGCGAACGAGCTGCCGAGGGCCATGGTGGTACGTTTTCACCGTTTCATGGACAAGGAACACGTTTTGCGATGGCCCAAGAAAGAACGGGTCAGCAAGTGGGAGAACTGTGAGCTGCGCATCTATCAGGACCTGGGAGCTGATTTGCCAAGAGGCAAGCTGGGTTCAATCGGGCAAAAATGACCCTCTTTAAGAAGGGGGTGAAGTTCGGGAAGCTGTACCCAGCCCGTCTGTGGATCACACATGAGGAACGGGACTTCTACTTTGATACGCCAGGCGAAGTATGGACTTTTATTAAAGAAATGAAGCTGGAGGTGAATTAAAAGACACTGAAGCCTTGGAGAAGTACTGTGACGGCAATTTGTGGTGCTGGGTTGTATATATTTAAGTAGCTCTATGTGAAATAATGGGCTGTGTGGATGGTTAAAGGTTGCTCTGTCTTGCAGGGACGTTGTTAGAGGGGGGAATGGGCTTTGAATTTGGTTCTGCTTTTTGGATGACTATTTTTCTGAAATGACTGTTTCTTCACTGTTCTTTCTGATGTTTGTTTACTGGGGAATGTGATGCTTTTAAAATGTTTATTCATGTGGGGGGAGAGAGGAGAGAACAATTGGGAGACAGACTTCTTGGTGCCAGGGGCGGGGGCTACCAAGTCAGCATGGGTCAGCTGACTCTCGGAAGTGTAGTGGGGGGCGAGCAAGTGTTAAGCTGGAGCTTGACTTGGGGGGTTGGGTTTCTAGTGTTGTTGTTGGGGGGGGGGGGGGGAGGGAGGGGAGGTAGCTGCTTTGCTGAAAGGGGAGGAACTGTTACGAGGGGACAAATGGGAGGTCGGGAACGGCGACTGCTCGAGTGGGGACTCGAGGAAGCGGAGGGCGCGAGCTCGAGGCTGGCCTAAAAAGGGTGATGGCTAGTCGGCAGGGAGGACGGTTGGAAGCCAGTCGTCCAGGCTGATCACATGGAATGTGACAGGACTGAATGGGCCTGTCAAGAGGGCTCGCGTGCTCGCACATTTGAGGGAGCTGAAGGCGGACGTGGCAATGCTACAAGAGACACACTTAAAGGTTGCAGGCCAGACGAGATTGAGGAAGGGGTGGGTCAGCCAAGTGTTCCACTCAGGACTGGACTCAAAGACCAGGGGTTAGTGATCTTGATCAGCAAACAAGTGGCATTCGAGGCAGGGAGAATCGTGTCAGACAAGAGGGGTAGGTACATAATGGTGAGTGGGTAGCTGGAAGGGGTGCAAGTGGTACTTGTGGACATATATGCTCCGAATTGGGATGACCTGGGATTTATGAGGCGGATCCCAGATTTAGAGTCACATAACCTGATCATGGGAGGGGACTTAAATACAGTCATTGAGCCGGAATTGGACCGGTCAAAATCCAGGACAGGCAGCAGGCCAGCTGCGGCAAAGAAATTGGAGGGTTTTATGGAACCAGATGGGGGGAGTAGACCCATGGAGGTTTGCACGGCCGAGGACGAAGGAGTTTTCCTTTTTTTCACATGTCCACAAGGTATACTCTCGCATCAACTTTTTTGTTCTGAGCAGGGCGCTAATACTGAAGGTGGTGGATACTGAGTACTCGGCAATGGCAGTGTTGGATCATGCCCCGCACTGGGCGGATCTACGGGTTAGTGTGGAGAGAGGGCAATGCCCGCTGTGGAGACTGGAAAACTGTGCCTTGGTGCTCTGTCAGAAGGGTGGGCTGGTCTGGTGGGTCGAAGAGGTTGTGCAGGTGAGGGAGGGGGGGGGGGTGGAGAATGGAAATTGAAGGTGGGGTGGGCTTAGCTCAAGGACCCCAGTTCAGCCAGCGCTCACTGCTCTGATGTCCCACCGGTGTGGGGGGCAGTGTGCAGGTGGGATGCGGTGTCCGTGCACCTGGCCAGTTTCCCCCTACCTCCCCTAGTCAGTGAATCTGGAGGCAAACAGAGCATTCCGTATATGTTGCCTCTGCTTCCTCCTGTGCCTGCCCGGGCCCCATGTCCTGCCCATCCTCGCCCACTAGGGCAGCACGGTAGCATTGTGGATAGCACAATTGCTTCACAGCTCCAGGGTCCCAGGTTCGATTCCGGCTTGGTTCACTGTCTGTGCGGAGTCTGCACATCCTCCCCGTGTGTGCGTGGGTTTCCTCCGGGTGCTCCGGTTTCCTCCCACAGTCCAAAGCTGTGCAGGTTAGGTGGATTGGCCATGATAACTTGCCCTTAGTGTCCAAAATTGTCCTTAGTGTTGGGTGGGGTTACTGGGTTATGGGGATAGGGTCGAGGTGTGGACCTTGGGTAGGGTGCTCTTTCCAAGAGTCGGTGCAGACTCGATGGGCCGAATGGCCTCCTTACTGCACTGTAAATTCTATGATCTGTGATCTATGATCACCCCCGCATCCTCCTCGTCGGAGGAGGCCTGGGGTTCATCCTCCTCCAGAACATCGCCCCTCTGCTGCGGGATGTTGTGGAGGAAACAGCAGGCCGCCATGATGTAGGCGGCCCTCCCAGCGCCATGCTGGAACCACATCTCCAGGAGGCTGAAGCATGCTCGATCACGCCCCTGGTCGCGGCAAGGACGTCTATGTCGCGGGTCTCAGCGTCAGTCTATAGCCTCCGTATAGGTGTCATCAGCCACAACCGTAGTGGATAACCACTGTCGCACAAGAGCCAACCCCTCACCCATGCGTGCGCCTCGAAGAGGCCGGGAATCGTTGAATGGTGCAAGATAAAGGTGTTGTGCACCCTGCTCGGGTATCGGGTGCAGACGTGCATGATGCACATCTGATGGTCACACGCTAGCTGCATGTTCATCGAGTGGAACCTCTTTCAGTTTGTGTAGAGCGGCTTGACATCTGCAGGTGGTCATAGGGCGACCTGCAGTTTGTCAGTTACCGCCTGGACCTGGGGCATCTGGGCGATGGTGCCTGGGTCCACTTTGAAATGGATGCATTATGCCGACTGGGCATATAGGGCCTCCGTGATGGCGGGGATGCCCTGTGCACTGAGCCCTGTGAGATCCCAGACAAGTCCCCACTCGGCGCCTGGAAGTAGCCCTTGGCAAAGATATTCAGGGCGACCGCCACCTTGATGGCTACCGGGTGCGGGTATCCTCCCGCGGTGCCAGGTGCGCCATGATCTGGTAGAGAGGTTTTGCTGTCCCCTTGCTCAGCCTGAGTCTTCGGCACGCCCGCTCCAGCAGGTCATCGAATGACAGACGCTGCTGGTACACGCGAGGCCTCAAACGGCACCTCCCCGTCTTCCTCCACCCCAGCCCGTTGGACGGCCGGCTCTCCAGCCTCAGTGGCTTACTCCTATTCCTCTGGGGCAGGCTCCATTGCTGCAACTTCGTCCTCCTCGAGCAGCTCCAGCTCGTACAGACGCAGTGCATCTCCCAGAGCTGCAGCGACTGGGAGGAAGGCCACCATTGCTGGTTGCATTTCAATATCCATTATCAGCAGGGGGTTAAAGGCGACATGTTAGCATGGTGCGTACCCCTGTGCCCAACCAGGTCCAACGGGACACACGGTGGCCCCAGTTGGCACTGCATACTCTGCTCCTGCATGTCCCCCCTCCCTCCATCTATGCACTCCAGCATCATGGGGGCCTCTGGCCCTGGCATCTGTCCCTGTTGCCAAGGCTACCATTGGTTGGCACTGTACTTGCCAGCAGTTCGCTCCGTGGCCCCCATTGGCGACCCCCTGTGGGGGCTACTGTGGACGTTGCCCTTGGATGGGCCGTGTGACCAGGTAAGGATGACAGAATTCCTTCCCTAAAGGCCATTAAAGAACCAGATGGGGTTTTACAACCACCGACCAATGTTTCATAATTATCAGGTTAAAGTCCAACAGGTTTGTTTCGATGTCACTAGCTTTCAGAGCGCTGCTCCTTCCTCAGGTGAAGGAGCAGCGTTCCGAAAGCTAGTGACATCGAAACAAACCTGTTGGACTGTACTCTGGTGTTGTAAGACTTTGTACTGTGCTCACCCCAGTCCAACGCCGGCATCTCCACATCATAATTATCATTAGACTTGTAATTGCAGATTTTTATTGAATTCAAATTCCCCATCTATCATGGTGGGATTCGGACCTGGGACCACAGAGCCTTACCCTGGGTCTCTGGATTGCTATCACTATGCCACTGCCTCTCACACCACTTGCTAAGCAAGTGCTGCTTGAGTGTGTGTTTGCAGCGTCCAGGGCCTACAGCCATTTCTTGATATCACGTGGGTGAATTGAATTGGCTGAAGACTGTGATGCTGGGGACCTCTGGAGGGTGTCGAGATGGATCATCCACTTAGCACTTCTGGCTGAAGATTATTCAGCTGTATCTTTTGCACTGATGTGCTGGGCTCTTCCACCATTGAGGATGGGGATATTTGTGGAGTCTCCTCCTCCAGTGAGTTGTTTAATTGTCCATCTCCATTCACGGCTGGATGTGACAGGACTGCAAAGCTTAGTTCTGATCTGCTGGTTGTAGAATTGCTTAACTCTGTCCACTACTTGTTGCTTATGTTGTTTGTCATATAAGTAGTCCTGTGTTGTAGCTTCACCGAGTTGATGCCTCATTTTTTTGGTATGCCTGGTGTTGCTGCCAGCATGCACTCCTGCACTCTTCATTGAACCAGGGTTGCTCCCCTGGCTTGGTGGTAATGGTAGACTGGGGGACATGCTGGGCCATGAGGTTACAGATTGTGGTTGAATCCAATTCTGCTGCTGCTGATGGTCCACAGCGCCTCATAGATATTCAGTCATCAGTTGAAATTTATCCCATTAAAACGGTGTTGTGCCACACAACACAATGCAGGTTATCTCAACGTGAAGATGGGACTTTGTCTCCACAAGAACTGTGTGGTGGTCACTCCTCCTGATACTGTCACAGACAGATGCACCTGTGGCAGACTGGTTGGTGAGGATGAGGTCAAATGTGTTTATTTGTTGGTTTCCTCACCTCGTGCCGTCGACCCAGTCTAGCAGCTATGTCCTTAAGGACTCAGCCAGCTCAGTCTGTGGTTGTACTACAGAACCATTCTTGATCTTAGACGTTGAAGTCCCCACCCTCAGGCACCCTCAGGCATGACTCGTTGCCATCTTCCAAGTGGTGTTCATCAGCTGAGGGGTTGGCATGTTGGTGGGGAGGGTAACGTAGTAATCAGCAGGAGGTTTCCTTGCTCGTGTTTGAGCAGATGCTAGGAGACTTCATGTCGATGTTGAGGACTCCCAGGGCAACTCTTTCCTTACTGTATAATTTATAATCATTATTGTCACAAGTAAGCTTACATTAACACTGCAATGAAGTTACTGTGAAAATCCCCTACTCGCCACACCACAGAGCCTGTTCGGGTACACAGTGGGAGAATTCAGAACGTCCAAATCACCTAACAGCACGTCTTTCGGGTCTTGTGGGTGGATGCCAGAGCACCCGGGGGAAACCCACACAGACACGGGGAGAACATGCAGACTCTACATAGACAGTGATGTCACAATATACACCTATGTATACAATGGAGTGCAGACAGGCAGTGATTGACACACAGAATGACCAGCAAGCACACAGAACAGAGCAGCCAATCATTAGACAGGACGCGACCACTATAAAGCCAGAGGGCACCAGTTTTCCCGCTCTCTCTCTGAGACAGTCAGAGCTTGTGAGCTAGCCAGTGCCTACACCATGTGGTAGCTAAGTTAGTCTGGTCAGGCTAGTGTCAGGTCTCCAGTCAAGTCAGCATAGTGTCGACCCACAGTTGAACATGTATAATAGTTTGGGCGTTGAATGAAATCGTGTTGCATTTTATCAAGTGTGGGAGGTCTGTCTCTCGCTACACTGCATCAAGTGCAGTTCACCTCGACCCAGCCTACCCAACACATCATGGTACCAGCTGAGTGATGCTGAAAATTTGACGGACCTACCTTGAGTGAATCAGCGTTGACCAGCAAACAGCCATCCGGTGACATGGAAAACGTCCGCCCTCCTCCGCAGCTCCGCATCGCCGGCAACCTCGGTGCAAATTGGAGGATCTTCAAACAAAAGTTCCAACTCTATCTCGAAGCCACTGATCTTGAGGCTGCATCGGACGCCAGGAAAATCGCACTATTCCTCTCCACAGCCGGGGACCACGCCATCCACATCTACAACTCCCTTACATTCGCTGAAGGCGTAGACAAGACAAAATTTAAAACAGTCCGACTGAAGTTCGACAGCCACTGCGACATTGAGGTGAATGAGGCTTTGAACAGTACATTTTCCAGCAGAGGCTTCAGGGTAAGGATGAACCTTTTCATTCCTTTCTGACCCATCTCCGCATCCTCGCACAGTCATGTAACTATGACTCGACGGCTGATTCCATGATCCGGGATCAGATCGTTTTCGGGGTCCACTCCGATTCCCTTCGCCAGCAGCTCCTGAAAGTCAAGCAGCTCACCCTCACCATCGCCATCGAAACATGCGTTCTCCGCGAACATGCTAACAATCGGTACTCCCACATTAGAGTGGCAGAAACGGCAAAGCTAACCTCCCACGAGGCGGAACGGGTGCAAGTCATCGCTCAAATGCAGGGCCTAAGTATCGACAAGAGTGGCCATTCTGCGCACTTTTCCCGGGTCCCTGCGCATGCGCGTCACGACCGAGGGGACGGCGAGACCGACGACCAGACTGCGCAGGTGCGTACGTCGTTCAACCGCACTGCACATGCGCAGTGGTGCACGGAATGCGTTGACGTTGGCGTAATGACGTGTCCGAATTGTGGCTCCGCCCTTTTAAAGCGGCAATGTCCGGCAAAATCACGACGGTGTCTACAGTGTGGCAAGCTTGGCCACGATGCAGCCCTTTGCAGATCTGCTCCACTGCCCAGCATCCAGCGATCCCAGCCGTGGCGCAGAAGCATCCATTCAATACAGCAGGTCATGCCAGACTCCGACCCCGCCAGCCCAACAGATCCTGATGCTGCGTGCCTCAAATCTCCATACCGGGTGGGCATCATTACGAAGCATGCGCTGCCTTTCTCCAAGACAGCGACGCACCTCCCGATCTTCAGCGTGGATCCCGACGACGAGTGGTGTGCTGTCCTCACAGTCAACAAGGCTCGCATCCGGTTCAAACTGGACACCGGCGCATCGACGAACCTCATCTCCAAATCCGATCTCGACACCATCTGCGTCAGACCAAGCATTCTTCCACCGGCCTGCCAGCTCCTTGACTACAATGGCAATGCCATAGCTGCCAGTGGCTCATGCCAACTCGGAGTTTCCAATAAGTCATTTAAAGCGACACTGCAATTTGAGATCGTGGGTCCTGACAGAGCATCCCTGCTCGGTGCTCGGGCCTGCAAACTCCTGAACTTGGTTCAGCGCGTCCACACCATCTCATCCTCACAGGCGACGGCCTCGCCTGATGAGAACTTCCAGGCTGAAATTGATGACATCATCACGCAGTACCACAGCGTGTTCGACGGAATGGGCACACTCCCATACCGATACAAAATCCTGCTCAACCGAACGCCACCCCTGTGATCCACGCACCACGTCGGGTGCCGGCACCCCTCAAGGACCACCTCAAGTAGCAGTTACAGGACCTCCAAACCAGGGCATCATATCAAAGGTCACAGAACCCACGGACTGGGTCAGCTCCATGGTCTGCATCAAGAAGCCGTCAGGGGAGCTTCGAATCTGCATCGACCCCAAGGATTTAAACTGCAACATCATGAGGGAACATTACCCGATATCAAAACGAGAGGAGTTGACCAGCGAGATGGCTCATGCCAAACTCTTTACGAAGCTGGACGCCTCCAAGGGGTTCTGGCAAATACAGCTGGATGCGTCCAGTCGCAAGCTGTGCACATTCAATACCCCGTTCGGTCGCTACTGTTACAACCGGATGCCTTTTGGCATCATCTCTGCCTCAGAGGTATTTCATTGCATCTTCAAGAGATTACTATGCAAGGCTGCAGACTCAGGCTCCGACTTCAACCTGGCGCTGCTGGCATACAGAGCATCCCCGCTGTCCACTGGGTTGTCTCCTGCGCAGATGCTCACGGTTCCAGCCATCCATGTTCCAAACCTTGACCGCCTCACGGTCATACAAAAGATGCAGCAGTCTCGGGCCCAACAGAAATCAGCATACGACACTCATGCCACGGATCTCCCCGAGCTGGTCCCAACTGATCGTGTTCATGTGCATTGCCTGACGGCAGCTGGTCCGCCACAGATGTGGTGGTCAAGCAAGTGGCCCCGAGATCGTTCCTCGTCCGCATGGCTGATGGCTCCTTCCTACGACGCAACAGACGGGCGCTGCGCAGAGTTCCACGCCCGCCACCTAACCATGATGTCCCGCCTCACACAATGCTTCCTCCGGACGTGCCATACCACGAGGCCACCGATCTACCAGCAATCCTGCCGACCTCTGCGACCACCGCATTGGCGGTGGTCCCGCTTATCCAAGTGCAGGCGGCCCCTGATCCACACTTGAAGCAGTCAACCAGAATTTGTCGCCCGCCGCAGAGTCTAAACTTATAGACTGAACTTTTGCACATCTGTGTTACCTTATCGCTTTGACCTCTGTAATTATCGTTGTTACCATTTCATCTGCCCTATATCTGCACAAGCGACACCTTCCTGTATACATAAGGTCATTTTAGCACATTCTGTATATAGTCACGCACAGACACACATCCACACGTATATGCACCTTAATGTTTATTATCTCAACACACACAATATAGAAAAAACGAAGGGGGGAGATGTCATAATATACATCTATGTATACAATGGAGTGCATACAGGCAGTGATTGTCACACAGGATGATCAGTAAGCACACAGAACAGAGCAGCCAATCACCAGACAGGACACGACCACTATAAAGCCAGAGGGCACCAGTTTTCCCGCTCTCTCGGGACCCAGCCTCTGAGACAGTCAGAGCTCGTGAGCTAGCCAGTGCCTACACCATGTGGTAGCTAAGTTAGTCCGATCAGGCTAGTCTCAGGTTTCCAGTCAAGTCAGCATAGTGTCAACCCACAGTTGAACATGTATAATAGTTTGGATGTTGAATAAAATCGTGTTGCATTTTATCAAGTGTTGGAGGTCTGTCTCTCGCTAAACTGCACCAAGTGCAGTTCACCTCGATCCAGCCTACCCAACACATCAAGTGACCCGAGCTGGCAACCGAACTCAGGTCCCTGGTGCTGTAAAGCAATAGTGCTAACCACTGTGGTACCGTGCCGCCCTTTGGCAGCTGTCATGGATATGAGCTTGGCTGGGGTTATGGTGTCAAATACGGAGCTGTAGTCAATGAGCAGGGAGCAGGAGTCTGACATAGGAGTCCTTGTTGTTGAGATGCTCATGGATGAGTGTAGGGCCAGGGAGATAACGTTTGCTGTGGACCGGTTGTGGCAGTATGCGAATTGTAGTGGATCAAGGTAATCTTGAAGCTTGGAGCTGATGTGTCTCATGACTAACCTCTCAAAGCACTTCATAATGATAGATGTCAAGGCCACTAGTCGGTAGTCATTGAGGCACCTTGCTTGGTTCTTCATTGGCACTGGTATGATAGTGGTCTTCTTGGTCTTCTTGAAGCAGGTGGGAATCTAAGTGTGGAGTAGAGAGAGGTTGAGGATGTCCGCGACCACACCCGCCAGTTGGTCCGTGCAGGATCTGAATACACAACCAGGGACTCCATGAGGACCCGTTGCTTTCCGTGGGTTCACTGTCGAGAATGCCGATCTAACTTCTGAGTCTGTGACGTTAGGTATAGGTGTGTCCGAGGCTGATGGGGCTTCTTGCTCAAAATGAGCATGGAATGCATTGAGTTCAACGGAGAGGGGTGCTATGTTGCCGGAGATTCTACTCGACTTTGTTTTGTAGCCCATTATATTGTTTAAGCCTTGCCACAACCGCGGAGAGTTTGTGTCGTTAGTCTGGGACTCTGGCTTAGTCTGGTATTGTCTCTGGGTATCCCTGATGGCTTTGCAGAGGTTGTAGCTAGATTTTTTTGCATAGGTCAGAGTCAGCTGTCTTGAAAGCCTCAGACCTGGCCTTCAGTAGGAGTGGATCTACCGGTTAAACCATGATTTCCGATTGGGGAACGTATGTACTACCTCCTTTGGCACGCAGTCCTTGACACACTTATTGATGAAGTCTGTGATGGTAGGGGCATACTTCGTCTACGTTGGTTGCCAAGTTCTTGAATATGGACCAATCCACTGACTCCAAATAGTCGCATAGGAGCTCTTCTGTTGCCTCAAACTAGCATTGAACAACCTTCTTTTTTATCTAATTAAGGGGCAATTTAGCGTGGCCAATCCACCTACCCTGCTCACCTTTGGGTTGTGGGGTGAGACCCATGCAGACATGGGGAGAATGTGCAAACTCCACACGGACAGAGACCCAGATTGCACAACCTCCTTAACCTGATCCTCCTGCTTAGGTTTCTGATTTTCCAAAATGTGGTCGGGGCTGGAGTGGTAGGCGCCCTTGATGGTCATGTAGCAGTGGTCAAGAACGTGGGGCCCCTGGTGGGATGGGAGATCTGTTGGTGGAATTTTGGCAGGACACTCGAGGTTGGCCTGATTTAAGTCACTGACCACGATGAACAAAGCCCACGGATATTCTGTTCCAACGTTGTTTATAGCAGTGTACAATTCATCAAGCGCCTTTTTCATTCCACCTGAGGTGGAATGTAGACCACTGTGCCGATGGCAGAAGTGAATCCCGCAGATGGGCGGCACATAGTCTCAACTGCAGAACGGCGCGTTTCCCTCGTTTCCTTGACTGGCAGCTATTCCTGGGTGGTCCGGGATCCGATGAGAGAAGTCTAACCTTGTGGAAGGTAAGTGGTTGCATCTGGAGTGGTCCTGGCCTCTGATTGCAATTTTCGGATCACCAGGGGTGGGGGGCATGTTCGTGATCCGGTCGGGCCCCAGGGTTCCGCGAGGTTGGGTCTTCCTTTCTTCCGTTCACCGAGTTCAAGTCCTCGCCTGGGGGTCTTCTCTGCTTTGGAGATAATTATGTTGGATTTGGGTCGCTGGCAGGGTCTTTCTGGATCGGGTCAGGTTGGGTCATGTGGTCGGATCCGGCACCGGTAGTCGGGTCGGGCGCTCCGATGATCGGGCCTCCAACTAGGCCTGGTCAGGCCACCTCATCGATTTTCTTCCTTGTTAGCAAGGAGAACTTTGCAGGGTCAACATGGCTGGGTTTGCCATTATTTCCGGTGCGTAGGTCGATTCCGGGTGGTCCATCCATAGAATACCCTACAGTGCAGAAGGAGGCAATTTGGCAGATTGAGTCTGCAATGACCCTCCAAAAGAACACCCCACCTAGGCCCGTAACCCCACCTAACCTTTGGACACTAAGGGGCATCTAGAACGGCCAGTCCACCTGACCTGCACATCTTTGGACTGTGGGAAGAAACTGGAGGACCCGGAGGAAACCCACGCAGACACGGAGAGGATGTACAAACTCCACATAGGCAGTCTCCTGAGGTCAGAATTTAACTCGGGTCTCTCGTGCTGTGAGGCAGCGGTGCTAATCACTGTGCCACCCCTCCACCCATCCAGTTTCAATTTCTGTTCATTGGCTTTGTAGCGAGTTAATACAACTGAGTGGCTTTCTCGGGCATTTCAGAACTATTACTATGGGTCTAGAGTCACAAGTGGGCCAGACCAGGTCAGGACAGCAGATTTCCTTCCCCATAGGGAAGATATTAGTGAACCTAATGGGTTTTTAAAACAACAGTTCCAGATTTTTTTTATTGAATTCAAATGCCACCATTGCTATGGTGGGATTCGAACCCAGGTCCCCTGGCAATACTATTGCGCCACCGCCTCAGGTTAAATGAAGCAGAGTGGAAAGGAGATAAAAATAATCAGCGTCGACCTGTGAGCCAAATGGCTTATTTCTGAGCTGTGTTGCAATACTTTAGTTGCCTGCTTTTATCAGACTTTATTTGACTGAGGTGATTATTTTTGCCATGGCTATTCTCCTATTCACCTGTCTTTCAGAATTTGCTCAATTATCTCCCCTGCGGTGTTAGAGGGGTTTTGACATTCCTGCCATTATTTCATATCAGTTTAAATCTGCAATTTTGAGATGTTCCCTCAGTGACTGATAGAGCATCAGTTAAGGAACCAGTTTGAACCAGATTGCCCCAATAGGGGGCTTGAAGATGATATTTGTTAGTGAGATAGTACTGCAGATCATGCTGCGACTTAGGTCAATCATGGCTTTTTTTTTTCTCACTTCAATCAGGGGCTGATGGAGTCCTTGAAGAGAGCCAGAAGAGCATTCCTAAAACCAGCAAAGTGTGGCAATGTTAGCACGAGAGGTGTTACACCAATAGTTTGCATTTGTGTAGTTCCTTTAACACAGTGAAGTATCCCAGCAGGCTTCACAGGAGCGTGACTGGACAAAATTTGACAATGAGCCATCTGGACACACGAATAAAGGACTGATCATGGAGGTAGGTCGTAAGGAATATCTTAAAAGAGAAAGGGCGGCGGAGAGGTCGAGGGAGAGGAAGTCCGGACCCTGGTGTCTGAAGGCATGATCTACCCCTTCCTCCCTCCCTCCACCCCAGACTCCTGCAAGCCAAAGGAATGTCCCTTCAATATGAAAATATTTCTTCAGAACTTTATTCTGAAATGCGCGCATTTAAAATTACCTGTCTGCATTCCCAGAACACAACAGCTAAATTCCTACCTCCACCAGTTGTCAGAGCTGCAGATGCCCTTGTGATTGCTGTTTTCCTTCATGCAGGTGTACCCTGTCTGGGTGTCAGCCTTGACTCATTCATGGCAGCCCTCTCACCTGCAAAGTCAGAGTGATGTTAATTCCAATTTCTGCTTCGAAGTCATGAACACGTAAAATAAAAGCAAAGTACCGCGGATGCTGGAGATATGGGATAAAAACGGGAAGTGCTGGAAAAGTTCAGCAGGTCTGGGAGCCTCTGCGGAGAGGGAATCCGAGTTAATGCTTCGAGTCCGATGTGGCTCTTCCCCTGCTTTCAAAACGGTTAGCTTTTGTTTCCCTTTCCACAGCTGCCGCCAGGCTGGCTGAACTTTCCTCAGCACTTTCTGTTTACATTTCATGATGAATGTAGTCTAAGGTGATGCACTTTCCACCTCTCTAACCTCCTCAAGTCCTGTGAGCCTCCAAAATCTCTAGGGTCTTCCTCTTAGATATGGACATAGAATTTACAGTGCAGAAGGAGGCCATTCGGTCCATCGAGCCTGCACCGGCCCTTGGAAAGAGCATCCCACTTAAGCCCAGAACTCCGCTCCATACCTGTAACCCAGCAACCCCACCCAACCCTTTTGGACACTAAGGGCAATTTAGCATGGCCAATTAACCTGCACATCTTTGGGCTGTGGGAGGAAACCTGAGCATCCAGAAGAAACCTACGCAGACACGGGAAGAAAGTCCTGAGCTCCCTGAGGAAATCCACGCAGACACGAGGAGAACGTTCAGACTCCGCACAGACAGTGACCCAAGCCGGGAATCGAACCTGGGTCCTCAGCTCTGTGAGGCAGCAGTGCTACCCACTGTGCCACCGTGCAGCCCTATATGTGAAGTTATGGGTTTACGGGATAAGGCGGGGGAGTGGGCCCAGGTTGGGTGCTCTCTCAGAGGGTCGGAGCAGACTCCTTCTGCACTGTAGGGATTCTATGATTCTAATACGATGGTGGTAATGTCACTGGGGTAGTAATCCAAAGGCCCAGACTAATGCTCTTTGGACATGGATTCAATTCCCACCACATTAGCTGGTGGAATTTAAATTCTATCAATAAAATCTAGAATATAAAACTAGTCTTAATAATGGTGACCATGCCAACAGTCATCGATCGTCCTAAAAACCCATCTGGTTCACTAATGTCTCTTTAGGGAAGGAAATCGGCCCTCCTTACCTGGTCTGGCCTACCTGTGATTCCAGATCCACAGCAATGTGGTTGACTCTTAACTGCCCCTCTGAAATGGCTGAACCGGCCACTCAGTTCAAGGGCAATTACGGATAGGCAACAAATGCTGGCCTTGCCCAGCGATGCCCATATCCCATGAAATTTTTAAAAAAAATCTCCTCATGCAACCTGTTGTGAAATCTTGCCTGCTAACTTGCCTGCAGAAGTGTGAATTGGGAAAGAGCTTCCTGAATGTTCCCATTTTTCCTGCAAATTGTTCCTTCTGAAGTATTTACCCAATCCTCTTTTGAAAGTTAATATTAAATCCGAATTCCACTGCCCTTTCAGGCAGCGCATTCCAGATGAAAACTGGATGGCGATTAGAAAAAAACTCCCCCACTACCCCCTGAATTTCCTTATCGGCCAATTATCTTAAATCGGTGCCGACCCCCACCATCCACATTCTACTCAAAAACAGTTTCTTCCCAACAACTCTATCAAGGGGCATCATTCTCCGCCGGTGGGAGTCTCCGTTCTGCCGGCGCCCGGGGGTTTCCCGACGGCGTGGGGGTGCCCCACAATGGGAAACCCCATTGACCGGCCGGTGTTACGGAGACTCCCGCCGGCCGGTCGGGGCAGAAATGTGGCGGGGCGGGTAGGAGAATTTCGCCCCAGATCTCTCAAAGTTTTGAACTCATCTATTAAATATTTCCTTCACCTTACCAGTATAAATCCACTCAATCACCTCGGCACCCTGACCGTCGACTTAACATAATTTCTAAAATGTATTTTTAGTATGTTTGAAAGATAGAAATGTCTATATTTAATGTGTCATGCGCCAAATGGAGGTTGCTTGCATTGGTCGCTAACTTTGTAAAGCACACAACATTTGCTCAGCATCTGAATATTTATTTTAAAAAATCATCCAAAACTAAACAGGAAACGTAAAAGATAGACACTTAAAAACAACATCGCCTAAATTGTTTTGCTGTGGCTCTTGCGGCTATAAGATGATCCTTTCTGCGACAACTCTGACCGCCTCTGTGGTAGTTGGCAGAAGGATGAGCCCTTTAAGGGGAAAATACTGCTAGTTACCTCTCTGAAACCGGAGGTAAGCTTCCAGTGGAGTTGGGTATTGCATCGTGAGAAATGGATGCAGCCCTGAAAGCAATACAAAAAATGCTGGATAAATGCAGCAGGTCCAGCAGTATCTGTGCAGAGAGAAACAGAGTTAATGTTTCAAGTTTGTATGAAGAGTGGGGGTGGGGCAGAATAGAAAGTCATGGATAGGAGGGAGCTCAGGAGAGATTTTACAAAGATATCTTGGACACCAAGACAAAGGGAGGGTTGATGATAATGTTGAAGACTAAAGAAGGTATTAATGGTGGCACAAAGTTCAGATAGCAGAATGTGCGTTAGAACAAGGGTCAGCACTCTCTGAAAGCAAAATGGAAGAACAAGTTACAGCCATTTGGCCCATCTTGTCCAAGCCAACCCAAATATACCCAGGCACCCATCAAAATCACCTGGTCCTGTGGGGCGGGAGTGGGGGGGGGGGGGGGGGGGGGTTGGAGAGTAGAAAGAGATTGGAAAAAAACAATCGAAATGGAGGAAAGCGATCAAAATTAAGGCCAGGAATGTCTAATCGAAAGTTGAGGTGCTGTTCCTCCAGTTGGCATTGGCCTTCACTGGAACATTGCAGCAGACCAAGGACGGACATGTGGGCAAGGTGGTGAATTCAAAGGGCAAGGTCGGGGTCATGCTTGTGGACTGAGCAATAGGAGAATAGGAACATGTGAATATTTCTGGAGTTTCTGACTGGCTTGCTAAGGGATTTGAGTGAGAATGACAACTTCTACACACAAAGGTGGTAGAGATTTGGAACTCTCTTCCACAAACAGTAATTGATGCTGGATCAGTTGTTAATTTTAAATCTGAGGTAGATTAATTTTTGTTAATTTTTGTTAAGCAAAGAAATTAAGGGATATGGGCCAAAGGCAGGTATATGGAGTTGGGTCATTGAATAAGCATAATCTCATTGAATGGCAGAGCTGGCTCAAAGGGCTGAATAGCCTACTCCAGTTCCTATATTCCTATGTTTCCTTCATATAACCCAGAGATAAAGAACAATACAGCACAGGAACAGGCCCTTCGGCACTCCAAGCCTGTACCGGTTATGATACCACCCTTGGCCAAAACCCTCAGCACTTCCTAGTGTCGTATCCCTCTATACCCATCCTATCCATGTATTTGTTGAGATGCCTTTTGAACACTGTTAATGTATCGGTTTCCACAACCTCCCCTGGCAACGCGTTCCAGGCACTCTCCACCCTCTGTGTAAAAAAACCTGCTTTGCACATCTATAAACTTTGTCCCAAGGGCCTTAAACCTATGCCCCCTGGAGACTGACCCCTCCACCCTGGGAAAGAGTGCCTGCCACCCACTCTCTCCATGCACCTCATAATCTTGTAGACCTCTATCAGGTCGCCCCCTCAACCTCCGGCGTTCTAATGAAAACAGTCCAAGTCTATTCAGCCTCTCCGCAGAGCTAACACCCTCCAGACCAGGCAACATCCCGGTAAACCTCCTCTGCACCCTCTCCAAAGCCTCCACATCCTTCTGGTAGTGTGGCGACCAGAATTGTGCACAATATTCCAAGTGCGGCCTTACCAAGGTTCTGCGCAACTGTAGCATGACTTGCCAGTTTTATACTCAATGCCCTGTCAATGAAGGCAAGGATTCCATATGCTTTTTTGACGACCTTGTCCACTTGTGTTGCCACTTTCAAAGATCTGTGGACCTGCACGCCCAGATCTCTCTGACTTTCTATATTCCTAAGAGCTTTGCCATTTACAATATATTTCCCCTCTATGTTAGACCTGCCAAACTGCATTACCTCACATTTGTCTGGAAAATACACATTTGTGTATTAAGCAAAACCGTCTGTGCATCTGACCTTAAAGGGTCTTGTCTGAATTTGGGAGCAGGTCCTGTTCAGCTGCTGAGAGTGAAGACCAACAGTGCTGCAGACACTGGAGATAAAGCAAATAACCCAAGCTGGGTGGAAAAGAGAGACTTGTGTTTATATACAACTTTTCTCCAACACTGAATGATTCAAAGCACTTTACACGCAAGAAGTGCTTTCGGAATGTATTCACTGTAATAACGTAGGAAATGCAGCAACCAATCTATGCACAGCAAGCTCCCACAAACAATAATATGATAATGACTACATAATCTATTTTTTGTGATGTTGGCTGAGGGATAAATATTAGTTCCAGGATAGTGGTTCTCCTGCTCTTTGCACAGTGCCATAGGATCTTTTTTTGATATTTTAAAAATAAATTTAGAGTAGCCAATTATTTTTCTTTTTTCCAATTAAGGGGCAATTTAGCGTAACCAATCCACCTAACCAGCACCTCTTTGGGTTTTGGGGTGAAACCCATGCAGACATGGGGAGAATGTGAAAACTCCACACAGACAGTGACCCAGGGCCGGGATTCGAACCCGGGTCCTCAGCGCCATTGGCAGCAGTGCTAACCACTGTACCCTGTGCAGCTCTTGTGAACAAGAGTCACGTCAACACATTAACTTGTGATTGCTTCTATAACAATAACTGTGGGAAGGGGCGAAGAGGAGGATGCAGAAGAGGAGAAAGGCAGTGGAGCAATGAATGATGGAGAAAATGAAGAGTAGGAGAAAGGGGAGAGTGGAATGAGGGACAGGGAAAGGGGAGGTAAATTCGGATGTGGGTTGATATCAGATTGGGCAATAGAGGTAAAGTAAGGAATGCAGTCTGATTGAGATAGTTTTCCCAAAGGATCTGTATTTGGACTTTTCACTAGGCATTATCATGACTTGGATGAAGAAATACGCATTTTGTCTCCAAACTTGCAGATGATATTAAAATAGGAGGCACAGGAAGTTGTGTAGGAGGGGGCAGGAAGTTAATAAAGGGACAAGAATAAACTTTGTGAATAGGCATTTGGAATTAAATGTGAGGACATCCACCTTGGATACAGCAAAGTCGAATTGGAATATGTTCCTCATTATGAGAGGCTAAGAAGTGAAGATGAACAAAGAAAGCTGGGTGCTCACGATATGGGACTAAGTTGGGATCACTAAATATTAGTGCACAACTTGTAAAAGTACAACTTGTAAGGAGTGATCAAAAAGCAAATGGAATGTTCGCCTTTATGTCAATGGGGCTGAAATTCAAAATTGAGGAATTGATGCTCCAGTTGTACAGAGTCTTGGCCCGATCACATCTGGAGTAGAGTTAGAAGGAAAGTACTTGCCTTTCGGTGGGTACAGTGCCAATTCACCAGATCTAGGTACCGCTCCTTGGCAACTGTCTCAGGCTGAACCAGGCTGTTTACATATTTGACCTTGACTTAAGTTTCTTTTTAAAAAAATTTAGAGTACCCAATTCATTTTTCCCAATTAAGGGGCAATTTAGCATGTTCAATTCACCTACCCTGCACATCTTTGTGTTGTGGGGACGAAACCCACGCAAACACGGGGAGAATGTACAAACTCCACACAGACAGTGTCCCAGAGCCGGGATCGAACCTGGGACCTCGGCGCCGTGAGGCAGCAGTGCTAACCACTGCGCCACCCTGCTGCTCACTGATTTAAGTTTCTGACCACACACGAAGACCACCTATTTCCAACTCCATAACATCGCCTGATTCTATCCCCATCTTAGGCCATTGCTGCTGAAATCTTCATCCATCCCTTTATTATCTCTAGACTTGACACTTCTGTTGCATTCCTGATTGACCACCCACAACCTACTCTCTGTGGGCCATTCAAAAATCTGCTGTCCATGTCCTTACTTACACAAAGTATTGTTCACCCATTACTCCTGTGATCACTGACCCATATTGCCTCCCACTTAAGAAACCCCTCAATTTTAAAATTCTGATCCTTGGTTTCAGATCTCACAATGGTCATGGTGTGCCACGTAGGCATATTGGGAGTTAGAATGGAGGAGAAGGACCCGTTCGACCAGGGGATCCGACTTGTGACTCCTCGCATGCTTCCGGAGGAGGACGGCCCCGGAACCATCAGCCAGGATGGGAGCGAGACCCCTGAGGTGGACTTCCTGGGGAAGACAAACATTCTCTCGTGAGGTGTCGCATTGATGGCGGTACACAGGAGCGACCAGATGGAGTGGAGCGCATCGGGAAGGACCTCCTGCCAGTGGGAGACAGGGAGACTTCTGGACCGTAGGGCAAGAAGGACGGCCTTCCAGACCGTCGCGTTCTCCCTCTCCACCTGTCCGTTTCCCCAGGGGTTGCAGCTGGTCGTCCTGCTCGAGGCAATGCCTTTGCTGAGCAGGAACTGACGCAGCTCATCACTCATGAAGGAGGAACCCCGATCGCTATGGATATAAGTGGGGAAACCGAACAAGGTGAAGAGGCTGTGCAGGGCCTTGATGACTGTGGCAGAGGTCATGTCAGGGCACGGGATGGCAAAAGGGAAACGTGAGTACTCAACAATGATGTTGAGAAAATACACATTACGGTCAGTGGAGGGGAGGGGCTCTTTGAAATCAATGCTGAGCCGCTCAAAGGGGCAGGAGGCCTTTACCAGGTATGCTCTATCCGGCCGATAGAAGTGCGGTTTGCACTCCGTGCAGACCTGGAAGTCCCTGGTCATGGTCCTGACCTCCTCAGTGGAGTAAGACAGGTTGCGGGCCTTGATAAAATGAAAAAAACTGGTGACCCCCAGGTGACAGAGGTCATTGTGGAGGGCCCGAAGTCGGTCTACTTGTGCGCTGGCACATGTACCGCAGGATAGACCATCTGGGAGCTCATTGAGTTTCCCAAGTCGATACAAGATATCATAATTATAGGTGGAGAGTTCGATCCTCCACCTTAGGATCTTGTCATTCTTGATCTTGCCCCGCTGCTTATTGTTAAACATGAAGGCAATCGACCGTTGGTCAGTGAGGAGAGTGAATCGCCTGCCGGCCAGGTAATGCCTCCAATGTCGCACAGCTTCTACAATGGCCTGGGCTTCCTTTTCAACAGAAGAGCATCGAATTTCGGAGCCCTGGAGGGTACGGCAGAAGAAAGCCACGGGCCTGCCCGCCTGGTTGAGGGTAGCAGCCAGAGCAAAGTCAGACGCATCGCTCTCTACCTGGAACGGGATGGACTCATCTACTGCGTGCATCGTGGCTTTGGCAATATCTGTTTTGATATGGTTGAAGGCCTGGCGGGCCTCAGCCGTCAGGGGAAAAATGGTGGATTTACTGAGTGGGCGGGCCTTGTCCACATAATTGGGGACCCACTATGCATAATAGGAAAAGAACCCCAGGCATCTCTTCAGGGCCTTGGGGCAGTGGGGGAATGGAAGTTCCAGGAGGGGGTCGGGATCCGTTTTCCACAACGTAGCCAAGGATGGCTAGGCGGGTTGTGCGGAAAACACATTTCTCCTTATTGTATGTCAGGTTAAGGAGTTTGGCGGTGTGGAGGAAATGTTGGAGGTTGGAGTCATGGTCCTGCTGGTCACGGCCGCAGATGGTGACATTATCCAGATACGGGAATGTGGCCCGCAGCCCGTACTGGTCAACCATTCGGTCCATCTCCTGTTGGAAGACCAAGACCCCATTGGTAACGCTGAGGGGGACCCTGAGGAAGTGGTAGAGGTAGCCATCTGCCTCGAAGGCAGTGTATTGGCGGTCCTCTGGGCGGATAGGGTGCTGGTGGTGCGTGGACTTCAAGTCAATAGTGGAGAAAACTCGGTACTGCGCAATCTGATTGACCATGTCAGCTATGCGGGGGAGAGGGTACGCATCGAGCTGACTGTAGTCGATGATGGTCTGACTGTAGTCGATGACCATCCGGTGCTTCTCCCCAGTTTTGACGACCACCACTTGGGCTCTCCAGGGGCTGGTACTGGCCTCTATGATCCCTTCCCGCAGGAGTCGCCGGACCTCCGACCTGATAAAGACCTTGCCCCGAGCACTGTATCGTCTGCTCCTAGTGGCGACGGGCTTTCAGTCCGGGGTGAGGTTAGCAAAGAGCGGTGGTGGGGCAACCTTAAGGGTCGAGAGGCTACAGACGGTGAGAGGGGGCAGGGGTCCATCGAACTCCAAGGTAAGACTTTTGAGGTGGCATTGGAAATCTAGACCTAGTAGTAGGGCAGCGCAGAGTTGGGGGAGGATGGAGAGCTTGAAATTTTTGTACTCGACGCCCTGTACTGTAAGGGTTGCGACACAGTACCCACGGACCTCCACGGAGTGTGATTCGGAAGCCAGGGAGATTTTCTGGGTCGCGGGTAAAATTGGGAGGGAGCAGCGCTGTACCGTACCTGGGTGAATGAAACTCTCCGTGCTTCCGGAGTCGAAGAGGCAGGTCGTCTCGTGGCCGTTGATCTGGACGGCCATCATGAATTTAGTGAGGTGATGAGGTCGAGATTAGTTGAGGCTGATGGAGGCGAGCTTCAGAAGGTGGGTGGGCTGATCTAGGGTAACGGAGGCCAGCGTACAATCTGGTGAGCAGGGGTTCCGGGAGGCGGAGGGGTGATTCCAAGATGGCGGCCCCCACGGGTCGCACGTGGCAGATGGCGTCGAAGATGGCGGCCGCCACGGGTCGCACATGGCGGGTGGCGTTGAAGATGGCGGCCAAGATGGCGGCCCCCACGGGTCGCACGTGGCGGATGATGTGGAAGATCATAGAATCATAGAATTTACAGTGTAGAATTTACGGCCCATTGAGCCTGCACCGGCTCTTGAAAAGAGCTCCCTACCCAAGGTCCACACCTCCACCCTATCCCTATAACCCAGTAACGTCACCCAACACTAAGGGCAATTTTGGACACTAAGGACAATTTATCATGGCCAATCCACCTAACCCGCACATCTTTGGACTGTGGGAGGAAAGCGGAGCACCCGGAGGAAACCCACGCACACACGGGGAGAATGTGCAGACTCCGCACAGTGACACAAGCCGGGAATCGAACCTGGGACCCTGGAGCTGTGAAGCAATTGTGCTATCCACAATGCTACCGTGCTGCCCTGAGATGGGGGCGGTCCCCGCGGGCTACACGCAGCGCTGCTGGGTTTAGAAACAGGTCGGGCCTGGCAGACTTTAGAGAAGTGGCACTTCTTTCCGCACCCATTGCAGATCGCGCTCCTCGCTGGGCAGCGTTGTCTGGGGTGCTTACCCTGGCCACAGAAGTAAAATTTCGGGCCTCCAGAGTTGGCGGGTCACTGCGTCGCACAGGCTTGCGGCGCCCCTGGGTCGGGTGATGGCGGCGCCCATGACGTCCATGAGGGTGCTGCGTGGTCGGAGGTGTAGGCATCCATGTTAGGGAAGGCCACTTCCAATGAATCCGAGAGTTGTCCTGTGTCTTGGAGGTCGAGTGTACCTATTTCTAGTAGGCACTGGGGGATGTAATTAGATTTTATGCCTGCGACATAGGCGTCCCGGATCAGCAATTCGGTGTGCTTGACAGCCGATACCGCCTTACAACTGCAGTTCCGGCCGAGTACCCGCAAGGCGCGCAGAAATTCAGCTTGCGATTCTCCGGGGCACTGTCGCGTCGTGGCAAGGAGATGCCTCGCATACACCTCGTTGACTTCCTTAACATACTGCCCCTTCAACAGCGTTATCGCATCCTCGTACGAGGTAGCATCTCTGATAAGAAGGGAAACTTGCGGGCTCACCCGGGAGTTGAGGACTCGCAGCTTGTGGGTCTCAGAGGCGGCGGCGGCGGAAGAATCAATGTAAGATTCGAAGCAGCTTAGCCAGTGTTCAGACACGGCAATGGCGTCGGCTGCTTGGGGGTCCAGCTCCAGGCGATCAGGCTTGAGCGATGGATCCATCTTAAAATTTTAGCTGATTAAATTGATGCACCATCAATGACAACAGACAAGAGTCGGAAGAGTAAACTGGCTTTAATCAGCTAAAAGATACCTGCTGGCAGCCGGTCCCAGAATGAGGGCAGGGCTGGAGGTTAGCTACCTTTATACTTGAGCCCAAGGGCCGGAGCCAGCAGGGACAAACCCAGACATGTAACAAACAGTAAGAACAGTAAGTATAATAAGTAAGAACAGTATTTACAATATAATACAGTGGTTCATCACATGCCCCCACGGCACAGGCCCGCCTGCAGATCGGTGGGCCCCGATCACGGGTCAGGCCACTGTGGCCCCCCCCCCCCCCACTCGCCCCCCCCCCCCCCCCGGGGCCGGATCCCTCCGTGCCTCCCCGAGGACCCCGCTAGACGGCTGACAAGCCAGGTCCCGCCGGGATGGACCATGTCCATTTCACGTCGGCGGGATTGGCCGAAAATGGGCGGCCGCTCGGCCCATCGGGGCTCAGAGAACTGCTGGGGGGGGGGGGGGGCCGCTGCCAACGGCCCCCAACCGGCGCGGCGCGATCCCCGCCCCCGCCCGAAAACCGGCGCCAGAGAATTCGGCAGCCGTCGTCGGAGCGGCAGGATGGGATTCACGCCACTCCCCGGCGATTTTTCGACCCGGCGGGGGATCGGAGAATCCCGCTCCAGGAGTCACAGCCTGAGGATACGGGATAGACCATTTGGAACAGAGGTGAGGAGAAATTTCTCCACCCAGATTGGTGAGCCTCCAGAATTCATTTCCACAGGAAGTAGCTGAGGCCAAAACATTGTATGTTTTCAAGAAGCAGTTAGATATAGAACTTGGGCGAAAGGGATCAAAGGTTATGGGGGGAAACGGGATTAGGCTATTGAATTGGATGGTCAGCCATGATCATAATGAATGCGGAGCAGGCACGAAGGGCCGAATGGCCACCTCCTGCTCCTAGTTTCCATGTTTCTATGTTTAGCCAGAAATTTCTCCCCAGTGTCTGGTCAATATGGGGCGGCACAGTGGTTAGCACTGCTGCCTCACAGCACCAGGGACTCAGGTTTCATTCTGGCATTGGGGAACAGTATGGAATTTGTACGTTCTCCCCGTGACTGCGTGGGTTTCCTCCGGATGTTCCGGTTTGCTCTCACCGTCCAAAGATGTGCAGATTAGGTGGATTGGCCATGTTAAATTGCCCCTTATTGTCCAAAGATGAGCAGGTAAAATGGGGTTATAGGGTTATGGGGATAGGGTGGGGGAGTGGGCTCTTTCAGAGGGTTAGTGAAGATTTGATAGGCCGACAGACTCATTCTGCACTGTAGGAATTCCATGTTTCTAAACATCACTAAAAGTCAGAAGTCGTGGTCACTATCACAATGCTATTTGTGGGAGCTTGCTGTGTTCAAATTAGCTGCTGTGTCACCCTCAACACAACAGTGACTACATTTCAAAAGTACTTCATTGGTTGTAAAGTGCTTTGGGATGTGAAAGGTGTTACATAAATGGAAAAAAATCCTACCTTGTGTTCCATTGACCTCAGCACATCCGCAATCAGAATTTTTGTGGCCACAATTTAGTTGACTGTGATTTAGGTTCGTCAATTCTGATTAATTATAGTCCTGGAGGATTCATCACATGACTTTCCCCCAGGCACCAGACAGTCATTGACCAATTCCATCCATCCTTCTGACGCATGCCTTTCCTACGCCAATTGGAAAGCAAAAAGACTCATTACTCAATTGAATGATACTTTACTATCAACCAAACAGCCTTTTTCCCCTTACTGTCTTTAATTTAAAAAAAATATTTGGTTAAGAGAAGGGTTCAAAGAAAGTTTTTGGGGAAAAAAACCTCTTTTTAAGGTCCTGATGATTCCTCGACAGTGTTTCCCACACTGCCTAGATAGCAGGCACGATACGGGTGCATGGTACTAGGCAACGCTACCTCATCAATGGGGTAAATATCTCCAGCAAAGAGGAAAATGACTTAGAAGATATTGCGGGGGTAATAAATCTATTGGAATGTGTTAATAAAAAATGATAATCTGTTATGTCCTGTGTACTACAAGGCCAGATTCCGAGACCACTGCATTAGTATGCAGGTACCAAAGTTTGACTCATTCCATTTGCCATTGACAATTTGCTTGCAATACTGCATCATTGTCCGTTTTGGAAGTAACAGGTCTCGTCTAGACGGAATTAACTGAAAGTGGGTCTGAGGTAGAGACAACCAAGTCAAGCATTTTATAGTCAAACCAAGCCTTTCTTCAGCCAATTTCTGGTTTGGATCACTGCTTAGCTCCCTCAACACAGCCAAGTTGAAGTTTTCGCAAGTCACTGCGACCTTTTCAAGTGTCCAAAAATTTACACTCTCCTAAACATTAGCGTAATGACGATAGCTAAAAAGTAAGACAAAAACAGCTTGGGTGCAATTTGCACCTAGGACGTGTAGGGCTCAAGGCTTTCCAACTTTGAGATCTTGTTCTGTCCGCCTGGTGGCCCAGTCCCATACCAGTATCTCACTGCAGTGGGCATTTTAATAGACAGCGTTATTTAATGCCCAAACATGTGCCGGTTAGGTGGATTGGTCATGATGAATGTGCAGGGTTACGAGGATATGACGGGGAGTAGGCCTAAGTAGAGTGCTCTTTTGGGAGGGTTAGTGCGGACTTGATGGGCCAAATGGTCTCCTTCTGCATTGTAGGAATTCCTTAATTCTACAAGGTACTTAACTGGAGGGTGCATCACCACTGAAAACAATCCTACTTCATACCACAGTGCCATGTTTTCCAGTCTTCATTGTATGTTAATCAGGAGTGGAAAACCCTGCTGTTGTATCCATCACTTGCCTGGGAGCTTGCAGCCTCCCAAATCACATCAACTGAGATGGGTTAATTTGGCACTGGGGGAGGCTGTGGTGTGGTAATATTGTCACTGGATTGTAATCCAGAGATCCAGGGTAATGCTCTGCGGACACAGGTTCGAATCCAACCATGGCAGATAGTGAAATTTGAATTCAACAAAAATCTGGAATCAAAAGTCTGATGATGACCATGTCATAGAATCATAGAATTCCAACAGTGTAGAAGGAGGCCATTCGGCTCATCGAGTCTGCACCGACCCTTCGAAAGACCACCCTACCGAGGCCCAATCTCCCACCCTATTCATGCAATTCTACCCTGAGGGGCAGTTTAGCATGGCCAATCCACCTAACCTGCAGATCTTTGGACTGTGGGAGGAAACTGGAGCCCTCAGAGGAAACCCACGTAGAGATGGGGAGAAAGTACAAACTCCACACAGACAGTCACCAGAGGTCGAAATTGAACTGGGCTAACCACAGTGCCACCCCAATTATCATAAAAAACCCTCTGGTTTACTAATGTCCTTTGGGGAGGAAACCTGCCATTAACTGTGAAAGTTCTGTAGAAAGGTTAATGGATTCCAAAAGTTACCTCTGTTTCTCTCTCCACAGATGCGCCAGACCTGCTGAAATTATCCAGCATTTTCTGTGTTACTTTAGTAATCTATTCTCTATCCTTTAAAGAGTGATAGGAGCAGACTGATGTCTCAACACTTCATGTTGGGAATAAACCTGAAGATCCTGGGTTGAAGAACCATTCCAGAGACCTGGGTACATAATCAAGGCAATACTGAGTGAGTGCAGCATTATCAGAGATGCTGGCCGGGATTCTCCCACCCCGCGCTGGGTCAGAGAATCGGCGGGGGGGTGCGCACCACGCTGCCCTGTCGGTGGCTCGCAGATTCTCCGCCGCCGATTTTCGGGCGCCCACGGGATCGCTGCCGCGCCGGTTGGGGGTCGTTGAAAGCGGCCCCCCCCGAGTGATTCTCCGAGTTCGGCCGAGTCCCGTCTGCGTGGGTTACTCTGGTCCCACACGGCGGGACCTCGGAGTTCTGTGTGGGGGGGGGGGTTGTCCTGGTGGGGGGGGTGGGTGGGCGGGGGATCCGGCTCCAGGGGGCCTCCACGGTGGCCTGGCCCGCGATCGGGGCCGACCGATTGGTGGGCGGGCTATTTCCATGGGGGCCTATGTTCCTCCGCGCTGGGCCCCTGTAGGGCTCCGCCATATTGCCTGGGGGCTGGCGCAGAGACAGGAACCCATGCGCATGCGTGAACTTGCGCCGGCTGCGGCTGCCGGCTTTTGGGCGCCGGAGCTGCGCAGACCACTCCGGCGCCGTCCTAGCCCTCTAGGAAGGGGTGGATAGCTGCCAGGTGAGGCCCGTTGATGCCGGAGTGGCTCGCCCCACTTTTCACGCTGCCGTAGAACTTGGCCTCAGGATTGGAGAAGCCCAGCCGCTGTCTTTCAAATGAGACATTGAATCGAGGCTGTGCCTCCACTGAAAGAAAATCCCCAGGTAATTTCACAGTAACTTCATTGCAGTGTTAAGGTAAGCCTGCTTGTGACACTAATAAAGATTATTATTATTATTGTGATGAGCAGAGGAATCTCCCCCATTGTCCTGACCAATATTTATCCCTCCCTCAACATCGCAAAGCCAGATCGTTGCTGTTTTGGGGACCTTGCTGTGTGCAAATTGGCTGCATTACCGATATTACAACAGTGAGTGACTGCACTTTCAAAGTATTTCATCGGTTGTTGAGTGCTTTGGGATACCCTGGGTCAGGAAAAGCGCTATATAATTGCCAGTTCCTTTTTTTTAATGAAAGAAAAAAAACGTGATTATCTGGGATTGTGGAAGGACCTCATGGCATAGGCGATACACGCACTTAGTCATTGAAGCTTGTTGATCTTGAGAACGGCAGCATTAAAATCAGACAACCTTTGGGCAACACGGACTGTGCCAAATAAGGGTCTCAGTGATTTTACAGACTCCTTTCTGTGAGGGAAATGTATCCCCTTGGATCTCCAAACCAGCAGACCGTGGCCAGAGCTCTAATGAGATGTTTCCTTTCACAGTCAAGGGCTCAAGCTTATTTTTCACTGAACTCAGACTCCAGGGAACGCATTACATGTCTGACGTTTGGTTTCCTGCGGCAGGCAGTTCATATGGTGACGCCACCAGACTCTGATCATAGAGCTCCTCCTTGTGGCACTTCTGGCTCAAGGACAAGATAACCTTCGTCAGCATTACATTTTTCTGAAGATTAGGCTGTGATCTAATTGAGATGATTGAAGGATTCAATCGTTTCGACAGAGCAACTCCTTTTCCGCTTGCACCAGAATCCAGAGCAAGAAGTCATAACCTCAAAATTAGGGTAATTCAAGGGTGCCCTCAGGAAGAGCTTCTCCACACAATGGAAACTGGAACTCTCTCCCAGAACAGTATTGAGGCTGGGGGGGTGGGGGTTGAAAATTTTAAGACAGTTTGAAAGATTTTTGTCACAGAAATATATTAAGTGACATGGAACCAAAGCAAACGAATGGAGTTAACATACACATCTGTGATGCGGGCCTGAAAGGCCTACTCATTTTCTTCTGTTCTAAAAGACAAATTTCTTCTGTGTTGAATCATTGTTAGTTTCCTACAACTTTTGTCTCCATGGCTCCCTGTTAAACATAAACACAAAACCTTTGTCTTTCTAACAAAGCTGGGTTGGAAATAGTTCTTGTACAAGTTACAGCCAATCATGTTTGAAATTTAACCCATTGACAATGATTCATTGCAAATTTAAAGAAATAACTTGCATTTATGTAGCAACTTTAATAAGTAAGTTATGTAGCAACTTTAATAACCTCAGGTCCCAATACTTTTCGATGTTGATAGCTAGTCATGATTTTGTATAGTTGACAATGACCATCATTTCAGACATAATTCATGAGTTGAGAAGTGCTTTGGGATGACTCCAAGTCTCTCTAGATCTTTGCCCGCCATCTCGGACTGTAATCATTATCGCTTTGGGACCTTAATGTACAGGTTCCCAATGTTGCTGTCTCAGATCTTCCCCCCCTCAGTCTTTCCTTCCTCCCAAAGTCTCCAAGCATTTAAAACTTGATCTGATCACTACTTCCTGACTTTACTTGTCTTCCCTCCTGTTATTCTTTAACTTTGGTGTTGTCCTGTAGTCACAGTAGGTCCTGCGACACAGTATCAGCATCCCTATCTCCAGGAGAGACTTCAAAACCCACTCCAGAAATTGATGGCAGCAGTAGGTGTGTTTTGTAATGTGGTCCGACAGGTTAAGTATCAGCCTGCAAATCCTTGCAAATGGCAGGCGATAAGAGCCAAGCACAATAATGGACCAATCCAATGGAAGTCCATGGTTGCTATCACTGTCTCAGGCCATGATACTGAAGGAAGAGGTTTCCCTGTACTATAAACCTTTTCTAAAAATAAATTTAGAGTACCCAAATATTTTTTTTCCAATAAAGGGGCAATTTAGCATGGCCAGTCCACCTACCCTGCGCATCTTTGGGTTGTGGGGTGAGACCCACGCAGACACGGGGAGAATGTAACTCCATACTGATAGAGACCCGGGGTTGGGACCGAACCCGGGTCCTCGGTGCCATGAGGTAGCTGTGCTAACCACTGTGCCACCGTGCTGCCCCCTGCACTATGAACCGTGACCCATCACCTCAACTGTCTAGTCGAGAATCTTGATAGATGCTGTGCCTGTTTTTCTGATGTAAAATTGGCACTTAAGCATCTAATACAATAATAATAATCTTTATTGTCACAAGGACACTTACATTAACAATGCAATGAAGTTACTGTAAAAAATCTCCAGTTGCCACATTCCGGCGCCTGTATGGGTACACAGAGGGAGAATTCAGAATGTCCAAATTTCCTAACAGCACGTCTTTCAGGATTTCTGGGAGGAAACCGGAGCACCCAGAGGATACCCACGCAGACACAGGGAGAACGTGCAGATCCCACACAGACAGTGACCCATGTAGGGGAAATTGCAAATGCTCATTCTGTATTGAAGTGTGGTATAAAACCAAATCTGCTCTGGTCCTGTCCAGCTCAAGGGCCTGGAAAAGACCTGGAAAAGCTGTATTTTGGTCTATCCTGGTTCCCCCTTCCACCCTGAAGATGTTGCCACTGGTTGGGATACAGTTGCACAGGGTACACAACCATCCTCCAGAGTCAAAGCCGAGGAGATATTCTTCAGGCCAGAGTTAACACTCAAAATCATCAGCACTGAGTTTAATTCTCTCATCCCTCAAAAAAACCAATAGAAACACATCCTAGCTATGGATCATTGAGTAGAATTCAGGAGCGGAGACCTTAGCTCAGTGTTTTTCAAACTTTTTCCCCCGGAACACATTTTTACCAATTGGCCATCCTTCGCGACCCATGTCGGCCGACCTTCGCGACCCACCATTTTCTTTTTTAAAAATAAATTTAGAGACCCAATTAATTTTTTCCAATTAAGGGGCAATTTAGTGTGGCCAATCCACCTACCCTGCATATCTTTGGGGTTGTGGGGCCGAAACCCACGCAAACACGGGGAGAATGTACAGACTCCACACGGACAATGACCCAGAGCCGGGATCGAACCTGCGATTTTGGCACCATTAGACAGTTGTGCTAACCACTGCGCCACCGTGCTGCCCTGCCACCCACCATTTCACTTACCTTTAACGTGAGAGGTGAGCCTGCTTGGTCCTCACGATCGCACTTGCATTGTCATTCAATGTTATCTTTCTGATAATGGCTTCAGCCGAAGATTTAAGATCTCACTGCATCCGTTGGAAAAAATGAAGAAATTTGCCCTCGAACACTCCATGTTTAGTTTTCAAATGTCTTTGAAGTTTTAAGGGTTTTAAACATTCATTTGCCAGCGCTTCCCTGCATGTAACACACATACGCTTTGCATCCTGATTTGCAATGACAAGTAATTATCTTTATGCTGCTTTGTTCCTATTTTCAGCTTCTTCTTCATGGGTTGTTCACCAGAGGAACTGGAGTTCACACCAGCACTGCTGGCAGCTACAAAATGGAGGATTCTTTCTCGCACCTAGAGCACGTGCCCTGCCACGCCGAGGCATAGGGCAGAGAAGCCGACCTCCACCCCAACTGAATCTGCCTTCGAGCAATAAGCGAGACGAAGGCTAAGACTTCTGCCTCCGCACCCGCTTCCAACCTCGGCCACTCTGACACCCCGAATATGGCTTCTAGGGGACAAAGTTCGAGTCTCACGTGCACCATCTTTGAGATTACCCGATAGACCTCCCTCCAATACCCCTTCAGTTTTGGACAGGACCAAAACATATGAACATGATTTGCGGGGCCACCCCTACAGCGTTCACAAACATCCTCCACCCCAGTTGGCTCATCCTCGCCTTTGTGAGGTGCGCCCTATACACCACTTTCAACTGTATCAGCCCCAACCTCACGCATGAAGTTGATTCACACTCCGTAGCAGCTGATTTAGCTTATCCCTAAATTTTTTATATACTCCACCGGAAACCAATCCGGCCCTGCTACCTTCCCCGATTGCATCCTCCCAATCGCATCTTTTATCTCCCGCTCCCCTATCACCCCCTCCAATGTCGTCCTATCCTCCTCCCCAACCTCGGATATTCCAAACCATCCAGGAATTCCTGCATTCCCCGATCTTCCCGGTGGCTCCGATCTATACAACCTCTCATAGAACTCCTCAAAAACCCTATTAGTCTCATCCAGAGACACCACCAACTTCCTTGTCCCATCCCGAACTTGATCCTGAATTTCCAACGCCGCTTCCTCCCTCCGAAGTTGACCTGCCAGCGCGCCTTCTCTCCATACTCGTAGACCTCTCCCCTCGCACGTCTCAATTGGCACACTGCCTTACTTGTGGATAGCCGGTCAAAACTCACCTGCAGCTCCGTGGGCAGGATTCTCCCATAATTGGCAGGATAGCCCGACTCCGGCGCCAAGAACGGCGCGAACCACTCCGGCATCGGGCCAACCAGAAGTTGCGGAATCCTCTGTGCTTCCGGAGCCAACCAGCGGCGAAGGGCTGGCGCGAGTTGACGCATGTGCAGAACTTCCGGCGTGGTTCCGCGCATGCGCAGATCGGCCGGTATGATTCTGCCCATGCGCAGACCGGCCGCCGTGTTTCCTGCGCATGCGCAGGGGGGGTTCTTCTCCACACTGGCCATGGCAGAGCCCTACAGAGGCTCCCGCGGAAGGAAAGAATGCCCCCACGGCACAGGCCTACCCGCAGATCGGTGGGCCCCGATCGCGGGCCAATCCACCATGGGGAACCCCCCCGGGGCCGGATCCCCCCTGAGGACTCACCTAGCCTGCCTACAAACCAGGTCCCACTGTGATGGACCATGTCCATTTCACGCCGGCAGGGCTGGCCAGGAAACGACGGCCGCTCGGCCATCAGGGCCCAGAGAATTGCCGGGGAGGCCGCTGCCAATGGCCCCCGACCGGCGCGGCATAAACCCCGCCCCCGTCCGAAAACCGGCGCCGGAGAATACGGCAGCCGGCGTCGGAGCGGGATTCACACCACCCCCCAGGGATTCTCCAACCCAGCGGGGGGTCGGAGAATCCCGCCCCTTACTCTTTTCCAACAGTGTTGGATCCACATCCTCTGCATACCTCCTGTCCACTTCCAACATGTCACCTATTAACCTTCTCTTCCTTATCCACCCTCTCTTCCTTATCCACCTTTGCCTTAAACGATATAATCTCCCACCTCATCACTGCCTTCAAAGCTTCCCATACCACCGCCTGCGAGACCTCACCCATACAATTAAACCGCACATCTTCCTCAATCACTTTCCCAATCTTATCACAAAACCCTTGGTCCCCCAACAGCCCACATCCACTCTCCAACCCCGCCTCTGCACTGTTCCCTCCTCCAACACCATATCAACCCAGTGCGGTGTATGGTCCTGTAGTAATAATCGGGGCCTAGTTTTAAGGCCGATTAAATTGGATATCTTAAATTAAAGAACCTCTGTAACATTTAACCTCTGTAACAGTACAAAGTAAGAACATTATTCCAAGCTACATATGTACATTCTCCCACTCTTTACTTCCGTCCTAAGCCTTCTGCCATCATAAATGCCTCCGCCGCATCCACCGTCTCAAAATAAAAGTGTCTGGAGTTGTAGGTCACCCTTAGCTTTGTTGGATACACCGTTCCAAACCGCACTCCACTGACGTACAATGCCACCTTCACCCGGCCAAAAGCCACTTGCCGCTTTGCCAGTTCCATTGTCAAGTCCTGATAGATACGAACCTTGGCACCAGCCCATTGCACCTTCTGCTTCTTCTTTGCCTAGTTGAATACCTTCTCCTTCATGTGATATCTGTGATAACAGATAATCATTGCTGTTGGCGGCTCGTTTAGCTTCGGCTTAAGCCTCAGCGGCTGATGAGCTCAGTCCAATTCATACTAAGAGGATTCTTCTCCCTCCTCCATCAGTTCTGCCAACATCTTGGCAAAGTACTCTGTCGGCCTCGGGCCCTCCGCCCCCTCGGGCAGGCCTACAATCCTCAAATTTTGTCGTCTCGAGCAGTTCTCCATATCCTCCAGCTTTACTGGCCTCAACCACCCTCTGCAGCTCATCCCCCATCGAGGTGAGCTGATCACTGTGTGGCGACATGGCCTCCTCCACTCCCTTCATCGTCTCACTCTGTTCCCTCATCCCGGCCGCCGCCTTTGCAACAGCTACCTTCGCCGTGGCAATTGTCTCCTCTACCATTGCCTTCAGTGCCACTGCCATCTCCTTTCTTATCACCTCCATATGTTTTGTGAACTCTAGAGACGCCACCTCAGCCATCTTCTCTGCTGTAAACAGTGCGGCTCCACCCAGCGGTCCGGCCTCTGCCATCTTGTCAGCCCCCGGGCTGGTCCTCACGCTTGATGGTGAGCTGTCATTCTCTCCCTTCCTCGCTGCTGTTTTCCTATGACTTTTGGACATCTTTCGCCTTCTGTGCAGCTTCTTAATCCTTCATGAATTGCCCCCAGGACCGAGCATTAGAAATTCCCCAAAAGGAAAAAAACATACACCTCAAGCAGGAGCCGCCCAACCACCTTCAGCTGCCTCGTGTTCTTGACTTAACACCGCCACTTTGCTGCCTTGTGCACAGGACCCAGCCCCGCCGCTCCGACTGCCTCGTGTTCTAGGCCCAGCCCCGCCACTCCGGTTGCTTCAAGCACTGCCCACAGTCCTGCTGCACCAGCTGCTTCACAGTCTTTTCACTGTCCCACAGTTTCGGCTGCCTCGCGTTCCTAATTTGGGCCCACCACCTCGTGCGTGTGAGACTCCGCCGCCCCTGCCGCTCCAACGACTCCGCAGTCTGAGCTCAATGCCTCCACTCCGGCTGCCCCGCACTCCCGCGGGATTTTATCACCAGCTTTAAACTGGTTTGGTTTTCCGCCCATCCGTCGAGCTCCAAAGACCGGAAAAAGATTGAGACCACCCCCACCAAAAAAAAAGAACTCCGAGAGAGAGAAAAATGGCCGTGGGCGGGAGCCTCTCTCTTTAGCGACCGCTTTTGGTGTCTGGTTTGACACTTCCCGTGCAGCGGGGATAAATTTGTGTGTTGTGGGCGCAAGTTCCCAGTAAAGAACGGAACAAAATTGCGATCCCCAGCAGGAGCTCCAGATGCCAGATTCTCGCGATTTAAAAAGAAATCTGCTCCTGCGTCAGCACAGTGACGTCAGGAGAAGGCGTTCTGCCCCAGTGTGCCCCGAGCCTGCGCACTGCTGAGGGGGAATGCATGCGCAGAAAGGCCGGCATTTTTAAAAGCCGGTTGTGCATTGGGCATTTCTTCCCACGATCAGGACCGCCGTGATGCGACCCTCCTTACACTTTGGGTGGCACGGTAGCACAGTGGTTAGCACTGTTGCTTCGCAGCACCAGGGACCCCGGTTCGAGTCCTGGCTTGGGTCGCTGCACGTTCTCCCCGTATCGGCGTGGGTTTCCTCCAGATGTTCCGGTTTCCTCCCACAAGTCCCGAAAGACGTGCCGTTAGTTGTATTGGACATTCTGAATTCTCCCTCTGTGTACCCGAACAGGCGCCGGAATGTGGTGACTAGGGGCTTTTCACAGTAACTTCATTGCAGTGTTAATGTAAGCCTACTTGTGACAATAATAAAGATTATTATTACCTGCCCGCAACCCACCCACGGGTCACCACCCTGGGTTTGAAAATGACTGCCCTAGCTAACTTTAATCCTGCCAAAACCCTCAACAAATTACTACAAGCCAAGAATGAGGATTGAACCTGGGTCTGTTAGGTTTGGTAATACATGTGGCGATGTTCTCATCTGTGGCTCAGCAGGCAGCAGCCAGCACTCTCACCTCTGGGGGAGAAGATTGTAGGTTCCAGCCCTGCTCCAGAGACGCGAGAACAAAATCTCAGATGACATTCTGTGAAGGAAGTGACACGTTTAAAGAAGAAATTGAAGTGTTAATTGGATTAACAAATTCAATTACAGTGTGCAGCATTTGAATTACTGTCAGAAACCTAGTCAACACGTAAAGCACGGGACCTCAACAGGACCTTGGTGTTGTCGAAAGCTAAGTATCTGTACAAGTAAACAACTGAAAGGAACCAGCAGAATTCTTAAATTGGATAAGAATTATTTAAAAAGTTGTTTTGCGTAATACAATGGGCAATGTAAGTCCGTCTGGTAACAGCTAAAACTTTCCTAAAAGCCAGTACAGTCACTGACACGTAGGCCGAAGTTCTCCGATCTGAATTCGCCCCGCCACCACTGACAGCAACCCACTCCCTGAAGTGGGGCCGGAGAATCCCACCGGCGTCAACGGACGGAGAATTTGTGCACCAGGCTGTCTACTGTGGTTGCCACCCGAACAGTGTTGGCCGCAATGCCACGCAGTGCCAGCGACATCTCCTGCGCCTATAGCCTCTGGGACTTCTCGAAGCGGCTATGGATCTGCTGGAGTGACGATTACATCTGCCTCTGAATGGGCCGGCCTCACTCTAACGCCTCCACCAGCTCTGGCCTGACCTCTTCCACATGCTCGGCATCAGTCTGGGACCCAGCTGGGTTCTGGGATCCAGCAGCCCTCCGACTGCTGTCTTGCCTGGGGATTCCTGCCTCCCCCTGATGCACATCAGTAGCAGTGCGGTGCTCACCAGATTGTGCCCCAGAAGCCTGACCACTAACGTTTCCCACCAAGGTGCGTGTATCTGCGTTGGTGGGGATGACAGCTGTGACGCGACTATTATGGTGGCATCCTCGGACCTCCCCTCCGAGGTGTTCTCCGGTGCCATTGGCTGGAGGACCTGCGGGAGAATGGACATGTGGTCAGTGGGAGGGATGGGTCAGTCAGTAAGGCAATAAGAACTCACGTTTGACAGATCCTTTGGCTGGGCCCCGGTGGTTCCTCACCTCTGCAGTGTCCGCCAGCCTCTGCGTTGGTGACCGCTCTGTTGTCTGCTACACCAGGCACCTCCACGACACATTCCTCGAAGGGGGAGAGGATTTTTAATTCCGCCATGCCTCCTCCAATCAGGGCCCTCTACTGGTGATTGTGGGAGAGCTTTTCCTGAGGAGGCACAGAGAGAGCATTGTTAGCCACACGCATGCTTCACAGTGGTCGGGGGGGGGGGGGGGGGGGGGGGGAAGAGGGGGGGCGGGAGGAGGGGGGTGATGCAAGGGTTGGGGTGGCTGAAGGGGGAGAGTGTGGAGGAAGGCTTGGAGGTGGCCTGGAGAGTTGGGGGATAGATGCTCCCTTGGGGGGACATTGGTGTCTACTCACTCATGCTGCCCGGTGTAGGTCGTTGACCTTTTCCTGCACTGGAGACCTGTCCATCTAGTTACACTCCCGGTGCTCATAGCCGTCGTCACCTCGTCTCAGGCAGCTCTGGCCACCCTATGGCTGACCCTCCGGGACCTTCCCCGGAACAGGGCGTACCTCCCAGCCTCCACTTGTCGAGCAGCCTCCCCAGATCTGCATCCCCAAACCTTGGACTCCTGGGCACCATTGTTGCGAGCTGGCAGGGGTTTATCATAGAATTTACAGTGCAGAAGGAGGCCATTTGGCCCATCGAGTCTGCACCGGCTCTTGGAAAGAGCACCCTACCCAAGGTCAACACCTCCACCCTATCCCCATAACCCAGTAACCCCACCCAACACTAAGGGTAATTTTGGACACTAAGGGCAATTTATCATGGCCAATCCACCTAACCTGCACATCTTTGGACTGTGGGAGGAAACCGGAGCACCCGGAGGAAACCCACGCACACACGGGGAGGATGTGCAGACTCCGCACAGACAGTGACCCAAGCCGGAATCGAACCTGGGACCCTGGAGCTGTGAAGCAATTGTGCTACCCACAATGCTACCGTGCTGCCCCCCGGGTTGGCTGAGCAAGTTCTGCTTAAGTGCTGCTCTGTCTTGTTAGTGGGGGGCTGGCAGGAGCGGTGCTGGCGAATCAGTTGGCGAGCCTTCATTTGCGGCTGGAAGCCCATGGGCCCTCATTAAGTTGACCAATTAATGTTGAATAGTGCTGCTGGCTTCGCCAGACCGAACGGCAGGATGATCATGGCAGTTCCCGCTCACTACCACATTTAGACATCTTTCCGGAGGATCGTTCTCAAAGGGTAGCGTTCTAAATTAGAATTCCCCCAAAGGTTGAGACAAAGGCACTTCACACTTTTCAGAAATTATACTGGATTGTGAGTATAATTTTAAATCAATTTTGTTTGACTATCCAGATTGTTAATTCAACTGGATAAAAAAATTGTATGTAACCTAAAGTAGAATTGTCATGTTGTAACTAACTTTAATTACTGCCCATTTTTATTAGTAATCTTAACAAGAGTTTTTTCTGCTATAATATACCTGTCGATATATTCTATCCCAAGATAATTTTGCTGGTTTGAAAATTCCTAGGAGGGAGAACATTTATTGCAAATACTCCGTGCGTTAAGGCACAGAGCCTTTAAGTTTGTCTTTTTCACAATGCTCGTCTTACTCCCAATATTTTTCTCCACTGCCCTGTTTGAATTTTGCCCCTGGTTTCTCCACCTATCACTTTTCTTATTCACTTTTCTACCTTTCGCTTTTGTCCTTGCTCCCTCTTTCTCTGACTCCTTGCGTAGGTTCCCATCCCCCTGGCATTTTAGTTTAACGCCTCTCCACCCACTGTAGCAAATAGCCCTGCTAGGACATCAGTTCCAGTCCTGCCCAGGTGTAACCCATCCAGTTTGTACAGGTCCCACTTCCCCCAGAATTGGTCCCAATGCCCCAGGAATCTGAAACCCTCCCCCTGACACTCATCCTATATATCCTGTCATTTCTACTCTGACTAGCAAGTGGCACCGGTAGTAATCCTGAGGTTACTACCTTTGAGGTCCGATTTTTTAACTTCCTTCGCTCCCTGTATTCTGCTTTTAGGACCTCATCTCTTTTTTTACCTATGTCGTTTGTACTGATGTGTACCACGACCACTAGCTGTTCACCCATTGCATTATACCTACACTTCAAACAAGTAGTTCTTGGCTATAATAGGTGCTGAAGGGGCTGGTTTAGCTCACTCTGGTAAATCGCTGGCTTTGAAAGCAGACCAAGGCAGGCCAGCAGCACGGTTCGATTCCCGTACTAGCCTCCCCGAACAGGCGCCGGAATGTGGCGACTAGGGGCTTTTCACAGTAACTTCATTGAAGCCTACTTGTGACAATAAGCGATTTTCATTTCATTTCACCTTCAGGGTGTGGAAAGTGTTGTATAAATGATGTCTTTTTGTTTTTTTTGGAAGCAGTGAAACTGTGGAACCCTGAGCAGATCTGAATGTGAACAAGTCGCTTGAGTTTCTGTGTGCAAGGACAACATCATTGTGAGCAAAAAGGCATAGGCGGAATTTTCTGCCCGTTCTCGCTGGCAGGACCGCCTGCGTTCTGGGTCTTCCGACTGTGAAGTGGAAAACTGCAGGTACCAGAATTCCGAAATAGAAAGTGGAAATGCTCAACCCCTCAGCCAGTGTCTGCGGAGGGAAAAGTAGAGTCAACCCTTTGGTTTGATGACCTTTCAACTGAAAGTAGGAAAGTTAGAAACCTAGTATAGAAAGTTAGAAACCCTGGGCGGGATTCTCCCAGCCCCGCGCCGGGCCGGAGAATCCCCGCAGGCGCGCCACGCCGCCCCGACGCCGGCACGCGATTCTCCGCAGAGCGGCGCCGGTCGCATCTCTACGCGGCCGGGCCGCAGATTCTCCGGCCCAGGTGGGCCGAGCGGCCGCTCTAAAAAGGCAGAGTCCCGCTGGCGCCATCCACGCCTGGTCGCAGCCGGCGGGAACTCTGCGCGCAGGGTGGGGGGGGGGGCGTCCTGTGTGGGGGAGAGGGGGGCTCCGACACCGGGAGGGGCCTCCGATGGGGCCTGGCCCACAATCGGGGCCCACTGATCGGCGGGCCGGCATCTTGCTCCCCGGGCCTATTTTATGCGCCGGCCCCTGAACTCCCGCGCCATGTTGCGTCGGGCCGACACGTTGAGGGAGGCCACCGCGCATGCGCGGGTTGGCGCGGCGCACAGTTCGCACTGGAATGGGAGGCTGGAGCAGCGTGAACCGCTCCATCACCGTGCTGGCCCTCTGTAGGGGCCAGAATTGGTACTCCCAGCAGCCCGTTCACGCCATCGTGAAACGCGATGGCGTCTCCGACAGTGTGGACACTTTACCGCCAACTGGGAGAATCCCGCCCTCTGGATTTCTTTGAGCAGGCAAAAGTGGGGAGTGGGGGAAGAACAAAAGGCAAAGACTATGATAGGGTGGATGGGAGGAGAAATTAAACAATAAAAGATTTAATGATGCAGGGTCAAAGGGAGCAGTCATGGGACAGGTCAAGAAACAAATGATGTGTCTCGAGGAGTTGTGAGAGGCAATATCCTGACTAACTGTCATCTAAATGAAGGAAGTAATAAAGAAATGAGAGAGAAAAACAACCAGCAAAAAAAGACACAACAAAATAAGGGCTGAGGTTTCAATGAAAAGTTGTTGAATTCCATGTTGAGCCCAGAAGGAAGTAAAGGCCCGAGATGGAAAATGAGGTGCGGTTCCTCTGTGGGAACAGGAACACTGTAGCTGGCCAAGGACAGAGAGGTCAGATTGGGAGCAAGATGGAGAACTAAAATGGCAGGCAACTGGAAGTTCAGGATTGCGTTTCCAGATGGTAACGGAGGTGTTCCGCAAAGCGGTCACCCAGTCTGAGTTTGGTTTCCGCAATGTGGAGGCCACCACATTGTGAGCAGTGAACAAAACGTACAGCATTTCCTGCTTTTATTTATGAGATGAAAGAATTGTTTTTCCCCCACTTTGCAGGTGGGTAGCAGGCAGGGGCGTAGCGGGCAGGGGGGTAGCGGGCAGGGGGGTAGCGGGCATGAGAGTTCATGCGAGGGAACCTCCACGAATGTCCCAATCAGGGCTTGGAAATCCAACGCACTGATTGGTCTGGGACTGGTGGATGAACCATGACGACTGTCACACCATTTATTTATTTTTCAATGAATTTAGAGTACCCAATTATTTTTCCAATTAAGGGGCAATTTAGCGTGGCCAGTTTAACTACCCTGCACATCTTTTGGAATGTGGGGTGAGACCCACACAGATCTGGGATAATCCACACAGACAGTGACCCGGGGCTGGGATCAAACCACCGTGCTGCCCGTTTTCATTTATGTTCCGCACAAGCCATTCTATCTCTAACCTGTAATTTGAGTGTGCATTAACCTTGGTTACACACCACCCTGGAATCATATGACAGAGGTTGAAGTGTGAGTCGGGGCTACTGCCCCATTCTGTTATGATTCAAATAAACACTTGAATTGGCCTGGGGACTAGTGCACTTTTCAGACCCTAGGGAATGATGAGGCCTTGGAGCACATATTTTTCAAATGTGCTTACACCCACTTAAGGGTTACTCGTTCCACAATATGAAAGTACCTCTGCTAACTGTGCCTCAGACATGTGGCACTCAAAGTGAAATCTCGCAGCATCTGCCCTTGTGTTCCATGGCTCTCTGGGACAACCTTGTAACATGTCTCACTGCCAAGCTGGGGTTGTACACAGTCGTGGAGCTATACTGCCACTTCTGTACCTCAGTGAACCTGAAGTCAATTGGCTGCCATCCAAAATTGACAGTATAATTGTGGTAAATCTCTCAGTTTGAGGTTTCACTAAGCGTGTTGAAGCAGTTAAATGATTCCCTGAATGTAACAGTTTTAAACTTATTTTAAGTGTGATAAATTGAGGTCATTCATGACTGAAAATATCGCACAGCACCGTGCTTGAAATTATTGTTTGACCTCAGGAATCCATGGGGGAAAAGAAAATGCATGAGGTAACTGCAGCTTGAGCTGACAGACGCTGAAACTTTTCAGCCTGAGCTTTCCCGAGAGACTTAACTCGGTAAAGGCAGTTTACAGTTGCGATTCCAAGCAGACGGAAAAGTTCCGGAATTGATCCCTGGTCTGTGCTGATCTCATCCTGAAACTGGATCCTGCCCCGAGTGAGGGCAGAGTTCAGACTTCACCGTGCAGCCTCCTATGGCGGAATAGCCAGGCACCAACTGGTATCTAGTTTCACATGATGGCCATAAAGCCCTTTTATGGGATTATTCTGGATCCGGCGCACTCTTTGGAAAATCACTCTCACTGAAGGCAGAGAAAGATAGCCCTGACAGACAGGTAAACAGGTAAATGGGTCTGGAGAATTGATCCAACTGTTCCTGAAGGAAAGGAACCAAAAGAGGATATTATCATCCTCCAGATAGCCGTTTTAACATGCTTTAGCCAGATTATAACAACCTGGGGCGTCATTCTCCGACCCCCCGCCGGGTCGGAGAATGGCCGTTGGCCGCCGCGAATCCCGCCCCTGCCCCCGCCGAAGTCTCCGGTACCGGAGATTGGGCGGGGGCGGGAATCGGGCCGCGCCGGTTGGCGGGACCCCCCCGCTCAATTCTCCGGCCCGGATGGGCCGAAGTCCCGCCCAGAAATTGCCTGTCCCGCCGGCGTAAATCAAACCTGGTATTTACCGGCGGGACCAGGCGGCGTGGGCGGGCTCCGGGGTCCTGGGGGGGGCGCGGGGCGATCTGACCCCAGGGGGTTCCCCCACGGTGGCCTGGCCCGCGATTGGGGGCCAACGATCCGCGGGCGGGCCTGTGCCGTGGGGGCACTCTTTCCCTTCCGCCTCCGCCACGGCCTCCACCATGGCGGAGGCGGAAGAGACTCTCCCCACTGCGCATGCGCGGGAAACTGTCGGCGCCCGCTGACGCTCCCGCGCATGCGCCGGGAAACTGTCAGCGGCCGCTGACGCTCCCGCGCATGCGCCGCATTTCTGCGCCAGCTGGCGGGGCAACAAACGCCATTTCCGTCAGCTGGCGGGGCGGAAATCCCTCCGAAGTCGGCCTAGCCCCTCAATGTTGGGGCTAGGCCGCCAAAGATGCGGAGCATTCCGCACCTTTGGGCCGGCGCGATGCCCGTCTGATTGGCGCCGTTTTTGGCGCCAGTCGGCGGACATCGCGCCGTTGGTGGAGAATTTTGCCCCGGTATGTTATAAATGTCCAGGCACCTCCCCTCAACAATGTACCTCTCCACTAAGGAGTGTATGGAGATGGATTTTTGAGTTTGGATACAGAAATATAGAAACATAGAAAATAGGAGCAGGAGGAGGTCATTTGGCCCTTCGAGCTCGCTCCACCATTCATTATGGTCATGGCTGATCATCCAACTCAATAGCCTAATCCTGCTTTCCCCCATATCCTTTGATCCCCTTTGCCCTAAATGCTGTATCTAACTGCTTCTTGAAAAGGTTTAAGGTGGGATTCTCCATTAGCCGACGGCAAAATCGGGAAAGTCGATTGGGCGGAGAATCGGTTCTGATGCCGAAATCGCGGCAGGAGCCGATTTGGTCCCCACATCCCTGCAATGCTCCAGCAACTCGACAGCGGCATCAATGCGTTCCGGAATGCACGTATAGTAGACACCACTTGCATACCATTACTCGGCCCAACCTGGTATTCCCCGGGGCCTCCGCCAGTCTCTGCCTCTGATGGGCTGAGTTTCCAACGGCGAGATTCCCTTGTGCTTTTAAAAATCATGACACCGGGGTTGCGGCTGCTGAGGGAGAGAGAGGACGCACGGAAGGTGTCCAACATTTTCATAGTTTGCTGACAGTTGTGCCGCTGGCCAGGGGGCTTCTGCTAGGGTTGTGGGAGTAGTGGGGGGTGGGCAGGGAACTCCATTGCCGCAGCCAGCAAGGCAGCCATGCTGCTGCGCACACCGTGAACAGCCCACTTCGAACTTAGTGCCACTAAAAGATGTGTCTGGAGGAGTTGTGAGAGGCAATATCCTGACTAACTGCCGTCTAAATGAAAGAAATAAGAAAGAAATGAGAGAGAAAAACAACCAGCAAAAAAAGACACAACAAAATAAGGGCTGAGGTTTCAATGAAAAGTTGTTGAATTCCATGTTGAGCCCAGAAGGAAGTAAAGGCCCGAGATGGAAAATGAGGTGCGGTTAGGGCAGCAATGTAGCATTGTGGATAGCACAATTGCTTCACAGCTCCAGGGCCCCAGGTTCAATTCCGGCTTGGGTCACTGTCTGTGCCATGTCTGCACGTCCTCCTCGTGTGTGCGTGGGTTTCCTCCGGGTGCTCCGGTTTCCTCCCACAGTCCAAAGATGTGCAGGTTAGGTGGATTGGCCATGATAAATTGCCCTTAGTGTCCAAAATTGCCCTTAGTGTTGGGTGGGGTTACTGGGTTGTGGGGCTATGGTGGAGGTGTTGACCTTGGGTAGGATGCTCTTTCCAAGAGCCGGTGCAGACTCGATGGGCCGAATGGCCTCCTTCTGCACTGTAAATTCTATGATAATCTATGATAATCACGTTCCTCTGTGGGAACAGGAACACTGTAGCTGGCCAAGGACAGAGCGGTCTGATTGGGAGCAAGATGGA
Source organism: Scyliorhinus torazame (assembly GCF_047496885.1). Taxonomy (NCBI): domain Eukaryota; kingdom Metazoa; phylum Chordata; class Chondrichthyes; order Carcharhiniformes; family Scyliorhinidae; genus Scyliorhinus; species Scyliorhinus torazame. Next base: position 206,909,658 of record NC_092708.1, on the reverse strand, counting down.
GAACTAAAATGGCAGGCAACTGGAAGTTCAGGATTGCGTTTCCAGATGGTAACGGAGGTGTTCCGCAAAGCGGTCACCCAGTCTGAGTTTGGTTTCCGCAATGTGGAGGCCACCACATTGTGAGCAGTGAACAAAACGTACAGCATTTCCTGCTTTTATTTATGAGATGAAAGAAGTTTTTTTTCCCACTTTGCAGAGGGGGTAGCGGGCAGGGGGGTAGCGGGCTTGAGAGTTCATGCGAGGAAACCTCCACGAATGTCCCAATCAGGGCTTGGAAATCGAGTGCACTGATTGGTCTGGGACTGGTGGATGAACCATGACGACTGTCACACCATTTATTTATTTTTCAATGGATTTAGAGTACCCAATTATTTTTTTCCAATTAAGGGGCAATTTAGCGTGGCCAATTTAACTACCCTGCACATCTTTTGGGTTGTGGGTGAGACCCACTCAGACGCGGGATAATCTACACAGACAGTGACCCGGAGCTGGGATGAAACCCGGGTCTTCGGGTACTGTCTTATAGATAAGCCTTCAAACCGTTGCTCTGTCTGCTCATGGATGGATATAAAAGCTCTTTTAGCACAATTCTAAAAAAAAGCAAAGCATTGCTCCTGGTGTCTTGCCCAACACTTACCCATCAACCAATCCCCCCCAAAATCAGTGTTTTGGCCATTTATCAAATGACTGTCAGCTTGCTGTATGTAAATTGGCTGCCCATTGCATTATAACTGTGCCTCCACTTCAAAGAAGCATTTCTTGGCTATAATAGGCATTGAAGTGTCTTAAGGGTATGGAAAGTGCTGTATAAATGATGTCTTTTTGTTTTTTTGGAAGTAGTGAAAATACGGAACCCTGAGCAGATCTGAATGTGAACAAGTCGCTTGAGTTTCTGTGTGCAAGGACATCATCATTGTGAACAAAAAGGCATAGGCGGAATTTTCTGGCCGTTCTCGCTGGCAGGATCTTCCGGGTTCTGGGTCTGCCGACTGTGAACCTCTGCCGCGGGTTTCTTGGCAATGGGGGGTTGCATCGTCCAGGAAACCCCGTTGACAGTGGCGGGATCAGAAAATCCCACTGCTGGCCAATGGAGGGACGCCTCCGCCGCCATGAAACACGCGGAAAACCCTGCTTAGAAGAACTAGGGGGCATAGCCTCAAAATAAGGGGAAGTAGATTTAGGACTGAGCTTAGGAGGAACTTCTTCACCCAAAGGGTTGTGAATCTATGGAATTCCTTGCCCAGTGAAGCAGTAGAGGCTCCTTCATTAAATGTTTTTAAGATAAAGATAGATCGTTTTTTGAAGAATAAAGGGATTAAGGGTTATGGTGTTTGGGCCGGAAAGTGGAGCTGAGTCCACAAAAGATCAGCCATGCTCTCATTGAATGGCGGAGCAGGCTCGAGGGGCCAGGTGGCCTACTCCTGCTCCTAGTTCTTATGTTCTCATAGGGTAGGATTTTTTGTCCTTTCCCGCTGGCAGGGTTTTCAGTTCTGCCAAAGGTGACCCCCCGCCCTCCCCAGCAGCGGGTTCCCTGACGTCAAGACGGGCAAGCTCAGCAAAACGCTTGGATGTTAATGGGACCGAATGATCCCACTGGAGGCCAATGGCAAGTTGCCTCCGCTGCCGCAAGGTGAGAGTGGGGGGGAATTCCGCCCATCGACTGAATAATAGTTTCACTGCCTGAGATCTGAAACTCAATGCCAACTCTTTGTGGATGGGAGAATGAAAATTTGGCTAATGGTGGAATTCCCAAACTCTCCAGGATTATCCGAGAGCCTCTAAGAAAATAAACAACAGAAAAATCTCTCAAGAAGATCAGAAATCTGGGAGAAAAATTAACAGGGGCATTAACAAAAGTTGTTGTACAAAAGTGGAAAACTGCAGATACCTGGGGCGAAATTCTCCGTTATCGGCGAAAAGTCCGCCGATCGGCGCAAAACACGGCGCAAATCCGACTTACGTCACGTCGGAAAAATGGGTCGATAGTCTCCGGCCCAAAATGGGCTAGCAGCGACGTAACGGGATCCGCGCTTGCGCAGTGGTTCACGCCGTGCAGCGTCATACGCGCTGCACGGCGTGACGGCTCATAAGGCCGCGCTGCTCCCCCCCCACCCGACCGGAACACCCGACCGCAACACCCGACTGGATGGCTGGCCGTCGCTCAGCCCCGAGGTTCGAGTCACGCGATGTGGAGGCGCTCCTGGACGCGGTGGAGCAGAGGAGGGACGCCCTGTATCCCGGGCACGGCCGCAGAGTTGCCCCACGCCACAGCCGGCGTCTGTGGAGGGAAGTGGCAGAGGCCGTCACCGCTGTGGCCCTGACACCACGGACAGGCACCCAGTGCCACAAGAAGGTGAACGACCTCGTCAGAGCAGGCAGGGTGAGCCTCCCCCATATCCCCCCCTCCCCATATCCCCCCTCCCCATATCCCCCATATCCCCCTTCCCCCATATCCCCCCTCCCCCATATCCCCCCTCCCCCATATCCCCCTCCCCCATATCCCCCTCCCCCATATCCCCCCTCCCCCATATCCCCCCTCCCCCATATCCCCCCTCCCCATATCCCCCCTCCCCCATATCCCCCATATCCCCCCTCCAACATATCCCCCCTCCCCCATATCCCCCTCCCCATATCCCCCCTCCCCATATCCCCCCTCTCCCATATCCCCCCTCCCCATATCCCCCCTCCCCCATATCCCCCCTCCCCCATACCCCCCCTCCCCCATATCCCCCCTCCCCCATATCCCCCCTCCCCCATATCCCCCCTCCCCCATATCCCCCATATCCCCCCTCCCCCATATCCCCCCTCCCCCATATCCCCCCTCCCCCATATCCCCAAGTGAATATAGCCCTAACCTTAACCTCTGCAATGCACGCGCAACCGATGGCGTGCATTCATATACCTGCCTAACAGTGTTGCCTTTTACCCCTGCCACCCCCCCCCCCACCCACAGGAGAAGCGCGCACACAACAATAGGGTGCATGTGAGGACTGGAGGAGGCCCCGCTGATGAGAGGCCACTGACCGTACATGAGGAAAGGGCCCTGGAACTGGCTGGCGGACCTGAGGACCGGGAGGTTGCTGGTGCAGAGGTCGGGGGCGTAGTAGCAAGTGAGCCACCGACAGCCCGTCCCCATATCCCCCCTCCCCTATATCCCCCTCCCCCGTATCACCTGATCACTGCCTGATGTCTAACCATGCATGCTTCATTGTGTATCGCAGGACCAAACGTCCAGGCACCCATCCCCGCAGATGCAGACCGCCCACAGGATGCCCCTCGGAGACCACAGGAGACAGAGAGACCCGGACCCTCCAGCATGCGACGCCCGCAGGATGCCCCTCGGAGACCACGGGAGACGGAGAGAACCGCACCCTCCAGCATGCGACGCCCGCAGGATGCCCCTCGGAGACCACGGGAGACGGAGAGACCCGAACCCTCCAGCATGCGACGCCCGCAGGATGCCCCTCGGAGACCACGGGAGACGGAGAGACCCGGACCCTCCAGCATGCGACGCCCGCAGGATGCCCCTCGCACACCACGGGAGACGGAGAGACCTGGAGCAACAGGGAGACGACACCCCCGTCACGTGCGGGAGCGACCACCCAGCGATGAGGGGGGCAGCCACAGGCCCCCGTCACATCCGAGCCAGGACACCACTACCCAGGACACCACTACCCAGGACACCACTACCCAGGACACCACTACCCAGGACACCCCTACCCGGGACAGCACTACCCAGGACACCCCTACCCGGGACAGCACTACCCGGGACAGCATTACCAAGGAAGACGAAATACCGGACAGTGAGTCAGAGTGGATGGGTGGAGACGAACCCCCACCCCAAAGTGCCATGGACTCAGAGTGGGACGAAGAGCACGACACAACGCCACTGCTGTCACCAACACCCTCCACCATCGCAGAAACACTCACCACGGTTGGGCACTTTAGTGATGAGGCGTCTGGTACACTCACTGGTGCGCACAACACAGCCGTCCCGGTACAGCAGGTGGAGGTAGGAGCAGCAGAGGGACTGGGCGGTCGGAGGGCAGCCCAGCCCAAGCGAACATCTGCCGCCCAGATGGATCCCGGGTTCCTGCAGTTACCACACCCACACATAGATCCGATGCAACCACCGACCCGGAGACGAGCGAAGAGGGTGACGGGCGGCTTGCGGCGGCTGCGGTCGCAGGTGGAGGAGTCCACCCGCGTCCAGGAGCTGGGAGTGGTGCCGGTCATGCGTGCCACCCAGGCTGACACCGCACGGGTGGCGTCCGCGGTGGAGGCAATGGGTGCGACGGTGTCAGACATGGGGAACGGTTTGCGAGGCCTGGGGCCTTCCGTGCAGGCGGCGTCTGTGGCCCAGGGAATGGCTGCCCTCTCACAGGAGGCCATGAGCCAGTGCCAGCGCCAGATGGCAGAGGCGCTCAACGCCATAGCCCAGTCTCTGCAGGCCATGGCCCAGTCTCAGCAGGCCATGGCCCAGTCTCAGCAGGCCATGGCCCAGTCTCTGCAGGCCATCGCTGAGGGCATCGGCGCCAGTGGCCATGTGCGAGCCGGCGTCGCACTGTCACAGACAGGGTTTGCCAACCCCCTGGGCTCCATGGCTGCAAACCTGCAGACCCCTGTCGATACCAGCACGGGCCTCCAGGACTGGCAGCGCCAGATGTCGGGGGGGCGTCGGATGGCCAGTCCGTTCGCATCCCCCACCCATGTAGAGGCCTGGGTGCCATCGGGCACCCCGAGGGAGGAGGAGGTGGTGTGTTCCGTCCCGGCTCCCTCTGTAGGGGAGGTCCCGGTACACCGCGACACCTCGGACTCCCCCCCCTTCCGTCCCAGGTGCATCGGGTGGGCAACGGGCAGGACAGGCTGGCAGCTCGCCATCCCAGTCGCCCGGGCCGCAGCCTGGCCCATCTAGGCCAGGACGCCCCAGGAAACGGCCGCCAAAGGGATCCAGTGTCAGAGGGCAGGAATCACAGGAGTCCACCTCCAGTTCTGCTGTACCGTCTGGGGAACCACGTAGACGTAGTCAAAGGGCCCGTAAGGCCAAACAATTAGACACTGAGTAAGTTGGCACGGGTGCAGGGCACAGATGAGTTTTAGGGGCTAGGGCACGTGCATGAACTCCTTTCGTTATTAAAGTCAATGTTACACCTACCGAAGCTGCCTTTGTGCTCTGTCCAAAGTGTGCGGGGGTGTCATGTACATTGAGCGCAAGTGTGTGTGTGAGGGGTGGTCTTACCTCAGCCCCAGGTGAGTCTGCCCCCTTCCCCCTGGGCCGCCATCAACATCCCCCGGGCAGAGGACGGGACCGTGCGTTGCAGTGTCACAGCCGCATGCAGGGATGGTCCGGGTGGATGGTGGTACTGTGGCCATGGGTCAGACATAGTCCAACGATGTAGAGCCAGGAGCTCATCGCAGGGCGGGTTGTCATCATCCTCCATGGCCTGCGATAGACACGCGTCCACCCGCAACTGTGTGAGCCCGGCCCGTTGTGCCGCAGGGGTGGATCGGCAATGGGGGGGGTGGTGGTGTGCATGCGGGTGGGGTGGGTGGGGTTGGGGAGGGGGGTGAGGGTGCTGGGTGGGTGGATGGGTGGGGGGTGTGGGTGGTTGGCTGTTGCCATGGTGTGCGGTCAGTGGCCATACTACCCGATTCCCACGCCCATCTAGTCAGTGAAGCGGGCGTCTATCAGTCTGTCCCGTGCCCGCTGGGCCAGCCGGTAACGGTGGACAGCCACCCGCCTGTGTCTACCCCGTCTGCCCTGACCATTGCCCCCATCACCCTCATCTGGGGAGGACTGGGCCTCTTCCTGCTGCTCCTCCACTCCGCCCTCCTCTGCCTGCGGCACATCGCCCCTCTGCTGGGCTATGTTGTGCAGGACGCAGCACACCACAATGATGCGGCCGACCCTATCTGACCGATACTGGAGGGCGCCCCCAGAGAGGTCCAGGCACCTGAAACGCATCTTCAGCACGCCAAAGCACCTCTCGATCACTCCCCTTGTCGCTACATGGGCATCATTGTAGCGGTTCTCCGCCTCATTGCGTGGCCTCCGTATAGGCGTCATCAGCCACGATCGCAATGGGTAGCCCCTGTCGCCCAGCAACCAGCCCCTCAGCCGGGGATGGCGTCCCTCGTACATGCCGGGGATGGATGACCGCGACAACACGAATGAGTCGTGTACATTGCCTGGGTGACGGGCGCAGACGTGCAGGATCATCATGCGGTGGTCGCAGACCACCTGTGCATTCATCGAATAGGTCCCCTTCCTATTAGTGAACACGGCCCTGTTATCTGCAGGTGGCCGCACGGCGACGTGCATCCCATCGATAGCGCCCTGGACCATGGGGACCCCGGCCACGGCAGAGAAGCCCACGGCCCGGGCATCTTGGCTGGCCCGGTCCACGGGGAAGCGGATGTAGCGGTGCGCCATGGCATATAGGGCATCTGTCACTGCCCGGATGCACCGATGTCTGCGATATGCCGGACAGGTCCCCACTCGGTGCCTGGAATGACCCCGTTGCATAAAAGTTCAGGGCCACCGTAACCTTGACGGACACGGGGAGAGGGTGTCCCCCGCCAGTGCCACGCGGTGACAGGTGTGCCAGCAGGTGGCAGATGTGTGCCACGGTTTCCCGGCTCATCTGGAGTCTCCTCCTGCATTCCCGGTCCGTGAGGTCCTGGTATGACTGCCGGGGCCGGTACACACGGGGCGCCCTCGGGTGCCTCCGTTGCCGTGGGGCCGCGACGTCCTCCTCCCCCTCCTCGTCCTGTCGGTCAGGTGTCCCTCCAGCCTGGGCGGCTGCCGCCTGCCCCTCTGCGGCAGCCTGCGCCGCCTCTCTGGCACGCTCCTCCTCCTCCTCCTCCTCATCCAGGGCAACATAGACATGAGCGGCTGCCACCACGGCGGCCAACATCGCTGGATGATCTGAAAACATGACGGCCTGGTGGGGGGGAGGGGAACGACGACATGTCATCATTGCCCATATCCCCTCCTCCCCCCAGCCAGGTGGCATGGACCGCAGGGGTCCAACTGTTGGAGGCTGGCACCTGGCCAGGTGGACCAACTCACTTGCCCTCCCCTCCCCCTCCTCGGCACGGACCCCCCCCCCAACCTCCACCCCGGCACGGACCCCCCCCAACCTCCACCCCAGCACGGACCCCCCCCCAACCTCCACCCCGGCACGACCCCCCCCCCAACCTCCACCCCAGCACGGACCCCCCCCAACCTCCACCCCAGCACGGACCCCCCCCAACCTCCACCCCGGCACGGACCCCCCCCAACCTCCACCCCAGCACGGACCCCCCCCCCAACCTCCACCCCGGCATGGATCCCCCCCCAACCTCCACCCCAGCACGGACCCCCCCCAACCTCCACCCCGGCACGGACCCCCCCCATCCCCCTCCCCGGCACGGACCCCCCCCCAACCTCCACCCCGGCACGGACCCCCCCCATCCCCCTCCCCGGCACGGACCCCCCTCCCGGCACTCCCCCGGAGCCCAGCCTACTCTAACCACCCCCCCCCCGCCGCACACGCACACACACAACCCGAGACACACCTCTCCTCACGCAATCAGACTGCGGCCACGCCATTTCCTGCCCAGAGCCAACCCCCCAGGCCGTCACTCACCTCCACGCTGGTCGGCGTGAGCCTGGAGCACCGGGTTACGCCGATGAAAAGGAGGTTTGATTCACGTCGACGTGAACGGTCACCACGTCGACGGGACTTCGGCCCATCCGGAAGGGAGAATATCGGCAGGCCGAAAATCGGCTGCCTTGCGCAGACCCGTGACATTCTCCGCGGCAACGGCGCCATTAACGCCCCGCCGACTTTTCTCCCTTCGGAGACTTCGGCTGGGGCGGGGGCGGGATTCACGGCGGCCAACGGCCATTCTCCGACCCTCTGGGGGGTCGGAGAATGACGCCCCAGAATTCCGAAATAGAAAGTGGAAATGCTCAACATCTGGGGCAGTGTCTGCGGAGGGAAAAGCAGAGTCACCCCTTTGAAAGTAGGAAAGTTAGAAACCTAGTATAGAAAGTTAGAAGCCCTGGGTACCCTCTGGCCCAAGCTGACCCATTAGCTGTACGGGCATGCTCCAGAGCAACCAGTGCCATCTTGTTGACTGGGATAGGTGTGTGTGGGAATTGCAATGTGTATGTGTGGCTGCAGCTTGTCAGCCTCCCGTATGTCACTCACAGACCCAGCGACTCCTGCTCCGTTTTTCATTGGAATTGATTGTGTTCCACGCGGCACCGATGCCAGCCCCTCAATAGTAGCGAAATCGGTCCAGGTGTGGCGCCGGTTTTTCTGTCGTAAAAGTCCATGGATTCTGCGTTGGCATCAACACTTAGTCTCAGAAATGAAAAATTCTGCGCACAATGTTTTGGCCTCACTACTTCCTGTGATAATGAATGCTACAGGCCAACCACTCTCTGGGTGAAGAGATTTCTCGTCATCTCTGTACTAAATGGTCTACCCTGTTTCCCCAGACTATGACCCCTGGGGCGAGATTCTCCGACCCCCCGCCGGGTCGGAGAATCGCCGGGGGGTGGCGTGAATCCCGCCCCCGCCGGTTGCCGAATTCTCCGGCACCGGATATTCGGCGGGGGCGGGAATCGCGCCGCGCCGGTTGGCGGGCCCCCCCCTGCGATTCTCCGGCCCGGATGGGCCGAAGTCCCACCGCTAAAATGCCTGTCCCGCCGCCGTAGATTAAACCAGCTACCTTACCGGCGGGGCAAGGCGGCAACGGGCGGGCTCCAGGGTCCTGGGGGGGCCCGGGGTGATCTGGCCCTGGGGGGTGCCCCCATGGTGGCCTGGCCCGCGATCGAGGCCCACCGATCCGCGGGCGGGCCTGTGCCGTGGGGGCACTCTTCCCCTTCCGCCTTCACCACGGTCTCCACCATGGCGGAGGCGGAAGAGACTCCCTCCACTGCGCATGCGCGGGAATGCCGTCAGCGTCCGCTAACGCTCCCGCGCATACGCCGCCCGGAGATGTCATTTCCGCGCCAGCTGGCGGGGCAACAAAGGCCTTTTCTGCCAGCTGGCGGGGCGGAAATTCATCTGGCGCCGGCTTAGCCCCTTAAGGTTGGGGCTCGGCCCCCAAAGATGCGGAGCATTCCGCACCTTTGGGGCGGCGCGATGCCCGACTGATTTGCGCCGTTTTGGGCACCAGTCGGCGGACATCGCGCCGATACCGAAGAATTTTGCCCCTGGTTCTGGACACACCCACCATCGGGAACACCTTTCCTGCATCTATGCTGTCTAGTCCTGTTAGAATTTTATCGGTTTCTATGAGATACCCCCTCATTCTTCTGAACTCCAGCCAATACAACCCTACCCATTTCAGTCCCGCCATCCCAGGAATCATTCTGGTAAACCTTCGCTGCACTCCCTCTAGAGCAAGAACATCCTTCCTCAGATAAGGAGACCAAAACTGCACACAATATTCCAGGTATATCCACAATATACCAAGGTCGTGTATAATTGAAGCAAAGCATCCCTGCTCCTGTACTCAAACCCTTTTGCTATGAAGGCCAACATACCATTTGCCTTCTTTACCGCTTGCTGTACCTGCATGTTTACCTTCAGTGGCTGGTGTACGAGGACACCCAGGTCTCGTTGCACATTCCCTTCTCCTAATTTATGGCCATTCAGATAATAGTCTGCCTTCTTGTTTTTGCTACCAAAGTGGATAGCTTCGCATTTCTCCAAGTTATACTGCATCTGCCATTCATTTGACCACTCACTCAACTTGTTCAAATCACACTGAAGTATCTTTGCATCCTTCTCACAGCTCACCCTCCTACCCAACTTGGCGTCAACTGTAAATTTGGAGATATTACATTTTGTTCCCTCATCCAAATCTTTAACATATATTGTGAATAGCTGGAGTCCTAGCACCGATCCCTGCACTAGTGACTGCCTGCTAATTTGAAAGAGACCTGTTAATTCCTACACTTTGCTTCCCCTCTGCCAACCAGTTTTCTATCCATCTCAATACACTACCCCTAATCCCATGCACTTTAATTTCACACACTAATCCCTTATGTGGGACTTTGTCAAAAGCCTTTTGAAAGTCTAAATATACTACATCCACCAGCTCTCCCTCATCAACTCTACTAGTTATATCCTCGAAGAATTCCAGTAGATTTGTCAGGCATGATTTCCCCTTCATAAGTCCATGCTGACTCCATCTGACCCTGCCATTATTTTCTAAGTGCTCTTAGCAGACGATACAAAACCATTCTCCACCGGCTGGATTCTCCACCGGCGGGATTCTCCATTGCACCGGCAGCATACCCACACCCGCGGGTTTACCGGTGGCGTGGGATGGCCACAATGGGGAAATCCTATTGGCAAGTGGTGGGAATAGAGAATTCCGCTGCCAGAGAGGGCGCACTGCCCAGGAAAACGTGGCTGGCGGACCGGAGAATCCCGCCCATATATTTTCTAAACTATATACGAGTTTATTAAAGAATCGAACATTCAATTCACTTTTGATGGTAATTCAATTGCAACATTAACAGTTCTAGTAACACTAAGTACACTCTTGTTTCAGATAGAGAATCTAGATCTAAATAGTGTAACAGAGAGATATTTTAATTGTCCGAGAGTTGCCGGAGTGAATTGAATGAATCTAAAAATCCTACTGTGTATTTCCAATATTTGTACCTTAAAAGAGCTCAACCAGCAGGAAGCCTGGTGAGTACTAATACTGACCAACATAAGTTATCCTTATCAATATCCTTCAATCAAACAGGATACTGTAAGGTGATAGTGATCATTTCCTTGCAAGGCTCCTGTTTTTCAAAACTGCCTTATATTAAATGATATGTCGCAGGATATTGTTGTACAATCATACCCAGGCATGTTTACATACCCATTAAACCTTTTCCTTTGGCTTTACAGATTAACTCTGCTTTTCTTTTTTAATCCCTACTTCATAAAATTGGCTTAGAACACCTTTTGTATAGCTGGATTCTCTTATAACTTTCTACCCCTCTTGACCAGCAGGAGTGCGAGCAGTGGGTTAGGAGGTCTCAGGTCAGTGATATCCATAAGCAAGACATTCAAAATAGTCCAACTGCCCTTCAGATTAGGTCTCAAGAATACAATACACAATTTCAGTACCCGTGAAATGTGCAATTGTCCATGCATGCTCTACAGGAGTGTTCCTCTGAATTATTCAAAGGTCAATTTTTAGAATCATTACAAATCAAACAAATCTTTGAACAGTGATAAGGAGGATTAAATGCAGTCAGTCTATGGCAGTCAGCTGAATCAAAGTGAAGCCTCAATGCCTGATGCTGAAGCTTGACACACTGTTCCACATCTAGAAAGGTTAATAATTGATAGTCGAATGTAATCGATGAGGTGGACGATTCAGATGAGGTATGGTGGTTGGTGAGGAGGCTTGACTGCCCATTGGTAGGTGCGTAGCAATGTTGTTCAATGCTGTGATTAGACACCATTCTCAAATTTGATTAAATCTATTCCATCAAGGAGAAATTTTAGACTACCCATTTCTTGTTTTCCCAATTAAGGGGCAATTTAGCGTGGCCAATCCAACTACCCTGCACATCTTTTTGGGTTGTGGGGGTGAGGCCCACACAAACACAAGGAGAATGTGCAAACTCCACATGGACAGCGAGAAGCTGATATTTAATAACCAAAAGAGGATCATGATCCCAATCACAGTGAGTACGGGAGCAATGTCTGAGAAGACGGGCACTTGCAGTTGCTCCTGAGACAGTATTGGTAATCCATTAAATTGCAGATTTAGAAATAGACATTAATTCCATCATCGCCTCGATAATAACTGGACCTAGAGTCTAAAGCCAATCTGGAGTTTGCCCCAAAATTACTCAGTTCAGTGTTGTGCCCTTCTAACCGTATCCTCAACTGGGCAATTGGTAAAGGTAAAGATTTCAAGAGTTATGGGGAGAGTGCTGGAGTATGGTGTTGATATTGAGGATCAACCATGATCATACTGAATGGTGGAGCAGGCTCGAAGGGCCGAATGTCCTACTCCTGTTCCTATTTTCTATGTAAGAATCAGTTCCATGTCCTGCAACTGGCTAAGGACCATACTAAGCTTGCTAAGTTTAATAAGTGTATAAATAGTATGAGGGGTACAGGGTTGATAAGTCTACAGCGCTTTATATATTGGAAAATATGTCCACAGCAAGTGACATCTTTGGAGGGCATTATCATCGAGGTGCCAATGCCCAGACCACAATCAGGACACCTGTAAGTCATAATAATCACATAGCATTCATTGTAGAGGTAACAGGGCAGTTTGCCTTGTCAGAAAAGATGTTGAAGGTGATGGTGTTGTAGTGGTCGGGATCGGGAATGCAGACTTTGGGGGCGGGATTCTCCATTGGCTGATGACAAAATCAGGAAAGTCGATTGGGCAGAGAATCGGTTTTGATGCCATAATCATGGCGGGTGCCGGGTTCACGCCAAATCACATTCTCCGGTGCCTCGACAGAGGTGTCAATGTGTTCCGCATGTACAATAAATGCCATTGAATATCATCAGCAGGCCTGACCTTGTATTCTCCGGGGCCTCCGTACTGCTCTGCCTCCACCAGAGGGAATTCCCGACAGTGAGGTTCATTTATGCTTTTAAAAATCGGAAAACGGGCGTTGCGGTTGATGGGGGAGAGAGAGGAGGTCAGACACGGAGAGGCGCGACCGTAGATTGCCAGGCTGGACACAGGCTGGGCTGGGGGGTTGGGGAGGCCTGCTGGGGTCGGGGAGGTGTTGATGGGGGGGATGGGCCTTTGGGCCGGGGTGACCCCCCCCCCCCCACCCCCACCCCCCACCCCCCCCAACTGGGACTGTGGCAGTGTCCAGGTACAGACCGACATTGCCGTGGTCAGGAAGGCAGCCATCTTGCTGCACATCCAAATGACCACCCACCGTGGCCCGTGGTTCTCCCAACCCCGCACCCCACTCTACCCCCCGTACTCCATACCACCCCCCCCCCCCCCCCCCCAACCAGCCCCCAACACACGGCCCACCGAAGGGCAATTCCCATAGTAGCCCCAACAGGGTGATGCCGGGCTGGGGCTTTGGAGCGTACTGCAGGCAAGGGCAGAGGCAGCCAAGGGTACCCTTAGCAGCAGAGACGGGTGCCAGGACCAAAGAACCCCATGGTGCCGGGCTCCGACAAGACCAGGGGTGTGGGGATGGGGGAAGGGTTGGGCAACGCAGGGGCAGGGTGCACAGTGCCAACCGATACCACCAGTGGCGTGGTGGTATTGGCATTGGACTTGTAAACCAGATACCCAGAGTCATGCTCTGGGGAACTGAGTTTGAATCTCGCCATGGCGGCTGACGAAATTTGAAATCGATTTAAAGAAAACTCTGTAATTAAAAGTCTAATGGTGGCCACAAAATGATTGTCGGAAAAATCCATCTGGTTTATTAATGTTCTTCCAGGAAGGGAATTTGCTGTTCTTACCTGGTCTGGCCTACATGTGACTCCAGACGCACAGCAATATGGTTGATTCTTAAATGCCGCCAGGGATGAGCAATAAATGCCGGCCCAGCCAGCAACGTCCTCATCCCATGAATGAATTAAAAAAAACATGCTAACATATCGGCCTTTCACCCTCTGCAGACAATGGGTATTGAATTCAACCAGGAATGGAGGCCTTCATTCTAGTCACCGCAGCCCTAGGGTTGCATGAGAATGTACGAGCTCGACCTGCTTGAGGAGGAGGAAGCTGCAACAGCAAAGCCTGCCCCAGAGGAACAGGAGGCAGCTGGTGAGGATGAGGAGCCGGCTGCCCAACAGGCCGAGGAGGAGGAGGAGAAAAGGAGGCACCGCATGAGGTCTCGCGTGTACCGGCAGCGCCTGTCATTCGAGGACCTGCCGGACCGGGCATGCTATCGAAGACTCTGGCTGAGCAGGGGTTCAGTGCGACATATCTGCCAGATCATGGTGCACCTGAAACGCAGGAGGACACCCGCTCCTGGTGGCAGTCAAGGTGACGATTGCCCTGAACCTTTACGCAACGGGCAGCTTCCAGGCGCCAAGTGGGGTCCTGTCTGGAATCTCACAGAGCTCGGAGCACCAGCGCACAAACCAAAAGGGGTGGCCTGCTGCATCCTCCCCAAAGTTGCGCAGTAGAGGGGCAATGTGCTTGAGTAGGAGGATAAATGGCAGTCCTCGTCTGACGAGGATGTGGGGAAGGGCTAGGTTGTGCAAGACATAGGGCCTGGCCAGGGACATGGACGCCCTATCCCACATCCATACCCCAAATCCTCCCGTGCCACACCCCCCAGCCACACCCCCGCCCTGCTTGCAACTCCCTCCGTGTAACCTACCTGCCTCACTATGGGGTGCAGACCCCTGGGTTGGCAGTAACAGGGGTCTGGCCCATGGAATGGAGGATGATGACAACCTGCTCTGGAATGAGTTCTGGTGTTCCACATTGTATGACATCTGATTCCTGCGCACTATCATAATATCCACTCATGTCTCTAATGAGATGCAGACAGGCAATGATTGACACACAAGATGACCAGTAAGCACACAACACAGTGCAACCAATCGCCAGACAGGACACCACCACTATAAAGCCAGAGGGCACTAGGTTTCCCGCTCTCTCGGGACCCAGCCACTGAGACAGTCAGAGTCCACGAGCTGGCAAGTGCAAACACCATGCGGTAGCTAGTAAGTCTGGTCAGGCTACTACAAGGTCTCCAGTCAGTTCAGTATAGTGTCGACCCACTGCTGAATATCTATATCAGTTCTATCATTGAATAAAACAGTGTTGGATCTTCTCCAGTGTTAGATGTCTGCTTCTAGCTTCCCTGCATCGAGTGCAGTCCACATTGAACCAACCTGCCTAACACATCACCCATGGTAGCACTTTCCACTGTCCACCTGGGTGATCCCTACATGTGAGCTAACCGTTCCATCACCCAGTCTCATCGAATCCCTGGGGTGACGGAGGTGGGGATAGTGGTAGGGGTGGTGGGGGGGCGGTGGTGGTGGGACACTGAGCTGCGAGCGCTAGCTGAACTGCGGTCCCTGGACCAAGCCCATTCACAACCTCCACCCATTTCCCCACGCCCCACCCTCTGGGTGGCACAGCGGCACAGTGGCTAGCACTGCTGCCTCACAGCTCCAGGGACCCAGGTTCAATTGGGGCCTCGGGTGACTGTCTGTGTGGAGTCTGCACTTTCTCCCCGAATCTACATGGGTTTCCTCCGGGTGCTCCACTTTCTTCCCACAGTCAAATGGTGTGCAGGTTAGGTGGATTGGCCATGCTAAACTGCCCTTTAGTGTCTAAAAAAGTTAGGTGGCATTACTGGGTTACGGGGATAAGGTGGAGGCGTGGATGTAAGAAGGCTGCTCTTTCCAAGGGTCGGTGTTAACTCAATGGGATGAATGGCCTCCTTCTGCACTGTAAATTCTATGCTTCTCCCTCAAGGCCAGCCCAACCTTCCTGAGAGAGGACCAAGGCAGGTTATAACATTGTGCACAGGTGTTTTTTTTTCTTTTTAAAATAAATTTAGAGTCCCCAATTATTTTGTTTCCCAATTAAGAGGCAATTTAGCGTGGCCAATCTACCTAACCTGCATATCTTTGGGTTGTGGGGGTGAAACCCACGCTGACACGGGGGTATGTGCAAACTCCACACGGTCAGTGACCCAGGGCTGGGATCAAACCCAGGTCCTCGGCGCAGAGAGGCAGCAGTGCTAACCACCGTGCTTAATGTGAACAAATATATACAGGTTCATGCACAAGCCCCTATACTCTGCCTTGCACCTGTGCCAACTTAACTGTTGTCTACTTTTCTGGCCTTATGTCCCTAACGTTACACCTAGGTGGATCCCCAGATGGTACATAAGGAGTGGAGGCAGCCTGCTGTGATTCCCACTCTGTGACCTGGGTCACCTTTGGCGGTCATCTTCTAGGGTGACCTGGCCTGGATGGGCCCAGCTGTTGCTCGGGTGTGCCAGGTGGTGTGGTGCAGCCCTGTTCTGCCCGCTGCCCATGTGATGTGCAAGGGACATGAGGAGAGGAGTGTGAGGAGCAGCGGTGTTCCGGCACCTCCCCTGCGGGAGTTACCAGCATGAGCCCCATCACCTCCTCATCCCTTGGGAAGCCCGGTGGCCCCCGGGCTAATCTATGGGACGGGGATGTGAGCGAAGCTGTCCCCTGAGGCCCCGCTGTCATCTAGCGCTGCCAGTCCTGGAGGCCTGCTCTCGTCTTGACCAGAGTCTGCATGCTCGCTGTCAAGGAGCACAGAGGATGGACCACCTCCGTCTGGGACTGCACCACATCACGCTGTGACTGTGCCACCACCTTCTGGGTCTGTGCCACATCAGCCAGTGATGGCGCCATTACCCTCTAGGACTGGACCACCTCCGTCTGTGCCTGTGCCACGTCATCCAGTGCCTGGGCAATGCTGCCGTGCTCGCAGCCAAGGCCCGCTGTGACTGGGCCACGCTCAGGAGCTTTGTTGCAACGTCCAGCTGGCTCTGGCATGTTGCTGCCTGTGAGAGGACAGCCGTTTCCTGAGCCTAGCCATTGCCTGCACTGATTGCCCCAGGCCTTTAAAAGCCTGGCCCATGGCCGAAACCTTCGCCCCCAAGGCCTCCATCGCGGACGCCACCCGTGCGATGTTGGCCTGGGTGGTACGCATGGTCGGCACCTCGTGCTCCTGCTTGTGGTTGGACTCCTCAAACTGCACCTGCAGGTACTGGGTGCTCGCCGACAACCCCTCATGTAGACCCTGGCTCTACGACTGCATCTCCACAATCAATGGGACTGTTCTGTCCAGAAGCCCGAAACCCCGATGGCGGCTAGTCCCTGGCATCAGCCTTGCCTCTGACCGGCCACCATCTAGGGGTTACTACCTGGCGCTGACCACCTCTGCCACCTGCGCCCAGGCCCGGCGAACGGCGGAGGCTGGCAGCCTCCTTCCCATTCCGGGGTAGTCAGTTGCCCGCCTCTCCTCCACAGCGTCCAGCAGGGACTCCAGTTCCGCGTCAATGAATCTCGGGGCCGCTCTCCTTGCTGCCATCTTGTTAGCTGGGATGGTGTGTGTTGGGAGTGACGTGTGTATATGCAGCTGCAGCTCGTCAGCCTCCTGAGTGTCAATCGCAAAATCGGCGAATCCGGCACCGTTTCACATTGGAATCAATTGTGTTCCCTTAAGGGTTGTTGAATCGGATAAGGTGCAGCGCCAGTTTTGCTGTCGTGGAAGTCCATGAATCCTGCTCTGGCGTCAGCACTTAGCCTTAGGAATGGAGAATCCGGCTGTGGATGTTTCCCAATCGCATCAGTGTGAGGGTACGATTTCTACTGACCTCAGTCAACAGAGTAACAGGTAACAGCGTTCCACCTGCTCAAAGCATTGCACATGCATCTTTTCACCAGGGTCCCCAGTTAACATCGAGTTTGGTGTTTCAGTTTCTCATCGACCATATTGAGCAGCCAGAGCTGCAGACCTGACAAACCGACTTGAAAAAAATTTGGATCAGTCAAGCTGAGAGTTGGGATATCTTTGAAGCCACCTGTCAGTGTCGGTGTCACTTGCCATGGCTGCTTTGCTTCCGACCCTCAGCCAGCTTCGCTCACCAACAAACCACAAAGTTTCCTGAAGGTGAGAGGCAGCAACTGAGAAAGTTCCAGCTTGAACTATGGTCAGTCAAATCCCAGTAATTTGACAATTTATTGGATGCTGTTGGGGGGAAGGAGGTTGGAAAAGGTTGGCAGGGGGCTTGTGGGCAAGGTTGGAGGGAGGGCATAGGGGAAACCTGCAGGGTTGGGTGAAGGTTGGGAGGGCTTTGGGGAAAGGTGGCGAGCAGGTTGGGGGAGAAAGGTTGGAGTGGACATGAGGGTTCCACTTGCTCAGTGTGCAGCTGGTCTGCGACCACAAAAAACAAATCCCATGGGTTTGGGAGATTCCATGAATCTGCTTCGACCCCTGCATCTCGAGTAGATCGCAGATCCTAGATATCATCAAGGCACCACACAGGATCCAGGGCTGCCTCATTGGTAACAAAGGGTACTCGTTGATGAAGCCTGTGCAGCGGCCACTAATCCAGCTGAGAGAAGCTATAAAGGTCCTCATATTGCTACCTGAACATTGGTAGAGCAGCGTTTTGACACGTTGAAGATGCGATTCCAATGCCTCGACAGACCTAATGGGGCACTCCAGTACACTCCTCAGTGTAATCTGCTGTGTGCTCCGAGTATTTCTTCCTTTTTCTAACCTGATCGCTATGCCTTGGTGCATACATAACATCCACAGTGGAGGTTGGAGGCAGCCTGCTGACGGCTACACCCTATTGTCTGTGATGAATTCAGTGGGTGTCCTCTCGAAGGCCAAGACCTGGAGGGGCTCTATCTCGAGAGCAGGCGGACCCTCCTCGGCCTGTGGAGCTGGAGGCGATGGAGCCACAGGAAAAGGAGATTAGGGTCAGCTGGAGTCAACAGGGTGGATGGTCATGGAGTGTCTACCCACTAGAGAAGGGGCTGCTGGAGTGAGATTGCGGTGCCCAGGCACCATTCACATTGCCACCAATGCCAACAGTGATGGAGTGCAATGCCTACAGCAGCACAGACACTATGCCCTGGACCAAGGTCTCTCTGGCAGCTGCCATTCCACTCGTGCTGACCTTGGTGTGTTGGCATGCCGCCGACGCTATCGCCTCAGACTGAAACTGGGCCGACTCCTTCACCATCCGTTGCAATCTGAAGAATGCAGTTGACATCCCTTTGTGACAGCGTTCAGGTCAGTGGACTCATAGTATCATCCCCCTGCTGTCACTGAAGCACCTCCTGTTGAGTTAGGACAAAATCCGGCATCGCTTCATCAGACCCAACACGGTAGCACAGTGGTTAGCACTGTTGCTTCACAGCGCCAGGGTCACAGGTTCGATTCCCGGCTTGGGCCACTGTCTGTGCGGAGTCTGCACGTTCTTCCCGTGTCTGCGTGGGTTTCCTCCGGGTGCTCCGGTTTCCTCCCACAAGTCCCGAAAGATGTGCTGTCAGGTGAATTGGACATTCTGAATTCTCCCTCTGTGTACCCAAACAGGTGCCGGAATGTGGCGACTAGGGGATTTTCACAGTAACTTCATTGCAGTGTTAATGTAAGCCTACTTGTCACACTAATAAAAATTATTATTAGCAGAATCCTGGCCTCCGGCAATCCTCAAGTGCCAGTTACCATGGATGTCCCTGCCTCTGCCTGCCTGCTGTGGACCAGATTGTGTTCAGCAGTCTGTGACTTCGAACCTGCTCTAGCACTAGGTCCTACCGATGTGTCTCTGTAATGGTGGAGTGTGTGAACGAGCAATGTGTCTTCTCAATGACTATGTTCAGCATCCTCATCTGCGGTGTCCTCCGGGCTGGAGATGAGGGCTGGCTCATGCTCTCCCTGGGGTCCTGTGCAGAGATGCCTATGAAAGAGAGTAGAGAAATTTAGTGCATGCTGGATGACTCGAAAACAGGTCAGTGGACTCATAGTATCATTGTCTGAGGGCTCAGATAGTGCTGGTCCCTCACTTGGTTGTGCGCAGCCCACCTCACCATCACCACATGAATTATCCTGGTTCTCTTGCTCAGCCCAACTGCCCACTCCTCAAGGGGAGTGAGGGCCTTTATTTTGGCTGTGCCACCACTGGGCTGGGACTGCTCCCTCCTACTGTGTGCGAGTTTGTCCTTCATAAACACAGATGGAGAGAGTATGAGCAGGACAAATGCCAGGGCAGAAGATAAGGATGCCTGTGTGGGTGGCGAGTGGAGCCCTCCATGGGAATAAGGGTGCGAGCTACCACAGGATATAAACCCAGAAGAAGATATGAAGATGTGTGTGAGAGAGCAAGGGTGGTGGCCTGTTGAGCCGGCAGTGTGTGAGAGCCTTGTAGACTGTCATCCTGTGAATATCTTGTGAGTGCGTGAGTCCAGGCGGTCCATAAGGTGTCTCACTGAGGCATCACTGAACTTGGGGGTGGGGGGAGAATGTTTCTTGGCTTTGGGGCAATCTTTTGCCTGGAGCAGTGTGTTGGCATGAAGACACTGAGAAAAGTGTGTTAGTACAATTTAAATATGGCGCCCAGAGCGATGATGCACTGAAGTCACAGTGGGGCGGGAGAATCAGAGGCCACCCGCTGGTTATACAATTTTTTTTTCTGGCTGATGCCTATTGAATGTAAATAAAAATCTTCACACAGCAAAGTGGTTGATTCTTAAATTCCTTCTGAAATGGGCCAGCAAGCCATTCCATTGTATTCAACCACTACGAAAACACAAAAAAGGAATGAAACCGGACGGACCACCCGGCATCGACCCAGGCACCGGAAACCACAATAGCAAATCTAGCTCTGTCAACCCTGCAACGTCCTCCTTACTAACACCTGGGGGCTTGTGCCAAAGTTGGGAGAGCTGTCTCTAGTTTAGCAATAGCCTGACATAGTCATACTCACAGTATCATTCCTCACAATTTCCCAGACACCACCAGCACCATTCCTGGGTATTTCCTGTCTCACCGGCAGGACAGACCCAGCAGAGGGGGTGGCACAGTGGTATACAGTCAGGTGGGAGTTGCCCTGGGAGTCCTCAACACTGACTCTGGATCCCATGAAGTCTCATGGCTTCAGGTCAAACATGGGCAAGGAAACTTCCTGCTGATTACCACTGACCGGCTAGCACCAACTAATGAATCAGTACTCTGCCATGTTGGTCACCAATTGGAGGAAGCACTGAGGGTAGCAAGAGTGCAAAATATGCTCTAGTTGGGGGACATCAATGTCCATCATCAAGAGTGACTTGGTAGTATCACCACAGACCAAGCGGGCCAGGTCCTAAAGGACATAGCTGCTAGACTGGGACTGCAGCAGATGGTGAGGGAACTAACAAGAGAGAAAAACATACTTGACTTCATCCTCACCAACCATCTACTGCAGATGCATCTCTGTCCATCACAGTATCAGTCAAAGTAACCACTGCACATTCCTGGTGGAGACAAAGCCCCATCTTCACATCGTGTTTTGTGGCACTACCACCCTGCTAAATGGGATAGACTCCGGACAGATCTAGAAACTCAAAACTGGGCAGCTATGAGGTGCTATGGGCGATTAGCAGCAGAAGAATTGTATTCAAGCACAATCTGCAACCTCATGGCCTGGCATATCCCCCACTCTACCATAAGACCACAAGACATTGGAGCAGAATTAGGCCACTTGGCCCATCAAGTCTGCTTCACCATTCAATCATGGTTGATATTTTTCTCATCCCCATTCTCCTGCCTTCTCCCCATAACCCCTGATCCCCTTATCAATCAAGAACCTATCTATCTTTGTCTTAAAGACACTCAGTGATTTGACCTCCAGAGCCGTCTACGGTAAAGAGTTCCACAGATTTACCACCCTCTGGCTGAAGAAATTCCTCCTCATCTCTGATTTAAAGGATCGTCCATTCAGTCTGAGATTGTGTCCTCTGGTTCCAGTTGAAAATGAAATGAAAATGAAAATCGCTTATTGTCACGAGTAGGCTTCAATGAAGTTACTGTGAAAAGCCCCTAGTCGCCACATTCCGGCGCCTGTTCGGGGAGGCTGGTATGGGAATCGAACCGTGCTGCTGGACTGCCTTGGTCTGCTTTAAAAGCCAGCGATTTAGCCCAGTGTGCTAAACCAGCCCAGTTTTTCCTACTAGTGGAAACATTCTCTTCACTTCCACTCTCTCCAGGCTTTGCAGTGTCCTGTAAGTTTCAATAAGATCCCCCTTCATCCTTCGAAACTCCAGCGATGACAGACTCGGAGTCCTCAACCACTCCTCATATGACAAATTCTTCATTCCAGGGATCATTTTTGTGAGCCTCCTCTGGAACGTTTACAAGGCCAGCACATCCTTCCTTAGGTACAGGACCCAGAACTGCTCACAATACTCCAAATGGGGTCTGGCCAGAGCCTTATACAGCCTCAGAAGTACATCCCTGCTCTTGTATTGTAGCCCTCTTGATATGAATGCCATTATCACCAAGCCATTAATAACCAACCCTGGTTCAATGAAGAGCGCAGGAGAGCATGCCAGGAGCAACACCAGGCATACCGAAAAATGAGGTGACAACCTGGTGAAGCTGCAACACAGGACTGCTTGTGTGCCAAACAATACAAGCAGCAAATAATAGACAGAGCTAAGTAATTCCACAACAAATGCCTCAGATCTAAGCTCTGCAGTCTTGCCACATCCAACCGTGAATGGTGGTGGACAATAAAACAACTCACTGAAGAAGGAGGCTCCACAAAGATGCCCATCCTCAATGATGGAGGAGCCCAGCACATATACGCAAAAGACGGCTGCGTGCCGAGTGGATGATCCATCTCTGTTTCCTCTGGAGGTCCCGTGACTCACAGATGTCAGTCTTTAGCCAATACAATTCACTCCACGTGATATCAAGAAACGGCTGCAGGCACTGGATACTGCAAAGGCTATGGGCTCTGACAATATTCCGGCAATGGTACTGAAGACCTATGCTCCAGAACTTGCCGTACCCCTAGCTAAGCTGTTCCAGTACAGCTACAACACTGGCATCTATCTGGCAATGTGGAAAAGGTGTGACAAATCCAACCCAATGAATTACCGCCCTCTCAGCCAACTGTCCATCATCAGCAAAGTGATGGAAGGAGTCAGCAACAGTGCTATCAATTGGCACTCCCTCAGCAATAAGCTGCTCACGGATGCTCAGTTTGGGTTCCGCCAGAGTCACTCAGCTCTTGACCTCATTACAATCTTGGCTCAAACATGGACTAAAGAGTTGAATGCCAGAGGTGCGGTGAGAATGACTGCCCTTGTCAAGGCAGCAGTTGATCGAGTTTAGCATCAAGGATCCCGAGCTAAAGTGGAGTCAATGGGAATCGGGGAAAAATCTGCGCTGTTTGGAGTCATAGTTGGCACAAAGGAAGATGGTTGTGGTGGTTGGAAGTCAATCATCTCAGCTCCAGGACATCACTGCAGGAGTTCCTCAGGATAGTGTCCAAGGGGCAGCACGGTGGTGCAGTGGTAGCACTGCAGCCTCACGGCGCTGAGGTCCCAGGTTCGATCCCGGCTCCGGGTCACTGTCCGTGTGGAGTTTGCACATTCTCCCAGTGTTTGCATGGGTTTCGCCCCCACAACCCAAAGATGTGCAGGGTAAGCAGATTGGCCACACTAAATTGCCCCTTCCTTGGAAAAAAATGAATTGGGTACTCTAAATTTAGTTTTAAAAAAGGATAGTGTCCAAGGCCCAACCATCTTCATCAATTACCTTCCTTCCATCATAAGGTCAGAAATTAGGGCTGCATGCGGCGCAGTGGTTAGCACTGGGACTGCAGACCTGAGGACCCGGGTTGGAATCCTGGCCCTGGGTCATTGTCTGTGTGGAGTTTGCACATTCTCCCCATGTCTGTGTGGGTTTCACCCCCACAACCCAAAGATGTGCTAGTTAGGTGGATTGACCATGCTCAATTGCCCCTTAATTGGACATAAGAAATAATTGGCTACTCTAAATTTATAAAAACAAAACAAAACAAAAAAATACGGTCAGAAATGGGGAAGTTTGCAGATGACTGCACAATGTTCAGCAGCATTCGCAACTCCTCAGATAATTAAGCAGTCCATGTCCAAATGTAGCAAGACCTGGACAATATTCAGGCTTGGGCTGATAAGTGGCAAGTTACATTTGCAACACACAACTGCCAGGCAATGACCATCGCCTACTAAAGAGGATCTAACCATCGCCCCTTGACATTCAATGGCATTACCACCGCTGAATCCCCCACAATCAACTTCCTGGGGATTACCATTGATCAGAAACTGAACTGGACCAGCCATATAAATACTGTGGCTACCAGGGCAGATCAAAGGCAAGGAATCCTACGGTGAGTAATTCACCTCCTGACCCCCCACCCTCCCCAAAGACTGTCCACCATTTACAAGGCACAAGTCTGGAGTGTAATGGAATACTCTCCACGATAGTGACGTTTAAGGGGCATCTTGAAAAATACATGAATAGGATGGGAATAGAAGGATACGGACCCTGGAAGTGCAGAAGATTTTAGTTTAGATGGGTAGCATGGTCGGCACAGGCTTGGAGGGCCGAAGGGCCTGTTCCTGTGCTTTACTTTTCTTTGTTCTTTGTTCTTGCCTGGATGAGTGCAGCTCCAACAACACTCAAGAAGCACAACACCATCCAGGACAAAGGAGCCCATTTGATTGGTGTCCTTCCATAAAATTCACTCCCTGCACCACCGACAAACAATGGCAGCCATGCATACCATCTTCAAGATGCACTGCAGTATCTCACCAAGGTTCCTTAGACAGCACATTCCAAACCCACGACTACTACCACCTAGAAGAACAAGAGCAGCAGATACCTGGGAACCCCAATACCTGGAGGTTCCCCTCCAAGTCACTCACCACCCTGACAAAATCCTGGAACTCCCTCCCTAACAGCACAGTGGGTGTACCCACACCTCAGGGACTGCTGCAGTTCAAGAAGGTTCTGAAGGACAACTAGGGATGGACAATAAATGCTGATCTAACCAGCGACACCCACATCCCGCAAATGAATTTTAAAAAATAAGCCAAGAAGTGGTTAATACGGCACAAAGATCCTGCCAATGCGGCCGATGGGAAAACACTGCTTTTCCCGCCCCTCATGCACTTAGTGCGCGGAGGGGAATACCCTGTCCTGTGTTTTTGATTCTAAAGCTAAGTTCATATAAATTGTGAACAGTGGCCGATACAAGCCAGTCAACCCTACACTGATGGTGGGGAAATGTTAAAAGAAAATAACCGAAGGAAAAAAATACTTGGCATCTGGGTAATAAATGGACGTCAGCACAGATTGTTAAAGATACATTGCATTTGTCTCATCTGCTTGATCTCTTTGATAAAATAACAAGAGTGTGTTGATGAGGATAGAATGGCCGATGTTTTGTATATAGATTATCAAAGGGCATTTGGCAAATTACCATATAATGGCAAAAAAGCAAAGGGACAATGGCAACATGGGTGTAAAATCAGCTAAAGGACAAAACAGCCAAACAAGGGACGATCAATAGTTTTTCAGGCTGGAGGGGAGTATACAGTGGCCCAGGGTTGGTACTGGGGCAACTGCTCTGTCCGATATATATTAATGGTCTGGATTTGGATATACAGGGCTGAATTTCAAAAAATGCAGAAGGTACAAAACCCAAATATGTAGTCAGCAATGAGGAGGGGAATGACAGATTTCAGGAAGATATGGGCAGGCAAATGATACATTGAAGTTAAGTGTGTGAATTGAAACATTTTGGCCGGAATTTTAAAGGAGATACAGGAGCCGGGGAGCCCTGGGGTTCTATGGGTACAAATCTTTAACAAGTTGGGAAGGCAGCTAACAAAGGAATACAGGTTTCCCCAGCTTCATTTATTCATTCACAGGATGTGGAGTACAGTGTTTGTTAATTCCCAATCGTCATTGAGAAGGTGGAGCTGAGTCACCTGCATCTGCAGTCCATCTGGCGTAGGTACGCCCACAGTGCTGTAAGGAAGGGAGTTCCAGGATCTTGACTCAGTAACCATGAAAGAATAACAATCTATTTTCAAGTCAGGGTGGCCTGTGGCTGGAGGGAAATGTGGATCTGGTGGCATTCTCAAGAACATGCTGCTCTTGACCTTCTAGGTAGCACATGTTTAGAAGGTGCTGTTGAAGAAGGCTCCGTGAGTTGCTGCAGTGCATCTTGTAGATGGCACACACTCCTGTTACTATGCATCAGTGGTGGATGGAGTGAATGTTTAAAGTGGTGGATCGAGTGAAGGTTTAAGATAGCGGAAGGAGCACAAATCAAGTGGGCTGCTTTGTCTTGAATGGTGTTGAGCATCTTGAGTTTTGTTGGAGCTGTACTCGACCAGGCAAGTGCGGAGTATTCCATCACAATCCTGACTTGTGCCATGTGGATAGTGGACAAGCTTTGGGAGTCAGAAAGTGAGTTACTCGCCACAGAATTCCCAACCTCTGACCTGCAGTTATAGCCACAGTACTCGTATAATAATCATCTTTATTAGTGTCACAAGTAGGCTAACAATAACGCAGCAATTAAGTTAGTGTGAAAATCCCCTAGTCACCATACTCGGGCGCCTGTTCACCTACACAGAGGGAGAATTCAGAATGTCCAATTCACCTAACAAGCACTTCTTTCGGGACATGTGAAAGGAAACCGGAGTACCCGGAGGAAACCCACGCAGACAAGAGGAGAACATGTAGACTCCGCACAGATAGTGACCAAAGCTTGAATTGAACCCAGGGCCCTGGAGCAGTGAAGCAACAGTGCTAACCATTGTGTGACCATGCCATCCATGACTGGTCCAGTTCAGAATCTGCTCAATGGTAACTCCCTGGATTTTGGTGCTGGGGATTCAGTGGTAATGCTATTCAGTGTCAACGTGATATTGTCTCTTGTTGGAGATGGTCATTGTCTGGCTCTTGTGTGGCACGAATGTTACTTGCCACCAATCAGCCCAAGCCTGGATATTGCCCAGGTCTTGATGCAGGTGGGCTGTTGAGTTCACGAAAGCAGCCACACAGGAAGTGCAATGACAAAAGATTATTTACAGTAGAACAAAGACTCTAAGTACACTAGTCCTAGAAGGGACTGCCCATGCTCAGCTCACACCCGGGATAGGATTGTTATAATTTGGTTTGTTCTCCCGCTGATGACGTAGTTCCGCCCTTCAGCGGGGTAGTTTGTGTCATAATATAACCAGTATATCATGGTGCAGACACACACTGATGGACACACAGTGGGACCAATCAACACACACAACACCGCAGCCAATCACCAGTTAGAGCACACGCACTATAAAGACAGGGGGCATCAGAGTTCCCGCTCATTCGAGCTGCAGATAGCTAGTAGGACAGAGCTCACAGCCTGCAGCACAGACATTCACCATGTGCTGAGTGCATCGACTGGTTAGGACAAGGCAAAGGTCTTTAGTTAAAGCTAGTATCGTGTTAACCCACAGTGAGAGTATGTTAAACAGTTAATGATTCAATAAAATAGTGTTGCACTATTTCAAGCGTTGGTGACCTGTATGTGTTCCACGGATCCAGAGCGCCCAACACAACAGTTCGTACTCCACTAAACCCATGGAGCGCCTAATCATCCTGGCCCTGTGGGTCTCATGTAGGTTACAACACTCCTCCCTCTCCCAAAGTCCAAAAACGCGGCCACCAAAGGAGGGCACGGAAGAGGAGCCCTGCACCGCCTTGCTCATGGCTGCCACTCAGCTGTCGTCAGGGAAGGTCCAGGTGGTCTATAACGATCAGGTGACTGGTGGTTCCACCATCGGCTGTTGGTCGTCAGGAGACTTGTCACTGGCAACATCCGGCAGTGACGCCTCCATCTTGGAGTCCGAATCGGATAAAGGTACCTGCCAGTAACTTTTAAGTAAATCCAGTTTGGAAATAAAAGCTGATTGTCTGACCTTCTCAATGCAATCCTCCAAATGTGGGATAGGATAAGAGTCCGTTCTTGTAACTGCATTAACCTTTCTATAGTCTACACACAACCGTTGGGTACTGTCCGATTTTGCTACCATCACTGTGGGTGAGCTCCATTGGCTGCAACCCACTTCAATTATGCCTGTTTTAAGCATACTTTCAAATTCCTTGTTAACCTGTGCCAATTTTAAAGGGTTAAGTAAAAATGGATGTTGTTTAATTGGAACAGCATTTCCCACATCTAGATCATGTATAGCCATTTTAGTGCTTCCCAACTTATCTCCACAAACTTGCCCATGTGATATCAATAACTCTTTCAGGTCAGTTTGTTTTTCCTCAGGAAGGTAACTCAACAATTTATCCCAATTTTTAAGAACATCCTCGTTTTCCAATATAATTTGAGGGATGTCAATTTCAAAGTCATTTGGATTTGGTTCTTCACTTTGAGTTAGAATCATTAAAACCTCCTTTTTCTCTCCTTCCCTTTCAAAGTACCTTTTAATCATATTCACATGACACACTCGGTGAGTTTACTTTCTATCTGGCGTTCTTACCACATAATTCACCTCACTTAATTTCCTTTCAATCTGATAAGGTCCACAAAACTTTGCTTTTAAAGGTTCACCTACCACTGGTAACAATACTAAAACTTTATCTCCACTGGCAAAACTACAAACTTTTGCTTTTTTGTCCGCTACCCGTTTCATCACATTTTGTCCAACTTTTAATTCCCCTGCTCTATTTAATCGTTCCCTAAAATGTGACACGTAATCCAATAATGTAAGTTCCGACTGCTCACTCACCAATTTTTCCTCAATCAATTTAAGTGTTCCTCTTACATCATGACCAAAAATTAGTTCAAAAGGACTAAATTTAGTGACTCATTAGGTGCATCCCTAATTGCAAACAGTACGAATCCTCTGGATAATCATGACAATAAGCCCTCAACATTGTCTTTAATGTCTGATGCCACCTTTCTAACGCTCCCTGCGATTCTGGATGGTACGCAGTTGATTTAAATTGTTTTAATCCTAAGCTAGCCATAACTTTTTTGAATCATCTTGAGGTAAAATTTGGTCCTTGATCCGATTGTATTTCTGTGGGCAGTCCATATCGAGTAAAGAATTTAAGTAACTCCTCCACAATCTTTTTAGTGGTAATATTACATACTGGAATGGCCTCTGGAAATCTGGTAGACACATCCATTATGGTCAAAAGATATTGATTCCCACTTTTCGTTTTCTGAAGCGGTCCTACGCAATCAATTAAGACCCTTGTAAAAGGTTTCTCAAATGCTGGAATGGGTATTAAGGGCACTGGTTTTATCACCGCTTGAGGTTTCCCTATCACTTGGCATGTGTGACATGATTGACAAAATTTAACTACATCTTTATGGAGTCCAGGCCAATAAAAATGTTTTGGGATTTTAGCTTGAGTTTTCCTTACTCCCAAATGACCTCCCACTGGTATCTCATGTGCTACTCGCAACACCTCCTTTCTATACCCCACCGGCAATACCACTTGATGAACGTCTGCCCACTTTTCATCCGCCTGCATATGTGAAGGTTTCCATTTTCTCACCACGACATAATTTTTACCGTAATAACATTCTGGTATACCCGCAGATTCCTCATCCGTGTATGCTTTCTGATACATCCGTTTTATTTCTATATCTTTCTGTTGTACTCCGCCAATTTTCCTGAACTAAAAATATCCGCCTCATCCTCCACCTGTTCTTGTTCTTTTCCAACAATCTGATCAAAAATTTCTGATAATTGAACTTCAACTTTATCTTCACTCTTTGATTTCTCCTCTTGTCTTAACCTGGGACTTTGCAGCCTTGTTGCTACACAATCCAGAAAACTCCCAGGATATTCATCTTTCAATACTTCAGTTGTCTGTTTTCCACTGGCTTATCAACCACAGCAGGCATCACTCCCACTTGCGATCCAGCTATATCATTACCCAAGATAAACTGTATTCCTGGACAAGATAGTTTCTCTATTACTCCTACTACCACTTCACCACACTTCTCTGGAGTTTCCAACCTTACCTTATATAATGGAACATTGCTCTTCTCACCCTGAATTCCACATATTACCACCTATTCTGGCAATATTCATCCCAAACTACATAACTCCTCATCGCTTACCATTAAAGATTGACCAGCTCCCGTATCTCTTAAAATTGTGACATCTTTACCTGCTCCTTCTGGTACACATGAGTAAACTTTACCTACACAAATAAATTCTTTAAAGAGATCTGGCACCTTGTTATCAATCACCTCTTGATCAGACTGTACAATTTTTTGCACCTCCTTCACTTCACTTGGGCTTTCCTTTACCACTTTAACAAACCCCACTGTCTTTTCCTGTTTTACCACAGCAGCCTTTCCCGTGCTTTTCTTCAACCACCAACACTGAGACTTTACATGGCCTAGTTTATTGCAGTGAAAACATTTGAAACTTTTCATTTCTTTTCCACCCTCTTGGATTTCTTTTTTAATCTGAGGTACACTCTCCTTATTATCTCCCATCAAATCTCCTTTACCTCTACCACTTGAGTATTTCTCTTTTCCACAGTTTCTATCTGATGTCGGAAACCAAGCTTTGCTTTATGAACTAATTCATAATCATCTGCCGTTTCTGCTGCTAACCTCGCAGTTTTAACCCTCTGATGTTCCACATGAGTTCTCACTGCATCAGGAATTGAATTTTTAAACTCCTCCAAAAGTATAATTTCTCTGAGAGCTCCATACGTTTGGTCTATTTTCAAAGTCCTTATCCACCGATCAAAGTTACTCTGTTTGATCCTTTCAAACTCCATGTATGTTTGACCAGGTTCTTTCGTTAAATTTCTAAACCTTTGTCTGCAGGCTTCAGGCACTAGTTCATTTGCACCTAAGATGGATTTTTTCACCTGCTCATATTTCCCAGATATCTCCTCTGGTAGTTATGCAAACACTTCACTAACACACCCACCAGCTTTGTTTGAATCAGTAATGCCCACATGTCTGGTGGCCATTTCATTTGTTTAGCCACCTTCTCAAATGAAATCAAAAAGGCTTCTACCTCCTTCTCATCAAACCTTGGCAATGCTTGGACATGCTTAAATAGATCTCCACCAACCCTTTGACTATGACACTCTTTCTCTTTATCCTCATCACTATCCTCCAACTATACATTTCCCTTTATCTCGGCCAATTAAAAAAAAACCTTAGAGTACCCAATTCATTTTTTCCAATTAAGGGGCAATTTAGCGTGCCCAATCCACCTAACCTGCACATCCTTGGGTTGTGGGGGTGAAACCCACGCAAACACGGGAAGAATGTGCAAACTCCACACGAACAGCGACCCAGGGCCGGGATCGAACTTGGGACCTCAGCGCCGTGAGGCAACAGGGCTAACCCACTGCGTCACCGTGCTGCCCTACATCCGTCAATTTTAACTGACTGTCATGTTTCATGGCCATTTTCTGAAGTTCAAACTCTCTCTCCTTTTCCTTTTCCTCCCTTTCTCTTTCTTTGTTTCTTTCTTCTCTGTCCTTTTCTTTTTCCATGATCTGTATCTCCCTTTCTCTCTCTTTTTCTCTAATTCTTTTTCATGTTCAAGTTGCTTGATTTGTAACCAAACTTTTGCCATTTCTAATGAGTCAGACTGTATCTCAGGCAATTTTAAATGCTCAGCTAGCGCCGTAAGTACATCTTCTTTTCGTGTGCTGTCAGATAATGCTAACTGCAATCTTTTTGCCAATTCTAAAAGCCTTTCCTTAGTCTCAGTTCGTAAGGTGACCTTCTCCACCCGCAAAAACCTCCGAGCTTCTGAAAGAGCTATTGTCCACAACACATTCACTACTTAAGCTGATATACCACACCTGAAAAGCAACCACAAATATGCTCACCTCACACTGTCTTTAAGTTCACTAAGCCAATCCAATCATGAAAGATAGACTTTTATCCCTCGAGCCCCCAATTTATTATGGGCCAGGGTTTCGAGAACCCCAAAGTGTATCATGGAGTTCACCTGAACCTGAACCACAAGGGTGGGGAGTGCTTGGGTGGCGCACCTGATGCCACTGGCTTCACCCAGTCGGATTTCGCTATTGTGCGTTGCCTCAGCTTCGGCCGTTCGTCGTTTCTTCCTCCTGTACTTACTTACTCTCTGTTGTGTGTTCATCATGGTAGTTGTCATTCCCTGTGCTCTCCTTCCAGCTTGTGTTCCCTCCTCTTTCTCTCCCTCTCTGGTTCCCCTCTATTGTCCTTTGCCCCCTGTCCTTCCTTCTTTCCCCCCACTCCCCTCCCTGCCCACCCCCCCCCCCTCTCCCTCCCTGCAGCTCACCTTTCTTTTCTATTGTGTTTAGCTACTCCCTCTTGCACTGTTCCCCACCCCCTGGGTCTTGCCCTCCTTCCTTCTCTCATGTTTTAGCTCCTTACCCCGTGGCTCTTGGCTACTTGATAATTTATCAGCTTGTTCGTTGGCCACAAACAGGCACCGGAACAGTTGGGTGAATGGCTCCCATGTTCTGAAGAAGTCATTATCCGACCCTCAGATGGCGAATTTGATTTTCTCCATTTGGAGAGATTCTGATAGGTCAGACAGCCAGTCGGCAGCTTTGGGTGGTGCTGCTGACCGCCAGCCGAGCAGAGTTCTATAGCGGGCGATCAGGGAGGCAAAGGCAAGGGCGGTCGCCATCCTCCCCATGAAGAGATCTGGCTGGTCTGATACCCTGAAGACTGCCACTTCCGGGCACGGCTCCACCCTCACCCCTACCACTTTGAACATTGTCCCGAAGAAGGCTGTCCAGAACCCAGCAAGTCTGGGGCAAGACCAGAACACGTGGGCGTGGTTGGCCGGACCTCCTTGGCATCATTCACATATGTCCGCCACCTCCGGGAAGAACCTACTCATTTGGGTTCTTGTTAAGTGCGCTTATGTACAATCTTTAGTTGCGTTAGGTTGAATCTTGCGCACGTTGAGGTGGAGTTGACCCGATGTAGTGCTTCATTCCAGAGTCCCCACCCTATTTCGAGCCCAGGTCTTCCTCCCATTTCTTCCTTGTTCCCTCTCTACCAGTCGTTCGTGCATGTCGCTACAGTTTCCTTCACCTAGAATGTTTGTGTCAAGTAACTCCTTTAGTAGTGTCTATCGTGGTGGTCGTGGGAACGTCCTTGTCTCCTTCCGTAAGAAGTTTTTGAGCTGCAGGTACCTTAGTTCGTTGCCCCTAGCTAGTTGAAATCTCTCCGTCAGTTCGTCCAGTGTTGTGACCCTACCGTCAATGTATAGGTCCCTTTGGGACCTATATAGGATCTTTGGGATCCTAGCATTCTTCCCCCCCCCCCCCCCATACAAACGCCATGATTAGTTTGTCCAGTGAGTTGGAAAAGGCCTTGGGGATATAGATCAGGATAGGTCTAAGTAGGAAGAGGTACCTGGGCAGCACGTTCATTTTGATCGTCCAGTTACATATTTATGAGACTCCAGGTCCAATACCAGACTGACTCCCCGACCAACATGGCATACAGGGGGATGGATGAATGGTTGGATTGACAGATGGAGTGTTCATCTAAATAATATATTGTAACAGCTTATCAAAGTTAGATATCTCAAAGCTCTTAACTATAATATTTTTAAAAATTCAGCAGTCATTTTGCACACAGGCCAGAAAGCAATAAGATCAAATACCAATTACTGTGGATTCAATGTTGCTGTTTAAGGCACGAAAGCTGGCCAGGACATCGGGAAGATGTCTTCTCGGAACCGTATTTTGGGAACTGCTGACTGTTAGAATGAGGATTTCATCCAAAAACGTTTATCCATAACAAACCCTCCATCTCTGACCCAAATTAGTGCCACTATATCCACATGAACAAGATTACAGGGAGCAGCTTTCCTCAGCTCCTGTTGGAGCATCGGTGCGGGTTCACTGAACCATGGGACTCCCTCCAAAGTTTTGGTGGGAGTTCAGAAGAATCTCAGAGGGAACGTCAAAAAGGCAGCAGTTAAATTGGGACAAGAAAGGAAGGATCTACATTGCAGTTCAGCTCATTCAGCCAGTAAAACCTTACGTGCTGACCTCTTGCGAAATCCTGATTTTCTTCACCCCACCATTAGCTGTCTTGGTCCTAAGCTCTGGAATTTTCACCTAAACCTCTCCACATGTCTCTCTCTCTCTCTCTTTGTGACACTCTTTAAAACCTTCCACTTTGATTAAACTTTTGGTCACCTCCTCTACTATCTCATGTGACTATGTTGGCATTAAATTCTGACTGATAACCTTTCAGTGAAATACCTTGGAGTGTTTCACTCCTTTAAAGGTGCTATATAAATTCATGTAGTTGTTTTGACCAAAGAGTCCTGTTTCATCTGGTTCAGTTTTACTCTGAGTAGTAATGTGCCAGCCAAGGCTCAGCGGGTAGCACTCTTGTCTCTGAGAAGAAGGTTGTGCCGCCATGCCTCAATCCAGAGACTTGGGCATGTAAACCATAGGAACAGGAGTATGCTATTCAGCCCCTCAAACCTGTCCTGCCATTCAATGAGACCATGGCTGCTCTCCATATACCTGCCATGGGCCCATGTCCCTTAATATCTTTGCTCAACAAAAATCTATCTATCGCAGATTTAAAATTAACAACTGATCCAGCATCAACTGCTGTTTGTGGGAGAGAGTTCTGAACCTCTGCCACTCTCTGACTGAAGAAGTTCTTCCTAACGTCTCTTTGAACGGTCTGGCCTGAGTTTTTAGACTATGACCCCTAATTTTAGAATCTCCAATCAGTGGAAAGAGTTTATCTACTGTAGCCATCTGGGATGGCCACCTACAATAAGGAACATCGACGGTCGCAAAGCATAATGGGAAAAATGGACAATGCAAGGTTCAGACAGGCTCAGAGCCTGAATGTATATTTGTGAGCGTAGAATCCAGACGGTATCGAAACCCCCAACCGATTAGCATTTGGACCCATCTCCGTCAGACAAAGGACTGATACTTGACCGACCGATACAATCCCAGACATTTTGGCGCCAGTTCCTGTACTCAGGAAGCATAAACAACAGGGTCAATGACCGCTTGGGACACACCCAGCCATCAAGGCACCCGCCCCTTTATTGGTTCAAATCGAACACAGTGATCAAGAATTACCCAATTAGTGGGGTCCAAACTGAAGGACCGCCCAAAGGAGCACAAAAACCCCCAAGGATAAAGAGAGAGACCACTATGTGTTCGGCCTCTCTTGGACCTAGCGCTCAGGCAACGTGTACTTCCAATTGCAGCACCACCAGAAGCAAGTTCAGGTTCAACGCTCACTACCAGACGGATGAGCCCAGCTGAGCAGCAGTTACTTCTACAGACACGATAGGCCCAGATTCGGACAACGGCCACTGTTCCTCTGACCTAAGCTGGGTGCCTGAAATTAAGTACAGTTTGTAATAGTTGATAGGTATAATTAACTAGTAGTATTTATGTTGCATGATTAATTGTGTGTGTAAATAAAGTACCCCTGATCTTGAACTAACTAACTGGTGTTTGGCTCTTTGATCGATATCTGGTTGAACCTTGTGGTGGTGTCATTTGATAGCTGGCGACTCTGAGAAATATAATATCTATATCCAAAGAAAGAAGGGCAACCTTATTGATTGTCATATTTATAGTAGGTAAAAAAGGCAACACTACCCTGTATTTTCCTTTTAATATCTTGAAAACTTAGGTCAGATCACCCCTTGTTCTTCTAAATTCTAGTGAAAACAGGCCTGATTTGTGTGATCTTTTCTCATAACTTAACCCCTGTAATCCAGGTATCATTTTTGTAAACCTACGTTGTACTCCCTCTAAGGCCAAAATATCCTTCTCAGGTGTGGTGCCCAGAATTGCTCACAGTACTCCAAGTGGGGTCGAACCAGGATTTTGTAGTGTCAGGCTGACACTGCAGTGCAGTGCTGAGGGAGTGCTTCCCTCTAAGAAGGTAGATGCAAAAGACCTCCATGGCACCATTTGATAAAGAGCAGTGTTGTTCTCCCTGGTGCCGCACGGCTGTTTGTGGGAGCTTGCTTGCAGATGGAATTTAACACAGAGAAGTGTGAGGTCATGCATTTAGGGGGGTCACAGAGTTGTAGGGAGCATGCAATAAATAGACATATACTAAGAGGGGTAGATGAAGTGAGAGATCTTGGCGTACAGGTACCCAGGTCCCTAAAGATAGCAGTTCAAGGAGACCAGGTTGTTAAGAAACCAAATGGAATGCTCTCCTTCATTTGCAGACATATAAAATATAAAAGTAAGGATATAATGTTAGAATTGTATAAAACATTGGTGAGGCCACAACTGGGTATTGTGTGCAGTTCTGGTCATCACATTACAGGAAGGACGTAGAGAATGCAGAGGAGGCTTACAAGCATGGTGCCAGGGCTAGAAAAGTGTAGCTATGAGAAGAGATTGAATAGGTTGGGGTTATTTTCCTTGAAATAAAGAAGGCTGAGGGGTGACTTGATTGAGGTGTACAAAATTATGAGAGGAAGAGATAGTGTGGGCAGGATAAAATTGTTTCTCTTGGCAGAGACTTCTGGAACCAGGGGTGGTAGATTCAAGGTAAGTGGCAGAAGGTGTAGAGGGGACATGAAGATAAACCTTTCTACGCAGAAGGGAGTGGGAATCTGGAATTCTCTGCCCGAGTTGGTGGTGGAGGTAGAGGCCCTAAACTCTTTTTAAAAAGAATCTGGACCTGCACCTTAAATGCTGTAAGCTACAGAGGTATGGATCGGGTGCAGGAAGGTGGGATTAGAAAGGGCCCCTGGGTGTCCTCTGGCTGGCATGGACAAGACGGGCCGAATGGCCTCCTTCTGCGCTGTAATATTTCTATGATTACCACAGTGACTACATTCGATTGGCTGCTGTAGAAGCCAGGTATTTCGAATACAACTAGTATAGGTAAAAGATCGCTGTTTAAGCATAAATATTAGGCCCCAGTTTTAAATACCCATTTATACAGCATAATTCACTTTTACTGAAGTCCGTTGTTCTGGCAAATGCATATTTTCAAAGACAGTGTGACATTAAAACAGCACAGTTGCAAAACAATTTGACACGGCTTGTGCTAATTGTCAAGGCCAAGGACTGAGTTCCATGGCAACTAGGTGACAAGAGTCCAATGCAGTTTGTAAGAGCATTGAATCATATATATACTCAATCTTTCTCGATATGAAGTCTCAATTGTTACATTAGCCAAGCCAGCTAAAAGATTAGCCGAATATCACATTCCATAACATGTAGACATGAAACAATTAAAAAGCTGATGTTGCACATTGAAGATGGATGGCTTGCCATCAAATCAAATGTGTTTGAGTCTAACCCAAACCAGTTAGGATTATATTGGGGTGTGATTAGATGACTTAAGACAGATATGAAAGTGTATAACTGAAAAGTTTCCGCCCGCCATTTTAGGGTGTTGTCTTTGTGTTGACTTTTGGTGTTGTCTGTCCTTAATTTCTGTCTTTGATTCTGTCAGTTTGTCTTTCTGTTAGTTTAGGAGATGTCTTGGGGGTTCTGTCAGTCTACCAGTCTGTGTCAGTGATGTTAGTCCACTTTTGACTTTGAGTTTGAGTTTAGCTGAAGATTAGCTTTCTCTCTCTCTTCATGTTTCATTGCCAGACTTTGACCTTTTAAAAGTTACTTTCAAGCTGTCTGCCTAAGCAAAGA
This sequence comes from Scyliorhinus torazame, assembly GCF_047496885.1. Taxonomy (NCBI): domain Eukaryota; kingdom Metazoa; phylum Chordata; class Chondrichthyes; order Carcharhiniformes; family Scyliorhinidae; genus Scyliorhinus; species Scyliorhinus torazame. The sequence continues at coordinate 206,872,473 of NC_092708.1, read as the reverse complement.
AAGATAATGGGCGTCATTCTCCGACCCCCCGCCGGGTCGGAGAATGGCCGTTGGCCGCCGTGAATCCCGCCCCCGCCCCCGCCGAAGTCTCCGAAGGGAGAAAAGTCGGCGGGGCGTTAATGGCGCCGCTGCCGCGGAGAATGTCACGGGTCTGCGCAAGGCAGTCGATTTTCGGCCTGCCGATATTCTCCCTTCCGGATGGGCCGAAGTCCCGTCGACGTGATGACCGTTCACGTCGACGTGAATCAAACCTCCTTTTCATCGGCGTGACCCGGTGCTCCAGGCTCACGCCGACCAGCGTGGAGGTGAGTGACGGCCTGGGGGGTTGGCTCTGGGCAGGAAATGGCGTGGCCGCAGTCTGATTGCGTGAGGAGAGGTGTGTCTCGGCTTGTGTGTGTGTGTGTGCGGCCGGGGGGGGGGGGGGGGGGGGGGGGGGGAGAGAGGGGGTCCGTGCCGGGATGGAGGTTGGGGGGGGGGTCCGTGCCGGGGTGGAGGTTGGGGGGGGGTCCATGCCGGGGTGGAGGTTGGGGGTTGGGGAGGGGGTCCGTGCCGGGGTGGAGGTTGGGGGGGGGGGGTCCGTGCCGGGGTGGAGGTTGGGGGTTGGGGAGGGGGTCCGTGCCGGGGTGGAGGTTGGGGGGGGGGGTCCGTGCCGGGGTGGAGGTTGGGGGTTGGGGAGGGGGTCCGTGCCGGGGTGGAGGTTGGGGGGGGGGGGTCCGTGCCGGGGTGGAGGTTGGGGGTTGGGGGGGGGTCCGTGCTGGGGTGGGTGATGGGAGGGCAAATGAGTTGGTCCACCTGGCCAGGTGCCAGCCTCCAACAGTTGGACCCATGCGGTCCATGCCACCTGGCTGGGGGGAGGAGGGGATATGGGCAATGATGACATGTCGTCGTTCCCCTCCCCCCCACCAGGCCGTCATGTTTTCAGACCATCCAGCGATGTTGGCCGCCGTGGTGGCAGCTGCTCATGTCTATGTTGCCCTGGATGAGGAGGAGGAGGAGGAGGAGGAGGAGGAGGAGCGTGCCAGAGAGGCGGCGCAGGCTGCCGCAGAGGGGCAGGCGGCAGCCGCCCAGGCTGGAGGGACACCTGACCGACAGGACGAGGAGGGGGAGGAGGACGTCGCGGCCCCACGGCAACGGAGGCACCCGAGGGCGCCCCGTGTGTACCGGCCCCGGCAGTCATACCAGGACCTCACGGACCGGGAATGCAGGAGGAGACTCCGGATGAGCCGGGAAACCGTGGCACACATCTGCCACCTGCTGGCACACCTGTCACCGCGTGGCACTGGCGGGGGACACCCTCTCCCCGTGTCCGTCAAGGTTACGGTGGCCCTGAACTTTTATGCAACGGGGTCATTCCAGGCACCGAGTGGGGACCTGTCCGGCATATCGCAGACATCGGTGCACCGGTGCATCCGGGCAGTGACAGATGCCCTTTATGCCATGGCGCACCGCTACATCCGCTTCCCCGTGGACCGGGCCAGCCAAGATGCCCGGGCCGTGGGCTTCTCTGCCGTTGCCGGGTTCCCCATGGTCCAGGGCGCGATCGATGGGATGCACGTCGCCGTGCGGCCACCTGCAGAGAACAGGGCCGTGTTCACTAATAGGAAGGGGACCTATTCAATGAACGTACAGGTGGTCTGCGACCACCGCATGATGATCCTGCACGTCTGCGCCCGTCACCCAGGCAGTGTACACGACTCATTCGTGTTGTCGCGGTCATCCATCCCCGGCATGTACGAGGGACGCCATCCCCGGCTGAGGGGCTGGTTGCTGGGCGACAGGGGCTACCCATTGCGATCGTGGCTGATGACGCCTATACGGAGGCCACGCAATGAGGCGGAGAACCGCTACAATGATGCCCATGTAGCGACAAGTGGAGTGATCGAGAGGTGCTTTGGCGTGCTGAAGATGCGTTTCAGGTGCCTGGACCTCTCTGGGGGCGCCCTCCAGTATCGGTCAGATAGGGTCGGCCGCATCATTGTGGTGTGCTGCGTCCTGCACAACATAGCCCAGCAGAGGGGCGATGTGCCGCAGGCAGAGGAGGGCGGAGTGGAGGAGCAGCAGGAAGAGGCCCAGTCCTCCCCAGATGAGGGGGATGGGGGCAATGGTCAGGGCAGACGGGGTAGACACAGACGGGTGGCTGTCCACCGTTACCGGCTGGCCCAGCGGGCACGGGACAGACTGATAGACGCCCGCTTCACTGACTAGATGGGCGTGGGAATCGGGTAGTATGGCCACAGACCGCACACCATGACAACAGCCGACCACCCACACCCCCCACCCATCCACCCACCCAGCACCCTCACCCCCCTCCCCAACCCCACACACCCCACCCGCATGCACACCACCCCCCCACCCCCAATTGCCGATCCACCGGCGGCACAACGGGCCGGGCTCACCCAGTTGCGGGTGGACGCGTGTCTATCGCAGGCCATGGAGAATGATGACAACCCGCCCTGCGATGAGCTCCTGGCTCTACATCGTTGGACTATGTCTGACCCATGGCCACAGTACCACCATCCACCCGGACCATCCCTGCATGCGGCTGTGACACTGCAGCGCACGGTCCCGTCCTCTGCCCGGGGGATGTTGATGGCGGCCCAGGGGGAAGGGGGCAGACTCACCTGGGGCTGAGGTAAGACCACCCCTCACACACACACTTGCGCTCAACGTACATGACACCCCCGCACACTTTGGACAGAGCACAAAGGCAGCTTCGGTAGGTGTAACATTGACTTTAATAACCAAAGGAGTTCATGCACGTGCCCTAGCGCCTAAAACTCATCTGTGCCCTGCACCCGTGCCAACTTACTCAGTGTCTAATTGTTTGGCCTTACGGGCCCTTTGACTACGTCTACATGGTTCCCCAGACGGTACAGCAGAACTGGAGGTGGACTCCTGTGATTCCTGCCCTCTGACACTGGATCCCTTTGGCGGCCGTTTCCTGGGGCGTCCTGGCCTAGATGGGCCAGGCTGCGGCCCGGGCGACTGGGATGGCGAGCTGCCAGCCTGTCCTGCCCGTTGCCCACCCGATGCACCTGGGACGGAAGGGGGGAGTCCGAGGTGTCGCGGTGTACCGGGACCTCCCCTACAGAGGGAGCCGGGACGGACCACACCACCTCCTCCTCCCTCGGGGTGCCCGATGGCCCCCAGGCCTCTACATGGGTGGGGGATGCGAACGGACTGGCCATCCGACGCGCCCCCGACATCTGGCGCTGCCAGTCCTGGAGGCCCGTGCTGGTATCGACAGGGGTCTGCAGGTTTGCAGCCATGGAGCCCAGGGGGTTGTCGAACCCTGTCTGCGACAGTGCGACGCCAGCTCGCACATGGCCACTGGCGCCGATGCCCTCAGCGATGGCCTGCTGAGACTGGGCCATGGCCTGCAGAGACTGGGCCATGGCCTGCAGAGACTGGGCTATGGCCTGCTGAGACTGGGCCATGGCCTGCTGAGACTGGGCCATGGCCTGCTGAGACTGGGCTATGGCGTGCTGAGACTGGGCTATGGCGTTGAGCGCCTCTGCCATCTGGCGCTGGCACTGGCTCATGGCCTCCTGTGAGAGGGCAGCCATTTCCTGGGCCACAGACGCCGCCTGCACGGAAGGCCCCAGGCCTCGCAAACCGTTCCCCATGTCTGACACCGTCGCACCCATTGCCTCCACCGCGGACGCCACCCGTGCGGTGTCAGCCTGGGTGGCACGCATGACCGGGACCACTCCCAGCTCCTGGACGCGGGTGGACTCCTCCACCTGCGACCGCAGCCGCCGCAAGCCACCCGTCACCCTATTCGCTCGTCTCCGTGTCAGTGGTTGCATCGGATCTATGTGTGGGTGTGGTAACTGCAGGAACCCGGGATCCATCTGGGCGGCAGATGTTCGCTTGGCCTGGGCTGCCCTCCGACCGCCCGGTCCCTCTGCTGCTCCTACCTCCACCTGCTGTACCGGGACGGCTGTGTTGTGCGCACCAGTGAGTGTACCAGACGCCTCATCACTAAAGTGCCCAACCGTGGTGAGTGTTTCTGCGATGGTGGAGGGTGTTGGTGACAGCAGTGGCGTTGTGTCGTGCTCTTCGTCCCACTCTGAGTCCATGGCACTTTGGGGTGGGGGTTCGTCTCCACCCATCCACTCTGAGTCACTGTCCGGTATTTTGTCTTCCCGGGTAGGGGTGTCCTGGGTAGTGCTGTCCCGGGTAGTGCTGTCCCGGGTAGTGCTGTCCCGGGTAGTGGTGTCCCGGGTAGGGGTGTCCTGGGTAGTGGTGTCCCGGGTAGGGGTGTCCTGGATAGTGGTGTCCTGGGTAGTGGTGTCCCGGGTAGGGGTGTCCTGGATAGTGGTGTCCTGGGTAGTGGTGTCCTGGCTCGGATGTGACGGGGGCCTGTGGCTGCCCCCCTCATCGCTGGGTGGTCGCTCCCGCACGTGACGGGGGTGTCGTCTCCCTGTTGCTCCAGGTCTCTCCGTCTCCCGTGGTGTGCGAGGGGCATCCTGCGGGCGTCGCATGCTGGAGGGTCCGGGTCTCTCCGTCTCCCGTGGTCTCCGAGGGGCATCCTGCGGGCGTCGCATGCTGGAGGGTTCGGGTCTCTCCGTCTCCCGTGGTCTCCGAGGGGCATCCTGCGGGCGTCGCATGCTGGAGGGTGCGGTTCTCTCCGTCTCCCGTGGTCTCCGAGGGGCATCCTGCGGGCGTCGCATGCTGGAGGGTTCGGGTCTCTCCGTCTCCTGTGGTCTCCGAGGGGCATCCTGCGGGCGGTCTGCATCTGCGGGGATGGGTGCCTGGACGTTTGGTCCTGCGATACACAATGAAGCATGCATGGTTAGACATCAGGCAGTGATCAGGTGATACGGGGGAGGGGGATATAGGGGAGGGGGGATATGGGGACGGGCTGTCGGTGGCTCACTCGCTAGTACGCCTCCGACCTCTGCATCAGCAACCTCCCGGTCCTCAGGTCCGCCAGCCAGTTCCAGGGTCCTTTCCTCGTGTACGGTCAGTGGCCTCTCATCAGCGGGCCCTCCTCCAGTCCTCACATGCTCCCTATTGTTGTGTGCGCGCTTCTCCTGGGGGGGCAGGGGGGGGGGTGGTGGCAGGGGTAAAAGGCAACAGTGTTAGGCAGGTATATGAATGCACGCCATCGGTTGCGCGTGCATTGCAGAGGTTAAGGTTAGGGCTGGATTCACTTGGGGATATGGGGGAGGGGGGGATATGGGGGAGGGGGGGATTTGGGGGAGGGGGGATATGGGGGATATGGGGGATATGGGGGAGGGGGGATATGGGGGAGGGGGGAATATGGGGGATATGGGGGAGGGGGTGATATGGGGGAGGGGGGGATTTGGGGGAGGGGGGATATGGGGGAGGGGGGATATGGGGGATATGGGGGAGGGGGGAATATGGGGGATATGGGGGAGGGGGGAAATGGGGGATATGGGGGAGGGGGGAATATGGGGGATATGGGGGAGGGGGGGATATGGGGGATATGGGGGAGGGGGGATATGGGGGAGGGGGGATATGGGGGAGGGGGGAATATGGGGGATATGGGGGAGGGGGGGATATGGGGGATATGGGGGAGGGGGGGTTATGGGGGAGGGGGGGATATGGTGGAGGGGGGGATTTGGGGGAGGGGGGATATGGGGGATATGGGGAGGCTCACCCTGCCTGCTCTGACGAGGTCGTTCACGTTCTTGTGGCACTGCGTGCCTGTCCGTGGTATTAGGGCCACAGCGGTGACGGCCTCTGCCACCTCCCTCCACAGACGCCGGCTGTGGCGTGGGGCAACTCTGCGGCCGTGCCCGGGATACAGGGCGTCCCTCCTCTGCTCCACCGCATCCAGGAGCGCCTCCACATCGCGTGACTCGAACCTCGGGGCTGAGCGACGGCCAGCCATCAAGTCGGGTGTTGCGGTCGGCTGTTCCGGTCGGGTGGGGGGAGCTGCGCGGCCTTATGAGCCGTCACGCCGTGCAGCGCGTATGACGCTGCACGGCGTGAACCACTGCGCAAGCGCGGATCCCGTTACGTCGCCGCTAGCCCATTTCGGGCCGCAGAATATCGGCCCATTTTTATGACGTGACGCAAGTGGGATTTGCGCCGTTTTTTGCGCCGATCGGCGGACTTTCCGCCGATAATGGAGAATTTCGCCCAATGTCTGTAATTCTCTGAAAGCTTCGAATTGTCTACGAATTGTCTTTTAAATGACTTTCAAATTGTAATCAAGCGACTACAAATAAAACAATTCTTTTTGGCACCTGAGAAGTTTTAACTGCAAATTTCTGCTGAGTTCCAGTATTCGCAAAGTTCTACTGATAACCGAATAGCAGAGATAATATAAATTCCTTCAACTATACACAGTCGAATAATACAAGGAATCGAACAACTTGGTATATTCCAGAAATAGTACAAATCTTACAACTTGTCGTATTGCGCCAGGACTTGATTCATCAACTAAGCTTCCCCCAAACTTGGCGTAGTTCGACAGGTTAAGATCCCATAAATTAAAGATTCCTCTAGCTGCTCTGGGAGGCCCTGGGAGGGTGCAGACTGATGCTGTAGGAATGCAAGCATTTCTTTATTTCTCAATCCTTTCTGGAGAGCATGTTGTATTTTATATACCCCACCCCCCAGTCTGAAGAGGCTATGTTTCATCGCCCTTCCCTGACAACATGGGTCAGCTTCCAAGAAAAACATTGCAAGCCTCCCAATTTCTGAACAGACTTTAAGTGGGTGGCTGCTGTTGTTGATATGCAGAATGAGACACTATTCTGTAAATTAACACAGAATTGGTTCCAAGATGATTTAATGGGGATATAGCGAATACGGATAAATGTCCATTCACCCTTTATTGCGTGGAATGTTTTCCTCTTTGGACGTGCTGGTTTCATTTAACTGGAATGAATGTACCTATTATGACAAGTAATTTAACATAGTTATCGCATGTTTTTGTTCTTCCTTCAAGTCTAGTCACTGCATTATTACCAAATCGTATCCTATGGACACATTTGTATTTACGGATCTTATCCATTTGTTTGGGATGAAACTTAATTGATTTGTATGTTTTCTGAAATCAAAACCTGAACATCTACACAGATTAGAAGAATTTGTAATGAAAGTGCTTTCATGTTCTTCCAAGGTGGACTGGAGCTTGGTCTCACCTCTGACAGGGCTGCACTCCCTCAGGAGGTCACAGGGGCTGCTGTACTAGATTTTATATGCAACCGTCTAAAGTTGAGAGTGCTACTATTGAGTCATGGCTGATACTGAGTAGAAATTAACGGAAAAAATGCTAGGACTGTTCACTGTAAATTCAATAATATAAGACAATAAAAGTGAGCAAGAGCTGGAATGAAACTTTAGGGCACCAGTGTTCAACATTCCAGTCTGTTGACAGCTTCCTAACCCATTTGGTAGCATCTTTTGCCAGACCTTCACTGCAACACTCATCTAATAAAGTGGCAGGGGGTCTTTAGGTTTTCTTTAACTTTACTTGCTAATGTCATATGTCAATGATGTACAAACCGTCAACCAACACTACCTTCACCTTGTCCACTTACACCTACAAGCTAAGCACAAGCAAGAGAGCCTTATATCTGAAAAGTATTTAAACAGCCAACAGCTGCAATGTGTCAAAGCATCAATAAAATACGTCATCTAAAACTCAAAGCACTTGAGTTCTGTTTGATTGAGCAGTTGCAATATCCCGGGCTATTTTATTAAAGTGGGTGAAGTGCAGAATCTCTTGGGGGCAGCAAGGTGGTTAGCACTGCTTCCTCACAGCGCCAGGGACCTGGGTTCGATTCTGGCCTCGGGTCACTGTGTGGAGTTTGGACTTTCTTCCTGTGTCTGCGTAGGTTTCTTCCGGGTGCAGAGGTTCCCTCCCATAGTCTAAAGATGTGCAGGTTAGGTGGATTGACCATGATAAAATTGTTCCTTAGTGTCCAAAGATGTGCAGGTTAGGTGTGGTTCCAGGGTTCCAGGGGTAGAGTGGGGAATGGGCTTAGATGGGGTCTCTTTCGGAGGGCCAGTGCAGACTCGATGGGCCAAATGACCTCCTTCTGTACTGTAGGGATTCTAATAAATCTAATAAATCCCATGAACTGAAAAAAAGTAGAAATGCAAAGAATTATATAGTTGGAAAGGGGCGGAGGATCTATCCCTTGTTGTTCAGTTTTGCTCCCATTCGCGCAGGATTTTTCAAACCCAGGGTTGCGACCCCAGGGTGGATCGCGGGCAGGTGTCGGAAGTGTCGCGGAGCGATTGTCATGGCAGAGCAATCGAGAAGCGCCCAACAGGCTGCACCCAGCTTTCAGATTGAGAATGCTGCCCGCGCTTACCGCAGCTGCAGCATTTTGCCTTGCTGCATCTGATTGGCACACAGGTTATCCAATGAGTGATTAGTTTTCCTAATGTCACATCCAACTGTCATGATATTCAAACACACATCACAACACACACATCATGATAGACAGACCAACAGACCAACAGACCAATTAACACACATAACACGACAGCCAATCACAGACAAGAGCAGGCACAGTATAAGACAAGAAACACGACACCTCCTAGTCAGTCCATCTGGAGACAGGACAGGGCCAGGACCTCATTAGCAAGACACTCACACCGTCACCACATGCTGAGTACCAGGTCAGATGTGTAAATAACTAGTTGGGATAAAACTGCGTTGTACCAATCGCAACCGTGTTGGTTCGTCTGTACCTCAGAGCACCCAACACCACACCAACGTCTATTGTTCCGCTAACCAATAGGAGGAGGCGGGGGCGGTAACTCGGGCAGTGGTACTGTTGGAGCTCGGGGCCTGTGAAGGACACAGAGAGCGGCTGAGTGAAGTTTGTGTGAGGGGTAAGAATGGCGGGTCACAATGCTGGCAGTCAGCACCTGTTCACTGCCTTCCACAAGAACCTCAATGCCCACACCATCACCGGGAGGAGGAATTATATGATAGCTACATAATTAGGGATTGCAGTAATTTGTTTGTTCTTCAAACTGAAACCCTAGAAGAAGGCACCAGCAGCAAACACAGAAAAGAAATGATGTGTGGTTCTCCTCTGGGCCGAGCAAGTAGAATGTAAGCACCAGCTTGTGAAATTTGTGTGAATGTTTGAAACCTCTGCAAACGTGCCAGGATAAAGTCTATTATATGTTACCAGTCTTCACAAATAAAACTCATGCGACGTCTTGCGCTGTTTTAAAAAAAGAGAACACTGTCCATATGCATGCCCCATCAGGCAGGTCCGGCAGTGCACAGGCCCGGTGCCCAACGGGGCAGATTGCCTCCTCCTGAGGTCAGGGTGCTGTCCCACTACCGCCTCCTCCTGACGTCAGTGTGCTGTCCCAGTACCGCCTCCCCCTGAGGTCAGTGTGCTGTCCCAGTACCGCCTCCTCCTGTGGTCAGTGTGCTGTCCCAGTACCGCCTCCTCCCGACGTCAGTGTGCTCACCCAGTACCGCCTCCTCCTGAGGTCACCGTGCTCTCCCAGTACCACCTCCTCCTGAGGTCAGTGTGCTGTCCCAGTACCGCCTCCTCCTGAGGTCAGTGTGCTGTCCCAGTACCGCCACCTCCTGAGGTCAGTGTGCTGTCCCAGTACCGCCTCCTCCTGAGGTCAGTGTGCTGTCCCAGTACCGCCACCTCCTGAGGTCAGTGTGATGTCCCAGTACCGCCTCCTCCTGATGTCAGTGTGCTGTCCCAGTACCGCCTCCTCCTGAGGTCAGTGTGCTGTCCCAGTACCGCCACCTCCTGAGGTCAGTGTGCTGTCCCAGTACCGCCTCCTCCTGAGGTCAGTGTGCTGTCCCAGTACCGCCACCTCCTGAGGTCAGTGTGATGTCCCAGTACCGCCACCTCCTGAGGTCAGCGTGCTGTCCCAGTACGGCCTCCTCCTGAGGTCAGTGTGCTGTCCCAGTACCGCCTACTCCTGAGGTCAGTGTGCTGTCCCAGTACCGCCACCTCCTGAGGTCAGTGTGCTGTCCCAGTACCACCTCCTCCTGAGGTTAGTGTGCTGTCCCAGTACCGCCTCCTCCTGAGGTCAGTGTGCTGTCCCAGTACCGCCTCCTCCTGATGTCAGTGTGCTGTCCCAGTACGGCCTCCTCCTGAGGTCAGTGTGCTGTCCCAGTACCGCCTCCTCCTGAGGTTAGTGTGCTGCCCCAGTACCGCCTCCTCCTGTGCTCAGTGTGCTGTCCCAGTACGGCCTCCTCCTGAGGTCAGTGTGCTGTCCCAGTACCGCCACCTCCTGAGGTCAGTGTGCTGTCCCAGTACCGCCTCCTCCTGTGGTCAGTGTGCTGTCCCAGTACCGCCACCTCCTGAGGACAGTGTGCTGTCTCAGTACCGCCTCCTCCTGAGGTCAGTGTGCTGTCCCAGTACCGCCACCTCCTGAGGTCAGTGTGCTGTCCCAGTACCGCCACCTCCTGAGGTCAGTGTGCTGTCCCAGTACCGCCTCCTCCTGAGGTCAGTGTGCTGTCCCAGTACCGCCTCCTCCTCCGGTCAGTGTGCTGTCCCAGTACCGCCTCCTCCTGAGGTCAGTGTGCTGTCCCAGTACCGCCTCCTCCTGAGGTCAGTGTGCTGACCCAGTACCGCCACCTCCTGAGGTCAGTGTGCTGTCCCAGTACCGCCTCCTCCTGAGGTCAGTGTGCTGTCCCAGTACCGCCACCTCCTGAGGTCAGTGTGCTGTCCCAGTACGGCCTCCTCCTGAGGTCAGTGTGCTGTCTGAGTACCGCCTCCTCCTGAGGTCAGTGTGCTGTCCGAGTGCGGCCTCCTCCTGAGGTCAGTGTGCTGTCCCAGTACCGCCTCCTCCTGAGGTCAGTGTGCTGACCCAGTACCGCCACCTCCTGAGGTCAGTGTGCTGTCCCAGTACCGCCTCCTCCTGAGGTCAGTGTGCTGTCCCAGTACCGCCACCTCCTGAGGTCAGTGTGCTGTCCCAGTACGGCCTCCTCCTGAGGTCAGTGTGCTGTCTGAGTACCGCCTCCTCCTGAGGTCAGTGTGCTGTCCCAGTACCGCCTCCTCCTGTGGTCAGTGTGCTGTCCCAGTACCGCCACCTCCTGAGGTCAGTGTGCTGTCCCAGTACCACCTCCTCCTGAGGTCAGTGTGCTGTCCCAGTACCGCCACCTCCTGAGGTCAGTGTGCTGTCCCAGTACCGCCACCTCCTGAGGTCAGTGTGCTGTCCCAGTACCGCCTCCTCCTGAGGTCAGTGTGCTGTCCCAGTACCGCCACCTCCTGAGGTCAGTGTGCTGTCCCAGTACCACCTCCTCCTGAGGTCAGTGTGCTGTCCCAGTACCGCCTCCTCCTGAGGTCAGTGTGCTGTCCCAGTACCGCCACCTCCTGAGGTCAGTGTGCTGTCCCAGTACCGCCTCCTCCTGAGGTCAGTGTGCTGTCCCAGTACCGCCACCTCCTGAGGTCAGTGTGCTGTCCCAGTACCGCCTCCTCCTGAGGTCAGTGTGCTGTCCCAGTACCGCCTCCTACTGAGGTCAGTGTGCTGTCCCAGTACCGCCTCCTCCTGCTGTCAGTGTGCTGTCCCAGTACCGCCTCCTCCTGAGGTCAGTGCGCTGTCCCAGTATCGCCTCCTCCTGAGGTCAGTGTGCTGTCCCAGTACCGCCACCTCCTGAGGTCAGTGTGCTGTCCCAGTACCGCCTCCTCCTGAGGTCAGTGTGCTGTCCCAGTACCGCCACCTCCTGAGGTCAGTGTGCTGTCCCAGTACCACCTCCTCCTGAGGTCAGTGTGCTGTCCCAGTACCACCTCCTCCTGAGGTCAGTGTGCTGTCCCAGTACCGCCTCCTCCTGAGGTCAGTGTGCTGTCCCAGCACCGCCACCTCCTGAGGTCAGTGTGCTGTCCCAGTACCGCCTCCTCCTGAGGTCAGTGTGCTGTCCCAGTACCACCTCCTCCTGAGGTCAGTGTGCTGTCCCAGGACCGCCTCCTCCTGAGGTCAGTGTGCTGTCCCAGTACCGCCTCCTACTGAGGTCAGTGTGCTGTCCCAGTACCGCCTCCTCCTGCTGTCAGTGTGCTGTCCCAGTACCGCCTCCTCCTGAGGTCAGTGTGCTGTCCCAGTACCGCCTCCTCCTGAGGTCAGTGTGCTGTCCCAGTACCACCTCCTCCTGTGGTCAGTGTGCTGTCCCAGTACCACCTCCTCCTGTGGTCAGTGTGCTGTCCCAGTACCGCCTCCTCCTGTGGTCAGTGTGCTGACCCAGTACCACCACCTCCTGTGGTCAGTGTGCTGTCCCAGTACCACCTCCTCCTGTGGTCAGTGTGCTGACCCAGTACCGCCTCCTTCTGTGGTCAGTGTGCTGTCCCAGTACCGCCACCTCCTGAGGTCAGTGTGCTGTCCCAGTACCGCCTCCTCCTGAAGTCAGTGTGCTGTCCCAGTACCGCCTCTCCTGACGTCAGTGTGCTGTCCCAGTACCGCCTCCTCCTGACGTCAGTGTGCTGTCCCAGTACCACCTCCTCCTGTGGTCAGTGTGTTGTCCCAGTACCGCCTCCTCCTGATGTCAGTGTGCTGTCCCAGTACCGCCTCCTCCTATGGTCAGTGTGCTGTCCCAGTACCACCTCCTCCTGATGTCAGTGTGCTGTCCCAGTACCGCCTCCTCCTGTGGTCAGTGTGCTGTCCCAGTACCGCCTCCTCCTGATGTCAGTGTGCTGTCCCAGTACCGCCTCCTCCTGATGTCAGTCTGCTGTCCCAGTACCGCCTCCTCCTGTGGTCAGTGTGCTGTCCCAGTACCACCTCCTCCTGATGTCAGTGTGCTGTCCCAGTACCGCCTCCTCCTGAGGTCAGTGTGCTGTCCCAGTATCGCCTCCTCCTGAGGTCAGTGTGCTGTCCCAGTACCACCTCCTCCTGAGGTCAGTCTGCTGTCCCAGTACCGCCTCCTCCTGATGTCAGTCTGCTGTCCCAGTACCGCCTCCTCCTGAAGTCAGTGTGCTGTCCCAGTACCGCCTCCTCCTGAGGTCAGTGTGCTGTCCCAGTACCGACTCCTCCTGAGGTCAGTGTGCTGTCCCAGTACCGCCTCCTCCTGATGTCAGTGTGCTGTCCCAGTACCGCCTCCTCCTGAGGTCAGTGTGCTGTCCCAGTACCGCCACCTCCTGAGGTCAGTGTGCTGTCCCAGTACCGCCTCCTCCTGTGGTCAGTGTTCTGTCCCAGTACCGCCACCTCCTGAGGTCAATGTGCTGTCCCAGTACAGCCTCCTCCTGTGGTCAGTGTGCTGTCCCAGTACCGCCTCCTCCTGAGGCCAGTGTGCTGTCCCAGTACCGCCTCCTCCTGAGGTCAGTGTGCTGTCCCAGTACCGCCACCTCCTGAGGTCAGTGTGCTGTCCCAGTACCGCCTCCTCCTGTGGTCAGTGTGCTGTCCCAGTACCGCCACCTCCTGAGGACAGTGTGCTGTCTCAGTACCGCCTCCTCCTGAGGTCAGTGTGCTGTCCCAGTACCGCCACCTCCTGAGGTCAGTGTGCTGTCCCAGTACCGCCACCTCCTGAGGTCAGTGTGCTGTCCCAGTACCGCCTCCTCCTGAGGTCAGTGTGCTGTCCCAGTACCGCCTCCTCCTCCGGTCAGTGTGCTGTCCCAGTGCGGCCTCCTCCTGAGGTCAGTGTGCTGTCCCAGTACCGCCTCCTCCTGAGGTCAGTGTGCTGTCCCAGTACCGCCACCTCCTGAGGTCAGTGTGCTGTCCCAGTACCGCCTCCTCCTGAGGTCAGTGTGCTGTCCCAGTACCGCCACCTCCTGAGGTCAGTGTGCTGTCCCAGTACGGCCTCCTCCTGAGGTCAGTGTGCTGTCTGAGTACCGCCTCCTCCTGAGGTCAGTGTGCTGTCCCAGTACCGCCTCCTCCTGTGGTCAGTGTGCTGTCCCAGTACCGCCACCTCCTGAGGTCAGTGTGCTGTCCCAGTACCACCTCCTCCTGAGGTCAGTGTGCTGTCCCAGTACCGCCACCTCCTGAGGTCAGTGTGCTGTCCCAGTACCGCCACCTCCTGAGGTCAGTGTGCTGTCCCAATACCGCCTCCTCCTGAGGTCAGTGTGCTGTCCCAGTACCGCCACCTCCTGAGGTCAGTGTGCTGTCCCAGTACCACCTCCTCCTGAGGTCAGTGTGCTGTCCCAGTACCGCCTCCTCCTGAGGTCAGTGTGCTGTCCCAGTACCGCCACCTCCTGAGGTCAGTGTGCTGTCCCAGTACCGCCTCCTCCTGAGGTCAGTGTGCTGTCCCAGTACCGCCACCTCCTGAGGTCAGTGTGCTGTCCCAGTACCGCCTCCTCCTGAGGTCAGTGTGCTGTCCCAGTACCGCCTCCTACTGAGGTCAGTGTGCTGTCCCAGTACCGCCTCCTCCTGCTGTCAGTGTGCTGTCCCAGTACCGCCTCCTCCTGAGGTCAGTGCGCTGTCCCAGTATCGCCTCCTCCTGAGGTCAGTGTGCTGTCCCAGTACCGCCACCTCCTGAGGTCAGTGTGCTGTCCCAGTACCACCTCCTCCTGAGGTCAGTGTGCTGTCCCAGTACCGCCACCTCCTGAGGTCAGTGTGCTGTCCCAGTACCACCTCCTCCTGAGGTAAGTGTGCTGTCCCAGTACCACCTCCTCCTGAGGTCAGTGTGCTGTCCCAGTACCGCCTCCTCCTTAGGTCAGTGTGCTGTCCCAGTACCGCCTCCTACTGAGGTCAGTGTGCTGTCCCAGTACCACCTCCTCCTGATGTCAGTGTGCTGTCCCAGTACCGCCTCCTCCTGTGGTCAGTGTGCTGTCCCAGTACCGCCTCCTCCTGATGTCAGTGTGCTGTCCCAGTACCGCCTCCTCCTGATGTCAGTCTGCTGTCCCAGTACCGCCTCCTCCTGTGGTCAGTGTGCTGTCCCAGTACCACCTCCTCCTGATGTCAGTGTGCTGTCCCAGTACCGCCTCCTCCTGAGGTCAGTGTGCTGTCCCAGTATCGCCTCCTCCTGAGGTCAGTGTGCTGTCCCAGTACCACCTCCTCCTGAGGTCAGTCTGCTGTCCCAGTACCGCCTCCTCCTGTGGTCAGTGTGCTGTCCCAGTACCACCTCCTCCTGATGTCAGTGTGCTGTCCCAGTACCGCCTCCTCCTGAGGTCAGTGTGCTGTCCCAGTATCGCCTCCTCCTGAGGTCAGTGTGCTGTCCCAGTACCACCTCCTCCTGAGGTCAGTGTGCTGTCCCAGTACCGTCTCCTCCTGAGGTCAGTGTGCTGTCCCAGTACCGCCTCCTCCTGATGTCAGTCTGCTGTCCCAGTACCGCCTCCTCCTGAAGTCAGTGTGCTGTCCCAGTACCGCCTCCTCCTGAGGTCAGTGTGCTGTCCCAGTACCGACTCCTCCTGAGGTCAGTGTGCTGTCCCAGTACCGCCTCCTCCTGATGTCAGTGTGCTGTCCCAGTACCGCCTCCTCCTGAGGTCAGTGTGCTGTCCCAGTACCGCCACCTCCTGAGGTCAGTGTGCTGTCCCAGTACCGCCTCCTCCTGTGGTCAGTGTTCTGTCCCAGTACCGCCACCTCCTGAGGTCAATGTGCTGTCCCAGTACAGCCTCCTCCTGTGGTCAGTGTGCTGTCCCAGTACCGCCTCCTCCTGAGGCCAGTGTGCTGTCCCAGTACCGCCTCCTCCTGAGGTCAGTGTGCTGTCCCAGTACCGCCACCTCCTGAGGTCAGTGTGCTGTCCCAGTACCGCCTCCTCCTGTGGTCAGTGTGCTGTCCCAGTACCGCCACCTCCTGAGGACAGTGTGCTGTCTCAGTACCGCCTCCTCCTGAGGTCAGTGTGCTGTCCCAGTACCGCCACCTCCTGAGGTCAGTGTGCTGTCCCAGTACCGCCACCTCCTGAGGTCAGTGTGCTGTCCCAGTACCGCCTCCTCCTGAGGTCAGTGTGCTGTCCCAGTACCGCCTCCTCCTCCGGTCAGTGTGCTGTCCCAGTGCGGCCTCCTCCTGAGGTCAGTGTGCTGTCCCAGTACCGCCTCCTCCTGAGGTCAGTGTGCTGTCCCAGTACCGCCACCTCCTGAGGTCAGTGTGCTGTCCCAGTACCGCCTCCTCCTGAGGTCAGTGTGCTGTCCCAGTACCGCCACCTCCTGAGGTCAGTGTGCTGTCCCAGTACGGCCTCCTCCTGAGGTCAGTGTGCTGTCTGAGTACCGCCTCCTCCTGAGGTCAGTGTGCTGTCCCAGTACCGCCTCCTCCTGTGGTCAGTGTGCTGTCCCAGTACCGCCACCTCCTGAGGTCAGTGTGCTGTCCCAGTACCACCTCCTCCTGAGGTCAGTGTGCTGTCCCAGTACCGCCACCTCCTGAGGTCAGTGTGCTGTCCCAGTACCGCCACCTCCTGAGGTCAGTGTGCTGTCCCAATACCGCCTCCTCCTGAGGTCAGTGTGCTGTCCCAGTACCGCCACCTCCTGAGGTCAGTGTGCTGTCCCAGTACCACCTCCTCCTGAGGTCAGTGTGCTGTCCCAGTACCGCCTCCTCCTGAGGTCAGTGTGCTGTCCCAGTACCGCCACCTCCTGAGGTCAGTGTGCTGTCCCAGTACCGCCTCCTCCTGAGGTCAGTGTGCTGTCCCAGTACCGCCACCTCCTGAGGTCAGTGTGCTGTCCCAGTACCGCCTCCTCCTGAGGTCAGTGTGCTGTCCCAGTACCGCCTCCTACTGAGGTCAGTGTGCTGTCCCAGTACCGCCTCCTCCTGCTGTCAGTGTGCTGTCCCAGTACCGCCTCCTCCTGAGGTCAGTGCGCTGTCCCAGTATCGCCTCCTCCTGAGGTCAGTGTGCTGTCCCAGTACCGCCACCTCCTGAGGTCAGTGTGCTGTCCCAGTACCACCTCCTCCTGAGGTCAGTGTGCTGTCCCAGTACCGCCACCTCCTGAGGTCAGTGTGCTGTCCCAGTACCACCTCCTCCTGAGGTAAGTGTGCTGTCCCAGTACCACCTCCTCCTGAGGTCAGTGTGCTGTCCCAGTACCGCCTCCTCCTTAGGTCAGTGTGCTGTCCCAGTACCGCCTCCTACTGAGGTCAGTGTGCTGTCCCAGTACCGCCTCCTCCTGCTGTCAGTGTGCTGTCCCAGTACCGCCTCCTCCTGAGGTCAGTGTGCTGTCCCAGCACCGCCACCTCCTGAGGTCAGTGTGCTGTCCCAGTACCGCCTCCTCCTGAGGTCAGTGTGCTGTCCCAGTACCACCTCCTCCTGAGGTCAGTGTGCTGTCCCAGGACCGCCTCCTCCTGAGGTCAGTGTGCTGTCCCAGTACCGCCTCCTACTGAGGTCAGTGTGCTGTCCCAGTACCGCCTCCTCCTGCTGTCAGTGTGCTGTCCCAGTACCGCCCCCTCCTGAGGTCAGTGTGCTGTCCCAGTACCGCCTCCTCCTGAGGTCAGTGTGCTGTCCCAGTACCACCTCCTCCTGTGGTCAGTGTGCTGTCCCAGTACCACCTCCTCCTGTGGTCAGTGTGCTGTCCCAGTACCGCCTCCTCCTGTGGTCAGTGTGCTGACCCAGTACCACCACCTCCTGTGGTCAGTGTGCTGTCCCAGTACCACCTCCTCCTGTGGTCAGTGTGCTGACCCAGTACCGCCTCCTTCTGTGGTCAGTGTGCTGTCCCAGTACCGCCACCTCCTGAGGTCAGTGTGCTGTCCCAGTACCGCCTCCTCCTGAAGTCAGTGTGCTGTCCCAGTACCGCCTCTCCTGACGTCAGTGTGCTGTCCCAGTACCGCCTCCTCCTGACGTCAGTGTGCTGTCCCAGTACCACCTCCTCCTGTGGTCAGTGTGTTGTCCCAGTACCGCCTCCTCCTGATGTCAGTGTGCTGTCCCAGTACCGCCTCCTCCTATGGTCAGTGTGCTGTCCCAGTACCACCTCCTCCTGATGTCAGTGTGCTGTCCCAGTACCGCCTCCTCCTGTGGTCAGTGTGCTGTCCCAGTACCGCCTCCTCCTGATGTCAGTGTGCTGTCCCAGTACCGCCTCCTCCTGATGTCAGTCTGCTGTCCCAGTACCGCCTCCTCCTGACGTCACTGTGCTGTCCCAGTACCACCTCCTCCTGATGTCAGTGTGCTGTCCCAGTACCGCCTCCTCCTGAGGTCAGTGTGCTGTCCCAGTATCGCCTCCTCCTGAGGTCAGTGTGCTGTCCCAGTACCACCTCCTCCTGAGGTCAGTCTGCTGTCCCAGTACCGCCTCCTCCTGACGTAAGTGTGCTGTCCCAGTACCGCCTCCTCCTGATGTCAGTGTGCTGTCCCAGTACCGCCTCCTCCTGATGTCAGTGTGCTGTCCCAGTACCGCCTCCTCCTGATGTCAGTCTGCTGTCCCAGTACCGCCTCCTCCTGAAGTCAGTGTGCTGTCCCAGTACCGCCTCCTCCTGAGGTCAGTGTGCTGTCCCAGTACCGACTCCTCCTGAGGTCAGTGTGCTGTCCCAGTACCGCCTCCTCCTGATGTCAGTGTGCTGTCCCAGTACCGCCTCCTCCTGAGGTCAGTGTGCTGTCCCAGTACCGCCACCTCCTGAGGTCAGTGTGCTGTCCCAGTACCGCCTCCTCCTGTGGTCAGTGTTCTGTCCCAGTACCGCCACCTCCTGAGGTCAATGTGCTGTCCCAGTACAGCCTCCTCCTGTGGTCAGTGTGCTGTCCCAGTAACGCCTCCTCCTGAGGCCAGTGTGCTGTCCCAGTACCGCCTCCTCCTGTGGTCAGTGTGCTGTCCCAGTACCACCTCCTCCTGAGGTCAGTGTGCTGTCCCAGTACCGCCTCCTCCTGAGGTCAGTGTGCTGTCCCAGTACCGCCTCCTCCCGACGTCAGTGTGCTGTCGCAGTACCGCCTCCTCCTGTGGTCAGTGTGCTGTTTGAGTACTGACTCCTCCTGAGGTCAGTGTGCTGTCCCAGTACCGCCTCCTCCTGAGGTCAGTGTGCTGTCCCAGTACCGCCTCCTCCTGAGGTCAGTGTGCAGTTTGAGTACCGACGCCTCCTGAGGTCAGTGTGCTGTCTCAGTACCACCTCCTCCTGTGGTCAGTGTGCTGTCCCAGTACCGCCTCCTCCTGAGGTCAGTGTGCTGTTTGAGTACCGACTCCTCCTGAGGTCAGTGTGCTTTCCCAGTACCGCCTCCTCCTGACGTCAGTGTGCTGTCCCAGTACCGCCTCCTCCTGAGGTCAGTGTGCTGTCCCAGTAACCATTCCTCCTGAGGTCAGTGTGCTGTCCCAGTACCGCCTCCTCCTGAGGTCAGTGTGCTGTCCCAGTACCGCGTCCTCCTGTGGTCAGTGTGCTGTCTCAGTACGGCCTCCACCTGAGGTCAGTGTGCTGTCCCAGTACCACCTCCTCCTGATGTCAGTGTGCTGTCCCAGTACCGCCTCCCCCTGAGGTCAGTGTGCTGTCCCAGTACCACCTCCTCCTGAGGTCAGTGTGCTGTCCCAGTACCACCTCCTCCTGAGGTCATTGTGCTGTCCCAGTACCGCATCCTCCTGATGTCAGTGTGCTATCCCAGTACCGCCTCCTCCTGAGGTCAGTGTGCTGTCCCAGTACCGCCTCCTCCTGAGGTCAGTGTGCTGTCCCAGTACCACCTCCTCCTGAGGTCAGTGTGCTGTCCCAGTACCACCTCCTCCTGAGGTCAGTATGCTGTCCCAGTACCGCGTCCTCCTGAGGTCAGTGTGCTGTCCCAGTACCGCCTCCTCCTGAGGTCAGTGTGCTGTCCCAGTACCGCCTCCTCCTGAGGTCAGTGTGCTGTCCCAGTACCGCCTCCTCCTGAGGTCAGTGTGCTGTCCCAGTACCGCCTCCTCCTGATGTCAGTGTGCTGTCCCAGTACCACCTCCTCCTGAGGTCAGTGTGCTGTCCCAGTACCACCTCCTCCTGAGGTCAGTGTGCTGTCCCAGTACCGCGTCCTCCTGAGGTCAGTGTGCTGTCCCAGTACCGCCTCCTCCTGATGTCAGTGTGCTGTCCCAGTACCACCTCCTCCTGAGGTCATTGTGCTGTCCCAGTACCAACTCCTCCTGAGGTCAGTGTGCTGTCCCAGTACCGCGTCCTCCTGAGGTCAGTGTGCTGTCCCAGTACCGCCTCCTCCTGAGGTCAGTGTGCTGTCCCAGTACCGCCTCCTCCTGAGGTCAGTGTGCTGTCCCAGTACCGCCTCCTCCTGACGTCAGCGTGCTGTCCCAGTACGGCCTCCTCCTGAGGTCAGTGTGCTGTCCCAGTACCGCCTACTCCTGAGGTCAGTGTGCTGTCCCAGTACCGCCACCTCCTGAGGTCAGTGTGCTGTCCCAGTACCACGTCCTCCTGAGGTTAGTGTGCTGTCCCAGTACCGCCTCCTCCTGAGGTCAGTGTGCTGTCCCAGTACCGCCTCCTCCTGATGTCAGTGTGCTGTCCCAGTACGGCCTCCTCCTGAGGTCAGTGTGCTGTCCCAGTACCGCCTCCTCCTGAGGTTAGTGTGCTGCCCCAGTACCGCCTCCTCCTGTGCTCAGTGTGCTGTCCCAGTACGGCCTCCTCCTGAGGTCAGTGTGCTGTCCCAGTACCGCCACCTCCTGAGGTCAGTGTGCTGTCCCAGTACCGCCTCCTCCTGTGGTCAGTGTGCTGTCCCAGTACCGCCACCTCCTGAGGACAGTGTGCTGTCTCAGTACCGCCTCCTCCTGAGGTCAGTGTGCTGTCCCAGTACCGCCACCTCCTGAGGTCAGTGTGCTGTCCCAGTACCGCCTCCTCCTGAGGTCAGTGTGCTGTCCCAGTACCGCCTCCTCCTGAGGTCAGTGTGCTGTCCCAGTACCGCCTCCTCCTCCGGTCAGTGTGCTGTCCCAGTACCGCCTCCTCCTGAGGTCAGTGTGCTGTTTGAGTACCGACTCCTCCTGAGGTCAGTGTGCTGTCCCAGTACCACCTCCTCCTGTGGTCAGTGTGCTGTCCCAGTACCGCCTCCTCCTGAGGTCAGTGTGCTGTTTGAGTACCGACTCCTCCTGAGGTCAGTGTGCTTTCCCAGTACCGCCTCCTCCTGACGTCAGTGTGCTGTCCCAGTACCGCCTCCTCCTGAGGTCAGTGTGCTGTCCCAGTAACCCTTCCTCCTGAGGTCAGTGTGCTGTCCCAGTACCGCCTCCTCCTGAGGTCAGTGTGCTGTCCCAGTACCGCGTCCTCCTGTGGTCAGTGTGCTGTCTCAGTACGGCCTCCACCTGAGGTCAGTGTGCTGTCCCAGTACCACCTCCTCCTGATGTCAGTGTGCTGTCCCAGTACCGCCTCCCCCTGAGGTCAGTGTGCTGTCCCAGTACCGCATCCTCCTGATGTCAGTGTGCTATCCCAGTACCGCCTCCTCCTGAGGTCAGTGTGCTGTCCCAGTACCGCCTCCTCCTGAGGTCAGTGTGCTGTCCCAGTACCACCTCCTCCTGAGGTCAGTGTGCTGTCCCAGTACCACCTCCTCCTGAGGTCAGTATGCTGTCGCAGTACCGCGTCCTCCTGAGGTCAGTGTGCTGTCCCAGTACCGCCTCCTCCTGAGGTCAGTGTGCTGTCCCAGTACCGCCTCCTCCTGAGGTCAGTGTGCTGTCCCAGTACCGCCTCCTCCTGAGGTCAGTGTGCTGTCCCAGTACCGCCTCCTCCTGATGTCAGTGTGCTGTCCCAGTACCACCTCCTCCTGAGGTCAGTGTGCTGTCCCAGTACCACCTCCTCCTGAGGTCAGTGTGCTGTCACAGTACCGCGTCCTCCTGAGGTCAGTGTGCTGTCCCAGTACCGCCTCCTCCTGATGTCAGTGTGCTGTCCCAGTACCACCTCCTCCTGAGGTCATTGTGCTGTCCCAGTACCAACTCCTCCTGAGGTCAGTGTGCTGTCCCAGTACCGCGTCCTCCTGAGGTCAGTGTGCTGTCCCAGTACCGCCTCCTCCTGAGGTCAGTGTGCTGTCCCAGTACCGCCTCCTCCTGAGGTCAGTGTGCTGTCCCAGTACCGCCTCCTCCTGACGTCAGTGTGCTGTCCCAGTACCACCTCCTCCTGAGGTCAATGTGTTGTCCCAGTACCACCTCCTCCTGAGGTCAGTGTGCTGTCCCAGTACCGCCTCCTCCTGTGGTCAGTGTGTTGTCCCAGTACCGCCTCCTCCTGAGGCCAGTGTGCTGTCCCAGTAACCCTTCCTCCTGAGGTCGGTGTGCTGTCCCAGTACCGCCTCCTCCTGAGGTCAGTGTGCTGTCCCAGTACCGCCTCGTCCTGAGGTTAGTGTGCTGTCTCAGTACCGCCTCCTCCTGAGGTCAGTGTGCTGTCCCAGTACCGCCTCCTCCTGAGGTCAGTGTGCTGTCCCAGTACCGCCTTCTCCTGAGGTCAATGTGCTGTCCCAGTACCACCTCCTCCTGAGGTCAGTGTGCTGTCCCAGTACCGCCTCCTCCTGATGTCAGTGTGCTGTCCCAGGACCGCCTCCTCCTGAGGTCAATGTGCTGTCCCAGTACCGCCTCCTCCTGAGGTCAGTGTGCTGTCCCAGTACCGACTCGTCCTGAGGTTAGTGTGCTGTCTCAGTACCGCCTGCTCCTGAGGTCAGTGTGCTGTCCCAGTACCGCCTCGTCCTGAGGTTAGTGTGCTGTCTCAGTACCGCCTCCTCCTGAGGTCAGTGTGCTGTCCCAGTACCACCTCCTCCTGAGGTCAGTGTGCTGTCCCAGTACCGCCTCCTCCTGAGGTCAGTGTGCTGTCCCAGTACCGCCTCCTCCTGAGGTCAGTGTGCTGTCTCAGTACCGCCTCCTCCTGAGGTCAGTGTGCTGTCCCAGTACCACCTCCTCCTGAGGTCAGTGTGCTGTCCCAGTACCGCCTCGTCCTGAGGTTAGTGTGCTGTCTCAGTACCGCCTCCTCCTGAGTATAGTGTGCTGTCCCAGTACCACCTCCTCCTGAGGTCAGTGTGCTGTCCCAGTACCACCTCCTCCTGTGGTCAGTGTGCTGTCCCAGTAACCCTTCCTCCTGAGGTCAGTGTGCTGTCCCAGTACCGCATCCTCCTGATGTCAGTGTGCTGTCCCAGTACCGCCTCCTCCTGAGATCAGTGTGCTGTCCCAGTACCGCCTCCTCCTGAGGTCAGTGTGCTGTCCCAGTACAGCCTCCTCCTGAGGTCAGTGTGCTGTCCCAGTACCACCTCCTCCTGAGGTCAGTGTGCTGTCTCAGTACCGCCTCCTCCTGAGGTCAGTGTGCTGTCCCAGTACCGCCTCCTCCTGACGTCAGTGTGCTGTCCCAGTACCACCTCCTCCTGAGGTCAGTGTGCTGTCCCAGTACCGCCTCCTCCTGAGGTCAGTGTGCTGGCCCAGTACCGCCTCCTCATGTGGTCAGTGTGCTGTCCCAGTACCGCATCCTCCTGATGTCAGTGTGCTGTCCCAGTACCGCCTCCTCCTGAGGTCAGTGTGCTGTCCCAGTACCGCCTCCTCCTGAGGTCAGTGTGCAGTCCCAGTACCGCGTCCTCCTGAGGTCAGTGGGCTGTCCCAGTACAGCCTCCTCCTGAGGTCAGTGTGCTGTCTCAGTACCGCCTCCTCCTGAGGTCAGTGTGCTGTCCCAGTACTGCCTCCTCCTGACGTCAGTGTGCTGTCCCAGTACCGCCTCCTCCTGACGTCAGTGTGCTGTCCCAATACCGCCTCCTCCTGAGGTCAGTGTGCTGTCCCAGTACCGCCTCCTCCTGATGTCAATGTGCTGTCCCAGTACCGCCTCCTCCTGTGGTCAGTGTGCTGTCCCAGTACCACCTCCTCCTGTGGTCAGTGTTCTGTCCCAGTACCACCTTCTCCTGAGGTCAGTGTGCTGTCCCAGTACCACCTCCTCCTGACGTCAGTGTGCTGTCCCAGTACCGCCTCCTCCTGAGGTCAGTGTGCTGTCTCAGTACCGCGTCCTCCTGAGGTCAGTGTGCTGTCCCAGTACCACCTCCTCCTGAGGTCAGTGTGCTGTCCCAGTACCGCCTCCTCCTGTGGTCAGTGTGCTGTCCCAGTACCACCTCCTCCTGAGGTCAGTGTGCTGTCCCAGTACCGCCTCCTCCTGACGTCAGTGTGCTGTCCCAGTTCCACCTCCTCCTGAGGTCAGTGTGCTGTCCCAGTACCGCCTCCTCCGGACGTCAGTGTGCTGTCCCAATACCGCCTCCTCCTGAGGTCAGTGTGCTGTCCCAGTACCGCCTCCTCCTGACGTCAGTGTGCTGTCCCAATACCGCCTTCTCCTGAGGTCAGTGTGCTGTCTCAGTACCGCCTCCTCCTGAGGTCAGTGTGCTGTTCCAGTACCGCCTCCTCCTGTGGTCAGTGTGCTGTCCCAGTACCGCCTCCTCCTGAGGTCAGCGTGCTGTCCCAGTACCACCTCCTCCTGTGGTCAGTGTGCTGTCCCAGTACCGCCTCCTCCTGAGGTCAGTGTGCTGTCCCAGTACCGCCTCCTCCTGTGGTCAGTGTGCTGTCCCAGTACCGCCTCCTCCTGATGTCAGCGTGCTGTCCCAGTACCGCCTCCTCCTGAGGTCAGTGTGCTGTCCCAGCACCGCCTCCTCCTGATGTCAGCGTCCTATCCCAGTTCCGCCTCCTCCTGAGGTCAGTGTGCTGTCCCAGTACCGCCTCCTCCTGAGGTCAGTGCGCTCTCCCAGTACCGCCTCCTCCTGTGGTCAGTGTGCTGTCCAAGTACCGCCTCCTCCTGAGGTCAGCGTGCTGTCCCAGTACCGCCTCCTCCTGACGTCAGTGTGCTGTCCCAGTACCGCCTCCTCCTGTGGTCAGTGTGCTCTCCCAGTACCACCTCCTCCTGAGGTCAGTGTGCTGTCCCAGTACCGCCACCTCCTGAGGTCAGTGTGCTGTCCCAGTACCGCCTCCTCCTGTGGTCAGTGTGCTGTCTCAGTACCACCTCCTCCTGTGGTCAGTGTGCTGTCCCAGTACCACCTCCTCCTGAGGTCAGTGTGCTATCCCAGTAGCGCCTCCTCCTGAGGTCAGTGGGCTGTCCCAGTACCGCCTCCTCCTGAGGTCAGTGGGCTGCCCCAGTACCACCTCCTCCTGACCTCAGTGTGCTGCCCCAGTACCACCTCCTCCTGAGGTCATTGTGCTGTCCCAGTATCGCCTCCTCATGACGTCAGTGTGCTGTCCCAGTACCACCTCCTCCTGTGGTCAGTGTGCTGTCCCAGTATCGCCTCCTCCTGACGTCAGAGTGCTGGCCCAGTAATGCCTCCACCTGACGTCAGTGTGCTGTCCCAGTACCGCCTGCTCCTGACGTCAGTGTGCTGTCCCAATACCGCCTTCTCCTGAGGTCAGTGTGCTGTCCCAGTACCGCCTCCTCCTGAGGTCAGTGTGCTTTCCCAGTACTGCCTCCTCCTGACGTCAGTGTGCTGTCCCAGTACTGCCTCCTCCTGACGTCAGTGTGCTGTCCCAGTACCACCTTCTCCTGACATCAATGTGCTGTCCCAGTACCGCCACCTCCTGAGATCAGCATGCTGTCCCAGTACCGCCTCCTCCTGAGGTCAGTGTGCTGTCCCAGTACCGCCACCTCCTGAGGTCAGTGTGCTGTCCCAGTACCGCCTCCTCCTGAGGTCAGTGTGCTGTCCCAGTACCGCCTCCTCCTGAGGTCAGCGTGCTGTCCCAGTACCGCCTCCTCCTGAGGTCAGCGTGCTGTCCCAGTACCGCCTCCTCCTGACGTCAGTGTGCTGT
Source organism: Scyliorhinus torazame (assembly GCF_047496885.1). Lineage (NCBI taxonomy): Eukaryota > Metazoa > Chordata > Chondrichthyes > Carcharhiniformes > Scyliorhinidae > Scyliorhinus > Scyliorhinus torazame. The sequence goes on along the minus strand of NC_092708.1, from coordinate 206,847,055 downwards.
CCCAGTACCACCTCCTCCTGTGGTCAGTGTGCTCTCCCAGTACCACCTCCTCCTGAGGTCAGTGTGCTGTCCCAGTACCGCCACCTCCTGAGGTCAGTGTGCTGTCCCAGTACCGCCTCCTCCTGTGGTCAGTGTGCTGTCTCAGTACCACCTCCTCCTGTGGTCAGTGTGCTGTCCCAGTACCACCTCCTCCTGAGGTCAGTGTGCTGTCCCAGTACCGCCTCCTCCTGAGGTCAGTGTGCTGTCCCAGTACCGCCTCCTCCTGAGGTCAGTGGGCTGCCCCAGTACCACCTCCTCCTGACCTCAGTGTGCTGTCCCAGTACCACCTCCTCCTGAGGTCATTGTGCTGTCCCAGTATCGCCTCCTCCTGACGTCAGTGTGCTGTCCCAGTACCACCTCCTCCTGTGGTCAGTGTGCTGTCCCAGTATCGCCTCCTCCTGACGTCAGAGTGCTGGCCCAGTACTGCCTCCACCTGACGTCAGTGTGCTGTCCCAGTACCGCCTGCTCCTGACGTCAGTGTGCTGTCCCATTACCGCCTCCTCCTGACGTCAGTGTGCTGTCCCAGTACTGCCTCCTCCTGACGTCAGTGTGCTGTCCCAGTACCGCCTTCTCCTGACATCAATGTGCTGTCCCAGTACCGCCACCTCCTGAGATCAGCATGCTGTCCCAGTACCGCCTCCTCCTGAGGTCAGTGTGCTGTCCCAGTACTGCCACCTCCTGAGGTCAGTGTGCTGTCCCAGTACCGCCTCCTCCTGAGGTCAGTGTGCTGTCCCAGTACCGCCTCCTCCTGAGGTCAGCGTGCTGTCCCAGTACCGCCTCCTCCTGAGGTCAGTGTGCTGTCCCAGTACCGCCTCCTCCTGTGGTCAGTGTGCTGTCCCAGTACCGCCTCCTCCTGAGGTCAGTGTGCTGTCCCAGTACCGCCTTCTCCTGAGGTCAGTGTGCTGTCCCAGTACCGCCTCCTCCTGAGGTCAATGTGCTGTCCCAGTACCGCCTCCTCCTGAGGTCAATGTGCTGTCCCAGTACCGCCTCCTCCTGAGGTCAGTGTGCTGTCCCAGTACCGCCTCCTCCTGTGGTCAGTGTGCTGTCCCAGTACCACCTCCTCCTGAGGTCAGTGTGCTGTCCCAGTAATGCCACCTCCTGAGGTAATTGTGCTGTCCCAGAACCGCCTCCTCCTGTGGTCAGTGTGCTGTCCCAGCACCACCTTCTCCTGACGTCAGTGTGCTGTCCCAGTACCGCCTCCTCCTGTGGTCAGTGTGCTGTCTCAGTACCGCCTCCTCCTGAGGTCAGTGTGCTGTCCCAGTACCGCCTCCTCCTGAGGTCAGTGTGCTGTCCCAGTACCGCCTCCTCCTGAGGTCAGTGTGCTGTCCCTGTACCGCCTCCTCCTGACGTCAGTGTGCTGTCCCAGTACCGCCTCCTCCTGTGGTCAGTGTGCTGTCCCAGTACCGTCTCCTCCTGATGTCAGGGTGCTGTCCCAGTACCACCTCCTCCTGAGGTCAGTGTGATGTCCCAGTACCGCCTCCTCCTGTGGTCAGTGTGCTGTCCCAGTACCGCCTCCTCCTGATGTCAGGGTGCTGTCCCAGTACCACCTCCTCCTGACGTCAGTGTGCTGTCCCAGTACCACCTCCTCCTGTGGTCAGTGTGCTGTCCCAGTACCGTCTCCTCCTGATGTCAGGGTGCTGTCCCAGTACCACCTCCTCCTGAGGTCAGTGTGCTGTCCCAGTACCGCCTCCTCCTGTGGTCAGTGTGCTGTCCCAGTACCGCCTCCTCCTGTGGTCAGTGTGCTGTCCCAGTACCGTCTCCTCCTGATGTCAGGGTGCTGTCCCAGTACCACCTCCTCCTGAGGTCAGTGTGATGTCCCAGTATGACCTCCTCCTGAGGTCAGTGTGATGTCCCAGTACCGCCTCCTCCTGTGGTCAGTGTGCTGTCCCAGTACCGCCTCCTCCTGATCACAAAGACTCCGTGAGACGAATAGAGTGAAGTCGATGAGGCTTTATTAAGCGTGTCTGTTCCCCCGCAGCTTGATAGTAAACTGGCCTGCGGGGGAAGACTCCGGCTTCTTATACTCCGCCTTCCGGGCGGAGCTAGAGGTCAACGGCCAACCAGGACCCGGGATCTGTCAGCCAATGACATTAGGGCTTCCAGTCCCACATGACCCCCAATACATACTACCACATTCACCCCTTGTCAAAAATGAACCCGGCGGGGTGGCGCTTCGTATGGTGGTAAGGGTTTACAGGGCTGGTTGTGGGAGGAAAAAAACATTCACAAGGCAATACAGTATTGTACAATTTTGTCCTGTTGCAACTATTTACAGAGGGTATGGGAAGAAAAGCAAAATGTTCTTGTGAAAAGTCCATATTTAGTTTTAGATCGACGCCACGAGTCGGTCGGGATGTCTGGTCGTCCGTGTCGATCGCCTCGGCCCCGGTGGTGGTGGTGCTTGTACCGGTGTTGTCGCCTCCAGGAGCCTTACGGTTTCAGCTTGGGCTTTATTCTTGGTCGGGCCTGAGGGGAGGGGAACCGATCCTCCTGGGAAGGGGGCGGTCACGGGGTGCGGTGGTGGCAGGAAAGTGGGGGGTTGGGTTGATGGTGTCGGGGGGGGTGTGCGTGTTGCCGGCGGGCGCCAGATCCCGCAGGGAGACCGTGTCCTGTCGGCCGTCGGGGTACTCCACGTAGGCTTACTGGGGGTTCGCGTGGAGGAGGTGAACCCTTTCGACCAACGGGTCCGCCTTATGTGCCCGCACATGCTTTCGGAGCAGGATGGGTCCTGGGGCCGCCAGCCAGGTCGGCAGCAACATTCCAGAGGAGGACCTCCTAGGGAAAACAAGAAGACGCTCATGAGGCGTTTGATTAGTGCTCGTACATAATAACGACCGGATGGAGTGGAGAGCGTCTGGGAGGACCTCCTGCCACCGTGAAACTGGGAGGTCCCTGGACCGTAGGGCCAGTAGGACGGCCTTCCAGACCGTGCCGTTCTCCCTCTCTACTTGCCCGTTCTCCCGGGGGTTGTAGCTGGTCGTCCTGCTTGAGGCTATGCCCTTGCTGAGCAGGAACTGGCGCAGCTCGTCACTCATGAAAGAGGACCCCCTGTCGCTGTGGACGTAAGCGGGGTAACTGAACAGTGTGAAGATGCTGTTCAGGGCTTTAATGACTGTGGCCGCGGTCATGTCAGAACAGGGACTGGCAAAAGGGAAGCGGGAGTATTCGTCCACCACATAAAGAAAATATGCGTTGCGGTCGGTGGAGGGGAGGGGCCCTTTGAAATCGAGACTGAGGCGTTCAAAGGGGCGGGAAGCCTTAATCAGGTGCGCTCCATCTGGCCTGAGAAAATGCGGCTTGCATTCCGCGCAGATGTGGCAGTCCCTTGTGACTGTACGGACCTCCTCTAAAGAGTATGGGAGATTGCGGGACTTGATGAAGTGGTAAAACCGAGTGACCCCCGGGTGGCAGAGGTCCTCGTGGAGGGTTTGGAGGCGGTTAATTTTTGCGTTGGCACATGTGCCGCGGGATAGGGCATCGGACGGCTCGTTCAGCTTTCCGGGACGATACAAAATCTCATAGTTGAAGGTAGAGAGCTCGATCCTCCACCTTAAGATCTTGTCGTTTTTGATTTTGCCTCGCTATGCATTATCGAACATGAAGGCTACCGACCGTTGGTCCGTGAGGAGAGTGAATCTCCTGCCGGCCAGGTAATGCCTCCAATGTCGCACAGCTTCCACTATGGCTTGGGCTTCCTTTTCTACTGAAGAGTGGCGGATTTCTGAGGCGTGGAGGGTCCGGGAGAAAAAGGCCACGGGTCTGCCCGCTTGGTGAAGGGTGGCTGCTAGAGCTACGTCGGAGGCGTCGCTCTCGACCTGGAAGGGGAGGGACTCGTCGATGGCACGCATCGTGGCCTTTGCGATATCCGCTTTGATGCGGCTGAAGGCCTGGCAAGCCTCTGTCGACAGGGGGAAGGTCGTGGTCTGTATTAGGGGGCGGGCCTTGTCTGCGTACTGGGGGATCCACTGGGCGTAGTATGAAAAGAACCCCAGGCAGCGTTTCAGGGCTTTTGGGCAGTGCGGGAGGGGAAATTCCATGAGTGCGCGCATACATTCGGGGTCGGGGCCTATTATCCCATTGCGCACTACGTAGCCCAGAATGGCTAGCCGATCGGTGCTAAAAACGCACTTGTCCTCGTTGTACGTGAGGTTCAAGGCTTTGGCGGTCTGGAGGAATTTTTGGAGCTTGGCGTCGTGGTCCTGCTGATCGTGGCCGCAGATGGTTACATTGTCGAGATACGGGAACGTGGCCCGCAACCCATGTTGATCAACCATTCGGTCCATCTCCCGTTGGAAGACCGAGACCCCGTTTGTGACGCCAAAAGGGACCCGTAGGAAATGGTATAATCGCCCGTCTGCCTCGAAGGCTGTGTACTTGCGGTCACTTGGGCGGATGGGGAGCTGATGGTAGGCGGACTTGAGGTCCACGGTGGAGAAGACTTTATATTGGGCAATCCGGTTGACCATGTCGGATATGCGGGGGAGAGGGTACGCGTCTAGTTGTGTGTGCCTGTTGATGGTCTGGCTATAGTCAATGACCATCCTTTGTTTCTCCCCTGTCTTCACTACTACCACCTGCGCTCTCCAGGGACTATTGCTGGCCTGGATTATGCCCTCCTTTAGTAGCCGCTGGACTTCGGACCGAATGAAGGTCCGGTCCTGGGCGCTGTACCGTCTGCTCCTAGTGGCGACGGGTTTGCAATCCGGGGTGAGGTTCGCAAACAAGGACGGGGGTTGCACCTTGAGGGTTGCGAGGCCGCAGATAGTGAGTGGGGGTATGGGGCCGCCGAATTTGAACGTAAGGCTCTGTAGATTGCATTGGAAATCTAATCCCAGCAAGGTGGGGGCACAGAGTTGGGGAAGGACGTTTAGTTTGTAGTTTTTGAACTCCCTCCCCTGCACCGTTAGGGTAACTATGCAGAATCCCTGGATCTGTACGGAGTGGGATCCTGCAGCTAGGGAAATCTTTTGTGCGCTGGGATGGTGCGTCTTACCGTGTCGGGGTGTATAAAGCTCTCCGTGCTCCCGGAGTCGACTAGGCATGGCGTCTCGTGGCCATTTATTAGCACCGTTGTCGTCTGGAGTGTCCGGGGACGAGCTTGATCGAGCGTAATTGAAGCGAGACGTGGTTGGAGTAGTGGAGTGGGGTCCGTTGTTGCTGTCCAAGATGGCGTCGGGGATGGACAAAATGGCCACCCCCATACATCGCACGTGGCTGGGGGGTCACAAGATGGCGGCGGGGGTGGACAAAATGGCCGCCCCCACGCGTCGTACAGGTCTGGGGCGGTCCAAGATGGCGGCGCCCCTCCTCCCCTCGTGGTGGCCGGGACCCAAAATGGCGGCGTCTGTGGGTCGCACATGGTGTGCTGGGGGGGCTGGGGAGCGCTAGGACCACGAGCGCTAAGACCGCGAGCGCTAGGGCCGCGCGGAGCTCCCTCACCGGGGACAGCGCCAAAGTAGGTGGCGCCGGCGGGTCAGGTGTGGGGCGCGGGGTGGGGGTTAGGGTGGCGTTAGGGACGCGCAAAACTCCCTCCTCTCCGTGGAGAGTGTTGGCCGGGACCCAAAGCGGTAGCGCCGGCGGCGGGTCATACATGGGCTGCGGGGAGGGGGGTTGGGGAGCGTAAGCGGCGTGCAGAGCTCCCAGTTCTCCCGGGACCGCGGTGGTCGGGACCCAGAGCGGCTGCGCCTGCGGGTCGTACATGGCGTGCTGGGGGGGGGGGGGGGGGGGGGGGGGGGGGTTGGGGCGCGTAAACTGCTCGCAGGGCTCCCTGTGCTTCCGGGACAGCGGCGACCTCGCGGGACCGGCCCACAACCGCATAATTGCCCTTTTCCCCGCAGCTTTTGCAGATAGCTGCGCGGGCCGGGCAGCGCTGTCGGGGGTGTTTCGCCTGGCCGCAGAAATAACAGTGGGCGCCCCCGGTGCGACTCGGCGTTTGGACCGCGCAAGCCTGTAGGGTGTCCGGGGGGGGGGGGGGTAGGGGGTTTGCCGCGACGGGTACGTACGGGGCCCAATGGGTTGCCGCGCGGTCGGGGCCGTAGGCGCGGGTATTACGCGCGGCCACGTCTAGGGAGGCTGCTAGGGCCGTGCCTCTGAGAGTCCTAGCGACTCTTTTTCTAGAAGTCTTTGGCGGATTTGGGAGGATTGAATACCTGCCACAAAAGCATCGCGCATTAACATGTCCGTGTGTTCGTTTGCGTTCACCGACGGGCAGCTGCAGGCTCGTCCCAAAATCAGCAGCGCGGCGTAGAAGTCGTCCATCGATTCTCCGGGAGCTTGCCGTCTCGTCGCGAGCTGGTAGCGAGCGTAGATTTGGTTAACAGGGCGGACATAGAGACTTTTCAGTGCTGCGAACGCCGTCTGGAAATCCTCCGAGTCTTCGTTGAGGGAGAAAATCTCCGTGCTCACCCTCGAGTGCAGGACCTGCAGTTTTTGGTCTTCTGAGACTCGGCCGGTGGTCGTTCTGAGGTAGGCCTCGAAGCAAGTCTGCCAGTGCTTGAAGGCTGCTGCCGCGTTCACTACGTGGGGGCTGATCCTCAGGCATTCCGGAATGATCCTGAGCTCCATAGTCCTTTTTAGGCACGCTTAATAAATTGTAGCGCACAAAGACTCCGTGAGACGAATAGAGTGAAGTCGATGAGGCTTTATTAAGCGTGTCTGTTCCCCCGCAGCTCGATAGTAAACTGGCCTGCGGGGGAAGACTCCGGCTTCTTATACTCCGCCTTCCGGGTGGAGCTAGAGGTCAACGGCCAACCAGGACGCGGGATCTGTCAGCCAATGACATTAGGGCTTCCAGTCCCACATGACACCCAATACATACTACCACACTGTTCCAGTACCGCCTCCTCCTGATGTCAGTGTGCTGTCCCAGTACCGCCTCCTCCTGACGTCACTGTGCTGTCCCAATACCACCTTCTCCCGTGGGCAGTGTGCTGTCCCAAGACCACCTTCTCCTGACGTCAGTGTGCTGTCCCAGAACCACCTTCTCCTGAGGTCAGTGTGCTGTGTCAGAACCACCTCCTCCTGACGTCAGCGTGCTGTCCCAGTACCAACTCCTCCTGTGGTCAGTGTGCTGTCCCAGTACCACCTCCTCCTGTGGTCAGTGTGCTGTCCCAGTACCGCCTCCTCCTGATGTCAGTGTGCTGTCCCAGTACCGCCTCCTCCTGAGGTCAGTGTGCTGTCCCAGTACCGCCTCCTCCTGACGTCAGTGTGCTGTCCCAGTACCGCCTCCTCTTGAGGTCAGTGTGCTGTCCCAGTACCGCCTCCTCCTGAGGTCAGTGTGCTATCCCAGTACCGCCTCCTCCTGAGGTCAGTGTGCAATCCCAGTACCGCCTCCTCCTGAGGTCAGTGTGCTATCCCAGTACCGCCTCCTCCTGAGGTCAGTGTGCTATCCCTGTACCACCTTCTCCCGACGTCAGTGTGCTGTCCAGTACCGCCTCCTCCTGAGGTCAGTGTGCTGTCCCAGTACCACCTTCTCGTGACGTCAGTGTGCTGTCCCAGTACCGCCTCCTCTTGAGGTCAGTGTGCTGTCCCAGTACCGCCTCCTCCTGAGGTCAGTGTGCTATCCCAGTACCGCCTCCTCCTGAGGTCAGTGTGCAATCCCAGTACCGCCTCCTCCTGAGGTCAGTGTGCTATCCCAGTACCGCCTCCTCCTGAGGTCAGTGTGCTATCCCTGTACCACCTTCTCCCGACGTCAGTGTGCTGTCCAGTACCGCCTCCTCCTGAGGTCAGTGTGCTGTCCCAGTACCACCTTCTCGTGACGTCAGTGTGCTGTCCCAGTACTGCCTCCTCCTGACGTCAGTGTGCTGTCCCAGTACAGCCTCCTCCTGACGTCAGTGTGTTGTCCCAGTACCGCCTCCTCCTGATGTCAGTGTGCTGTCCCAGTACCGCCTCCTCCTGAGGTCAGTGTGCTGTCCCAGTACCACCTTCTCCTGAGGTCAGTGTGCTGTCCCAGTACCACCTTCTCCTGAGGTCAATGTGCTGTCCCAGTACCACCTCCTCCTGAGATCAGTGTGCTGTCCCAGTACCACCTCCTCCTGTGGTCAGTGTGCTGTCCCAGTACCGCCTCCTCCTGTGGTCAGTGTGCTGTCCCAGTACCGCCTCCTCCTGACGTCAGTGTGCTGTCCCAATACCGCCTCCTCCTGTGGTCAGTGTGCTGTCCCAGTACCGCCTTCTCCTGTGGTCAGTGTGCGGTCCCAGTACCGCCTCCTCCTGTGGTCAGTGTGCTGTCCCAGTACCGCCTCCTCCTGAGGTAAGTGTGTTGTCCCAGTACCACCTCCTCCTGACGTCAGTGTGCTGTCCCAGTACCGCCTCCTCCTGTGGTCAGTGTGCTGTCCAAGTACCGCCTCCTCCTGTGGTCAGTGTGCTGTCCCAGTACCGTCTCCTCCTGAGGTCAGTGTGCTGTCCCAGTACCACCTCCTCCTGTGGTCAGTGTGCTGTCCCAGTACCGCCTCCTCCTGAGGTCAGTGTGCTGTCCCAGTACCGCCTCCTCCTGAGGTCAGTGTGCTGTCCCAGTACCGCCTCCTCCTGAGGTCAGTCTGCTGTCCCAGTACCGCGTCCTCCTGACTTCAGTGTGCTGTCCAGGTACCGCCTCCACCTGACGTCAGTGTGCTGTCCTAATACAACCTCCTCCTGCGGTCAGTGTGCTGTCCCAGTACCGCCTCCTCCTGACGTCAGTGTGCTGTCCCAGTACCACATCCTCCTGAGGTCAGTGTGCTGTCCCAGTACCACCTCCTCCTGAGGTCAGTGTGCTGTCCCAGTACCGCCTCCTCCTGAGGTCAGTGTGCTGTCCCAGTACCACCCTCCCGTGATGTCAGTGTGCTGTCCCAGTACCACCTCCCCCTGAGGTCAATGTGCTGTCCCAGTACCGCCTCCTCCTGTGGTCAGTGTGCTGTCCCAGTACCGCCTCCTCCTGACGTCAGTGTGCTGTCCCAGTACCGCCTCCTCCTGTGGTCAGTGTGCTGTCCCAGTACCGCCTCCTCCTGTGGTCAGTGTGCTGTCCCAGTACCGCCTCCTCCTGTGGTCAGTGTGCTGTCCCAGTACCGCCTCCTCCTGAGGTCAGTGTGCTGTCCCAGTACCACCTTCTCCTGTGGTCAGTGTGCTGTCCCAGTACCGCCTTCTCCTGACGTCAGTGTGCTGTCCCAGTACCGTCTCCTCCTGACGTCAGTGTGCTGTCCCAGTACCGCCTCCTCCTGTGGTCAGTGTGCTGTCCCAGTACCGCCTCCTCCTGAGGTAAGTGTGTTGTCCCAGTACCGCCTCCTCCTGACGTCAGTGTGCTGTCCCAGTACCGCCTCCTCCTGTGGTCAGTGTGCTGTCCCAGTACCGTCTCCTCCTGAGGTCAGTGTGCTGTCCCAGTACCACCTCCTCCTGTGGTCAGTGTGCTGTCCCAGTACCGCCTCCTCCTGAGGTCAGTGTGCTGTCCCAGTACCACCTCCTCCTGAGGTCAGTGTGCTGTCCCAGTACCACCTCCTCCTGAGGTCAGTGTGCTGTCCCAGTACCGCCTCCTCCTGAGGTCAGTGTGCTGTCCCAGTACCGCCTCCTCCTGAGGTCAGTGTGGTGTCCCAGTACCGCCTACTCCTGAGGTCAGTGTGCTGTCCCAGTACCGACTCCTCCTGAGATCAGCGTGCTGTCCCAGTACCGCCTCCACCTGACGTCAGTGTGCTGTCCCAATACAACCTCCTCCTGCGGTCAGTGTGCTGTCCCAGTACCGCCTCCTCCTGACGTCAGTGTGCTGTCCCAGTACCACATCCTCCTGAGGTCAGTGTGCTCTCTCAGTACCACATCCTCCTGAGGTCAGTGTGCTCTCCCAGTAGCGCCTCCTCCTGAGGTCAGTGTGCTGTCCCAGTACGGCCTCCTCCTGTGGTCAGTGTGCTGTCCCAGTACCGCCTCCTCCTATCGACAGTGTGCTGTCCCAGTACCGCCTCCTCCTGAGGTCAGTGTGCTGTCCCAGCACAGCCTCCTCCTGAGGTCAGTGTGCTGTCGCAGTACCACCCTCCCGTGATGTCAGTGTGCTGTCCCAGTACCGCCTCCTCCTGAGGCCAGTGTGCTGTCCCTGTACCGCCTCCTCCTGAGGTCAGTGTGCTGTCCCAGTACCGCCTCCTCCTGAGGTCAGTGTGCTGTCCCAGTACCGCCTCCTCCTGCGGTCAGTGTGCTGTCCCAGTACCGCCTCCTCCTGATGTCAGTGTGCTGTCCCAGTACCGCCTCCTCCTGATGTCAGTGTGCTGTCACAGTACGGCCTCCGCCTGAGGTCAGTGTGCTGTCCCAGTACCGCCTCCTCCTGATGTCAGGGTGCTGTCCCAGTACCACCTCCTCCTGAGGTCAGAGTGCTGTCCCAGTACCGCCTCCTCCTGACGTCAGTGTGCTGTCCCAGTACCGCCTCCTCCTGAGGTCAGTGTGCTGTCCCAGTACCGCCTCCTCCTGAGGTCAGTGTGCTGTCCCAGTACGGCCTCCTCCTGAGGTCAGTGTGCTGTCCCAGTACGGCCTCCTCCTGAGGTCAGTGTGCTGTCCCAGTACCGCCTCCTCCTGAGGTCAGTGTGCTGTCCCAGTACCGCCTCCTCCTGAGGTCAGTGTGCTGTCCCAGTACCGCCTCCTCCTGTGGTCTGTGTGCTGTCCCAGTACCGCCTCCTCCTGAGGTCAGTGTGCTGTCCCAGTACCACCTCCTCCTGAGGTCAGTGTGCTGTCCCAGTACCGCCTCCTCCTGAGGTCAGTGTGCTGTCCCAGTACTGCCTCCTCCTGAGGTCAGTGTGCTGTCCCAGTACCGCCTCCTCCTGAGGTCAGTGTGCTGTCCCAGTACCGCCTCCTCCTGAGGTCAGTGTGCTGTCCCAGTACCACCTCCTCCTGAGGTCAGTGTGCTGTCCCAGTACCGCCTCCTCCTGAGGTCAGTGTGATGTCCCAGTACCGCCTCCTCCTGACGTCAGTGTGCTGTCCCAGTACCGCCTCCTCCTGACGTCAGTGTGCTGTCCCAGTACCGCCTCCTCCTGACGTCAGTGTGCTGTCCCAGTACCACCTCCTCCTGTGGTCAGTGTGCTGTCCCAGTACCACCTCCTCCTGTGGTCAGTGTGCTGTCCCAGTACCGCCTCCTCCTGACGTCAGTGTGCTGTCCCAGTACCACCTCCTCCTGTGGTCAGTGTGCTGTCCCAGTACCACCTCCTCCTGAGGTCAGTGTGCTGTCCCAATACCACCTCCTCCGGAGGTCAGTGTGCTGTCCCAGTACCGCCTCCTCCTGACGTCAGTGTGCTGTCCCAGTACCACCTCCTCCTGTGGCCAGTGTGCTGTCCCAGTACCACCTCCTCCTGAGGTCAGTGTGCTGTCCCAGTACCACCTCCTCCTGTGGTCAGTGTGCTGTCCCAGTACCACCTCCTCCTGTGGTCAGTGTGCTGTCCCAGTACCACCTCCTCCTGAGGTCAGTGTGCTGTCCCAGTACCACCTCCTCCTGTGGTCAGTGTGCTGTCCCAGTACCGCCTCCTCCTGACGTCAGTGTGCTGTCCCAGTACCACCTCCTCCTGTGGTCAGTGTGCTGTCCCAGTACCACCTCCTCCTGAGGTCAGTGTGCTGTCTCAGTACCGCCTCCTCCTGAGGTCAGTGTGCTGTCCCAATACCACCTCCTCCTGAGGTCAGTGTGCTGTCTCAGTACCGCCTCCTCCTGATGTCAGTGTGCTGGCCCAGTACCGCCTCCTCCTGAGGTCAGTGTGCTGTCCCAGTACCGCCTCTTCCTGAGGTCAGTGTGCTGTCCCAGTACCGCCTTCTCCTGAGGTCAGTGTGCTGTCCCAGTACCGCCTCCTCCTGAGGTCAGTGTGCTGTCCCAATACCGCCTCCTCCTGAGGTCAGTGTGCTGTCCCAGTACCGCCTCCTCCTGAGGTCAGTTTGCTGTCCCAGTACCGCCTCCTCCTGAGGTCAGTGTGCTGTCCCAATACCGCCTCCTCCTGAGGTCAGTGTGCTGTCCCAGTACCGTCTCCTCCTGATGTCAGTGGGCTGTCCCAGTACCGCCTCCTCCTGAGGTCAGTGTGCTGTCCCAGGACCGCCTCCTCCTGAGGTCAGTGTGCTGTCCCAGTACCACCTTCTCCTGAGGTCAGTGTGCTGTCCCAGAACCGCCTCCTCCTGACGTCAGTGGGCTGTCCCAGTACCGCCTCCTCCTGAGGTCATTGTGCTGTCCCAGTACCGCCTCCTCCTGATGTCAGGGTGCTGTCCCAGTACCGCCTCCTCCTGAGGTCAGTGTGCTGTCCCAGTACCGCCTCCTCCTGAGGTCAGTGTGCTGTCCCAGTACCGCCTCCTCCTGAGGTCATTGTGCTGTCCCAGTACCGCCTCCTCCTGATGTCAGTGTGCTGTCCCAGTACCGCCTCCTCCTGAGGTCAGTGTGCTGTCCCAGTACCGCCGCCTCCTGAGGTCAGTGTGCTGTCCCAGTACCGCCTCCTCCTGAGGTCAGTGTGCTGTCCCAGTACCGCCGCCTCCTGAGGTCAGTGTGCTGTCCCAGTACCGCCTCCTCCTGAGGTCAGTGTACTGTCCCAGTACCACCTCCTCCTGTGGTCAGTGTGCTGTCCCAGTACCGCCTCCTCCTGAGGTCAGTGTGCTGTCCCAGTACCACCTCCTCCTGTGGTCAGTGTGCTGTCCCAGTACCGCCTCCTCCTGAGGTCAGTGTGCTGTCCCAGTACCGCCTCCTACTGAGATCAGTGTGCTGTCCCAGTACCGCCTACTCCTGAGATTAGTGTGCTGTCCCAGTACCACCTCCTCCTGAGGTCAGTGTGCTGTCCCAGTACCACCTTCTCCTGAGGTCAGTGTGCTGTCCCAGTACCGCCTCCTCCTGACGTCAGTGGGCTGTCCCAGTACCGCCTCCTCCTGAGGTCAGTGTGCTGTCCCAGTACCGCCTCCTCCTGAGATCAGTGTGCTGTCCCAGTACCGCCTACTCCTGAGATTAGTGTGCTGTCCCAGTACCACCTCCTCCTGAGGTCAGTGTGCTGTCCCAGTACCACCTCCTCCTGTGGTCAGTGTGCTGTCCCAGTACCACCTTCTCCTGAGGTCAGTGTGCTGTCACAGTACCGCCTCCTCCTGATGTCAGTGTGCTGTCCCAGTACCACCTTCTCCTGTGGTCAGTGTGCTGTCCCAGTACCGCCTCTTCCTGAGGTCAGTGTGCTGTCCCAGTACCGCCTACTCCTGAGATTAGTGTGCTGTCCCAGTACCACCTCCTCCTGAGGTCAGTGTGCTGTCCCAGTACCACCTTCTCCTGAGGTCAGTGTGCTGTCCCAGTACCGCCTCCTCCTGACGTCAGTGGGCTGTCCCAGTACCGCCTCCTCCTGAGGTCAGTGTGCTGTCCCAGTACCGCCTCCTCCTGAGATCAGTGTGCTGTCCCAGTACAGCCTACTCCTGAGATTAGTGTGCTGTCCCAGTACCACCTCCTCCTGAGGTCAGTGTGCTGTCCCAGTACCACCTCCTCCTGTGGTCAGTGTGCTGTCCCAGTACCACCTTCTCCTGAGGTCAGTGTGCTGTCCCAGTACCGCCTCCTCCTGATGTCAGTGTGCTGTCCCAGTACCACCTTCTCCTGTGGTCAGTGTGCTGTCCCAGTACCGCCTCTTCCTGAGGTCAGTGTGCTGTCCCAGTACCGCCTCCTCCTGAGGTCAGTGTGCTGTCCCAGTACCGCCTCCTCCTGAGGTCAGTGTGCTGTCCCAGTGCCGCCTCCTCATGAGGTCAGTGTGCTGTCCCAGTACCGCCTCTTCCTGAGGTCAGTGTGCTGTCCCAGTACCGCCTCCTCCTGAGGTCAGTGTGCTGTCCCAGTACCGCCTCTTCCTGAGGTCAGTGTGCTGTCCAAGTACCGCCTTCTCCTGAGGTCATTGTGCTGTCCCAGTACCGCCTCCTCCTGAGGTCAGTGTGCTGTCCCATTACCGCCTCTTCCTGAGGTCAGTGTGCTGTCCCAGTACGGCCTCCTCCTGAGGTCAGTGTCCTGTCCCAGTACCGCCTCTTCCTGAGGTCAGTGTGCTGTCCCAGTACCGCCACCTCCTGAGGTCAGTGCGCTGTCCCAGTACCACCTCCTCCTGAGGTCAGTGTGCTGTCCCAGTACCACCTTCTCCTGAGGTCAGTGTGCTGTCCCAGTACCGCCTCCTCCTGACGTCAGTGGGCTGTCCCAGTACCACCTCCCCTTAGGTCAGTGTGCTGTCCCAGTACCGCCTCCCACTGAGGTCATTGTTCTGTCCCAGTACCGCCTCCTCCTGATGTCAGTGTGCTGTCCCAGGACCGCCACCTCCTGAGGTCAGTGTGCTGTCCCAGTACCGCCTCCTCCTGACGTCAGTGTGCTGTCCCAGTACCGCCTCTTCCTGAGGTCAGTGTGCTGTCCCAGTACCGCCTCCTCCTGAGGTCAGTGTGCTGTCCCAGTACCGCCTCCTCCTGAGGTCAGTGTGCTGTCCCAGTACCGCCTCTTCCTGAGGTCAGTGTGCTTTCCCAGTACCACCTCCTCCTGATGTCAGTGTGCTGTCCCAGTCCCGCCTCCTCCTGTGCTCGGTGTGCTGTCCCAGTACCGCCTCCTCCTGAGGTTGGTGTGCTGTCCCAGTACCACCTCCTCCTGAGGTCAGTGTGCTGTCCCAGTACCACCTCCTCCTGAGGTCAGTGTGCTGTCCCAGTACCACCTTCTCCTGAGGTCAGTGTGCTGTCCCAGTACCGCCTCCTCCTGACGTCAGTGGGCTGTCCCAGTACCACCTCCCCTCAGGTCAGTGTGCTGTCCCAGTACCGCCTCCTCCTGAGGTCAATGTGCTGTCCCAGTACCGCCTCCTCCTGAGGTCAGTGTGCTGTCTCAGTACCGCCTCCTCCTGTGGTGAGTGTGCTGTCCCAGTACCACCTTCTCCTGAGGTCAGTGTGCTGTCCCAGTACCGACTCCTCCTGTGGTCAGTGTGCTGTCCCAGTACCGCCTCCTCCTGAGGTAAGTGTGTTGTCCCAGTACCACCTCCTCCTGACGTCAGTATGCTGTCCCAGTACCGCCTCCTCCTATGGTCAGTGTGCTGTCCCAGTACCGCCTCCTCCTGAGGTCAGTGTGCTGTCCCAGTACCGCCTCCTCCTGTGGTCAGTGTGCTGTCCCAGTACCGCCGCCTCCTGAGGTCAGTATGTTGTCCCTGTACCGCCTCCTCCTGTGGTCAGTGTGCTGTCCCAGTACCTCCTCCTCCTGAGGTCAGTGTGGTGTCCCAGTACCGCCTCCTCCTGTGGTCAGTGTGCTGTCCCAGTACCTACTCCTCCTGAGGTCAGTGTGCTGTCCCAGTACCACCTCCTCCTGTGGTCACTGTGCTGTCCCAGTACCGCCTCCTCCTGAGGTCAGTGTGCTGTCCCAGTACCACCTCCTCCTGAGGTCAGTGTGCTGTCCCAGTACCACCTCCTCCTGAGGTCAGTGTGCTGTCCCAGTACCGCCTCCTCCTGACGTCAGTGTGCTGTCCCAGTACCACCTCCTCCTGAGGTCAATGTGCTGTCCCAGTACCGCCTCCTCCTGAGGTAATTGTGCTGTCCCAGTACCACCTCCTCCTGAGGTCAGTGTGCTGTCGCAGTACCACCTCCTCCTGAGGTCAGTGTGCTGTCCCAGTACCGCCTCCTCCTGACGTCAGTGTGCTGTCCCAGTACCGCCTCCACCTGAGGTCAGTGTGCTGTCCCAGTACCACCTCCTCCTGAGGTCAGTGTGCTGTCTCAGTACCGCCTCCTCCTGAGGTCAGTGTGCTGTCCCAGTACCACCTCCTCCTGAGGTAATTGAGCTGTCCCAGTACCACCTCCTCCTGAGGTCAGTGTGCTGTCCCAGTACCACCTCCTCCTGAGGTCAGTGTGCTGTCCCAGTACCACCTCCTCCTGAGGTCAGTGTGCTGTCCCAGAACCACCTTCTCCTGAGGTCAATGTGCTGTCCCAGTACCGCCTCCTCCTGAGGTCAGTGTGTTGTCCCAGTACGGCCTCCTCCTGTGGTCAGTGTGCTGTCCCAGTACCGCCTCCTCCTGAGGTCAGTGTGCTGTCCCAGTACCGCCTCCTCCTGTGGTCAGTGTACTATCCCAGTACCACCTCCTCCTGACGTCAGTGTGCTGTCCCAATACAACCTCCTCCTGCGGTCAGTGTGCTGTCCCAGTAACGCCTCCTCCTGACGTCAGTGTGCTGTCCCAGTACCACCTCCTCCTGAGGTCAGTGTGCTGTCCCAGTACCACCCTCCCGTGATGTCAGTGTGCTGTCCCAGTACCGCCTCCTCCTGAGGCCAGTGTGCTGTCCCAGTACCGCCTCCTCCTGAGGTCAGTGTGCTGTCCCAGTACCGCCTCCTCCTGATGTCAGTGTGCTGTCCCAGTACCACCTCCTCCTGAGGTCAGTGTGCTGTCCCAGTACCACCTCCTCCTGAGGCCAGTGTGCTGTCCCAGTACCGCCTCCTCCCGAGGTCAGTGTGCTGTCCCAGTACCGCCTCCTCCTGATGTCAGTGTGCTGTCCCAGTACCACCTCCTCCTGACGTCAGTGTGCTGTCCCAGTACCACCTCCTCCTGAGGTCAGTGTGCTGTCCCAGTACCACCCTCCCGTGATGTCAGTGTGCTGTCCCAGTACCGCCTCCTCCTGAGGCCAGTGTGCTGTCCCAGTACCGCCTCCTCCTGAGGTCAGTGTGCTGTCCCAGTACCGCCTCCTCCTGATGTCAGTGTGCTGTCCCAGTACCACCTCCTCCTGAGGTCAGTGTGCTGTCCCAGTACCACCTCCTCCTGAGGTCAGTGTGCTGTCCCAGTACCGCCACCTCCTGCGGTCAGTGTGCTGTCCCAGTACCGCCTCCTCCTGATGTCAGTGTGCTGTCCCAGTACCGCCTCCTCCTGCGTCAGTGTGCTGTCCCAGTACCGCCTCCTCCTGATGTCAGTGTGCTGTCCCAGTACCGCCTCCTCCTGAGGTCAGTGTGCTGTCCCAGTACCGCCTCCTCCTGATGTCAGTTTGCGGTCCCAGTACCACCTCCCCCTGACGTCCGTGGGCTGTCCCAGTACCACCTCCTCCTGAGGCCAGTGTGCTGTCCCAGTACCACCTCCTCCTGAGGTCAGTGTGCTGTCCCAGTACCGCCTCCTCCTGATGTCAGTGTGCTGTCCCAGTACCACCTCCTCCTGAGGTCAGTGTGCTGTCCCAGTACCGCCTCCTCCTGACGTCAGTGTGCTGTCCCAGTACCGCCTCCTCCTGATGTCAGTGTGCTGTCTCAGTACCGCCTCCTCCTGTGCTCAGTGTGCTGTCCCAGTACCGCCTCTTCCTGAGGTCAGTGTGCTGTCCCAGTACCGCCTCCTCCTGAGGTCAGTGTGCTCTCCCAGTACCGCCTCCTCCTCCGGTCAGTGTGCTGTCCCAGTACCGCCTCCTCCTGAGGCCAGTGTGCTCTCCCAGTACCGCCTCCTCCTGATGTCAGTGTGCTGTCTCAGTACCGCCTCCTCCTGATGTCAGTGTGCTGTCCCAGTACCACCTTCTCCTGTGGTCAGTGTGCTGTCCCAGTACCGCCTCTTCCTGAGGTCAGTGTGCTGTCCCAGTACCGCCTCCTCCTGAGGTCAGTGTGCTGTCCCAGTACCGCCTCCTCCTGAGGTCAGTGTGCTGTCCCAGTACCGCCTCCTCATGAGGTCAGTGTGCTGTCCCAGTACCGCCTCTTCCTGAGGTCAGTGTGCTGTCCCAGTACCGCCTCCTCCTGAGGTCAGTGTGCTGTCCCAGTACCGCCTCTTCCTGAGGTCAGTGTGCTGTCCAAGTACCGCCTTCTCCTGAGGTCATTGTGCTGTCCCAGTACCGCCTCCTCCTGAGGTCAGTGTGCTGTCCCATTACCGCCTCTTCCTGAGGTCAGTGTGCTGTCCCAGTACGGCCTCCTCCTGAGGTCAGTGTCCTGTCCCAGTACCGCCTCTTCCTGAGGTCAGTGTGCTGTCCCAGTACCGCCACCTCCTGAGGTCAGTGCGCTGTCCCAGTACCACCTCCTCCTGAGGTCAGTGTGCTGTCCCAGTACCACCTTCTCCTGAGGTCAGTGTGCTGTCCCAGTACCGCCTCCTCCTGACGTCAGTGGGCTGTCCCAGTACCACCTCCCCTTAGGTCAGTGTGCTGTCCCAGTACCGCCTCCCACTGAGGTCATTGTTCTGTCCCAGTACCGCCTCCTCCTGATGTCAGTGTGCTGTCCCAGGACCGCCACCTCCTGAGGTCAGTGTGCTGTCCCAGTACCGCCTCCTCCTGAGGTCAGTGTGCTGTCCCAGTACCGCCTCTTCCTGAGGTCAGTGTGCTGTCCCAGTACCGCCTCCTCCTGAGGTCAGTGTGCTGTCCCAGTACCGCCTCCTCCTGAGGTCAGTGTGCTGTCCCAGTACCGCCTCTTCCTGAGGTCAGTGTGCTTTCCCAGTACCACCTCCTCCTGATGTCAGTGTGCTGTCCCAGTCCCGCCTCCTCCTGTGCTCGGTGTGCTGTCCCAGTACCGCCTCCTCCTGAGGTTGGTGTGCTGTCCCAGTACCACCTCCTCCTGAGGTCAGTGTGCTGTCCCAGTACCACCTCCTCCTGAGGTCAGTGTGCTGTCCCAGTACCACCTTCTCCTGAGGTCAGTGTGCTGTCCCAGTACCGCCTCCTCCTGACGTCAGTGGGCTGTCCCAGTACCACCTCCCCTCAGGTCAGTGTGCTGTCCCAGTACCGCCTCCTCCTGAGGTCAATGTGCTGTCCCAGTACCGCCTCCTCCTGAGGTCAGTGTGCTGTCTCAGTACCGCCTCCTCCTGTGGTGAGTGTGCTGTCCCAGTACCACCTTCTCCTGAGGTCAGTGTGCTGTCCCAGTACCGACTCCTCCTGTGGTCAGTGTGCTGTCCCAGTACCGCCTCCTCCTGAGGTAAGTGTGCTGTCCCAGTACCGCCTCCTCCTGAGGTCAGTGTGCTGTCCCAGTACCGCCTCCTCCTGATGTCAGTGTGCTGTCCCAGTACCACCTCCTCCTGAGGTCAGTGTGCTGTCCCAGTACCACCTCCTCCTGAGGTCAGTGTGCTGTCCCAGTACCGCCACCTCCTGCGGTCAGTGTGCTGTCCCAGTACCGCCTCCTCCTGATGTCAGTGTGCTGTCCCAGTACCGCCTCCTCCTGCGTCAGTGTGCTGTCCCAGTACCGCCTCCTCCTGATGTCAGTGTGCTGTCCCAGTACCGCCTCCTCCTGAGGTCAGTGTGCTGTCCCAGTACCGCCTCCTCCTGATGTCAGTTTGCGGTCCCAGTACCACCTCCCCCTGACGTCCGTGGGCTGTCCCAGTACCACCTCCTCCTGAGGCCAGTGTGCTGTCCCAGTACCACCTCCTCCTGAGGTCAGTGTGCTGTCCCAGTACCGCCTCCTCCTGATGTCAGTGTGCTGTCCCAGTACCACCTCCTCCTGAGGTCAGTGTGCTGTCCCAGTACCGCCTCCTCCTGACGTCAGTGTGCTGTCCCAGTACCGCCTCCTCCTGATGTCAGTGTGCTGTCTCAGTACCGCCTCCTCCTGTGCTCAGTGTGCTGTCCCAGTACCGCCTCTTCCTGAGGTCAGTGTGCTGTCCCAGTACCGCCTCCTCCTGAGGTCAGTGTGCTCTCCCAGTACCGCCTCCTCCTCCGGTCAGTGTGCTGTCCCAGTACCGCCTCCTCCTGAGGCCAGTGTGCTCTCCCAGTACCGCCTCCTCCTGATGTCAGTGTGCTGTCTCAGTACCGCCTCCTCCTGATGTCAGTGTGCTGTCCCAGTACCACCTTCTCCTGTGGTCAGTGTGCTGTCCCAGTACCGCCTCTTCCTGAGGTCAGTGTGCTGTCCCAGTACCGCCTCCTCCTGAGGTCAGTGTGCTGTCCCAGTACCGCCTCCTCCTGAGGTCAGTGTGCTGTCCCAGTACCGCCTCCTCATGAGGTCAGTGTGCTGTCCCAGTACCGCCTCTTCCTGAGGTCAGTGTGCTGTCCCAGTACCGCCTCCTCCTGAGGTCAGTGTGCTGTCCCAGTACCGCCTCTTCCTGAGGTCAGTGTGCTGTCCAAGTACCGCCTTCTCCTGAGGTCATTGTGCTGTCCCAGTACCGCCTCCTCCTGAGGTCAGTGTGCTGTCCCATTACCGCCTCTTCCTGAGGTCAGTGTGCTGTCCCAGTACGGCCTCCTCCTGAGGTCAGTGTCCTGTCCCAGTACCGCCTCTTCCTGAGGTCAGTGTGCTGTCCCAGTACCGCCACCTCCTGAGGTCAGTGCGCTGTCCCAGTACCACCTCCTCCTGAGGTCAGTGTGCTGTCCCAGTACCACCTTCTCCTGAGGTCAGTGTGCTGTCCCAGTACCGCCTCCTCCTGACGTCAGTGGGCTGTCCCAGTACCACCTCCCCTTAGGTCAGTGTGCTGTCCCAGTACCGCCTCCCACTGAGGTCATTGTTCTGTCCCAGTACCGCCTCCTCCTGATGTCAGTGTGCTGTCCCAGGACCGCCACCTCCTGAGGTCAGTGTGCTGTCCCAGTACCGCCTCCTCCTGAGGTCAGTGTGCTGTCCCAGTACCGCCTCTTCCTGAGGTCAGTGTGCTGTCCCAGTACCGCCTCCTCCTGAGGTCAGTGTGCTGTCCCAGTACCGCCTCCTCCTGAGGTCAGTGTGCTGTCCCAGTACCGCCTCTTCCTGAGGTCAGTGTGCTTTCCCAGTACCACCTCCTCCTGATGTCAGTGTGCTGTCCCAGTCCCGCCTCCTCCTGTGCTCGGTGTGCTGTCCCAGTACCGCCTCCTCCTGAGGTTGGTGTGCTGTCCCAGTACCACCTCCTCCTGAGGTCAGTGTGCTGTCCCAGTACCACCTCCTCCTGAGGTCAGTGTGCTGTCCCAGTACCACCTTCTCCTGAGGTCAGTGTGCTGTCCCAGTACCGCCTCCTCCTGACGTCAGTGGGCTGTCCCAGTACCACCTCCCCTCAGGTCAGTGTGCTGTCCCAGTACCGCCTCCTCCTGAGGTCAATGTGCTGTCCCAGTACCGCCTCCTCCTGAGGTCAGTGTGCTGTCTCAGTACCGCCTCCTCCTGTGGTGAGTGTGCTGTCCCAGTACCACCTTCTCCTGAGGTCAGTGTGCTGTCCCAGTACCGACTCCTCCTGTGGTCAGTGTGCTGTCCCAGTACCGCCTCCTCCTGAGGTAAGTGTGTTGTCCCAGTACCGCCTCCTCCTGACGTCAGTATGCTGTCCCAGTACCGCCTCCTCCTATGGTCAGTGTGTTGTCCCTGTACCGCCTCCTCCTGTGGTCAGTGTGCTGTCCCAGTACCGCCTCCTCCTGAGGTCAGTGTGCTGTCCCAGTACCGCCTCCTCCTGTGGTCAGTGTGCTGTCCCAGTACCGCCGCCTCCTGAGGTCAGTGTGTTGTCCCTGTACCGCCTCCTCCTGTGGTCAGTGTGCTGTCCCAGTACCTCCTCCTCCTGAGGTCAGTGTGGTGTCCCAGTACCGCCTCCTCCTGTGGTCAGTGTGCTGTCCCAGTACCTACTCCTCCTGAGGTCAGTGTGCTGTCCCAGTACCACCTCCTCCTGTGGTCACTGTGCTGTCCCAGTACCGCCTCCTCCTGAGGTCAGTGTGCTGTCCCAGTACCACCTCCTCCTGAGGTCAGTGTGCTGTCCCAGTACCACCTCCTCCTGAGGTCAGTGTGCTGTCCCAGTACCGCCTCCTCCTGACGTCAGTGTGCTGTCCCAGTACCACCTCCTCCTGAGGTCAGTGTGCTGTCCCAGTACCGCCTCCTCCTGAGGTAATTGTGCTGTCCCAGTACCACCTCCTCCTGAGGTCAGTGTGCTGTCCCAGTACCACCTCCTCCTGAGGTCAGTGTGCTGTCCCAGTACCGCCTCCTCCTGACGTCAGTGTGCTGTCCCAGTACCGCCTCCACCTGAGGTCAGTGTGCTGTCCCAGTACCACCTCCTCCTGAGGTCAGTGTGCTGTCTCAGTACCACCTCCTCCTGAGGTCAGTGTGCTGTCCCAGTACCACCTCCTCCTGAGGTAATTGTGCTGTCCCAGTACCACCTCCTCCTGAGGTCAGTGTGCTGTCCCAGTACCACCTCCTCCTGAGGTCAGTGTGCTGTCCCAGTACCACCTCCTCCTGAGGTCAGTGTGCTGTCCCAGAACCACCTTCTCCTGAGGTCAATGTGCTGTCCCAGTACCGCCTCCTCCTGAGGTCAGTGTGTTGTCCCAGTACGGCCTCCTCCTGTGGTCAGTGTGCTGTCCCAGTACCGCCTCCTCCTGAGGTCAGTGTGCTGTCCCAGTACCGCCTCCTCCTGTGGTCAGTGTACTATCCCAGTACCACCTCCTACTGACGTCAGTGTGCTGTCCCAATACAACCTCCTCCTGCGGTCAGTGTGCTGTCCCAGTACCGCCTCCTCCTGACGTCAGTGTGCTGTCCCAGTACCACCTCCTCCTGAGGTCAGTGTGCTGTCCCAGTACCACCCTCCCGTGATGTCAGTGTGCTGTCCCAGTACCGCCTCCTCCTGAGGCCAGTGTGCTGTCCCAGTACCGCCTCCTCCTGAGGTCAGTGTGCTGTCCCAGTACCGCCTCCTCCTGATGTCAGTGTGCTGTCCCAGTACCACCTCCTCCTGAGGTCAGTGTGCTGTCCCAGTACCACCTCCTCCTGAGGCCAGTGTGCTGTCCCAGTACCGCCTCCTCCCGAGGTCAGTGTGCTGTCCCAGTACCGCCTCCTCCTGATGTCAGTGTGCTGTCCCAGTACCACCTCCTCCTGACGTCAGTGTGCTGTCCCAGTACCACCTCCTCCTGAGGTCAGTGTGCTGTCCCAGTACCACCCTCCCGTGATGTCAGTGTGCTGTCCCAGTACCGCCTCCTCCTGAGGCCAGTGTGCTGTCCCAGTACCGCCTCCTCCTGAGGTCAGTGTGCTGTCCCAGTACCGCCTCCTCCTGATGTCAGTGTGCTGTCCCAGTACCACCTCCTCCTGAGGTCAGTGTGCTGTCCCAGTACCACCTCCTCCTGAGGTCAGTGTGCTGTCCCAGTACCGCCACCTCCTGCGGTCAGTGTGCTGTCCCAGTACCGCCTCCTCCTGATGTCAGTGTGCTGTCCCAGTACCGCCTCCTCCTGCGTCAGTGTGCTGTCCCAGTACCGCCTCCTCCTGATGTCAGTGTGCTGTCCCAGTACCGCCTCCTCCTGAGGTCAGTGTGCTGTCCCAGTACCGCCTCCTCCTGATGTCAGTTTGCGGTCCCAGTACCACCTCCCCCTGACGTCCGTGGGCTGTCCCAGTACCACCTCCTCCTGAGGCCAGTGTGCTGTCCCAGTACCACCTCCTCCTGAGGTCAGTGTGCTGTCCCAGTACCGCCTCCTCCTGATGTCAGTGTGCTGTCCCAGTACCACCTCCTCCTGAGGTCAGTGTGCTGTCCCAGTACCGCCTCCTCCTGACGTCAGTGTGCTGTCCCAGTACCGCCTCCTCCTGATGTCAGTGTGCTGTCTCAGTACCGCCTCCTCCTGTGCTCAGTGTGCTGTCCCAGTACCGCCTCTTCCTGAGGTCAGTGTGCTGTCCCAGTACCGCCTCCTCCTGAGGTCAGTGTGCTCTCCCAGTACCGCCTCCTCCTCCGGTCAGTGTGCTGTCCCAGTACCGCCTCCTCCTGAGGCCAGTGTGCTCTCCCAGTACCGCCTCCTCCTGATGTCAGTGTGCTGTCTCAGTACCGCCTCCTCCTATGCTCAGTGTGCTGTCCCAGTACCGCCTCTTCCTGAGGTCAGTGTGCTGTCCCAGTACCGCCTCCACCTGAGTTCAGTGTGCTGTCCCAGTACCGCCTCCTCCTGAGGTCAGTGTGCTGTCCCAGTACCGCCACCTCCTGAGATCAGTGTGCTGTCCCAGTACCGCCTCCTCCTGAGGTCAGTGTGCTGTCCCAGTACCGCCTCTTTCTGAGGTCAGTGTGCTGTCCCAGTACCGCCTCCTCCTGAGGTCAGTGTGCTGTCCCAGTACCGCCTCCTCCTGAGGTCAGTGTGCTGTCCCAGTACCGCCTCCTCCTGAGGTCAGTGTGCTGTCCCAGTACCGCCTCCTCCTCCGGTCAGTGTGCTGTCCCAGTACCGCCTCCTCCTGAGGTCAGTGTGCTGTCCCAGTACCACCTCCTCCTGAGGTCAGTGTGCTGTCTCAGTACCGCCTCCTCCTGTGCTCAGTGTGCTGTCCCAGTACAGCCTCCTCCTGTGGTCAGTGTGCTGTCCCAGTACCGCCTCCTCCTGAGGCCAGTGTGCTGTCCCAGTACCGCCTCCTCCTGAGGTCAGTGTGCTGTCCCAGTACCGCCTTCTCCTCCGGTCAGTGTGCTGTCCCAGTACCGCCTCCTCCTGAGGTCAGTGTGCTGTCCCAGTACGGCCTCCTCCTGAGGTCAGTGTGCTGTCCCAGTACGGCCTCCTCCTGAGGTCAGTGTGCTGTCCCAGTACCGCCTCCTCCTGAGGTCAGTGTGCTGTCCCAGTACCACCTCCTCCTGTGGTCAGTGTGCTGTCCCAGTACCGCCTCCTCCTGAGGCCAGTGTGCTGTCCCAGTACCACCTCCTCCTGTGGTCAGTGTGCTGTCCCAGTACCGCCTCCTCCTGAGGTCAGTGTGCTGTCCCAGTACCACCTCCTCCTGTGGTCAGTGTGCTGTCCCAGTACCACCTCCTCCTGAGGTCAGTGTGCTGTCCCAGTACCGCCTCCTCCTGAGGTCAGTGTGCTGTCCCAGTACCGCCTCCTCCTGAGGTCAGTGTGCTGTCCCAGTACCGCCTCCTCCTGAGGTCAATGTGCTGTCCCAGTACCGCCTCCTCCTGACGTCAGTGTGCTGTCCCAGTACCGCCTCCTCCTGAGGTCATTGTGCTGTCCCAGTACCGCCTCCTCCTGACGTCAGTGTGCTGTCCCAGTACCACCTCCTCCTGTGGTCAGTGTGCTGTCCCAGTACCGCCTCCTCCTGAGGTCAGTGTGCTGTCCCAGTACTGCCTCCTCCTCCGGTCAGTGTGCTGTCCCAGTACCACCTCCTCCTGAGGTCAGTGTGCTGTCCCAGTACCGCCTCCTCCTGAGGTCAGTGTGCTGTCCCAGTACCACCTCCTCCTGAGGTCAGTGTGCTGTCCCAGTACCACCTCCTCCTGAGGTCAGTGTGCTGTCCCAGTACCGCCTCCTCCTGAGGTCAGTGTGCTGTCCCAATACCGCCTCCTCCTCCGGTCAGTGTGCTGTCCCAGTACCGCCTCCTCCTGAGGTCAGTGTGCTGTCCCAGTACCACCTCCTCCTGAGGTCAGTGTTCTGTCCCAGTACCGCCTCCTCCTGTGGTCAGTGTGCTGTCCCAGTACCACCTTCTCCTGAGGTCAGTGTGCTGTCCCAGTACCGCCTCCTCCTGTGGTCAGTGTGCTGTCCCAGTACCACCTTCTCCTGAGGTCAGTGTGCTGTCCCAGTACCGCCTCCTCCTGAGGTCAGTGTGCTGTCCCAGTACCGTCTCCTCCTGAGGTCAGTGTGCTGTCCCAGTACCACCTCCTCCTGAGGTAAGTGTGCTGTCTCAGTACCACCTCCTCCTGAGGTCAGTGTGCTGTCCCAGTACCGCCTCCTCCTGTGGTCAGTGTGCTGTCCCAGTACCGCCTCCTCCTGAGGTCAGTGTGCTGTCCCAGTACCGCCTCCTCCTGAGGTCAGTGTGCTGTCCCAGTACCGCCTCCTTCTGAGGTCAGTGTGCTGTCCCAGTACCGCCTCCTCCTGAGGTCAGTGTGCTGTCCCAGTACCGCCTCCTCCTGAGGTCAGTGTGCTGTCCCAGTACCGCCTCCTCCTGAGGTCAATGTGCTGTCCCAGTACCGCCTCCTCCTGACGTCAGTGTGCTGTCCCAGTACCGCCTCCTCCTGAGGTCATTGTGCTGTCCCAGTACCGCCTCCTCCTGACGTCAGTGTGCTGTCCCAGTACCACCTCCTCCTGTGGTCAGTGTGCTGTCCCAGTACCGCCTCCTCCTGAGGTCAGTGTGCTGTCCCAGTACTGCCTCCTCCTCCGGTCAGTGTGCTGTCCCAGTACCACCTCCTCCTGAGGTCAGTGTGCTGTCCCAGTACCGCCTCCTCCTGAGGTCAGTGTGCTGTCCCAGTACCACCTCCTCCTGAGGTCAGTGTGCTGTCCCAGTACCACCTCCTCCTGAGGTCAGTGTGCTGTCCCAGTACCGCCTCCTCCTGAGGTCAGTGTGCTGTCCCAATACCGCCTCCTCCTCCGGTCAGTGTGCTGTCCCAGTACCGCCTCCTCCTGAGGTCAGTGTGCTGTCCCAGTACCACCTCCTCCTGAGGTCAGTGTTCTGTCCCAGTACCGCCTCCTCCTGTGGTCAGTGTGCTGTCCCAGTACCACCTTCTCCTGAGGTCAGTGTGCTGTCCCAGTACCGCCTCCTCCTGTGGTCAGTGTGCTGTCCCAGTACCACCTTCTCCTGAGGTCAGTGTGCTGTCCCAGTACCGCCTCCTCCTGAGGTCAGTGTGCTGTCCCAGTACCGTCTCCTCCTGAGGTCAGTGTGCTGTCCCAGTACCACCTCCTCCTGAGGTAAGTGTGCTGTCTCAGTACCACCTCCTCCTGAGGTCAGTGTGCTGTCCCAGTACCGCCTCCTCCTGTGGTCAGTGTGCTGTCCCAGTACCGCCTCCTCCTGAGGTCAGTGTGCTGTCCCAGTACCGCCTCCTCCTGAGGTCAGTGTGCTGTCCCAGTACCGCCTCCTTCTGAGGTCAGTGTGCTGTCCCAGTACCGCCTCCTCCTGAGGTAAGTGTGCTGTCCCAGTACCGCCTCCTCCTGTGCTCAGTGTGCTGTCCCAGTACCCCCTCTTCCTGAGGTCAGTGTGCTGTCCCAGTACCGCCTCCTCCTGAGGTCAGTGTGCTGTCCCAGTACCGCCTTCTCCTGAGGTTAATGTGCTGTCCCAGTACCACCTCCTCCTGTGCTCAGTGTGCTGTCCCAGTACCGCCTCCTCCTGAGGTCAGTGTGCTGTCCCAGTACCACCTCCTCCTGTGGTCAGTGTGCTGTCCCAGTACCGCCTTCTCCTGAGGTCAGTGTGCTGTCCCAGTACCGCCTCCTCCTGAGGTCAGTGTGCTGTCCCAGTACCGCCTCCTCCTGACGTCAGTGTGCTGTCCCAGTACCGTCTCCTCCTGAGGTCAATGTGCTGTCTCAGTACCGCCTCCTCCTGAGGTCAGTGTGCTGTCCCAGTACCACCTCCTCCTGTGGTCAGTGTGCTGTCCCAGTACCGCCTCCTCCTGAGGTCAGTGTGCTGTCCCAGTACCACCTCCTCCTGAGGTAATTGTGCTGTCCCAGTACCACCTCCTCCTGTGGTCAGTGTGTTGTCCCAGTACCACCTCCTCCTGTGGTCAGTGTGCTGTCCCAGTACCGCCTCCTCCTGAGGTCAGTGTGCTGTCCCAGTACCACCTCCTCCTGTGGTCAGTGTGCTGTCCCAGTACCACCTCCTCCTGTGTTCGGTGTGCTGTCCCAGTACCGCCTCCTCCTGAGGTCAGTGTACTGTCCCAGTACCACCTCCTCCTGAGGTAATTGTGCTGTCCCAGTACCGCCTCCTCCTGAGGTCAGTGTGCTGTCCCAGTACCGCCTCCTCCTGTGGTCAGTGTGCTGTCCCAGTACCACCTCCTCCTGTGGTCAGTGTGCTGTCCCAGTACCACCTCCTCCTGAGGTCAGTGTGCTGCCCCAGTACCGCCTCCTCCTGACGTCAGTGTGCTGTCCCAGTACCGCCTTCTCCTGAGGTCAGTGTGCTGTCCCAGTACCACCTCCTCCTGTGGTCAGTGTGCTGTCCCAGTACCGCCTCCTCCTGAGGTCATTGTGCTGTCCCAGTACCGCCTTCTCCTGAGGTCAGTGTGCTGTCCCAGTACCGCCTCCTCCTGAGGTCAGTGTGCTGTCCCAGTACCACCTCCTCCTGTGGTCAGTGTGCTGTCCCAGTACCACCTCCTCCTGAGATCAGCGTGCTGTCCCAGTACCACCTTCTCCTGATGTCAGTGTGCTGTCCCAGTACCGCCTCCTCCTGATGTCAGTGTGCTGTCCCAGTACCACCTCCTCCTGAGGTCAGTGTGCTGTCCCAGTACCGCCTCCTGCTGAGGTCAGCGTGCTGTCCCAGTACCGCCTCGTCCTGAGGTTAGTGTGCTGTCCCAGTACCGCCTCCTGCTGAGGTTAGTGTGCTGTCCCAGTACCGCCTCCTCCTGAGGTTAGTGTGCTGTCCCAGTACCACCACCTCGTTACGTCAGTGTGCTGTCCCAGTACCACCACCTCGTTACGTTAGTGTGCTGTCCCAGTACCGCCACTTCCGCTGTCCCAGTGCCACCTCCTCCTGAGTGAAGTGTTGGGTACTCTGATACACAAACGAACCAACACTGTTGCGAATGGTACAACGCAGGTTTATTTAATTGAACTATAAACATAGTAAACTCTGGTATTCAGCACATGGTGAACCTCTGAGTGGCTGGCAATGAGGTCTGTGCCCTGAGCCCTCTCCTGCTCGAGTGCCCAGGAAGTGTCGAGTTCCCTGCTTTGTACTGTGTATGCTCTTGTCCGTGATTGGCTGTCGTGTTTTGTGTCTTGATTGGTCCGTTGATCTGTCCATCATTATGTGTGTATGTATGTGCTGTGATGTTCACCTGAATATCATGACATCCGCCCTTTTTTACAGGATTATGTGCCTACGTGGTTATAAATATAGATGTGTACTGAGTGTATCTAAATGTGTGTGTGTGCAATATTTACAGCATGTACATGGGGCTTAACTATATACAAGGGGCGATGTCGGGTGTGACATAACAACGAGGTTGTACCATAAACAAAGAGCGGGGAAATGTTGAACGATAAAACAAATTCCTGTAACGATAAGATCATAAACATATTAACAAAGTGGTTGCATGAGTTTAATGCATAAACAGTCTCATAGGTCCAGTCTAGTAGGTGGGCGACGAATTCGGGTTGACCGCCTCAAGGGTGGGTCTGGATCCACCGGCTGAGGAATGGGCCTGGTCACGGGTGACGCCGGAAGGGGCATGGTAGCAGGCAGCTCCACGAAGTCGATATCAGGAACAACGGGAGGGCACGGTGTCGGTGTAAGGCATCGTAGCGAGCGTGGAATGAGGCGAAGAGCCTGCCGATTGCGCCTACGAACGGATCCATCAGGCATGCGAACCAGGAACGAGCGGGGAGCCACGCGTCGGAGAACTTCGGCAGGTGCTGACAAGCCACTTTCTGGTAGGTGGATGCGGACGTCGTCTCCAGGGGCCAGGGCGGGAAGATCAGTTGCCCGTGTGTCATATGACCTCTTCTGGCGACCGCGCTGCAGTTGCATCCTGTGCAGTACCGGAGCATGGTCGATTGTGGGCGGCAGAATGGAAGGCACAGTGGTCCTGAGGGCGCGACCCATCAACAGCTGGGCTGGTGAGAGACCAGTGGCTAGTGGGGCCGAGCGATAGATGAGGCAGAAATCCGATCCGGCAGCAGCCTTGCAGAGGAGCCGCTTGACAATGTGAACGCCCTTCTCCGCCTTTCCGTTGGACTGGAGGTGCAGAGGGCTAGACGTCACGTGTGTGAAGCCATACGAGGCAGCAAACGATGACCATTCCTGGCTGGCGAAACAGGGCCCATTGTCCGACATGACAGTCATCGGAATGCCGTGGCGAGCGAAGGTGTCTTTGCAGGCCCTGATGACAGTGGACGACGTCAAATCGTGCAGGCGTATGACCTCTGGGTAGTTGGAGAAGTAGTCAACGACGATGACATAGTCCCTGCCGAGCGCGTGAAAGAGGTCCACACCCACCTTCGCCCAGAGGACGTCACCAGCTCATGGGGCAGAAGCGTTTCAGGAGGTTGCGCCGGCTGAAACCTTTGGCAGGTTGTACAGTTGAGCACCATATTGGCAATATCATCAATGATGCCCGGCCAATATACCGCCTCTCGGGCCCTCCTTCTGCACTTCCCGACCCCCAGGTGGCCTTCGTGTAGTTGGTCGAGAACGAGCTTGTGCATGCTGTGCGGAATCACAATCCGGTCCAGCTTCAGAAGGACACCATCAATGACGGCCAAGTCGTCTCGGACATTGTAGAACTGCGGGCACTGCCCTTTGAGCCACCCTCCCGTCATGTGGCATATCACACGTTGTAGAAGGGGGACGGCCGCAGTCTCTCGGCAAATACGGGCCAGACTGGAGTCGTCAGCTGGCAGATTTGCCGATGTGAAGGCCACCTGCGCCTCGACCTGACATACGAACCCCTCCGAATCTGGCGGCGTGCTCACTGCTCTCGATAGGGCATCCGCAATGATAAGGTCCTTCCCTGACGTGTAGACCAGTTGGAAGTCATACCTCCTGAGTTTAAGTAGGATGCACTGGAGGCGAGGGGTCATCTCGTTCAGGTCCTTGTTTATGATGCTGGCCAGGGGGCGGTGGTCAGTTTCAACAGTGAACCGGGGAAGACCATACACATAGTCATGGAACCTGTCTAAACCGTTTAGCAAGCCCAGGCACTCCTTTGCGATCTGCACGTAGCGCTGCTCTGTGGGGGTCATGGCCCGCGAGGCATAGGCGACCGGGGCCCATGACGCAGTGTCATTCCGCTGCAGGAGCACTGCCCCAATGCCGGACTGGCTGGCATCAGTCGATATTTTAGTGGCACGAGACGTGTCGAAAAACGCTAGTACCGGTGCAGTGGTGAGCTTGAGTTTGAGCTCCTCCCATTCCTGCTGGTGTGTGTGCTGCCACTGGAATTCCGTGGACTTTTTGACGAGGTGGTGCAGAGCTGTCGCGTGGGAGGCAAGGTTGGGAATGACCTTCCCCAGGAAGTTGACCATGCCGAGGAAGCGTAGTACTGCTTTCTTGTCTGCCGACAAGACGGACCCCTGACCGGGAAATGTGGTCCCCCAGGACTTCAGCTTGGTTTGGCCAAAAGAACACTTGTCTCGGTTGAGGCGCAGGCCATTTTCACGTATGCGTTCAAAGATGCGTTGGAGACGATAGATGTGCTCCTGTGGTGTGGTGGACCAGATGATGACGTTGTCCACGTAGACACGCACCCCTTCGATGCCTTCCATCATCTGCTCCTTGATCCTATGAAAGACCTTGGACGCCGAGATGATGTCAAATGGCATTCGGTTGTAGCA
Source organism: Scyliorhinus torazame (assembly GCF_047496885.1). Lineage (NCBI taxonomy): Eukaryota > Metazoa > Chordata > Chondrichthyes > Carcharhiniformes > Scyliorhinidae > Scyliorhinus > Scyliorhinus torazame. The sequence continues at coordinate 206,816,110 of NC_092708.1, read as the reverse complement.
GAACCTGCCGGAAGGGGTGTTGAAAGCGCTCAGCTTTCGGCTGGACGGATCCAGTTGGATCTGCCAAAAGCCTTTAGAGGCATCCAGTTTGGTAAATATTATCGCCTGGGCCATTTCACTCGTGATCTCTTCCCGTTTTGGTATGGGGTAATGTTCCCTCATAATATTGTTATTGAGGTCTTTCCGATCAATACAGATCCGGAGCTCGCCGGAGGGCTTCTTGACACACACCATGGAGCTGACCCACGGCGTGGGCTCCGTGACCCTGGATAGGACCCCTTGGTCCTGGAGATCCTGCAGCTGCTGCTTGAGGAAGTCTTTGAGTGGCGCAGGGACCCTGCGAGGTGCGTGAATGACCGGGGTGGCGTCTGGTTTGAGCCGAATTCTATAGGTGTATGGCAGTGTTCCCATGCCCTCGAATGCCTCCTGCTTGTGGGCGAGGAGCGATTGGAGCTGTGCGTTAAACTCTGCATCCGGGAAGTCAGACGTGCCGTCTGGAGAGAGAGAGTGGACTCATTGCACGAGGTGGAGAGCCTTGCATGCCTGTGCGCCTAGCAGGGAGTCCTTCGATGAGCCGACTATCTCGAATGAGAGTGTGGCCGTGTGTGTGTTGTGTGTCACCTGGAGCTGGCAGGATCCCATAGCCGGGATAACGTTCCCGTTGTAGTCGACTATCCTGCACCGGGACGGCCGAATTGGTGGTCTGACCTTCATGGCGTAGAAGGCTGACCATGCTACCAGGTTGGCGGAGGCGCCAGTGTCCAGGCGGAAAGTTATCGGTGATCGGTTGACCGTCAGGGTGGCACGCCATTCATCACCCGGATTGATCGTGTTAACTCGGTTCCCATCAATGACCACAACCCGGAAGGCGTCTCGGTCATCTGTGTCACCGGTCTTGATGTCGTCTGGGCAAGATTCGTAATGGGGAGGCTGAATGGTCCGCACGTCCCTGCGAGGTTGTCGGAGTTGTGGAAGATTGACAGGTTGAGCTGCTCGACAGTAAGCAGCGTAGTGGCCCACCTTGCCACAGCGTAGGCATTGTCGGGTTCTTGTGGGACATTGCCGCTTTAAATGTGCAGTTCCACAGTTGCCGCACGTCGTGACGTCATATGATGTTCGCTGCGCCACTGCGCATGGGCAGTTCGGTCTTGCGTCGGGCGCGCCTGCGCATCACGTCCCTCAGTGTTGCCGTAGGTTTTGGCGCGCACAAGCACGGGAGTCCCGAAAAGCACGCGAAATGGCCGACGTCGTTCGGGCCGTGGGCCGGGAGGAACTCGATCGCCTGGACCCGTTCGGCCTCGTGGGGCACCTGGCTCGCCGATCCGGCCGCGTAGGAACCCCGCCGCACCGATTCGGTCGCCTGAAATTGTGCATATCGGCTTGTCGCTTTTTCGTGCAGGACACAGGCTTCAATTGCGGAGGCTAAGGTGAGGCCTTTGATTTTTAAAAGCTGCTGACGTAGGGTGCCCGAGGCAACCTCAAAAACGATCTGGTCCCGAATCATGGAGTCTGAGGTGGTGTCGTAACCGCAGGACCGCGCGAGGATACGGAGATGCGTAAGGAATGACTGAAAGAGCTCATCCTTACCCTGCAGGCGCTGCTGGAAGACATATCTCTCGAAGCTTTCATTGACCTCGACGTTGAAGTGTTGGTCAAGCTTGAGAAGGACCGTCTTGTATTTGGATTTGTCTTCACCTTCCGCGAACACCAGGGAGTTGGAGACATGGATGGCGTGCTGCCCTGCGGTGATGAGCAGGATGGCAATCTTTCTGGTATCCGAGGCGCTCTCTCTTTCATTGACTTCCAGAAAGAGCCGGAAGCGCTGCTTGAACAGCTTCCAATTTACGCCGAGGTTCCCAGCGACTTGCAGCGGCTGCGGTGTGTTGACGGTGTCCATGGCGCAGGATGGCAGATTTGTGGGTAGGTGTCAAATCACTCATGGTATCATGAAATGTTGGGTACTCTGATACACAGACGAACCAACACGGTTGCGAATGGTACAACACAGTTTTATTTCAATGAACTATAAACATAGTAAACTCTGGTATTCAGCACATGGTGAAATCTGAGTGGCTGGCAATGAGGTCTGTGCCCTGAGCTCTCTCCTACTCGAGTGTCCAGGAAGTGTCGTGTTCCCTGCTTTGTACTGTGTATGCTCTTGTCCGTGATTGGCTGTCGTGTTTTGTGTGTTGATTGGTCCGTTGATCTGTCCATCATTGTGTGTATGTATGTGCTGTGATGTTTACCTGAATATCATGACACTGAGGTCAGTGTGCTGTCCCAGTACCGCCTCCTCCTGAGGTCAGTGTGCTGTCCCAGTACCGCCTCCTCATGAGGTCAGTGTGCTGTCCCAGTACCACCTCCTCCTGACGTCAGCGTGCTGCCCCAGTACCGTCTCGTCCTGAGATCAGCGTGCTGTCCCAGTACCACCTCCTCCTGACGTCAGCGTGCTGCCCCAGTACCGTCTCGTCCTGAGATCAGCGTGCTGTCCCAGTACCGTCTCCTCCTGACATCAGCGTGCTGTCCCAGTACCGCCTCCTCCTGAGGTCAGTGTGCTGTCCCAGTACCGCCTCCTCCTGTGGTCAGTGTGCTGTCCCAGTACCGCCTCCTCCTGATGTCAGCGTGCTGTCCCAGTACCGTCTCGTCCTGAGATCAGCGTGCTGTCCCAGTACCACCTCCTCCTGACGTCAGTGTGCTGTCCCAGTACCACCTCCTCCTGACGTCAGCGTGCTGTCCCAGTACCGTCTCGTCCTGAGATCAGCGTGCTGTCCCAGTACCGCCTCCTCCTGAGGTCCGTGTGCTGTCCCAGTACCGTCTCGTCCTGAGATCAGCGTGCTGTCCCAGTACCGTCTCGTCCTGAGGTCAGTGTGCTGCCCCAGTACCGTCTCGTCATGAGATCAGCGTGCTGTCCCAGTACCGCCTCCTCCTGAGGTCAGTGTGCTGTCCCAGTACCGCCTCCTCCTGAGGTCAATGTGCTGTCCCAGTACCGCCTCCTCCTGAGGTCAGTGTGCTGTCCCAGTACCGTCTCGTCCTGAGATCAGCGTGCTGTCCCAGTACCGCCTCCTCCTGAGGTCAGTGTGCTGTCCCAGTACCGCCTCCTCCTGAGGTCAGTGTGCTGTCCCAGTACCGCCTCCTCCTGAGGTCAGTGTGCTGTCCCAGTACCGCCTCCTCCTGAGGTCAGCGTACTGTCCCTCCTGACGTCAGCGTGCTGTGCCACGACCAGATTTCTTATTAAAAATGGCAGAGTCTTCACACCAGAAGTGGTGAGAAAAAGCAGGTCACCCGCCTGGCACATACACTGATGTCACATGATCCGTGCTTTGGCCGTAAAATCCTGAAGGAGAGATTCCTCCATTTTGCAGCTGCCAGCAAGCAAGCAACAAGAGTGTGTGAAGAACTAAATAGGGATAAATTTGTAATAAGGAAGAGAGATCCAGAGACACAAACAGGCCAGGATTTCACAACTGAATCTGCTGGAGAGAGCTTCTCGGGAGAGTCCACAGTAGCACAAGGCAGTGCTGGTGTGAGCTCCAGGACCTCTGATGAACGACTCATTAAGAAGAAGCTGAAATCGCAAACAAAGCAGTATAAAGATGATTTACTCAAGTATAGCTTTATTGAGGGTGCAAATGAAAATTACAATGCCTATGTGTGTTATGTACCAGTAAATGAAAGATTAAACCCTGAAAACTTACAATGCATTTGAAGACTATGCATGGCGAGTTTGAGGACAAACCTCTTGCTTTGTTTCAGAGGAATCAGCGAGCAATTAAATCATCTGCGAAGCCCTTAGCAGAAATTTAACACTGAATGACAAAGCAGGGAGTATGCTGCGCCACCTGGGACCTACCTGGGGCCATTGCCAGAGGCCCGCTCAGCCATTCTCTGCCCCCGACTAGCTAAAGTCCAAATGGCGTGGAAGTAATGACGTCCAGCCGGTCGGGATACTCGCCTAGCAGCTGCGGACTCAGTCCGTGGCTGCCCTGGTCGGGGGGTGGGCGGATCGGGAGCCAGGGGGGGCCTTACAAGCGGCCGGGGAGTGCTTGTTCAGGGGTTGAGGTTCGGCGCGCGGCCGATCGGGGGGTCTCTTTTGTGGGTCTAGCTCCGCGGTGCGGCCGCTGGAGGCCACCGCCGTGCGCATGCGCGGCCTCCAACCCGGAAGTGCAGGGGCCCGTATCTGCAGCAAAACCAGCAAGATCTACTCAGGGTCCCTGCTAGTCCCCTGAAGGGCTTGGAATTCATGTCCCTTTGATCCAAGTTTTTCCGGCGTAAAACTCTAATGTTTTGATGCTGCCGTGGGACGTCAACCCTCCTTTACCCTGACTTATCTCTGTTCTTCTAACCTGTCCCCCTCCCGCTACCCCGCTTTTCCAGCATTATAAATCATTGTATTTCTAGCTTTCTTCAGGTCTGTAGAAGGATAATTTAAACCCGAAACGTTAACCCTCTTTCCCTCTCCACAGATGTAGCCAGACCTGCAGAGTTTAGCCAGCATTTTCTGTTTTTATTTCAGATTTCCAGCAACCGCGGCATATCGTGTTTACTATCACCAAGACAGAATAGTTTGGGCTGCGCAGTGCTTGTGTTTTAGAAGACTCATGGCTACAAATGATTGCAAATAGTGTTTGAGACGTGCATGTAATATCAATGGGAAGTGTGGCGGACACCATGGAGGCATATGTCGCTAATAAGCAATGGCAGCATGCAGGACAAAGCAGGGTGAAATGCTAGTTTTCACTGCCATTTTCCAACTGCACACTCCAGCCTGTGTCCGGCTGTAACCTCACATTCCTGACCATGACATTAAATGGAATTATGGACCACCCACCAGGGCTATTTCAAGAAATCATTAATTACTCACAGGTTAATTGCTGGATTATTGTTTTCTGGCTGCTGGTTCAATTATTCATGTTTTTGTTAATTTGCTATTCTTGGCTAAAGATTAAATAATAATCTTTATTATTGTTAGTCGACAGAGAAGGGTCTGGCTGATGCCGAAGTACTTATTTTCCCACATTGATTTCAAAACTTGAGCTGAATCAAATTGCTTCCAGAATTGGGTGGCCTGCTGGGGTTTCCTCTGGGAGTTCAACATGACTGGGAGGTTGAAGAGAGGTCAAACCAAGTAGGACAAGTTGCTAGAAGAGGGAATGGAAGAAAGGGTACATCGGTAGGACCTAGTTTGAGAGCAGGTTCGAAGTCACAGACTGGTGAACACAGCACACAATCTGGTCCACAGCAGGCAGGCAGAGCAGGGACATCTGTGGTAACTGGCACTTGGAGGATTGCCGGAGGCCAGGATTCTGCTAATAATAACAATCATCTTTATTATTATCACAAGTAGGCTTATATTAACACTGCAATGAAGTTACTGTGAAAATCCCCTCGTCGCCACACTCCGCCGTCTGTTCGGGTACACAGAGGGAGAATTCAGAATGTCTAATTTACCTAACAAACATGTCTTTCAAGACTTGTGGGAGGAAACCGGGGCACCTGGAAGAAACTAACGCAGACACAGGGATAACGAGGACGCGAGCAGAGCTGGCAACACGGGACAGCATGGCGGAGAGCAAGGGCCGCGGGGAGACGGCATAGTAGCTGGCGGAGCAGCTGGTGAAATTTTTTGAAGATTACTTCGCCAAGCTGAAGAAAGACACGCTGGACCCGATTAAGGCTTCGATTGATCAAGTTCTGCAGAATCAAGAGACCCACGGGAGAGCGATCCAGGAAGTGGAGAAAAAGGTGTCCGAGCACGAGGGATACATAACTGAGCTGGAGACCAAGGTGGAGATGATGAACGACGGCCAGAAAAGAATGCAGGAGAAGCTGGAGAATAGGTCCGGGAGGCAGAATCTCAGAATTGTCAGCCTCCCTGGAGGCAGTGAGGGATCGGATGGGAGGGCTTATGTGACGGACATGTTGGAGAAGTTGATGGGGGCTGGGGTGTTCCCTCGGCACCTGGCAGTGGATAGAGCGCACAGAGCCCTCGCGAAGGACTTCCGGGTGCGGCTATGCAGAGCTAGGTCGCATATTCGGTAGCTCCCGCTTGGAACGGACTTTTGGGCTCTTTTGCAGGGCCCCCACGGCATTTGTTTGACATTTCCCGGTGTGGCAAGAGGACTGCAACACTCCCCTGACAGTGTCCCCCAGGATTGTTGTGTCTTTTGGCTGCCAGGCCCGGCAGAAGCAGTGGAAGATTTGGCTGCAACAGGATAAACAGGGCCCCTTCCAGCATGCAAGCGGGGGAAGGGCAAGCTTACAGCTGCAAACTGACCTGAGGACCTTTATCAAAAGTGAATTCTAACAGCAGAGGGAACAACTGTGAAAAGATCTCACCAGGGCCACTGAAGAAGCGGGGACGAGGCTTCCGGTGGCGGCCATGGAGGAGTAGGTCGCGCATTCGGCAGCTCCCGTCTGGAACGGACACTTAGACCTTTTTCAGGAGTTTCCACGGACATTTTGGGGCAGATTGGTGAAGTGAACACTGCCAAAAGGATTCCCTCTCGAGACTTTTGGGCTCTTTTCGGGGCTTCCAAGGGCACCTTTTCGACGTTTCCCGGTGTGGGAAGGAGTTAATAATAGTTCCCCGTCAGTATATGGCTTTAACTAGGAGTGGGGTGACAAAAAAGGTGGTGGTGGACCAGATGAAGGGAGGGAAGAAGGACAAAATGGCGGCGGGCGGACACCAGGCAGCGTGGAGGCAGTGGGCGGAGGAGCAACAGGAGGGTATCCAGCGCTGCCTCAGAGAGATTAAAAACGACCTGCTAGAGCCGATGAAGGCTTCTATTGATAAGCTGCTGGAGACACAGACGGCCCAGGGGGTGGCGATCCGAGAGGCTCAACAAAAGATCTCTGACAATGAGGACGAGATCTTAGTCCTGGCGGTAAAGGTGGAGGCGCACGAGGCGCTCCACAAGAAATGGCAGGAGCGGTTCGAGGAGATGGAGAATCGGTCGAGGCGGAAGAATCTGCGGATTCTGGGCCTCCCGGAGGGGCTGGAGGGGCCGGACGTGGGGGCCTATGTGGTCACCATGTTAAACTCGCTGATGGGAGTGGGGTCCTTCCAGGGGCCCCTGGAGCTGGAAGGGGCCCATAGAGTGTTGGCGAGGAGGCCCAAGGCTAACGAGCCTCCGCGGGCGGTGCTGGTGCGGTTCCATCGGTTCGTCGATTGGGAGTGTGTGCTCAGGTGGGCCAAGAAGGAGAGGAGCAGCAGGTGGGAGAACGCGGAGGTTCGGATATATCAGGACTGGAGTGCGAAGGTGGCGAAGAGGAGGGCCGGGTACAATCGAGCGAAGGCGGAGTTGCACAGGAAGGGGTGAAGTTTGGCATGTTGCAGCCGGCGCGATTGTGGGTTACCTACAAGGACCGGCACCATTATTTTGAGTCTCCGGAGGAGGTGTGGGCCTTTGTTCAGGCCGAGAAGCTGGACACAGACTGAGGGTCGGGATGGGCGATTGGGGACTGTGGTGGATATGTTATGCCTATTTTTGGTTCGGGGTGGGGGGCCTTTGCATTGTTTTGGGTTTCTTTTTCTCTGTGTTTTTCTCTTTCGGGTTGGGGAGGGTGGATGGGGCGGGTTGGGCACTGTTTTGGTTGGTGGCGGGGCCTGGTAGGTGGAGGCGCGGGATTTTCTTCCCGCGCCGAAAACTGGGGGGGGGGGGGGGGGGGCGGGACCGGGGCGGGGAAGCGAGGATTGTTTCCCGTGCTTAGAACGGAGGGGGAGAGCCTGTGAATGGGGAGCGGGAGAGGAGGGTGTGCCACACAACGGGAGGAGTCGAAGGGGAGGCGGGAGTGGCCGGGGTCAGCAGGAGTCAGCTGACTTGCGGAAGTGCAATGGGGGGAGTAAACCAGCTAGGATGGGTCCTAGCCCGGGGGGGGGGGGGTAATCGAGTTGCTGCTGCTAAGATCAAGGAGGAGCTGGAGCGAGTGGGGTGGGTCAAGACGGGGGTATGCCGCTGTGGGCCGGGTGTGGGGTGCGGACGCATGGCTGGCCGAGGAGGGGGTCATGGCTAGTCGGCGGGGGAGGGGGGCGGGTAGCCCCCTGATCTGGCTGATAACCTGGAATGTAAGGGGACTGAATGTGCCGGTTAAGCGGGCCCGCGTGTTCGCGCACCTGAAGGGGCTCAAGGCGGATGTCGTTATGCTCCTGGAGACACACCTGAAGGTGGCAGACCAGGTAAGACTGAGGAAAGGGTGGGTAGGTCAGGTGTTTTACTCAGGGCTAGATGCCAAAAATCGAGGGGTGGTGATCTTGGTGGGAAAGAAGGTGTTATTCGAACGTCGAGCATTGTGGCAGATAATGGCGGGAGGTACATAATGGTAAGTGATAAGTTGCAGGGAGAGAGGGTGGTACTGGTCAATGTGTATGCTCCGAACTGGGACGATGCGGGTTTTATGCGGCGTATGTTGGGTCGGATCCCAGACTTGGAAGTGGGGGGCCTGATAATGGGGGGAGACTTTAACACGGTGTTGGATCTGGCCCTGGATCGCTCCAGGTCTAGGACGGGTAGGAAGCCGACGGCGGCTAGAGTGTTGAGGGGATTCATGGACCAAATGGGAGGGGTGGACCCTTGGAGATTTGCAAGGCCGGGGGCTAGGGAATTTTCATTCTTCTCACATGTCCATAAGACTTATTCTCGAATTGACTTTTTCATTTTGAGTAGGGCGCTGATAGCGAGAGTAGAGGATACCGAGTATTCGGCAATAGCCATTTCGGACCACGCCCCGCATTGGGTGGACTTGGAGATGGGGGAGGTGAGGGACCAGCGCCCGCTGTGGCGCTTGGAGGTGGGGCTGTTGGCGGACGAGGAGGTGAGCGAGAGTAAGTATAGAGAGGTACTTGGAGACCAACAACAACGGGGAGGTCCGAGTGGGGATGGTATGGGAGGCACTGAAGGCGGTGGTGAGGGGAGAGCTGATCTCCATCAGGGCCCACAAGGAGCGGAGGGAGCGGGGGGGAGAGGGAGAGGCTGGTGGGGGAGATGGTGAGGGTAGACAGGAGGTATGCGGAAGAACCTGAGGAAGGACTGTTGAGGAAGAGGTGCAGCCTCCAGGCCGAATTCGACATGGTGACCACCAGGAAGGCGGAGGTGCAGTGGAGGAAGGCCCAGGGGGCGGTCTACGAGTATGGGGAAAAGGCAAGCCGGATGCTGGCGCATCAGCTTCGGAAGCGGGACGCAGCTAGGGAGATCGGGGGAGTTAAGGACAGGGGAGGGAGTGTGGTGCGGAGTGGGGTTGGCATCAATTGGGTCTTCAGGGACTTCTACGAGGAATTGTACCGATCCAAGCCCCCACGGGAGGAGGGAGGGATGGGCCGTTTCCTGGACCAATTGAGGTTTCCAAAGGTGGAAGAGGGACTGGTGGCGGGACTGGGGGCCCCGATTGGGCTGGAGGAGCTGATCAAAGGGATAGGAAGCATGCAGGCGGGGAAGGCACCGGGGCCGGACGCTTTCCCGGTCGAGTTCTATAAAAAATATATGGACCTGTTGGGCCCGCTGTTAGTTAGGACCTTTAATGAGGCAAGGGAGGGGGGGGCTTTACCCCCGACGATGTCCCAGGCACTGATCTCCTTGATCCTGAAGCGGGACAAGGATTCCCTGCAATGTGGGTCTTACAGACCGATTTCCTTGCTAAATGTAGATGCCAAGATGCTGGCGAAGGTCTTAGCCACGAGGATTGAGGATTGTGTGCCGCAGATCATCCATGAAGACCAGACGGGGTTTGTGAAGGGGAGACAGTTGAATGCGAATGTGCGGAGGCTTTTGAACGTTATCATGATGCCGGCGAGGGAGGGGGAGGCGGAGATAGTGGTGGCGATGGACGCTGAGAAAGCCTTCGATAGGGTAGAGTGGGGGTACCTGTGGGAGGTGCTGAAGAGGTTCGGGTTTGGGGAGGGGTTTGTCAGGTGGGTTAGGCTGTTGTACGAGGTCCCGATGGCGAGTGTGGCCACAAATAGGAGGAGGTCCGAGTACTTTCGGTTGCACCGAGGGACGAGACAGGGGTGTCCCCTGTCCCCCCTGCTCTTCGCACTGTCGATTGAACCGCTGGCTATGGCACTGAGAGAGTCGAGGAACTGGAGGGGGTTGGTGCAGGGTGGGGAGGAGCATAGGGTGTCACTTTATGTGGACGACCTGCTGCTGTATGTGGCGGACCCGGTGGGAGGAATGCCAGAGGTAATGAGGATCCTTAGGGAATTCGGGGACTTTTCGGGGTACAAGCTCAATATGGGGAAGAGCGAGCTGTTCGTAATTCAGCTAGGGGACCAGGAGAGGGGGATTGGCGAGCTCCCACTAAAAAGGGCGGAGAGGAGTTTCAGATATTTGGGGGTCCAGGGGGCCAGGAGCTGGGGGGCCCTGCATAGGCTTAACTTTACAAGGCTGGTGGAGCAAATGGAGGAGGAGTTCAAGAGGTGGGACGCGTTGCCGCTGTCCCTGCCGGGTAGGGTGCAGTCAATCAAAATGACGGTGCTCCCAAGGTTTTTGTTCCTGTTCCAGTGCCTCCCCGTGTTTATCCCAAAGGCTATTTTCAGGCGGGTTAACAGGAGTATAATGGGGTTTGTGTGGGCGCGAGGAACTCCGAGGGTGAGAAGGGTGTCCTGGAGCGGAGTAGAGATGGGGGGGCTGGTGCTGCCCAACCTCTGTGGGTACTTGGGGGTGATGGAGGGGGAGGGAGCTGCATGGAAGAGGCTGGAGACGGCGTCCTGCGTGGGTACGGGTCTGGGGGCGCTGGCAACGGCGCCGCTGCCGCTCCCTCCAAGGAGGTATACCACGAGCCCGGTGGTGGTGGCGGCCCTCAAAATTTGGGGGCAGTGGAGGCGGCATAGGGGGGAAGTTAGGGCCTCGGCGTGGACCCCATTACAGGGGAACCACCGGTTCGCCCCAGGAAGAACAGGTGGAGGGTTTTCGGGGTGGCACAGGGCAGGCATACGAAAGTTGGGGGACCTGTTTGTGGACGGGAAGTTCACGAGCTTGGGTGGGCTGGAGGAGAAGTACGGACTTCCCCCCCGGGGAACACCTTCAGGTACTTACAGGTAAGGGCGTTTGCCAGACGGCAGGTGGTGGAATTCCCGCGGCTACTGCCACACACAGTGCAGGACAGGGTGCTCTCGGGGGGGTGGGTGGGAGTGGGGAAGATCTTGGAAACTTACCAGGTGATGCAGGAGGAGGAGGAGGCCTCGGTGGTGGAGTTGAAAGGTAAGTGGGAGGAGGAGTTGGGAGAGGAGATCGAGGAGGGGACGTGGGCAGATGCCCTAGGGAGGGTGAACTCTTCCTCTTCATGCGCGAGGCTCAGCCTCATACAGTTTAAGGTGCTGCACAGGGCACACATGACCGGGGCAAGGATGAGCAGGTTCTTTGGGGGTGAGGACAGGTATGTTAGCTGCTCAGGGAGCCCAGCAAATCACACCCATATGTTCTGGGCATGCCCAGCGCTGGAGGAATTTTGGAAGGGCGTAGCGAGGACGGTGTCGAGGGTGGTAGGATCCAGGGTCAAACCGGGCTGGGGGCTCGCAATATTTGGGGTGGCAGAGGAGCCGGGAGTGCAGGAGGCGAAAGAGGCCGGAATTCTGGCCTTTGCGTCCCTGGTAGCCCGGCGAAGAATTCTCCTTCAGTGGAAAGATACGAGGCCCCCAAGCGTGGAATCCTGGATCAGCGATATGGCAGGGTTCATTAAATTGGAGATGGTGAAATTCGCCTTGAGAGGGTCGGTACAAGAGTTCTTTAGGCGGTGGCAACCGTTCTTAGACTTTCTGGCAGAACGCTAGACATTAGCAGCAGCTCGGGGGGTGGGGGGGGGGGTGGGGTTTACTTTATTTTTGTTTATGTTATTTACACTGGAAGGGTCTGAGGGGGTGTATACACCTGTTGTCTTAAGTCGGGGTGTTAATGTTAATTTATTATTTAGGTACGGGGGGGAGGGGTTTGGGGGGTTGCTTTTTTAGATTGTGTTTTGTACTTAACCCAGTTGGGTTCTTTTTTCTTTCTCATTTTGTTATTGATATTTTATGAAAACCTTTAATAAAAATTATTAAAAAAAAACAGAGCCCTCGCGAAGAAGCCCCGAGAGAACGAGCCGCCGAGGGCGATGGTGGTACGCTTCCACCGATCCTGGACAAGGAACATGTTCTGTGGTGGGCAAAGAAGGAACGGAGCTGCAAGTGGGAGAATTGTGAGCTGCGCATTTATCAGGACCTGAGCGCGGATTTGGCCAAGAGGCGAGCTGGGTTTAATCGGACAAAAATGGCCCTCTTTAAGAAGGGGGTGAAGTTTGGGATGTTGTACCCAGCGCGTCTGTGGGTCACACATGAGGAACGGGACTTCTACTTCGAAACACCAGACGAAGTATGGACTTTTATTAAAGAAAAAAGGCTGGAGGAGAACTAAAAGACACTGAAGCCTTGGAGAGTACTGTGGTGGCTGGGCTGTACAAGTATAAGTAGTGTTATGTGTAATAAGGGGCTGTTTTGATGGCTAAAGTTAACTTTGTCTTACAGGGAGCTGGTTAGAGGGGGGGGGGGGGTGGTCTTTGGGGCTGGTTCTGTTTTTGGGTGTGTTTTTTTCTAAAGTGGCTGTTTCTTCACTGTTTTTTCTGATGTTTGGTTACTGGGGAATGTGATGCTTTTAATATGTTTGTTCAAGTGGGGGAAGAGGGGAGAGAACAATGGGGAGACAGACTGCTTGTTGCCAGGGGCGGGCGCTATCAAGTCAGCATGGGTCAGCTGACTCACGGAAGCACAGTGGGGGGCTGAGCAGGTGTTAAGCTGGAGCTTGATTTGGGGGTTCGGTTTCTAGTGCTGTTGCTAGGGGGGAAGGGAAGGGGAGGAGCTGCTTTGCTGAAAGGGGAGGAACTGTTACTCGGGGACAAATTGGGGTTGGGAACGGCGAATGCCCGAGGGGGGGCCTAGAGAAGGCGGAGGGTGCGAGCGAGAGGCTGGCCTAAAAAGGGGGTGGGGGTGAGGTAAGCCCCCCGACCAGGCTGATTACATGGAATGTCAGAGGGTTGAATGGGCCGGTCAAGAGGGCTTGCGTGTTTGCGCATTTGAGGGGGCTGAAGGCGGACGTGGCATGTTACAAGAGACACATCTAAAGGTTACAGATCAGGCGAGATTGAGAAAGGGGTGGGTTAGCCAAGTATTCCACTCAGGGCTGGACTCAAAGACCAGGGGGCTAGCGATCTTGATCAATAAACGAGTGGCATTCGAGGCAGGGAGAATCATGTCAGACAAGCGGGGTAGGTACACAATGGTGAGTGGGAAGCTGGAGGGGGTGCGAGTGGTACTTGTGAACATGTATGCTCCGAATTGGGACAACGTGAAATTTATGAATGAAATGAAATGAAATGAAAATCGCTTATTGGCACAAGTAGGCTTCAAATGAAGTTACTGTGAAAAGTCCCTAGTCGCCACATTCCACGCCTGTTCGGGGAGGCTGGTACGGGAACTGAACCGTGCTGCTGGCCTGCCTTGGTCTGCTTTCAAAGCCAGCGATTTAGCCCTGTCCTAAACCAGCCCCATGAGGTGGGTGTTAGGTAAGATCCCAGACTTAGAGTCACATAACCTGATTATGGGAGGAAATTTTAACACAGTCATTGATCTGGAATTGGACCAATTTTAAATCCAAGACAGGGAGGAGGCCGGCCGTAGCAAAAGAATTGAAGGGGTTTATGGAATAGATGGGGGGGGTAGACCCATAGAGGTTTGCACGGCCGAGGACGAAGGAGTTTTCCTTTTTTTCACATGTCCACAAGGTATACTCTCGCATCGACTTTTTTGTTCTGAGCAGGGCGCTAATACCGGGGGTGGTGGATACTGAGTACTCGGCAATGGCAGTGTCGGATCATGCCCTGCATTGGGTGGATCTACGGGTTAGTGTGGAGAGAGAGGTTGAGACTGGATGTGGGGTTGCAAGCGGACAAAGCGATCTGAGGGCGGGTTAACAAGTCCATCCAGAACTACCTGGAAACAAATGATACGGGGGAGGTCTCTGCAGCGACGGTTTGGGAAGCTTTGAAGGCAGTGGTCAGAGGGGAATTAATCTCGATATGAGCCCACAGAGAAAAAGCAGAACGGGCTGAGTGGGATAGGTTAGTGGAGGAAATACTCCAGGTGGACAGGAGATACTCGGAGGCCCCGGACGCGGGGCTATGAGGAAGCAGCGGAGGCTACAGGTGGAGTTCGGGCTGTTGACTACAGGGAAAGCGGTGGAACAGTTGAGGAAGGCAAGGGGGGCAACTGGATCCTCGATTTTCTGACCAACAGACCACAATCAGTAAGAATGAACAACACCTCCTCCACAATAGTCCTCAACATGGGCGCCCCGCAAGGCTGCGTACTTAGCCTCCTACTCTACTCCCTGTACACACACGACTGCGTGGCAAAACTTGGTTCCAACTCCATCTACAAGTTTGCTGACGATACGTCCATAGTGGGCCGGATCTCGAATAATGACAAGTCCGAATACAGGAGGGAGATAGTGAACCGAGTGCAGTGGTGTAGTGACAACAATCTCTCTCTCAATGCCAGCAAAACTAAAGAGCTGGTAATTGACTTCAGGAAGCAAAGTACTGTACACACCCCTGTCAGCATCAACGGGGCCGAGGTGGAGATGGTTAGCAGTTTCAAATTCCTAGGGGTGCACATCTCCAAAAATCTGTCCTGATCCACCCACGTCGACGCTACCACCAAGAAAGCACAACAGCGCCTATACTTCCTTAGGAAACTAAGGAAATTTGGCATGTCCACATTAACCCTTACCAACTTTTACAGTCTACACCATAGAAAGCATCCTATCGGGCTGCATCACAGCCTGGTATGGCAACTGCTCGGCCCAGGACCGCAAGAAACTTCAGAGAGTCGTGAACACCGCCCAGTCCATCACACGAACCTGCCTCCCATCCATTGACTCCATCTACACCTCCCGCTGCCTGGGGAAAGTGGGCAGCATAATCAAAGATCCCTCCCACCCGGCTTACTCACTCTTCCAACTTCTTCCATCGGGCAGGAGATACAGAAGTCTGAGAACACGCACAAATAAATTCTGGTGGAGAGGAAACCCGAGACACTACACGTGTAGTGTCTCCCACCCGCCCTCCTCCTCTAACCTAATAATAAAACCCATTGGTCTGAGGTAAGTACCATATTTTATTATATTATTATTATTTTTTATAAAAAATTTAATTTAGTTGTTAGCCAGATCTTGGTAGAAAGTTAGAGGAATGGCAGGGAAGGGAGTGCAATGTTCCTCCTGCAGGATGTTTGAGGTGAGGGATGCAGTTAGTGTCCCTGCTGATTTTTACCTGCAGGAAGTGCTGCCATCTCCAGCTCCTCCAAGACCGAGTTAGGGAACTGGAGCTGGAGTTGGAAGAACTTCGGATCATTCGGGAGGCAGAAGGGGTCATACATAGCAGCTTCAGGGAATTAGTTACACCAAAGATTGGAGATAGGTGGGTAACTGTAAGAGGGACTGGGAAAAAGCAGTCAGTGCAGGGATCCCCTGCGGTTGTTCCCCTGAGAAACAAGTATACCGCTTTGGATACTTGTGGGGGGGGGGACTTACCAGGGGTAAGCCATGGGGTACGGGCCTCTGGCACGGAGTCTGTCCCTGTTGCTCAGAAGGGAAGGGGGAGAGGAGCAGAGCATTAGTAATTGGGGACTCTATAGTCAGGGGCACAGATAGGAGATTTTGTGGGAGCGTGAGAGACTCACGTTTGGTATGTTGCCTCCCAGGTGCAAGGGTACGTGATGTCTCGGATCGTGTTTTCCGGGTCCTTAGGGGGAGGGGGAGCAGCCCCAAGTCGTGGTCCACATTGGCACTAAAGACATAGGTAGGAAAGGGGACAAGGATGTCAGGCAGGCTTTCAGGGAGCTAGGATGGAAGCTCAGAACTAGAACAAACAGAGTTGTTATCTCTGGGTTGTTGCCCGTGCCACGTGATAGTGAGATGAGGAATAGGGAGAGAGAGCATTTAAACACGTGGCTACAGGGATGGTGCAGGCGGGAGGGATTCAGATTTCTGGATAACTGGGGCTCTTTCTGGGGAAGGTGGAACCTCTACAGACAGGATGGTCTACATCTGAACCTGAGGGGCACAAATATCCTGGGGGGGAGATTTGTTAGTGCTCTTTGGGGGGAGTTTAAACTAATGCAGCAGGGGCATGGGAACCTGGATTGTAGTTTTAGGGTAAGGGAGAATGAGAGTATAGAGGTCAGGAGCACAGATTTGATGTCGCAGGAGGGGGCCAGTGTTCAGGTAGGTGGTTTGAAGTGTGTCTACTTCAATGCCAGGAGTATACGAAACAAGATAGGGGAACTGGCAGCATGGGTTGGTACCTGGGACTTCGATGTTGTGGCCATTTCGGAGACATGGATAGAGCAGGGACAGGAATGGATGTTGCAGGTTCCGGGGTTTAGGTGTTTTAGTAAGCTCAGAGAAGGAGGCAAAAGAGGGGGAGGTGTGGCGCTGCTAGTCAAGAGCAGTATTACGGTGGCGGAGAGGATGCTCGATGGGGACTCTTCTTCCGAGGTAGTATGGGCTGAAGTTAGAAACAGGAAAGGAGAGGTCACCCTGTTGGGAGTTTTTTATAGACCTCCTAATAGTTCTAGGGATGTAGAGGAAAGGATGGCGAAGATGATTCTGGATAAGAGCGAAAGTAACAGGGTAGTTATTATGGGAGACTTTAACTTTCCAAATATTGACTGGAAAAGATATAGTTCGAGTACAATAGATGGGTCGTTTTTTGTGCAGTGTGTGCAGGAGGGTTTCCTGAAACAATATGTTGACAGGCCAACAAGAGGCGAGGCCACGTTGGATTTGGTTTTGGGTAATGAACCAGGCCAGGTGTTGGATTTGGAGGTAGGAGAGCACTTTGGGGACAGTGACCACAATTCGGTGACGTTTACGTTAATGATGGAAAGGGATAAGTATACACCGCAAGGCAAGAGTTATAGCTGGGGGAAGGGCAATTATGATGCCATTAGACGTGACTTGGGGGGGATAAGGTGGAGAAGTAGGCTGCAAGTGTTGGGCACACTGGATAAGTGGGGCTTGTTCAAGGATCAGCTACTGCGTGTTCTTGATAAGTATGTACCGGTCAGGCAGGGAGGAAGGCGTCGAGCGAGGGAACTGTGGTTTACCAAGGAAGTGGAATCTCTTGTTAAGAGGAAGAAGGAGGCCTATGTGAAGATGAGGTGTGAAGTTTCAGTTGAGGCGATGGATAGTTACAAGGAAGCGAGGAAGGATCTAAAGAGAGAGCTAAGACGAGCAAGGAGGGGACATGAGAAGTATTTGGCAGGAAGGATCAAGGAAAACCCAAAAGCTTTCTATAGGTATGTCAGGAATAAGCGAATGACTAGGGAAAGAGTAGGACCAGTCAAGGACAGGGATGGGAAATTGTGTGTGGAGTCTGAAGAGATAGGCGAGATACTAAATGAATATTTTTCGTCAGTATTCACTCAGGAAAAAGATAATGTTGTGGAGGAGAATGCTGAGCCCCAGGCTAATAGAATAGATGGCATTGAGGTACGTAGGGAAGAGGTGTTGGCAATTCTGGACAGGCTGAAAATAGATAAGTCCCCGGGACCTGATGGGATTTATCCTAGGATTCTCTGGGAGGTCAGGGAAGAGATTGCTGGACCTTTGGCTTTGATTTTTATGTCATCATTGGCTACAGGAATAGTGCCAGAGGACTGGAGGACAGCAAATGTGGTCCCTTTGTTCAAAAAGGGGAGCAGAGACAACCCCGGCAACTATAGACCGGTGAGCCTCACGTCTGTAGTGGGTAAAGTCTTGGAGGGGATTATAAGAGACAAGATTTATAATCATCTAGATAGGAATAATATGATCAGGGATAGTCAGCATGGCTTTGTGAAGGGTAGGTCGTGCCTCACAAACCTTATTGAGTTCTTTGGGAAGGTGACTGAACAGGTAGATGAGGGTAGAGCAGTTGATGTGGTGTATATGGATTTCAGCAAAGCGTTTGATAAGGTTCCCCACGGTAGGCTATTGCAGAAAATACGGAGGCTGGGGATTGAGGGTGATTTAGAGATGTGGATCAGAAATTGGCTAGCTGAAAGAAGACAGAGGGTGGTGGTTGATGGGAAATGTTCAGAATGGAGTTCTGTCACAAGTGGAGTACCACAAGGATCTGTTCTGGGGCCGTTGCTGTTTGTCATTTTTATCAATGACCTAGAGGAAGGCGCAGAAGGGTGGGTGAGTAAATTTGCAGACGATACTAAAGTCGGTGGTGTTGTCGATAGTGTGGAAGGATGTAGCAGGTTACAGAGGGATATAGATAAGCTGCAGAGCTGGGCTGAGAGGTGGCAAATTTGGTTTAATGTAGAGAAGTGTGAGGTGATTCACTTTGGAAGGAATAACAGGAATGCGGAATATTTGGCTAATGGTAAAGTTCTTGAAAGTGTGGATGAGCAGAGGGATCTAGGTGTCCATGTACATAGATCCCTGAAAGTTGCCACCCAGGTTGATAGGGTTGTGAAGAAGGCCTATGGAGTGTTGGCCTTTATTGGTAGAGGGATTGAGTTCCGGAGTCGGGAGGTCATGTTGCAGCTGTACAGAACTCTGGTATGGCCGCATTTGGAGTATTGCGTACAGTTCTGGTCACCGCATTATTTTTAAGATAAAGATAGATAGTTTTTTGAAGAATAAAGGGATTAAGGGTTATGGTGTTCAGGCCGGAAAGTGGAGCTGAGTCCACAAAAGATCAGCCATGATCTCATTGAATGGCGGAGCAGGCTCGAGGGGCCAGATGGCCTACTCCTGCTCCTAGTTCTTATGTTCTTATGTTCTTATAGGAAGGACGTGGAGGCTTTGGAGCGGGTGCAGAGGAGATTTACCAGGATGTTGCCTGGTATGGAGGGAAAATCTTATGAGGAAAGGCTGATGGACTTGAGGTTGTTTTCGTTGGAGAGAAGAAGGTTAAGAGGAGACTTAATAGAGGCATACAAAATGATCAGGGGGTTGGATAGGGTGGACAGTGAGAGCCTTCTCCCGCGGATGGAAATGGCTGGCACGAGGGGACATAACTTTAAACTGAGGGGTAATAGATATAGGACAGAGGTCAGAGGTAGGTTCTTTACGTAAAGAGTAGTGAGGCCGTGGAATGCCCTACCTGCTACAGTAGTGAACTCGCCAACATTGAGGACATTTAAAAGTTTATTGGATAAACATATGGATGATAATGGCATAGTGTAGGTTAGATGGCTTTTGTTTCGGTGCAACATCGTGGGCCGAAGGGCCTGTACTGCGCTGTATTGTTCTATGTTCTATGTTCTATGTACCTCGGTACACGTGACAATAAACAAATCCAATCCAATCCAATCCAATGAGTCCGGGGAAAAGGCAAGCCGAATGTTAGCGTAGCAGCTCAGGAAAAGGGAGGCGGCCAGGGAGATAGGTAAAGTAAAGAGTAGAAGCAGGAATACTGTCCTGGACCCAGTGGGGGTGAATGAGGTGTTTAAGGACTTTTATAGTAAATTATAGGAGTCGGAACCCCCGGCTGGGGCGGAGGGGATGAGGCAGTTTTTGGATCAGTTGAGATTTCCGAGGGTAGATGAGAATCTGGTGGAAGGGCTGGGAGCCCCAATTGAGATTGAGGAAATATTCGAGGGGCTGGAAGGCATGCAGTCGGGCAAGGCCCAGGGGCCTGACAGCTATCCGGTGGAATTCTAGAATAAGTTTTCAGAGATATTGAGCCCACTGCTGGTGAGGACATTTAACGAAGCAAGAGAGAAGGGAGTCCTTCCCCCAACAATGTCGCAGGCCTCGATTTCATTGATCCTGAAACGGGAGAAGGATCCGGAGCAATGCGGGTCATAGAGGCCAATTTCTCTACTGAATGTGGATGCCAAACTGCTGGCTAAGATACTGAACATAAATCTGCAGCAGCAGCAGTCCGAGTTTCTATTGCCGTGCTCAGAGCTTTGATGGAAACTGTGTCAAAGTGTGCTGAAGGAGGTGCCTGTTGGAGAGGAGGCGCTCCAAGCTTTCCACAAAGGTCTGTGCCGTGATGGTGCTGGATTCCTCGATTCTCTTTGACTTTACACGCAGGTTTTCTGACACGTCCCCCCAGTGCACTAAGTACCTTGTTATGCAGGTCCATTAGTCTCCCGAATCCTGAAGCACCTGAGTCCTCTGCAACAGAAATAGTGCGAGACCTTGTCCACCAGTGAACTGGAGCCTGCATTGTTTTCCTCCTCCCCTGGTTCCTGTGCATTTGTATCCAGTGCCTCACCCCATGCCAATCCCGCTTTTACCTTAGTCTCTGAAATATGCTCAGCGCAGACTCTGGGATTTGTGACAGTCAGCTTACCTACTCTGATGGAGATGGAGTAGGGGGTCATCTATTTTTCAGCCTTCTGCATCTTTGCTAAGGCTTTCCTTGATGTAGGTGGCTAGGCCATGTGACTTCTCACCATTGCTTGCAATGAGGTGGTATCCAGGAATGTGAGTTCGACAGCTGGAGTGATCCGTGCGGTGGGTTTCTTGTGGACTGACCTTTTGCCCGTCAAGGTTGAGTATTTTCTTACTGCTGGTGCTGCTTCTCAGTCTTGTTGTCTCTGAGAGATTCCGTTTCCCTGTGGGTTTCTACTGGTTGGACTGGGATTCCATCGCCCTCTTGGCAGCATTAGTTCACAAGTTGGAAAATGT
Organism: Scyliorhinus torazame; assembly: GCF_047496885.1. Classification (NCBI taxonomy): domain Eukaryota; kingdom Metazoa; phylum Chordata; class Chondrichthyes; order Carcharhiniformes; family Scyliorhinidae; genus Scyliorhinus; species Scyliorhinus torazame. The sequence continues at coordinate 206,795,453 of NC_092708.1, read as the reverse complement.
ACTTCAACGGGATGACCACGTGAAGGCTGCTGTCTCCCTCCTGGCGGAGGTGATGGGGTTGCCATAGAAACACGGGACCGCACGTTGAATTTCCTCCCCAGCACCCTCGACGCAACAGTAAGAACCCTGTGATTGCAAAACAAAAGGAAATGCTCAATGGAGAGGCACACAATGGAATCTGCACAGGATTTCTAACCCTCCAGTGTTGGCCTGGAGTTTCCAGGAATTAATATTAATCTTCTGGAAGCTGTTGCTAAGAAACATTATCGGTTGGGGGGGGGGGGGGAGAGGGGGGGGGTGGTGCGGGGGTTAATTTTTCTTTTAGTTATTTTTGAACACTTCAGTTTATTGGTAATAACAATACTGGAGATGCAGTCTAAGGCTGTTTGACCAGGTGAGACAGTTGGAGGGAGTAGACCAGGTGACACAATCTTCAGGAGTACATCCAGCAGAGTTGGCAACTGGAGAGTTGCACGTCAGGACCTGGTACCCCAGTTATAGCCGACAGTGGTTTTACTCTGCAACTTGTTTGTTTGGCTTCCCACACCTAGTGGTGCATAAGGCAGATCCTCATCAGTTCCCACAGTAAGGTTTCTCCAGGAGCAGATTTCCAGTCTGTCTCTAGAGGCTTACAGCTCGAGTGGTGTCACTCTGCATCAAGCATAGCTGACCAGAATCTCTCCGACTTTTACTGCCAGCCATTGGCGTGTTTGGAAGAATTTGCTGGTTGATACTCAACCTGTCTGACTGTGTTGCGAACGCACCTCCCTTGTGTGGTGTTGGGTGCTCTGGTGCACAGATGAGCCAACACAGTTGTATGTGGTACAACTCTATTTTATTTTAACTCTTATAATACAGTTCGTTCTGGATACTCTGCACGTGCTGTCTCCCTGAGTGTGTTTGGTGGCAGATGTGTCCTGGTCCTCCTCTGCAGCTAATACTGACCACCGGGGGTCGTGTCTGTGCTTTTATATCTTTCTGTCATTGGTTGTGGTGTTGTGTGTTCTGATTTGTCTGTTGGTGTGTCTATCATGATGTGTGTGTTTGAATATCATGACATCCCCCCTTTTTACAAAGATATGTGCCTACGTGGTTATAAATATAATTGTGTCGTGAGTGCATCTAAGAGTGTGTGTGTGTGTTGTGTACAGCATGTGTATATGACGTAACTATTTACATGGGGCGATGTCGGGTGCGTCACACTAACAAGGTTGTACCATAACAAAACTTGGATGCGAGAGAAGAAAAAAAACTTGAACATTGGTCCGGTCAGACGATATCTGGAACAATAAACAACAACAGGTTATAATACAGAAGTGTTTGACTTTTTGAACGTATGAACAGCGTTATAAGTCCAGTCTAATGGGTGACCGCCTCAAGAGTGGGCTGGTCCTCAAGCCGGTTCAGCTGTGGAGATTTGGGGTCACACTGGTTCACCTTGGACTGTTGGAGGTGATGCTGTTGCCGAAGTCTCTACTTTACCATTTGTTGTACTTCGTGCAGTGCTTGGTTTTTTCATTCGTGCAAATATAACATTCAACATCTTTGTTAGTGGTGCCTTGGCTGTGGTTTGGTTCTGGTGGCGATGGAAGGGGCATGATCCGTGGCATCTCCACGAAGTCATCCTTGGGAACCAGTGGAGGATCCGGCGTGTGCGTACGGTTCAGTTGCGAGCGTGGAAGGCGGCGCAAAGCTCGCTGATTGCGCCTACGCACCAATCCATCCGCCCTGCATGCCAGGAACAAGGTGGAGTCTTTTTTCTTTTTATGTTTGTGGTGGACGGCATCTTGTAGCCGATGGGTCGTTGCCATCGAAGTAGCACCATCACTAATATCATGCAAGGCGATGACTGTGCCAGATGTGGAAGTTGGCCGAGACCGTGCACGCTGGTTCCGGCCACCTGCTGTGCCGGAAGGGCGACTCCGCAGAGAAACGTCGAAGCATGTCGCCTTGGAGAGAGAATTGTTGCTCGCATCAACGTCTGGCGATGGCGCGAATTGGTGTGTCCATCTTGGACCGCCGGTGCTGGTTGCCACTGCCGACCCAGTGGGACTGCCACGCGATCCATTCCCTGTCGCCGTGGCATCCGCCGTCACCCTGAGCGTGCCATCACCGAGGCCGCGACACCGCCCGTCCGGAACAAGGTCTGGCGTGCGCAAATCAGAGTCGGCGCTTGGCTGCTCCCCATCTGGAGTCCGGTCTGCCTTCCGTCGATGCCCCCCGTCCGGAGTCCCAACAGGTTCACTGGAGGCAGCCGAGATTCCCTGAATCTGCACTTCTGGAGTCGGAACATGCAGGAATGCACCAACCAGTGGAGAGGCTCGAGCCATCGAGGGTGGAAGCGGTGCGCCGCCACCGCAGTCGTCAGTGGTCCCACCGTGATCGTCGAATGCCTCGGTACGCACTAGGCGAGGTCTGTCACCTTGCACCTTTTGCATGGGAAGTGGGATGCTGTCGTCACTCGTCTCACATCCCGTGGATAGATCCTCATTAGCAGCTTGCTGTTCACTAGGGTTGGATATATTGTCAGAGTTTTCATCTGGTGGTGCACACCATGTCGGTGGACTGTCATTGTCTTGCCGTTGTCCTTCATTTGGGCTTTTCTTCTTTGGAATTTTAAATCTTCCCCCAGACATTGCAGAACCTTGTTTATTACCCCCAAATTCTCCCATATGTATGGTCTCGAATATAGGATCCAATGTTTCTATCGACATTGTACTATTTTCCAAAGAACATTCCGTTTCACTTTTCTTCTCAGGTGCCTCATATGTATCTTTGTCTAATGTACATGCCTTCATGGTCTCTGGGTCTGATTTTGCTGGGACTGGCATGGTCACAGTCTCTCTTTTACTGTTCTCAATTGCCCACATTATACTCCCCATACATAACTGCTTAATCACTGGGGTTAGTGTGGTACAATGGATAATCGGGTCGACCTTATCTGCATCTTCACCATTAGTGGAAAGCACACTTGGTTCACTTGAAACTGCTGTGGGTTTTAAATTCGTTATCTGGCTACTCGATGTCGGTGTCCTCAGGATTCTTGCTCCAATGTTCTGCTCATTTATCAGTGGAGTGTGTATAGGTTCAATGCAATTAATGTTCCCCTCAAGGTTTGAAGAGTCATTACTGACTAACTGCTGGTCTCCGAAGTTGGGATTTTGCGGCGTTGTGTTGAAGGGAGACATTTGTCCCTGCTGTAGATATGATTCAGGTTGTGTTATTCCCATTACCTGAGGATCAATGTCTTGTCCATTTTTTCGATCCGTACTAAAACACTGGCAATTCTCAGTCTGCTCCTTGCAAGTTAAACATTCAATAAATTTCTTTAGCAAATCCTCAGCATCCTTCTGTGGCCGTGCAGCATTATTAATCTCTGTTCGGCTATAATGATCCTGAAGGTCAGCGCATAAACCTTTTTTCTTCGGGCTTGGACGAGGCGATTCCTTTGGCTTGTCTTCAGTTGGGCTTGAACAGTCATCAGCGCTGTGCCCTTCATTGTAGCATGAGAGACCTTCATGGTCATGCTGCTGTGTAGTGGAGCATGGTAGGCTGTTATAGCCTTCTTGCTGTTCACGTGAGCATGGCAGACTTGCATCATCTGCCACTGGTTGGTCAGGAGAGGTTGCTAGACCCTCATGGTCTTGTTCCTGCAAGGACTGCACATTGGAGTCTTGCGTTGCTTCTATCGTGGAGGCTGTCCACGAGCTCTCTGTGGAGGCTTGTGACACTGGAGTCACTTCTTGTCCGTGCAAGGACTGCGCTCTGGAGTCTTGCATTTCTGCAATTGTGGAGTCTGTCCACGAGCTTGCTGTGGAGGCTTGTGACACTGGAGTCACTTCTGGTTCATGCGAGGACTGCGCTCTGGAGTCTTGCATGTCTTCTTTCATAGAGTCGGGAACGTTGAGCGGGACGTGGACCACGCTCTGTGTGGCAGCAGGGCGCTCTCCGTGTGCTTGCACCGCTCCCTGTCTGTTAATGTCAGGCTGCAGCATCATCCGGTACTGATAAGTTGGAACGTCATATCTGCTGGATTGAAGATCCTCAAATCCGAAAAATGAATCCGCATCTGCGTCGGATTCAATGTGGGGGCCGCCAATGTGCAACACGAAAGGTTCGTCCGAGTCATAGTCGTATAGGACCACGAAGCTATCATTGGGCTCGCGAGGTCCGGAAACACTGTAAAGATCGTCATCGAAGTATTCGAGGTCGGAATCATCGGCTTGTGCGTAGGTAACTGCTTGTCGGAGGGTTCTTCGGAGGTCAAATTCATCTCCTGGGTCAATTTGCGGCACTGTGCTGTCATTCCAGGTGAGGGAAGGTTGTTTTACAGCTTTAACAGATTTTTGTTTTTTTGATTTGGGACGTTTCCCTTTTAAATTGGATTTGGGACATTTCCCCTTTAAATTGGTGCAGTCTGGGGCCTCTGACATCCTGACGCTCGGTATGTAGCACGCAGGAAGCGACTGCGCATGCTCAGATCGCTGTTCCTTTACTGATGGCCGTTTTCTTGACTGCGCATGCGCAGCATCTCGCGCATGCGCAAACGAAACTTCCGGTTCGGCGCACTGCTCGCGCAACTGTGCTAGCGTGATACCTTTAGCAAGATGGCCGCCGACCTCGACCCAGCCCTCTCTCAGGCCCGGGATTTCGGCCTCTGGGAATTCGGGCTCCGGGATCCCAGCCACGAGGTGAGTACTGCCGCTTTTCTTACCTTTACTTGCCGATTGGATTGCGTTTTCTTCACAGTACTTGGAGAATTTGTCCAGGACTGCCTGGTAATCGTACCTTTGCTGCCTCCTGAAGAACCTGAACCTTCTGAATATTTCTCTTGCCCTTGCACCGGCGATGGTGAGGAGAAATTCAATTTTTTCGCTATCATCCAGGTCTTGGAGTTCAGCTGCCACCAGGAACAATTTGAACCATTGCCGGAATCGCCGCCAGTTTTCGCGGAGGTCGCCGTGGCACTGGAGCGGCTGCGGAACCGGGAGCTCTATCATTTTGCCTGGGCACTGCTGGTTGTCTGTGTACACTGAGGTATGCCGGCAGGTATCGATCCACTCCTGTACCATGTGGTGTTGGGTGCTCTGGTGCACAGATGAGCCAACACAGTTGTATGTGGTACAACTCTATTTTATTTTAACTCTTGTATACAGTTCGTTCTGGATACTCTGCACGTGCTGTCTCCCTGAGTGTGTTTGGTGGCAGATGTGTCCTGGTCCTCCTCTGCAGCTAATACTGACCACCGGGGGTCGTGTCTGTGCTTTTATATCTTTCTGTCATTGGTTGTGGTGTTGTGTGTTCTGATTTGTCTGTTGGTGTGTCTATCATGATGTGTGTGTTTGAATATCATGACACCTTGGTCACCAGGTCCTGGGTAGGACGCGAACCAGGGCCCATGGCTCAGAGGCAGGGACGCTACCCACAGCACCACAAGACCCCTCTCTTTGCAACATGTACCTGCAGTAATTTTGAAACTTGGCCATTGCAGGTTGAGCTCTGTGCAAAGGGCGTTGGTAAAGATCAGCAAGTGATCCATTCATTCTGTGGAAACCTTTGCTCACTGGCATTTGCGTAGCATCAGGGCTGTCAGACAATAAGAGCAGTCAGGGAAGGTGGCTCTGATCTCCCCTCACATCAGATTGAGCTCTTGAAGCCAAGGTTTGGTTCAGTAGGTAGCACCTTTGTCGGAAGGTTGTGAGTTCAAGCCCCCCTCCCGAGAGTGTAGAATTGCTGACTGTTGTACCTATTCTATTTTTGATCCATGCAGAGATGATACCAGGCGCTTGGTCGTGATGGGGAAAGGAGCTGGAAGCTGCACTTGTAACAGTAGCTAGCAGCACTACCTTTCAGTAGATGAAATGATGCAGTTGAAAAATAACCTTAAATTTAAAAACATTGCAGGGCAGTGACCCGAGGGCTTTTGGGAGGAGTGAATCCTGCACATTTGGGTCGATGACGGGGCACCCTAGTCTTTCCTTCTTCTAGACATGGAGGGGAAGGCTCAGCTGGGACATGTTCGGAATATTCAAATGTCAAGCAAAGAATTTGGGCACCTTAATTCATGGTGCACATTCGTGTGAGAATTTATTGCGACTTGGGACCAAATGTTGGTTGGGTTTGACAGACCATGTGCCCCTCTTTTGGAGCACTCAAAGGTCACAAGGAGCCAACTGTAAAGGGCCAATGGCTGAAGCACAAATGCACAAAAACCTCAAAAGAAATGAAATGAAATGAAAAGACCTTGACACGTCATAGCTGAGGGGTTCAGGCTTCAGATGCCTCAAGGATGGAAGGTAATCTTTGTAGACTTCCGTTCAGTCCTTCTTTTCAATGTCATGCAGGGACGAGGAGGGGTGCAGAATGGCTTTTTCATGGCAATCAGGTAACCTAGGAGGAGACAAAGGGCCTGACACTATCAAGCAGGGCAAAGGGAAGAGCCTCATCCTGAGGAACATTGGCCAGTGGAGCCCCATGAAGACCCAGAAGCCAAGGAGGCAAGACAAACTCCACGGAGGTATTTGGTGATGACCCAGGGTGAACCGGAGACATTTTTCATACCTGCAAGTGAGTGAGTGTTGGGATATCAGACCAGACCCCAATGTTGGAGAGGATACCAGATGAGAATCCCAAACAATTTTTCAATTTGTAATACTGTAAGGAAAGGATACTTCGGCCGGGATTCTCCCTTCTGGGGACGAAGTCCCTACGCCGGCGGGAAAACCGGCGCCAACCACTCCGGTGTCAACAACCCCCAAAAGTAAGGAATTCTCCAAATCTTCGGGGGCTAGGTGGACACAGGAAGGGTTGGCACCGCTCCAGCCGGCGGCAAAGGGATGGCTTCTGGGTTCGCGAGTTCGCGCATGCGTGGAACGGCCGGTGTATTTCTGCACATGCGCAGCTCGGAAGGCGTATTTCTGCGCATGCGCGGGGGCTCTCTTCTCTGCGCCAGCCTCCGGGCAATATGGTGGAACCCTACAGGGGCCCGGTGCGGAGGAAAGAAGTCCCCTCATGGAACAAGCCCGTCCGCAGATCGATAGGCCCCGATCACGGGCCAGGCCACCATGGGGGCCCCCCCAGGGTCGGATCCCCCCCCTCCCCCCCCGAGGACTGCCCCGCATACTCACCTGCCAGGTCCCGCTGAGCGTGAGGTGAGCAATTCACGCCGGCAGGACTGGCCAAAACTGGACGGCCGCTCCGCCCATCGGGGCCTGGAGAATCGCCGGGGGGGCCGCCGATGTCAATGGCCCCCGACCAGCGTGGCAGGAATCCCGCTGGCGCCCGAAACACAGCGCCAGAGAATAGGGCATCCGCCGTCGGGGTGGGATTCGCGCCACCCCCCTTGGGATTCTCCGACTCGGCGGGGGGTCGGAGAATCCCGGCCTTCACCCCAGGAGTGATCTGACCAATACGTATCTTTCATGTTAAAACAAACTTTAATTTAAACACAGAATTAACCATATTAACATCAAAGAAATAGCTTTACAATTAACGGTTAACAGATCTTGAATAAAAGGGAAAACTTGAACTTACTATCTACAGCTCCCACTAAACTACAGACAGACCTGGCTGCTTCCATTAATTACATATTCTGTTTCCCACTAAGTTCCATGACCTACTTAGCTAGGACTAAATACAATCACTCATAAATTATCTAGACTCCAGGGAATCTCCAGCAATCACAACCCTATGCCATTAGTCCTTTATCTGTCGCCAAGTAAGTGGTTGAAATTAATGATTGTATCACCTTTTACAACACTTTAATTACAGCTTTAGTAGACACACTGCCTCTATGTATTTTAAACCAGGATTGTTAATAATATCTGCCACATTCTTCAGGAGGATCTGATGTCACACAGCTTGGGATGTCATCCATTGCCAATTGCTCCAAAGGTCACACTCAGCTTTTTGCGAGTGGCTCGTTCCAGAGCTTCACTGGTAACCTCTGCGGAATATCACAATCCTCCACCCATGAATATAACTGAAAAGTCACTGGGACCCTATTCAGTACAGCAAGTAAATATGTTCTCCCTGGATGAAGCCAGCTGGGGTCCCAGAGCAGTGGGGGTCACAGCGACCACTGGCTTCCCACAGGTGCAGGGTTCCACACACAACACTGTAAGAGCTCCTTGGGAGCAGCCACTATAATTCATCAACAGAAAGGCTTTGATTCTCTCAACACCTAGCTGATCTGTAACCAACAAAAGCAGATTTTGCAGGTCTGTGTGAGGTACCCTGTGGGCTCGCATGACTCCCACATTTGAGTCCCTCACATGTGCCACAGATCTTTGAGGGCCCTCAATACATCCAGGGTTGGCTCATCAGTGACAAAGGCTATCCCCAAAAGATGTGGCTACAGAGTGCTTCCCAGAAGAGGTACAATGAAGCTCATTCTGCAACTCACTCCTTAATTGAGCAGACTATTGGGCAATTAAAGGTTTAGATGTGTGGACTGATCAGATGGTGCTCTGCAGTACTTTCTCCAGGAGATATCCTTCCACATGATGTTTGATGTGCTCGACACAACCCAGCACTCCAAAGGAGGGGGAAAGAGTTTCAGGATGGCGAGATGGAGGAGCTGCACGTCCTCCAATGTGGAGGAAGTTATGAGGGTTGAGGTTGACGAGGACCAGAATGTTGAGACGCATGAGGAAGGAGCCAATACATGGTAAAAATGAGGCAGACGTGCACGTGAAACCCTGAGAGCCACCAATGTTACAAGATGATGATGACAAATAGCTGATACAAGCCTTTTTCATCTATGCCCTCCATGTAGGCTCGACATTAACACCTTTGTTGCTATCCACAGTATCTTAATGAACGATATCAATCCCACAACGCCTTGTCACAATCATGCCTGGCGAAGGCCTCACCCTTTGAAGGCCAGGCAGCCTCTGGAGCAATTGGCCGTTCGATAAAAGGATAAGAACTCCACCAGCGTGCATTGTGAAGAAATTAGGCACGTGCAGTCTGTTCAAGCATCATGCCAACATTTCCCTGCTTATGACAGCCTTCCAGCGGCAACAGCAGCACTGCAATCCTCAGTGTACTTATGGCAGCGTGCTTTCAGTGCAGCAAGGTGCCTCAAGGAGGACAATCCTCACCCCTTGGTTCTTCCTGAATACCTGAGGTCTGATCTGAATCTGGGCTGCTGCATCTCTCCACAGGCCATCCCTGGTGCAAGAATAATGGTCTGGCCTCACCCTCATACTGAGTCTCCAGCACGTGATTGTTCTTCGGGACACAGTGATCTGTCACACTCAGTCATGGGTGCGAGCCTGCGAGTCACGTCACCTTTGCATGCACAGGAAATTCTGAAGCAGCACCATTGTCTGATCGTTGACAAGCACTCATGACCCAGCCTCTGTATGGAACTTTCCAAGTTGCCGTCCAGTATTGCCGTGACATTTGTGGCCCAAAAAGTGTCAACATTACTTCATTATTTTGTTGATGATAAAGAGCACATATCAGATGTAATGGAGATTCACTCTGATCCTATTTAATGCCTCCACATTTTCATTGCAACAGTTTCAAATAAACATAAGGAAATCTGGCACACAGACAGCGTTGTGATAATCAGATAACCAGGCCGTTCACTGGTGTGCTGGCTCGGATATGTTGTCAAGCCATGCTTGCCAGACCTTCAGGTTGAAACTAGCATCCTCCCATTTAATAGTCTGGCATCTGGGGCCCGGACACACCCCCTGATCTTGCATATTCGTTGCTGTCTAGAAGATATCTCAGGAACACCAAGTCGAAGCTAAGTCCATAGCTCTGCATTATGCAGGTGGAGAATAGAACCACTATAGGATTGATGTCTAGCTGTAAATACGGTCACAATGTCAAGCTACAGGCTGCCTAAGACCCATGACTATTATGTGAAATGTAACCCACACCTAAGCCTGACAGGCCTGATATGGAGGCTATTGAAAAATGCACCGAGTAAGGTTGACTCCATTGCGGGTCGCAATTAAAACCTATCCGATCCACATAGACCAGTCTTCAGTGCTGCAGTGTCAGGGCAATAAACCAAACTACACAATCTATACTCATGAGGCCACAAGATATGATGCTCTGACTCAAGTCTAAGAAATGCATTGCCCAACCACCATGTTGATTGAGCAAGAGGCTTTGCTCATGTTGCTGCTGCAGACAGAAAGGTTACTCACTGTTCTGAGATTGTACGACACCATAAACCCAAGATACACGATGGGAGACAGGTGTGGGGGGGGTGGTTGCCGGCCTGATACATTTTCATTACCTTGGATCATTGTATCAGATAGAAGAGCAAGTCATGAGATGAGAATTTCAGATCAGCAAAACATATTGAGAAAACTGTAAAGTATATACAGAGTGAAATCAGTGCCACCTTTGTACTCTCAATATTTCTTACTTTTTCTTATCCTACCGCTATGTCTAGGTACTTCCCCAACATCCACAGCAGAGGTAGAGGCAGCCCGCTGACTGCTGCGCCCTGTTGTCTGTGCTGACCTTGGCAGGCCTCCTCTGGAAGGCCGAGACCTGGAAGGTCCTGGCTTGCTTTGTTTCTCCTGCTGTGGGGCAGCGGTACCCTCCTTGGCCAGAGCAGCTGGAGTTTCTAGGGTCACAGGCAAAGGGGCTGGTCAGTGCCCTGGGTGATTTGCCCTGGGGTGTCCTTTAGACACTCCTCCTCCCTGTGTGTGCCTCAGAGCCTTTCCCTCACTCCTTGAGGAGAAGGGGCTCCTGGAGGGAGATCAAGGTGCCCAATCCCTTCTCGGCTAGCCACTGATGGATCTCACTTGTGGTACTGAAAAAGGCTGAGAAGATACACCTAGGCCAGGAACAGGAACTGGCTGAAATCGATACTGACCATCTGCAAAAACACTCAAGTCAAGGCATAAATCTGTTATTGCGATATGGACTTTGTGATTACCCACTCCAAAGACTATGAATATGTAACAAACTTTCAGACACAGGTGATCAACGTTGCAGCAGGACGAAGAACAAACAAAAGAAACCATCAGACTCCTTAATGAGCTGATGGCTGGTCAGACAAGGGGAGTTTCAGAGGACAATGGGTCTTGATTGAATCACCATGGCTAAACAGGAGTATCCTGTCTTTCCCATGAACAAGTTGGGGTCTGGCTAGGACAATGGTCAGTGGTGGGCGTATACCTATGACTCAACTCTAGCTTCCCAGTATAAAGAAAGGGACATCAAACAGATCTTCAGCGATAACCTGCGAGTCCCCCAGGCACAACCATCGCAAGAAGAAAGGACCCTGGGTTTCGAGCCCAGAGAAGACATCCACATCGAGTAATCATAGCCTGCCCGCCTTCTTTACTAAGTGCGGGTAAAACCCAAAGCTCAGCTGTGAGTCTGAGTCATATTTTCTTGAGTAATAGAATTGTGAATAGAATTGCGTTAAACTGTGAACCTGTTTTGTTCTTTGTTCATCTCGCAAATAAGGGCACCTGGGTAAAACTTTTGAGTAAGTAAACTGGTTGAATGTTTCAGAGGTTTCAAGGGCAATGTGATTGTGTCCAGGTCCGAGTGCATATCCAGCACAAACTGCTGGGCAAGGTCTCCACGGATGTTGCCACCTTTCCACTGGTGATCTCTATGTGCTGGCATGTCAGCGTCATGACATCAGACAGAATGTGGACGGACCCCTCCATCCTCCGTTCTAATCTGCTGACGGCCCCTGAAAACGCTGCCTGTCTTTGAACACCCTGAGCACCGATTCCAGAGGCTTGTCGTTGGACGGGGACCCAGCAAGGAGCCTGGTCTCCAGCAGTGAATGTGGCTGACTTTGGCTGTCGCTGCCTCCGCCTGCTGTGGATCCGGACCTGTGCTGACCAGATGGTGACCATGAGGCTACTCTCGAACTAGGACCTGAGGTGTGTGTCTCTGCGATGGTGCAGGATTGGGTGAATGTTGCGATGGCTCGACATCTAGTGGTTCCTCAGGGTCCTCATCCGATGTAGCCTGGGGGCAGGGATTGATGGGCCGGATGGTGGGGTGCCTGTAACAAAGGGATGAAAACATTAGTGATTGGCTAGATAATAATAATAATCTTTATTCGTGTCACAAGTAGTGTCACGTTAACACTACAATGAAGTTATTGTGAAAATCCCCTTGTCCCCACATTCCGGCGCCTGTTCGGGTACACTGAGGGAGAATTCAGAATGTCCAATTCACCTAACAAACATGTCTTCCGGGACTTGTGGGAGAAAATCGGAGCACCAGGAGGAAACCCATGCAGGCACGGGGAGAATGTGCAGACTCCGCACTGGCAATGACCCAAGCCAGGAATTAAATACGGGCGGCACGATAGCACAGTGGTTAGCACTGTTGCTTCACAGCACCAGTGTCCCGGGTTTGATTCCCAGCTTGGGTCCCTATCTGTGCGGAGTCTGCACGTTCTCCCGTGTTTACGTGGTTTCCTCCGGGTGCTCCAGTTTCCTCCCACAAGTCCCGAAAGACGTGATGTTAGGTAATTTGGACATTCTGAATTCTCCCTCTGCGTACCCGAACAGGCGCCGGAGTGTGGCGACGAGGGGATTTTCACAGTAACTTCATTGGTAGTGTTAATGTAAGCCTACTTGTGACACTAATAAAGATTATTATTATTATAACCCGGGTCCCTGGTGCTGTGAAGCAACAGTGCTAACCACTGTGCTACCGTGCCGCCCGCATTAAAATAGTTACCCACGTTAAAAAGCACTCACGGTTTTGGTGAGTGGGCGAAGACTAGTGGATGGGGTGTCCCTAGCTTGCTGGGAGATGTCGATCTTGCCTTTGCTGCAGGAATGGATCTGTTCCTCATCAGTCAGTTCTGCTGCACACTCTTCATATTGGGTGAGGGGCCTGAGCTCCTGCACCCCCTTCTCCGGACTGGGATCTCCCCCTGTTGTTTTGGGCGATCTTTTCCTGCGTAAAGGTAGATGGAGAGACTGTGAGCATGTCGGATGCCAAAGCGGTTGATAAGTATGTCTGCCTTCTTCGTTTGCTGAGTGGACTTATGTAAGGGCTGAGGATGTGACTTGTTCAGGATGTGACAAGAGATAAAGATGTTAAATTGTGTGTGAGAGAATCAGTGATGATGTCCCTTGTGCTGCTAGTATGTGAGCCCTGTGGACTGTATCCCTGCAAATTCCTGGTGGCCTTGAGAGAGCGTGAGCTGAAAGTGAGGGGAGGTTTGACATACCCTGGTGGAGTGGATGAGATCATTCATCCTCTTCCTGCACTGAATAGTGATCATCTTTTGAGGAGCATAGGCACTGACCATCCTGGCAACCTCCTCCCAAGCCTTGATGGTGAGGTTGGTGGCCTCCAGCTCCCATCATGAGGGAAAAGTATCCCTTGCCGGTCCCTGACTGCCTGGAGGAGTGCCACCAGTGCATTGTCGCTGAACTTCAGGGCACAGCTGTGGAGGGAGGGAGTTTGATTAGTTGACTGGCAATTGGTGGATTGGCCAGGGACAGTGTTCTGCCTGACAACGGTCAGTGATTGGTTCCTGCATGATACTTTCGAAGAGAACTTGGCAGAAGTGTTTAGTCCTTGGAAGTGAAAGGAACTCTCTCTCTCCTCTCTCTTGCTTGCTGAGGTGAAAGCACTGCTCTAGTGTTCTGAAAGTGCCTGGCACATCCTTTACTGTGAACCTGAAATGATGTTGAGTCTGCAGAGAAGGTAGACAACCTTGCCAGATTCAAGCCTAAAAGGAAGAAATACCAAAGCGAATACCTGAACTTCAGAAAGACATTGACTGGAAGTCATCCCAGTGCATCAAAGGTCCTTATCCTTTTATTTTTTATTCATATTTTGTTTCCTTTTCCACCACCCTTTTCCCTCTGTGTTTGTCTGTGTGCGAGTAGAGAATGGGGCGAGTGAGGCAAGAGGGAGTTGGGAAAGAGGTACTGGATAGTCAGTTACATTTTCTGTCCGGTTAATTGTAACAGTGTACAATGTGTTAAAGTTACAAACTTGGTGACTGCAGTTTATTGGACTCAGCCAAGGACCTCAGGTATTTGAAATAAAATCTAATTTCACCTGTGTTGTGACTCTGGGTCAAGTGGGGCTGGAATTGACCGGACACTAGCCCAGGGAGCCGTGACAGTAATGAGCTAAAAGGCAGACAATCTCGTGCAGCAAACTGCCCTTTCCCATCCGCCATCACACTTAGCCTCCGGAAAATAAATCTCCATCCTTTCTGCGTAACGGACTTTATTTACAATGTTTTAAAATGTCAGCTCCATGCTTCAGCTCCTGTTCTTTCTACAGTTTTGTTTACTTTTCCCGCGTTCACACCCAGGCTTGATCAATCAAACACGGGTGAGCATAAATCAATGCCCAGTATCACATAGTCAAACACGGAGGAATTGAACACCACGCTGACAGTTCGGTGTAGAAGATCTTGAGGCGGAGGATCGAACCCTCCACCTATAACTACAATATAGTATATCGCCCTGGGAAGCTCAACGAGCCCCCAGTTGCCCTGTCCCGCGGCACATGCGCCAGCACGCAAGATGACCGACTATGGGCTAATCACGATGACCTCTGCCATCCGAGGGTCACCCGGCTCGCCCATTATATCAAGGCCCGCAACCTGCCCTACTCCACCGAGGAGGTCAGAGCCATTACCAGGGTCTGCCAAATCTGTGCGGAGTGTAAACCGCACTTCCATCGACTGGATAAGGCCCACCTGGTAAAGGCATTCCAGCCCTTTGAACGCCTCAGTATCGATTTCAAAGGGCCCCTCCCCTCCAATAACCGCAATACATACTTTCTCAACATCATAGATGAGTTCTCCCGCTTCCCAATTGTCATCCCCTGCCCTGATATGACCACTCCCACTGTCATTAAAACTTTGCATAGTGTCTTCACCCTGTTTGGTTTCCACAGTTATGTCCACAGTGACCGGGACTCGTTGTTCATGAGCGACGAACTGCGTCAGTACCTGCTCAGTAAGGGCATTGCCTGGAGCAGGACTACCAGTTATAACCCCAGGGGAAACGGGCAGGTGGAGAGGGAGAACGCGACGGTCTGGAAGACCGTCCTACTGACCCTGCGGTCCAGGAATCTCCCAGTTTCTCACTGACAGGAGGTCCTCCCCGATGCGCTCCATTCTAGCAGGTCCCTCCTTTGCACGGCCACAAACCAGACTCCTCATGACCACTTGTTTGTTTTCCCTAGGGGAGCTACCTCAGGGGCCTTGCTTCCGTCCTGGCTGAAGACACCGGGACCAGTCCTCCTCAGAAAACACGTTCGGAGCCATAAGACCGACCCCTTGGTAGAGAGGGTCCAGCTCCTACACTCCAACCCACAATATGCTTATGTCGAACACCCCGATGGCCGACAAGATATCGTCTCTCTCCGGGACCTGGCGCCCGCAGGCTCCACCACCACCACCGCAGCCCCCACACTATATCCCGTCCAACCTACCATGTCCAGCGCCCCCACCCTTCTATGGCTCTCGCGCTCCCTCCCACCCGCCACACCGGTCCACAGGAATGAAGCTCCAGAAGAGCCGCTCCCGGAGACCATGCCTGTGCCCACACCGGACCCACTTCCACAGCCACCCGGACCGGCTGCAACACCAGTGCTTCGGCGATCGCAGCGCACGATCCGTGCGCCGGACCGGCTGAACCTATGAGCCCATCACCCCTGCCGGACTTCACATGGTTTACATTGCATCAGTAACCAAACTTTATAAACACTTAATTGGCCACAAAAGTTCTGAAGCCATGAAAGGCGCTATAGAAATGCAAGTCTCCATTATTATTGTGCACTTCAGAATGCTATCTTTCAGGATGAGATGTTAAACCCAGGCCTAGTCTGCCCCATCATGTGGATGTAAAATATCCCATGAGACCATTTTGAAGAAGAGCCAGGAGAAATCTCCCTGGAGTCCCGGCTAACATTTAGCCCTCAGCTGGTATCGTTAAAGTGGATTCTCACATTATTACGGTTGAATGCAAGCAGAGAGGCCATTTTGTCTGCAGCAAAATCCTGCCAACGTCACCAGGGATGGGATTAAAAGGTAATTCATCCCACACGGCTACTTGTGGGATTATTGTGTACACAAAATGGCTACCACGGACCCCTCCGTAACAACAGTGCAAGTACCTGCAACTCCAAATAATGAACTGTGGGTGAAGTACTTGGAACAGTTTCTGAGGACGTACTATGGGTGCAGGAATGGCAACCTTTCTTTCTTTCTCTCACCACCACACGACTCCACTCTAACAGCGGAGAGGTACTTGTTCAAAATATACTGCGTTGACTAAAACTGGCTCATGAGGTTTAAAAACAGATGTGTTAATCCCAAGTAGTAATAAGCTTGGAATGAAGGTGACCACAGCCTTTCGGAAATTGCAACTAGCAAAACATTACAACACCCCCTCACCCCCAATCGCATTGGAATCAAACCAATTAATAAACATGGGGCCCTCCAATACCAGCAAACGCCTTTGACAATTGCTACCCACTTCTCTTTTAGTTCTCTATTATTTTTAATGAGTTGCCAAATTAATCCATACGGCAAATGCATAGTGTCGGCGTTAGCTTGGTGGGTAGCTTCTCAGTCCGGGTTGTAGGTTCAAGTCTCACTCTGTAAATGTGAGCACAAAACCTAGGCTGACTCTGCAGTGCAGCACTGTGGGAGCACTGCACTGTGGGAGATGCCGTCTGAGGCGTTAAACTGAGGGCCCCTCAGATATATGTAAAATAAAATCCCAGGCCCTGTTCTGGAGAAGAGATGGGGAGTTCGCCTCAGTATTCTGGTCAGTAGAATTTTATCATAGAATTTACAGTGCAGAAGGAGGCCGTTCAGCCCATCGAGTCTGCACCGGCTCTTGAAAAGAGCACCCTACCCAGGGTCAACACCCCCACCCTATCCCCATAACCCAGTAACCCCACCCAACACTAAGGGCAATTTTGGACACTAAGGGCAATTTATCATGGCCAATCCACCTAACCTGCACATCTTTGGACTGTGGGAGGAAACCGGAGCACCCGGAGGAAATGCACGCACATACGGGGAGGACGTGCAGACTCCGCACAGCTGGAATCGAACCTGGGACCCTGGAGCTGTGAAGCAATTGTGCTATCCACAATGCTACCGTGCTGCCCCAAACATTAGCAAACCAAATGTGTTTTTATGACAATCAACAATTGTTTCATGCTCCTCATTTTTTATTTAATTCTAGATTTTTATTGAATTCAAATTTCACCATCTGTTGTGGTGGGATTTGAACCCGGGTCCCCAGACCCTGGGTGTCTGGATTACTAGCCCAGTAACAATACCACTACGCCACCACCTCCAATAACTTATTGTCACAAGTAGGCTTCAATGAGGTTACTGTGAAAAGCCCTTAGTCGCCACATTCCAGCGCCTGTTCGGGGCGGCCGGTACGGGAATTGAACCCACGCTGCTGGCATTGTTCTGCATTATAAGCCAGCTGTTTAGCCCATTGTGCTGAACTTGAACTTTTTTTTACTTCTGCCTCCACCAACAGATGCTGTTCTGTGGGACCTTGCTGTGCACAAATTGACCATTGTGTTTCACTACGTTATAACAGTAACTAGACTTCAGAAGTAGGTGCTCTGCTGTGAAGCACTCTGGGGGCATCCGGAGGTCATTTATGCCACGTATGGACGCGGGTTCTTCCTTTCCCCTCATCTGCAGTTGTCTGAAAATGTTACTATGGGTCTAGAAATCCAGATGTGAAACTCTCTTGTAATACAGCATGCAACCACAGCCCAGCAGACACAGTGGGTGTGCGGCAGGACTAATACCTTGATAACACAGTATCATTAAATGCTGCAATATATCTCATTTGCTTTGCCTCTGACTCAAAAACTGGTGCTGGTGATACATTGCCACAATCCCATTGATCAAATGAGGCCATTGATTCCTTTCAGCCTGCCCTACCATTCAATTAGGGCATGGCTAATTTGTATCTTAACTCTATCGCCTGCCTTAAGGTTCAGTAACCCTTACATAGCTTTAAAATCTACCCAACTTGCGTTTGACATTCTCTTTTAAAAAAAATTATTTTTGTTAAGGTATGATGCACTATCAATTATAACGAGATGAGAGTAGAATGTAATCGAGGCTTTATTACACAGAGATGTGTGGCCTCCTGCAGCAGCTGACGAAATGGCTGCTGTACAGAGAGCACACATATTTATACTCCGCCTATTGGGCGGAGCCAGCAGGCAGGGGTCTACCCCCGTACCTGGAGTACAGAGGCTTTACCGTAAAACCCATATATATACAGTATAATACATCAGTGATGACTACCACAAGGTATTTTGAAATTTTTATGAAAATAACATAGACAATGACATCAACATTGTATAATAAACATTTCCCCCCCAGCCCAATCTTCACACCCCAACCATACAACAACAATCCGTCCCCTGCCCCCCATGGAATGCTGCATCTGCTGACATTTTAATTTTCCTCGAGAAAGTCGACGAACGGCTACCACCTCCGGGAGGTGAACCTGACCATTGACCCTCTTAAGGTGAACTTTATTTTCTCGAGACTGAGAAACCCAGCCATGTCACTAACTCCGGTCTCTACACTCGGGGGCTTCGAGTCCCTCCACATTAACAAGATCCGTCTCCGGGCTACCAGGGAGGCAAAGGCCAAGACGTCGGCCTCTTTCGCCCCCTGAACTCCCGGCTCTTCCGACACTGCAATCACTACCTCTGGACTCGGCACCACCAGTGTTTTTAGCACCGTGGACATGCCTTAGCAAAACTCTGCCAAAACCCTCCAAGATTCGGGCATGCCCAAAATATGTGGACATGATTTGCTGGGCTTCCTGCGCACTTCGCACACCTATCTTCTCCTCCAAAAAACCTGCTCATCCTAGCTACTGCCATGTGTGCCCGTTGGACTACCTTAAATTGTATCAGGCTAAGCCTGGCACATGATGAGGAGGTATGAACCCTGCTTAGGGCATCCACCCACAGACCCACCTCTATCTCTCCTCCTAGCTCGTCCTCCCACTTGCCCTTAAGCTCCTCCACCGGTGTTTCCTCCGCCTCCGAAATCTCCTGATAAATATCCAATACCTTCCCCTCTCCCACCCAGGTACTGGAGACGACTCTATCCTGTATCCCCCATGGCGGCAGCAGCGGAAAGGCTGGCACCTGTTTTCTCAGGAAGTCTCGCACCTGCAAATACCTAAACCCGTTGCCTGGTGGCAATTAAAATTTATCCTCCTAGGCTTTCAAGCTGGGGAAGCTCCCGTCTATTAATAGATTCCCATCCTTCTAATACCTGCCCTCTGCCAACTCCGGAACCTGCCATCGAGCCTACCCAGTACAGACCTATGTTTATTATAAATCGGGGTCCAAACCGATGCTCCCTCCACTCTCTTATATCTTCTCTATTGCCCCCAGATTCTCAGAGCTGCCACTACCACCGGACTTGTGGAGTATCGGGCCGGCGAGAACGGCAGAGGTGCCGATATCAGTGCTCCCAAACTTGTGTATTTACATGACGCCGCCTCCATCCGCTCCCATGCCGACCCCTCCCCCACTACCCACTTCCTAATCATGGCTATATTCGCCCCCCAGAAGTAATTGCAGAAGTTCGGCAGCACCAACCCACCCTCCCCCGACTGCGCTCCAGCAACAATTTCTTCACTCGCGGGGTTTTACCCGCCCACACAAAGCCCAAAATAACCTTATTCACCCGCTTGAAAAAGGCCTTTGGGATGAAGATGGGGAGGCACTGAAAGACAAACAAAAATCTGGGCAGGACCGTCATTTTCACGGTCTGTACCCTCCCCGCCAGTGATAGCGGGAGCATGTCCCATCTCTTAAAGTCCCCTTCCATTTGTTCTACCAACTGGGATAGGTTTAATTTATGCAGTGCTTCCCATTCCCGGGCCACCTGGATTCCCAGATATCAAAATTTCTTCCCTACCATTCTAAGCGGCAGCTCTCCCAGTCTCTTCTCCTGTCCTCTTGCCTGAATCGCGAACATCTCGCTTTTCCCCATGTTCAATTTATACCCCGAAAAATTGCAAATTCCCCCAGGATTCGCATTACTTCCCCCATCCCCTCCAACGGGTCTGAAGTATACAAAAGCAGGTTATCTGCATAAAGCAAGACCCGGTGCTCCAGTCCCCACCGAACCAGCCCTTTCCAGTTGCTAGAGGCTCTTAATGCCATGGCCAATGGCTCTATGGCCAGAGCAAACAGTAACGGGGAGAGGGGGCACCCTTGCCTCGCCCCTCGGTGTAGTTTAAAATACCCCGACCTCAGCCGGTTCGTATGCACACTCGTTACTGGTGCCTGATAGAGCAACCACGCCCAGTCAAATAAAGCCCTCACCAAACCCAAACCGTCCCAGCGCCACCCACAGGCAATTCCACTCCACCCGATCGAAAGCCTTCGCTGCATCCATGGCTACCACCATCTCTGCCTCCTCTCCTTCTGAGGGCATCATAATAACATTTAAAAGCCTTCGAACATTGGTCTTGAGTTGCCTGCCCTTTACAAATCTCATCTGGTTTTCCCCTATCACCCCCAGGACACAGTCCTCTATCCTTGTGGCCAGTATCTTAGCCAGCAGTTTGGCGTCCACATTCAGTCGTGAAATTGGCCTGTATGACCCGCATAACTCCAGATGCTTCTCCCGTTTCAGGATCAATGAAATCGAGGACTGCGACATTGTTGGGGGGAGGACTGCCTTCTCTCTTGCTTCGTTAAATATCTCACCAGCAGTGGGCTCAGAATCTCTTAAAACCTCTTATAGAATTCCACCGGGTAGTCGTCAGGCCCCGGGGCCTTGCCCAACTGCATGCCCTCCAGCCCCTTGATTATTTCCTCAATCTCAAATTGGGCTCCCAGCCCTTCCACCAGATCCTCATCTACCCTCGGGAACCTCAACTGATCCAAAAACTGCCTCATCCCATCCTGCGCAGCCGGGGGTTCCGACTCATATAATTTACTATCGAAGTCCTTAAACACTTTGTTCACCCCAGCTCGGTCCAGGACAATATTCCCACCTCTACTCTTCACTTTACCTATCTCCCTGGCCGCCTCCCTTTTCCTGAGCTGGTGCACCAACATTCTGCTAGCCTTTTCCCCGTACTCATAAATCGCCCCCCTTGCCTTCCTCAACTGTTCCACTGCTTTCCCTGTGGTCAACAGCCCAAACTCCGCCGCTCCCTCAGTAGCCCTGCGTCCGGGCATCCGAGTAGCTCCTGTCCACCGGGAGTATCTCCTCCACTAATCTATCCCTCTCAGCTCGATCCGCCTTTTCTCTGTGGGCCCGTATCGAGATTAATTCCCCTCTGACCACTGAAATGAAGTGAAATGAAAACTGCTTATTGTCACAAGTAGGCTTCAAATGAAGTTACTGTTAACAGCCCCTAGTCGCCACATTCCGGCGCCTGTTTGGGGAGGCTGGTATGGAAATCGAACTGTGCTGCTGGCCTGCTTGGTCTGCTTTAAAAGCCAGTGATTTAGCCCAGTGTGCTAAACCAGCCCCTGCCTTCAAAGCTTCCCAAACCATTGCTGCAGAGGCTTCCCCCGTATCATTTGTTTCCAGGTAGTTCTGGATGGACATGTTCACCCGCCCACAGCTCGCTTTGTCCGCCAACAACCCCACATCCAGTCTCCACAGCGGGCGTTGCCCTCTCTCCACACTAACCCAGTGCAGGGCATGATCCGACACTGCGATTGCCGAATACTCAGCATCCACCACCTTCAGTATTAGCGCCTGCTCAGAACAAAAAAGTCGATGCGAGAGTATACCTTGTGGACATGTGAGAAAAAGGAAAACTCCTTCGTCCTTGGTCGTGCAAAAGTCCATGGGTCTACCCCCCCCATCTATTCCATAAACCCCTTCAATTCCTTTGCTGCTGCCGGCCTCCTCCCTGTCCTGGATTTTGACCGGTCCAATTCCGGCTCAATGACTGTATTGAAGTCCCCTCCCATGATCATGTTATGTGACTCTAAGTCTGGGATCTTACCTAACACCCGCCTCATAAATTCCACGTCGTCCCAATTCGGAGCATATATGTTCACAAGTACCACTCGCACCCCCTCCAGCTTCCCGCTCACCATTATGTACCTACCCCCCGTGTCTGACACGATTCTCCCTGCCTCGAATGCCACTCGTTTTCTGATCAAGATCGCTACTCCCCTGGTCTTTGAGTCCAGCCCTGAGAGGAATACTTGGCTAACCCACCCCTTTCTCAATCTAGTCTGGTCTGTAACCTTTAGGTGTGTCCCTTGTACCATTGCCACGTCCACCTTCAGCCCGCTCGAATGCGCAAACACGCAAGCCCTCTTGACCGGCTCATTCAGCCCTCTGACTTTCCATGTAATCAGCCTGGTCAGGGGGCTTCCAACCGTCCCCCCTGCCGACTAGCCATCACCCTATTTAGGCCAGCCTCTAGCTCACGCCTTCCACACTCTCGAGCGCCCCCTCGGGCATTCGCCGTTCCCTACTTCCCATTTGTCCCCTAGTAACAGTTCCTCCCCTGTCCGCAAAGCAGCTCCCCCCCTCTCCCTCCCTCCCTAGCAACAACACTAGAAACCCAACCCCCCAAGTCAAGCTCCAGTTTAAAACCTGCTCACCCCCCACTGCGCTTCTGAGAGTCAGCTGACCCATGCTCCATCGACCACTCTGCCATCGCCCCGTGGCCCTGCTTCTCCACCATGCTTTCCCGCGTTACCAGCTCTGCTCGCGTCTTCCTTGTAGGACTTTGTCTTCTGACACAACCACTTCTGGTCCAATTCTCCATACACCGGAGGGGGATTTCTCCTTACTGTCTCACTCTTCACCGATTTATCCCATAAAATCCGGAAAAAGCTGGGGGAAAAACGTCCAAAAGTCCGTCACACGGGGGAGCTATCAAATGTGCGACCTACTCCTCCATGGCCGCCACCGGAAGTGGGGTTCGATATTTTCATTGATTCCCCCAGCCTGAACAGCTTTTTGGGAGAGAAAGGTCCGGATTTCCACCATCTTTCCACAAAGAAATCTTTTCTGACGTTACCACTGAACAGCCAAATTCTAATTTTAAAATGTTGTCCCCTTCTTCAGCGCTCCTCATCTTCAAGACATATTTTAATCCCTATTTACCCAATCAAATCTTTTCATCATTTTAAACTTCTCAATTAGATCACCCCCCTTAACATATATTCAAGTCTAGTCCGTGTAACCCTGTCCTCAAATAGACAACACTTTCAGCACCAGTATAATTCTGGGGAGTCTGAGCACATGCTCTCCAGGGCCATTGCCATCTCTCCAAGGTACTGTGGCTTGAACTGAAAACAATACTCCAAATGAGGCAACCATCTCTGCCCGTAACCAGATATCTCCTCCCCTCCGCTATTTCTAGCAAATTGCTGAGCTTCTGTTGGATATTTCTATCAGCTGGGAGCTGTCAGGATGCTCCAAGCCTGCCGACATATCATAGTTTCCCACTGAAAATGTACTACTGTCGAATGCAATTTGTTTTGGCTGAAAAGATCCTCCTTAATGGACTATATAAACTCCGCAGACTGGAGATTGTCTATCACCCCATTATGCCTGGAGCAGCAATGGAATGGGGACCCTGTCTGAGCACCGCCAGGCCTCTCCCTAACTTGGACTGGGAGGTCCATCGGTAGAACTGCCACCCACCCTTTAAAGGGAGTGTGCTGGGCAGAGTCCCTGAGCTGGCCTGGAACATCTATCTATCACTTTAGGCCATTAAAAGCGCTCAGTTGAATTCATTCTGGCCTAATGTCCCTTCAGGCCTTTTATAGGCCAAAGCCCTGCACAAAGTTAAAGCAAGGCTGCAAACTCAAGTTGGATGGAATCCTGGAGGCTCTATCGCATGATCACCAGCCAATTCCCGGGAGAGTTGGGGGGGCAAGGTGCAAAACAACATGGCCTGTGCTCCGTGCGCGGGGGAGGGGTGCAGGCTAACTGCCAGAACAACAGCAATCATTGGCCGAGTAGGACGTGCTGGATTCCCCAGTCCCTCCTTTCTTGCCTAACTCATATGAGGAGAAGAGTTCGGTTTGGACCTCAGCAGAGGGTTTTGTTGCAGTAGACGCTGAGGACGCGGTCTTTAGACCGGAAACGCAAGGTATGCACGGTAAAACGTTTACGGTAAATCGGCAATGTGGTAAACACCACTAGTAACATTGCATATATTATGGTACTGCCCCTGCCTTACAGGTACAACAGTAAATCCCCACCTGCTGGCTTCTCCCAGCAGGCAGCGTATAAAAGTGTCTGCTCTCCTGCGCTGCTTCCATTCTGGTTCCAGCTGCAGGAGGCTCAACATCTTGTGCAATAAAGCCTCGATTGTTTCACCATTCTCGTCTCGTGGTAATTGACGGTACATCAATTTATTGCACAAGATTTTAAAAGATGAACATCTTAATCAAGCCTGATCACCTGGAGCTGAGCCGTCACGCAGCCAACGCCACATCCACCTTCAAGCACTGGCTAGCCTGCTTCGAAGGCTACCTCAGAGCAGCCACTAAAGAACTCTCGGACCCACAGAAACCTCAGATCCTCTACTCACGGTTGGGCCGTGAAATTTTTCCCCTCATCCAGGATGCGCCCACCTACACAGAAGCGATGACACTACTAAAGGGACATTACATTAAGTTGGTGAATCAAGTGTACGCCAGGCACCTCCTGGCCACGAGACAGCAACTCCCAGGAGAGACTCTGGACGATTTCTTGCGGGTCCTACAGATTCTCGGTAGGAACTGTGACTGCCAGGCAGTTTCGGCAGTCCAACACACCGAACTATTAATCAGAGACGCTTATGTCACGGGCATGACGTCTACGTACGTTCGCCAGCGACTATTGGAAGGGGGTACGCTCGATCTTGCAGAGATTAGGCAGCTCGCTAACTCACCAGAATTGGTCTCCTGTAATCTGGAGGCCTCCCCCTGCCCCCCCCCCCGACCGCGCAGCACCCTCGTGGGCACCACCAGCTGCCGACTTGAGCTCACCGCAAGCCTGCGCCACGCGGCAGCCAGCCAACTCCGGGGGGCCCAAGTGTTATTTTTGTGGCTAGAGCAAACATCCCAGGCAGCGTTGCCCGGCACGGAGCGCGACCTGCAACGGGTGTGGGAAGAGGGGCCACTTTGTTTCCGTTTGCCAGGCCCGGTCGGTCGCCGCTGTTTCCAGGCCCGGCATTACTACATCCCCCAAGTGTGATCCAGGGGCGCCACCATCTTCCCCACCACAAGCCACGTGCGGCCCGTGGAGCCGTCATCTTTGATGCCGCCCGCCATGTGTGCCCCGTGGGCGCCGCCATCTTCGGCGCCATTTTGGACTGCACCTCAGGACCCCTGCTCGTCTGGCCGTTCGCTGCCTGCTGATACCTCCGCCACCGCTGATCAGCCCGGGACCTCCCAACATCTTCCGCAGCTTGCCTCCATCACCCTGGATCAGTCTCGGCCCCGCAACCTCGCGACCGCTACGACGACGGTGAAGATCAACGGGCACGAGACGACCTGCCTCTTTGACTCCGGGGGCACAGAGAGTTTCATCCACCCTGCTACGGTAAGGTGTTGCTCCCTCCAGGTACTCCCCGTCACCCAGAAAATCTCCCTGGCCTCCGGATCTCATTCCGTTGAAATCCGGGGGTACTGTGTCGCGACCCTCACCCTTCAGGGCGTAGAGTTCAGCAACTTCAGGCTCTACGACCTCCCCCATCTCTGCGCTGCCCTATTACTAGGCCTTGATTTTCAATGCCACCTCCAAAGCCTTACTTTGAAATTCGGCGGACCCCTGCCCCCGCTCACCGTCTGCGGCCTCACAACCCTTAAGGTCGGGCCACCTTCACTGTTTGCGAACCTCACCCCAGACTACAAGCCCGTCGCCACTAGGAGCAGACGGTACAATGCCCAGGACAGGAACTTCATCAGGTCGGAGGTCCAATAGCTTCTGCGGGAGGGGATCATTGAGGCCAGCAACAACCCCTGGAGAGCTCAAGTGGTGGCAGTGAAGACTGGGGAGAAGCACAGGATGGTCATCGACTACAGCCAGACCATCAACCGGTACACGCAGCTCGACGCGTACCCCCTCCCACGCATAGCTGACATGGTCAATCAGATTGCGCAGTATCGCGCCTTCTCCACAGTTGACTTGAAGTCTGCCTACCACCTGTTGTGTTGGGCGCTCTGGATCCGTGGAATACATACAGGTTACCAACACTTGAAATAGTGCAACATTATTTTATTGTATCATTAACTGTTTAACATACTCTCCCTGTGGGTTAACACAATACTAGCTTTAACTAAAGACCTTTGCCTTGTCCTAACCAGTCGATGCACTCAGCACATGGTGAATGTCTGTGCTGCAGGCTGTGAGCTCTGTCCTACTATCTAGCTGCATCTCGAATGAGCGGGAACTCTGATGCCCCCTGTCTTTATAGTGCGTGTGCTCTAACTGGTGATTGGCTGCGGTGTTGTGTGTGTTGATTGGTCCCACTGTGTGTCCATCAGTGTGTGTCTGCACCATGATATACTGGTGTATATTATGACATCCCCTTTTATAAAAGAATGTACATGTTTGGCAATAAATAGTGTATGGTGAGAATGTCCCTAACTACGTGTGTGCGAAGACATATTTACAGGACTATGTACATTAGAACTAAGCTATTTACATGGGAAGGTGACTGGTGCAGAAAAACAGTGTGTCACAAGAATAACGAGATGAACACTATATACAAACCATGTAAACGATCAAACGGAAGAACAGAACAATTCAGAAAGTCTATAAGTCCACAAATTAAGTCGAATTCTGGTTGACCGCCTCAAGGGTGGGTCGGGAGCCGCCGGCTGAGAAGTGGGCTGGACTGCGTCAGAGTGAGGAGGATGCAGAGTGACCGGGATCTCTGCATAGTCCATGGCAGGGTCAGCAGGAGGGCGAGGTGACAGTGGAGGATCACGTAGCGAGTGTGGAACGAGACGAAGGGCGCGTCGATTGCGGCACAGAATGGAGCCATCCAGTAGATGAACCAGGAACGAGCGGGGGGCCACCAGCCGAAGGACCACAGCGGTTGCAGACCAGCCACCATCCCGAAGATGGATGCGGACGTTGTAATCTGGAGCCAGAGCTGGGAGATCAGCTGCACGGGAGTCATGAGCCGCCTTGTGCTGTGCACGAGACAGCTGCATCCGTCGCAGAACCGGAACATGGTCTAGGTTTGGGACATGAATGGACGTCCTCACCATCGTCCTCAGGGTACGACCCATGATCAATTGGGCTGGCGACAGGCCAGTGGACAGTGGGGCGGAGCGATAGGCCAGCAAGGCGAGGTAGAAATCAGATCCCGCATCGGCAGCCTTGCAGAGGAGCCGTTTGACTATGTGGATGCCCTTCTCTGCTTTGCCGTTGGATTGGGGGTACAGGGGACTGGATGTCACATGTGCAAAATTGTACCGCCTGGCAAAGTTGGACCATTCCTGGCTGGCGAAGCAGGGGCCATTGTCCGACATAACTGTGAGTGGGATGCCGTGTCGAGCAAAGGTGTCCTTACAGGCACGGATGACTGCAGACGATGTGATGTCGTGCAACCGTATCACCTCCGGGTAATTTGAAAAGTAGTCCACGATCAGGACATAGTCTCTACCCAGCGCGTGGAACAGGTCGATGCTCACCTTGGTCCAAGGTGACGTGACCAACTCATGGGGCTGCAGGGTCTCACGTGGTTGAGCCGGCTGGAAGCGCTGACAAGTGGGGCAGTTGAGCACTGTGTTGGCTATGTCCTCATTAATGCCGGGCCAGTACACTGCCTCTCGGGCCCGTCGGCGGCACTTTTCCACGCCAAGGTGGCCCTCGTGTAGCTGTTCCAGGACGAGCTGGCGCATGCTGTGCGGGATGACAATGTGGTCCAGTTTCAGAAGAACCCCATCTACTACTGCGAGATCATCTCTGACATTATAGAACTGAGGACATTGGCCCTTGAGCCACCCGTCTGTTAGGTGGCACATGACATGCTGTAGCAAAGGGTCAGCCGCCGTCTCGCGGCGAATTTGGACAAGGCGTTCACCCGTGGCAGGTAGATTGGAGGCCACGAAGGCCACATGGCGTCAACCTGGCAGACGAATCCCGCTGGGTCACACGGGGTGTTGACTGCCCTGGAGAGAGCGTCAGCAATGATGAGGTCTTTGCCTGGGGTGTATACCAGCTGGAAGTCATATTGTTGATTCCCAAATTTCTTTCTCCGTCAGTCTGGCCTCAATAAAAGTCGAGATGGATTTGCAAGTAAAAAGAAGTTATTTTATTCAGCTTGCAAGCTACCCAGACCACAGAGATACAGACAACATGTTGCTGTCTGCAGTCCCGGGAACTAAGTGAAGGTCCCAGACAAAGAGATCAGTACTCATACATTCAAATGGCATCAAGTTTCACATACTCGACACCCAAAGGTCATCCTATGTCCCTCCTGACTTGTTTGATCTATTCTGATTGGCTCACTTCCAATCCCTTTCTCCGGCCCCTATCAATGCAGCATCACTCTCATAGACACACCTCTTCCTGCTTTTTCCATGCGGTCTCAAATCCCTTTGTCTCTACCTGCCAGAATCAAAGTGGCTTATTTCTACATTACATTAACTAATATCTCTAAAGTAACTATTTTATATCACATTCGTCAATATCGCCGGAGCTTGCGAAGAATACGCTGGAGGCGAGGCATCATGTTGTTCAAGTCTTTCTGTATTATATTGACCAGCGGGCGATGGTCGGTCTCGACGGTGAATTGGGGAAGGCCGTACACATAATCGTGAAATTTAACCACACTGGTCAGAAGGCCCAGGCACTCCTTTTCTATCTGCGTGTAGCGCTGTTCCGTGGGGGTCATGGCGCGTGACGCATATGCAACGGGGGCCCATGATGAGGCCTCATCGCGTTGCAGGAGCACTGCCCCAATGCCAGATTGGCTGGCATCGGTCAAAACATTTGTCTCTTTCGCTGGATCAAAGAAAGCTAAGACCGGGGCCGTGGTGAGTTTGGTTTTGAGTTCTCTCCATTCGCGCTCGTGGGTAGGGAGCCATTGGAAGTCTGTCGTCTTCCTGACCAGATTCCTGAGAGCCGTGGTATGAGAGGCGAGGTTAGGGATGAACTTCCCTAAAAAGTTGACCATGCCCAGAAATCGGAGGACCGCCTTCTTGTCCTCTGGCGTTTTCATGGCTGTGATAGCAGCCACCTTGTCCGCATCCGGCCGCACACCCAACTGGGAGATGTGGTCCCCGAGGAACTTGAGTTCCGTCTGACCAAAAGAATATTTGGCCCTGTTGAAGTGTAGGCCCTGCTCACGTATGCGCTTGAATATGCACTGGAGGCGACTGACATGCTCCTGCGGGGTGGGGTGGTGGACCAAATGATTCTGACGTCGACATAGACACGAACACCTTCAATGCCTTCCATTATTTGTTCCATGATCCTATGGAACACTTCTGAAGTAGATATGATCCCAAACGGCATCCTGTTGTAACAATATCTGCCAAAGGGGGTATTGAATGTACACAGTTTCCTGCTGGATTTGTCGAGCTGGATTTGTCAGAATCCGTTTGAGGCGTCGAGTTTGGTGAAGAGCTTGGCGCGAGCCATCTCGCATGTGATAGCACACTAGGCTAAATCGCTGGCTTTTAAAGCAGACCAAGGCAGGCCAGCCGCACGGTTCGATTCCCGTACCAGCCTCCCCGAACAGGCGCCGGAATGTGGCGACTAGGGGCTTTTCACAGTAACTTCATTGAAGCCTACTCGTGACAATAAGCGATTTTCATTTCATTTAATCTCTTCGCGCTTGGGAATTGGATAGTGCTCTCTCATGATATTGCGATTTAGATCCTTGGGATCAATGCAAATTCTGAATTCGCTGGAAGGCTTTTTTACACATACCGTGGAACTGACCCAGTCGGTCGGTTCCGTGAATCTAGAAATCACTCCTTGGTCCTGGAGGTCCTGCAGCTGCTGCTTGAGGTGGTGCTTAAGGGGTGCTGGGACCCTGCGGGGTGCGTGCACAACAGGCGTGGCGTTCTGTTTCAATAAGATCTTGTAGGTATATGGGAGAGTGCCCATACCTTCGAAGACGTTGTGGTGCTGGTTGATGATGGCGTTGAGTTGCGCCCTGAAGTCAGAGTCCTGAAAGGCAGACGTGTCATCAGGAGAGAGAGAGTGAACTCTCTGAACTGGGTTCAACAGCTTACATGCCTGCGCGCCAAGGAGCCCACAATTTCAAAAGGAAGGATGGCTTTGCGTGACCGGTGCGTCACTTCAAGTTGGCAAGAGCCACTGGCAGCAATGGCATTGCCATTGTAATCCAATACCTGGCAGGTTGATAGAAGGATGGCTAGTTTGACATGAAGGCTTTGGAAGTCAGACCGCGCAATGAAATTGGCGGAGGCACCAGTGTCCAGGCGGAATCGTATTTGGGACCAGTTGACCGTCAGGGTGGCACACCACTCATCGTCTGGATCAATGCTGTATACCGACAGCGGCTGGTCTCTTTGCTTCGGGGCAGCCTGTTTTTTGTCACGATACCGACTCAAAAAGGCGTCTTCGGGTCCTCGGTGTCACTGCTGTGTGGGAGGTCGGAATCGGACTTGGTGACCGTGGGTTGAATTGACCGGACATTCCTGCGAGGCTGGCTGAAGCGATATGAATTGGAAGGCTGAGCTGCTCGACAGAAGGCAGCATAGTGGCCAGGTCTTCCACATCGTAGGTATTGTCGAGATTTGGCAGGGCATTGCCATTTTAAATGGGCGGAGCCACCCGTTGCGGCCTCACAGTTGCCGCACGTCGTAGCGTCAGCACGTTCGCTGCGCCACTGCACATGCATAGTGCGGTCCTGCGTGGTGCGCGCCTGCGCATTATGTTCCTCAACATCGCCGTCCCCTTGTTTGGTGCATACAAGCGCGGGAGTCCGCGAAAGGCGCGCAAAATGACCGCCCTCATCCAGGCTGAGGCCCTGGAGTTGCTCAATTGCTTGGACCCGTTCCGCCTCGTGGGGACCTTGCCGCGCCATTTCAGCCGCTTGGATGTGGGGATACCGACTCGTGGCGTTTTTGTGGCGGACACAGGTCTCAATGGTGGTCGCTAGGGTGAGCTGCTTTACTTTGAGGAGCTACTGACGTAAGGGGTCCGACTGAACACCGAAAACGATCTGGTCGCGTATCATGGAGTCGGAGGTGGGCCCGTAGCTGCAAGACTGCGCAAGGATGCGGAGGTGCGTGAGAAAGGATTGGAAAGGTTCACCCTTATCCGGCAAACGCTGTTGGAACATGTAGCGCTCAAAACTTTCATTCACCTCTATGCTGCAGTGAGTGTCAAACTTGAGGAGGACCGTCTTGAACTTTGTTTTATCCTCATCATCCGCAAAGGTGAGAGAATTGAAAATATGGATGGCGTGGTCCCCGGCCGTGGATAGGAGGAGAGCAATCTTCCTGGTATCCGAGGTGTCTTCCCTGTCTGTGGCCTCAAGGAAGAGCTGGAAGCGCTGTTTGAATATCTTCCAGTTGGCCCCGAGGTTGCCGGTGATGCGGAGCGGCGGCGGCGGGCTGATGTTGTCCATGGTGCAGGATGACGGATTGCTGGCGGAAGGCAGATCACTTGCAGGTAGGTCTAAGAAGTTCTAATATCCCTCAACTCCTGGTATCATGTTGTGTTGGGCGCTCTGGATCCGTGGAATACACACAGGTCACCAACACTTGAAATAGTGCAACACTATTTTATTGTATCATTAGCTGTTTTTTAAAAAATAATTTTTATTAAAGGTTTTCATAAAATATCAATAACAAAATGAGAAAGAAAAAAGAACCCAACAGGGTTAAGTACAAAACACAATCTAAAAAAGCAACCCCCCAAACCCCTCCCCCCCGTACCTAAATAATAAATTAACATGAATACCCCGACTTAAGACAGCAGGTGTATACACCCCCTCAGACCCTTCCAGTGTAACTAACATAAACAAAAATAAAGTAAACCCCCCCCCCCCGCACTGCTGCTGCCATTGACCAATGTCTATCGTTCTGCCAGGAAGTCTAAGAACGGTTGCCACCGCCTAAAGAACCCTTGTACCGACCCTCTCAAGGCGAATTTCACCCTTTCCAATTTAATGAACCCTGCCGTATCGCTGATCCAGGATTCCACGCTTGGGGGCCTCGTATCTTTCCACTGAAAGAGACTCCTTTGCCGGGCTACCAGGGGCGCAAAGGCCAGAATTCCGGCCTCTTTCGCCTCCTGCATTCCCGGCTCCTCTGCCACCCCAAATATTGCGAGCCCCCAGCCCGGTTTGACCCTGGATCCTACCACCCTCGACACGTCCTCGCTACGCCCTGCCAAAATTCCTCCAGCGCTGGGCATGCCCAGAACATATGGGTGTGATTTGCTGGGCTCCCTGAGCACCTAACACACCTGTCCTCACCCCCAAAGAACCTGCTCATCCTTGTCCCGGTCATGTGTGCCCTGTGCAGCACCTTAAACTGTATGAGGCTGAGCCTCGCGCACGAAGAGGAAGAGTTCACCCTCCCTAGGGCATCTGCCCACGTCCCCTCTTCGATCTCCTCTCCCAAATCCTCCTCCCACTTACCTTTCAACTCCACCACCGAGGCCTCCTTCTCCTCCTGCATCACCTGGTAAGTTTCCAAGATCTTCCCCACTCCCACCCACCCTCCCGAGAGCACCCTGTCCTGTACTGTGTGCGCCGTAGCCGTGGGAATTCCACCACCTGCCGTCTGGCAAACGCCCTTACCTGTAAGTACCTGAAGGTGTTCCCCGGGGGGGGAGCCCGTACTTCTCCTCCAGCTCACCCAAGCTCGCGAACTTCCCGTCCACAAACAGGTCCCCCAACTTTCGTATCCCTGCCCTGTGCCACCCCGAAAACCCTCCACCTGTTCTTCCTGGGGCGAACCGGTGGTTCCCCCGTAATGGGGTCCACGCCGAGGCCCTAACTTCCCCCCTATGCCGCCTCCACTGCCCCCAAATTTTGAGGGCCGTCACCACCACTGGGCTCGTGGTATACCTCCTTGGAGGGTGTGGCCACAAATACGAGGAGGTCCGAGTACTTTCAGTTGCACCGAGGGACGAGACAGGGGTGTCCCCTGTCCCCCCTGCTCTTCGCACTGGCGATTGAACCCCTGGCTATGGCACTGAGAGAGTCGAGGAACTGGAGGGGGTTGGTGCGGGGTGGGGAGGAGCATAGGGTGTCGCTTTATGCGGACGACCTGCTGCTGTATGTGGCGGACCCGGTGGGAGGAATGCCAGAGGTAATGAGGATCCTTAGGGAATTCGGGGACTTTTCGGGGTACAAGCTCAATATGGGGAAGAGCGAGCTGTTCGTAGTTCAGCTAGGGGACCAGGAGAGGGAGATTGGCGAGCTCCCACTAAAAAGGGAGCCAGCGCCCCCAGACTCGTACCCACACAGAACACCGTCTCCAGCCTCTTCCATGCAGCCCCCTCCCCCTCCATCACCCACTTGCGCACCATTGTCGCATTGGCGGCCCAGTAGTACCCACAGAGGTTGGGCAGCGCCAGCCCCCCCTATCTCTACTCCGCTCCAGGAACACCCTTCTCACCCTCGGAGTCCCTCGCGCCCACACAAACCCCATTATACTCCTGTTAACTCGCCTTCGGGATAAACACGGGGAGGCACTGGAACAGGAACAAAAACCTTGGGAGCACCGTCATTTTGATTGACTAGACCCTACCCGCCAGGGACAGCGGCAACGCGTCCCACCTCTTGAACTCCTCCTCCATTTGCTCCACCAGCCTTGTAAAGATAAGTCTATGCAGGGCCCCCCAGCTCCTGGCCACCTGGACCCCCAAATATCTGAAGCTCCTCTCCGCCCTTTTTAGTGGGAGCTCGCCAATCTCCCTCTCCTGGTCCCCGAGCTGAACTACGAACAGCTCGCTCTTCCCCATATTGAGCTTGTACCCCGAAAAGTCCCCGAATTCCCTAAGGATCCTCATTACCTCTGGCATTCCTCCCACCGGGTCCGCCACATACAGCAACAGGTCGTCCGCATAAAGCGACACCCTATGCTCCTCCCACCCCGCACCAACCCTCTCCAGTTCCTCGACTCTCTCAGTGCCATAGCCAGGGGTTCAATCGCCAGTGCAAAGAGCAGGGGGGGACAGGGGACACCCCTGTCTCGTCCCTCGGTGCAACTGAAAGTACTCAGACCTCCTCATATTTGTGGCCACACCCGCCATCGAGACCTCATACAACAGCCTCACCCACCTGACAAACCCCTCCCCAAACCTGAACCTCTTCAGCACCTCCCACAGGTACCCCCACTCTACCCTATCGAAGGCTTTCTCAGCGTCCATCGCCACCACTATCCCCGCCTCCCCCTCCCTCGCCGGCATCATGATAACGTTCAAAAGCCTCCGCACATTCGCGTTCAACTGCCTCCCCTTCACAAACCCCGTCTGGTCTTCATGGATGATCTGCGGCACACAATCCTCAATCCTCGTGGCTAAGATCTTCACCAGCACCTTGGCATCTACATTTAGCAAGGAAATCGGTCTGTAAGACCCACATTGCAGGGGATCCTTGTCCCGCTTCAGGATCAAGGAGATCAGTGCCCGGGACATCGTCGGGGGTAAAGCCCCCCCCTCCCTTGCCTCATTGAAGGTCCTAACTCACAGCGGGCCCAACAGGTCCATATATTTTTTATAGAACTCGACCGGGAAACCGTCCGGCCCCGGTGCCTTCCCCGCCTGCATGCTTCCTATCCCTTTGATCAGCTCCTCCAGCCCAATCGGGGCCCCCAGTCCCGCCACCAGTCCCTCTTCCACCTTTGGAAACCTCAATTGGTCCAGGAAACGGCCCATCCCTCCCTCCTCCCCTGGGGGCTCGGAACGGTACAATTCCTCGTAGAAGTCCCTGAAGACCCCATTGATGCCAACCCCACTCCACACCACGCTCCCTCCCCTGTCCTTAACTCCCCCGATCTCCCTAGCTGCGTCCCGCTTCCGAAGCTGATGCGCCAGCATCCGGCTTGCCTTTTCCCCATACTCGTAGACCGCCCCCTGGGCCTTCCTCCACTGCACCTCCGCCTTCCTGGTGGTCACCAGGTCGAATTCGGCCTGGAGGCTGTGCCTCTTCCTCAACAATCCTTCCTCAGGTTCTTCCGCATACCTCCTGTCTACCCTCACCATCTCCCCCACCAGCCTCTCCCTCTCCCCCCCGCTCCCTCCGCTCCTTGTGGGCCCTGATGGAGATCAGCTCTCCCCTCACCACCGCCTTCAGTGCCTCCCATACCATCCCCACTCGGACCTCCCCGTTGTCGTTGGTCTCCAAGTACCTCTCTATACTTCCTCGGACCCACTCGCTCATCTCCTCGTCCGCCAACAGCCCCACCTCCAAGCGCCACAGCGGGCGCTGGTCCCTCTCCTCCCCCATCTCCAAGTCCACCCAATGCGGGGCGTGGTCCGAAATGGCTATTGCCAAATACTCGGTATCCTCTACTCTCGCTATCAGCGCCCTACTCAAAATGAAAAAGTTGATTCGAGAATAAGCCTTGTGTACATGTGAGAAGAATGAAAATTCCCTAGCCCCCGGCCTTGCAAATCTCCAAGGGTCCACCCCTCCCATTTGGTCCATAAATCCCTTCAGCACTCTAGCCGCCGCCGGCTTCCTACCCGTCCTAGACCTGGAGCGATCCAGTGCCGGATCCAACACCGTGTTAAAGTCTCCCCCCATTACCAGGCCCCCCACTTCCAAGTCTGGGATCCGACCCAACATACGCTGCATAAAACCCGCATCGTCCCTGTTCGGGGCATACACATTGACCAGTACCACCCTCTCTCCCTGCAACTTATCACTTACCATTATGTACCTCCCGCCATTATCTGCCACAATGCTCGACGCCTCGAATAACACCTTCTTTCCCACCAAGATCACCACCCCTCGATTTTTGGCATCTAGCCCCGAGTGAAACACCTGACCGACCCACCCTTTCCTCAGTCTTACCTGGTCTGCCACCTTCAGGTGTGTCCCCTGAAGCATAACCACATCCGCCTTGAGCCCCTTCAGGTGCGCGAACACGCGGGCCCGCTTAACCGGCCCATTCAGTCCCCTTACATTCCAGGTTATCAGCCGGATCAGGGGGCTACCCGCCCCCCCTCCCCCGCCGACTAGCCATGACCCCTCCTCGGCCAGCCACGCGCCCGCACCCCACACGTTCCCCACAGCGGCACCCCCCCGTCTTGACCCACCCCACTTGCTCCAGCTCCTCCTTGATCTTAGCAGCAGCAACTCGACCCCCCCCCCCCCCCCCCCCACCCCACCCACCCCCGGCTAGGACCCATCCTAGCTGGTTTACTCCTCCCATTGCACTTCCGCAAGTCAGCTGACTCCTGCTGACCCTGGCCACTCCCGCCTCCCCTTCGACTCCTCCCGTTGTGTGGCACACCCTCCTCTCCCGCTCCCCATTCACAGGCTCTGCCCCTCCGTTCTAAGCGCGGGAAACAATCCTCGCTTCCCCGCCCCGGTCCCACCCCCCCCAGTCTTCGGCGCGGAAAAAAAATCCCACGCTCTCCACCTACCAGGCCCCGCCACCAACCAAAACAGTGCCCAACCCGCCCCATCAACCCTCCCCAACCCGAAAGAGAAAAACACCGAGAAAAAGAAACCCAAAACAATGCAGAGGCCCCCCCGCCGAACCAAAAATAGGCATAACATCTCCACCGCAGTCCCCAATCGCCCATCCCGACCCTCAGTCTGTGTCCAGCTTCTCGGCCTGAACAAAGGCCCACGCCTCCTCCGGAGACTCAAAATAATGGTGCCGGTCCTTGTAGGTGACCCACAGTCGCGCCGGCTGCAACATGCCAAACTTCACCCCCTTCCTGTGCAGCACCGCCTTCGCTTGATTGTACCCGGCCCTCCTCTTCGCCACCTCCGCACTCCAGTCCTGATATATCCGAACCTCTGCGTTCTCCCACCTGCTGCTCCTCTCCTTCTTGGCCCACCTGAGCACACACTCCCGATCGACGAACCGATGGAACCGCACCAGCACCGCCCGCGGAGGCTCGTTAGCCTTGGGCCTCCTCGCCAACACTCTATGGGTCCCTTCCAGCTCCAGGGGCCCCTGGAAGGACCCCACTCCCATCAGCGAGTTTAACATGGTGACCACATAGGCCCCCACGTCCGGCCCCTCCAGCCCCTCCGGGAGGCCCAGAATCCGCAGATTCTTCCGCCTCGACCGATTCTCCATCTCCTCGAACCGCTCCTGCCATTTCTTGTGGAGCGCCTCGTGCGCCTCCACCTTTACCGCCAGGACTAAGATCTCGTCCTCATTGTCAGAGATCTTTTGTTGTGCCTCTCGGATCGCCACCCCCTGGGCCGTCTGTGTCTCCAGCAGCTTATCAATAGAAGCCTTCATCGGCTGTAGCAGGTCCGTTTTAATCTCTCTGAGGCAGCGCTGGATACCCTCATGTTGCTCCTCCGCCCACTGCCTCCACGCTGCCTGGTCTCCGCCCGCCGCCATTTTGTCCTTCTTCCCTCCCTTCTTCTGGTCCACCACCACCTTTTTTGTCACCCCGCTCCTAGTTAAAGCCATATACTGACGGGGAGCTATTATTAACTCCTTCCCACACCGGGAAATGTCGAAAAAGTGCCCTTGGGGGCCAGAAAAGAGCCCAAAAGTCCGTTTTTGCGGGAGCCGCCAAATGTGCGACTTAGCTCTGCATAGCCGCAACCGGAAGTCTCGCGAGGGAATCCTTTTGGCAGTGTTCGCTTCACCAATCTACCCCAAAATGTCTGTGGAAACTCCTGAAAAAGTTCTAAGTGTCCGTTCCAGACGGGAGCTGCTGAATGCGCGACCTACTCCTCCATAGCCGCCACCGGAAGCCTCGTCCCCGCTTCTTCAGTGGCCTTGGTGAGATCTTTTCACAGTTGTTCCCTCTGCTGTTAGAATTCACTTTTGATAAAGGTCCTCAGGTCAGTTTGCAGTTTTAAGCTTGCCCTTCCCCCGCCTGCATGCTGGAAGAGGCTCTGTTTACCCTGCAGTTACAGCCAAATCTTTTACTGTTTCTGCCGGGTCTGGTAGCCAAAAGACATAAAATTCCTGGGCGACACTGTCAGGGGAATGTTGCAGTCTTCCTGCCACACCGGGAAATGTCAAACAAATGCCGTGGGGGCCCTGCAAAATAGCCCAAAAGTCCAAGCGGGAGCTACCGAATATGCGACCTAGCTCTGCGAAGCCGCACCCAGAAGTCCATTAACTGTTTAACATACTCTCCCTGTGGGTTAACTCAATACTAGCTTTAACTAAAGACCTTTGCCTTGTCCTAACCAGTCGATGCACTCAGCACATGGTGAATGTCTGTGCTGCAGGCTGTGAGCTCTGTCCTACTATCTAGCTGCATCTCGAATGAGCGGGAACTCTGATGCCCCCTGTCTTTATAGTGCGTGTGCTCTAACTGGTGATTGGCTGCGGTGTTGTGTGTGTTGATTGGTCCCACTGTGTGTCCGTCAGTCTGCACCATGATATACTGGTGTATAATATGACACCACCGGCTCCCCATCCGCCCGGAGGACCGCCAATACACTGCGTTCGAATGCAGATGGCCACCTCTATCACTTCCTTAGAGTTCCCTTCGGCGTCACCAATGGGGTCTCGATGTTCCAGCGAGAGATGGACCGAATGGTTGACCAGTATGGGCTGCGGGCCACAATCAGCATCAGCGTCACCATCCGCGGCCACAATCAGCAGGACCACGACGCAAACTTCCAAAAATTCCTCCAGATTGCCAAATTCCTTAACCTCACCGACAATAAGGAGAAATGCGTGTTACGCACCAACTGTTTAGCCATCCTTGGCTACGAAGTGGAAAATGGAGTCCTCGGGCCCGACCCTGACCGCATGCGCCCCCTCCGGGAACTCACTCTCCCCCATTGCCCCAAGGCCTTAAAACATGCCTGGGGTTTTTCTCGTATTACGCCTAGTGGGTCCCGAATTATGCGGATAAGGCCCGCCCACTCATCAAGTCCACAGTTTTCCCCCTGCCGGCTGAGGCCCGCCAGACCTTCAACCACATCAAGGCGGACATCACCAAGGCCACGAAGCACGCGGTCGACGAGATCCTCCCCTTTCAGGTGGAGAGTGATGCATCAGACGTAGCTCTGACCGCCACCCTCAACCAGGCGGGCAGGCCCGTGGCTTTCTTTTCCCGAACCCTCCATGCCTCTGAAATTCGGCACTGCTCTGTCGAAAAGGAGGCCCAAGCCATCGTTGAGGTGTGCGACATTGGAGGCATTACCTGGCCGGCAGGAGATTCACTCTCCTCACTGACCAATGGTTGTTTGCCTTCATGTTTAACAATACACAGCGGGGCAAGATCAAAAATGACAAGATTTTGAGGTAGGAGATCGAGCTCTCCATCTATATCTATGAAATCTTGTATCGCCCGGGGAAGCTCAATGAGCCCCCTGATGCCCTATCCCGCGGTACATGTGCCAGCGCATAAGTGGACCGACTCCGAGCTCTCCACAATGACCTATGCCACCTGGGGGTCACCCGGTTCTTCCATTTTGTCAAGGCCCGCAACCTGCCCTACTCCATTGAGGAGGTCAGGACCGTAACCAGGGACTGCCCAGTCTGCACAGAGTGCAAGTCGCACTTCTACTGGCCAGATAGAGCGCACTTTGAGAAGGCCTCCCACCCCTTTGAGGGCCTCAGTATGGACTTCAAAGGGCCCCTCCCCTCCACTGACCGCAACGTGTACGTCCTCTACGTAATTGCTGAGTACTCATGGTTCCCTTTCGCCATCCCATGCCCCGACATGACTTCTGCCACGGTCACCAAAGCCCTGCACAGCATCTTCACGCTGTTCGGTTTCCCCACCTACATCCACAGCGATCGGGGATCGTCCTTCATGAGTGATGAGCTGCGTCAGTTCGTGCTCAGCAAAGAAATTGCCTCGATCAGGATGACCAGCTACAACCCCCGGGGAATCGGGCAGGTGGAGAGGGAGAACAGGATGGTCTGGAAGGCCGTCCTGCTGGCCCTTCGGTCTAGAAATCTCCCGGTCTCCCGCTGGCAGGAGGTCCTCCCCGACACGCTCCACTCCATCCGGTCACTCCTGTGCACCGCCACTAATGAGACCCCTCACGAACGTGTGTTTGCCTTCCCGAGGAAGTCCACCTCCGGGGTCTCGCTCCCCACATGGCTGACAGTTCCTGGGCCTGTCCTCCAGCGGAAGCATGTGTGGAGCCATAAATTGGATCCCTTGGTTGAGAAAGTCCACCTCCTCCATGCAAACCCGCAGTATGCCTATGTGGCACACCCCGACGGGCGCCAAGACACAGTCTTCCTCCGGGACCTGGCACCCGCTGGGTCCCCACCCACAACCGCCGATCTGACACCGCTCCTTCCCCCACTGGTTGCCTCATTCACCCCTGCGCCACCCACCCTCCCACCAGCGAACCTGACCGCAGCCCCCACGCCAGCAGGATCCGTCCCCTCACTGGATCCACTAAGGGATGACGAAGCAGAGGACAACACGCTCCCGGAGTCGCAGGTGACCACGTCGGCACCCACATCACCACCAGGACTGAGGCGATCGCAGTGGAGGGTCAGAGCCCCCGACAGACTCAATCTGTAATGTTTTTCTTCACCCCCGCCGGACTCTCTTTTTAAACAAGGGGTGAATGTGGTAAACACCACTAGTAACATTGCATGTATTACGGTACTGCCCCTGTATTACAGGTACAACAGTAAATCCCAGCCTGCTGGCTCCTCCCAGCAGGTGGCGTATAAAAGTGTCTGCTCTCCTGCGCTGCTTCCATTCTGGTTCCAGCTGCAGGA
Organism: Scyliorhinus torazame; assembly: GCF_047496885.1. Lineage (NCBI taxonomy): Eukaryota > Metazoa > Chordata > Chondrichthyes > Carcharhiniformes > Scyliorhinidae > Scyliorhinus > Scyliorhinus torazame. The sequence goes on along the minus strand of NC_092708.1, from coordinate 206,754,659 downwards.
GGCACAACATCTTGTGCAATAAAGCCTCGATTGTTTCACCATTCTCGTCTCGTGGTAATTGATGGTACATCAGGCACCATGGCCATTAAGAAAGTGCAGGGGACTGTGATTGCGCTGAGAAACATTTGCGCTTGTCTTTAAACATTCCAGCGAGATAGGGTCGGGTGGCGGCGTGAATCCAGCCCCGCTGCCAGCTGCCGTATTCTCCGGCGCCGGTTTTCGGGCGGGGGCGGGGATCACGCCGTGCCGGTCGGGTGCCGTTGGCAGCAGCCCCCCCGGCAATTCTCCGGGCCCCGGTGGGCCGAGTGGCCGTTGGTTATTGGCCAGTTCCACTCGAGTGAATTGAAATATAGTCCCACACGGTGGGACCTGGCTGGTAGGCCGGCTGGTGCGATCCTCTGGGGGGCACGGGGGAGATCCGACCTCGGGGGGGGCCCCCCATGGCGGCCTGGCCCGCAATCGGGGCCCACCGATCTGCGGGCAGGCCTGCGCCATGGGGGCACTCCTTCCTTCCGCGCCAGCCTCTGTAGGGCTCCGCCATGGCGGGCGGGGTGTAGACCCCCCCTGCGCATGCACTAGAATACGCCGGCCGGTCTGCGCATGTGCTCACTCGCACCGGCCCTTCGGCACGGCGCCAACCCCTCCGGTGCCAGCCCAGTTCCCGGAAGTGAGGAGGATTCTGCAACCACTGTTGTCAGAGTGGTTCGCGTCACTTTCTACGCCGGCGTTGTGCCATCGTGGGGATTCGGGCAAATCCCGCTTACTGTCTGTAACGTTAATCTGCAACCTCATGGCCCGCCATTTCCCCCTCTCTACCATTACCGCTAAGCCAGGGGATGAACCCTGGTTCAATGAAGAGTGCAGAAGAGTATGCCAGGAGCAACACCAGGCATACCGAAAAATGAGGTGTCAACCTGGTGAAGCTACAACACAGGACCACTTGCCTGCCAAACATCATAAGCAACAAGTGATAGAGCTAAGCGATCCCACAACCAACCAACCAGATCTAAGCTTTGCAGTCCTGCCACATTCAGCCGTGGGCAATTAAACAATCACTGAAGGAGGAAACTCCACATATATCCCCATCCTCAATGATGGAGGGGCCCAGCATATCTGTGCAAAAGACAAGGCTGAAGCATTCGCAACAATCTTCAGCGGGAGTGCCGAATGGATGATCCATCTCAGTCTCTGCCCGAGGTCCCCAGCATCACGAATGCCAGTCTTCAGCCAACTCGATTCACTTCAGAACTGGCCGCACCCCTAGCCAAGCTGTTGCAGTACAGCCACCACACTGGCATCTACCTGGCATTGTGGAAAAGTGCCCGGGTATGTCCTGTACACAAAAAGCAGGACAAATACAACCCGGCCAATTACCGCCCTATAAGTCTCCTCTCGATCATCAGTAAAGCGGTGGAAGGGGTCATTAACAGTGCTGACTTCAGGTTGCGGCATGTAGGTGGAGGTCGCATTTTTGGTGGCTCCTGCCAGAGCAGTCTTTTTGCACCCAGTTTTGGGGGAAAATTCCACTCTGAGAAGCTGTGGGAAGGTTTGAGGCATTTATATAATGTCAAAAACCCAACAGAAGAATCCAGGGAAAAAGGTAACGAGCTAAAGTCTGCCGCCAATCGTGCTAAGGGGTGCATCAGGAGAAGCTGGCTGAAGTGATGGCTGAGAGTTTGAGCGGTTGTTTTCGAAGGGGTGGAGGCGACACTGTCGTGGCACAGCAACCAGTTCACTTCGATGGTGAGGAGCTGCGGACGGTGGTGGAGAGTAATCGAGGGCTGAGAGCAAAAGTGAGGGACCTGGAGAACAGGTCACAAAGACATAATTTGAGGATTGTGGGTGTGCCTGAGGGGGTGGGAGGCCTGAGGACGAGAGAATACTCTGCCGATATGCTCGCAAAGTTGATGGGGAGGGTGAGGATCCTTCCCAGTATGAATTGGACAGGGCCCGCCGGACGCTTCGGCCGAAACCAAGAACACATGAACCACCAAGAGCTGTCGCCGTCTGTTTTCACAATTATCAAGTGAAGGAGAAGGTGCCGAGGTGGGCGAAGCAGAAGCGGAAGTGGAGTGGGCCGGCAATGATATATGCATTTACCAGGACTTGACGACGGAGCGGGCAAGGAGACGGGCGGCCTTCGGTCGAACCAAGTGCAACATGTGGTTTGGTGTGGTCTACCCAGTGAAGCTGCATGTCACGCACAATGGCAGGGACGTTTACTTCGAGATGGCAGCGGAGGCGTTGGCATTTGTGAAGACAGAAGGCTTGGAACTGGACTGAATTTGGACATTGACGGTCTTTAACTGGGTTTTTCCTTGTTTTTTGTTGATGTTTCCTTGTAGGAGTGTTGTGGTTAACTTTCTTGCGTAATAAGGGTGGATTGGGATCTATGGTTGTTTGTACAGCAAGGCCTGAATAATATCCAGGCTTGGGCTGACAAGTGGCAAGTTATATTTTTGCCATACAAGTGCCAGACAATGACCATGTCCAATAAGAGAGAATTGAACCATCACCCTTGACTTTCAACAGCAATACTATCACTGAATCCCCTATTATCAACATCCAGAGGGTTGCCATTGATCAGAAATTGAACTGGACAAGCCATATAAATACTGTGGCTACAAGAGCGGGTCAGAAGTTAGTAATACTGCGGCGAGTAACTCATCTCCTGACTCCCCAAAGCTTGTCCACCATCTACAAGACACAAATCAGGACTGTAATGGAATACTCTCCATTTGCCTGGACGAGTGCAGCTCCAACAACACTCAAGAAGCTAGGCACCATCCAGGACAAAGTAGCTCAATTGATTGGCACCTGTTCCCCAAACGTTCACTTGCTGCATCACCACACAGTAACAGCCGTGTGTACCATCTACTAGATACACTGCAGGAACTCACCAAGTTTCCTTAAGCATGCACCTTCCAAATCCACAACCAGTCCTATCTAGAAGGATAAGGGCAACAGATACGTGGGAACACCTCCACCTGGGCGTTCTCCTCCAAGGCACTCACCATCCTGACTTGGGAATATATTGCTTTTCCTTCACTGTTGCTGGGTCAAACTCCTGAAACTCGCTCTCTAATAGCACTGTGGGTGTATCTGCACCACATGGACTGCTGAAGTTCCAGAAGGCAGATCCTGCTGCATTTGGACATGGACTGCTTCAGTGTCTGAGGAGTCATGAATGGTGCTGAACATTGTGCAGTCATCTGCAAACATCCCTACACATGGCCTGATGTTCACTTCATTGATTTTTTATTACTTTTTATTTTTCTAATTAAGGGGCAATTTAGTGTGTCCAGTCAACCTACCCTGCACATCTTTGAGTTGTAGGGGTGAGACCAAGCTGACATGGAGAGAATGTGCAAACTCCACACGGATAGTGACCCAGGGCCAGGATCGAACCCAGGTCCTCAGCGGCGTGAGGCAGCAGTGCTAACCACTTGTTGACTTCATTGATGAAGCAGCTGAAGATGATTGGGCCGAGGACCCTACTCTGAGGAACTCCTGTAATAATAATAATAATAATCGCTTATTGTCACAAGTAGGCTTCAATGAAGTTACTATGAAAAGCCCCTAGTCGCCACATTCCGGTGCTTGTTCGGGGAGGCCGGTACAGGAATTGAACCTGCGCTGCTGGCATTGTTCTGCATTACACACCAGCTGGTTTAGCCCACTGTGCTAAACCAGCCCAGTGATGTTCCGGGACTGAGATGACTGACCTCCAACAATCACAACATCTTCCTTTGAGATAGGTAGGCAAAGATCAGATTAGAAGAAAGCCCATTTTCACACAGCAAGATCCCACATCAGAATGGAACTCATGATTACATTATCTGTTTAATATGGGATGAGAGTTGAAGGGTAAATCATGGCTAGAACCAGGAAGAAGTGTCCCCACTCTTGTTTGAAATACTGGCACATGATCCTTTACCTCCACGCAAGTGGGCCACGGTTAACATCTCAGCAGAAAGACCATTCATCCCATGACTGTGATGATGATGGTGCAAGGCCCTCCGCTGAAAAGAGAAACAGATATTGAATCAAAGATGAAGTGATTAGGGGAGGTGATCAAAAGCTTGGTTAAACAGGCATGCTTTAAGGAGGAGAACGAGATGGAGAGTCCTGGTGATTTCTGTACTGTTCAATTGCTCAATTGTTCTGTGCTTCATTACATGAGTCTGTTTACTGTTGATGCTCCCTGTGCTTGGTTAGTTAAGCGTGGGTGAGGACTCACAAAAATGTAAACAAACTGGAGGAGTTGCTGGAGGCGCACGCTGTAAGCATGGGCCAGGCATTTTAAAGCACTGTAAATAAAATCTTACACGCGTAAAACTGATGTAATCTCTGCATAGATCAGGGGCATATCATCAGCGAGTTTTATTCTTCAGGATGTTTTAACCAATTACGGTCAAGTTTTATGAAGATGCAGATTGTGCAGAGGACTGAAGGTACAAAAAGAGGAGCTGTAGGTCTTGAGATGTGAGGTGGGGGGGGAGGTGGCAAGCAGATAGTCTCTGCCATCCCCTTCATGCTTGATGAGTTGGAAATTGACAACACTTAACTCTCTTTGATGTGGCTGATGTTTGTAGACATTGTGGTTACATTACTTATCCATGAAGGAAGATGAATGTAGCAAAGCTCACAGCTGTGTTTGTGGAAGCTGCCAATCACAGCCCACTAAGCAAAATGAATGAATGGTTTGCAGCTAAAGGATCTGAGGGGTTTGAACAAAGGTCAAACAATGGTTAGCACTGCTGCTTCACAGCGCCAGGGTCCCAGGTTCGATTCCCGGCTTAGGTCACTGTCAGTGCGGAGTCTGCACATTTTCCCCTTGTCTGCGTGGGTTTCCTCCGGGTGCTCCGGTTTCCTCCCACAAGTCCCGAAAGACGTGCTTGTTAGGTGAATTGGACATTCTGAATTCTCCCTCTGTGTACCCGAACAGCGCAGGAATGCGATGACTAGGGGATTTTCACAGTAACTTCATTGCAGTGTTATTGTAAGCCTATTTGTGACACGAATAAGGATTATTATTATTATTCTCTTTCCAGGAATAGACATGTGCATGCGCAGTGGAGGGAGTCTCTTCCGCCTCCGCCATGGTGGAGACCGTGGCGGAGGCGGAAGGGAAAGAGTGCCCCCACGGCACAGGCCCGCCCGCGGATCGGTGGGCCCCGATCGCGGGCCAGGCCACCGTGGGAGCACCCCCCGGGGCCAGATCACCCCGCGCCCCCCCCAGGACCCCGCCCACGCCGCCTTGTCCTGCCGTTCAAAAGGTGGTTTAATCCACGCCGGCGGGACAGGCAATTTATCGGCGGGACTTCGGCCCATCCGGGCCGGAGAATCGAGCGGGGGGGGGGGGGGGGGGGGGGGGGCGCCAACCGGCGCGGCACGATTCCCGCCGAATCTCCGGTGCCGGAGACTTCGGCAACCGGCGGGGGCGGGATTCACGCCAGCCCCCGGCGATTCTCCGACCGTGGTGCTTCTTCTGTTTGAGCCAGCAGCTGTATGCCCAGGTGAGTGTTACAACAGTAATTTTAACACTGCCCCTATCTGGACTGCTGTCTAGCTTCCAGATAGGGTTCTCTTTTCGGGGGAGTCTGTGGAGAGCCCTTTAGTTAGGGGGTCATTTTGGGGGTCCTTTCAGTTATGAGGTCTTAGTGGGGGGTTCCTTAAGTTAGGGGCTCTTATTCTATCACCAGTACTCGATGGGCCGAGTGAGTGTGTGCATTGATATTTACCTAATTTTTGTTAAATTTGGGAAGTAGTTTCAATAAACGTATCCTATTCTTCGTTGAAACTCAGAAATCCTGTCTGACCTGAAGGTGTGAATGGTGGGATTGCTGCAGCATTGTCAAAGCACAGCCTCCCTAAATTCACTAAAATATCTCTGGTACAGTCAGACGTTGAGTGGTAGGACTGGAGAGTCATTTCTACCCCTACTCATGTGGTTGTGACAAAAGCAGCACAAAAAGTGGGACAGAATCCTGGGGGACTTTCCCCGAATCGCTGCCTTCCCAGGTTTTACTAGTTTCTCCATTTCAACCAGGAAGTCTGTGGGCAGTCATCCAGCCTGGTAATAATGCAGTTCATCGGGGTTGATACAGAATATGACCAGGATATTGAGAAGTGAGGGAAGTGAATGTTTGTTTAGTGAGGCAGGAAGGTGATACTTGTCTCTGTCACAGCAATGGGGGTACTGCCCTTGAATGGTGAAAGGTCAGAGTTGTTTGGGTCTTGAGCAGGATTGATGGGGCTGTTAAACTTCACCAGATATATCAGCAAGCCTTCTTTGGATCCTCGGAGTCAAGCTTTTCTTTTGGATTCTATCCATAGCTCATGACAGACAGACATTACCCGCTTGTTGTAAAATATGACATGATCTATAATTACACAAATTAAGAAATAGCAGCTTGCCCAGTATCTCGCAGACGGAGAAAACATGTTGTAAGATAAATTATAATTTTGGCAGATGCTACTTGGAAATAATATTACTTATTTTCCCTCTACATCAGTAAATGGTAACAGATGTTGTACTTGGATCCCAATTTTGCATCAATTCTTGTGCAACCTCCATTTGTTGACATGATAGATTATAAGATTAACTAGGAGGTTTTGTGGCACAGTGGGCAGAATCATAGAACCATAGAATCAGTAGAAGGTCTGGGTCTGGGTCCAATGCCAGGACTTGTTTGCCATGGAAAGAGCATTCATAATGTGGTTCAACAGACTGACAATCAGCTTGGGAATTCTTCCACCACTTCCCCACTCTCCCCCGGACAGGGAGAATCACCCCCCACATGCACATGGGGAACAACCCCCACGTTTACAGGTCCCTGGCCAAGGGGACCACCCCACAGGGACCCCCACCCCGCCCACATGCACACAGGGACCTCCCCCTCCATGGAACTCCCCAGAGGAACCCTCCCAACTGGCACTGCCAATTGGTGCTATCGCTTGGTTATGGGTGAGTGCCAGGGAAGTGGAAGGGAGTAATGTTTGGGGTCAATGCCGATGTCCCTCTCACCACTTGAGGCTGTACTTACCTGTGTATTCCTGACATGGTCTCTTCACCTGGTTCATGTTGCTCCAGACCGGTTGTGAACCTCGCCGACTTGACATCGCATTGGCAAGGGAGGATATCTGAATGTGGAGGAACAGTACAATGGGGAAGCTCGCGAATGAGAAGATAATATATTTAAATGAGGTTCTCACCTTCCTGTACTGGAACCTCGTATGTCAATGGCGGGGTGCGGGGATGATTGTGTCGTGAGATCTTGCTGGCAAGAAACTTGTGGGGGTTTTCCACCCATGTTCGCTGTAGGCACAAAATCCCAGCCTACGTCTTTTTTCAAAGAAGGCGAACAAAACTGTACATAGTACTTCAGATGTGGTCTCATCTGCAGTAAAACTTCCCCTCCTTTAATATTCCATTCCCCTTGCAATAAATGACAACATTCCATTGCCTTCCTAATCACTTTCTGTACCTGTATACTAAACTTTTGTGATTCATGTACCAAGGCACCCAGATCCCTCTGTACAGATTTAATTTCCTCAGCGGAACTATGCTGAGGATAAAGCTCCAACAAATTTACATCCATTCTGCATCCCTGTCCTCTGTGTTGTAAACTGTTATCTCCTCCTATGTGATATTCCTCATATGGGAGACCAAAACTAGGGGCTATAAATATAAGAGTCACACTATGTAGAGATAAGGCAGTCAAGAGCAGTCTATTGCCATCCTAGGTCAAGATGGCTGACCTCCAGGGACTTGTGGATGACCAAATGAAATGTGGGTACCAAGGTTAGAAGGAATGATACAATAGATATAAATCCATTTGTTTTGCAGGTTTCCTACTCGGAACACATAATAATAACAATCTTTATTATTGTCACAAGTAGGCTTACATTAACACTGCAATGAAGTTACTGTGAAAATCCCCTAGTCGCCACACTCCGCCGCCTGTTTGGGTACACAGAGGGAGAATTCAGAATGTCCAACTTACCTAACAAACATGTCTTTCAGGACTTGTGGGAGGAAACCGGGGCACCCGGAGGAAACCCACGCAGACACGGGGAGAACGTGCAGACTCCACACAGACAGTGGCCCAAGATGGGAATCGAACCCGGGTCCTCAGCGCTGTGAAGCAGCCACTGTGCTAGCTGCTCCTCAGAATAATGGTAATAGTCTCCAACTCTTACCAATCATGTCCAGATCACAGGAGGGGAACATCCAAATAATCGCCATCTGGCTTTAGGACCTTTGTAAGATGAAGAGGCTGCACATTGTTGACATTTGGGAAGTGTTCACTGGGTGAGGCAACTTGCTGAGGAGGAATAAGGAGACAGGATAATCAACTGGAATACCATGTCCAATTCTGGGCACGGTGCTTTAGGAAGGACGTGAAGGCTGTAGAGAGGGTGCAGAAACCAGTTATGAGAATGGCTCCAGGGATGATAGGCTTCAGCCAAGTAGTTTGATTGAGAAGCTGGGGCTTTTCTCCCTGGAGAAGAGAAGGTTGGGAGGAAATTTGTTCGAGGTGTTCAAACGCATGAGGGGTCTGAACAGAGTAGAGAGGGAGAAACTGTTTCGACTGGTGGAAGGGTCGACAACCAGGGGATACTGCTTGAAGGTGCTTGACAAAAGACAGCAGGAGGAAATACTTTATTTGTGCAGCGAGTGGTTTGATCTTGAAATCTCCATCTGAGAGTAAGGTGGCAACAGATTTGATGCGACCATCAATTCACTCGAGACGGGAGTAGAAGTAAACTGTGGCTTTAATCAACTTAGAACAGTGCCTGCCTGCGACTGATCCAATACTGAGAACCACCTACAGGTCGACTGCTCTTTATACCTCCCTTCAAGGGGAGGAGCCATGGGCGGAGCCCATACAGGCCCCAACATGTTCCCCTCTGGATAATGCCATACAATGGCCCATAGGAGGAGCCCACAAGGGCAACAGCATAGCACAGATACAAATACAATGGTGGATTATTGGCACAATATATTCACCACAAGATTCAAGGAGGTTTCAGAAGAATAAGGGGATAAGAATTACAGGGCTTTGGTGAAGGAGCTACAGCAGTGAAGGGTAACCTTGGCTAGTGAGTGAGCCGCATGAGTGGCCCTCCTGCATCTCAGTGGGCCGCAAGATTGAAATCGGGCTTGTTCACTAACCCTGACCCCATGAATAAGATTAAATACATCAAATACATGCCGAATACTTCATAACAAGTTGTAGAAAATCATTTCAATATTAATAGAATTGTCATCAACTTCATATGATAAAAACAAAATAAATATTTACACTTCAGACACACAGTGAGCACACAGCTCTCATTGTGAGCAATCAGCACGCATCTCACTTCACTTCCTCTTGTTTTACCTGCGGATCACTTCAGTCATACCGGTAGGAAAAAAAACTACACGGATGGAAACCAGGGGAATGTGGCAAACCCTGAGCCTGGGCAGCAGTCAACAAAATGTCTTGTGGCTGCACTCAAAACCCAGATGGTCCGCATGTGGGCCCTGGGCCGCAGGCTGCCCACCACTGAGCCACGGAGTGGGGCGAGGTAAATTGTCTTTGCAGAGAACTGACACAGACCTGAATGATTGAATGGTTTCCTTCTGTGCTGTAACCATTCAATGAAAATTGATCAGAAAGGAGATGGGCCTGTTATGTTATGAATGAGAAACTACCAGGAAGAGAAAGACTTGATTTTGCCTCATTCAGTGCAGCCGAGATAAACTGGACTGTCTCACAGCAACTAATTATTGGAAATTGTTTATAAAACACAAGTCATACACCTGAATATGATCATCTACAATGGAAATGGATTTCTGCATCTTTTATATCCAACCAATTGAATGTTTATACTAATCAAGAGCACCACCTTCTTAAAGGGGCACTGCTAATAAATTGCATAAAAAGCATTACTATACTAAAAAGGAACCCAGACAGGATGATACACCCCAGTATCCACAGAAGGAATCGGTGTACTGGCAAACAGTGTGTGCTCCCTCCACAGGGACATCTAAACGCGAATGATCCTCCCGATCACTTACTGCCTGGACCTACTGATGGGCACCTTGGTCAGATCCAAGGCGGTCCAACAAGGGGTGCCTCCAGCTTGGTCGTTCCTACCCCGCCCACCAATGCACCAACACCATACACCCCCCCCCCCCCGGGTCACTCTCTGTGAGGATTTTGCACTTTCTCCCGATGTCTGCGTGGGCGTCCCCAGGGTGCTCCGGTTTCCTCTTACAGTCCAAAGATGGGCAGGTTAAGTGGGGTTAGGAAAAGGGTGGGAGAGTGGGCCTAGGTAGGGTGCTCTTTCAGAGGGCCGGTGCAGACTCAATGGGCCGAATGGCCCGCTTCTGCACTGTACAGGAATACTTTGGGACAGTGATGTGCAACCTAGGCTAGTGAGTGCGCCGTATGATTGAAATTGGGCTTGTTTACTAACCATGACCCCATGACTAAGTATGAATACATTTCATACACGCCGAATATTTCATAACCAGTCTGTGATGCAGCCAATAGGATGCTTTCTATGGTGCATCTGTAAAAGTTGGTAAGAGTCATTGTGGACATGCTGAATTTCCTTAGTTTCCTGAGGAAGTATAGGTGCTGTTGTGCTTTCTTGGTGGTAGCGTCAACGTGGTTGGGCCAGGACATATTGTTGGTGATGTGCACAGCTAGGAATTTGAAGCTGTCAACCATCTCCACCTCGGCCCCATTGATGCAGACAGAGGTGTGGACGACACTTCGCTTCCTGAAGTCAATGACCAGCTCCTTAGTTTTGCTGACATTGAGGGGGAGATTGTTGTCATTATACCACGCCACTAGGTTCTCTATCTCCCTCCTGTACTCTGACTCATCGTTGTTTGAGGTCCGACCCACTACAGTCGTGTCATCAGCAAACTTGTCGATGGAGTTGGAGCCGAATTTTGCAATATTGTGTGTGTATAGGGACGATAGTAGGGGGCTAAGTACGCAGTGTTGCAGGGCATCTATATTGAGGACTATCGTGGAGAAGATATCGTTGCTTATGGAGGAGATGTCGTTGTTCTGCACAAGGACAAGATGTAAACAAAAATGTTCCATAAATGAAAGGCATCTAATATTCCAGTAAACAAAGTTAAGTGCAAGGAAAAGTTAAAGAAAATGAAGGCTGCTCTTCATTTTGCTAAATGTGCTAGTCATAGCTTTTTGGTATCTTTTGGAGTCATAAAGTTCTAGGTTCAAGCCCCACTCAGGGCTTTGCACAAAAATTGACATTGTCAAATCAGTACTGATGGAGCATTTCTGTCTTTTGGATGCGATGCTAAACAGGGAACACTTGTGTGGACGGGAAAGATCCCCAGCACTGTTTCAAAGAGCAGCAGGGGAGTTAGAATCAGAGAACCCTACAGTGCAGAAGGAGGCCATTCAGCCCATCGAGCCTGCACTGGCCCTCTGAAAGAGTACCCTACCTAGGACCAGACTCACGCCCTATTCCCATAACCCCACCCAATCATTGGACATTAAGGGACAATTTAGCATGGCCAATCCACCTAACCCACACATCTTCGGACTGTGGGAGGAAACCAGAACTCCTGGAGGTAACCCACACACACACTGGGAGAACTTGCAAACTCCACACAGTAACCCAAGGCTGGAATTAAACCCAGGTCCCTGGTGCTGTGAGGCAGCAGTGCTAACCTCTGTGCCACCATGCCTTTCTTCCCGGTATCCTGGCTATCCCTCAATCAACATCTCAAAGCAGATTTGCTGGGCATGACCATGTTGCTGTCTGTGGGATCTTACTGTACTTAAATTGGCACAGAATGTTTCCTACATTACAACATGTCAACCATTTACTTGATTGGCTGTGAACAGCTTTGAGGGGGTCAGTTGGTTGTGAAAAGCGCTTTATTACAAATCTTTCTTTAAAAAGATAATCACCTTTTAAAAATAAATTTAGAGTATCCAATTTCTTTTTTCCAATTAAGGGGCAATTTAGTGTGGCCAATCCACCTAACTTGCACATCTTTGGGTTGTGGGGGTGAGACCCACGCAGACACGGGGAGAATGTGCAAACTCCACATGGACAGTGACCCAGGGCTGGGATCGAACCCACATCCTCAGCGCCGTAGGCCACTATGCCACCTGTTAAAAAGGATCTCAAGGAGGGCTGCAGATATTTGTGGAAGTAATGGGAAAAGCTTTGTCAGTTACGTGAAGAATCCAAGAACCGTCAAGACTGTATTGGGTGATAGAAATTTGAGACAGGTTTCAAATATACAACTGGCCAGACGGAAATGTTAAAGGTGTCATTTTTCATCTTGAACTCTTGAGGATGATGCTCGACAGTTAGATCATAAACAACAATAATATTACTATTGTTTCTGATAGAATTATGAAGCTGAAAGTAGTTAGAAAAGCTGGCCTGTGTGATAGCCACTGGAACATCCTCAGGGGCATGGGCTACATGCTGTATGAGGGCTGAGTCCACATTTCTAATAACTCACTGCACTCAGGAAATATTCCCGAAGGCTGCACAGAGGCTATTAATAAGGTAACATGGTGCATCTTGCTACCTAGAGGAACATCAGTTTGACATCAGTAATAGGCAAGATACTTGAAGGATTCATTAGGGATGTTCGACAAGACTTTGTTTTAAAAAAAGGTCATGCCTTACAAACCTGATTCTAATCTCTGAAGGGAAGCCCAGTAGATGTCTGCTTAGACTTTCAAAAAGCTTAATGCAAGGTCCTGCATAAGGTTCTCTGAATAATCAAAGCCTCTGGGATCTGTGATGATATTTTGAACATGATTAAGAAATGGTTGGAAGGATTTAGGCAGTGAGTAGTTAAAGATGGATCCGGATTTATTTGGGGACCAGTCGCCAGTTTTGTCTACGGCCTGGAGATAGTAAGATCCATGCGAGTGTAGATGTTGACGTGTTGTGGGATTGAGTTCATGAATGGAAAATGATGCTTAATTTGGAAAAGTGCAGCCTTATGCACGTGGGCGGGGCTCTCATGCATACACCCTTCAGGAAAAGCATGAAAGAAGGTGACGAAGGAAAGAGTCCTGAATGCTTTAGCGGACACACTGCTAAAGGTGCATCCGCAACATTGTGAAGTGATAACTGGAGCTAGAATTGTGTTGGGGTTTATTGATAGAACAATTGTGTAGAAAACAAGACATTTCACTTTGACCTTGGACAACACCTTGGTCAGGCCTCGCTTTGGAAACGATGAAGAGGAGGACGGCTGAACAAATTCCACTTTTAAAACATCTTACTTATATCAAGATAGGTTAAAAGAGTTGGGATTCTACATATTAGAGAAGCTTAGGGTGGGACTTTCTGGCTGTTTACACTGGTGGGATCTTAACCCGCAGTGGTGAGGTGTGCATTGAATGGGAAACCATATTGACACCGGCGGGACCAGAGGATCTCACTGCTGGTCACTGGCGAGCCGCCCTCTGCTGCTGCAGAACACACTGCAGAGGGGAAGGGAAATCCTGCCCATAGACCTAGGAGTCATCTGTTCAAAGTTTAAATGACAATGAAGGGAATAGATCACAGACTCAGAATAGTACAGAAGGTGCAGAAGGAGGCTATACGGCCCATCAAGTTTACCCCGGCTCTCTATATGCGGATCGTGACTTAGTGCTATTCCCCTGCCTTTTCCCGTACTCCTGTACATTGTTTCTTTTCAAATAACCATCTAATTCTGGGGCAGCATGGTGGCGCAGTGGTTAGCATTGCTGCCTCATGGAGCCGAGGACCTGGGTTCGATCCGGCCCCGGGTCACTGGACATATGGAGTTTCCACATTCTCCATGTGTCTGTGAATCCCACAACCCAAAGATGTGCAGGGTAGGTGGATTGACCACGCTAAATTGCCCCTTAATTGGAAAAAAAAAAGAATTGGCTACTTTAAATTAAAAAAAAAGCATCATCTAATTCTCCCTTGAATGCCTCGATTGAACCTGCCTCCACCACACTTCCAGGCAGTGCAGTCCAAACCTCAACCACTCGCTGTTTGAATTTTCTTTTCTCACACCACATTGGTGTGATATTTGTCCCAATTAAATAGTTTCAGGAGTATCAGGTTTGCAATTTTAAGCTGCGTAAGGCCAGATCTAGATTAGATATCAGGAAGTGGTGACACATGTAACAGCTGCCATCTTGTTCACTGAGCTTTGACAAAGGGTCATCTGGAATCAAAACGTTAGCTCTTTGTCTTCCTACAGATGCTGCCAGATCTGCTGAGATTTTCCAGCATTTTCTCTTTTGGATCGTGTTCAGTGAGTTTGTTCAAATGAAAGCTGGATCTGCTTCTAACTAGATTGGAGTTCACCTATTTGTCAGGCTTTGTAAGGGAATTATCCAGGCTGGAATGATCTAGTTGCAACCCGCACGGGTCCCATGGAGTAGTGATGATCCGCTACCCCGAGGAGCTTGCAGAATACGAGCTCCCCGATAAGGGGGCGGGGTTCCTTAACACACTTCATGCGCCTTAGTATAAATAGAGTTGGTCAGTCAGGCACCGACGAGCGAAGACCCAATAGGGAACTACTGGAGCTGTGCATAATAGTTAACGTGTTAAATAAAATAAGTTTTTTCTACAGCTCGTGTGGACTCCTTTCGTTGCCCCTTCCAAAAGATCTCCTGCACTAATTTTAATCACCTGGATGAGGGCGAGAGGAACACCCCAGAATTTTCCTCAAACTGGCCTGGTCTGACCGTTTGCTTTCCTGGGAGGTCCCATGTTTCTTTTCTTGGTGGAGTGGAGAGTGTCTATATCATGAGAGGTGAGGTATCACTATTGCGTGATACATGCTGTGTGGACCAAAGGTTCTTGTACTGTCTGTCATTTCTCATACATTTCATAGAATCCATAGAATCCATCAAGTGCAGAAGGAGGCCAATTCAGCCCATCATGTTTGCACCAACCCTCTGAAAGAGCACTCTACCTAGGCCCACTCCCCTGCCCTATCCCTGTAACCCCGCACATTGATCATGGCCAATTCACCTAACCTGCATATCTTTGTAAATCCAGTTGAGAATTCCAAACAAAGAACAAAGAAATGTACAGCACAGGAACAGGCCCTTCGGCCCTCCAAGCCCGTGCCGACCATGCTGCCCGACTAAACTACAATCTTCTACACTTCCTGGGTCCGTATCCTTCTATTCCCATCCTATTCATATATTTGTCAAGATGCCCCTTAAATGTCCCTATCGTCCCTGCTTCCACTACCTCCTCCGGTAGCGAGTTCCAGGCACCCACTACCCTCTGCGTAACAAACTTGCCTCGTACATCTACTCTAAACCTTGCCCCTCTCACCTTAAACCTATGCCCCCTAGTAATTGACCCCTCTACCCTGGGGAAAAGCCTCTGACTATCCACTCTGTCTATGCCCCTCATAATTTTGTATACCTCTATCAGGTCGCCCCTCAACCTCCTTCGTTCCAGTGAGAACAAACCAAGTTTATTCAATCGCTCCTCATAGCTTATGCGCTCCATACCAGGCAACATTCTGGTAAATCTCTTCTGCACCCTCTCTAAAGCCTCCACATCCTTCTGGTAGTGTGGCGACCAGAATTGAACACTATACTCCAAGTGTGGCCTAACTAAGGTTCTATACAGCTGCAACATGACTTGCCAATTCTTATACTCAATACCCCGGCCAATGAAGGCAAGCATGCCGTATGCCTTCTTGACTACCTTCTCCACATGTGTTGCCCCTTTCAATGACCTGTGGACCTGTACTCCTAGATCTCTTTGACTTTCAATACTCTTGAGGGTTCTACCATTCACTGTATATTCCCTACCTGCATTAGACCTTCCAAAATGCATTACCTCACATTTGTCCGGATTAAACTCCATCTGCCATCTCTCCGCCCAAGTCTCCAGACAATCTAAATCCTGCTGTATCCTCCGACAATCCTCATCGCTATCCGCAATTCCACCAACCTTTGTGTCGTCTGCAAACTTACTAATCAGACCAGTTACATTTTCCTCCAAATCATTTATATATACTACAAAGAGCAAAGGTCCCAGCACTGATCCCTGTGGAACACCACTGGTCACAGCCCTCCAATTAGAAAAGCATCCCTCCATTGCTACTCTCTGCCTTCTATGGCCTAGCCAGTTCTGTATCCACCTTGCCAGCTCACCCCTGATCCCGTGTGACTTCACCTTTTGTACTAGTCTACCATGAGGGACCTTGTCAAAGGCCTTACTGAAGTCCATATAGACAACATCTACTGCCCTACCTGCATCAATCATCTTAGTGACCTCCTCGAAAAACTCTATCAAGTTAATGAGACACGACCTCCCCTTCACAAAACCGTGCTGCCTCTCACTAATACGTCCATTTGCTTCCAAATGGGAGTAGATCCTGTCTCGAAGAATTCTCTCCAGTAATTTCCCTACCACTGAAGTAAGGCTCACCGGCCTGTAGTTCCCGGGATTATCCTTGCTACCCTTCTTAAACAGAGGAACAACATTGGCTATTCTCCAGTCCTCCGGGATATCCCCTGAAGACAGCGAGGATCCAAAGATTTCTGTCAAGGCCTCAGCAATTTCGTCTCCAGCCTCCTTCAGTATTCTGGGGTAGATCCCATCAGGCCCTGGGGACTTATCTACCTTAATATTTTTTAAGACACCCAACACCTCGTCTTTTTGGATCACAATGTGACCCAGGCTATCTACACCCCCTTCTCCAGACTCAACATCTACCAATTCCTTCTCTTTGGTGAATACTGATGCAAAGTATTCATTTAGTACCTCGCCCATTTCCTCTGGCCCCACACATAGATTCCCTTGCCTATCCTTCAGTGGGCCAACCCTTTCCCTGGCTACCCTCTTGCTTTTTATGTATGTGTAAAAAGCCTTGGGATTTTCCTTAACCCTATTTGCCAATGACTTTTCGTGACCCCTTCTAGCCCTCCTGACTCCTTGCTTAAGTACCTTCCTACTTTCCTTATATTCCACGCAGGCTTCGTCTGTTCCCAGCCTTTTAGCCCTGACAAATGCCTCCTTTTTCTTTTTGACGAGGCCTACAATATCACTCGTCATCCAAGGTTCCCGAAAATTGCCGTATTTATCTTTCTTCCTCACAGGAACATGCCGGTCCTGTATTCCTTTCAACTGCCACTTGAAAGCCTCCCACATGTCAGATGTTGATTTGCCCTCAAACATCCGCCCCCAATCTATGTTCTTCAGTTCCCGCCTAATATTGTTATAATTAGCCTTCCCCCAATTTAGCACATTCATCCTCGGACCACTCTTATCCTTGTCCACCAGTACTTTAAAACTTACTGAATTGTGGTCACTGTTACCGAAATGCTCCCCTACTGAAACATCTACCACCTGGCCGGGCTCATTCCCCAATACCAGGTCCAGTACCGCCCCTTCCCTAGTTGGACTGTCTACATATTGTTTTAAGAAGCCCTCCTGGATGCTCCTTACAAACTCCGCCCCGTCTAAGCCCCTGGCACTAAGTGAGTCCCAGTCAATATTGGGGAAGTTGAAGTCTCCCATCACCACAACCCTGTTGTTTTTACTCTTTTCCAAAATCTGTCTACCTATCTGCTCCTCTATCTCCCGCTGGCTGTTGGGAGGCCTGTAGTATACCCCCAACATTGTGACTGCACCCTTCTTACTCCTGATCTCTACCCATATAGCCTCACTGCCCTCTGAGGTGTCCTCTCGCAGTACAGCTGTGATATTCTCCCGAACAAGTAGCGCAACTCCACCTCCCCTTTTACATCCCCCTCTATCCCGCCTGAAACATCTAAATCCTGGAACGTTTAGCTGCCAATCCTGCCCTTCCCTCAACCAGGTCTCTGTAATGGCAACAACATCATAGTTCCAAGTACTAATCCAAGCTCTAAGTTCATCTGCCTTACCCGTAATGCTCCTTGCATTAAAACATATGCACTTCAGGCCACCAGACCCGCTGTGTTCAGCAACTTCTCCCTGTCTGCTCTGCCTCAGAGCCACACTGTCCCTATTCCCTAGTTCTCCCTCAATGCTCTCACCTTCTGACCTATTGCTCCCGTGCCCACCCCCCTGCCATACTAGTTTAAACCCTCCCGTGTGACACTAGCAAACCTCGCGGCCAGGATATTTATGCCTCTCCTGGGCGGGAACTGAAGAAATTCCGGAGGAATTTCTTTCTACAGGGAATGGTGAGAATTTGGAACTCGCTGCCAAGTGGTGTAGGTATGAGTGGCATTGATGCATGTCCAATGAGAGGAAGTTTGATAGCAGTACTCAAATGGATGGCGGAGAGGGAGTGTGTGGAAGGTCTGGACACAATAGATATAGAGGAATAGTTCCCTTTGTTGGAAGGATCAAGAACCAGAGAACACCGATTTAAGGTGATTGGCAAAAAAACAAAAGGCAACGTGAGGACCAACCTTGTTACACAGAGAGTTGTTAAGATTAGAAACACATTGCCTGCGAATCTGGAAGAAGCAGGTTCAATTGTGACTTACGAAAGGAAAGAATAATTATCCGAAGAGAAAAAATCTGCAGAACTACCCAGGAAAAGGCGGAGGAGTGGGAATAACAGAGTTGCTCTTGCAAAGAACCAGCACCTCCCTTCGTACTGTAGCAGTGCTCAGAACCTGAGTGTGTGAGGGACAAAGAGGGGGTGAGATGAAGAGGGGAGGGTGGAGGCTTGAATGGAGCATAAATCATTTGGCGCTAAATATTCCAGTAATCCTATGTCACGCTTGCTTTGATCTACCCATGGATGAACATTAGAAGCAGGACTGAAGCTTGCTTACACAGGCGGTTAACACACTCAAAGCTTGGCCACCAATTCCATATGTCGGGCAGTTAGACCACAGGTACGGGCGACTCGTGCCAGCTGAAGATTTAGTAATTGCATAGTCTAATACATAATGCAATCTGTTTGAAACAGGATATTATGTCATTACACTTGGCGCTCGGGTTACACAGACTTCACCAGTCAGCCAGCTAACACATTGTACCAGGCTGCCTCTGAGAGGTTACGCCACAGGGTGGAGGGTTGATCACAGCACTGTTGCCATACAGACCAATGCCACAGAATCTTGGAGGAAGCCACCCAGCTCATCACAACTATTTGAAAGAGTCGTCCAATTAGCCCCACTACTCTACCCTTTCCTCATCGATCTGCCAATGTCTCCTTTTTAAGTGTACATCCCACTCCCTCTCAAAGGTTACTGTTGGTGGTTTTGTTTAAGCAGGACACAAGGAAACCCTCCACAGATTCTTTGGCTACTTACGATTGCACATGCTAAAGCCACAAATTATACCAGGCCAAATACTTTAGTTGTTCAAGGAAGCTTAGTCATCAGCCTTTAAAGGATTGCACAAACACTGGAATGAAAACATGTTTCCATTGGCTTTGGGTAAAGCTGGGGTTTAAGTACTCTCAGGTCTCTGAGATCAGCTCCTTCCCCTGGAGACTCTAACTGGACGCTAAGTTTGCCTCCTGCCCAATTAGAGCATTAATATTTCAAAAGAAAGGCATTGGTGGCACAAGGATGAGGTATGAAAATGATCAAGGCTTCGGTTCGCAATCCTGCTTCAAAAATCTCGCACCTGCGCTCCAACACAAATTGCCATAACTTCTGGTATTTAACTATAAATAATATAAAAGCAAATATATGTAAAACTATGTTCTTACTTTCATATCCGATTAATTCTATTTAAAAAAAGTATCTTATTCAAGGCTTTTTCATATAAACAAACGAAAGCAGAAGAACAACCAAACATTATAAACAACCCACACCCACCCACCCCTCCCTTAATACCACTCCCTCCTCATATCCCGCCTTCCCCATTTTAACTCCCTTACTCACCCCGCCGACCCCCTCAACCTCCTTAAAGAAATCAATAAACGGCTTCCACTTCCGGGTGAACCCATCCACTGACCCCCTCAGGATGAACTTGACCTTTCCAGCCTCAGCAATGCTGCCAGGTCGCTCACCTACCCCCCCCCCCCCCCCCCCCCGCCCCCCCCCCCCCCCCCCCCCCCCCCCCAACCCCCTCCTCCCCGCTTTCAGTGGCTCCGAGTCCCCGCCACCCAAGCAAAATCTATCCCTGGGCTATCAGGGAGGCAAAGGCCAAGACACGGCCTCTCTCACCCCTCTGGACTCCCGGGTCATCCGACACCCCGAATATCGCTACCTCTAGACTTGGGATCACCTCCACCCCAGCACCTTGGACATCACGTTCACAAACCCCTGCCAGAACCCCTTCAGCCTGGGACATGCCCAGAACATGTGGACGTGATTCGCAGGGTTCCCCCCCACAACGCTAACACCTATCCTCCAACCAAAAAAGAACCTGCTCATCCTTGCTACCGTCATATGCACCCTATGTATTACTTTAAACTGGATGAGGCTTTACCTCGCACACGATTCAGGACGCATTCACCCTCTGCAAGGCCTCTGCCCACTGATGCATTATCAATTACGATGAGACGAGAGTAGAGAGTAATCGAGGCTTTATTAAGCAGAGATGTGTTGCCTCCTGCAGCTGCTGCCGAAATGGCTGCAGCTCGGTGAGCACACACATTTATACTCCGCCTACTGGGCAGAGCCAGCAGGCAGGGGATCTACCCCCGTACCTGTAGTACAGGAGCCTTACCGTATTACCTCTCATATACGTATTATACAAACAGTGGTGACTACCACACCCACGTCTCAGCACCCACCTCCCCACCCAGCTCCTCCTCCCACTTGGACTTTATGTCTCCCACCAGGGCTCCCTCACAATCCATAAACACCTTATAGACATTGGACACCTTCCCTCCCCTATGCACTTTGTCTCGCAACCCCAGGGCGGCAGCCCAGGAAAGGACGGCACCTCTCTCCTTACAAAGTCTCAAGCCTGCAGGTACATAAAGCCCCTGGGCAGCTCGTACTCTTCCTCCAGGTCCTCCAACTTCGCAAATTTACCCCCTCGACCCCCTTTACCCCCCGCTCCAGGAAAGCCCTCCTCACCCGCGGGGTCTTCCCTGCCCACACAAACCCAGAGGTCAGCGCATTGACCTTCTTAAAAAACAACTTGGGGATGAAGATTGGTTCTGGAACT